>NC_140581.1:150933589-152304303 GCF_964204655.1 Triturus cristatus
ATTTAATTTAACTTTATTTCCTATGGCGTTTTATTTTAAGTCCTTGGCTCGATTATTTGCTATGGGAGGGTGTTGTAACATTAGTGGGTGTCAATGTGTGGTACTGGACTTACTGCTGTTTCTTTCTGGTAGTAGGAACTCACACTTGTAGATGTGGCTCTACCACCTTTTTCAGAGGGTGGAGGCATGTACTTCTATATTTTTGAGTTACTTTCTACTCAGATTTTGTATATATCCCAAAGTAGTAATGTTATCAAAGTAAGTTGCATGTGTGATTTAGTCACAAGTATAAGTTACCTTTTTGAAATGTCCAAAAGCACGTGCAGCACACATGGAAGTGGCTCTACAATGACCCGTTAAATATAAACCAGTCAACTTGGTCGAAAATGCTAGTGCGGAGAAGAAGAAGGCTCGTCCCAAGTCAGCTACAAATCTCAAGGGTTGTCACTGGTGCGTGTCCAGCACAAGAGAAAAGGTGTTTCTGCATGCAATAAACTCAATGATTTTGCCAAGGTATGTCGCCCCACTGTATTCCAGAAGGTGCAGAAGTCCAAATCAGTGAATGCCATGGAGATCCCGGTGACCCACGAACACAAGGGCTACATGGACAATGACGATTTGGAGAGAGCTGTGAACATCACACATGCCATGCAACCCGAAGAGCGACATAGATGACACCCACCATGGTGCAAGGTTACCATCGCTAGTCACCAAATTCCAGCTCTGTACCACACGAGTGCCTCCATCAATATTTTAGCACAAACAGTGCTAGAGACTCTCCCACAACAACCCATCCTGTGCCCCTCATCGACACAGGTATATGCTTTTGGCTGGATATCGACCCTCCATCTGGAAGCAGACATGTTAACAATGGGGGGTGCCTGCACAACACAAGCCAAAGTGTATATCACGAAAGAAAGTACTGGGATTGGGATGCTGATTAGTTGCCAGATGGCCCAGTGCCTTAAGCTAGTGTCTTTTGGGTTCAGTATGCAATTGTTAAATGTTGAAGCCCTGCTGGCTGAGTTTTGGACATTAATTTGACAGCATTTAATGCCTCATGGGTCACATGACACATCTCCATATTGATGATTCAATCCAACCAATTGCCCTGGGACATCGACGTGTGGAATTTCACCTACATCCCAAAGATGAGGAAGAACTATAGAAGCTGGACCAAGCAGATATCATTGAGAAGGTCAAAGGTCCTACCCCATGGGTGTCTCCAATAGTGGTGACACGGAAACCCAATCAACATGTAGAGGTTAGAATCTTAATTGACATGCATTTGCCCAACATGGCGATCAGACGTGAAAGACATTTGACATCCACGGTCGATGATATAGTGGCGGAAGTCACCGGATCGAGGTGGTTCTCAAAAATTGACCTAAGGGTTGAATAACATCAGTTGATGTTAGCTACCAAATCCAGAGCGATGATCACATTTTTCACCCAAGTGGGTTTAAGTAGGCATAAATGCATCAGCTTTGGAGTATCCATTTTAGGATACAATCTGGCGGTGCTGGCAGGACTCCAGGGTGTCATTAATGTCAGTGATGACATCTTGGTGAATGCCCCTACCATCGAAGAACCTCACAACAGACTTAGGGTGACCTTTTGGGCACTGTTAGAGAATGGGCTCACTCTCCATTTAGAGAAATGTGTGTTCTGTCTAAGGAAGATCAGTTTTTTGGGATATTGTTTTTCTGAGAATTGAGTCATGCCTTATCCTGCAAAAGTCAAGGACATTCAGTCAGCCCCTGCTTCCACCAGTGTCATGGGGTGCACAATTTTCTACGGATTGTAACATATCGTGGTTGCTTTATTCAGAACTTAACCATCCTCACTGGCCCACTTCGGGAGTTGGCAAAGGCAAATGCTGTCTAGGTATTAGGCCCCGACCAAGAAGGGGCATTTTAGGAGTCTAAGCAAGCCCTCTTGGAACAAACTACGTTAGCCTTTTTTCATCCTCACCATGAGTCAGAACTCTCAGTGGATGCCAGCCCCCCTCGCCTTGGGGTAGTACTGTCGCAAAAACATGACAATGGTGAATAGGTCACCATAGCATAAGTCAGTAGTGCCTTAACAGGCACAGAGCAGCGTTAGTCACATATCGAGAAGGGGAGCTGACATTTTCTCATTTATCTCTATGGTCACTTGTTTGTAGTACAAATTGACCACTTACCACTTATTCCCATTTTCACTAGTTTCTCCTCCAAGCCACCTCCGAGAATAGAGAAATAGATTTTCTATTTGCAAAAGTACTGCTACTCTGTGGACTATGCCTGGCCACGGCACAGAATACTGCAGACTATTTCTCCAGACATGCAAGTCTAGCCACTATCTGTAAGGAGTCAGAAGGTAGGAAGTTAAGGTGTATGTGAAGTTTGTGCCGATTTCATTGGACGAGATTGTGGAGACAATGAGAGAGGACGAATGTCTCGAGGTGGCCTTACTGACTGTGACATCAGGTGTTAGAAACTCGGTTTGTGGTTGGTAGAGGTATGCACCCTGTCCAAATAGGATCCACAATCATAGTCATGGTAAGTCAGATACACAACATAAATAAACCTGTGCTCATCATCTGGTAGTCAGGCTTGACATAAGAGGCAATGTGTAAAGTATTTGTGCAACATTTTAAACAGTAAAACAGTTAAAACACTACACAAAAAGATACCAAAATGACCAAAAAACAATAACTATAACTGGAGTTATGAATTTTTAAAGAATATCTTGAAATATAGTGCTTAAAAGCATAAAGTACAATCCGGGTCTATCTGGTTGTGCTAGACTAGGTCAAATTCAAAAGTTCAGGCTGACTGCAATGGAGAGTAGGTCAGATACAAGGACCTGCCGTGGCCCGCTTAAACAATACCTTCGCTCGGGGGTTACGTCAACATCAAGGATGAAATGCGGGAGCAGGGCAGGCGATGCATTAGCGTAGATCCTTAGGATGTAGGTGATGCGTTGGTTTCGAGCTGTGCAAATTGGAGATGTCGTTGTCAAACCCAAAATGTAGGCGATGCATTATCATCAAGCCGTGCAGGTAGAGGATGTGTCGGGAACTGGAGGTGAGGTGCGCCGTAGTCGGTGATGTGAGATCTTCGGTCCTTGCAGCAGTGGAAATGCGTCGCATTGAGGGCGATGCACCAGTTCTGAGCAGTGAACTATGGCAATGTGAGGATTTTGCAGATTGCAGCACTTTAGACCCACTTCAAGGGCCCAGGACTGGATTGGCACAGCTTGGCAGGGCAAGACTCTCAGATGGTAGAGTCTAGGTGCTATCGAGGAGAGGAGTGAAGTCTTTTTATGTCCCTGGGACTTCTAGCAGGAGGCAAGCAGACAAGCCCTTTGAGCAACCCTGGGTTCAAGTGGTGGAGAGATGCCGGTCCAGTCCTTCTCACTCCCAGGCAAGAGGGTCTCAGGTCAGCACATTAGAGCAGGAGAACAACCAGATTGACAGTCCTTTACGCAGCCTAGCAGTCCTTCTTCCTAGCAGAGTAGTCACAGGTTAGAAGTGTACTGAGTTGGTGGTGTCAGAGGTCCAATACTTATACCCAGTTGTGCCTTTGAAGTGGGGGGGACTTCAAAGAGAGGCCTTTGAAGTGCACAGAGTCCCTGCCCTTCCTGCTCTGGATCCAGACTCACTACAGGGGGGTATGCAGCCGTTTGTGTGGGGAACAATGCCCATCCCATTCAGGTGCGCCAGCCCCTCCCTCCTATCCTGTCCAGGATGGGTCATCGGATGTGAATGACCCATCAGTCCCACCTAAGCTCCATTTGTGTGTTGCTGTTTGGAGGGAATGCACAAATCCCAGCTGTCAGCCACCCCAGATGTGTATTCGGAGACAAGTAGAAGGCGACAAATGTCTAAAGTAAGAAAATGCCAACTTTCTAAAGGTATACAAGGGGTGGGCCAGTAAATGGCAGCTAGAATGGGCCAGTAAATACTACATAATCAAAAACATCTAGCTGACTGTTTATTAGGCTGCCAACAGTTTAAGCAAACTAAGAACAAATTCACAATAAGATGGTCTACATCATTTAATTATTGATTTCCCTAATTAATATTATTTTTTGAAATCACGAGACAGAAAGCAATACACTTCACATTTACATAACATCTAGACAAAATTGAAATGATAAATAACAAATAATCATTTGAAAAATGTTTCCAGTCAAGAACGAACAACAAATAAGTAAACCACAAAGACAATTTGAAAAAGAACAGGGGTTACTAACCATCAGGGGTAAAGGCATTTCAAGCAACAGAAGATATACACTTTTAGTACATTATTTTCTTCAGTCGCTATACATATTCATTCCTATTAGAACTCTTCCCCTGGTGGTAAAATGTGCCGGCAGTGACTGGATTCTGTTAGTAGGATTCTGCATGAGTCAAATTGTAAATGTTTTTCCTTAAGGGGAAATATGTTGTCAATAGAACTGTCGTCACTCCTACAAAAATGCCTCAATGGTGTGTTTTTAACTGCCGACGAACAGGTTTAAATTATTCTTGCCTCGTGTGTTTTTTCACCATAAGTAAGGATTTTAAATTGTGATTTAATAGACACCAAACGTGTGGTTCCTATCTCTTCACAAATGGAAATTACACCTATAAGATGTAATAAGGTGATTCCAATGTTAACCTCCTATGGGAGAGACAGGCCTTAAAGTAGGAAAAAGAAATGTAAGAGGTTTTCCCTACCTGGACATGTAAAACATAAAAGTACATATCTGACTTTTTAACTGCACTGCACTATGCCCTTGGGGTTGTCTAGGGCTTAGCTTAGGGGTGCCTTATGTGTATTAAAAAGGAAGGTTTGAGCCTGGCAAGAGGGTTAACTTGCCAGGTTGACGGAGCTGTTTAAAACTGCACAAACAGGCTTTGCAGTGGCAGGCGGGAGACATATTTAAAGGGCTACTAAATCACAATCAGTGCTTCAGGCCCACTAGTAGTATTTAATTTACAGGCCCTGGGCACATGTAGTGCACTTTACTGGGTACTTATAAGTACCTTAAATATGCCAATTGTGGATAAGCCAATGGTCCCATGTTTTAAGTACAGAGCACATGCTCTTTAGCACTGGTTAGCAGTGGTAAAGAGCCCAGAGTCCTAATTCCAGCAAAACTTAAGTCAGCAAAACAGAAGGTCACAAGTGAAAATGTCAGGGGAAACCACGCCAAGGATGCAAGGTCTAACATCAGAGAAGTGGAAGGCACTGACTCAGGATTTGTGCCATCAAACTGCTTGGCACAGCAGACACTCCTGTCGTTGTACCACACACTGGTGGCATCTCCAGAAGGCTGTTTGTTGACAGGACCCAGGTTAGTTATACCTGGTTGGTTGCAACAGCAAGTGATGGATCTAGCCCACACAACTCACCAAGGGGTAGTCAAAGCGAAATCCAGACTTTGGTGCAACGTTTTGTGTCCCTGGACTTGATGAAAGTGTTAAGCAGACCGTGAGCCACTGCCCGCTGTGTTAGGCTGCTGGTCCAACAGATCCGCCTGCACCTATGATTATGGAGGATATTACCCTAGTTCCATGGCACAGAGCTAGTGCTGACTTTGGAAGTCTACCTGATGGCCAGTACATGCAGGTTGTAATCAAGGATTTTTCAAATTATCATGAGGTTGAAATCTTTGATTCCATGACCGCTAGTCAGACTGTGCCTCGTTTAGAGAAGATCATGGCTACTCATTGTTTGCTGAGTGAACTCCATAGAAATCGGCCAGTGAAGAATTCAAAGACTATCTGAAATCCAAAGGTATTCATCATGGGGGATCACTCCTAGATGACCTAAGGCGAATGGAGAGGCTGGACGCTTCGTCTGAAGGTTAAATAGGGTCATACGAATTGCGCTAGCTGATAACCAGAATATGGAATGTGCCCTGTATTCATTTCAACAAGAGCATAGAGTTACGCAGCCTGCCAAAACAAGTGTGAGCTCCAGCACCCTGCATAAATAGCATAAATAGGATGTGAGCAACAATGTTCCTCACCTCATGGAGCCATAAGCTGTCAGAGATGGAGTGGCAGAAGAATTGAACAAGCGTACGGTGGAGAACGACAGAATATCTGTGAAAAAGAGGACATGTCCAAAGCATATGCAGGTTGCCGATCTGGTACTTGTCCAGGATTGACATCCGGAGACCAAGTTTCGCCTGTCATTTGAAGTCAATCCATGTTAGGCCAGTGCTGTTCGAGGGACAGTGATCTCAGCGAGGGGAGGTGATGGTACGATCACCAGCAGTGTAGTTTTCTTCAAACGATAGATGCCACAGGACCACACTTCAGATGTTGATCATCAGTCTTCCCATGTGGAGGATACTGGAGGTGACAAAGACATTTTGCTGGGTCCCATGGGAGATCGCACTACAGATGTTCATCTGAGGAAGATACTCTGAATCAGGTTCACAGATCTTCTGGTGCCCATGAGGCCAGCACAAGAGCTGATTCAGGTGTAGATATCACTGGAGGAGTCTCTTTACAATGAGGGAAGTCCGCTGGTTTGTTGAAAGGGGATGGCCAGGTACCATCTCAGAAACACATCCAGTTGGCTCCACAAGATTAAAAGACTTTCTGCTGAACTTATCCTGACAGGCATGTGGCTGACCAACACAGGGAGCCGAGCACGGATAAGATAACTGTGGCCTGCAGTCATGAAAAGGAATTGTGCTGTGTGTTGCCTTTTTTTAAATTTTGTTTTCCTTTTAGGTTTTGTTAGCTGTGGTTCACTGTGTTTGTTCTGTCAGGGTTGACGAGGAATATTATTTTGGGATGTGGGTAGTCTCAACATGTGACGTGTGGTGGAATGTGTGTTTTGGATAAACCCCTAGCATGTGCACGGTAGTGGTTTCCGCCATCATGTGCAGGGGGATTGTTCATAAAAGGCACAAGGCCCGGACCTCATGGTTCATTCAAGCACTACGCCTGTTTCCTGTCCATGTCAGTGTGGTGGGTACGGGATATGCAGCAGTGCAAGGTCTACGCATAGGCCGCAATCCTTTGGGCTCAAGCAAACAACATTAATGAGCTTCATGGGCAGAAGTCTGATTTATTTAATAATGTCATCTGATTTAAGTTGGGAAAATCAGTGCTTTAATGACTTGGACACCATCCCCACATGTCCAGTGGCAAGTGAAGTTGTTGAGTGATCTGATTCAATATGATCTGATTTAGAGCTTTCAGTTGTTTGTCGCCCTTCTCAGACAGAACCAGAAGTGATTGATAAATGGGTATTGGCTATGCCTTTCTTAGCATCTAATTCAGGAAAATCTGGTGGTGTGTTGTTGCGCTGGGAATTAAGAAATCAGGAATGGAGGGGGGCTATCATGTATGCATGCACCTTGTATAGACTCATTGGTCCAATCTGTAACTGAAGGTTCAGGTTCAGGACTTAGCAGATTCAGTGGACTAAGGCAAGGCTCCTTATTTTAATTTTGGTAGCATTTGGCACTTTAAAAATTCTCATTTGAGACACAGGTATTTTAAATGTTTTCATTCTGACTGGTTCTTAAATTTGAGAGTGTTGCTTTGCCTTGTTTCTGTTCGGCGCTGAAGTTATGCTTTTTCGGACTGGAAGAGGATGCTGACTCGGCTTATACGAGGCTTGGTTCAGGCTTGGTTCAGGGTGGTTTCAGGGGTTTCTGACCGCTTCTTCCCTTGTCAGTATCATTCTTTATTGAAACTGTACTTGGCTCCCTGCTTCGCTCTCTGGTTCACCCTGGTTTTTACCGTTTGTGCAAAGAGAGCCATGAGCTTACACACTCACTTCCTGGTTGCCATTCCACGACCACCATCTTTGTTTAGGTAGGGTCTAGTGCTCCTCTGGCCTTCAAGAGCCGGCCGGGCCATTTAAGCCCATGAAAACATGTGCACGCTGCTCGTCTGTGCTCGAACGTCACCAGTCCCCAGGACCCCAGCATCTTTTGCCAGTGATACAATCACAAGTCATAGACAGTCTTACGGGAGTCATACTGCCAGTCTCTGCGCACATCATCATATTGCTGTTATTCGTGACTGTTAATCATGTTGTCTTGAAAGCAATAGATTATCAACAATAATTGTATATATACTATAATAGTGGGGAAAAGAAGGGTGGCGAAGCAAGAAGATGAGTACAGAACTAAAGAGATTAAGGAAAAAGAAGGAGAACCACAGAAGGATCAATGGAAGATACAGAAAGTGTGCAAGTTCTGAGTAAAGAGTTAGAGAGGTTACAAGTAGCATTCCAGGCGCAGATAGATAAGAAAATACTTGATCAATGGAAAGCTTCTAAGCTTCAACATTTTGCTTATGGAGAAAAATGTAGTTCCCTATTAGCCTTGAAGACCAAGGCCGATAGAGCCAGGAATACAATTCGGGAGCTAATCAGTAGGAGATCAGGGGAAGTGCTGCAATCTAATGCAGATAAATGCAGAGAGGCCTATAGTTTTATGAGTGATTTATATAGCGAAGATATCCAACCGGGCCGAGAGGGTATAAAAGAGTGGCTAGGATTGACAACACTCCCACAGTTAACTAACAAACAACAGAAAGTCCTAGAGGGAGAGATCACGGATGGAGAGATAAGAGCCCAGTATAAGAAAATGGTAAAGGGAAAAGCAGCCGGGTCAGATGGTCTCCCTGCTGAGGTTTTAATTTGTATTATAGATATAATAATTCCAGTTCTAAATGATCTATTTAATCTGATATATATGGTTGGGGAAAGGGTCCCCAGTTCTTGGTTAGAGACCACAGTAACTTTGATTTTGAAACCAAATAAGGACCCGCAGAGAGTGGATTCGTACAGACCGATATCCCTATTGAATACGGAGTACAAGATCTTTTCCACAGTTATAGCATCCCGTGTAGCTAAGGTCATTAAAGAGGTTATTCACCCCAATCAAAGAGGTTTTATACCTGGAAGACAGCTTAACGAAATAACATTTCAGTTAATGGGTGTGGCAGATAAGGCGGAGGCGCGGAATTTACCCCTAACCCTAGTAGCTGTAGATGCAGCCAAAGCTTTTGACCAGGTGCATTGGGCTTCCTTACTTAGTTTTGGCTTTCCGCAGAATATGGTTAGGGTGGTGCAAAATTTGTATTATGGCCCTGAGGCTAAGGTGTTAGTAAATGGAGAGTTGTCAGATTGGTTCAATATTTTCAGGGGGACAAAACAGGATTGTCTCCCCTGTCCCCACTTCTCTTTTATTTGTATATAGAGCCACCAGCCAACCTGATAAGGGCAGACTCCACCATTCTTCCTTTTAAATCATATGATTTTGAAGTCAAATTAGCATTATATGTAGATGATTTGATGCTGTTTACAAGTAACCCGCAAGACGCAATCCCCAGTCTGATGAGGAAGGCGGAGTCATTTGGCCAGGTTTTTAGGTATAAAGTGAATATAGGAAAAACTTAGATAATGGAATGGAACCAGGATCTGCTGAGTCATGGGGTAAAAGCACAAATATGGTATCTTGGGGTTTTAATTACACAGAAGATGGAGGATATTACAAAAATGAACAGGAAGAAAATTAGCCAGGAAGTAGCGGGGTTGCTGTTAAAATGGGCGAACTTACCTTTAAATATCTATGGTCGGGTAAAGCTAGTAAAAATGATAGAAGTATAATAGAAAGGAGCGGAGTAATATTACATGTTATCCACGAATAAATGTTGTAGTACAAAATAAATTTGAGTTATTTGGTTTTATTTCTTATTCTTTGTAATTCTTTGAGTATTTCTCTCCCAATTATTTCAAATAATCAATTGTTCGATAGTATTCCACGAAACTGTAAAATTGGTTTCCATCTCAATCATCACATGTAAAACTGTTGCATTATTTCATATACTTTGTTCAAACAATATTCAAAATTACAAACATTATAATCAACCTATTCAGTAAATAATGCTCTGTGTATACAGTCGTACAGCCAATTCATATACATTGTTCAAACAATATTCAAAATTATAAACATTATAATAAGTCCATTCAGTAAATAATGCTCAGTGTATATAATCGTACAGCCAACGCGTTTCGTCCTATCTAGGACATCATCAGGGCTGTAATGAAAGAAAAAGAACATCGTATCACTATAAATTAATCAGTATATGAATCCTACCACAGTATATGTACAAGGAAGGAAAATATCCACAGTATACAGAATATACCTATTTGACAATACAATGTTATTGATCATGATCAAAAATATCCCTTTATGATAGAACAGTGTTAACAGTTGCTTGCAGTTCTAATGATAATCTAATTGTTACTCTATCTCTTAATTATCCAGAATGTGCCCATCATCCCACCTATGGTCTGTCATCCATTTTGTATATTCTATTATTAAGGAGGATAGCCTCCATGTTTATATTCCTTTTAAGATCTCCCAATTTATTATCTATTTGTTAAAATAATTCAGGGTGCTGTATCTTCTCCAACTGCGCACCTTTTATTCTCCAAAGCTTGAAAAAAATTGAAATAATGTTTCCTAAACATTGACCCTTACGTCATCAATTCCCTAGACCTCTTCCCTCTCACCAATAATATCCTCTAGCTTCCATATCCCTGCTGGTTATTTCTCACCTCAATGTTACTTGAAACAATCCTTGCAAATCTATGTTTTCATTTACTTCCGTACTCTTTTCCAATTCTTCGTTTCCTAGCACTTGTCAATGATTTTTTTATCCCATTCGATCCTTCCGTATTTCAGTTAATTAATCTAAAAAATATAAAACAAAAGACACATCAATAATAACTCTCCTTCAGTCTCTACTGTTAATAAGCTGAACGCGCCCAACTACCATAACGTACCTTGCAATAATATATCCTCATATATTCCACATCCGGTCCGATGATCCAGCTCAGTAGCTTGAAACCACCATCTTTATTTAAGACATTCCATCATCCATCTATATTTCCGCAATTTCCACTTATTAATTGTCCTCCTGTTTGCTGATAATTCCTCTAAAAATACAACCAAATGGCACCCAATTAGTATCCCTACTACTGGTCCTCCAAAAGTAAAGTGAATCGCCCTATTCTAAACACATACCTTGCACCAGTGTATCCTCGTGCCTTGCAGCCGGTCCGATAGCCCTGCTCTGTAGCCTTAGACCGCCAAAGCTCCTTTTTAAAAGATTCAAACACCAATCATTTACTCCGATTTCAAACACCAATCATTTCTTCCGATTTTCAGGCCTTATTGCCATATCACTAAGACTGTTCCCTATCTGGTCCACCAGTTCGAACCTCCAATCAAATCCCGTTTTACTATAACGAATTCTGAACTAGGTCTGGATACTGTTCCAAGTGATCCCGAACCAATCCATGTTCCTCATTTCAAAGCCTCATTAACATAAGGGCTCAAGCAGCTCCCTATCTGGGCCGCTAATCAATCAATCAATCAAAGACATTTATAGAGCGCACTACTCACCCGGAGGGTCTCAAGGTGCTGGGGGGGGGGGTGCCGCTACTGCTCGAACAGCCAGGTCTTGAGCTTCTTCCTGAAGGAGAGGTGGTCTTGGGTCAGGCGCAGGTCGGGAGGGAGTTCCAGGTCTTGGCGGCCAGGTAGGAGAAGTACCTTCCTCCTGTTGTCGCTCTTCGGATGCGGGGGACGACGGCGAGGGCGTGACTGGTTGATCGGAGATGGCGTTTGGGAGCGTAGAAGTTGAGGCGATTGTTGAGGTAGCTCGGGCCTTGATCGTGTAGGGCTTTGTGTGCGTGGGTGAGGAGACGGAAGGTGATTCTCTTGTTGACGGGGAGCCAGTGCAGGTCTCTCAGGTGTCCGGAGATGTGGCTGCGTCGGGGATGTCGAGGATGAGTCTGGCTGAGGCGTTCTGGATCCGCTGGAGTCTCTTCTGGAGCTTGGCGGTGGTACCAGCGTAGAGGGCGTTGCCGTAGTCCAGTCGGCTGGTGACGAGGGCCTGGGTGACCGTCTTCCTGGTCTCGGTGGGGATCCACCGGAAGATCTTACGTAGCATGCGTAGGATGTTGAAGCAAGACGAGGAGACGGCGTTGACTTGTCTGGTCATGGAGAGGGAGGTGTCCAGGATGAAGCCCAGGTTGCGTGCGTGGTCTGTCGGTTTGGGTGCGGTGCCCAGGGCGGGGGGCCACCAGGAGTCGTCCCAGGCGGAGGGCGAGGAGCCCAGGATGAGGACTTCCGTCTTGTCGGAGTTCAGTTTCAGGCTGCTGGTCGCCATCCACTAGGCTACGTCTTTCATCCCATCGTGAAGGTTGGCTCTGGCGGCGGCGGGGTCGTTGGTCAGGGAGAGGATCAGCTGGGTGTCGTCCGCGTAGGAGATGATGTTGAGGTTGTGTTGGCGTGCGATGGCCGCAAGGGGGCTCATGTAGACGTTGAGGGTGGGGCTGAGTGAGGAGCCCTGAGGAACGCCGCAGATGGCTTCCGTGGCTGCAGATCTGAACGGAGATAGGCGGACTCTCTGTGTCCTTCTAGCGAGGAAGGAGATGATCCACTCCAGTGCCTTCTCCTGGATTTCGATGTTGCTGAGGCGCTGCACTAGGGTGCGGTGGCAAACAGTGTCGAACGCCGCGGAGAGGTCTAGGAGGATGAGGGCCGCTGTCTCACCGTTGTCCAGCAGGGCTCGGATGTCATCGGTGGCAGCGATGAGGGCGGTCTCGGTGCTGTGGTTGGCTCGGAAGCCAGACTGTGAGGGGGTCGAGGGATCCATTCGTCTCGAGGAAGGCGGCCAGCTGCTTGTTGACGGCCTTCTCGATGACTTTGGCTGGGAACGGGAGGAGCGAGATGGGGCGGTAATTCTTGAGTTCGGTGGGGTCCGCTGTTGGTTTCTTTAGTAGAGCACTGAGTTCGGCGTGCTTCCAGCTCTCAGGGAAGGTGGCGGTGTCGAAGGAGGTGTTGATGATGTCCCGCAGGTGGGGTGCGATGACAGCGTCGGCCTTGTTGAAGACGTGGTGGGGGCAGGGGTCGGTCGGAGATCCGGAGTGGATAGAGTTCATCGTGTAGATGGTGTCTTCTGTGTTGATCTGGGTCCAGGCGCTGAGGGTGGTGATGAGGGGCGTTGGTGCGGTCGTTGGGAGCGTTGTTTGTGGGCTGAAGCTGTTGTGTATGTCAGCGATCTTGTTGTGGAAGTAGGAGGCGAGGGAGTTGCAGAGGTCTTGCGACGGGGTGATGTCGTTGTTTCCGGCGTTGGGGTTGGAGAGCTCTTTCACAATGTTGAAGAGTTCCTTGCACTTGTGTGCGTTGTTGTCCAGCCGGTCCTTGAATGCTGTTTTCTTGGTGGCGTGGATCAGTTGATGGTGCTTCCGGGTGGCAAGCTTGAGGGTGGTCATGTTGTCCGGTGTTGGCTCCCTTCTCCAGGCTTTCTCGAGGGCTCGGCAGTTCTTCTTGGAGCTCTTGAGTTCGTCGGTGAATCATGGGGCCTTCTTGCTGCCGGGTCTGCTCGGCGGGGTCCTTAGTGGGGCGAGGTCGTCTGCGCAGTTGCTGATCCACTTCGTGAGGTTGTCGGCGGCCTGGCTGGGGTTCGCTGAGCTGGTGGGAGGGTGCTGGCTCAGGGAAGCGGCAAGCTGGTCTGCTGTGATCTTGTTCCAGTTTCTCCGAGCAACCTGTTGCTGGTGGTGGTGGATCGTGGATCTTCTGAAGGTGAAGTGGACGCAGCTGTGGTCCGTCCAGTGGAGTCCGGTGGCGTGGCTGAAGACGATGTCCTTGCTGGATGAGAAGACAGCGTCGAGTGTGTGTCCGGCGAGGTGGGTGGGGGTGGTCACCAGCTGCTTGAGTCCGAGGTTGGCGAGGTTGTCAAGCAGGGTGTTGGTGTTGCGGTCGTTGTTGTTCTCCAGGTGGAAGTTGATGTCCCCCAGGAGGATGTAGTCAGCGGAGGGGAGGGCGTGCGGGCTGATGAAGTCGGCGATGTCTTCGCTGAATTGTGTGCGTGGTCCCGGGGGTCGGTAGATGAGGGTGCCTCTGAGGGTGGTTTTGGAGTCCGTGAGGATCTGGAAGTGCAGGTGTTCGGCGGTTGTCAGGGTGTCGTCGGTGTTGGTCGTGATGCGGATGGTGTCCCTGTAGATGATGGCGATGCCTCCTCCAGTCTGGTTGCCTTGGTCTCTTCGGGTGATCTTGTAACCCTCTGGGATGGCGATGGCGATGTCTGGCGCTGAGGAGTCGTTCATCCAGGTTTCCGTGAGGAAGGCGACGTCAGGAGCTGTGGTGTCGAGGAGGTTCCAGAGTTCGATGGTGTGTCTGTGGACGGAGCGGGTGTTGAGTAGGATGCACTTGAGGTGGTTGCTGCTGGTGTTCGGCTTGGCGGGTGCTGGTGCGGGGCAGGTCCGGATGCAGGAGAACTTGCAGGCGTTGCAGCAGAAGGGTCCGTGGGTGCGTCTCGGGGTGGCTCGGTAGCATCCCGGGAATCGGCCGTTGTTGAGTGCGTTGAGGGTGGCGGCGTCGTACGTCCGGCGGGTGGGCTGGGGTCTGCGGGGACCAGGGGTCCTGGCACTGGGCGCGGTCCAGGCGCGGACGGGCGCAGACGGGCTTACCTTTGGCGCACCTTCGGCGCTCAATCGGTGCTCCCGCTGCGCGCGTCCGCTGCGCGGTCGCTCAGGGGGCGTCATAAGAAGGGGGATGGGAGGGCGGGTCTGCTGGGCTGGGCGAGCGGCTGGGCCAATGGGCCGGTGGTGGGCGGGGCCGCAGGGGGCCAGTGGCGGGAAAAGTGGCGAGCGGGCGGCTCAGCTGTGGCTGGGCCGCTCGGGGGTGCTGGGGGGGGCGACGGTCGGTGGCAGCAGGCAGGAGGCTGGCAAGGAGGCTGGCTAGCAGGATCAGCAGGCGAGGGAGCAAGGGGGTGACCCGGCCTCGAGAGGCACAGTGGTCACTCCCGCGGCAACCAGGCTCTCCCCTTAAGAAGGGGGACGGAAGGGCGGGTCTGCTGGGCTGGGCGAGCGGCTGGGCCAATGGGCCGGTGGTGGGCGGGGCCGTAGGGGGCCAGTGGCGGGAAAAGTGGCGAGCGGGCGGCTCAGCTGTGGCTGGGCCGCTCGGGGGTGCTGGGGGGGCGACGGTCGGTGGCGGCAGGCAGGAGGCTGGCAAGGAGGCTGGCTAGCAGGATCAGCAGGCGAGGAAGCAAGGGGGTGACCCGGCCTCGAGAGGCACAGTGGTCACTCCCGCGGCAACCAGGCTCTCCCCTTAAGAAGGGGGACGGGAGGGCGGGTCTGCTGGGCTGGGCGAGCGGCTGGGCCAATGGGCCGGTGGTGGGCGGGGCCGCAGGGGGCCAGTGGCGGGAAAAGTGGCGAGCGGGCGGCTCAGCTGTGACTGGGCCGCTCGGGGGTGCTGGGGGGCGACGGTCGGTGGCGGCAGGCAGGAGGCTGGCAAGGAGGCTGGCTAGCAGGAACAGCAGGCGAGGGAGCAAGGGGGTGACCCGGCCTCGGGTCACCTAACATCCGTAAAGAACGGAAATAAGGGAACGGCTATTCCTATTCGTTAGTTACTCCACCAATGTGATTGCCTTTTACTCTGTGTGATGTAACAAGCGTAGTCCGATAATTATTACATCCCCCGACCGTCATTTACCGACGAAAAAAAGTAAATTGGAAGAATATGAAATTATTGGTATCCTCTGCAGTGTTGTCTGATGTGTTGTAAATGGAGATGGGATTAGATTGGATTATCGAGTGGAATTTCCAATAGGAATTGTAATAAATGGATGGCATTATTGGTGTTTGAGGGTGGTTGTTATAAGTGATTCTGCAGTGTTAACGGAAGGTGTCAAGGTAGGGAACTGTCCCTGTAAATATACCACCTATCGTTGAGGCAGTAAAATTTATTTGAACTGGTCTCTAATTGTATTGAGGTCTTTGTATAGTTCAAGTATAAGGTAAAGAATAAGATAATCCCTACACGATTTGGGTAGAGTTATTAGCGTTTCGCATTGATTACACCACAAATTAGGTTGATTAAGGATTGGCCTTTTTTTCGTCGGTAAATGACGGTCGGGGGATGTAATAATTATCGGACTACGCTTGTTACATCACACAGAGTAAAAGGCAATCACATTGGTGGAGTAACTAACGAATAGGAATAGCCGTTCCCTAATTTCCGTTCTTTACGGATGTTAGGAGAAACTTAGCGGGCCAGATAGGGAGCTGCTTGAGCCCTTATGTTAATGAGGCTTTGAAATGAGGAACATGGATTGGTTCGGGATCACTTGGAACGGTATCCAGACCTAGTTCAGAATTCGTTATAGTAAAACGGGATTTGATTGGAGGTTCGAACTGGTGGACCAGATAGGGAACAGTCTTAGTGATATGATAATAAGGCCTGAAAATCGGAAGAAATGATTGGTGTTTGAAATCGGAGTAAATGATTGGTGTTTGAATCTTTTAAAAAGGAGCTTTGGCGGTCTAAGGCTACAGAGCAGGGCTATCGGACCGGCTGCAAGGCACGAGGATACACTGGTGCAAGGTATGTGTTTAGAATAGGGCGATTCACTTTACTTTTGGAGGACCAGTAGTAGGGATACTAATTGGGTGCCATTTGGTTGTCTTTTTAGAGGAATTATCAGCAAACAGGAGGACAATTAATAAGTGGAAATTGCTGAAATATAGATGGATGATGGAATGTCTTAAATAAAGATGGTGGTTTCAAGCTACTGAGCTGGATCATCGGACCGGATGTGGAATATATGAGGATATATTATTGCAAGGTACGTTATGGTAGTTGGGCGCGTTCAGCTTATTAACAGTAGAGACTGTAGGAGAGTTATTATTGATGTGTCTTTTGTTATATATTTTTTAGATTAATTAACTGATATATGGAAGGATCGAATGGGATAAAAAATCATTGACAAGTGCTAGGAAACGAAGAATTGGAAAAGAGTACGGAAGTAAATGAAAACATAGATTTGCAAGGATTGTTTCAAGTAACATTGAGGTGAGCAATAACCATCAGGGATATGGAAGCTAGAGGATATTATTGGTGAGAAGGAAGAGGTCTAGGGAATTGATGACGTAAGGGTCAATGTTTAGGAAACATTATTTCAATTTTTTTCAAGCTTTGGAGAATAAAAGGTGCACAGTTGGAGAAGATACAGCACCCTGAATTATTTTAACAAATAGATAATAAATTGGGAGATCTTAAAAGGAATATAAACATGGAGGCTATCCTCCTTAATAATAGAATATACAAAATGGATGACAGACCATAGGTGGGATGATGGGCACATTCTGGATAATTAAGAGATAGAGTAACAATTAGATTATCATTAGAACTGCAAGCAACTGTTAACACTATTCTATCATAAAGGGATATTTTTGATCATGATCAATAACATTGTATTGTCAAATAGGTATATTCTGTATACTGTGGATATTTTCCTTCCTTGTACAGATACTGTGGTAGGATTCATATACTGATTAATTTATAGTGATACGATGTTCTTTTTCTTTCATTACAGCCCTGATGATGTCCTAGATAGGACGAAACGCGTTGGCTGTACGATTATATACACTGAGCATTATTTACTGAATGGACTTATTATAATGTTTATAATTTTGAATATTGTTTGAACAATGTATATGAATTGGCTGTACGACTGTATACACTGAGCATTATTTACTGAATAGGTTGATTATAATGTTTGTAATTTTGAATATTGTTTGAACAAAGTATATGAAATAATGCAACAGTTTTACATGTGATGATTGAGATGGAAACCAATGTTACAGTTTAGTGGAATACTATCGAACAATTGATTATTTGAAATAATTGGGAGAGAAATACTCAAAAATTACAAAGAATAAGAAATAAAAACAAATAACTCAAATTTATTTTGTACTACAACATTTATTTGTGGATAACATGTAATATTACTCCGCTCCTTTCTATTATACTTCTAATGTTTCGTATTTAAGTGGCTTTAACGGTGGGCCACTAGGAGTGAGCAGGAGACCATTAATTGTAGGTAATGACATTATTACACTAGATATTACTCTCTGGTGCACACATAGCTGTAACCCTCATCGTTGCTTTCATAGTATTTGTAAAAATGATTATCCTTCCAAAAATCACTTTCCTCTTCAACACTATTCCGCTAGTCTTTCAGAAGGAAGATATAGCTAAACTCCAGGGGAAAATAGGAAATTTTATTTGGCCGTCAAAAGGTCCCAGGATAGCCTGTAAGAAATTGAGGAGAAGGCTAGAGGTTGGGGGATTGGCACTTCCAGATTTACTTGCCTATTGCTATGCCTTCCATTTAAAAAATGTGCTCATGCTTGCTAATAAGACAGATAAGTCATCGATTGGCTTACTTTTTGAAGCTATGTTAGTGGATATTCCGCAAAGTCGACTGCATTTTTTTTTTATATATGGAGACCCTAAGTTTTTTTTTTAAGTGTGGCTGAAGATCTTGAAGTCCGCATTAAACATGTGGATGTATGTGAGGAAAACACTGTGGGTTCTATATTTTTCATCTTGGGCTCTGATTTGGGATTCTCCAGGCACCCTGGAATGTCTGAGGGATCAACTTAGTCAGCCCTTGAAATCCAAGGGTATCTGTTATTGGGCAGACCTTAAGGAGGGCTCCGACATAATGAGCTGGGAAGCTTTGAATAATCTGACAAAGGGGCAGCTTACGAGGTTTAAATACTACCAATTGAGCTCCTGGTGGGTGACAAAAGACTGGGCTGAGGAAGAGGAGTCAAAATTCAATCAGGTGATGAGAACTGACCAGTGGAAAAAGAAAATGTATTTTTGGTATTGGGCTTTCCTGGAAACAGATATGGAGATTGAAGCTGAAATCTCAAAACTGTGGGGTAAAGAGCTTGGTGAGAGAAATCCGAAGCATATGTGGTGCGATTCATATGGTATCTTACGAAAAGTAGTAAAACCAGCATCACTTAAACGTAACCATCTATTTACCACCTATAGAGTTTATTGGTATCCTGCGAAGCTGTCCAAGGTTTCCAATAATATATATACCTGCCCACGATGTATGCAGGTAGCAGCAGATGATGTGCATTTATTTATGTCATGTCCAAAAATATCATCTTATTGGAACTCAGTCTGTGACTTTATTAGAGAAATCATCGGGACACAGTTGAAAGTAAGCCCTTGTCTAGTTTTCTTAGGGCTAAATAAGGAGGAAGAAGTACAGCTCTCAGTGGTTAGCTCAAAGCTTTTGTTCTCTATAATCTTGTTAGCAAGGCGTGAGATCTGTAGACTATGGAAATTGGAAAGTCCTTCGGGTTTTACTGAGTGCAATAGAAATATCATATACACCAGCGAGTCGGACATGGCATGCGATCCAAGAAGCAAGGAAAAAATCTGGGATCCGTTGGTAAGGTAGAGAGAGAAGACAATGTGAGTCCTATGATTAAGTCAATTTTGCTGTCGGCCATGGTATCTCCTCTTTCTTTTTTTGCCGGTCTCAGTATGTTAAGAGAAGGAAGTGGAAGCAGCAGTTTACTTGTGGGTCGTTACTCTTTCTTCCCCTCTTGGGTCAACGGCCTGGTTTCCCTCCTTGTAAGAACTAGAGGGATTAGAGCACACCCTAGCAAGAATGTTGGCATAATGAGGAAACAAAAAAAGAAAAATAATCAATAATTGTATATATTGATGTACTGCTGTGTCAAACACAATTGTGATAAGTACGACAACATAGAATGTATTGAAGAATGTTTTAACCATTTATATATGAATTATTCAACATAAGTATCAGACAGACATATCTATTTATAAAAAGTTTTGTGGACAAAAAAATAAATATATATATGTTATTTTGATAACGGTTTTGACACTGATTGTCATTATTAATGCTTTACTTCTAAAATGTTCCTGCCCGCATTAACTATTATTCACTGTGCCCAGGTGTGTCTTTTCATGCTATTGATTATTCCCTATCAGGGCTAATATATCCTATGCTCAGGGGCCCCAGTTCTTTTCCATGTAATATTGCGCTTAACCCCACAGCGTCCTGCTCTTCAACAATCAGAGGTTTATACTGCAACTCCAGATCCATCCCCAAACACGCACTTGACATATGGGATCTTTTATCCTCCCCTAACCCAGACATTTGTTTCAATACGGAAACTTGACTTCATCCTTAGACTTTACCATGTGTTCATATTGCCTTTTCTGACAAATATAAGGTGATCAGGCTGAATAGAGACATAAAATGAAAGGGGGTGTAGTGATTGCCTTCTCTGATACCCTAAAGGTCTCTTTCATTGACACGCTTCTCACTGATTGGGTTGAGATGTGTATATTCAAGACAGAGTCTCCCATAAGAGATTCTTGAAGAGGGGCTTTGGTTTATCATCCACCCAGCACCAAGAGAGATTTCATTCACAAACTAGTTGAGCACCTTGCACCATATTTGCTGGCAATGGATAATTTCATCAGACTGGGTGACTTCAATTATCACAGAGAAAATGTATTTGACCCGATATCTGCCAACTTCTTTTTGACATGGAAATGCTAGGACTGAAAAAGAGAGTTGTTAGACCAAGTCATATTGCAGGCCACACCCTGGATCTTCTTTTTACTAACTCTCAGCTCCTAGAAATCGACAGCCAGTTAAGCTAGTTCAGACCAATCATGTATCAACCCAAGCCTGTCGTGGTCAGCAAGACAACAAAGGCTGGAAGAAATGTGATTAGACCCTGGAATCTAATAATCCCCAGAACTTCCATTCCGCTTTTTGTCCCCAGATTTATACACAATTCTGATAATGTTAATGATGCAGTTTCTAGCTATCACAACTCATTTATCAAAGCCTTTGATGCAGTAGCCCCTATGAAAGATGCTAAGAACATACCTTCCAAATTGCAAGCTCCATGGTATTCAGCTGAGTTAAGAATTGATACATCCACCAGTAAAAGTCTGGAAATTAGATGGCGCAGAACAAAAGCCTTCCCCTAAAGAAGGGCCTACAAATATGCCCTTTGTACATCTTATAGTAAGATTAGGGAAGATTGTAAATCCCAAATTATTAGAAGGAAGGATCAGCCAGGCGACTCTAGGAAAGAATTATTTAAAGTTCTTAACAAATTCACCAAACTGGCAACCTCCAAGCTAGCAATACCACTTTCTCAAGAGTTCTGTGTTGCACTTGCAAACCATTTTGAGGACAAGATCTCTAGGATCTATAAGAGCTTACCTACAGCTATAGGTAGTTCTGCGGATTCGTGCAATCAGAATCCTCTTCCTCATTCAGCCCCTGCTCAGTTGAGTCACTTCGAGGCCATTTCCCAAGATCAGGTACATGATATGTTGAGGAAGGTTACATCCTGCTCTCCTTACGACCCTTGTCCTACCTATTTGGCCCATTCCCTAGCTTCCTCACATATTCTTTGTATCACAGATGGTGGAGCAGGTAAAACATTTTGTATACCTTCTCTATTTTGCATGATGAAATACTAATTACATAACTTTCTGACTAGTAACGTGTATTAATTGCTTGCCGTGGTTTAATTAATCAACCTCACACCTTAATAAACATGAATTTCACGCGGGACTAAATGCAAATTGCATGGCGACTAACCCTAATGAAGAATTGTGGTACGCATATTAACGGTAGATTGTGTTGATATAGGAAATTGCATGGTTTATATTGCTTTTGTGATGTTTTGCGTTCCTGCTGGGATGAAATAGTGAGTATTATTGCTTTAAATGTTGCTATAAGCTTGGAAAATACTAATAGATAAAGGGATTAGTATGGGTTTAAACATTAGAATCTTCATTTCCGCATATCAATTATTCTTTATGTTTGTTTCGCTTAAGTTGGCATTCGGGCCTTCTAGGCCACAATATCCAAAAAGGAGTTCGGAAGTGGCCACCGTCGTGTGAGCGCGATGTCTACTGCGCAGACTCGGATGGCACTGAAGATCTCCAGGTGTCCTTTGACCGAGTCACAGTGTTCCTCGTCACGAATAGGAACGTGGAGGACTGCCAAAGCCCAACTAGTGTGACTGACAGAGAAGACAAAGGACACCTGTTCCTAACTGCCGAAATATTGATACTTCGGACCCTTTCACATGAGAAATGTCCCAACCATTGGATGACATCTTCAGTAGAGTATGAGAAACAAGGAACTTTGTGAATACGGTTTGAAAGTGCAAATTTTGATGGCGTGGCCAATCAGAGTCATTTCCAATGTAGCAAATGTAGCATGTTACCCAAAATTCATTTTAAAAAGGGGTTAGTAGAAGGGTTGTGGCTGCTGCGTTCCAGGAGGACGATTCGAATCCCGTTGGCAGATTTGCTTGCAAGAGCGCTGGGTCCCCGGAGATCTTTGGGACAGTGTCGTGCTGAGCGAAAAATAACTTATTCCCTGACTGACTGGGGTTATAGCCTGCATTCGATTGGAGGGTTACATCGGAAGAGATTTGATTTATGCAGGGCTAATAGATTGCGGGGAGAATGGTCGTCAAAATCAGAGATTAGGTAAATATAAATGTCATACTGATTTATGCAAATGTTATTGAGATTTTGATTGATTATGATGACGATCATGCCAATGAAGGTAAATTAATTAGATAAACTAAACATTTAACAGAGAACGAGTTTGTGATTCTTTAAAGGGTATTAATTAAAGATTCCGAGGCTTTAAATGTGGTTTTAGCTGGTTCTAAATCACCATCAACCAGTTCAACTAATTGGTCCATCGACCAAGTGCTGGAGTGCCTTGATGTTAAAGTTAGGATTCTATAAGAGACAGATGTATAATATGTAAATACTGTAAATATTTCTTTCTATAGGTAAGAAGGTACCCCCACATGTCCAGCGCTTCTCTTCATCCTGTGTCCAGATTCGAGTGAGACGTATGAGTTTTGGTGTTATGGGCCCCACCAATGGATGCGTGCGTGAATGAGTTAGTGTGATGACGGGTCTGTGACGCAGGGAGGATATGTAAATTTTCCCTTTCCCGCTGGAGCACAGACCTACTCAATCTATCTTTAGATCTGGCAAAGTTTCCACAGGTTTAAAATCTGCTCAGGTTATCCCTTTTTCAAAAAAATCTAAAGCAGATTGTGGTGATGTGATGCTGGCAGAGGCCTGTGAGTGTTAGATGATGTCACCTAGAGTGTTGGCAGACATCCTGCCCTGAATGTTCCATGAGTGGCAGTTGCTGCTTGTGCCTTGGCTGTGCCAGTTAAGACGGCTCTCTGTACTCCTTCGATAAATCTTCATATTGGAAACCTACAGCTGTGTCCATTCTGCTTCTCTTCAGTGGCGACAGAAGATGGGATGCGACTCACTCATCTTAAAGGTATTGGCTACCTATGATTCTGCGGACCAACTGTGAGTACAATTTGTTTTTTACTGCTCCCCAAGGCACTCCTGGTACAGAGAGCCATGCCCAAGTTCGTTTTAGTGCCTGCCTGCACTGTGCTTTGCCCTCGGCAGCTGTTTCCTGTTCATCTGCCATTTAGCTTAGTCTACGTACTGATTTTGACAATTTTGTCGCCCTTTTGAACTTTCCAGTGACTGTCTTGTGGGTTGTTGCAGGACTCCACAAAGACTGGGCAGTTCCCGCATGTATTTATTTTGTGGCATTTAAATGTGGGTAAACAAGAGTAATTCAAATATGCCGATTTGAATACTCTGAGACGCGCTGCCTTACCTCGCGCTTCTCCTCGAGAGACCTACGCGCTTCTCCTCAAGAGATCTCCTCGTCTTCGGCCATTGTGACGTCTGTTTCAGCTGGCTCATCTCTTCACGTCATCGTAAGCAGTGTGCGCAGCTTGTGTGCGTCACGGTTGCCAGGTTACAACAGCAAGCAGCTTTCGGATTCTCCATTACGCTGTTGCACGCCATCTCAAGCAGCGCGTCATCGTGAGCAGTGTTTGCAGCGTGTGTGCCCTAAGTTACTACAGCAACCAGCTTCGGTTTTTCATTACACACTCTGCACCCTTTATACAATCTACGTGTATGTAGAAGCTTATCGGATCGAAGATTTTCTGTGGCACGCACACTCAAGTATATCTTTTCTGCCAATCAGCGTGCATTGTTATCAAACATGACAACACTGCTACACTTATTGGAGCTCGTCCTGGCACAATGTGTTAATTTAAAAACGGAAGCTTTCTTTCTTCTTTTTGCGCTGACACGCACAGCTTACGTTGTGTGTCAACAGATCGATTTTTGTCTGCTTCGCTTATACACACAGCACTGTGTGTCAGTCTACTACATTTGAATCTTTAACACACTAACACCCACAGTTGTTACTATCTATCAAAGAATGATGTCAAGACCATCATTATAATTCCGCTGACACACACAGCATTTCTTCTTCATCGTGTGTCCCTATATGCACTGACACACACAGTTTTGCCTTCATTAAAGTGTCATTAAAGTGCAGTGACAAGTTAACCACAGTGCGATACTGACATTCTGTGGCCAAATAAGGAATTACACTTTTTCTCGTCCTCTTTTATTACATTGGACTTGCAAGATAATTTACATTTCTTTTTCTTCTTTCTCTTCTTTCTTTTTCTTTTCTTCTTCTTTTCTTCCTGGTTCTCTTTTCTTTACATTTTTTCCCCTCATTTACAGAAATGCAGAGTGTCACACCTCCTGCACCTTTTTTACAGGAACCTGGAGAGTCACAACTTGAATGGAAGTTATGGATTAGATCCTTTAAAGCATATTTGGGTGCGATTGAGGGTCAAAGATACAGACCTGAGAGAAAGAAAAATGTAATGTATTATCATTTAGGAGTTGAGGGACAAAATGTCTTTGATCACCTACCTCCTTATGAACCACCCGAAGGTGAAGATCCCGATGAGTTTGAAACAGCGGTTATGCAGTTAGATAAGTATTTCACCAAAACAAAAAACATTGTGGTACACAGATTCAATTTTTTTACAAGGACACAAAAACCAAATGAAAGCATAAACACCTTCATCACCGCTTTAAAAGTACTTACTGCAAAATGCAAATTTGATAACTTTACATCCCAACTTGTAAGGGATCAACTTGTTGCACGATGTTATTGCAAAAAAGTCCAACAAAGATTACCTACCTGCAAAGATCCCACCCTAGATGAAGCTGTCGACATTGCCAAGAGCATTGAAAGCTCCATGGATAATGCAAAACAACTTGAATCTGCTTTATCTAATTCTACCATTTCCGGTGCCGTTTCTGCTAAACCTTCTTTTTCTATTCCTTCTCTTCCTAATATCTCCAGAGGGTCTACTATACCTAGGGGTGGAAGAAACTTCAGACCAAATAGAGGTGGTAAAACGTTTACACCTAATAGACAGTTTAACTATAGAATAAGTTGTTATAGGTGTAGATCTTCTATGCATGTTTCTTCTTTCAAAAACTGTCCCGCTATTAATCAACAATGTGGCCATTGTGGAAAAATGGGTCATTTTGCAAATGTTTGTATGGGGGGAAAAAGAAGAGGTGTAATGTACTCAACAATTCTGATGACCAATTTGATGACCAATTTGGTGATGATGTCACTAATCAAGAGTATGTTGTTGTAGTCAAAAATTATTCATATAAATGTATTACGCAACATATTCCTGATCCCGAAGTCGAAGTTACCATTGAAACTAACCATATTCATCTCCTTGTTGACACAGGAGCACGCATCACTATTATATCTCATGATAGGTATCTGAAGTTTTGGTCTACCAAGAGTTTACTACCTCCTGACATACTCACTGTAGCTTTTGAAGGCAGTAGGATTGATTTACTAGCCTACTTCTGGGCTAAAATAAGTGTCTTTGGGGTAGTTATCAATGGAAAAGTGTATGTAGCTAGACATGGGATCCATGTTCTCGGTCTTATCCACCAGGCTGAGTTTGGTCTCACTATCAAACCTGGTTTACCTAATCCAGTTTTTTGTATCATCAATCTAACATTAATCACTCCACCCCCACTGAAAACATTAATTCTCTTTCTGGTACCCAATCGATTACTCCTGGGAACAAAAGTACAGTAATGTTTTTGAAAACCGTCTAGGCAAGATCACAAACTTCCAACATTTCATCAAAATCAAAGAAGATGCTGTACCCATCAAGCATAGACTACGAAATGTCCCTTTAAGCATCAGAGGTGACCTTTCCAAACATTTACAATCATTATGTGACCAAGGCATAATCGAAAAAGTCGAGTCCACTTTTTGGCTCTCACCCATTATTTTGGCCAAGAAGAGATCTGGGGACTTGAGGATGTACGTCGACTTGAGAAGCCTTAACGAAGCTATTTGGGTTGATGGTTTTCCACTGCCGCGCATTGAAGATCTCATTGCCAAAGTTGGTTCCTCCTCATGGTATACCAAACTCGATCTTAAGGCTGCCTACCATCAAGTCGAACTACATCCTCAGCCCCGACATTTCACAGCTTTCGTCACCCCAGATGGTGTATTTCAATTTTGTCGCCTCCCCTTTCGTCTTGCTTCGGCTGCTGCCATATTTCAAAGATTGATGACTGAAATGTTCCATCACAATCCCCATGTTGTTGTTTTCCAAGACGACATTCTCATTTTCACCCAAACTGAAGCTGAGCATGATTCTGTCCTTGATCAAGTATTCAGTGTTCTAGCGAAAGTGTACTTTCAAGGTCAAGGAAAATGAGTATCTAGGCCATGTCATCTCCGAACAAGGTATCAAACCCAGCCCAGGTCTTATAAAAAGTATAGTTGATGCTCCTCCTCCTCAAATCAAAGAACAACTCATGTCCTTTCTTGGACTCTGTGAATTTTATTCAAAATTTATGAGGGACTTCGCCAAAACCACTGAATGTTTCAGGGCACTACTAAAGAAAGGATCAACCTATGTGTGGTCTGAGGAGTGCCAAAAATAGTTCCAATTCATCAAAGATCACATAGTGCAAGCTCCTACTTTGCAAGCATTCGTAGAAGGAAAGCAAACCACTATCACTGTGGATGCCTCCGAGTATGGTTTAGGAACTGTTCTCTCACAACACGCTAATGGAAGAGAAGATACTGTTGGATTCGCATCCAGGACTCTTCGTCCTGTTGAACGGAAATATTCCGTCATTGAAAAAGAACTTTTGGCCTGTGTATGGAGCATTGAAAAATTCCAAAAATATGTGTGGGGCAGATCTTTTATTCTCAAGACCGACCATCGTCCCTTGGTCGACATCCTTTCGGGTAAACACATCAAGCGCACTACAGTTCGCCTAGCACGTTTATCAACAAAACTCTTGGAATACACCTTCACTGTAGAATACATTCCCGGAGGAAATAACTGCTGAGCAGACTGCCTATCAAGTCTTCCCATCCCTGATACAGATGAGCAAGACTGGGAAACGGAGGTCGAAGAATGCTTCGTGGCACTTATTGGTCAAGACAACTTTATCTTTTGCAGAAGATGACTGGATTACGCAAATTGATACGGATTCTATTCTCAAGGAGGTTGCATCTCTGATTATGAAGGGCTGGCCAAGAGAGAGGTGTCTTTCACCCAAGCTTCAGATGTTCTGGAAAGTTAGTGACGAACTTTCAGTGGAAGGTGGAAAAGTAGTCAGAGGCGATAAGCTCATCCCTCCTTCTTGTTATCGTGAGAAGAACATTCTAACCATCTTGGAGCAACCATTACAAAGAGGAAAGTCAGGAATGACTTTTGGTGGCCCAGAATGGATATGCAAATTGATGACTTGGTGAGGCAATGTTCACGCTGTAACGCCAGCGACAAAGTCTTAGTACTTGAAGGTACAGTTGTATCTCCCGTACCTCCTCCTGGCAGAGCTTGGCAAAAACTTGGCATGGATTTTCTTGGACCTATCCATGTCCTCCCTTCTAGCTCCAAATACTTTTTAGTTCTCATTGACCACTTGTCCAGGTGGGTGGAGGTTGAACCCATCTCTACTCCCAATTCAAAGAGCGTCATTAACTGTTTGAATGCCATTTTTCTTAGGGAAGGTTATCCTGAGGAAATCCTCACCGATAACGGTGTCCAGTTTGTTTCACATGAAATTACCTCATTCCTGCATTCCTGTAGCATCAAACATACTAGGACTCCGCTCTATCATCCAGAAAGTAATGGTAAAGCTGTGAGATTTAACAGAGTTGTGGTGGAGTGTGTGCAAGTAGCTTTTAGGGCTAAAACCTGCGTTTTCCAAGCTGTGAAAGACCTTGTCTGGTCATATCGCACCTCACCTCATGTTGCCACCAATTTTTTTCCCTTTGAACTTATGAGGGGCAGAAAAGCATCCTCCCAAGTGTACCCTTTTTGGATGGTCAAATCATTCTATCTTGGTTGCAACATGAGGTGCTTGTGGGAATCTGCAAGAAAGACTTCAGAGGAAGCTTGTTCCAAACCTTACCAATTCTCAAGTACGAAAGAAACTCACAGACTCCGTGTTGGAGACTGGGTCAGAGTCAAAAATCCAATATCAGTAAGAAAGGGTTTTTCTAAATTTCTAGACTCACAACAAATTGTAGAAATACGTAAGAAAGCCGTTAAGTTGTCTAATGGGAACTGGTGGAGTACTTCTCGTGTTGCCAAGGATCATTGTATTCATTCCGAAAATGTCAAGATTAACCAAAATGTTTCAGGGGGAGATGGCGTTAGGAGGAATACCAGAGTCCATGTTAGACCCGAAAAATTACAAGACTACGTTTAAGCTTTTTGCTTTCTGTTTTCAATAACTCCCCTTTTCTTTATGTTCCCTTTCCCCTTTCTGTTATACTACAGTTATTTTATCAAAAGGGGGGAGGTGTGGTGATGTGATGCTGGCAGAGGCCTGTGAGTGTTAGATGATGTCACCTAGAGTGTTGGCAGACATCCTGCCCTGAATGTTCCATGAGCGGCAGTTGCTGCTTGTGCCTTGGCTGTTCCAGCTGGGACGGCTCTCTGTACTCCTTCAATAAATCTTCATATTGGAAACCTACAGCTGTGTCCATTTTGCTTCTCTTCACAGATTCCTCTGACCTTGCAATTTATAGGCCTATCTCCCCATTGCCTCTCCTTAGCAAATTCAAAAGGCCTCATCAATAAACAACTCTCCAAATACTTGGAGGACAATGGTATACTGAATACCTCACAATCAGGTTTTAGGGACTCTTAGAGCACCAAGACCACCCTAATAGCAGTAATAGATTCCACCTGTATACTATTGGATGAAGGCATTCCAGCCATGCTGGTCTTACTTGATCTGTCTGCGGCCTTCAATACGGTCTCACGTTCCACTCTTACCCAAAGACTTTTTGAGATTGGCCTTGGTAGGAGGCCTTGGATTGGCTTAATGACTTCCTGGCTGACAGAACCTAAGCGGGACCTTCCCTTTTAAACATTGATGTGTGCCCATTTGCCAAGAGTGTTCATGAGTGCAGCTTTCATATTATATCGTACGCTGACAACACCCAATTGATAATCTCTTTTGGGAAGGACTCTATGGGGCATATTCTCAAGAACGTGTGATAATCGTCACAAAAGTAACTTAACGCAACCTACAACATCGCAGTCTATTGCGGGAAATTTACGCTGTGTTAACCAATTATTCACAGCACAGCGGTACCATGTGATAGTCACAAGGTAACGCGTCAAATGGCCGCGTTAAAATCAATGCCATGCCGCAAAAATGTGAAACACGAACGCAAAAAAAGCTGTGATGAGGCCAAGCGTGATACAAAAAGCTGCGAAAACCAGCCATAGGCCTGCAGCTCCCTCACGTCTGGCGGGAAAATGCACTATAAAAGCAGAACAAGAAAAACACACCAGAAACAATCCAAAGTGTGCAGCACCACGGATGCACCCTGACCAAGCGCAGAGGCCAATGCAAACCCCACAAGACCCACAGACCACCAGCAAGGTACAACGGGGTCGGGGAAGGCCAGGGAGAAGAGGGAGTGGAAGATGGGGTGCAGTCCGCAGCAACACAAGACCAGCGTCATCAACATCAACATCAGGATGGCTCTGGACCAAGGTCAAGCGGCACTTCTGGTGCTGCTTGACCTTTCAGCAGCATTCAACACCATTTCTCATCGAGTCCTGCTGTCCAGGTTACAGGGGCTTGGGATCAGTGGACTTGCATTGAAGTGGCTGTCTGATTTTCTGACCAACAGAACTCAGGCGGTGACTTTAGGTTCTTTCTCTTCTGCTCCCTCACGGGTCACCAGGGGTGTCCCCCAAGGCTCATGCCTGAGCCCGACTTTGTTTAACATCTACGTGATCCCCCTGGCTATACTCATGAGGGAGCTGGGGTTTAATCCTATCTCCTATGCAGATGATTGCCAACTCCTCCTCACCTTCGATAAAAAAAGATCTGACATACAACATATTTTCTCCCAGGGTATGAGTGCTATTGCCTCCTGGATGAAAACAAACTATCTCCAGTTAAACTCCGAAAAATCTGAGATTATGGTGCCGATCATGATCCGGTAAAAAATGTCCCCGTGCGACTCGTATCGGGTCTTTTTACCGTACGAATCGTACAAGTGCCGTACGAACTGGCAATCACGATTCGCATGGTAAAAAGTCCATACGAACCGCACTGGGAATCATTCCCCACACGTCCTCGGGTCGGAAAATGTGTCCGACACGTCCTCGGACGATTTACCTTACAAACGTGAAAATCCAAGTCCGACCGAGGAATCACGATCCATCCCGTGCGTCCGAGGTCACAACCGTATGGAAAAAACACCGTCCGCACCGAACTCCTACAGCAACCATGGAGACATGTGCCCGCATACGCGCCCAACACTCCCCCCAGCCCCCGTACGTCCGACACGTACCCCCCGTATATGTATACCCCCACCCGTCTAGGTACACCCCAGTACGTTCCAGTCGAACCCCCACCCCAGTACGTGTCATAGCCCCGTCTACCTACACCCCAGTACGTTCCAGTCGTACCCCCACCCCAGTACGTGTCGTACCCCCGTGTCCCTACACCCCAGTACGTTCGAGCCCCACCCCCACCCCAGTACGTGTCATACCCCCCGTGTACCTACACCCTAGTACGTTCGAGCCCCACCCCCACCCCAGTACGTGTCATACCACCGTCAATGTACACCCCCCCACCCCAGTACGTGTCGTACCACCGTCAATGTACACCCCCCACCCCTGTACGTGTCGTACCACCGTCCATGTACACCCCAGTACGTTCGAGTCGTACCCCCACCCCAGTACGTGTCGTACCACCGTCAATGTACACCCCCCCACCCCACCCCAGTACGTGTCGTACCCCCGTGTCCCTACACCCCAGTACGTTCGAGCCCCACCCCCACCCCAGTACGTGTCATACCCCCCGTGTACCTACACCCCAGTACGTTCGAGCCCCACCCCCACCCCAGTACGTGTCGTACCACCGTCAATGTACACCCCCCCACCCCAGTACGTGTCGTACCACCGTCAATGTAAACCCCCCACCCCTGTACGTGTCGTACCACCGTCCATGTACACCCCAGTACGTTCCAGTCGTACCCCCACCCCAGTACGTGTCGTACCCCCGTGTCCCTACACCCCAGTACGTTCGAGCCCCACCCCCACCCCAGTACGTGTCATACCCCCCGTGTACCTACACCCCAGTACGTTCCAGTCGTACCCCCACCCCAGTACGTGTCGTACCACCGTCAATGTACACCCCCCCACCCCAGTACGTGTCGTACCACCGTCAATGTACACCCCCCACCCCTGTACGTGTCGTACCACCGTCCATGTACACCCCAGTACGTTCCAGTCGTACCCCCACCCCAGTACGTGTCGTACCACCGTCAATGTACACCCCCCCACCCCAGTACGTGTCGTACCACCGTCAATGTACACCCCCCACCCCTGTACGTGTCGTACCACCGTCCATGTACACCCCAGTACGTTCCAGTCGTACCCCCACCCCAGTACGTGTCGTACCACCGTGAACCTACACCCCAGTACGTTCGAGTCGTACCCCCACCCCAGTACGTGTCATACCCCCCGTGTACCTACACCCCAGTACGTTCCTGGCGCACCCCCAACACAACCTCCTAAGTACGGAGCGCACCCCATGCCCCAACATCACAACCGCATGTACGAGTCGTACAAAGCCACACACAAGGACATAATCGTACAACCAAATGGCCCATGTACACACCGTACACACGCTCAAAACGCACGTACACAACAAGGACAAAACAAAACAACACAAGAATACACCATTCGAAAGGCACACAGCCACTAAACATGGCCAACAACCACTAAAAGAACACAATCACTGACCTGCAACTGTCAAAAACAAACAGAGGACCAATACACCACCACTCCTTATAACACACCCACCCAAAATTCAAACACTGCCACACCCACCCATGGACCAATGAAAAGGGCCCACACACACAAACCATGAGCCTTTGCAACAGACTCACTGCTGCCAGACACCACAGAACCAGACTACAAGCTACACCACATCTTACACTTGCACACCTTCACACGACCACCCTCACAAACACCCTCTCATCACATTCACACACACACACAACCATCCACCCCCCCCCCAACATCCACACACCCCCCACACCCACACCATCCCCACCCACACCCCTCACCATGCCCACTACCAAGAATCCAAAGTTCAGTCACCGAGAGTTGGAGGTCCTTGTTGATCAAATCCTCAGAGTCGAGCCACAGATCTTTGGAACATTGGTCAGAAGCACCAGCCAGGCAGCCAAAACAGCCATGTGGCAGACCATCGTCGATGCTGTGAATGCTGTTGCGGACACCAGGAGGACCAAGCAGGATTGCCAGAACAGGTGGTACGATCTGCGGAGGAGGGTCAGAGCCAAGAGGCAGGAGGAACACGACCAGGCCAACGCCACCGGAGGAGGGCCCTCCCGCAGAGCCGTACAGTACCATCCCTGGGAGGAGAGGGTGATGGCCATACTGCCGGTGGAGGCAGTTGAAGGAGTAGAAGGACTCCGAGACCCGGGTGAGTACACAAACAACGCACCTCACATGGGGGGAACTGCAACCACAACCAAAATTAATAACAGGCACGCAACCACCACAAGCCATCGCATGACTCAACCACACTCCATGAGCAGGCACATGCCACTACTGCCACCATGCCCCATGCACCCAGCTGGACAATGTCAAGTCACAGGCCACAGAAGACAACAACACATGACACGGTAACCCGGATGGCGGGAGGCTGGGCACCAAGAATCACATAGTGCGACTCCAAAGCAGACAACAATGCCCTCTGCCCATATGGCCTAGGTCACAGCCAGACAAACACTGTGTGCCAACACAGGAATGACTTGCCAGCAAATGGCGGATGCCTTGCATCAACACATGGGGGTGAAGGCACTGTTTTGCACATGACAGCAGCTAATTAACAGCCAACATTGTGAAAGAGTGGCAGCACACACCACCACAGCAGCAGCGCACAGACACACAGCAGACAAAATGGGTGCCTGGAGATCAGAAACAAACTCACATCAACAGGCCAAGGGCCACTCAAAGATCTGCTAACAGTGTGTGCCCAGGAAGCTGGGCCAAGGTGACAGAGGGTGACACACGGAGGGAGGGAGAGGGGGACACAGAGGGAGGGAGAGGGGGACAGAGAAGGAGGGAGACACAGGGAGAGCAAATCAGTCCTTTGGTGTGTGGGAATGTCTGCTCGTCAGCAGGTGGACTGCGTGCATGTAGACAAGGGTGGCCAGTGCCAGAACCCCCCCTCTTCATCATGGCAAAACGCAGGGCCATGTCACAACCTGTATACGAGCACAAGGACAGCCACCTGCATCATATAAGTGTGTGGATCCACTCCATGTGCACATGTACAGTGCTACAAGGAAGGCGCAAATGCATGGCTCGCCACACATGCACACTCCACTGCTGACTGCAGTCACACTTGACGCAGCAAGTAAGACTGTGCCACACATAGTTAAAGGGGCCAAATTGGTGCCCAAGGGACACACCCATGCACAAGTGCACTGTGAGTGGAATGCAAGACAGATCCTAATTCCAAGAGGAAATGTGCCAACTTTGTAACGGATGAAACATGGATGTTGCATGGATCAAAATTAACATTTTCTCTCTCACACACAGGTCAACGTCGTGCTGCACCCCCCAACACTGGGGGGGAACACTCACAGGACCCGGATCTGCAGGAGACCGATCCCACCGGCAGCGACCACTCTCACCACTCTGCGGACGACCCCGACCGACCTGGCCCCTCTGGTGTCCAACCACCTGCAGCACCTGCGTCAGGTACAACCGTGCCAACCACCACCCCCACTCCTGCCACATCCCAGGAGACACCCAGGATCCCTGCCCCAACACCACAATGCAGCCAGGCTCGCCAGGAGGGACACGGTGTCCCGGGCACCCAGGAGGAGGCAGGCGACAACGCCAATGCCACCCCTCAGGGGTCCCGGAGACCCGATGTTCCCACAAGTGCAGGCCAGACGCAAGTGGGCAGGGGTGGTGGGAGTGGAGGACGGCGGAGGCGCGAGCCTGACCAGTTGGCTGGGGATCCGGTATTTTCCCATGTCCGTAACATCCTGGACTCATACCGGCAGGACACCACGGGCATGGCCCAGGTTGTGTCCGTCCTCGAGGGGATCAAGGTCCAGCAGGCCCAGCAACATGCGGAGCTAATAGCCTGTCTACAGCTACACCAACGGAGGATGGAGGACAGACAGGCTGAGCAAGTGACGGCGTCCCAGGGGATTCACGCTGAACTCCGTCGGATGGCCGACACCATGGCCGACCCTCCCTGTGCCAGAAGGCGGAGAACATCACCACCCACAGGGAGGGATCATGAGGAGGAGGAGGAAACATCCGACGGAGCATCCCAGACGTCGTCACGGCCTGCTGCTGAGGTTCCCCGCAGGAAGCCGGGTCGTCCACGGAAAGGACCGTGAGGGTGGCTGCTACATCACCATCTCCCAGGACACCTGGCCTGGCACCTGGCCCACTGGAGCAACAGCATCACAGCATCAAGAGACATTCTCTGCCACATGGCCCTGCTGGTCACTGGCTGACCAATGTTGACAAAGACTGTGGCATGGACTCTGAGGATTTCCAATGGCAAGGACACCAACTCCCCTACTGAACTTTGGATTCCCTAATCCCGGAAAGCCCCTCACTTTGTCCCCCCCCCCCCAATAATAAATCACACTATTAAGAGTAGATGCCTGCTGGTAGCATTATTACCTAACATGTGTCTTGTACAGTCTAAACATGCCTGAGTCATCTGTTCACTTCAACCATCCACACCCTGGGGCCTGAGTCTGGCACAGGACACATGGGTCACAGTTTATTAGGCAAGACAGACATGGAGCACCATACACACCCGTGATGGTCAGAACCAGCTGAGGGGGTGGCCGAACAACCGTGCTGACAGACACATTGAGTACAGCAACAGTCATGCGCAGAGGTCAGGGATCCTGGCCCGTGTCCTGGGGGGCACCCAGGTATGTGTAGACAGGTGGCAGAACCATGTCCTGCAAGCTTGAGTCCGGTGGATGCAGAGAATGGGGTCATGGACAACGTTGGATGCATGGGGATGGCACATGTCACAATACCCACACAGTCATGGACATCATGCCCAATACACAGTCTCAGCACACACACACAGCTTGCATCTTGCCACTCGAAACATTGACACATAGCCACAATCAGGGAATACCATGCCAGACATGCAGGATGCACCGTGCCAACACACCAGCATTGACTGAGAAGAGGCACCTTGGAGGCATAGGGACACCTTTATTAGTCATGTTTTTGGGATTGCAGAGGCAACTTGAAGTACACATGAACACATCATGTGGAGTAACATGTGGCTCCAACACTGGCACCCCCCTTCTGCAGCACAAATGCGTGATAGCCAGGGAACTGGCACACAAGTGTCGGCTAACAGCTAAACACCCACAGCTGCTCACGGAGAGCCTGCCATACACCATACATCCGCTGATGTGGAAGTCCCACGCCATGTCAAGACAATGTTAACCGTATGTGTCCGAGGGCAGTGTCACACACATTGATGCCATCATCACAATCCACTATCCCATCACTGATGACTGACAACCAGGCAGCACATCTATTCAGGTGTACCCAGCTGCATGTCGTGTCCCATGGGGATGCCACATGTCTGCAGAGGAACCAAACCCCGACCGGGCCAGTGTGCACACATCGTGAACAACTGCCACACCCAATACACCCCAGATGCATCCCTTACCCCATGGAGACTTCCAAACGTGTCCGTGCCTGTAACGCTGAGTCAGCCCACGATGTCATGTCCATGAGGAATAGCAGTGCCACAACAATGCAACCAGCAAACGGCATGCGCAGGTACCTGGGGAAGAGAGACACACAAGAAGTCAGCCACAAAAAGCACAGCCACTTGCATGTGCAGTTACTCGACACATGTATGGATGACAACATGCTAGGTCACAATTATGACTGGGGAAATACTACCATCACTGCCACCATCACTCCAGTGACACACCCACACACACCTCTGACCCACGTTCCATACATGCAGGTGGAGACACACATCACAACGCATGCCACACGGGGACCAATGCGTGCACACTCAGACCCTGGTACTCACCACTAAGCAAAGAAGTCGCGTATGAGCCGAGTCCGGATGTCCTCTTGCGGCTCCACATCCTCCACATCACTAGCCCCATTGCCAAGCCCTTCGTCCTCCACGGGTGGATGGTCCTCGTCATGTTGATTCAGGATGAGTGGCACAGCTCTTTCAACTGCCATGTTGTGCAGCATGCAGCAGACCATGAAGATCTTGCAGACCTTCGCCGGGGCATAAGGGAGTGCACCGCCGGTCTTGTGGAGGCACCGGAATCGGCTCTTCAGCATGCCAAACGTCCTCTCTATCACTCGCCTTGTCCGGCCATGGGCGGTGTTATAGCGGAGCTGGGCCGGCGTGATGGGGTTGCGGAGAGGTGTCAGCAGCCAAGGCATGTTGGGATAGCCAGCGTCCCCTACATGGGAAGCACATGGACATCGTTAGAACTGGTGTAGCGGTCGTGCTGGTCGGCTATACAGAATACAGGACAGACAGACTGTACCCACCAACAACACATGCCCGTTCGTTGCGCAGCTGCATCATCATATCAGGCATCCCGCTACGCCTCATGATGTAGGCATCGTGTGCTGATCCTGGGAAACGAGCACAGACATGTGAAATCACCATATTGGACAGACACACCACAAGGGCATTGATGGAGTGGTAGTGCTTCCGATTGCGGTACGCCACCTCCCGTGCGTGTGGTGGTACCAAACCTACATGTGTCCCATCTATGGACCCAATGACATGGGGCATCCCTCCCAGGGCATAGAATCCACGCTTGACCTCAGTCATCTGTTCAGGGGTTGGGAACTTGATGAAGTCATCCAGGTGAATCAACATGGCCTCCAAGAAATCATGCAGCACACCGCTGAACATGCTCTGGGACATGCCACCAACATGAGCTATGGTATTTTGGAAGGTACCCGTGGCCAGAAAATGTAGGGCAGCCATTACCTTCAGCTGGGGTGTCAGTGCCGTAGGATACCTGTGCTGCGGTTGCAGGTGTGGTGCCAGTCTCGCCGTCAGCTCCAGAATCAACGGTTGGGTGAAGCGGTAGAGCCGGATCCTGTCATTCTCCTGCATGGTAGCCAAGTCTGGAATTCTTCGGGCAACAGGAGGCGCTCTGCAGTAATTTGGAAATGACAAGGAAGAGTGAGTGCACTACGAGAACAACTCATGTCTACTGAGCACATGTAAATCTGGCAATACACACATGCCACATAGGGAGTCAGGCATGTGCTACATGCCCAGGACACGTATGGATGCAAGGTGACACTCCTTCCAAGACCCAGCTACACACGGTGATTGAGAACCTCCCCATGCCACGCCATGGAAATAGCTGTGTCCCAGTGCAAGTGCACTGCCCGACGCAAGACAGGAGTGACATACACCCACACATCAGCAGAAGTGTGATGCCGATTGCAGAGACTGGTAGCGGGACACTGGAGCCACAGGTCACATGACATTACACTAGTCCAGCCCACACACCTTGCCATGAAGGTGCACATGTCATGACTCACCACACATTCCTTGTGAGTTTGCTGACATGGCCTTGTCACGCTACTCCGTGTCCCATGCATACATGTGCACCTCACATCCGATGACACATGTGGCATGGTGTTGGGAACAGTGTGCAATGACAATCTGCACACAGCCACATGTTGGTTGCTGCAACGGCTGCAGCTTTTGAGGGTGCTACAACATCAACCTGATGTAAATCCCGGACACATATATGACATAGTCACATTGTGCACTGTGGGTAGTGACAAGTCATGTGTCATGACCCCTGTACCGGGCATCATGGGACACTTCCGTGTGTTGGTGTCCGTGCCATGCCAGTGACGCTCACCCCAAGTGCGCAGTCCCACATGCACACATGTCAAAGGAGTCAAGGGCATGCCTGGCACACATTGCACCCTCACACAGTACACATGTACACATCTCATCATACATCTGGTGCCTTCTCCACTCAGGAGGCATGTTCCACATCACAGCCTGTGACACCTGTGCCCCACACATGTAGTAATGCACAGACGATGCCTTGATGTCCATTCCTGGACAAGTATGTCCATCCATGGACATGTATGTCCGCCCTATTCCTACATGTGTGTCGCCTATCACCACAGTGATGTGTAAAAACCGCCGTACTGCTGCTGAGAGGGCCTGTGCATGTTCCCAAATCACTGTGGGAGTGCTGCCGTATGTGTACCCATCGTGATGGCGAGCGTACAGGCATTTGTACGGTCCGTAGCACTACGGGTACGCATACGCGTGCAGACCCATAGTGATAGTGAGCGTAGATGCGTGTGTTCGGCCCTATCACTATGGGTCTGCACGCGTATGCGTACCCGTAGTGGTACGGACCGTACACTCGCATCTACGCTCACTATCACTATGGGTCTGCACGCGTATGCGTACCCATAGTGGTACGGACCGTACACTCGCATCTATGCTCACTATCACTATGGGTCTGCACGCGTATGCGTACCCGTAGTGGAACGGACCGTACACTCGCATCTACGCTCACTATCACTATGGGTCTGCACGCGTATGCGTACCCGTAGTGGTACGGACCGTACACTCGCATCTACGCTCACTATCACTATGGGTCTGCACGCGTATGCGTACCCGTAGTGGTACGGACCGTACACTCGCATCTACGCTCACTATCACTATGGGTCTGCACGCGTATGCGTACCCGTAGTGTTACGGACCGTACACACGCATGTACGCTCTCTATCACTATGGGTCTGCACGCGTATGCGTACCCGTAGTGGTACGGACCGTACACTCGCATGTACGCTCACTATCACTAGGAGTACGCATACGCGTGCAGACCCATAGTGATATAGAGCGTACATGCGTGTGTACGGTCCGTAACACTACGGGTACGCATACGCGTGCAGACCCATAGTGATAGAGAGCGTAGATGCGAGTGTACGGTCCGTACCACTACGGGTACGCATACGCGTGCAGACCCATAGTGATAGAGAGCGTACATGCGTGTGTACGGTCCGTAACACTACGGGTACGCATACGCGTGCAGACCCATAGTGATGGAGAGCGTAGGCATGCATGTACGGGCCGTTGCCATGCATTTGGGGTGCCCTAGGGCCCCGAAACGCACCGTACCTGTGTGTGATGCTCCAAATTACATAGGGGACAAGTATTAAGGCCTACATGCATGCTGGTTGTAATGGAGACCAAGTTCAAAATTCGAAATTGTTCTGGAAGGTGCACAGCAGAAGTCAGTTGGAATTCTTCTACTTTGTTGCAATGTGTTTGTGGGGCTGACATCATGCAGGAGAATGAAACCGATAGAGAACCCACAGACTGCTAGGTTTGAAGGGATTGGTGGAAACATAGGATGCAAATGTGAGTGACCAATCACTCTGTACTCCTGTGCATGAGACTGGGCAGAAGGGCACATATAAGGCAGCCAGGTCCCATGAGGGAGCACTTGCCTGCACATCTTTGCATTCGTCGACCCAGCTGCTGCTACTGATTCCCTGGAACCATGTCAAGGGCTGTGGAGAGGACACAGCCATTCACCCTGGAGGAGAACATGGCTCTGCTGGATGTGATCCTCCCACAGTACTCCATGCTGTATGGGCGACCAGGGTATCAGGTGAGTGCATAGGCCACTGCCACAGACTGTCCCTATGTTGTGACTGTGACTTCTGCCATTGCGTCCAGGTGTAACACACATGCCATGTACTGTCGGGGGGGTCCCAGGGGGTGGTGCCTGATGTCTCCCAGCAGTGCCCTGAGACAGGAGGGGTGGGGGCCTATCACTCCCAGCAGTGCCCTGAGACAGGAGGGGTGGGGGCCTATCACTCCCAGCAGTGCCCTGAGACAGGAGGGGTGGGGGCCTATCACTCCCAGCAGTGCCCTGAGACAGGAGGGGTGGGGGCCTATCACTCCCAGCAGTGCCCTGAGACAGGAGGGGTGGGGGCCTATCACTCACAGCAGTGCCCTGAGACAGGAGGGGTGGGGGCCTATCACTCACAGCAGTGCCCTGAGACAGGAGGGGTGGGTGTGATGCACAGTGTGAGCCTTGATCATTGATTGTGACATTGCCATCATTCCACCTGTGTACCCACTGTGGCACGTACTGCTTTTTCCCTCACCAGGGGATGATGTCCCTATGACAAAGGTGCAATGCGTTGGCTGCATGACATGCCTTGTTGTAACCAGCTAATTTGTACCCATATGTCTCTCTGTGACATGTGGCTGGTGTATTGATGTGGTGTCACTTGTTCCTCCTCACAGGTAGGCGCCACTGCCAAGGAGCAGATCTGGCTGACCGCCGTCAGTGCCGTGAGGGGTGTGGATGGTTGGAGGCGGAGCCTGCCCCAGGTGAGAAAACGCTGGCAGGATATCCGGTGCTGGACGCGGAGGATTGCACGGCTCCTGCTGGGGGACTCACCTGAGAGCCACAAGAACCGCGGCCGCCGCCGTCTGAGCCACCTCCACAGGCGTGTGCTGCCGGTGGTCTTTCCAGACCTGGAGAGGCGCTTACAGGCGATGCAGCAGCCGGAAGGGGGTAGGTACATGTGTGTTCGTTGTGTGTCACCGGCATTTGTAAGGGCACAGTAGCATGAATTAACTGGCAGGGTTTAAAGGTGCTGTGCAGATCCTGTTTGCCCCAGTATAGCGCTGTGCCCCTGCCACCCTTCCCCTCCTTGCAATGTGTTCCCTGGTCTGTGTGTAGTCACTCCTTCACAAGGTGATGTAGGCTGGCGCTTTGTCCACGAGAACAATGACTGTAGCATCATGTGTGGGGGTGGTGTGTAACAGGTTGTGGGACCTTGCCTGTGCACTGTCAAGTTCACTGCATGTGGGTTCCATGTCAGTTGGCACTGATGCTGACTCCAGACATGGGAGTTGGTCTCTCATGTGTCATGCCTTACAGCGCGCATGTCCTATGTAGTGGCCTGTGACATGATGTGCATGAGTGTGCGATACACATAGTGCAGGGATGGTGACGTGTGTTGCAGTCATTACCATTCAGTAGCATGTAGTTGCGTGCCCACTACTGTCCCCTGGGGCACCTTTTCCTCAGTGGTGTATGTGTCATCATAAACGTGGACAATCTCAGTGTCTACAGCGTAGGTTGTGCTCTGTGCCATTGTCCCCTGTCACCATGTATATAGACGTGCTATTTTGTACAGGTGTCCACTGTGCAGCCTGACCTGATTGTCCTTCTACATACTCACAGTTGCCAGTGCCTGTGTGTCTTGTTATACTCATCTGAGGATGGGCACTGGTACCTCATTATTTGTACAGGCGCACTTTGGCTGTTTGGCGTACACTCTTGCTTTTTGCCTGCCCCTGTGTGTATCAGCCAGACTATGAGATGTTGGTGCCACCTGTGTCTCAACAATTTGCCTCGTGTAGGGTCTTGTTGGTGCGGGCAATGCCTATGTGTCAAATCCTGATTTCTACTTGCTGGGTCTGGGCAGTGTGTGATGTGTCTGGACACACACGCAATGTGCAGTGACCGAGTCATGTTGGGCATGTTTTCAGCATTACCTATGCAGCATGTGTCTCAAGTTCATGGATATGGTCCCTGGTCATCGGTATTTTCGCCAACGCTGTGTGGTGCAGATGCAGTGCAGGATTGTCCCCAGGGCCTGGGTGCTATGTCAGACTCCGTTTCCTGTGTTTAGCTATTGTCTCATGCTCTCCATGGTATTTCAGTGGCATGGTGGCTCAACCAACTGTGTGTTTCATGCCCTACATCGGTACCTTGTTTAGTAGATGTTAGGGATCTTCCTTTTCAGGCTATGCAGTGTTACCTATGTCGATTGTACTCATGTGACTGATGTGTACAGCTGTCTGATTAATTTCTGTCTCTCCACCCTGCCCACAGCATCGTCGGGGGACACAGAGGGAGACATGGACACAGGCAAGGCGGAGGGACCGAGCACCAGTGCCAGCCGTGACATCGGGGCTGGCACATCGAGTGGGACAGAGGTGGAGGATAGTGCGGCCGAGGACCTGTCGACTGGCACGTCAGAATACGAAGCTGACAGGTCCGAGGAGGATGTCTCCGAGTGGGCGGTGGCTGCACCAGCAGCTGACAGCGGAACAACACCTCGCACCACCCCCTCAGTTCCCACCAGCCGCCTCCCACTTGCTCGTGTCCCTTCCCAGCGTGCCCGGTCACAGCATGTCTCCTTCCTGCCAGGCACCGCACCCCCTGCCCCTGTCTCCACTGCTGCCGCCAATGCAGAGTCTGTGGACATCCAGCGGCAACTGCAGGTTGGTCAGGCTGCGATCCTTAATGTCCTCCATGCCCACGGCAAAACCCTCACCAACATCGAGGCTTTCTTGGAGGGCATTCATTCGTCGCAGGCTGACCAACGCAACTTGCTGAGGTCCATCGACTCCACACTGACTGCAGCAGTGGGTCTCCTGCAGCGCGACCTCCCCCCACCTACCCCTGCCCCATCCACACTTCCCACTCCCATGCCTGTCCCACGTACACCCAGACGTCGGCATGCACCCACTTCAACGGACACGGGCACCACACCAGCAGGGAAGGTCCACCGCACTCCTCCTGACACGCACACACAGGGTGAGGTAGGCACACCCACTGGGTCGGGGGGCAAACGTGTGACACGCAGCCATAGTGGGAGTCCGCATTCCACCCAGTCCACTCCCTCCAAATCCCCTCCCCTCAGCTCTCCTGGCCACATCTCCCCCAAGGACTCCTTCATGGCCGCTCTGTCCCTGAGCCCCACAGTTACACCACCACGCAAGCGGTCAAGGAGGTCCACGGTCAGGGTGGTTGAGTCTCCCCCCCTGTCTCCACCCTCCCCCGGTGGCGCTGCGACCCATCCCTCTGACCCCCCCCCCTCCTTGGGGCCTGAGGTCCCTTCGGGTGCAGGGGACTCCCTGGAGGACCTTGCAAAGGTGTGTAGTGCCATCCTGGCCTCCGCCTTTGGCACTGACCCACCCCCTGTGGTGGAGTCCTCCATCCCTGCACCCACAACGCCGCCCCTTTGCCCTGATGTCCCTGCGGTGCCTGTTGCTTCCCCCCCCCCTGATGCCCTCACCAGTGTGGAAGACGATGCCATTTGACTGTGCAGGCAAGGTAGGGGACACGCATCCCACTGTGTTCCCCATCCAGCTGAGAATCATTGACTGCCCTATGGGCTTTGTGAAGATTGAACTGCCTGCGATCCACGGACATTGTGCTCATGCTGAATAAAGCTTAATTTTGTTTTCATTATCACACTACTGCTATGCTGGTATTGGTGTTGGTGGGGCTGCTACATGGTTTTTGGTGGTGTGTAAGGGTTTGGGTGTGTGGGATATGTAGTAGTGTACTGCTCATTGGTGGGACCCTGGGATCTGTGTGCCATCACAAGGTGTTGGCGAACTTTCTTTGTTCATGTAAGCAGTTACTGCATGGTGCACTTGTCCCAGGGTGTATTCCTTCCTCTGTGTACCCAGCTTTCTTCCCTGCAGGGTGTTCCCAATGTTTAGCGCAGAGCTGTGTCTACATGAGCTGTGTGTGTGACGGAGCCCTTCTACTTTGGCCATGCATGCAGGGCCATGTCTCCACCTGCAACAATCGTGGCATCCTTGATGATCACTGTACTTGTGTGTGGAGTCTGTTGACATGAGTTCATGGGGACATGTTCCCTTGTAGCCAGTATGCATGTGGATAATTCTGGCCTCACACACATGTGTTACACCCCTCCTGTCTCAGGGCACTGCTGGGTGGACTCTGCACACACCCCTCCTGTCTCAGGGCACTGCTGGGAGGACTCCACACCCACCCCTCCTGTCTCTGGGCACAGCTGGGAGGACTCCACACCCACCCCTCCTGTCTCAGGGCACTGCTGGGAGGACTCTGCACACACCCCTCCTGTCTCAGGGCACTGCTGGGAGGACTCTGCACACACCCCTCCTGTCTCAGGGCACTGCTGGGAGTGATAGGCACCCACCCCTCCTGTCTCAGGGCACTGCTGGGAGGACTCTGCACACACCCCTCCTGTCTCAGGGCACTGCTGGGAGTGATAGGCACCCACCCCTCCTGTCTCAGGGCACTGCTGGGAGGACTCTGCACACACCCCTCCTGTCTCAGGGCACTGCTGGGAGGACTCCACACCCACCCCTCCTGTCTCAGGGCACTGCTGGGTGGACTCTGCACACACACCTCCGATTTCAGGATGTGTACGCTTGGCACATACACGGTGGGGGTACGCTCAATGCATTCGAGGTGAGGGTACGAGTCTACTTACACTGGTGTGGTGGGGGTACGCTCCATGCATACGCGGGTGAGGGTACGGGTCGAACTTACACTGTTGGGGTGGGGGTACGCTCCGTACGTCCGCGGGTGGGGGTACGGGTCGTACTTACACTGTTGGGCTGGGGGGTACGCTCCTTGCATACGCGGGTGAGGGTTCGCGTCGTACTTACACTGTTGGCATGGGGGGTACGCTCCATGCATACGCGGGTGAGGGTACGGGTCGAACTTACACTGTTGGGGTGGGGGTACGCTCCGTACGTCCGCGGGTGGGGGTACGGGTCGTACTCACACTGTTGGCATGGGGGGTACGCTCCTTGCATACGCGGGTGAGGGTACGGGTCGAACTTACACTGTTGGGGTGGGGGTACGCTCCGTACGTCCGCGGGTGGGGGTACGGGTCTTACTTACACTGTTGGCATGGGGGGTACGCTCCATGCATACGCGGGTGAGGGTACGGGTCGAACTTACACTGTTGGGGTGGGGGGTACGCTCCGTACGTCCGCGGGTGGGGGTACGGGTCGTACTTACACTGTTGGGCTGGGGGGTACGCTCCTTGCATACGCGGGTGAGGGTTCGCGTCGTACTTACGCTGTTGGCATGGGGGGTACGCTCCATGCATACGCGGGTGAGGGTACGGGTCGAACTTACACTGTTGGGGTGGGGGTACGCTCCGTACGTCCGCGGGTGGGGGTACGGGTCGTACTAACACTGTTGGCATGGGGGGTACGCTCCTTGCATACGCGGGTGAGGGTACGGGTCGAACTTACACTGTTGGGGTGGGGGTACGCTCCGTACGTCCGCGGGTGGGGGTACGGGTCGTACTAACACTGTTGGCATGGGGGGTACGCTCCTTGCATACGCGGGTGGGGGTACGGGTCGTACTTACACTGTTGGGCTGGGGGGTACGCTCCTTGCATACGCGGGTGAGGGTTCGCGTCGTACTTGCACTGTTGGGGTGGGGGGTACGCTCCTTGCATACGGGGTGGGGGTAGGGTCCGTACATATCCGTCCCCACGCTATGTGATGTTTGTGCGGCCCGTACCCAGGCCTTTGCCACGTGGCTGCGATCCGTCCCGCCAATGTTGGGGTGACGTGTGTGGGCGTGGTCCGACTTGTACCCACGCTCTTCAGGCGTGGGTACGGGACGTACCTGTCTGGTTGTGTTGCCGGTTCGCGTGGTGACGGACTTCCGTTGTGGCGGTCGCTGGCTTATCAGGACACGCCCCACCCCCTCGTGGTGACCAGGGCATGGGAGTCAGGTATGTCCAGGCCATGTGTGGTGTGTGACTTATGTGGTTGTTTTGTGGCCTGCCCTGGTCGTGCCCCCCCCACCCCACCCCACTTTCCCCCCTCCCTTAGTGATTCTGACCTTCTGCGGCGTCTGCGTCGTAACCTGTAGAGGAGGTGTACTGCTATGAGGGCAGGGATGACTCGTAGGTTCGGGTCCATGTCTGTCCGTCGCGTACTGGTACTCCTTGCTCGCGTCGTCCTGTCGCGTACGGGTCCTCCTTGATCGCGTCGTCCTGTCGCGTACGGGTCCTCCTTGGTGGCGTCGTCCTGTGTGTCCGTCACGTACTGGTCCTCCTTGTTCGCGTCGTCGTCTGTCCGTCGCGTACTGGTGGTCCTTGTTCGCGTCGTCCTGATTTCCCGGCAGTTTTTGGCTGCCGCAAAATATTCACCGTGCGGGGTGACGTCGGTGCGAATCGTGATTCCTGGGTCGTGAATGGCTGGCTGCGAGCGTCCCGACGTCAGGTCGGCGCTTTCCCGGATCGCATTGGTAGGTGTTTTTTTGTTCGGTCGGGCTTTTTTACGATTCGTACGGTAATGGTGTACCCGTGCGAATCGTAATTCCTTGTTTGTGAAAATTGACGACCGGGTACGCGTCGGGCGGAGATTGTGCTCCGTCCGACGGTTCGTACCCGGTTTTTGCAGGATCGTGATCGGCACCTAAGTTGTTTGGGGGTGCGGCCATCAGCTGGTCGCCTAGGTGGTGGCCTGAGGAGTTGGGTAAAGCCCCTACCCCTAAGGAGGAGGTTAAAAATCTGGGAGTCAAACTTGATCTCAAACTCACTCTTGATACCCACATTAATACTACTGTCGGCACCTGTTATCATATTTTGAGTCTGCTTAGGAGAATTTTTCCATTACTCCCCATTTCCACCAGAAAGACCCTGATACAGGCACTCATTATGAGCAGGATCAATTACTGTAATGCCTTGCTACTTTCTACTCATGTAGCCTCACTGGGTAAACTACAGGTAATACAAAACACGGCAGCACGTTTGGTAACCGATTCACCAGCCAGGACCCCCTCTTTGCCTCTGCTGTCCTATCTGCATTGGTTACCAGTTAAAAAAAGAGTGGAATTTAAAATGGGCTGTATGATATTTAAGGCTCTAAATAGGCTCAGCCCTTCCTATCTTGTTAGAAAACTAAACATCTACACTCCTGGATGCTCACTCAGATCGGGTTCAAAAAGGCTTCTCTCTATTCCCAGAATCAACAAGGCGCGTATGGGAGGCAAAGCTTTCTCATATCTGGCTCCGAGTTTCTGGAACAGTCTTCCCCAGCACCTTCGTGGTGAAATGCCCCTCTTCCAGTTCAGAAAACTGCTGAAAAACCATCTCTTCTAATTTTCAGGCCTGGTTAGTCATCTGTTTCCAAGCGCAGAGATACCCTTCGGGGTGATTCAGCGCTATATAAAACAATAAATAAATAAATAAGCGTCATGAAGGTGACAAAACACTACCAGCAACTGTCCCACAATCAGACTACATGGAATGCAGCCGGAGTGTCGAGGAGGACAATGGATGAGGCCAAGAGGCGCTGGCATGACCTGAAAACCTAAACCAGGCACAAACCCGCTGCCAACAGGAAGGCAGCAACGGCGACAGGAGGTGGGAGTCCTGCCTGCATCACAGGAGGAGCAGGAGGAAATGGAGGCCAGTCATCAGTGTGGAGACGGTGCAAGGAGGTGGGAGTACGGACACAGCTCGAAAGGACCTGACACAATAACAACAGGGTGAGTTATGACCAGGGACTGGGGGGATGCGGGGAGATGGGCACAATGGCACCCATGCACAATCAAGTAGAGCACACTGCACACCCACAATGACCCAGGATCATGTCCCTCATTCCCATGGCACACTGCAGCACACACACAGCAATCACAGCACATCCCATGACAATGTGGCACAAAGTGCAACACCGACACTGCAGAACAGGGGACACAACTGGGTCCGCTCATGCACAGAAACAGGCCAATCACATTGGACAGAGCAGGGGACTGTGAGATGCAAATGCACGGGTACAACCTCACATCTGTCATGTAGTCCCAATGTCCACTCTTCCCCTCAAATTACCAGCACCGCCCAAACACTCACAATGTACATTGTCACACAGTCTGCATGTAAACAAAAACAATGCGCAAACATAAATGTCAACTCAATGTCAACATGCATCTCCCCGTCACATTGCTGAGGGATAAAAAACATCTCCAGCAGGTCAGACCAGACAACCCATCAGTGATGCCGGAGATGACCACCACACCTCCGACACCGATGCCCTACAACAGCTCATGGACTTCTCAGGCAACCAACCCCCAGGAGCAGGGCAGCCAAGCTACATAGAGAGGACCCCAGCCCCTGCACAGACCACACAGCTGGAAGCACCCGTCACCACGGCTGGCTCCTAACACTTCACCGAGGCACACATCGCATTCCAATGCCAGGTGTCAGAATGCCAAAAGGAGGTGGCCAAACAGGTGCGGGTGGGCTCAGAGCTCATGGAAGCCGAAGTAGATCACATACGTGGGTGTTCAAGTCCCATCAGGGACCACCTACACCCCACAAAGGAGACCCAACACGCGACAGATACACATGCATGTGCACATGTCCTGCAATGAACCACGCCCAGAGGCGCGGAATCCTCATTCAAACCCCGACGCTGGTCCTCCATACGACGGCCCAGTCCACTCCTCTTACGTATTGAGTGGCTGACGACAAAGCTACATGTCCAAGGTCTCACCCGCTGCCTGTGGTGACATGTCTGCATCTGCTGTACACAGCACAATGTAATGTCGTAGGGCCCAGGGCCCACATACATACAACAAGAACACAGGGACACACGCATATATCATGTTGAACTGGCCACGGGCACGTGCGCCCGGCCCCTTTATTGGCAGGGCCACATGTACAGTGACGCAAGTGCTGGATGTGTGTGGGGTGAGTATAAGCCAGCCAGTACGGAGTGCTTGGTGCTGGCAACAACTTGAACAGTGGACAACAGTGCAATGGAAACAGGAAAAACCTGCATTACAGAGTCAACTGCTGAGCAACATGGAGGGAGCTGGAGAAAGGACAGCGGTCACCCAACATTTAAACAGAAGTGTCCATGAGTTGAAGTGCACTGAGGTAGGGGCACTAGAGATGAGCGCGCTCATGTGAAGAAACTGCTAGGATTGTGTCCCTTCGGGTTAGTCCTGATGCAGATGCAGTAGGGTTTTACACCTACATCAACGTCCTCATCAACGTCCCAGGTCTTTCACTCTGCCTGAGGTGACATTGCTGCACAACCTCTCCACAGCACAAAACTCAATCAGTAACAGTCCATGGGTTGCGGTGCACTGAGTCAGTGGCACCTGGAGTGCTGAGCAGGGGATCAGGCAGATGATGGCATCCACAACAGGTCTGAGCAACTCCGTTAGTATGCCAGTACCACTGTTTCAACTCTGGCAGATGGTGGATGGAGTTGGCCCTTAAGATGGTGGCGTGTGCCTCCTGCAGTGATGCGACGTCCTGCCCGGTCAGGACTCGATTTGATGTGTGAGCCCTGGTGGTCCGCAGTTGAGGCCAGAAGCCGCGGACAGAGCAGGGCCACATGCACATGACGTCGATGACCCCAGGACCACCGTCACAGAGGTCATCCAATATTCATTCAGACAGGGTCCCTGACGTGAGCTGCACAGAGTTAGTGGCTCCGGATGCACAGCGGTCGGCACAGGCACACCGCCACGGGATGGTGACTTGTGGTGCACTGAGGTAGGGCCACGCAGACTGGGCAGGTCCTCATCGATGTCCGAGGTGAATGTGGCAGAGGGTTGCGGGTTACAGTGGAAGGTGTCCTCGAGGGTATGATGCAGAGGTCTGATGTTATCCAGAAGCAGCAAAAAGGAGGAGTGGAAAGCGACAGCCTCGTTGCCACCTCCAATTCGGTGACAGCCACATAAGGATGAAAACTACCCCCTAGTCCATAGACTCAGACTGCACCAATGTACGACCAGAGAGTGTCCATGAATGTCAGGGAACAGACTTAGTGGCATCGGGGCTGGGGGGGGGGGGGTGTAGTCTGCGATGATGCCGGTACACTGATATGAACTCCGCCATTGCTAAATCAAGACTCTGTGACCTACTGGACCACAGTGTAGGCCGGAGGCAGCGGTCAGCAGTGGCCCACAGCCACGTTTCGTTGGCTCGCGATGCACAGAGTTAGTGACAGCAGGGCAGTTGACGTTAGTGTCCGATCACCTCCGTAACGATGATCCTATTCCCTCCGTAATGCAACGTGTCATCCTCTTACACCTCTCCTTGTGTGCAATGATATGTATTCTGCCTTTGAATAATCAATGTTCAGTTCCAATTCTGTGACCTACTCGTGCGCAGTGTAGGCCAAGGGCAGTAGTTCGCGTAGGCCCACAGACATGTGTGGTTGTAATGCTATGCACAGACTTGGTGGCACCACATCGAAGGGAGTATAAAGACAAACTCTGCCTTAAATAATGTTCACTGCCATGGTGTAATCAAGACTCAGTTCCAAATGTGTGGCCTACTTGTCCGTAGAGTAGGCCGAGGGAAAAGTAGTCAGCAGTCGACAACAGACATGTGTCATTAAGAATGCCATGCACAGAGTTGGTGGCACCACATTGAAGGGAGTACATTGATATAAAATCTGCAATGAACATATGTACTCTGCCATGGTGTAATCAAGACTCAGTTCCAAATGTGTGACCTACTTGACTGTAGTGTAGGCGTGATGCAGCAGAAGAGTACGTCAACGAGAAAGGAGTAAAGTGGGCCTGTGTCGTGGAGGCCGTGATGGTCTGAGGAGGCTGCCAAGGTCGCGGGCCTCAGGCTTGGAGCTTGCGCCGGCACGTGGTGGCCCCTCCGTGACACACGCCGGTGTCAACAGGTGATCAGTGTGGCCTGGCTGCGCAGGGGCAGGCCTGACAGGTTCGGGGTCCAGTGGGGCCGGGGTACGGCATGCGCACAGGATCGCAGGTTTCTCCGCTCACGAGGACGGTGTCAGCCTCTTGGCGGGGTGAGAGGCGCCGCCCTGGCAGAGACGTTGGGCATTCCGGAAGAGGACCACGCCCAGGGCTACGTGCTTTTTATTTACACCCCTACGCTGGCCTGGCGTACGCCGGGCAATCCCACTCCGCAAACGCTTACGGGGGGTGGGGGGGGACGTAACAGGCAACATTTCTGCGAACTCCCCCACTGGCTGGCGTGACATGGTTGCGTTCACTGTCCACTACACTCCATACACCAGCAGTGTATGTCGCCATGGATATGGGTGTGTTATGCATACTGCGGTCTGTCCAGCACATCGCCACCACTCTTGGCATTGTGTACTTTCCCAATCATGGTTCTCCTGCCTCCTTCACAAATGCCTGGTTCCCACCTCTCCCCACATTCCACTATTGTGTGACTGAGGTGTCATGCCGTTGACGGCTCATTGTCACGGCTTGCCCAGGTTACCATTGTAAGTCGTTCTGTCGTGTCTGGTGGGTGGGCATGTTGTTTTGCATGTTGTATGTGATTTTGTGATGTGTGCATTGCCAGAGTTGTGAGTTGCATGGATGTGGAGTTGAGGTGTGTGGGGTGTTCATTTGGTACTTGACAACGGGCAGTGCATTCCCATTGGTGCCATCCTGGAAGCGCTGGTTGATGATGGACTGTTGGAGGATGAAGGAATCATGCACACTGGGTGGGTATTTGGCGATGACGTTGGTGGAGATTCCACGGTGTTCGGATGTTGCCTGCACATTGATGTGAGATGTGTGCTTTCTGTTGCGGTGATTCTGTGCTGTGTCACCAGGGGGCACAAGTAGGACATGTGTGCTGTGGATTGCCCCCAACACGTGCGTGCATCCAGCTATGGCGTATGGTACTTGCTTGGTCTCCAGCGGATCCTGCGCTTTGTGGTGGACGTATAGATACTGGGGTACGAGGCTGAGGATGGCTTCCAGGACAGGTGTGAGGGACTTGGATGCGGCTGGCTGTGAGACTCCTCCGACTCTGGCGGTGTTGGTTGGGGGGTACCAGAGGCCAACAGGTGAAGCTCAGCCAGCAGCTTTGTGTGGGGTGGCATGTTGGTTGTCCGCTGTGTTGGTGCCATCGGCCTGTTGGGCGATGATGGTCAGGATGCATAGGATGGTTGTTCTTTTGAGCCTGTAGCGGGCAATGATATCCTCTGGTGTTAAGTATGTGAGGCTGGTGCATTTCCGGTGGGTCCGATGTCTTTGTCCGTGCTGCCTCTGTGGTGGTCCGGGGAGGGTTGCTGTGGTCCTGAGTGTGGTGTTGGTGGGTGTGGCGGCCCTATTGGGGCTCCAGGGTGCATGTTCAGTTGCTCTGGGTCATCTGTTGTTCTTCATGTTTGGCTTTGGGCTGTGCTCCATTGGCTGCTGCCGGTTGTCGTCTGACTTTACACCAGGTCAGAGCAGGTGTTAATTTCCTGCTGCTAACGCGCATTTACGCATGTTTTGTGGTCTTTTCGCAGATGTGGCTGGTTGTTAAGAATGCTGTGGAGTGGTGTTGTCGCAGCTTTTTGCACGGGAACGCCTACTCTGCATCTCATTAGCGATAGTTGCCGGGGCCATCTGTGGCGATGTGTTTGTGGCTGCTGTGAGAAGTTGGCCTGGCATATGCTGTCCACTAGTTATAGTGGGCACCTTGCACCAGTCCAAATAACCCTTATTGATGATTAGGTTTAAGACAACCACTATTGAAAGCTATCCTAGTGGTAGCTAAGTCTTGAAGGAGTGTAAAGCAGCTTGGTTTACCAGATTATAACCTATTGAATAACTAAATGAAAGGAGATCCACACCAGGTATATACATATAAAATATATGTATTTATTTCTAAACACGCTCTACTAACCTCTTTATGAAGTTAGAGAGCAAGGCACACAATAATACAGTTATTAAACAACAGTAAATAGCACAATATGCAATTGGCCCCAGGGGGAGACCAAACCATATATTAAGAAAGTGGTATAAGAACCACGGCTTGACTAGACACAGTGCCTAGAGCACATAGAATCGCTGGGACCCCAACAAACCTTCCAAGGCAGTGACACAGGGGACCCATGGGGGATGTGTGCAGTGTGAGAACACAGCCGTGAGCCCCGTACAATTCAATGGGAAAGTTACGGTTGGAATTTTAAAGTATAAGGACACTTAGGAGAGGACTTTGGACAAACCGTTTCAGACTTAGAGGGTTCTAGGGCCAGCACCCACGGGAGCACTGGAGCACTCGTGTTACCTCACCCAGGGAAGCCGGGTGCATAGGTATCAAATGGTGTCGGGAATCGTCGTTGATTTCAATGGCGATGTGCTGCAAAGTGCTGCTGCTGTGGAAAGGAGAAGTGTCCGGTGTGATCCAAGCCTGGATCGAAGATGTGAAGAACCTGAAAGCAGAGGGGACAGAACCTGGGTCACTTGCCAGTGACCAGGGGCACGATAGACGAATGCCCAGAGATGTCGGGTGTTTCAGGTGCGAAGAGGTGAAGAGGTGAAGCTTGACTCCACTTCCAGGAGGAGTCGACGGCGACCACAGTCAGCAGGTGTCCGCAGGTGAGCTGTTCCACAAAGGATGTCGAGTGCTGGGGGGTCAGTTTCCGGATTGGAGACGAACAAGCCTTTGCAACGGCAACCCACGCGGTGAGACTCCCCAAGCGATGTAGAGTCCGGGCACATCTGGAGCAACCAGCTAAGCCCATTGAAAGTCAAAATACCCTTCTCAGGGACCCACAAGTCGACGGACAAGGTATCGCGAAGGGACCTCGAGAGGAATTACTAGATACCAGCCCACGGGTCACTCGAGGAATGTAGGCCAGAAATCTTCGGTGGGATCACTGCTCTGGGTCTGGACTACAAGAAGCCCAAAGCACAGCCTCAGGTATTGCCAAGAAGCATATGCTTCTGCAAATGGTCACGGTGTCTAGGGGTTTGGGTTGCACGGTCCCCACAAGGGCTTTGGATCTCAGGTTTACTGAGAGCACAGATCGGCCTCGGGGAAGCTTGGAAACCCACCTCCTGTGTTGCAAAATCGACGGTGTCCTTCGGGAGCAGCGTCTATGCAAACCGGACAGATGCATCTTTGGTGCCTGCCTTGCAGGGGAGTAACTCCTTTACTCCAAGGGAGATTCTTCGGTCATCCAACGTCGTGTAGATAGTAGAAGTTCTGGGATTATGTAGCAGAGTTTCGTCCAGGTAAATCTAAAGTCTTGTAGTCAGGGATTACTACTTTATACCCAAGGAAGGGGTGGGACAAACTCTGGGGACCCACCTATGGGAGGGTCAGGACAGAGGGGTGGCTACACCCATGTGCTTTGTTCAGTTTCGCACCAGAGTAGGGGCTAAGTGACCCTACAACCGGTTTGAGCTGGACTATGCACAGGGACACCAAATGTGCCCCCAGTGCGGACATCAAAGCACTCCTGGAGTGCACCCACCCAGCCCCAATACACTATAGCCTGTCTGGGAGGTGGTTCCTGTGACAGGAAACCTATTGTCCAGGCCTCCCCTGCCAGAGTTTCGTCCAGCAGCAGGAGGGTAGACTCGTGTCTGTGGCTGGCAGCATTCATTTTGTGATGCCAGGGTCTGTTAAGCTGGTACCGGGTGTACCGGTGGTACCATGTTTCTCCCTCTAGTAGGGTGGAATCATACCTCCCACACCAGTTACTGGTGTGGAGGTATGGTTCCAAGGTGTTTGACACTAAACATGACATGTTTCCATGCAGCCATTTCAAAGTTAGCATTTACTGCGAGGTTATAATGCACTTAAAAGTATATGGTTTGGCTGCATCACAAACAAACCTGAAAGCTGCAGAGGGGCTCTGCTCATGTATGGGCACCCTCTCACATGAAACCCAGCACCCTGCCTTCAGGATTGTTAAGGCCTGCCATAGGGGTGACTGATAGGTTTACATGTGCAGTGATATGGAGAGATATAGGCAACCAATATCTCAGTAAGGGGTGCATACACCAACTTACACAGGCTGCTGTAGCAGACCTGTTGTGTCATTTTGAAAGGCTTTGCAGGGGTGGCATAATACATGCTGCATCCCCTGGTAGGCCTTTGGGGTTCCTATGCCCTGGGTACATAGTATACCATATTCTAGGGACTTATAAGGGTACCCCAGATTCCAATCTGGAGTGTACCTAAAGTACATGCAATCAATTTAGAGAGGAAGCAGCTAGGCTGGGGCCCTGAATAGCAGGGTCCCAGCCAGACTAAAGTCGAAAAACAGTGAAACAACAGCAAAAAGTGGGGGTAACCATAAGAAGCAGATCCTACTCTCTTACACAACCCCCCATCCCCCCCAAACGTAAGGACATTAAACTAACCTTGACCAGTTGAGTATTCATGTTCTAAGTGGAAATATCTGGAGAGTCCATCTGCATTGGCATGGTCACTCCCAGGTGTATGTTCCACTGTATAGTCCATCCCCTGTGGGGAAATGGAAAACCTTGAAAAAAAATTGGGATTTTCACCCTTCATCTGTTTTAGTCATAAGAGGGGCTTATGGTCTGTCTGAACAATGGAGTGAGTGCCAAACAAGTATGGCCTCAACTTCTTCAGAGCCCAAACCACAGCAAAGGCCTCCCTCTCAATAGGTGACCAACGTTTCTCTCTGGGGTCAGACTTCTGCTAATAAAAGCTACTGGCTGATCCTGACCTTCATCATTCAATTTTGATTACACAACCCCTACCCCCAACTCAGATGCATCTGTTTGGACAATGAATTATTTGGAGTAGTTAGGACTTTGCAGAATGGGAGCAGTGCACATGGCCTGCTTCAGGTCATCAAATGCCTTTTGACAGCTGACTGTCCACTGAACTTTCTTGGGTATTTTCTTAGAAGTCAAGTCATTTAAAGGGGTCACTATGGATCCATAACCTTTGACAAATCTTCTATAGTACCCAGTCAGGCCCAAGAAAGCTCTGACCTGAGTCTGGGTGGTTGGAGCAACCCAGTCCATTATGGTCTGGATTTTGCTCTGCAATGGTTGAACCTGGCCTCCACCCAAAAGGTGGCCCAGGTACACAACCTGACTCTGCCCTGTCTGGCACTTAGTGGCCTTGATAGTTAGGCCTGCTTTTTGCAGGGCCTCCAAAACATTTCTCAGGTGGACCAGGTGATCCTCCCAGGTGGATCTAAAGTCAGCAATATCATCTAGATATGCTGCACTATAGGCTTCCTGACCTGTAAGGACTTTGTTCACCAAACTTTGAAAAGTGGCAGGCGCATTTTTCAAACCAAAGGGCATCACCACAAATTGGTAGTGCCCCTAGGGGTAGAAAATGCTGTCTTTGGCTTTGCATAATCAGCTAGTCTGATCTGCCAGTAGCAAGCTGTCAGGTCAAATGTGCTAAGAAACTTGGCTGAGGCCAAAGTGTCTATAAGCTCATCTGCCCTAGGGATTGGATGGGCATCAGTCCTAGTGACTGCATTGAGGCCCCTATAGTCTACACAAAACCTCATCACTCTCTTGCCATATTTGGTGTGAGATTTAGGCACTAAGACTACTGGACAAGCCCAAGGGCTATCAGAGGGTTCAATAACTCCCAATTCCAACATCTTCCGGACTTCAGCCCTGATACAATCCCTGACATGGTCAGGTTGCCGGTAAATCTTCTTTTTAACGGGCAGACTGTCCCCAATGTCCACTTCATGAGTGCACCAGGTAGTCTGACTTGGAGTCAGTGAAAACATATGTCTAAACTGGCTGAGAACTTTTCTGTAGTCAGTTTGTTGCTGGACAGTGAGGCTGCCTGCCAAGGCTACACCATCTACTGTTCCATCATCAGGGTTCTGAGAGAGCAGGTCAGGGAGTGGGTCACTCTCTTCCTCCTGTCCCTCATAAGTAGCCATGAGCAAGCCCATGTTGGCCCTGTCATCATATGGTTTGAACCTATTGACATGGAGCACCCTTTGGGGGCTCCTGGGATTTCAGAGGTCTACCAAGTAGGTAACCTCTCCTTTTTGCTCAATTGTGGTATGGGGGCCACTCCACTTATCTTGGAGGGCCGCTGGGGCCACAGGCTCCAACACCCATACTTTCTGCCCTGGCTGGTAAACAGTTAGCACAGCCTTTTGGTCATGCCAGGCCTTTTGTAATTCCTGGCTAGCCTCAAGGTTTTTAGTTGCCTTCTTCATGTACTCAGCCATCCTGGAGCGGAGACCAAGAACATAGTCCACAATATCCTGTTTAGGGGGTTTGAGAGGTAACTCCCATCCCTCCTTCACTAGACATAATGGACCCCTCACTGGATGTCCAAACAGAAGCTCAAATGGGCTGTAACCAACCCCATTCTGTGGAACCTCTCTGTAGGCAAAGAGAAGGCATGGCAAAAGCATGTCCCATCTGCGTCTAAGCTTTTCAGGAAGACCTTAGATCATGCCCTTGAGGGTTTTGTTGAGCCTTTCAACTAACCCATTGCATTGTGGGTGATAAGGGGTGGTGAATTTATAATCCACACCACACTTCTTCCACATAGCAGTCAAGTAACTAGACATGAAGTTTGTACCTCTGTCTGATACTACCTCCTTTGGGAAACCCACTCTGGAAAAGATTACAAGTAGGGCCCTGCCACCACAGGTGCTGTGGTGGTCCTAAGGGGAATAGCCCTGGATACCTAGTGGCGCAGTCCACCACCACCAGTATAAACCTGTGCCCAGATGCTGTTTGAGGATCCATGGGACCAACTATCTCAATCCCAACCCTCTCAAAGGAAATCCCCACCACAGGTAGTGGTATCAGGGGGGCCTTTGTTGTACCACCTGCCTTACCACTGGCTTGACAGGTGACACAGGAGCGACAAAACTCCTTAGTGTCGTCAGACATGTGGGGCCAATGAAAGTGAGGGACAATTCTGTCCCAGGTCTTGTTTTGGCCCAGGTGATCTGCTAAGGGAATGTCATGGGCTAGTGTTAATAGGAAGCCCCTGAACTTCAGAGGTATAACCAACATCCTGGTGGCACCAGGCTTAGAGTATCTACACTCTGAGTACAGGAGTCCATCATCCCAATATATCTTATGGGTTCCACTAGCATTACCAGCAGCCTCATCAGCAGCTTGCTTTCTGAGGGGTTCAAGAGAAAGGCAGCTCAGCTGCTCCTGGCTCAGATCTGCCCTGGAGACCCCCCTGTCCCCAAGAACTCAATCTGGTCAGATTCAAGCTCCCCTGGGACAGTGCCTTCTTCAGGACTGAGATCATCTCCCTTAAGAGACTGATCTGCTTTCTGAGTCAGGGGAGAAGACACTGCCTTACCCCTACTGCTCTTTTTCTTGGGAGGCACCTGGTCCATTCTTCCACCCTCCAGGGCCTGTTCAGCTTTTGACATTTTTGCCTGTGGCCTGGTCATAGCAAACACATGTGCAGAGATTCCCAACATTTCTGCATGGGTACTAAGCTCCACTTCAGCCCAAGCAGAAGTTTCCAAATCATTGCCAAGCAAGCATTCAACAGGGAGGTCTGCACTTACCACAGCCTCCTTAAGGCCAGTAACCCCTTCCCAGGAGAAATTAACAACTGCCAAGGAATGGTCTGTCCTGACATTGCTAGCATTGGTCACTTGGTATATTTCCCCAAGTATGATTTGCTCAGGAGCCACAAGAACGTTTGTCACCATTGTGACACTTGCTCCTGTGTCCCTGAATGCCGAAGCTTATTTTCCATTTATCAAAGGCTGCTGTCTGTATTTGCCCAGATTACTGGGACTGACAAATAAGGAGGACATATCCATGCCTCCATCACAGATCAGTACAGCCTGAGCAGGAACTCTGACTAGGCCAGAGTCCATCTCAGATCCCAGGGTTAACCCTACTACACCTTTATTGTGAGTACCACCACTTGGAGCTGAACTAGGGGGAACAGTTGTATTAGGGGCAATGGTGGCTGGAGTTGAGTCTTTGGACTTGGTACAATCACTAGTCCAATGGGTTTTCTGTTTACAGATTTTGCACCATGGTTTCTTTTGGCCTTTTCCTTTGTTAGATTGGGACTCCCCACCAGATGCAGATTTTTGGGGCCCTTGAGAAGACTTCTGGTCTTTACCCTTTTCCCCACCCTTACCGGAGTTCTTAGAATCCTGCTTCTTGGAGTCACCACCTTGGTTCTGAACCTTCTGCCTCACCCTGGTTCTGACCCATTTGTCTGCCTTCTGGCCCAATTCTTGGGAGAGGTCAGACCAGAGTCCACCAGGTACTGCTGCAACAGCTTATTTTGACAATGATTAAGGTTCTGCTCCCTTGTGATCAAATTGTACAATCCTTTAAAGGAACACACTTTACTTCCAAGTAACCAGCCTTCCAGAGCCTTAGTAGCACAATCTTCAAAGTCAACCCAGTCTTGAGTCTGTGCCTTTTTTGGGTGTCTCTGAACTTTAACCAGTATTGTTCATTGGTTAGGCCAAACCCATCAATCAGTGCACTCTAAAACACTTTGCAATTGTCAGCATCCTCTTCTCTAACAGTGAGGAGCTTATCTCTACCTTTGTCTGCAAAGGAGAGCCACAAGATTTCTGCCCACTGCTCCTGAGGGACCCTCTGTACTTTATAGGCCCTCTAAAGTGCAGTTATCCATTTGTGGAGGTCATCTTGTTCAGGTTCCTATGGTCATGAGAATGTTCTCTACCTCTAGGGACACTGTTGCTGCCACCTTGGGGCTCTAGCACCAATCTTTTTGAAGCTCTCTGGCGCTCCAGGGATTCCCTGTCTAGGGCCAGCTGCTTTGTCTTGATTCTGAGCTTTACTCTCTCAAGGTAAAGCAGTCTACACTTTCTGTCATAAGAGGACTTCCTCCTATGAGAGGTAATGGTCCTATTTGAAACAGAGGTCCCTACAGATGTACCAGGATGATTAGATTCCTGAGAAGAACATCTAGACCTTCTTGGTAAACTGTTAACCCTTCCAGGTGGAGTAAAGAGAGGGCCATTAATGCCTACTTCCTCACCTTCACCTTCAGGAAGGATTTGATTGTCCTGGTTAGAATCCTCTTGGTCCTCCTGGCCAGTTTCAGAGTCCAGGTCCTGGATGTTTTCACTTCCAGTCCTGTCATCTTCTGCTGCCCCACCCAACTTGACTGCCTCATCAGACCCTGGGGTCTTTCTGAGGTCATCTAAAAGCAAGGCCTCTATGAGGCATTGAGTCCCAGGGTTCTTCCCTGTCTTCAATTTCCTAGATGCACACATGTATCTCAATTCCTGAAATGAGAGGTGGTCATACTTAGTCAGCAAGGAGCCACTGGCTTCTGCTCTTGAAGACATACTAGAGTAGTGAGGTGTTGCACCTACCTAACCTAGTGGGAACTACTAAAACCTCTTAAGTTGTAGAAAGGGTGTGCTAAGCCCTTGACACACAACTCTAAGTTCAGTAGAACTTACTGTAATCTAAACTTGATTTATATGTACCTATAGTGGTTTTCAGTTAGTCACTCAAAGAGATTATCTGGTAAAGCAACAGCAAGCTTGAATCCAACCGCTGCACACCAATGTGAGCAGTTGGCCTGGCATATGCTGAACAGTAGTCATAGTGGGCACCTTGCACCAGTCCAAACAACCCTCATTGATGATTAGGTTTAAGACAACCTTTATTGAAAACTATCCTAGTGGTAGCTATGGAGAGCAGCCTTCAGGCTAAGTCTTGAAGGAGTGTAAAGCAGCTTGTTTTACCAGATTATAACCTCTTGAATAACTAAACGAAAGGAGAACCACACCAGGTATATATATAAAATATATGTATTTATTTCTAAACACGCTCTACTAACCTCTTTATGAAGTTAGAGAGCAGGGCACACAATAATACAGTTATTAAACAACAGTAAATAGCACAATATGCAATTTGCCCCATGGGGAGACCAAACCATATATTAAGAAAGTGGTATAAGAACCACGACTTGACTAGACACAGTGCCTAGAGCACGTAGAATAGCTGGGACCCCAAGAAACCACCCAAGGCAGTGACACAGGGGACCCACGGGGGACGTGTGCAGTGTGAGAAGACAGCCGCGAGTCCCGTACAATTCAATGGGAAAGTTGCAGTTGGAATTTTAAAGAATAAGGACACTTAGGAGAGGACTTTGAGCAACCCCTTTCAGACTTAGAGGGTTCTAGGGCCAGCACCCACGGGAGCACCAGAGTACTCGTGTTACCTCACCTAGGGAAGCCGGGTGCATATGTATCAAATGGTGTTGGGAATCATCGTTGATTGCAATTGCGATGTGCTGCAAAGTGCTGCTGCTGTGGAAAGGAGAAGTGTCCGGTGTGATCCAAGCCTGGATCGAAGATATGAAGAACCTGAAAGCAGAGGGGAGAGAGTCTGGGTCATTTGCAAGTGACCAGGGGCATGATAGACGAATGCCCAGAGATGTCGGGTGTTTCAGGTACAAAGAGGAGAAGCTTGACTCCACTGCCACGGGGACCAAGAGGAGTCGACGGCGACCACAGTCCGTAGGCGAGCTGTCCCACGAAGGATGTCGAGTGCTGGGGGGTCAGTTTCCTGATTGGAGACCAACAAGCCTTGGTAACGGCAGCCCACGCGGTGAGAGAAAAATGGCTTTGGTGTGGACCAGCAAGGTCCTGTGGACTCCCCAAGCGAAGGAGAGTCAGGGCACATCTGGAGCAACCAGCTAAGCCCATTAAAAGTCAAAGTACCCTTCTCAGGGATCCACAAGTCGACGGACAAGGGATCGTGAAGGGACCTCGAGAGCAATCACTAGATACCAGCCCACAGGTCACTCAAAGAATGTAGGCGAGAAATCTTCGGTGGAATCACTGCTCGGGGTCTGGACTACAAGTAGCCCAAAGCACAGCCTCAGGGATCGCCCAGAAGCATATGTTGCTGCAAATGGTCGCAGTGTCCAGAGGTTCGGGTTGCACGGTCCCCACGAGGGCTTTGGATCACAGGTTTGCTGAGAGCACGGATCGGCCTCGGGAAAGCTTGGAAACCCACCTCCTGTGTTGCAAAATCATCAGTGTCCTTCAGAGCAGCGTTGATGCAAACCGAACAGATGCATATTTGGTGCCTGCGTTGCAGAGGAGTAACTCCTTTACTCCAAGGGAGATTCTTCGGTCATCCAACGTCGTGTAGATAGTAGAAGTTCTGGGATTCAGTAGCAGAGTTTCGTCCAGGTAAATCTAAAGTCCTGTAGTCAGGGGCTCCTACTTTATACCCAAGGAAGGGGTGGGACAAACTCTGGGGACCCACCTATGGGAGGGTCAGGACAGAGGGGTGGCTACACCCATGTCCTTTGTCCAGTTTCTCGCCAGAGCAGGGGCTGAGTGCCCCTGCAACCGGTCTGAGCTGGACTATGCACAGGGACATCAAATGTACCCCCAGTGCAGACATCAAAGCACTCTTGGAGTGCACCCGCCCAACCCCAATACACTATAGCCTATCTGGGAGGTGGTTACACCTCCCTGTGACAGGAAACCTATTGTCCAGGCCTCCCCTGCCGGAGTTTCATCCAGCAGCAGGAGGGCAGACTCGTGTCTGTGGCTGGCAGCATCCATTTTGTGATGCCAGGGTCTGTTAAGCTGGTACCGGGTGTACCGGTGGTGCCATGTTTCTCCCTCCAATAGGGTGGAATCATACCTCCCACACCAGTTACTGGTGTGGAGGTATGATTCCAAGGTGTTTGACACCAAACACGACATGTTTCCGTGCAGCCATTCCAAAGTTAGCATTTACTGCGAGGTTATAATGCACTTAAGAGTATATGGTTTGGCTGCATCACAAACAACCCCGGAGTAAAGGTTCCGAAAACTGCAGAGGGGCTCTGCTCATGCATGGGCACCCTCTCACATGAAACCCAGCACCCTGCCTTCAGGATTGTTAAGGCCTGCCATAGGGGTGACTGATAGGTTTACATGTGCAGTGATATGGAGAGATATAGGCAACCTATATCTCAGTAAGGGGTGCATACACCAACTTACACAGGCTGCTGTAGCAGACCTGTTGTGTAATTTTGAATGGCTTCCCAGGGGTGGCATAATACATGCTCCATCCCCTGGTAGGCCCCTGGGGTTCCTCTGCCCTGGGTACCCAGTATACCAAATACTAGGGACTTATAAGGGTAACCCAGAATCCAATCTGGAGTATACCTAAAGTACATGCAATCAACTTAGAGAGGAAGCAGCTAGGCTGGGGCCCTGAAGAGCAGGGTCCCAGCCAGACTAAATTCGAAAAACAGTGAAACATCAGCAAAAAGTGGAGGTAACCATAAGAAGCAGATCCTACTCTCCTACAGCTGCTATCGCGGATAAACTGGTGTTATGGGCTGTTGACACCAGCTTGTGAATGGGGTGATAAATTTATCGCAACTTTGGCTGCGATAAAGTGCCGTTAACTCAACGATAGCTCCTTGAGAATATAGCCCTGAGTCCTCTAAAGTTAGATTCATAGACAGCATGAGTAAGGTGGCTGCTTGAATGACCCTTAACTGTCTTCAATTGAATGGAGGAAAGACCAAAATTATTTTGTTTGTTAAAGCACAGACACTTTTGTCAGATGACTGGTGGCCAATAGAGTTAAACCCTGATCCAATCACTAAGAGAGGTAACCTGGTCATCCTGGTGGACAATAATTTATCCATGAAAGATCAAGTCACCTCTATCTGTGGCACTTGCTTCAACACAGTACGACTTCCAAAAAAAGGTATTCTCATGGCTCTCTATGAGCTCAAGGAGAACTTTGGTTCAGGCTCTTATCACCGGCCACCTGGATTATGGTGATGCTCTTCTTCTAGCAGCCAATGAGACGCTTCTCTCCAAAGGTGGCTCAAAACCAGTGCTTAATTTGAGCCAATGGTTTCCGGTGCTCAGCACCGGCACTTAATCAACACCTCGCTTTTTGTGGGCACTAGTTAAGAACACATTCACATAAATTTATGGTAGGTCCAGGGAGATTAAGTGATTTGCCCAGAATTACAGGACGTTGAGCCGACGCTGAGACTCGAACCTGGTTCTGCAGCTCTGAAATCAGCAGCTCTGGCCACTTCCTCTCCCCTCTTTCATGGTTGGTAGTTGGTTCTGGTTTAGGTGACGCTAACAGGAGAAACGGGCTGGTGCAAGCTGCCTCCTGATGGGAGGCCTGGCACTTCGTTTTTTACAAATTAACCACTGTTCAAAACACCACGGCCGATCTAGTCTGTAGAATACCTGCTGGTACCCCTTCTACTCCTACTCTGAAAGCTCTGCACTGGCTTGAGGTCAGGAAATGTTCATTGTTCAAATTTCTATGTCTCATTCATAAATCTGATACGGGGAAAGGCCTGTCATACCTTTGAGCAAGGTTCTCTTGCTATCACCCCACTAGAAACCTGAGATCCATGGACAAAGCCTTCTTAAGACCTCACCATATTCGAACCTCAAGGCACATCTTATCTGGCCCACCACTACTGGAACAGTCTACCACACCACATACACTTTTGTTCTGATTTTGGAAGCTTCAACAAAATGCTGAAAACATGTCTCTTCTGTAAAGTTGCCTCTTTCTTTGCTTGTGTCCGCCTAGTGCCAGGATACTCCTTCGGAAGTGAGTCGTTTAGCACTTTACAAATGATGGTAACACAACATAACATAACTATTAATACTTAGGTTGTTTAAAGATACTAGGCTGTCGGGAAGATCCGTCTTCATTTTCACGTCCATAAACAGAGTCAGAACTGCTGTTCATCTGTGAGATGGATAACTATCAGATGAGGGGGATACAAAGCTTCCAACAGCCGATGAGGCAGGGTGCACAAGTAGCTCAGGGTTCACATGCTGCTGACTTGGTTCAAGACCTTGGGGAATGTAGAAGCTAATAGTTTTTTGCACCAGCCTGCCAGTGTGTGATTGAGTTTGGAGGACATAATTGCTGTGGTGGTCATGTTGCTGGTAGTACTGGGGGGATGCTGGCGTTTTTCATGTTTTCATCTAAATGTACTTGGCTAACGGGGAAATTAGTATTTTCAGATGTAGAAGTAGGGGATGTTGATTTAGCGGCAGAACATTCCTTGTTGCCATCTTTGGATCATGTTTGCATGATCATGAATGTAAAAGTCTGCACTGTGGTGAAGATGCACTATATAAATACGGTAGAACATGCTGGACACAGTAGAGTAAGTGTTGAGTAGGGCAGAGGTAAAAATTACTATTCCCTCTCCAGTAAGAAAGATTATTAACCTGTAAACAGTCCGCCCCACTCCAATCCAAAACAACCTGCCCCACTCCAATCTAAAACGTGCACCATTCCAATGAGTCCCACTCCAATCCAAAACAATCTGTCCCACTCCAATCCAAATCAATCTGCCCCACTCCAATCCAAACCAATCCCCCCACTCCAGTCCAATTCACCTCACCCAAATCTAATCCACCCCACTCCAATCCGAACCACAGAACCCAAAGCCAATCTACCCCAACCCAATGCACCCTACCCCAGATCAACCTCATCCAATTCCACGTCAATCCAATCCACCCACCCTAATCCAATTCACCACACCCCAATCCACGTCACTCCAATCCAATACACCCCACTGCAATCCAGTCTACTCCACGCCACTCCATTCCACCCAACCCAACTCCAGCCCAATCCACCCTGCTCCAGTCCAATTCACTTCACTCCTATCTACCCCAGTCCAGTCCACCCCACCCAACTCAATCCACCCCACTCAAATCTCATCTACCCCATCCAGTCTAGACCACTCCAATCCACCGATTTAATGCAGCCCAATCCGCCCAACTCTATTCCAATCCCGCCCATTCTATCCTAATCCAATCCACCAACCCTAGTTCAGACAACCCTACTCAGTCCAATCCGTCAAGCCCACACACTCTAATCCACCCTACTCCAATCCAATCCACCCTACTCCAATCCAATCCACCCTACTCCAATCCAATCCCCTCTCCAGTCCAGTCCAATCCACCCCTACACTCTAATTCACCCCACTTCAAACCACACTACTCTAATCAAATCAACCCAAACCAATCTAGTCCAACCCAATCCAAACCACCTCACCCCTTTTCAGTCCACCCTATTCCAATCCAATCCATCCAGTCCACCTACTCCAATCCACCCCACTTAATCCAACCCACACTACCCCAATTCAAATCACCCCCAGTTTACTCCACTCAAATCCAAATCACTACCTCAATCCACTCAAACCCACTCCACCCTATTCCACCCCACTCCACTCTCCAACACTCTATGCCACTTCACTCTACAACACTCTCTGCTATTGAACCACTGAAATCTACTCCCTTCAACTCTACTCCCCTTACTCTACTCTAGATCACTCTACTCCAGCAAATCCAGTCTATGGCACTCTACTCCCCCCGCATCCTCCCCCACCCCCACTGAACCCTAGGACACTCTACACCACTGACTTTTAATCATTATGAACAGCAGCCACACTGGTATAGAACTTAGCAAAAACACATTGACAAAGCCAGTAGCTCTTGTAGAGGCAAGACTTATTGACTTTGCCAATGCTTGCTTTATTTTTTATGTTGGGTTGTTGGGTAAGAACTTCTCCAGCATCCTGAGGTTATTTTCATTTTTGGTAAGGATGATCAGCACACTACGGTAACCCACGGTCTGTAAATTTCACGGACCATCCGTTATTTTAGTATGATGTCCGAAAGGCGTCCGTAATTTTGGGAATTACAGGAAGGTATGTTCTTCCCCTGCCAGAAGCCCCATGAGTTTAAAAGTTTTCACTCTGGGCCTCTCGCACTTATCTTTTAAACTGTAGACTGAGGCTGCCTGCAGCAGCCCCTTCCAGACCTCGCAAAGACTGTGGACTGGCCCTTTGTCATTCTGAGACTGCAGCTGATTATCACATATAGAATGAAAATGGGCCCTGTTATAGTGACAGCATGTGGTGTGCCTTCTCCTGCATCAGACTAGGGCAAGGAATGCTGCTTTTGTCCTGGAGCCATGCTGGAGAAAATAAAAATAAAATAACTGTCGGAGGCAGGGCAATAATTTGGGCAAGGCCTCAATCTATAGGTTTATTTACCACATTGTCAAGGTGGATATTTGTGAAGGGTAGAAGTGATAACCACTTTTAAAATAGTATTCCGTTCAGTTTCTGATGTCTCTGAAAATATTATCCCTTAATAAATATAAGGTGCAAGGTAAAAGAATTCTGAGTAAACATGAATAAAATGGGTTATTCAGAAAAGTCCTTCTTAATGTTATGGGACTGGAATAAAGTTTTCACTGTACATTTAAAAGAAAGATTTAAATATATGAATTAAAAAATACTATTTAATGTTGTTTGTTACATTAGCACAACTCTTTATTGCAGAAAGGGCTTGATGTCGCTTTGCAAAGCTGTGCGCATACTGAAAAACTGTTAAGTGCACGATTGTTTCAACATAACACAAACTTATTTTGACTTGTACTTATTTTGGTTGTCTATTTACTTACTTATATACTATTGTGCGACCTCCTCTGAAATGTCTGTAAAACTTATGTTTTGTTTCATATATTTGTCCTGAATTTTGACCTTCTGTCCTGAATTTTGACTCTTTGTCCTGAATTTTTACACTCACAGTCCTCAATTTGCACCCATGCCAATTGTCACCCCACAGCACACATTGCAAAGTGACATCTACTGTAAAAGTGAAAATATAACGAGCCCATTGGATGGGGGTGAATGGGGCAACACAGTGGACTGTTGGGGTTAGCAACAACATGGACAACAGAAGGAATGTTTGGGAGGAGGCAAACAACAAAGTGGAGGAAAAGTTGAAAACATTTAAGGAGGTTTAAGTATGAGCAGTCCCAAACATCCCAAAAATATAGCTCATCTCCAGACGGAAAGACCTAGCAGTCGAGTGCTTCTATACCTGTTTTAGAAACATGTAACACGCTGAACCCAAGCAACTAGTGACAATTTGCCAGACCACGGCGTTGCTCATCAATAAATATGGGAAGAAGACATGATAGTGTTTTCCCGACTACAATAATATTCATAAAAAGTTCTTGTTGTGCCAAAGATGCAAATCAAACATATAAACGTGTGACTTAATGACTACATTTAAGAACATCTGAAGTCGTTGCAACGCTACAATGTTGATTTACTTTAGTTACATGAATATACTCAGAATATTCCAACATGGCCGCCGCGAATCCTTTTCGAGCCGAACCCAACGTCTATCTTGCGCTTTTATTTCTTGGTCATAAAGCCAGAGAGCCAACCACAAACTAGTTTTCCCTTCAAAATATTGTTAGTCCTTGTTTTGCGACCATAAACACTAAGAGGGAGACATAAAGAAGTCGAGCGCAGGAACGTCGCACAAATTGTTCACAAACTATACGTCCATCTTGAAGTGTCGGTTGGTGTTATGGACAGTTGCTTATTCAATTTAAATTTACCAAACCATTAGGAAGTCTGATTGCTGATCCTTATCTTTTAATCAAATATGATCGAATATAATACGACTGCGAACAACTTCTGAAGATTACATTTGAAAACATATTTAAGTAGTCAATTTTAAGATTTACTTAGCAATATGAGATTTATCAACTAGTAGACAAGCCATTTTTAAGCTGCCTGTTTTTCTGTTTGAAATCTACTACTTTTGTTTTCTAATATGCGGCTAGGCGTACTGTCAGTAATTCGGAGAGCACCTCTTCGAAAATGGCGGACTTTGTGTAGTTCAAAGCACAGCTTCCTGTTCCCCGTGAGACGAATGCCGGGCGTCATTGACTGTGACAGTTCTGTCTGCATCCGAACACCCGGACCGTAGGGTGCGAGTGGCGCTACCGCCATGGGGGAGGCGGAGAAGTTCCATTATGTCTACAGCTGCGACCTGGATATCAACGTTCAGCTCAAAATGTGAGTCTGGGGGGAGGGGCTTGGAGGTGGAGAATACGCGGTCATAACTGGGTCTGGTGACTGCCCCCTCCCTATAATCAGTGTACGAGTCTGTCGGTTTTGATCACAATTTACAGTCACATGGTCTTCTTTTGAGCCACAGGCGAAGGAACTGCAAACCGCACCTGAGGCTTAACCAGCACTCAATAGCTGTTAAAGTGCACAGTTATTGTAACTGATACCCTATGCATCTTGGACCTGTAGTTTACCAGTATAAACATTGGGCATGAAATGACAGCGTTTAGTGGCTAGCTTAAGTATCACGCGACCAGGGTTATAAGTCTGGTTACCAGTAGCTTTGCTTCAAAACGAACGATTGATGGATGTGGTCTACAGGTGTGATCAGTGGTCGAAGTGCAGTAAAATAAGTATGGGAACTGTGATGCTGGGTGTAAGGGGACGGGGCAAGGGGCGGGGTGAGTGGATGTGGGCGTGGCTATAAACCAACATATTCTCTAACATTTTTCAGTCTTTTATCTTCCGGTAACTACATATAAAATAACACGCAGCTTACATGAAAATTAATAAGTTAAACAATGGGAAATACACTATCTTACAATGTGACATTTTTATTAGTTAATGCAGTGCATCAAATCCTGGTTAATGCAGTGGAAAATAGTGACTTGTGTATGTTTAGTGCTACAAGGTCCCAGTCTGTGACAGAAAGAAATGTGAACATGCAAGTGATTATTTTAAACTTGCATTACACACAGGATAAGATTGGCTGCTACAGAAAAAGATTTAAGATAAAAAGTGTTTCCAAAATATTGATTTTTTGCAGGGTGTTACTCGAGCATTTTTGTTATTTTTATAACTGTCTTTTAAAAGGGCACAATTTGCAGCTTAGCGTGTAGCTCCCTTACGATACCCCTCAAAAAGAACAAATGTGTGTCGTCAGGATGCAATTTTTTTTTATGGTAGCTGTCTTTTAAAAGAACACACTTTACATCTTAGCAGGTAGCTCCCCCAAGTACCTCTCAAAGTAAATAAATGTGTATCACCAGGAAGTTTGAAGGGATTCCATCAGTTAAAGCCAATTCCGGCTACCAGGCGCCCTTTACATTTGCAGATTCAGCATTTGTGCACATTTACACTTCTTTCAGGCAATCGGGCACCCTGCCACGAAGGCTTGTTTAGCTGTCTTCCCCTCCCTCAGTTTCACAGCTCAGAAGGCTACCTGAAAGACACTTTAGCTGAAGCTTTTCTGCTCCCATAATTAACCGTCCTGGACGGTTGACCTTTGACAAAAAGTAGGGGAACTCTTTTCCTAAAATTAAAAAGTTAAGGCCACGCCATGCCCCTCAGATCCCCCCCACTTCGACCACTGGGTGTGACTCTGTTCTAGACGAGATCACCATGTTTCATTAAATGTACCCAAATAGAAAAGAAAACCCACTGGGGAAAATGTATACGAGAAGGGTACTGAACAGGGGTGGCAAAGTGAGCTAAAGCACGATGATGAATTTAACCCAGAACTGTGACTGGGGCTGAGGGTCTGAAAAGTTTCAGCGTTCCGTCCATCATCGCTTTGTGTTTGCTTTGTTTGCCCTAAGTTGGCAGGGTATGCCCCGACGTGGATCCCTTGCTGACTTTGTCACTGGATTCAAGCTAGGTTGGCTGATGAGGGGTGTTATCTCGAAACCGGTCCCAGGATGCTTGTTTCTAGTCCAGGGAAGACCTGGTTTGGAAGATCGGGCTGGACTGTTCCCATGAGAAACAGAGACAAAACTGATTTGCATATGGCTGGGTATGAACTGGGATAGCAAAGTGAGCTAAAGAACGATGATGGATTGAACCAAGATCTGTGACTGGGGGTGAGTGTCTGTAAAATGTCAGCTCTTCGTCCATCATCTCTTTGTGTTTGCTAAAGTACAAACCATGAAGGTGTATTTTAAAATTAGGAGTCAAATACATTGGTTAATCACTAAATCAAAAATGCCCATGGTGCAAATAACATTTAAAATACCATTTGCACTGAAATCTGATCTCTAATCTAAATAATGGCCAGCACTAAATATGGTAAAGCACAAGACAAATATGAATACCGGAGCATTTGTCGTAAAGACTGCTCAATAAGTCAGAAAAGAAAGAACATAGAAAGTATACTAAATCGATATAAAAGTCGAGCCGTTGTCTGCCTTAGAGGCAGAGAAAGATCTCTGGCTCAACTCCAAAATTATGAGCCTTTATCTATTGCTAGACTGTACAGACACTGCGGTGCGACAAAGAAAGTTACATATCACGACCAGTAGGTAAATCAGAAACACTTCACATGGTCATATTGACATTTACCCTAATTTTAGTGACTACGCTTCACTATGTCTTGCACAGAAAACAATATTGCATCAAAAATACAAACAATGTCTCCAGTTAAATGAGGTCGCAGGCTTCATACGTATACAATTGTACAAATTGGATAACATGTATACATAGGACTAAGGGCCTCATGTAGGTAGCTAAATACCGGTCGGTAACGGCCGAAATTCGGTAAATATCGCGTTACCGACCGGTATTTAGCTATTTGAGATGTAGGAGGCATATTTCAGGATTCGGTAAATTACCGAATCGGTAAAATACCGATTCGGTAAATACCGAATCCTGAATGTAGGGAGCACTCTAAAGAGTGAAAAATAGTTTTAAGAATTCGTTATTTACCACCAAATACAGGTTGGTGATAAATAACGAATACCTTGCAAAAAGCAATATTTTGCAGATTTAAGAGTGCCATGTGGCAGACATACATGCCCTTAGGGCATTTATGTGCGCCACATGTGCACACATGCAAGATTCAGGGGTGCAACAGGGTGTCAATGTGACACCCTGCCACCCTTGAATATGCTCCCCCCCATTACCGAATCGGTATTTACCGATTCGGTAATGAGGCATACCTTCCCATTGATTCCTGTGGGCCTCCAGGCCCATAGGAATCAATGGGAAGGTATGCCTCATTACCGAATCGGTAAATACCGATTCATAATTACCGAATTTTTCCGATTCGGTAAAAATTACCGAATTATTACCTACATCACATTTACCGATTCATAAATACCGAATCGGTAAAATTCGGTATTTATGAGTCGGTAAATGTGATGCTACCTACATATGGCCGTAAATGGCTTACAGGTGAGGAGCTCCAACCGGGAGTTCCTGGCCAGGGATAGCCTTTTTGTCTCAAATCCCAGGTTTTCCACCCCCTCTTGGTCCCTTCTCACCTGGTGGTCGCTCGTCTGCAGCTGTCTCCGTTTCTCCTTTGTCTCCCGACTCTGGACATCGGATGATTTCGAATCTTTACTCGAACCCGGCGGAGCCGAGCAACATGGCCGTTTCCCGGTGGAGCTGCTTCGCCAGCTAAAGGGGAGACTGGCCCCGGCACACCGCCACGGCCGTCATCTACCCAGCCGAACAGCAGACATGTCCCATCGTTCCTCCGCTACTTGTCTCCCTCCCCCCTGTACTCCGGTGAATCGCTGATGGGTCGGCTGACGAAGGAGCCAGTCTCGATGGTGATTACCCCACGCGGAGCTCCCTGGATGGTTGGTGAAGAGCAGGGACGAGGCTCACCCCTCCTGAACATCCCTGGGCCTCTCCGAGCGCGACCTCAGTTTCTTCCCTTACTGTCCGCCCTCCAGCTTCGCCTCCGATGGGACAGCAGGGACACGTGAGTGAAGTGGTAGTGAGCCTTCTCGGCGCTGCGGTGCAACGCTCCCAGGCTTTTCCGTATCATCCTGAGCCTGGGAGGCGCGCCCCCCCCACCGGACTTCGCTGCTGCCTCCCTAACTTCCAGCTGGCTTCCCCGTACCTTGGTCTGCGGATCGTCTACACCAATGCCCCCGTGGTCCAGAGCCTGGGCACGCAATTTACAGCCTTGCGGTCGCCTTGGGTTTTGTGGCATCGTCTTCACTGCGACTGTACTCTATGTAATCATGCTCTCTGGGTTTTTTACTTCTGGATTTATGATTTCCGTGACTTTTGTGCATCCCGCCATCTTTGGTGATGGTCTCCGTCGATTCCCTTGATCCGGACCCGCCATCTTGTCTGACCCTTCTTCCCTCCTGACTCCCCCTGACGACTCTCAAATGCTTTTCTCTCTTTCGCTGAACTGTCTTTACTCCTTCCCCCCTCAGGTTCCCTTCTCTCCTCTCACCTATTCTCTGACTTCTATTCTTGTCCCCCTTTTCCTTCTCTGCCTCTTATGGTTTTCCATTTACTGTGTAATTTGTGTGCAACAAATGTTTTAATTATTATACCTTGTTATTCGCTATGTTGTTCCTTATGTAAAGCGCTCTGATACCTCCGGGTCTAGCCAGCGCTATATAAAACTCTAGATAAATAAATTAAAAGAAATTGTAAATCCGTGCACTCACAGAGTATCAGGAACAGAAAATATTACATTTAATAAATTTTACAAAGCAAGCAATACTATAGAACTAGCTGAATTTTTTACTATTGAGTGAACAATGACTGTCACATCTGAGCTATGTAGTCTACAGACAGTGAGGGGGACGTTGAGTTTGTTTTAAGCACCGGTAACCACACACATTAAAATGTGCAATTTGGAAAACATGAGTAGGTTTAAGGCTCCACTGATGTCAAGCTAATAGAACATCATTATATTAAATACAGTAAAAACATTTCATTTGCGACTCTAGTAACAGTTAAATTGTAGAATTATTAGTTGTGGAATCTTCCCCAACACTAGCTTTTCACCACCTGTGAATATACTGATTCCTAATTTCGTGAATTAAAAGCTTTGTTGCTATTACCAGTATTCAGAAGCGTATCTTCCCCCTTTTCAGCGATGTGGGTTAACCTAGTACCATCAGTTTACCAGCAGTGGGGTAAGTCTCTAGTGGCTCCATAGCATTAATGACTCCTTTATTCATGCCGGATATTCATTTAAGAACACAATGCATTGTCAGCTTGTAATTTCTAGTATACCCCAGTTGTAACAGTTTTTGCTGAAATTCAAAAACACAGTGGTTTGTAGATGGGAACTTGAACTGGAGGGTCCCACTGTTTGCAAATTTCAAAAACCCATATGTATCTAAAACTGTACTATGTGCTAGCCAAATGTAGGCCAGTACTGTAGCACTTAGCTAGCACAAGCACACTTTTCGAGGAATCTTGATTACGTATGCTTCTAGTTGGTATTTTGAAGACTCGATGTCTGCAAAATACTTACTGTGCCTATGTTATTAAGTATAAAATATAAAAAATATAGATTTTCACTCCATTTCGTCTAGCAAAAGGGTGTAGGTTGGAGGAAAATGTTTGTCAGGGCCTGTCAAACTGAGAGGATCTTCTATCATATTGCTCTAGCACACAATTATGGTAGCACTCATTTCGAAAGCATTTGTGATCCTGGAATTTAAACATCTGGGTACCATATGAGTCAATCTACAATTTTTGTAGCATTCAGTACTGCCACTATTTTTGTCCAAACCTGGTAAGCAATCCATTGGATGGGAAATGTGAATTGACTTGTTTTGAAGCATATGTTGATGTACTGGAACAAAATGTAAGTACACCGCAGACACAGTTGTATCTACTTAAACGTTGTCTGGGGACAATTGACCTTAAGGAGTTCAACAATGCAACTGTTTTGAAGGAAGTTGCAGTGTTGAATGTGTAACAAACAGTTAAAAAATAATTGTAAGATAAATAAATATACTGTGTTTGAATTCTATAAATCTTTTTTTTTTATAGTCCTCATTTGCCTCAGTTAACAATAGATAATATTCCGTACTCCGGGGCCTCCCTTAGAATAGCACCAGCCAGAGATCTTTGTTCCAAACCAAGGATGGGTCACACTATACCTTGCTTACTATTCTCCAACTATAGATAACTTGATTTCACACAGCCACCTGTGAAGCCACCAAAGGAGTAATCAAGCAGAATAGTATAGAGGCCTAATCATCAGACTGAATTTAAGTAAGTTACTTCCCCCGGTTCTCATAGGGAAGCCAAAACTCACAACGCTTATTCTCTGATAGCCTATCCAGATGATTAGTATACTTTACTGACATCATCCATTCTATTTTATTGGGGGGGGGGGGGGGGGGGGAGTGGATTTAACCCAATTTTTTAAAATTTCTCTACGGGACAAAAGTATCAGGTAGAAAATCAATTTTTTAGTGTTATTTGACAATACTTCACAATGCTCCGGGATCCCAAAGAAGACAAGAGTTTTGCTTATCTGGAGTGTCTCTCCAAGTATTAAGGATATAGTGTTACTCCTGTCCACCCAAAAATCCTGGACTTCGGGGCATTCCAGAAACATGTGAGTGTTGCCTCCTTTTTCTTTGCCACACTTTGAACATCTCGGCGTGGGGCCTTTCCCCAATTTGGACAATTTATACGGAGTCCAATAAACTCTATGAAGACAGAAAAGGTGGTTCCGCCTTAAATTTGCAGCACGAACCGTGGAGTGTAGAAAGTTACAAGATACTTGCCATAAATCTTCCATCTGTTCTCCGGGCAAGATTTTCTCCCACAGTAACGATGGTAGATTGAAGTCTCCATGTGCTAAATCCATTAAAAGCCAATACCAGCTCGCCACCTCTTTTTTCCAAGTCACATTCGTCATCATCCTAGATTCCAAATCATTTGATATTCCAAAACCAGAACCAGCAGAAAGAAACCAGCTTTTTATTTATAGATATTTAAATCTTGAAAGCTGATTATTGGCTATTCCTTGACACTCATCCCAGGAAATCGGGGCCCCATCTGATATCAGTTGTCCCTAGTGTCCTATTCCTGCTTTTTTCAATGGGAGAGCCAGGCTATCCTTGGACCACTCTGGAGAACCGGGCGAGTTCAAGATAGGAGCCATTCCGCTGTAATAGTTTAGCTTTAATTTTTTCCTGATTTTATACCATGTCTCCGCAAAAGGCTGAAGAATCTTAAGTCTCACTTTTTTAAAGAAACGCAGGTCTCCATATTTATGTATAAACCCATGTTCACGCCCTTCTACCTCCTGGAGCATTGCCTTAAACATAATCCCGACATCGGAAATATCTGGTATACTAAATAGCATTTTCCCTTCTCTTAAAAGATACCCAAGCGTAATACGAAAGATCCGGCAATCGTAGACCTCCTTTATCATTCTGCCGCCTTAGCTTCTGCCTTGCGATACGGCCCTCTTTTGAGGCCCAAATAAAGCTAGTAATTTTGGACTGAGCCTTTTTGAGCCACTCTTCCTTAAACGCCATGGGAATATTCTGAAACATGAAGGTTTACTTAGGAAGAATGGACCTTTTCACAAGGTTGATTCTCCCGTATAATGTCAAAGGAAGATGGGCCGAACTTAATAATATTCCCACTTCTTTATTGATCTTATAAAAGTTGGATTCCGGGATTAGTTCTACTTTTGAAACTATCTTAATGCCCAAGTATCTTATCTCCTCCTGGATACAATTCAACTGCGAGTTAATATTCCAAGTCATTACTACTGTTTTACATTCATTTACCTCATATCCTGAGATAGCTCCGAACCACGATGCTAGTTCGTAAACCACAGGTAATGAGGAGTCCACTTCGGAGACGTAAACCACCAGGTCATCGGCATATAACCCAACTTTTTTCTCCCATCCTCGGAATTTAAAAGAGGAAATACTCTCATGGTTTCATATATTTTCCGCTAAGGGCTCAATATATATGTTAAATAGAAGGGGAGATAAAGGGCACCCTTGTCTTGTCCCCCGAAAGATGTTAAATGATTTTGTCAGATTCCCATTCACTAAAATTCTAGGTGTAGGACTTCTATATAGTAGGTCTTTTGCCCTGCTAAAATTCTCTCCAAGATTAGATAATTTTAAAATCTTCGGTAGATAGGACCAGTTTACCCTATCAAAGACCTTGGTTGCGTCCACTGTAGTTACTGCCAGTGGTACTTTATAGGTGGTGGCTATATTTATGGCCCGATTAAACTATATGTAAGATCTTTAATTCCCCTGCCTCGTACAAAACCTTTCTGATCTTCATGGAGGAGATTACCCATCACCCCACTAAGCCTATCTGCCAATATTTTCGAAAAGATGTTATAATCTGAATTAAGTAGCGAGATAGGCCTGTAAGAATCATAACAATTTGGTGGTTTATCAGGTTTTAGTATCAACATCACAGTGACATCATCCCAGGATGGTGGAATCACCCTGCCGTTTTCGAAGATAGCTGATAACAGCTTGACCATAATCTGGGCTAAATATTCCCCTAACTTTTTATAAATCTCAATGGAGAGACTGTCCGGACCTGCTGCATTGTTTGATTTCCCTGCTCTAATGGAGTTTCTTATTTCCCCTACTGTTATTGAGCTATTAATAGCTTCTCTCTGGGCATCGGGAATTTTTCGTGGGGTATCTTGACCCAACCATGCTTCCACCTCCCCCTCCTTCGTGGTTAGAAAATAGTTCAGAAAAGCCTACTCTATACCTTCACATGTCGCAATTAGACTCCCTGTGCCTTTTTGCTTTAGTTCTTTAATAAAGTATTTTGCCTGGTCATTTTTGACCTTCCATGCAAGTAATTTACTGCATCCTTCTCCATAATTAAAATGGGCAAGTTTACTTGCGTGCCCCTTTCTTGTAATCTGCCTTCCACTACCCCTGCAAGATCGTTTTTAGAGCCTGGATAGAGGTTTACAAGGGTCTTGTGCTATCCCATTCTCAGACAGCTGCTGTTCTAAAAGCCAGATCTTGCTCTCAATACTCGCTATCTCTTCTCTCCGTTGCTTATCTTTGTGGGATTGAATGGATATTATTTTCCCCTTAAGAAAGCCTTATAGGCATCCCAAACTATACCTATTGGTGCTGTACCTATATTTTTCTCCAAAAACTCTTGAGTGTCCATCCCGAGTTTTCCTACTATATCATCATCATACAGTATAGTGCAATCCATAGACCACCTCTTCTTAAGGGGGCCAAAGTTAAAGTGATGGCCGAGTGGTCTGACGTGTGATCCCACGTGATTAACACCTCCAACCTGATCCTTAAATTTTGACTGATTTAAAATATGTCTATTCTTGATTGGTGCCCATATTTTTTAAAGGTGTAACTCTTAAGGGATCCCTTCCTCTCTCCCCAGATGTCACACCAGCTTCGTTCCTTTATTGAATTTTTATCAGGGATCGAGTTTTATTGTTTGTTACAGCTCTACTTTTGGTGGAACGATCTAGATTAATATCTAGAACTACATTGAAATCCCCTGCCAAAATGACAGGGTCAGGGAAATCCAAGAGTTCTGTGAGCAAATTACCAAATGGAGTAGGGTCATCTAGATTAGGGCCATAATAGCCAACCACTGTATAGGCCTGGTTATAGCATCTTATCTTGGCTATTGGCCACCTACCCACCCTATCTACCTTACTATACTCTATTATTATCTGGGGATTAGTTTTCACCAGAATCGGCACACCTCTGATGGTAAGCCGTTGATCAGTGAATACAGCTTTCTGTATCCATTTCCTTGATTTAGGAACCTCTTTCATCTCTTCACTCATTAGATCGGTCTCTTGTAAAATTATAATCTGGGCTGGGGCGTCTTTTAAATATTGCAACATCTTCTCCCTTCTATGTTTCATTCTCAGCCCATTAATGTTCTATGATAGGATTTCTATCTGTGGTTTCTGGCTGGTTGTCATCTTTTATTTCTTAGAGTCATTATCTTATTAGAGGCTAAGTTACATCTTTTTACGCTGAGGACCACAATTTTTTGTTGTCTTTTTTTACCCACTGCTCCCTCACCCGTGCACTAATATCTACCCGTGACTCTCCCCATCCCTCCCTCCCTTGGGAAACCCTCCTCTTCCTTCTTAATGGTCTGAGCCTGAGGAGGCCCCCTGAATTTAAGAGACAATAATAAAAAAAATAATAATTATTATCATTCCGCTGAGACACAGTAACAATCAAAAACAACCACGAGAATGAAGTGGTGCATACTATATGCAGAAGAGTGACAAAAACGTGGGCCTCTACCTCAGCCCTGTGTCTAACGATTTAAGAAATTGTGCCATGTCTTCCACCCTTTGGAAGTTCTGAAGTTTGTTGTTGTGCATCACCCGAAGGCTGGCTGGAAATCTTAGCTGGGCCGTTGCCCCCATTTTTTTAAAAGGCTCAATCATATTACCCAATTCCCATTGCTTATTAGCCGTAAATTGGGAGATGTCAGATCTTATTTCAAAATTCATGCCATCAGCTCTTAAGGTTTTCTGTTTTAGGGTCTTTATTAGAATTTCTTCCTTAATCTTATATGTTTTAAAGTTAACATGTATTTTCCTTGGTTTTGTCTTATTCGTAGTCGCCTTAAAAGGGTCTCTACGAACCCTCTGTATATCCTCCACCAAGTCTTCTAGTGTACATTCGATGTGTGTACTTAACTTCAAAAGTCTTGCAACAAATGCCTTCAAATCCTCGCCCTCTGAGCCTGACGGTATTTTTAACATATTAAGGTTGTTTCTTCTCATGTTGTTCTCTAATGATGCCATCTTTTCTTTCCATATCACCTCATTCCCCTTTAGTAGCTTGATCTCCTTAGTGTTGGCTTCTGTTTGAAATGTAAGATTCTTCACTGAGGTTTCCAACTGAGTGGTCCTACTGGCAAGATCTTCCATTTTGTTTTGTAGGCTGCCACATGCTGATCTTATCTCTCTTTGGATTAGTTCTGAAACTTCAAATCTATTTCTCACCTCAGTTGTTAACAACCAAATTAAGTCTGTAACTGATTGAGACTGTGGTTGAGACTGTAGTTGGGGTTGGGACGTCGCTTGTAACCGTGGATTATACTGCTCCTGCTTTACCCCTTCCCGAACTTCAAGAGATAATGGTGGGACTTCCAAGGGTACCCCCTCTAACTCTAGCTGCGTTTCACCAGTCTGCAGAGTACTAGGCTCCATAATCTTAAGGGGTGATACACTCTTTCCTCGTCTCGTAATGTCCTGGGCTCCTCCAAAACGGCTACTTCCTGAGGCTCTGGAAGACTTGCCAACACCTGAAATCTATTTGGACTTATTATATCTCTATCCTCTCCCTGACTATTCTCTGAACAAGCTTGAGCTGGGTTTTTTAATAACAAGGTCTTTGGCACTACTTTAAATAAGGTCCTTAGTGAAGGTGTAATCCTGAAATGTGTTGTCGGGATCTCCCCTTTTGTTCCTTGCAGCGTCCTTCTTCTAGGGGTCTCCCAGTCACTTTCTTTTATGCTGTCTTGTTTTGAGGCAGTAGCCTCTGCAACCTCTGCAGCCTTGGTTGCCATAAAGTCTCCCTGAGTTTTTGTTAGTGTTTTCCTCATAGTATTTTTCACCCCCCAGCTTCTCAGCTGATACCTGTTCTGGTGAGTGCCCCTTTCTGACACCTCCTCCACACTTTTTAAAACTTGCAATGCCACTTTATTTACTTGATGTCTTTCAATCGGGCCAAGGAAAACTCTACCACTTTTTTTTGTATCTGTATCTGCCCCTTCTCCTTCCCCACACAGTTATTTTCCTCCACTTTACTCGTCCGATGTTTATCGGTTGTACTTCCTAGTTTGGTGTGCCACTGACCCAATTCTGGTGCAGCGTGTCCTGCAGTTACGGTGGTTCCCAGGGTCACCAAAGACTTCTGTCCTACATTATCCAAGGACTCCTGCAACTTGTTTCGGTTGCCTTCTTGGTGTATGGAGCTCCCTGTTGCTCCTGTTTTGCCTCAGCCACCCGATGGGGCTCTGCGCTACCGCCCCCTGCCGATCTCCCTGGCCCTTGTATCCAACAGGAGTCCCGGCCAGGCTCGCCTGTGGATTTCTCTGAAGCCAGTTGCCCACCAGCCCTCTCGCCGCCAGCCGGCCACGCCCTGAAGCCCTGGAGCAGCCGGAAAACCGCGCCGCTACTAGGTGAGAAGCTGTTTCCTTTGCAGCCTTTAAAAATCAAAGCAAAACTCCGCCACTTCGAACTCCAACAATCATCTCATGTAGATCTTTGCTTTGTCTATCTCCTCAAAAGAGTGGAATGTCAGGATTACTACATATTGGTCTCCTAACTCGGGAGCCTCCGCGACCGCGTCTCAAGCGGCCACCATGATTTCCCTGACCGAATTGAATTCTATAACTCTTATTCAAGGAACCATAACAAAGGAGAAATAATTGATCAATAATTGATGGTGTTATAGGCCATGTCTGTAACCTGTAACTTTGAATACATGACGTACAATTAAGTGCTACGAGAGAAGAGTTTTATGAAAAACAAAATCTAAGAATGTTCAGGAACGTTTTTGGACATGAACCAGCACCACTTTCAAGTGAGCTATAAATATAGCTAGCAGTGTAGAAGTTTCAGGAAGATATGAGTAGAAGTCCAGAAGGAAACACATGGTAGACTTGATGTGAAAAAGAAGGGGCAGGTTGAGGAAAAAAAGAAAAATGGCAGGAGCAATGGGAGGTTTTCTAGCAATTATTATGGGATCAAGAAGGAACGTTGTTATAGGTGTGAAAGGCTCAGCCATCTTGCCAATGCAAATAATTGTCCAGTGCTAGACAAGGTGTGTGATTGATGAAATTAAAACGGACAAATGGGGAAATATATAAAGGTAAATTGTGTGCTCGATGAGAATGAGGTAGAGTGGGATGGAGTGGTTTTATGTTTGTGTCGCTGATAGAAGAAGACAAGGTAAAGGTTAGCCTAGATGTGATATATGGATGGATGGTAACAGTGGAACGTCATGGTGGGTACTTATGCTTGGTAGTCTATTATAGGTTGAACATTGATTGATTGAGATGCTATGGCCAGGCAAGGAGTTTATGTGGATTAATGTCTGCCCTGGAATTTATACAGGCTGAAAGTGGTAGGGTCTGCTGCTGCCGCCCTACTCTCATTACGGGGGCTGTATGGCATGTTATGATATGCTATTGAAGCTTTTTTAACTCTTAAATTGCATGAACATCCACTTTCTGTTGAAAAAAACTTTTAAAACAGTTCTCAACTTTTAAACACTTACTTTTTCTCTGTTGCCGGTGTGCTCCATTTCGGCACAGCTGTATTGCTGTTTGTGCGGAGGGCAGCTACTCGGCCCAGGCTTCACTTCCGCCTGCTCCCATTTCCAGGCAGAGAGTGCTGGGTAGTCGTTGGGCGAACTACCGCCTACAAAAACAATGACAGAGCGGATGAGCAGCTGGTGCGCCGAAGGCGCACCTAAGGCAAGCTCTTTTGCGCCCGCGTCCCGGAGGCAACAGGCGCCGGCCATGCTGCCTCTTTAGCTAAAGGCAGGAGCCTAAAACTATATTATGATCGCGATAAATTGCTCAATTTAGAAGCTTGCTTAGCTGAATGTTCAAGGGCTGAAGTAGACAAGTGGGATAACTGGTTGCAATTGGTCCCTCCCCTGGTTCCCGGAGAAGCCCTCCAAGACCTCTACTGCAAAAACCAGAGCAATCAGCTCTGATATAGACAAGAACTTTAAAGCAATATTACTGAAAACCCGCTCGCTGCAAAAGCAGGAGGCGCATATTCCTGACCTCTTGCTAGACGATCAACCAGATCTCTTATTTCTCACTGATACTTGGTTATCCGAGGCTTCAAATCCTACTCTTGCCTCAGCTTTCCCTTTGGGCTATAAAATTCTTTGAAAAAACCGGCATACCAGGAAGGAAGGCAGCGTTGCCATTATTTTTAAACAAAAGTTTGATTGTCTCCCTCTTATGTTAGACAATATCAAAGGTGCTGAATGCTTGGGCTTTTGCTGCACGCTCTCCCCTCATCAATGCATAGCAGGAATACTGCTATTTAGGCCACCAGGGGTTCTTGGCAATATTATTTCTTCACTCAATGCAGCCACTACTCCGTTAGCCGTTAGATACAACCAATTCCTCCTTCTGGGAGACTTAACATACAAATGGACAACCCACATGATCCTCCAGTAATCTCTTTATCTGAAACGATGAGGGCCTGCAATCTGACCCTCTATATTTCTTCTCCCACGCACAATAAGGGCCACACTCTGGACCAGATTTTCTGCAACACATTATTGGTAATCACTTGGTCTAACCATCTTCTTATCAGTTTTAAAATTCCAAATGGTAATAAGGTTTCCTTACTAAAATCGTCAAGGTCAGAATACATTTTCAGTGCCTTACACAAAATATCCATCCCTGCACTGGCAGAGGCTCTTGAAAGCTCCAGCCCGGAACCACTGGGCAATCCAGATTCTGACACTCTTATGCTTGAATCATGGCTTAGGTCCAACATTGACTCCGTTGCACCTCTGACCTCTCACCATTTAAGGAGGAGTTAACCCTCAGCCTCATGGTTTGATGAACCTTTTAGAACCAGTAAAAACATCTGTAGAGGTCTTGAAAGGAAATGACGGATACACTCCTGAAGACAGGAAGACTTAAAAAGCAGCCCTGAAAACGCAATATAAACAAGTGAGAGAGGCTAAGAAGAATTTCCTACAAAACAAAATTGAAATAGCCCACAATAAGGGTAAGGACATTTTTAATATAGTAAAATCCTTCATCTCCCCTAAGGCAGACAAGAAAGAAGCCCCGCCATCAGCTGAGTGGGCTGAGCAGATAGCAACATCCTTCCTCAATAAGATTGCTCGAATTCAACAGTCTTTTGACAAAGTGTCAGTGGAGGACCTGCTCCTCTATCAATCTCTGAATGAAAATGTATGCCCCTTGCAGCCCCCAGCACTGTTAGAGTTTCCAGAACTTCATTTAGAGTCACCGCTCAAATACCTCACTAGCCTTAAATCTTGTTCCCCCACGGATGCCTGCCCGCAAAACTATCACACCTCTAGCTCCTACTATTAACCCTATACTTAATAAGGTGCATAACTTATCCCTCTCTACCTCAGATGCCCAACATCTGGAAGCAGGCAAAAATCCTACCTCTCTTAAAAAAGCCAACCGCAGATCAGATCAATCTGGCCAACTACAGGCCCATCTCTCTCCTTGCGATTTTCTCCTAGGTTTTAGAGAAACATGTAAAAAAAGCACTCTCAGAATACATCGAAGACAGAATCCTGTTGCATGGTTCCCAATCATGCTTCAGGCTAAATAATAGTACAGAATCAGTCCTATTGGAAGTTACTGAACACATTAAGGATAAACCTGATCAGGGTGGCAGGACAGCTCATGTACTACTCGACCTCTCATCGGCTTTTGACACAGTCTCCCGCATGAGAGACTTCTTGACAGGTTTTGGAACGTGAGCATTGGTGGGACTGCCTTTGCCTGGATGAAGTCATTTCTGAAAGATAGATCGCAGCAAATCTGAATACCCCCCTTCTCCTCTCCCATGCCAAATCTGAACCTCAGGGCTCCATTCTCATCCCCACCCTCTCCAATATATATATGTCACCTTTAGCATAGTTAGTAGAGGAAGATGGAGGTAAGATTTTCTCCTATGCTGATGACACACAATTGATCTTTATGTGTGAAAAAGGAGGACTTTGTCGGAGACAGCATCAGATCTTGCCTCACTAAGGTGTTCAACTGGCTCAAAATAAATCAGTTAAAAAGCAACTCTTACAAATCAGAGTTTGTCTTTTTTGGTCAACCGACAGGGAGTAACTGGAGCACTTGGTGGCCAATGGAGTTGTCTCCCCTTCAGTCGGCCCGAGAAAGGTTACAAAACCTTGGCATTGTCATTGACAATGCCCTTTCCATGGGCCAGCAGAGTCAAACACTGATTGGCTCCTACTTTGGTACACTTGGCATGCTAAAAAAATTCCTCCCTCTGTTGTCAGTGGACACTAGGAGGATCATGGTTCAGGCTTTAGTGACATCAAAATTGGACTACGCGAATAGACTGTACCTAGGCATACCTGACTATCTCAATCAGCCCCTACAAGTAGTGCAGAATGCAGCGGCCAGAGCGAATCTTAGACCGAAGCCTAGATCACATATGATTCCCATCCTCAAATCTCTGCACTGACTTCGAATGAAAGAAAGGGTCAAGTTGAAAGCCATGGTGATATTTTTTAAAGCACTCCGTGGCTTAGGTGCTAAGTTCCTTAAGTAACGCATGTCAACTGCTACATTCCGACTAGGACCTTAAGATCCTCTACTGCAGATCTTGCACGCATCCCCAAAATACAACCAAGACTCCTAGGGTGAAGATCCTTCGGATTTCTGAGTGCACAAACATGGAACAGCCTACCTGCCTCATTGAGAGCCTCAGCTGACCTATCAACGTTCAGGAAACATCTTAAAACTTGGCTTTTCAAGAATTAATCTCACCTCAGTGACCTGCCACCGGTGTCCACCCCAGGCCTGGACACTCTAGATTGAGTAGCTGTGCGCTATATCAAATCCTTTTCATTCATTCAAGCCACAATCTAGAACTTGAAGAATTGTTTTGTCAAATTTGTGTTTTAAGAGGGGGATTAAGGAAGAGTAAAGTGCGTATGACCATGGGAAGCTATCCTGTGACTACCACATCAGAAGAATGAGTTTGAACTCCGCTGCGGAACCACCTGTGAGTTCTTTGAGTAGCATGAGTGAACAAGATTCAAGTGTAGGGGTGTACAATAAGCGGAATGTGGTTTTGGGGATGTGTTTAAGACTTAGATAGAGAAAGTCAAGAAACTTAAACACTAATTGTTCTAAAAGATTATAGGCAAAAGGTCAGAGATGTACCACTCACATGTAGACCAAAGTTGAATGAAACCTCAAAGGATTTCTACACCAGGGACACAATTGAACCTATTAAGGGCTCTGGTAATTTATCCCCACTAGTAATTGCCTTAAGGTTGGGGGAGTTGAGACTCTGCATTAACATAAGATTTCTCAATAAAGCTGCGTAGAGTAGTTGGCCTAACGGCTAGAGCGGTCGACCTTAAATCTGGGGAAGCGGGTTCGAGTTTAGCCAAGGACGTGCAACCTCCTTTGATTCTGGGTTAACCACTTAATCTCCCCGTGCCTAACAAAAATGAATGTGCCTTCATGTAATGCAACTGGTGCTAATGTAAAGCGCTTGATACCCGATGTGTTTGCATCAAGTTCGTGCTATATAAAACTGTGGAAAAAAAGCTTTTTTTATCAACATTTATCCTCTTTGGAATTTATAAAATTGCTATCTTTGGTGTATTAGGCGTAGGTTTTTTTCATAAATAGCTTTCATAAGTTTGTAGTGTCAAGTTGATTTGGGGAAAGACTCAACACACTTCATGGTAATTATTTTGTGACAAAAGAATGCCATTCAGATTAGCAAGTGCTCTGGCAAATTTTAAGAGATTAATGAGTGGCACGTGGTATGATGTGAATGGTGCAAGAATATAATGGTATTTGGGAACGATAAAGAGGTACATGATGTAAATTTGAAGTATGTCCTATTGGCATTGAATACAGCGTGTTTAGGAATTAAATGTAGCAAATATAATTCGGCTGGGGGGAAGTGAAGTACTTGGGGCACCACGTCACTAAGGATTGTTTTCCGGTGAAGGCAGATCATGTGAAGGCAATTACTATGACGCCTGCATGCAAAGAACAATTATGGTCATTATTGCTGCTTACTGAGCTTTTCTAGATTTATTGGAACCGATGCACCGGTTACTGGAGAATATCGTCAAGTTTTTATGGGGACCAGAACGAAGGGAAAGTTTTGACTGAATTGTGAAATCATTGGAGCACAGTGTCTGAAGTAGTTTGTGTTGGTAAAGAGTGTGGTTTGTTACTGGATGCGTGTGGTTGTGATATAGTAGTGGTTATTTTGCTAAAAGGACACGGTAGAGAAGTGGGTAGTTGATTATGAATCATGGGTCCTTCATCCTAGAGAAAAAGGTATGGTGTTATAGAGCTGGAACATTTAGCTTGCTCATGTGCAGTGAAACATTTTAGGACATACTTATGGGGTACAGAGTTCGTGATTTGTACGGACCATAAACACATGAGTCTCGATTCACAAAGGTAAACGTAGACCAAAAGTTTCAGTTTAGACCTGAAACCTAAGTTTAGAACTAAAGTCTAATTTTACTAGCAGTAAAGTTAGACTTTTGGTCTAAGTTAAGAACAAAAGTCTTACTTAGACCAAGAGCCTAACTTTACAAATAGTAGAGTTAGACTTTAGGTCTAAACTTAGACTTTAGGTCTAAACTTAGACTTTAGGTCTAAACTTAGACTTTAGGTCTAAACTTAGACTTTAGGTCTAACCTTAGACTTTAGGTCTAACCTTAGACTTTAGGTCTAACCTTAGACTTTAGGTCTAACCTTAGACTTTAGGTCTAACCTTAGACTTTAGGTCTAACCTTAGACTTTAGGTCTAACCTTAGACTTTAGGTCTAAACTTAGACTTTAGGTCTAAACTTAGACTTCAGGTCTATACTTAGACTTTTGCTTTAAGTTTACCTTTGGGAATTGGCAAGATTGTCATCCAAACTGCAAGTGTATCTTTATAGAGTTTTGGAAGGTTTTAGAAGGTTAAACGTTTATTAATAGGGATTGATGATTTAATGGTGGAGGAGGAAGAATATGAAGTAGATGTGCTTACTTCTGAGGAAATCCTTTAGGCATGTAGAGGGAAACGCAAAACAATTTTCACTGAAGGTACATGGGATGAAGCGATGAAGAAGGAATGCAGTAATTGAAGAATGGTGTAGTGTTGGGGTGAGATAAAATAGGTTACTTGAGAGAGTTTGAGGTGCAAAGGTACTGATTCATGTCATCAAGCACATAGTGGTATGTTGTGTACTAAACGGAAGGCCACACAACATTATTGGTGCCCTGGGTTTAGATGCATTTGCTGATCAGCAGGTGATAAATGTAAATTTTTTTTGAGGAAGCAATACATCCCCTTAGTTTCTTGGTAGTCTTGTTGGATTAATTAGGGGCTATCGGAGAAAACTAACAGTTGCCATGATGGGTCCATTTTCAGTACTTCCAAGGGGTCTTATGCCATAGTTCCAATTGATTAGTTTTGCAAATGGCTGTATATAAAGATGGTAGGTCGTATTACTACTGAGATAATCATTGGATTTTTTAAAGATGTATTTTGCCGGTGGGGATTCCTGAGGAATTATTCTCAGACAATGGAGTGCAGTTGCAAGATTTTCTTTAAAGGGTAGTCAGATTAAACTATACAGGATTAAAAAAAAACACCTGCCCCCTCCCATATGCGAGCTAAATTTAATTTGGACTAGCTATTTTTAGGTCCTACTCACCCTTTCGGGAAAGTAGGAAGACAAACTGACTTTTTTGACCTCTGCCTCTGAAAGCAGAACAAATGTGGCAAGATTTAAAGGCATCTTTATTTCTCAAAAAGTGAATGAGCAATGAAAATGCCTTAAAATCTTGTTAACTTGTCACATTTGCTTGGCTTTCAGACACAGAGGTCAAGTGCAGTTAAGTCAAGTAGATGTTTCAAGTTACTCGACCTGCAGGTCTAGTGAAATTTTCCTCATTTTTCGAGCCCTGCAATAAAGAGTGGCTCTATATAACCAGAAGCAAACAGGCATGTTGGAAGATTCAATAAGATGGAGGAAGAATCGGTCCAATTGGTGTTAAAGTCAGAATTCTGCTGAGGGAAAGCTTGGCAAGTCACTTCTTGTCCTAAAGAATTACACTCAATGTGGTTACAGGGGTGCCCCCTTTTGAATAAGGATGAGGAAGCCTGCTTTCAAATTATTTCCATAGTGGCACACCCAGAGAAAAGTAAAGGTGGAGATGAGGTAAGAGGCTGCATTAATGAAAAGTATTGAGAGAATGAGAGGTTTTATTGATAGGAGGCAAGGTGGTATCCAGGAGATGTCATTAGTGACCAGGTCAAATGGTTTGACTCAAGAAACCTAGTATTGTGCAGAAAAGTGAATCCATGTGATTAAATCCACAAAAGGTCATGGAAGGTTTGAGATCTGAGTTGGGAGTTGATGGTGGATATCTATGGTGTATGAGAAGAGACTTTGTGTGTCATGGTCACATAGATTGTTTAAAGGGGACCTTCCGTGACCTTTCCAGATGCATGGAAGCATGCAGCTGTCCTGTAATTGCTGAAAAAACCCTCTGCGAACCCTTTAACGATCGCCATCTAAAGACCGATCTCCCTGCTACTATTATGTGCCACAGTCTTACAAAAAGTTGTTACCAAACTCCTCACTGAATACCTCAACGACCACCAACTCCACAACCACAGCACAGAAACTTTCCTCATCGCTGCCACGTATGACGTCCGCGTGACTGTTGACCGAGGAGACACAATGGCCCTCATCCTCCTGGATCTCTCCGCAGCATTTGACAGTCTTCCACCCCATCCTCATCCAATGCCTACATGACATTGGAATCTAAGGAAATGAGCTCCAATGGATCTGTTCTTTCCCGTCTGGAAGGACCCAGTCAGTCAGCCTGGCACCACACACTTCGGATGCCCACAACCTCATCTTCGGAGTTCCACAAGGATCCTTCCTGAGCCCATACCTCTTGTCTGCATCATCTGCACTCATGACATCAACATCCAACAATATACAACTCCTTCTCTCCCTCATGGGCAAATCGCCCAGTAACCAGATCAAGACCAACTTTCTAAAGCTAAATACAGACAAGACCAAACTTGTTATCTTTGGGAAGAGCACATTATCATGGGACTCCACCTGGTGGCCAACAGAACTAGGACTGACAGTCTCAGGATCATCAACAACATCAAACTCGACATGACCGCCCTAGTCAATCCAATCACCATCTCATGCTTCGAAACCCTGAAGATGCTGAGGAAGGTTTTTAAATGCTCCCAATCAGCCCTTGGAAAACTGTCACAAATGCCCTGGTGACAAGCATGCTAGAGTGCGGGAACACCCTCTATACTTAGATCAGCTACAAACCTCACCAGAAGGCTGCAGATCATTTAGAACCTGGCGGCCAGAATAACTCTCAACCTCCTATGTTGCACTCACATCACCTCAACTGAAGCAGTTCCACTGGCTCTCCATTCATAAGCAAACTCTATTGAAACTCCTCACCCACACTAGCAAGGTACAGCATAGCACTGGCCATGCATACATCAACAATTGCATCTTTGTTTACAAACCTTCCAGACACCTCCAATTGTCTGGACTCCTACTTGCACAGTTCCTGCACTTACAGAAAGCTAAATCCAGCTGTAGAGCCGTCTCCTTCATCAGTAGTAAACCGTGGAATGACCTGTTGCTACACATAAGAACCTCCTACTCACTTCTTGAATTCCACAAGGAGCTGAATACCTTGCTTTTCAGTTATTCCCACCAGACCCTAGGTGTGGCTAGTCTTACACTCGTTTAGTGCCAAGATACCCTTGGGTGCTAACATGACATAAAAAGGGAACGGTTGGTGAAAACAGAGATAGTAATGTTTTTGGGTTTTGTCTTGCAAGAAGGCGTTGTGGCTATTCAAGATCAGCAGTCTCTATTTCACCATGGCCAGGAATGTCATATTTGTTGCTACAGAGGTTCAGTAAAGTTGAATGATTTTGTTACAGGAAATGTATAGTTTATGTTGTTGCTTGACTGCATGTTTTTGTTTATTGGGTCATGTGTTAAGGGGAAGATGTGTTGATCTGGAAGGTGGAATGTAGGTCATAGGTGAGTGAGGTTGAAATAGGTATCAGTTGGGAGTGTTTGTCCTTTATGCTGCTTCATCTTGAAATAAATCCTTTCCTCTTACTTGATGTCCATTGTTCCTTCATTTGACATCAAACTAACACCTCTTTGCCATAAGTTGCATATTTTGTAAGCTACTGCAATCTTGGTGCTTTTCACTTCTTAGATGAATACGCCCTGCATTGACTCATGTAAAAAACAGACCAGCATTTGGAGATCTGTTTTGGAAAATTCAGATTTAAGTAAATTGGATTTGTTCACAATTTCATAAATTGTGCAAGTTACGTTTAGATCTTTACAACAGTCAGTGGATGAACCATGTGGGATAACATATTGAATTTGTTTTATTTACAGTGGGAGTCTGGAAGGGAAGAGGGAGCAGAAGAGTTATAAAGCTGTTCTGCAGGACCCGATGCTGAAATTCTCTGGCCTTTACCAGGAAACGTGTTCGGACCTCTATGTTACATGCCAAGTATTTGCAGAAGGGAAGCCTCTTGCTCTTCCAGTGAGAACATCTTACAAGGCTTTCAGTACTCGCTGGAAGTAAGTAGACATGGTCCTTGTGTGAACAAACATTTTTTGCTCCAAAACCCTAAGAAGGTATTGTGACATCTATTTAATTCCAAAGTAAATGTACATATTCTACAATCTACACTGTAAACTGATTGTATTGCACATTTACAAAAGCCAACCTCAGATTATTGACATAGAGTTGAAATCCAAGTGTTATTTTTTTTATTTCTTTAAATATGGGTATTTCATTAGCGCGGATTTGGATCCGTTGAGCATAAGACCTGGTTAAATAGAGTACTTTTGAAGTGTGCACTGTTCGGCTGATTCTAGTGCTTCCGAGCAGTCTGAGCTAAAATGTGATAATATATTTCGCGTATTCAATTTTTGACTGTCTATGTTGTTTGTGTCATTGAGTGCGTGATTTTGCTTTGAACACCCTGATTTCAGCACAGAATATGTCCTTACTGACTTGCTGCATTTCGATTCAAAAGGTCTGTATGAGAAATTGTGGGTTGGTTGAGGGTGAAGGGGAGTAAAATGTAATAGTTTGGCACCTAAATGACAAAAATGCAATCAGTAGAACTGGAGACACACAATTTCAAAGAGTTAAGGTAAGTATAGTACCTAAAAGCACAAAGTAGGGGAAGATGTGGCCTCAGAGCTGCCGACTTTGGAGCTGGGAAACCCATTTCGAGCCTCTGCGTTGGCTCAGCATACTGTGATTCTGGGCAAATCACTTAATCTCCCCGTGCCTACCAAAAAATGAATGTGTCCTTGTGTAACATAACTGGTGCTCGTGTAAAGCAGTGGGAAATCCACTATCTTACAATGTGACATGTTTATTAGTTAATGCAGTGCACCAAATCCTGGTTGATGCAGTGGAGAATAGTGACGTGTATATGTTTAGTGCTACAAGGTCCCAGTCTGTGACAGAAAGCACTGTGAACATGCAAGTCATTATTTTAAACTTCCATTACACACAGCATAAGATTGGCTGCTACAGAAAAAGGTTTAAGATAAAAAGTGTTTCCAAAATATAGAGTTTTTGCAGGGTGTAACTAGAGCATTTTTGTTATTTTTATAACTGTCTTTTAAAAGCGCACAATTTGCAGCTTAGCGTGTAGCTCCCTTACAATACCCCTCAAAAATAATAAATATGTCTTATCAGGATGCAATTTTTTAATGGTAGTAGTCTTTTAAAATAACACACTTCACATCTTAGCAGGCAGCTCCCCCACTGTACCTCTCAAAATAAATAAATGTGTATCACCAGGAAGTTTCAAGGGATTCCATCAGTTAAAGCCAATTCCGGCTACCAGGCGCCCTTTACATTTGCAGATTCAGCATTTGTGCACATTTACACTTCTTTCAGGCAATCGGGCACCCTGCCACGAAGGCTTGTTTTGCTGTCTCCCCCCCCTCCCCCCCTTAGTTTCACAGCTCAGAAGGTTACCTGAAAGACACTTTAGCTGAAGCTTTTCTGCTTCCATAATTAACCGTCCTGGACGGTTGAACTTTGACAAAAAGTAGGGAAACTCTTTTCCTAAAATTAAAAAGTTAAGGCCACGCCATGCCCCTGAGATCCCCCCAACTTCGACCATTGGGTGTGACTCTGTTCTAGACGAGATCACCATGTTTCATTAAATGTACCCAAATAGAAAAGAAAACCCACTGGGGAAAATGTATACGAGAAGGGTACTGAACAGGGGTGGCAAAGTGAGCTAAAGCACGACGATGAATTTAACCCAGAACTGTGACTGGGGCTGAGGGTCTGAAAAGTTTCAGCGTTCCGTCCATCATCGCTTTGTGTTTGCTTTGTTTGCCCTAAGTTGGCAGGGTATGCCGCGACGTGGATCCCTTGCTCACTTTGCCACTGGACTCAAGCTAGCCTGGCTGATGAGGGGTGTTATCCCGAAACCGGTCCCAGGATGCTTGTTTCCAGTCCAGGGAAGACCTGGTTTGGCAGTTCGGGCTGTACTGTTCCCATGAGAAACGGAGACAAAACTGATTTGCATATGGCTGGGGATGAACTGGGATAGCAAAGTGAGCTAAAGAACGATGATGGATTGAACCAAGATCTGTGACTGGGGGTGCGTGTCTGTAAAATTTCAGCTCTTTGTCCATCATCTCTTTGTGTTTGCTAAAGTACAAACCATGAAGGTGTGTTTTAAAATTAGGAGTCAAATACAGAAGGTAAAACACATTGGTTAATCACTAAATCAAAAATGCCAATGGTGCAAATAAAATTTAAAATACTATTTGGAGTGAAATCTGATCTCTAATCTAAATAATGGCCAGCACTAAATACGGTAAAGCACAAGATAAATGAGAATCCTGGAGCATTTGTCATAAACACTGCTCAATAAGTAAGAAAATAAAGAACATAGAAAGTATACTAAATCGATATAAAAGTCGATCCGTTGTCTGCCATAGAGGGAGAGAGAGATCTCTAGTTCAACTTCAAAATGATGAGCCTTTACGCATTTTTAGACTGTACAGACACTGCGGTGCGACAAATAATGTTACATATCACAACCAGTAGGTAAATCAGAAACACTTCACATGTTCATATTGACATTTACCCTAATTTTAGTGACTACGCTCCACCAGTTCTTGCACAGAAAACAATATTGCATTCAAAATATAAACAATGTCTCCAATTAGCCGAGGTCACAGGCTTCATACGTATACAATTGTACAAATTGGACCACATGTATACATAGGACAAAATAGCCGACAGGTGAGGACCTCCGGCCGGGAGCACCTAGCCAGGGATAGCCTTTTTGGCTCAAATCCCCAAGTTTTCCACCCCCTCTTGGTCCCTTCTCACCTGGTGGTCTCTCGTCTGCAGCGGTCTCAGTTTCTCCTTTGTCTCCCTTTTCTGGACGTCGGACGATTTCAGGATCTTTACTTGAACCAGGCGGAGCCGAGCAACATGGCCGTTGCACGGTAGAGCTGCTTCGCCAGCTAAAGGGGAGACTGGCCCCGGCACACCGCCACAGCCGTCACCTACCCAGCCGGACAGCAGACATGTTCCATCGTTCCTCCGCTACTTGTCTCCCTCCCCCATGTGCTCCGGTGAATTGCTAATGGGTCGGCTGACGAAGGAGCCAGTCTCAACGGGGATTACCTCTCGTGGAGCTCCCTGGATGGTTGGTGAAGAGCAGGGACGAGGCTCATCCCTCCTGATCATCCCCCGGCCTCTCCGAGCGTGACCGCAGTTTCTTCCCTTACTGCCCGCACTCCAGCTTTGCCTCCGATAGGACAGCAGGGACACGTGAGTGAAGTGGTAGTGAACCTACTCTGCGCTGTGGTGCAACGCTCCTGGGCTTTTCCGTATCATCCTGAGCCTGGGAGGCGCCCCCCCCCCCCCCAGACTTCGCTGCTGCCTCCCTAACTTCCAGCTGGCTTCCCCCGACCTTCGTCTGCGGATCATGTACACCGATGTCCCCGTGGTCCAGAGCCTGGGCATGCATCTTACAGCCTTGCAGTCGCCTTGGGTTTTGTGGCTGCGTCCCCCCTCCGACTGTACTCTAAGTATTCATGCTCTCTGGGTTTTTTACTTCTGGATTTATGATTTCCGTGACTTTTGTGCATCCGGCCATCTTTGGTGATGGTCTCCATCGATTCCCTTGAGCCGGACCCGCCATCTTGTCTGATCTTTGCCTGACCCTTCTTCCCTCCTGACGACCCTTGAATGCTTTTCTGTCTTTCACTGGACTGCCTTTACTCCCTCCCCCCTATTACACCTTGTTACTCGCTATGTTGCTATGTTGCTCCTTATATAAAGCGCTCTGATACCTCTGGGTCTAGCCAGCGCTATATAAAACTCTAGATAAATAAATAAAGCGCTCCAATACCTTTGGGTCGAGTTCGCGCTATATAAATATGCCAAAAAAGTGCCACTTGCTAATCATCTAGTTGTGTGGGACCGGGTGAAAGTCACAAGTTCATTCCAGCCCTGATGAAACATCAGCCAGCTAATGGAACGAGGTTAGTTTACCTGAAACAGTTACCTTCTAAAGTCTAGCATGAAGAGTTCCATTTGCGATGGAGTAGTGTTATAAGCCTGGTTTAGGCTGAAGGAGCGAAGCTGCTCATTTCTTACGTTGTCCTCTTTTTCACAATAACATTTCTGCTGTGACCATTTGCTCATATTCACGTGCGTGACCATGTTGGACTAGTTTCTCTGAAACTACTTATCTCATCTGGCTTCGCATTTCATTATCACGATGCCTCGAACATCAAGTACAAAGCCTTTACGCACAAATGTACAAATGCCGTTCTATCTTCATCCACGGGGCGACTGGCCTATCTACATATTTATATTATTGCTAATATGCATGTACATCGGAAGGATGCTTTTTATTATAAACAATCAACATCCCATAGGATTAGCAGAAGAGGCAATTCAGCTGACACAGAGGGGCCCACATGCTGAGACTTCACCAAGCAGTAGTTCGACATCTCTGTGAGGTGTGTCCAGTTTGTGTCCTACATTCTCTTCCGCCATGTAATGGGGTAGATCGTCCTATGGGATGATTCTTTGCTTTACACCTACACACACTCTTGGTACACACAGAATAGGTTTCGCATAGTAGGAGTATGCCTGATTACTTCCTTGTTTTATATGCCTGTATATATACACTGTGCTAGAAACTGGGTAGCGTGGTGCGGTGCGGGTAGGCTAAACCCCGGAGCATTGTGTAAAGCATCTGCGCAGCACACACTCATAGGCGACACACTGGACACACTACAAAAGAGACTCCACACCAGGTTATGTGAAAACAGCATATGTATTATGCATAACACATTAGAATACCAACAAAGTCGTGAACGCCGTGCCAACTGGCACCAGGTAGCCATATACTATGGGGGACTATTTACAGGGCAGGGCCAATCGAGCCGCTGCCAGAACCATCACAAGCGCAGTTAGGATAAAGGTAAGACCATCAGTAATAAATGTGCAACAGCCAGTAGCTACTGGCAAGTCCATGTACCTAGCAACATTGCATTAACATAAGGCCTGAATACATTGGTATTTGACAGGAGCCTAAAACATCACCCAGCATGATACTAGGCATCATCATCAATGTCGAACCATTAGACATAACCCTAAGCATAAATGCAACATTAGGCATACAATTACACTATGCATAAAAAAAGGCATAGGTCACATTGGGCATAACCATATGGGCATGTCGGCATCGTTATGAATAAGCAGATAAACCTTATGCCTAACCAGCAGTGTAAGCATTAGGGGAAAACATTAGGCGTCCTCATATCAGTATTAAGTATAAACCTGTGAGCACAGAGGCATCCTCATTAGGGTAAAAGCATTGACATAAATCTCATTAGCAGTGCATGAATACAACATCAGCGTAAGAACATTAGGCATTATCATATGGCCTTGGGGCATAAAACAGAATCAGTGGAGCCCATCTTGTTATGCACACAAGTATACCCCTCGTGGCAGATTGGTCCTTGGCACCACTGCGCCTGGGGAGCCCCCTCTTCTGGGACTCTCAAATCAACTGCCCCCAGAATGGTGCAGCTGTGTAGTCAGAAATGGTCCCTGGCACCTATATTGCCTCTGGAGCCCCACTCGCGGACTCTAAAGCGACCAAATGCCCAAAGTCAGAACTGTGGCCCTTCACCACCTCGACCCGGGAGAGCCCCACTCTGGGACTTTAAAAACAACAATGCCCAATCGTTGCAACGGCCCGCAACCGCGGCGTCGCTGGGGGGTCCCAAAAGGGTACTGGCACTACTGGGCTTGGGTGAGCCCCCCACTCCAGGGCTATTATAGTCAAGACTGCCCCCAAAAAGAGTACTCTCACCACTGCCCATGTGGTGGCCCCAACGCTGGAGCGGCCCGCTAGGGCATACAGGCACCGGTCCTGTGCCTCGATCTTACTCGACTCCCCCAGGCAGCCTACTCACCGGACTTTCCTGGGTCTTCTCCCGCTCAGGGTCCCGCTCTTCGGCGTGTCCTTCCGGCAATGTACCAGCGCAGGGTAGGATCCCGCTTGGCGGCTTGGTCGACGCGGGGCTCCCTCGGCACCACGGGAGCCCCCTTGCTGACTTCCGGCCGGCTTCAGCAGGTCGCAGGGCGGAGCGGGAAGCCTCGCGCTTCCTGTGCCTCGACGCTGCTTTTTCAGGTGACGCTTCTCTCGGCTGCACCAATCCCAGCGCGGCTCTCATCTGATGTCAGCGGGGGAGCCCACGCGGTGCTCTTGGACTCGGGCCGGCGGCGGTGATCCCTTTGTGCACTTTCGCGGTGCGGCTACAATGCGGGTGGGCTCCCGCTGTTAAGGAGCCAAGCACGTAATTAACAGTACGCATAAAGCGGGGTGAGCATCGTGACCGGCTGCCAAATGCGGGGTGGGCATCTGCTGTTTTCAAAGGCAGGCCAAACGCGGGGTGGGCACCTGCTGGGTTCAAAGATACTTGAAGATGCGAGGTAGGCACCCGCTATATTTTTAAAATAAGCAGTTTTCCCTGGCAGCACCGTGCTGCAGCATCCAGCTCTTCTCTCTCTTCTGGGCAGGTACTGGAGGCAGCGCTCACGAGGCGCTAGATTGCTCACATTTCCAGGGTCCCACACGAGAAGGTAGCACCCACTCTCCTCACATCCTTGGAGTGCAGGCAACCAAATGATAGCGCTCACGAGGCGCTAGGGCAGGAGAGCAGACTGGCAAAGCTGGGCAAGATCAGCAGGCAGTGGGCACTCATCAAGACAGGACAGCAGTTCCTAGGAACAGTCAACCCCTGTAATGTGGCACTCCTCCTGGTATGGCAGTCTTCACTCCAGGAAAGGGCTCTCACTGGCCCTGTGGACAGCAGAGGGGTACAGATGGACACAGGGGCCAGCACACAGGCCCTTGTGGCGGTAACTCCTGGCAGAGTGTCCCCTCTCGATCAAAGTCCATGCACAGTCTCTCCACATGGAGTCTCAGCTCCTCTATATATACACTCCTCACCCCACCTACCAGAAAGGGCCAGAAGCTTCTAGAAGGTTCTCTGGGGAAACCGGTCCCAACTGGTTTTGGGGGAGGTGTAGAGCACCCTGTCTACTAGGCTTCCCTCCAAAAGCTGGGGGTGTGTGAGACTGACAAACCCCAGGGGGCGGAGCCAGCCTTGGTCACTTCGAGCACTAGACCTGCAACCCACCTCAGGCAGGCACAAGCACACAGACAGGGTGACGGTTTTAAAGTGATATTCACACAATGGTCAAAATAAACCTGCGTACACCATTGCGCAGCATTTAACATTTGCATTCCAGGCACACCAAACATGGCATCTACATTTTCTACCATGGGGTCCCTAATGCAAGCCTATGTGAGGCAGAAAACACACACACTTTGCACTGCTAACCAGCGCTAAAGTGTTCAGTGTCCGTGTCCTGAACCCACCAATTCCATCACAGCAAAAAGGCTAGGGGGAAAGGCAATAAATTCCGGGATGACCCTGCAAGCAGGGCCAAGTCCAACATGACCCCCTACCAGCCAAAAGCCAGGGTAGACCAATCAATGCCTTGATGGGCTTCCCTGCTTGGGGCGAGAAAACATGGACGCGGGCCCGCAACTGCAGGGGCACCCGCAGGTTCTCCGCCATTCTGGACCCAGGTGGTTCCCTCTGTCACAACTCCCTGGACCAACTAATCCACCCCACTGGTACTCTCTAGTTGGTGGTGGCCAGGACCGGCCCCTAGGCCACCCAGATGTCTCTGGTCCTTGCCGTCTCACCGAGTGGGTGTTAGTATCCCCAGGCACATAGTACCCCTTGGCCTCTTTACCTCTCCTCCGTGCAGTTGCAAACTGCCACTGGTCCTCCCACCTGGGGTCCGCACCCTAGACTGACCAGCAGTCAGGGCGAGGCTCTCCTCCCTCTACCTCTCCTTCTGGGGTTCTGCACTCTCCTCCTGTGCGATGCACCCTCAGAACACAACTCCCTCTTTGGTCCAGGGCCTGGGCCCTGCAACTGATCCACCAACCTAGGGTCTAAACCCTTAGGTTGAACCGGTGCCAGAGGCGAGTCTTCCCTCCCTCTGCACCTCCTTTCAGAGTTCCGGACCCTCTCACCTGGAGAAGTACCCCTGGAAGACAAACCAGGGGGACACTGATTACAGACGTCCCTCCCGCCAGGTCAGGCAGTACCTGTTCCTGGCCTCCCAACCCAGGATCTAAGCCCTGTGGCTGAGCCGGTGCCAGAGGCGAGCCCTTCCTCCCTCTTCACCCGCTTCCAGAGTTCCGCACCCTCCCAACTGGAGTAGTACCCCTGGAAGTCAAACGGGTAGGGACAGTGACTACAGGTGTCCCACCCTCCAGGTCAGGCAGTACCTGAACCTGGCATCCCAGCCCAGGATCTAAACCCTGTGACTGAGCAGACACCAGGACCACTGGAGCTCCGTTTATGGATGCCCCGGATTCTCCTGACACTACGGGATCCCCTTCCCGGGACGGCCTAGGCTCCCAACCTGGGGCTCCCTTATGGAACTCTCCAGGCCCTGAGACTGCGGTTGGGGGACCTCGGGACACCTCTCCGTCTCACTCCCTCTCCTTGGAGACCGAACGTGAGGCCCTACAACCCTCTCACTACCCTGGGGCCTAGCTGGGCTACTCTGCACTTCTCCCACCTTCCTGGGTGGAAAGATCCCTGAGCCACTCCCTTCAGGATCACTCCCTAATGCTTCCTCAGACTCCTGGCACTCACCCAAAGGTCTGCCTCCCATGCAAGCTCCCTGGGATCCGAGAGCCCGGAGTCAAACAGGTGTTGGCACAACACCAGGAAACAGTTACTGAACACGTGTTCTCTTATGATCAGACTGAACAACCCGTCCAAATCGCTCACCGCGCTACACACCATCCAATCCTCCAGTGCAGTACAACACACATCAACAAACTCCTCCCAGGACTGGTGAGACAGTTTCCTACTGCCCCTAAATTTCAACCTGTACCCCTATTCCTGGGAATCAGGCACCATCCACTGAGATCTGGGAGTGGGACTTCCTACGCTGGATGTACTCTCGCTGCCACCACTGGATCCCCCCTCACTGGTGAATCCAGACCACAGAAACCACTCTCAGGGGACAACCTACCCTCCTGAGCTAGTCTCTCCATGGCGAAGGCCCTCCCTGCCTCAGCCATCCTTTCCTGCACTAGGACCTTTTCGGTCTCTAACCTTTTTTCCTCAACCCTCAGCTGTGCTATCTCCTTGGCGTGCCCTAACTGGAGCTTCTCCAAAGCCAGCTGATGTTCCCTTTCTTCCCTTCTATCTACCCACTCTTCTGGGGACAGGGAAAGGGATGGGGCATTACCCCTGACACTGGACCCAGCACGGGACTCCCTATCTATGGGGTCCTCACTACTTACTAGTGTCTCGCCCTGTCATTTTCTACCTCCTGTTCCGGATTCTTAGGGCCACCCTCTCGGCATGCGGCCAGGGCCCTCTCTACCTCATAGTGCTCACTGACCCATTCATCCTCTTGCCATTTAATCAGGAATCCCTGAAGGGCTGGCTTGGTGTCTGACCCACTTACTACTATGTCTCTCTCCTCACATTACCCCCTCAACTCCAACACACTGTACTTAAACAGATTGTCAAAATCAAAGGCAGATTCCATTTTGGCAGGAAACTAAGACACAGTGCAAGACAAGGGACCTAGGTGCAAGAGCTGCCACAGGAGTGCGCAATTCAAAATGACACTTTCAGGGCGAAACAAACTCAGGCAAAATAATCCCCAAATCTGTGATTACTCTAAGTGCAGAGTTTGTAGTGCAACCAGTTGTCACTGTGGTACTGCGCAAACACAAGTCCTATCCCACCGCTGAACACCAGTGTTAGAAACGGGGTAGCGTGGTGCAGAGCGGGTAGGCTAAACCCCGGAGCATTGTGTAAAGCATCTGCGCAGCACACACTCACAGGCGACACACTGGACACACTACAAAAGAGACTCCACGCCAGGTTATGTGAAAACAGCATATCTATTATGCAAAACACATTAGAATACCATCACAGTCGTGAATGCCGTGCCAACTGGCACCAGGTAGCCATATACAGGGGGACTATTTACAGGGCAGGGCCAATCGGGCCGCTGCCAGAACCATCACAAGCACAAATAGGATAAAGGTAAGAGCATCCGTAATAAATGTGCAACCGCCAGTAGCTACTGGCAAGTCCATGTACCTAACAACATTGCATTAACATAATGCCTGAACACATTGGTATTAGACAGGAGCCTAAAACATCACCCAGCATGATACTAGGCGTCATCATCTATGTCGAACCATTAGGCATAACCCTAAGCATAAGCGCAACATTAGGCATACAATTACACTATGCATAAAAATAAGCATAGGTCACATTGGGCATAACCATATGGGCATGTCGGCATCGTTATGAATAAGCAGATAAACCTTATGCCTAACCAGCAGTGTAAGCATTAGGGGAAAACATTAGGCGTCCTCATATAAGTATTAAGTATAAACCTGTGAGCACAAAGGCATCATCATTAGGGTAAAAGCATTGACATAAACCTCATTAGCAGTGTGCATAACCATGAGCCTAAAAGTACATTCTGCATAACCATAGTAGAAGCATAAATGCAACATCAGCGTAAGAACATTAGGCATTATCATTTGGCCTTGGGGCATAAAACAGAATCAGTGGAGCCCATCTTGTTATGCACACAAGTATACCCCTCGTGGCAGATTGGTCCTTGGCGCCACTGCGCCTGGGGAGCCCCTCTTCTGGGACTCTCAAATCAACAATGCCGCCAGAACGGTGCAGCTGTGTAGTCACAAATGGTCCCTGGCACCTATATTGCCTCTGGAGCCCCACTCGGGGACTTTAAAGCGACCAGATGCCCAAAGTCAGAACTGTGGCCCTTTGCCACCTCGACCCGGGAGAGCCCCACTCCGGGACTTTAAAAAAAACAATGCCCAATCGGTGCAACGGCCCGCATTCGCGGCGCCGCTGGGGGGGGGGTCCCAAAAGGGTACTGGCACTACTGGGCATAGGTGAGCCCCCCACTCCAGGGCTATTACAGTCAAGACTGCCCCCAAAAAGAGTACTCGCACCACTGCACACATGGTGGCCCCAACGTTAGAGCAGCCCGCTGTTCCTGTGGGGCCGCTCGGGCATACAGGCACCGGTCCTGTGCCTCGATCTCACTCGACTCCCCCAGGCAGCCCACTCACCGGACTTTCCTAGGCCTTCTCCCGCTCAGGGTCCCGCTCTCTGGTGCGTCCTTCCGGCGACTCGCCTGGTGGCTTGGCCGTCGCGGGGCTCCCTCGGCACCACGGGAGCCCCCTTCCTTACTTCCGGCCGGCTTCAGCAGGTCGCAGGGCGGAGCAGGAAACCTTGCGCTTCCTGGGCCTCCGCGCGGCTTCCAGGTGACACTCCTCTCGGCTGCACCAATCCCAGCATGGCTCCCCTCTGATGTCAGCCTGGGAGCCCGCGCGGTGCTCCGGGACTCGGGTCGGCGGCGGTGATCCCTTTGTGCACTTTCGCGGTGCGGCTGCAATGCGGGGTGGGCTCCCGCAGTTAAGGAGCCAAACGCGGGGTAGGCACCCGCTCAGTTCACATAATTAACCGTGCGCATAAAGCGGGGTGGGAACCCGCGACCGGCTGCCAAATGCGGGGTGAGCACCCGCTGTTTTCAGAGGCAGGCCAAACGCGGGGTGGGCACCCGCTGGGTTCAAAGATACTTGAAGATGCGGGGTGGGCACCCGCGAAGGGCTGCAACATGCGGGGTAGGCTCCCGCTATATTTTTACAATAAGCAGTTTTCCCTGGCAGCACCGCGCTGCAGGATCCGGCTCCTCTCTTCTGGGCAGATACTGGAGGCAGCGCTCATGAGGCGCTAGATGGCTCACAGTTCCAGGGTCCCACACGAGAAGGTAGCGCCCATGCTCCTCATCTCCTTGCAGTGCAGTCAACCAAATGATAGCGCTCATGAGGCGCTAGGGCAGGAGAGCACACAGGCAATGCTGGGAAAGATTAGCAGGCAGTGGGCACTCCTCAAGACAGGACAGCAGTTCCTAGGAATAGTCAACCCCCGTAATGTGGCACTCCTGGCATGGCAGTCTTCATTCCAGCAAAGGGCTCTCACTGACCCTGTGGACAGCAGAGGAGTACAGATGGGCACAGGGGCCAACACACAGGCCTTTGCGACGGTACCTCCTCGCAGAGTGTCCCCTCTCGATCAAAGTCCACGCACAGTCTCTCCACATGGAGTCTCAGCTCCTCTATATATACACTCCTCACCCCACCTACCAGAAAGGGCCAGAAGCTTCTAAAAGGTTCTCTGGGGAAACCGGTCCCAAATGGTTTTGGGGGAGGTGTAGAGCACCCACTCTGCCAGGCTTCCCTCCAAAAGCTGGGGGTGTGTGAGACGGACACACCCCAGGGGGCAGTGCCAGCCTTGGTCACTTCGAGCAATAGACCTGCAACCCACCTCAGGCAGGCACAAGCACACAGACCGGGTGACGGTTTGAAAAGTGACATTCACACAATGGTCAAAATAAACCTGAGTGCACCATTGCGCAGCATTTAACATTTGCATTCCAGACACACCAAACATGGCATCTACATTTTCTACCATGGGGGTCCCTAATGAAAGCCTATGTGAGGCAGACAACACACACACTTTGCACTGCTAACCAGCGCTAAAGTGTTCAGAATCCTGAACCCACCAATTCCATCACAGCAAAAAGGCTAGGGGGAAAGGCAAAAAGTTCCGGGAGGACCCTGCAAGCAGGGCCAAGTCCAACACACTGTTTCAGTACCATGGTAGAGCTATATCTGCTATTTACTCTTTTGGTGATTGTAATCACTTTGAGCTGCTTCTGTCTATTGATTATCGCAGCACTTGTATTTTTACAAGAATAACGTTGGTTCAATAAAAATATTGAAAACTCCCCAGTGTATTCTCTGCAAATCCCTCTGAGAACAAAAAAGCACAAGCGACTGAGCAATAGGTTCTGATCTGTTACCACAACCTCTGAGGGGACAGGGTTGTCGTGTTCAGTCGTTGCCAGAAGCTATTCACTCCTTGGAACAGTAAGGGGGGCTTATGGTGACACTGTGAGCTGATTCCAGGGGTGCTCGGAATCAGTCTAGGCACCTCACCCAGACGATCGTCGATGTACCACGCAGGTTCTGTTGGGCTTGGCAGACAGTAGCTGCTGGAGATTCAAGTTGGCGGTCAACGCACGCTGTTGATGCGTAGCACGAAGTGTGGATTTCGCTCGCTAAAGATCGGCATAGCATGAAATGTCAGGTTCGCTGGAGCTTCGTGTTGGCGGATGGCAAGGTCTTGGCACAAACTAGCCTGTTTGTGGTTAAGAAGAGCACTAAACTTTAGAATTTCTCCTTTTCTTTTAGGAGGATGTCAATTGATGCAACATTATGGGTCCAGGACCTGAGGGGCACCACTTGAGGATCAGGAACTCACTCCAGCAGAGGCAGGAGGGCTCAGGCAGCTCCAGTTGCAGGGATGCCTCTGGAACTTGTTGTGTTCTTGTAGATCACTATATGAGGTCAATTAGCTGACTCTTGGAGTAATTTCAGCGTGGGATGAAGGGTGCAGCTGCAGTCTTCTTTCTCATGAAGCAGGGCAGGCCTCAAGTAGCAGGATAGATCTCTGGTACCAAGGTGGTTCTTATTCTGCAGTATCCACAGGTTCAGGAGTGTACTGAAGAGTGAGTCTGAGGGTCCCCTTTTTATACCTGGCCCCCACTTTGAAGTGGAAGAAAGTAATTGAGTCTTTCCCCCTACAGATGTCTGGAAATTTCCTGCCTCCCTGTCCTGGTCCCAGTTTGTATGCAGGCACAATACGCTAGTGTGAAGTTCTCTTCTTGAGCTGAGACAGTGTCTCTGAAGTGCAAGTTCACCCCCTCAAGTCAGGATGCCTCATTCTACCAGCACCCAGATCCTCCATTATGTGGCTGTCTGGGAAGAATACACAAAAGCCATCGACAACTGGTCAGGCTGCACGAATCAAATGGCTAGGGCAAGAAAATTACAACTTCCTAAAAGTGGCATTTTCAGAATGATGCCTTAAAATCCAACATTACCGTTAGAGGGGGGTTTAAATTTCAGTTCCTCAGACACAAAACATGACATTCCTACCTGCTCCCAGTTATAGCTTCTTAAATAAAATAGGGTAACCCAATGTTATCCTACGGAAGAGGTAGGCCTCCCAGTAGTGAAAACTGATGTGGGAGTTTTTCCCTACCAGGACATGTAAAACCTTAAAAGTACATGTCCAGCTTTTTTAAGTACACCGCACCCTCCCATATGGTCTGTTTAAATTAAATGTGCCAATTGGGTGGAAGCTAATTTTACCATGTTTAAAGGAGAACACACAAGCTCTTTAGCTCTGGTTAGAAGTGGTAAAGTGTGCCGAGTCCTAAAAGCAAAAAAACAAAACGGGGTCAGAGAACAAGAGGGGTGAAGGCAAAAAGTTTGCCGGTGACCCTGCAGAGTGTGCCATGTCCAACAATATGACTTTGAATGGATACTGCAGGGAACTTCAATGACCAGCACATTCAGACTGTTCATCATCTGGTCCTACCATTTCGCTGGACAGTTTTCAACCTATTCCTAAGATATCTTCTGGATTCTGCTGTGAGGCAGAGGATCATTTTAAGGTGCTTATTCTGAGTTTCACTGAAACCTTCAACTGTTCTGATTGCCAATACTTTCGCAATTAATGACATGCATTACTCAGTGAAGTTCGTGATGCCAATAGCATTTTCAGGAATGGACACGCGAATGCATACAATAGTCCTGGTACAGTGCACACTAATTGCTCCATAGGTGATAATAATTGGAAAGTTATCTGGAAAGTAAACCTTTAAGGCAAAAAACGATTTCCTGTCTGAAAGGTTTATTTATACTATGTATCAACCGAGATGTCTGTTCAAAATATTGAGGCCTTTCACGTTATTCCGGTATTTAATGTGTAGATGATTACCTCACATGTGAGAAGTGCAGTGGTTGTAGAAACTCTTTTCATTTCCATGGTGGGACATCACAATCCATCATGCAATCTCAACACCCAGGTAGGCACTAACAAAGTGCTCATTAACATTCATATGGCGCACACGCCTAATCAAGGGACCAAGAATGCCTAGGTTGACAAATATTTAGTTTTATTTTTGCCTATTGGTGCTCCAGAGATGTAATTGCTTTATGCTTTCAGGTGTGCATACCATCCTACCTGCAATTGCTGCAAAAACATTTATTTCATTTATTTTATTTTATTTGAGGTTTTATAGAGCACAAATATGACCCGTATCAGAGCGTATAAACACGTTACGTACAGCATTAGGTATAGGCAAAAAGCAAGGAATCGGGGTTAGGAAATTGAACACAATAGGACAACAGCCAGAGTCATGTACAATAATCAGTACAGAACCAAAGTCAGTGAGCGACATGTAAGCGATAAAAAGGGAAAAAACAGCAATTATACGGGGGGGACAAAAGATAGCCAAAGGCTGAGAGAACCGGCAGAACATTTGAAGGAGTGAGATTTGGTACACAGAGAGTGCCAAGCAGTACAGGAGATTATGCACAGAAACGAAAGTCATGATAAAAGGCGGTATGTGCAATCAAGGAGAGTTATTGGAGGAATTTGCTCATTAGGAAGGTTTTAGCTTCCTTTTTGAAGATGGACAGAGAAGGTATTCTTCTGATGGAGGATGGTAGTGAGTTCCAGATTCTTGGGGCAGCCCCAGAGAACGCTCGGTTATAAGTTTTTTCCTTGCGGAAGTGGGGTGGCTGGAGCACGAGGACTCTGGCGGACCAGGAGTTTGAGTTTCCCAGATACCACAATTTTCTGGGCGAGGTATTCCGGGGAGTTCCTGTACAGGGCATTGTGTGTGATGCAGGCCAGCTTGAGCTGGATTCTGGCCTCGAGAGGAAGCCAATTCAAGGCCTTCAGATGTGGTGAAATGTGGTCAAATTTTCTTGCGCCAGATAAGAGTCTAGCTGCTGCGTTGAGGCAAGCTTTTAGAGGGGCCATGGAAGCCGTTGGTAGGCCAAATAGGGTAGAGCAGCCGTATTCAATTCTGGAGATAACTAATGCCTGGACTGCGGTTTTTAGGTAGGCAGTTTCATGGAAGGGTTTTAGTTGTCTCAAGTAGCTCAGATGGAGCCTGACCATTTTGGCCATCGAGTTGATGTGTTCGCGCATGTTCAGGTTGCTGTCCAAGGTTATACCAAGAGATTTGGCAGAATCCACTATGGTCGGTGTGCAGTTGAGTACATATGTTGATGTTGTAGCATCCCTTCATTACCAAAATTGTGAATCCTTTTAATTTGCGTCATGAGTTGTGATACAGGATTCAAGGAACTGTGGACCATAAATTCATAAAAATCACAGTTTTGCTTTATCTACCAAGTAGCATTGCTTCCTGGGTTATGGTACATAAAAGATATTTCACTGGTTACTGTCTGGAATCTTTTTCTTTTTCTGGCTGGCAGGTTTGTATCCTGTCTGCCATGTTTGAGATAGTGGCTCATGATTTCTTTTGGTTCTGAAGTTTATACTTTTACGTCACATATTATAGTAGATATTTGTACCATGTCCTACCTCAGTTCCTGTAATGTTTCCCAAGAGTTCCCCTCTGCACACTTAATCATGTGTCTGAAACTGATGGACCGAATACTTTTAAAGACATCAGTTTCCTTTTGTATGGTGAACACATGCATATAAAACTATATGTGAAGATTGACAGTGCTACTGTAGCCTTAATTGTAAGGCTTGAAAAACAGAAGAGGTGCTTTTAGGTCCATCAAATCCCCTTAAAATAGATTTATTGTGTTCAATTCCTCTTGAGCTTTGGTGTTTAGATTAAGCATGCCTACAAGGAGAAAGCCTTTGTTTGAAGTCTCAGATCAGCAAGGCTTTTTTTTTCAATCTCCAGGTCCAGTATGCTCTTCCTTTCATCCTTGAGACTTCACACCAGAGAAATATAGGTGCTGCAGTACAGAGCTGGAATATGCGAAAACATTGTATGTTGAATTATTCTTCCCTTCCCATTCATGTACAAAACGTACTGTACACTTAGAATGTGAGAGCATGTATGATGTTGGGTCTCAATGAATGATATTTCATCTTTAGTGTCCGATGATCATTGCTTTGGCTGCTGGTTAAAATTAAATGTCTATATGACCAGATGCTTGCGATATATAAAGGCGCATTCATACAGTAGGTGGCGCACTGCACAGTGAGGTCAGCTTTTGGTCGTTTCCACAAACTGGTGCAAGAACAGTGGCTCTTCTAGGATTTCACTTTTCTTCACATAGGCTATAGAACAACCTTCTATATAAATTCATTGCCTTCCAATGTTCTTGACTTTGAGCTGGACTGTAAAAACCCAGAATTTTCCTTAACATGTGTATGCTAGTAAATTTAGGCTTTTTGTCCTCTGCTACTGAAAGCCTATTACGTTTGTGGCTGTCTGTCCTCTTTCATGCCAACCGCAAAGCTCCAGACGGTCCTTTTTGTATAAATCATTGTGCTATTCCATCTCATTGGTGTTGTCAAGTCAGATCTTGACAGCTCAGATGCTGTTTAGTCTTAAACTTGCCCTTTTAGGGCTTATAGATGTAGTGTTATAATCAGTGCTGTGAAGCCTCTCTCAGTTGCGGCCAAATCACAGCCTGACCCCCTTCACTGGTTATCAGCAGCAGTGAGCCACTTTGGATGGCTTAAATCAAAAATCTGTCTGCCCCTTTATGGCTATCCATTGACCTACTTGCATAAATGTTACTTTGCTTTTTACTAAGATCAATGTTCTATACTCCGTAATAGTTTATATTTCTTCAATTAAACTTTTCTTTAATTAAAACCATATCAGGCATGGGTATACAGTTTATAAAGCCAGTATAATTAAATAGCATTCAGCAAAATGGTAGCCACAAAGTTTTTCTCAGAAGACAGATTGTATGTTTTGGTGTATGACCTGGACTTTGGGCTACTACCCAACACTAGCAAACACACTCAAGGTGTATTCAATCACAAAATTACATTGTGGTGGTAGCATTGTAAAACATAACTTGTTTCAAAGCACACTTTATAAGGGACTTTCGGGATTCACCGCTAATGAATGTTTGAAAAATATAGGTTTGAAAAATGCATTGTAAAACACATTGAGCTAGTGACATTGGTAAAATTCAATAGCAATTCAGAGCCCAATCAAGAAATTTAGATTTCGTCACCCATTGATTATTTTCAAAACGAATTGTTCAATGCTGCTTTTAAAAGCATACTGTATCATCACTATTGATAATGCATGTATTACGTGCCCAGTGACAGGCAAGGCCATCCACAGCATATGGGATAGCATGTCCAACATTCTATCCTTCACGTATAGACTGATAGTAAATATGCAGATACAGTGGGGCTGGGCGTATTCTGTATGTGCACAGTCTCAGGGTGGAGATTGATTTCTTCATTCACCAAGACCTCTGTGGGACGAAAACACCCCCACATTCCACACCACACCCCCACACACCCTACCTTTCAGTCTGGTTTCAAAACCAACCACAGCACGGACTCTGCCCTCAATGCCACCACGGATGACACTGCATGACTCTGAAATTGAGGAGAACAGTGTCGCTCATCCTCTTGGACCTCTCCACAGCATTTGACACAGTTTCCCATTCCATCCTCATCCAACGACTACACGACTTTGAGAACACTTTTTATGCCAATATCAACAAAAAACTCACAAGAAGGCTGCAGACCATTCAGAATTCAGCTGTCAGAATCACTCTCAACCTTTGACTCCACACCCTCATCACACCACACCTGAAGGAGCTCCACTGGCTCTCCATCCACAAACTATTAAAATTCAGACTCCTCACCCACACTTACAAGTTGCTGCATAACACTGGCCCAGCATACTTCTACAATTGCATCTGCTTTCCCAAATCTACCAGACACCTCTGCTCTTCCGGACTCCTACTTGCATAAATCCCATGTGTGGGGGAAAAACCAGATCCAGCAGTCGAGCCGTCTATTACATCGCTCCTAAAGGAACTTTACATGTACACTTTACACACATGAGCCTCCTCACTTCTTGAATTCTCCAAGAAGCTAAATACCCTGCTTTTTGAGAAGTCCCACTAGGCCCTCGGTGTGGCTAGACTCACACCTGCTCAGCATCAGGATACCCTCCCAGGTGTTCTACAAATCTGCATAACCTTTGGGCAAGGCTCTATGAGATTATAGAAAGAAGAGTGGCCCCCAGCCACCAAGGCACCCCTTAAGGCAGTTGCACGTTATCTTTCTTTACACTCCAAAATTAAAGAAATTCAGCACTCCCAAGATGAGGCACTCTGTAAAGCAAGAAGAAACCCTTGGAAAAGAAACTCAGCGCTCACAAAATGAGGCAAATGAACCTTCCAAAGGCAGTTTCAAAATAAGGTATGGGGTTTTATTAATACAACATCTCTAAAAGGAAGGCGTTCCCAGATGTCAAATGAAACCATCAAAACAACATGCAAATGTGTGTGTGTGTATATATATGTATATATCACCTACTGGCGGTTGCCAGTAGGTAGTTCTAGTTAGGACCTAGTTTCCATACGAAAAGTGTTTTTCGATTTGCCAATATCTTTGGCGCCGTTTGACGAATCTTTGCAAAATTTTCAAAACTAATGGGGATGCTCTGGTCAGCTCCTGTCTTGAAAGTTTCGGGGTGATTCATCTAGCGGGGGCCAAGGAAAAAGGGTGGTCCCAAAACACGTTTTCTCCATGTTAATTTCCATAGAAACTTTTTTCGCAGCTACAGCTGAACGGAATTACACCAAATTTGGCAGAGAAGTAGCTCTTGGTCCAGAGTGCACTCTTTGCTTTAAATGGTGTAAATCCGTTCAGTAGTTCCGGAGAAATTTAAAAAGAAAAAATATCGATATCTGGTGACCGCGGTGCTCCACCCCCCTGCCCCGGGGACCACCACCTCCCCGGGACACACTTTATTTAAATACAGGGGTCTGTTGCGGACCCCCGGCCCTGGGACCACCACCTCCCCTGGGCTATTTTCACGTTGGAAGAGGAGCCGCTCGTCCCCCTTCCTGGAGCCCTAGATGGCCCTAGGGACTGCCCCCCAGGGTTGGCTCCAGCAATGTGCCGGCGTGCCTACCCCCGGGACATTGAAGTTTGCAATGAAAGGGCAGGAGCACATCTTCCCCCCGCCCCTGTCATTGCAAACACTGCTTTGCTTCATGGAAGTGAGATTCTCGCTTCCACGAAGCAAAGCAGATTGCTTTTGGACAAGGGGAGCAGCACGCCCCTTGAGAGCCCCCCCCCCTGTTTTTTCATCCCACTTAAAGCCATGGATACTTCAGTCAGTCATACTTCTATGTCTATGACACCTGTCACGGTTTTTTGTTTTGAGAATCTGGTCACCCTAGCTCCAGCTGACTTAGCGGATGGGCTGTGTGCGCGTGCAATACGTAATGTGACCTTCCTAGCGTCATGCCGTACCTGTGTGATTTCCATCTCAGGAGAGATTTTCAAATAACCGCTGAGCCCCCACCGTCATCAACTAGTCCGATCATGGGTGGGCGGCTGGATTGAGGAAAGGCAAAGGATAAAATTAAACTGAGAATTAATCAGCAGGATGGTGTGGTGGGGGAAGGGGGTTCTCTGATGAGATACAAATCCAGTAATTAGGCGCAGGAACACGCTGCCACCCGCCATAAAGGCCTTTATAAATTGTTAACCAGAGGCTGACTTTTCATGGGCGCGCTGGGTGAGACCGCTCCTACTGGGACAGACGCCGCTCTGTGCTCACCGATGACCTCCCTATTCGCAACACATTTTCATTTCTCCTTCCACCACAGATGGGCGTAACCATTTTAAGCCCAATCCAGGACTATCAGCGAAAAGAAAGATTAACAAGCACATCCCGGTCTGCAGAGGCAAAAATGAATGATAGCATGCACGTGAGCCGCGCGCTGGGGCGTCTGAGGTGTGACAGAAGCCAAGGCGTCGCAGTGCCACCCATGTACCCCTTGCAGAGCCAGCGGCCCAACACTGCAGGTAAACAAGAGTAAACAAATAGAAACAAAATGGCGGGTCACTCTTTTTTTTTCTATTTGTTTACTTTTGCTACAATGGTTAAAGTTAAAGCGTGGGTGCCACGATTGCTGCAAAAGTAAAGAAATAGAAGAAAAAAAATCAATATCTTTACTTTTTCTACAATCGTGGCACCAACACTTTACCTTTAACCATGTTAAAGTAAAGCGTGGGTGCCGCTATTGTAGCAAATGTAAACAAATAGAAAAAAATCTATTTCTTGACTTTTTCATCAATCGCGGCACCCGCGCTTTAGATTAACACGGCTAAAGGTAAAGCTCGTATTACGCCAAAGTGGGAAAAAAAAGTAAATAAATAAATAAAAATGTGGACCATAAATAAAGCTCTGTGCTATAACGCGGCGCCCGTACTTACTTAAGTTATGTACATGGTGCCCGTTAAGCGTGAGCGCCTTTGCGAAAGCAGAATGAACACAAAAGAGTGGTTACCCACTAATAAAGGAGACCATGTAATGCCGCAAGTAAAAGATCCAGTCCGGATGGGCAATCCCAAAAGGAGACAGGGCGGTAACAAAGAGAGACTAATAAGCCTAATTTTCAATCGAAAGCCAGCGTTTAGCATAGACGATGACGCAAGCCAATGAAAACAAGTGGCGGGGCTTCTGCTCCACTTCTAAAACCTACCCTACTACAATATGCCTCGCAGAGCGAGCAGCGCATGTGCACTGCAACGCTAGGCGAGACCTAAAAACAAATCTTCATACAATATCTATTGGGTTTATATATAACCTGATCATAATACCTAAAAATTAGTTCAGTAAAAACGGGCATAATAAAGTGCTCATTGAGTTGCGGGCGCGTACAGCAAGTTTTAGAAAAGTACTTGCATGAACAGTTAATTCATCATTTTCCAGCTTTAGAATTTCCATGTAGGCTGCATTAAAACAAATAGGCAAGATTGTTTTTTAAAACTGTATCAAAAACTGTATTGTGTATTTCATGTAAAACTTGGGGTGTTGTTTGCACACTCCTGCCGTCGCAGGGGCATGGTAATTGATCTAGCTTAGCATTGTACCCAAGAGGGAAACATAATAAGAATTTAACTGTGCCTGCCCTTAAACGGAAGAGAAGTCCTCTTTCCCAACGACCTATTGATTTTAAAAGATAACTGGATGGTGTATTTGATGCATCCTCAATAGACATATAAGTTGCTTCAGACGTTTTCTGGGCCTCCCTTTCGTGTCTTAGTGTTCTATAATGTGCGTAAAGGGCCCCCCCCCCCCGAAGGACTTTTTTGTTCATATTATCAATTTCAGTAGGATTTGAGAATACCAGTGCATGATTAATACTACTCAAGCTCTCCTTCACTGCCGCAAGCCATGGTATTTCCCTTCCCTTGTCACACTTGAGGCAGACTCTTATTATCTCTCTAGTGAGGGACGCTGCTGGGTTTTTCCAGATAGCAAACCAAACCAAAAAAGGGAAGGGCGGCCTTTATGTAATCTTTAAATATAATTCAATTTTAATTTGTCATGACAAACATATTGTGATGTGGAGATCGGTGCTCCCAAAGTTTTCGGCAGAATCTGTTTTCTTCAAGCTGGGCACTGTTACTCTTTGTGTAGCCCCAGACCTCCGCTCCATATGTTGCTGTTTAGATACACTGTATTTTATAGATTTTCAAAAGCGCTAAAATTACCCCTGTTCTTTTGGGCTGCGGAAGGCCAAGAATTGAATTAATAGCTTTAGAAAACATATTCCTGCTATATGCCACATGGTTGACCCAAGAACCGTTTGCAGAAAAGACCAGCCCCAGGTAAGTACAAGTGCAAGTGCGTTGTAATTTTTGATTATCCACAACAATGGTGTTTAAAAGATACTTTCTCAGCCCACAAGACATGATAAACTATTTTTTTTAAATTGGTATACAAATGTAAGCCAGCTATAAAATCCACAAATCCCCCGCACAAGGATACGTAATGCATTGGGTGTTCGGCCCATTACGACCGCATTGTCGACATACAATCGGGTGGGAAGTATCTTACCATTGATTCTGGGGTCATGGTTAGTGAGTACGGTCAAAGATTTGTGTAAATCATTAATATATAGAATAAAAAGCAGGGGGGCGTGGACACACCCCTGCCTTACCCCTCTGTCAACTCTGATGTCATTTGAGACCTTCCCACCCATATTGATCCTCACCCGGGCTTTAAGGTCCTTATGCAGATAAGCTAAATTTACCTTTGTTGTGGTGCTGTGAATTCTCGCTGTGGAGGAAGAGCGAATTATTTTTTTGATATATATATATATCCAATTGCCGCTAAGTACAGTGAAGACGACGATGAACGTCACAGCTCCAAAATAAAAGGCGGACACGGACCTTCAGTTAAGTGCTTAATTTAATTCATTTGTGATGTCGTCTTGACGTTTCGGATCAGATGAGCCTTGTTCACATGACAACGTGAAGAATAACAATGATCCAATATATAGCATTGGCACAAAGTTCATGGTTCAAACTTGGATCATGTGATCACCAAGATCATAGACATGGAAGAACACTTCAATGTAGCACCACTCACAAATGTGCAAACACGCAATAAACCAATCTTTGGGTTACATAAATATGGCGTAAATGTATAAATATGTGCAAACTTCGCTGTTTTCTTTGTAAGAAAATAAATAAATAAATAAGTCAATTAAAAGACCATCTATTTACAATTCACTAAAAAGATATATAAATAGAATATATGGCATAAATGCCAAAGCTATTGAGGATCATACAGCCTAAGAAAAAAATGCTAGATGCTGTAGATACCGTTGGTGGACGGTTCAATATGTCAGCTTAAATGCCTATAACCACTATCGTCCAACATGAATATTTTAAAGTGCATCATTAAAAACAGCAAAGGCCTAAATACACATACTATAACAAACGTTGGTGAAAAAAAACATGTACAGATCTCATGATATGTGCCAGTTATTAAAATGGATCGAACTATGTGCAAAGTTGAGAGTGATAAAAAGAAGAACAAATCCAAAAAATTGAAAAGCAATAACTATTTCCTAGATTCACTTTTGTAGAAAAGAATCATATATACATACTTTGAAAAAATGTATATATATTATAAATCTACTATGGCTTTCGTAAAAAGGGAAAAGAGATCATAGATAAGAGACTAAAAAGATTTAAAAAATACGTCCCATTGCATTGTCAAAATAAATGGCAAGAAAACAAACTAATATCCCAATTCCTGAATAAAACATCTCAGAATGATGAATGCCAGCTGGCATATCAGCACATCTAATCAAAGTATTGGGACATACTAAAGGGATAAAAAAATCAATTCATTTCCTGCATAACCAAATGCTAGTATTCACTGAAATATACAAGAATTAAGGTAAACAAGTATAAAGATCCTCAGTGACATTGAGCCCCATCGGGTGTTTGGTATCCAATTGTAAAATATACCGGGTTTCCAATTTACAGAGCTTAGGCTCTCTATTACCTCCTCGTCTGCTAGCATTGACAGCATCAATTACAAAGTATTTAAGAAGACGATTATCACTTTGATGGAAATCCCTGAAATGTCTAGCCACAGGATATTTATTGTCCTGGTTAGATATGGCTCTGAGATGCTGTAAAATCCGTTTGTGCACGGCCAGTTTCGTGCTACCCACATATCTAAGGGGACATGGACAAACAAGTATATAAACAGCAAACTCAGTTTTGCATGTTTGTAGCTTATTCACTTGATGTTCAAAATTGCTGAAACCATCCTGGTAAGTTTTTGTGCTCACCCCATGTATGCAAGATTTACAAGTTTTACATTTAAAAAAACCTGTATTGGTTTGCAACCAAGTGGTCTTTTCAATGGTCTCAGGGTTAGTATCAACAAGAAGATCCCTCATCGAGGCGGCTCTACTGTACGTAAGGGAAACACGCGTAGGTAAAGAAGGACCAATAATAGGATCATTCAAAATTATGGGCCAACTGCGGTTGATGATCCTATGAATGTCTTTGCTCTTTAAATGGGAGCTGGCGCGCTGCCATTGGCTATTCGTTTGTGAATGGTAGAAACGTACACCTCCGCCTTTACAATGCTACGTGGCCAGCATGTACAGTATGTGTATGTATATATATATATATATCTCTCAAACCACCCTCACAAGGTTAGCTGACAGGCACTTTTATTCATTTGCCGATAATGGTGGCAGTCCTGATGCGTTTTGGTCCAAGGTGACCTTTCTCAAAGGTAAGCCACGCCCTCTACAGTACTGTTCAACTTTCCACGACAATTTTCTCCCTTTATAGTTTATAGCCCTCTGGTGGATGCAATAATTTTCAAATGGCATGCTGGTACATGTGGTTCATTTCACAGTGATAATTCAAAAAACCTCCAGTGGGTGGTGCATTTCGTTTATTTCGAATTTTGATTTGCCCAATGTCAGCTTGTACTCTTGCTCCAAAAACAGCCCATTTTCAAAGGCTGCTCAGCACCATACCGGAGACAGTCTTCGGTGGCAGCCACTGCCCTTTTCCGCAAGCACATCTTTTGGTTCAAGGACGGGAAAGTCTGGCGCGCTTGCTGGTGGTGCATCACTCCCGCGGCTGAACCAAGCCGCTTTACATCAATCCACCCTCTCCAACATGTAGAGCAATGGAGTCGCACTCACAAGGTTAGCTAACAATCACTTTTATTCATTTGGTGATAATGGTGGCAGTCCTGATGCGTTTCGGTCCAATGTGACCTTTCTCAAAGGTAAGCCACGCACTCTTCATTACTGTTCAACTTTCGACAACAAAATCCTCCCTTTATACTTTATAGCCCTCTGGTGGACGCAATCATGTTTGGTTTAGATATTTTTATTGATTTATTCTCCAAGCAAAACAGAGCCATGTGCTCGACAATTCGCGGGTTGCAACCCGGTATGGTATGATCTGTGCGATGCAGGCATAAGCAACAACGAAAGGTAGAACAAACCCCACCCCCCTCCCTCCACCCCTCTCCTCAGAAATGATGAGAAAAGCAAAAGAAAATAGCAGGTAAAAGGACCGCTGGGAAAGGAAAGAAAATACAGTGACTCGTTGGTCAGGTGTCGGACAATGCTAGGTGGCAGACGCAGCAGTGGCAGGTGTCTGGGGAGGATCAGCCAGTCTGAGTAGTCTGAGATATTTGGGACAGGTGAGTTCTGTAAAATCGGAAGTCAAAAATGCCAGAAGGGGTGCCCATAGTTCATGGAATGAAGCCCCGGGGTTAGTTAGTGAGAGAGAGAGATCTTCTTCATCCCTATGATGGACCATAGCCTATGGAGCCAGCCTAAGCGTGTAGGAGTTGTAGGGGAACCCCAATGTGTGAGGACGTTCTGGACCGCTGCGCCTAGCGTCAACGCCATCTGTCTCTCCTAGAGGTAAGTGGGAAGGTGAGAGCATTGGGGAGGCCCAGGAGAATATATGCAGGGAATCTCGGGATTTGAGTGTCAAAGTTAGAGTCTATTTCATCCAGTATCTGCTGTCAGTATGCCGCTAGTTTAGGGCATTCCCAAAGTAGATGGGTGAGAGTGCCCGGCGCCTCACAAGCCCGCCAGCACAAGGGACTGCTCGTCGGGTTGCCTCTGTGAAGCCGTACGGGGGTAAGGTACCAGTAGGTGGCCAGTTTAGTGGCTGTTTCAATGGATGAGACGTTACGGGCCATGCTTCGGGCTCAATAGTAGATGTCTCTCCATTCTTTCGGTGAAAGTTCCCTACCCAGCTCTCCCTCCCATCTCCATTGACATGGGGATTTCTCAGTGTCCGAGGGGTTGCGAGTGAATTTGTACAGGTCAGATGTTAGGTGTGCGTCATTGTGTCATGTGAGTAACCATTTCTTGTATGGGGTGAGTCAGCTCCCTCCCTCACCCCCCCTGCAGGACTCAATGTCGAATCTGGAGGTATCTGTAGTGTTCGGACTCGGGGAGTCCATGGTCAGCGCGAAAGTCAGCAAAGGGGCGTATGCAAGAGAGATCGAAGAAATGCCCTATGGAGCGGGTGGTATCCGATGTCCAGTGGTGGAATTCCTTAACAGCGAGACCGGGCGTGAAATCTGGGTTCAGTACGATGGGTGTAATGGGGGAAGGTAAGGTCATCAATCTTCTGCTCACCGCTGTTTTGTCCCAGGCAGACATTGTAGGCCGGGTGACCTCCGAGAGATACAGGTTGCGGGGCCGCCCCTCGCGCGGGAGGAAGGGAACTCCCCACAATGAATGGGCCGCGAGTGCCCTATCCATGAACAACCAGTATTTCTCGGATTCGGGGCGTGACCACTCCACTAGGGTCCTCAGCTGGGCTGCTCGTCAGAACGCCAAAAGATCAGGGACTTCAAGGCCCCCGTCGATGGGGTCTCTGTAAGTGAGATCCCGAGCCATCCGGGCCCTTTGATCCCGCCAGATAAAGTGTTCGATGTCTCGCTGCAGGGCCCGCAGAATGCCGGGGGGAGGCATCAGTGAGAGAGTGTGGAAGAGGTAGAGGATCTGGGGCAGCAGTACCATCTTCACTGCGGCTATCCATTTGCGAATTGAGTCTCGGACGTGTTTCAGCAATGTCATGAAATTCGCCTGTCTAGTAGCAGAGACAGCGGGTGCCACCCGAAGGCCCAGATAAGTGATAGCGTCATGGACCCACTGGACATGGAACGAGCGCTTTAAAAATTCTAGCGTCTCAGGCTCAAATGAAAGGTTAAGGGCTTGCGACTTATGCACATTGACCTGAAAGCCCGAGGCTAGCGAGAAACGAGCTAATTCATCAAAAAAGGTCGGCAATGATTCTCTGGGGTGTTCTAAGGTCGCCACCACGTCATCGGCGTACAAAGTTTATGCTCCGAGTTCCCAAAGCTGCCCCCATGATGGAAGGATCTTCCCTCACCCTCTGAGCTAGGGGTCCCATGTAGAGGGCGAATAGGAGCGGTGAGAGTGGGCACCCTTGTCGGGTGCCCCTGCGTATGGGAAAGGGAGTCAACGTCACGCCGTTTAGGAATAAGCACTGTCAAAAAATCAAATGTAATGCGCATGTATACTCAGCCAGAAAACACATGAAATATATACATAGGGCAATGAAACTTATGGCATATATACACAAAGTAAGTTAAAAAAAAAAAAGTCACAGAAAGAATGTCATTCAACATTCTGGCCAGCACAAACGGGGAGCCCTTAACGGTCAGGCAGAAGTCTTGATCGGGAACACCGTAGATGCCCTGAGACAATGCGTCCACTTCACAGGCGAGCTCCTGTCTGTCTGATAGCCAAAATACTTAGTCTTTAATACCTTTACTAACACAGAGAGAGACTTCTAGAAATTTCCCCTCGCTTCATCTATTGTGAAACCAAGGCTGACTGTACCCATCTGTGTTGAGTGCAAGCACCAAAGATGGCCAGGCTCCAGTGCTTGGCCTGGGACAGAGAAGTACATTCGTCGCTCACGCTTTTAAACGCACATCCCACACGTTCTGTTCCAAGCAAGGCTGTTTTGAAAACATTCCACTCTGAAGCTGCGAGAAGACACAAAATAACACCATGTAATAGCACAACATGATGTACATTCAAAATGGAGTCAATGGTCATTACATGATCTCACAATGTATAATTTCATGTAGCACTACACATGTCAACAGGTTAAAGCCACATGTAGACCACAGAGGAGTGGATTCCTTATTTCCCTGGTCATATCGCTGAAGTGGGGGTAGAGGGGTTGGCACACAGACTGCACAAGGGGACAAGGGTTTCACTATCTTAGATTTACTTAGTCACTGTGGGATTGTTTGAAGTTGGGCACACAGGAAATGAAGCAAAAAGTGGTAGCAACTGGGAAATTTTACCCCATTGGTTAGGGGAAAGCCAGGAGTCACCCCCCACCCAACCACAGGCTGGCGACCGGCATAAATGTGGAATCTCCAGTACTCTGTTCAGAACAATACTGAACCTGAGGACAATCATAAGAGGATGGAACCTGCTGTCTGACACCCTGAAGGACTGGACCTGCTATCCCCCTCTCTTGTACACAGGACAAAGCAGTGCTCTCCAATTGTGATAAGGCTGACTACCTTTTCACTCTGAAGAGATACAGAAGCTACCAGAGGCCTTTCCTGCAACTGCCCAGTTGACCATTTCCAACTGGACCTGCCCTGGACCCTACTGTTGACCTTTGCTGTTGTGGGTCCTGACCTCTAATTGCTGTTCCTGAGGTGCTGAAACCGTTGGCTGGGTGTGGGTGGACATTTCCTACCACTCCTGAAAAGCTGGGTCTTAGATACATTTTGGCTCCAAAAAATGTCCGGAGGACTGGGATAAACCTGCAAAGCCGATCTGACCGAGGATTGTTGCCGCAGGGTTGAATATCAGGACATCGCAGAGAAGGTATCTGGCCTTGTGGAGCTACAACCTGCATCCTTGTCCTGCTGGAGAAATCCAAGCTCCAAAAAGTGCCAAAAGTATCAGAGAGGCGAAAATAATTCTTGGCACTAAATCCTAATTTTTCCCACTCCGCTTTCCTGCCAAAAACCAACAGCTTCATTGGGACGTCTGCCAAAATTGGTTTTGGATTTTTCTTATATTTTGTTTTGAATTCATTACTGTTTTGGTACTGCATACATTCTTTACACATTACTACTAACACATACTAAGTTAAGCCTGTCTGCTCTGTGCATAGGTACCATGGGGTTGACCTCTGGTTTATTTAGTGACGTTAGTGATTCACTCTGACAAGGATTGTGCGTTTTGCTTAAGGTGGGTGGTTTCCCCGATTAACTCACCAGCCAATTTCCTACAGGTGGGCATGGATGGTTGGTGTTTAAAGGTGCTGATTGTTTTTCAAAGGATAAGGGATTTTGAGAGTTTAGGCGTAGAAAGGGGTTTTTAGGGTTCAGGGATGGGTGAATTTAGGAGTAGTGAGGGATTTTTTTGGTTCATTTGTGGGGTAGAAAGGGCTTTTAGGCTTCATGGTTGAGTCTGGTTTTGGTGTGGTAAGGGGTTTTAGGCGACAGTTATCGGTTGTGTTTGGGAGATGTGAGGTGTCCGCGATAGATGGTATTTATAGATGGTGATGGGTCCGCGAATTAAAAGCATCCAAAGTAATTGTTTGACAATGTAGAAGATATAAATATGAAATAATGTCCTCTGAAGTAAAGCACTGTAATAAATATCTCAGACAAAAGTGTTACATAAAGTAAGACCTGCAGCCATTGCATTTATACTAAAAAAATAAGCATTCAAAAGCCATAAAGACATTCTGTGAATTGGTTTCCACAAAAATGAGAAATTCCATTCATTCTGAAAATTCCCATTAAACAGTTTAGATAAAAGGGTTTCTCAGTAATGGTATTCCATGAAACTCTTTTTACTATGAAATCACGCACAACCCTGGTCCTGACCCACACATCTTTCTGCAAGTCCGGTCCCACCTATCTCATTGACAGGCTCCAGCATTATAACCTCACTAGAACCCTTAGGTCCTCATATGCTGATCTGATGTAGATTCCTAGGTTGAGGCGTGCCAGAAGTGGTGATCGCACTTTTATCTTTATTGGAGGCAAAAGCTTGGAATAATCTCCCACATTAAACCAGCAATGAGATTCAGTTGAGGAAGCAGCTTAAAACCTAGTGCCAGAACCCCTACCCTCCAACTTTCCTCCCGCTTGGAATAACCTCCCTCTTGCCCTTCATCAAACTTGGAATGAGATGGATTTGAGAAAGCAGCTTAAAACTTATGGCAAGAACCCCTTGACTCCAACCTTCCGCCCACTGGTTCACTTGTGAACTAATGGAAATATAAAAAGTTGGCACGTTTCTGAAGGAAACAATATACAGAAACCGACAAAAGTCGGCACAATGCTGCTTAGAGCAGTTACAACACCAATTTGAAACTTGCACAACACATCTGCTACTCCAACACAATTGGGGGAGCAAACAACAACGCAAAAGACATTTTTTAAATGGTCTCGGATTTCAAGGACCCTAAAGGCACTGCACACCTCTCCCCCTGAAACAAATGTCTTCCCATGTCACCAACTGAGTACATTATTTGAAGACAAAATCTTACAAATTCAGGACAACCTTTCAAAAAATGCAAGATAATGAACCCACAAACAAAGTTTTAGATCAAATTATGCCCTTAGCTCAGGGTAAACTTTCGCAGTAGAACCCTCCTACGGTAGAAGAACTGGAAAGCTTTGTTGCCCTGGATCATCTCCCTCCTTGGGTTGTGAGGCTGTTAGGGGATAGATTAAGCCCCACTTATCAGGATCTCTTTACATACTCTCTAAACTCTGGTATAGCCCCCACCTTTTTGAAAAGGGTAAACAACCTTCCTCTCCTAAAAAAACCCAATGCGGAACCTGAAGTACTCTAGAATGTCAGACCCATCTCGTTGCTTCCAGGGGTCTCCAAGATTATTGAAAAAATCGAAAATACTCAGCTAGCGACATTCTTTGAAACCTTAAAACTCCTATATCCCTCTCAATCAGGTGTCAGGGCTCCATAGCTCAGAGACAGCGCTTATGGAAATAACAGACTCCATCAAGTTCTAATTGGACACTGGTCATAATGCCCCAATAATTGTATTAGATTTATCTGCGGTGTTTGATACAATATCACATGAGATCCTGCTACACCGACTGGCCTCCATTGGGGTGGAGGTGAAGGCCCTAGCCTACTTGCGCTCCTTATTGAAGCATAGAGATTAGGCAGTATAGCTTAAGCTGTTTTTCTCTGAGGCAAAGACCCTCAAGTGTTGTGTTTCCTAGGGCTCGGCTCTGAGCCTCACACTTTTTAATATACATATTACGCCCCTGGCATACCTAATATACTTAATTGGTGTCCAGGTGGTCTTCTTTGCAGACGACACCCAGCTTTAGCTATCTTGGTATCTGTTCGTGCTTTAGAAATCCTTCCATTCATTCATCTTCTTTTTATGCTTGTATTCAATGTATTTAAGACCCCCTTGGGTGTGTTGATCAGATCTTTACTGTATGTTGTGTGCTGATGATACCCAGATTGTTGTTTCTTTCTCTCACAATCTTGAAAAAAAGCAGTTCCAGTTTTCCGCTTGTATGCTAGCCATCATGGAGTGGATGAACCAAAGTTTCCTGAACCTTAATGTTAGCAAAATCAAATTTCTACTTTTCAGAGATAACGGCTCCATATGGGGCACAAAATGTTGGCCTAAAGAACTCGGTCACCTACTGGCACACACCTTCTATGCTAGAACCTCTGTGTAATATTGGATTCTGATTTTTCTTTTGTATTCCATGTTACCGTGGTCACATCCAAGTGCTTCGTAATGCTCCGAGCTATACATAAACTCTTGCCCGATTTGCCTGTCTCTGCATGGAAAACCATGGTCCAAGCTCCTATTTCTTTTGGATTCGACTCTGTCAATGACCTATACCTCGGCCTGTCGTCTTATCTTGTGGGCAGGTTCAAGTGGGTAACAAATGTGGTGTCATGGGTCATTCTGAACCTCCCTCGAAGGATATTACTTTTCTGCCTTATTTTATGCAGCCTGTATTGAGCTAATGTGTGTAAGTGTTTACAAAACCCATTTGCTTCTAATGTATCATAGGCGTGTAGAGGTATTGAACATGTTATACATTTGTGAATTGAAGAGAAACCTTTTGTGCAGATGACCGTTGATGACTTGTGACCATATGTTCTGCACACGTTTTGGTTCTGTAGAAATGTTTCTAACAGGGTAAATATTTTACATAGTAGCTACTAAGTAATGTAAATGGCCTTGAGTTATTGGACAGAATCATCTCAGCATGGCAATGTTTACATATATAGAAGATTGTGTGCACTAGGTACTAACATATGTACATTTGCTTCTTTTGCGTCAGAAGATGGGCTATCTGTAAAGTTTTCACCACACTGTAAAGGGTGCAGATAGTATGATTGTTAGCACCTTCAGACCTTGGTAATTTTAAGCGAATAGTGTCTTTTTTAACAAGTGTTGCATAGAGTGTATACTGTGCTTACTAGATACTTTTTAATAACCTTGTGGTGTATTGCTCATGAGAGTTTTCCTGTCTGCAAACAGTGTAGTACAAAGTAAATGCTCTCTGTAAAGTAAACACTTTTTACAGTGCCCACTTTCCTACTCATATAAACTTAATTTCTCATTGTAGGTTTGGTGACTGTGAGGGGTTTGATACAGATAAAAGCTATTTGTAGTAAGGCATTCATTTTTTAACAGACTGAGGTTTTCTCTGAACCATTGTACACAGATTGAACACCGTGTGCAGTAGGGGTTACCCATATTTCTGTGGTTGATTGGTAATGTGAACTTGACTACACGTGAAATGTTATAGGGTCAATGTTGCACAGCCCAATGTTTGCTACACCTAAGGATGTTATATCGGTTTTGGCATTAATGATGCTTCATGTTATTCTGAGCTATTTTGGACTTACTTGCAGGCCTCTGATGCCATACTAGCTTATAGAGGAATATGTACAAAAGATGATTGAATGATGTAATCAGTGATGTAATTTGAGATGTCATCAGTGATGTCATAGAACGTCATGAGTGACGTAATATGTGAGGTCATAAGCAGTGCATGGCTAGTGTGCAAATTATGGTTAGCTATGTTAACTGTAAGTGGTGAATTTGTTTTTTGTTTTTTCTAGTGAATGTTGTCACTGACATTCACCTCACTATAACGTTACTGTAACATTTGTTTTTTTCAGTGAATTTCGAAGGTTTAAAAAAAAAAAATCTTTTTATCACACCTAACTATAATGTTACTTTAATCTTTGTTTTTTTCAGTGGATTTCTAGTTTTTTTTAAATGTAATGTATTATTTTATTAGCATATGTAAAGCCAACTCCCGGCAGTGCCACAGTGGGTAGCTGGCCACAGCACCTGCAGCCAGGCTCTGCAACAAACTTCACACAGGAAGCCAACACCATGCTGCATACAGCCTTTGCCCGTACAGGGATTGGTCTGCAGCCTGGCCCTGTGGCCAACCCACCCAGAGGTGGCCAACCGCATGCTGCACACAGCCTTTGGCCAGGCAAAGCGGGGTGTTAGCTACAGTGCATGACCTACCCTCCGGCCCTGTGGTCAAATGCCTAGGAGGCTGCTTACCCCTCACCGTGCACTGCGTAGGGTTGGACTTCGGGCCCCATCCCCTGGAACACAACATATATATTAATGGGAGAGGGTCATCCAGCCTCCATCCCAGACCCCTAATTGGCACCGGGGAACCCATCCCCGGAGCCAGTTTCAATAAAAAGGGGAGAGGGGCTGTTAGACCCAGCATCCTTGGTGTGGTTTTCCCCAATTTTTTGCCTTCATACCTCCTGTTTTTGCTTACTTAATTTTTGCTGGCTCTAGGACTCTGCATACTTTACCACTACTAACCAGGAACTGCCACATCACCCCGGCAGCGCGATGCATACCCTTGTATCCCTCGTCAACAGCATCCCCGACAACTACGCTAGACTACTCATTGCAGCCTTGCAGCTCCTCGGAACCAACACATTGCCCTGACTGTGCGCCGCATCCTGGATGCCAGACTTTGCATCGCAAGCCCTGTCGACCGGATCCTCGACGACGACACAGGCCCTCGCATCGCAGCCACAGTGCATCTCTGAACCAACACGATGCATCTTCGAAGTGGATTCTCTCAACACTCTGCAAACCAGGATTTAGGGTACTTTGTTCAGCGGGCCTAACTGGGTCCCTGCAGCTGGCTTGCGCTCCATCGCGGTCAGCCTGAATTTTTTACTTTGTCCTGGTCCGGCATGACCAGATGTCCACAGTTGACACTTTGTGCTTTTGGCCCAATTTTGACCTAAATATTTAACACGGAATGTCTCCGGTACTACCAATTGGATTTTTGTTGTTTTATTTATTAGCGATTAGTGTATTTTTCTAACTTGGTGTGTGCTCCTTTTGTTGTGTGTTTTCAACGTGTGACTCTAATTGAAGTGTTGCAGAAATACTTTACACATTACTTCTAAGTTAAGCCTTGCTGCTCTTAAACCCCAGACCCCCGTCCTGAGTCTTTATATGCACCGGGGACCCCATCCACCTGGACTGTACCTTATTGTAATGGTGAGGTGGGGGCACAAGACCTCATTTACTGAATCTTCTCAGGACCCAGGAACCCCATCTCTGCGGCTGTCTATTTTTTAAAAGGGGATGGAGCCTGCATGGCCCCCTCCATGAGCCTCATTGGGCCCTGGGAAACCCATCCATTTTTATCATGTTGCTGGCAGCCAGTCAGATGACCCAAGGGCAAAAAGCTTCCTGTGCTAATCAAAATACTCTATGTTCAAGGCATATGAGCTGCAGATTGTACACTTAGCATAGATCGCCATCTGGTGTTGGGCCCGGATGTTTGAAGTTTGTTTTTGTTCTTTGGACAGTCTTTGGAAGTCACGAGTTCGGTGACTCCTCCTTCGGTCCGTACTGCGCATGGGCTTCGGCTCCATCCTCAGATTGTTTTTTTCCGCCATCGGGCTTGGATGTGATACTTCGTGCTCCGGCTTCGAACTTCTACGGTTCCAGCCTCGACGGAAAATCCTCGTTCATCGAGTTTCTTCATCTATCTTCATCTCTCGAAGCGGCACTTTTCTCCATTCCACACATCGGCACCTGGCCTTCGGGCCCTCCTCGACTCCGGTCCCGGCCGATGGAAAGGACTCCGTTCAAAAAGTGCCCAAAATGTGGGTCTAAATTTCCCCACACCGACCTCCATCAGGTGTGTAACCTTTGCCTCTCTCCAGAACACGAGGCTAGAGACTGCCCCGCCTGTAAGTCTTTTCGATCAAAAAAGACCATCCGGGATCGAAGAGCTCGACGCACCATGGCGCACTCATCGACCGCGGCTCCACCGGACATCTTCGGAGACGACACCGTAGCTTCGGGGCAACAACACACCGAGCAGGAGGAAGACGTCGTCAGCGCTTCCGAGGCCGACGACTCCGTCCTGGAGGACATCACACCGGCGCAGAGGGTCGTGAGTACTCTACCCCCTCCCACCCCCGCGCCCAAAACCAAAGAGACTCAGGTTACACCCTCGCCTGCAGGCCTGGGTAAAACCAAACACGCAGCTTCTATCACCCCACCTTCGGGCCCGGTGTCGAAGCCTCACAAGTCTCACGGCAGCTCGGGCTCGAGCCAGCCGACGCCTGGTGCCGATAAACACCGTTCGGCACCGTAGAAAGTGACGCCCAGCTCGACTCCGAAGCCACCGGTGCCGAAGCCTGGACTTTCGGTGCCGACAAAACACAAGCACAAATCCCTCGGCACCGACGCTCCGGCGCCGAAGCCTACTTCGACGCCGAAAAAACCGGAGGTTCCAAAAAGGCATGGCGCAGAGAAACCACTCAAGTCCTCGGCTCCGAAAACATCGGCGCCAGCGGACGATTCGGCGCCACCGGACCTTTTTACACCAGATCCTTATCAAAAGACCTTATCAAAGGATCCAAAGACTGGGCTATTAACTTTATCAAGAAAAGACGTCTTGACACACCAGCTCCTCCTCCACCGCCCAAGCGGAAGGACTCTGCCACATCTCCTCTCAGAGTGCCCTCCCCACCACCTCCTACACCTCCTCCTCCTCCTCCTCCACCTCTTCCACCTCCTCTCCCTCCCAGGTCTCCGCCACCCTTGCCTCATCATTCCCCGACCCCGTCCCCAGATCCGGATTACGGGGATCCAGATTATGATCCGGCGGACGCCCCAATGGACCCCACACCTCCGGGGACCCCAGACCCATGGGAAGATTACCAAAACCCTGACATTCCGGATGTGCCTCAAGATGACCTCTACCCATCCAGGCCATCTCCCCCAGAGGACTCACTAGGGTTTCACCACTTAGTGCAGAGAGCAGCACACTACCATGGGGTGGAACTGCATAGTGAACCAGTGGAAGACGACTTCTTACTGGATACATTTGATATTCAGGATAAGTCCACAGCCATCTTGCCCATGCTTAAGGGTGTCACCAAGCATGCTGCAGAGGTATTCAAAGACCCTGTCAGGGCCAGGGTCTTAAACCCTAAAATAGAAAAAAAGTACAAGGCGGCACCCACAGACCCTACATACATTAAGGGCCCTGCTCCCTTAGATTCCCTAGTTGTGTCCACAGCTAGAAAGCGGTCTAACTCCCAGTCCTCAGGTGAGGCCCCACCGCCAGATAAGGAATCGAAACTCCTAGATGCGTCTGGTAAACGCACCGCCTCGCAAGCCGCGAACATCTGGCGCATTGCGAATACACAAGCGCTGCTTGCGCGTTATGACAGAGCACACTACGATGAGCTTGAGACTCTTATGCAGCACCTCCCGGAAAAACACAAACGTAAAGCTCATGACCTGATACAGGAGGGAAAGCTAATTACTAACACCTCCATTAAATGTGCCCTCGATGCAGCGGACACTGCTTCTAGAGCCATAAATACTAGTGTCCTGCTTCGTCGTCATGCCTGGCTCAGGATCTCAGGGTTCAAGCCAGAAGTCCAGGCATCCATACTAAATCACCCCTTTGACCAACAAAATATCTTTGGGCCAAAGGTAGACGAAGCATTAGAAAAAATGAAAAAGGACACGGACACAGCAAAGTCAATGGGGGCATTACAATCACAGACCCCTAAACGCTCCTTTCGGCGTTCATCCTTTCGTAGCACAGACAGAGGCTACTCCACCGATAGCGCCTCTACCTCCTACAAGTCCCCTCCTCAAAATACCTTCTCGAAGGGCTACCAAAGGGGTGGATACAGGGGCAACAACAATAAGGGCAGGGGCAAAACTAACACCACCCGTTCTGCCACCCCGCCCGCACAATTACTTCCCTCCGCTCCCCCCAGACCATCCCACTCCGGTCGGGGGCAGACTACAACACTTTATCCACGCCTGGGAATCCATAACATCGGACAAATGGGTGACCCAAATTATTCGGTCAGGGTACTGTCTCGAGCTAACATCTACCCCACCCAATATCCCACCAAGGCACCGTCCAATGTCTCAAGAACATTCCACACTGCTCAAACAGGAAGTGCTTTCCCTCCTCCAAAAACACGCTATAGAGCAGGTCCCCGTCAATCAGCAAAATCTAGGGGTCTACTCTCTGTATTTTCTGATACCAAAGAAAGACGGGACCCTGAGGCCCATTCTGGACCTCCGGCCTCTAAATGCATACATACATTCAGACCATTTCCACATGGTCACCCTACAACAAGTCCTCCCGCTCCTCTGTCAAGGAGACTTTCTCACTACCTTGGATCTGAAAGACGCATACTTTCACATTCCAATACACCCTTCTCACAGGAAGTACCTCAGGTTTGTGGTGGACGGTCAACATTACCAGTTCACAGTTCTCCCCTTCGGGGTCACCACCGCACCACGGGTGTTTACCAAATGCCTAGCAGTAGTAGCAGCACACCTCAGACGTCAACATATTCACGTCTTCCCTTACTTAGACGACTGGCTGATAAAAGCCGCGTCCTACAACCAATGTGTGCAACATACAGACAGCACCATCCAACTGCTCCACCAGCTAGGCTTCACGGTGAACTACCAAAAGTCCCACCTCGTACCATCTCACACAAAGCAATATCTCGGGGCCACTATAGACACCTCCAAAGGTATTGCCTATCCAAACCCAGCCAGAATCGCAAGCATACAAGCCTTGCGCCAAACGTTCCTTCCTCAGCACTCTCTTCCAGCGAGAGTGTTTATGAAGCTCATAGGGATGATGGCATCTTGCATCTTCATAGTGCCCCATGCAAGACTCCACATGCGTCCACTCCAAGAGTGCCTAGCACAACAGTGGAACCAGGCCCAAGGACAGCTGACGGATCTGGTGTTGGTGGACGGCCGCACCCATCACTCTCTGCAGTGGTGGAACACCACAAACCTTTCCAAAGGGCAGCCGTTCCTGGACCCGGTTCCTCAGGTGATTCTAACAGCGGACGCATCGCTCTCCGGCTGGGGAGCGCACCTCCTACACCTCACAATGCAAGGTCTATGGACTCCACAGCAAAAGTCGCTCCACATCAACCATCTGGAGCTCTTGGCGATCTTTCTAGCCCTAAAATCCTTTCAAAAACAGATTTCAGCCAAAGCAGTCCTCATTCGCACAGACAATATGACTGCAATGTATTATATTCAAAAACAGGGGGGGACACACTCTCCCCAGCTCTCCCGCTTAGCCCAGAGCATATGGAGATGGGAAATTCCTCAAAACATCTTTCTCCTGGCACAGCACGTTCCAGGCGTACAAAACACCATGGCAGATCTGCTCAGCAGACAAACGCAACAACTACACGAATGGGAACTGCATCCACAAGTTCTTCGCCCATTCTTCCACAAGTGGGGGCATCCTCAGATAGACCTCTTCACCACCCACGAAAACAAAAAATGCCCAAGCTTCGCCGCCAGATACCCACACCCGTTGTCCAAAGGCAATGCGATATGGATGAACTGGTCAGGCAAATTTGCATACGCCTTTCCACCTCTCCCGCTAATTCCATTAGTGGTCAGGAAGCTACAACAGCACTCCCTCACACTCATTCTGGTAGCCCCAACATGGGCCAGGCAGCCGTGGTACACCACACTATTACAGCTATCGGTGGTACCAGACCAAAAACTGCACCTGTCCCCATGCCTCCTAACTCAGAACCATGGAGAAATCAGGCACCCGGACCCAGCTCAGCTCAACCTTGCGATCTGGCTCCTGAAATCTTAGAATTTGGGTACCTTAACGTTCCCCCTGATTGCATGAACATTATCAAGGAAGCCAGACGTCCTACCACTCGAGCATGCTATGCCTCAAAGTGGAAGAGATTTGTTGTTTACTGCCGTAACAATACAATCAACCCTTTAGATGCATCCATACAGCACATCATATGCTATCTACTCCATCTTCAAAGGTGTAACCTGGCATATTCATCCATACGCCTACACCTAGCAGCGATTGCTGCTTACCTACAAAACAGACAGCATTTATCACTGTTCAGAGTGCCCGCTATTAAAGCCTTTATGGAAGGCCTTAAACGAGTAATTCCTCCCAGGGCACCACCTTCCCCTGTATGGAATCTAAATGTAGTTCTTACAAGGCTAATGGGTCCGCCCTTCGAACCAATGCATAAATGTGAGCTACAGTTCCTCACCTGGAAAACAGCTTTCCTCGTAGCTATCACTTCCCTTAGAAGGGTTAGTGAAATACAAGCGTTCACTATACAGGAACCCTTCTTACAAATACATCACAGCAAAGTGATACTTCGTACAAATCCAAAGTTTCTGCCCAAGGTCATTTCCCCCTTCCATCTCAATCAATCGGTGGAATTACCTGTTTTTTTCTCGCAACCTCAATCTGTTGCGGAAAGGGCTCTACATACACTTGATGTTAAGAGGGCTTTACTGTACTACATACAGAGAACACAACCTTTCAGGAAAATTAAACAATTGTTTGTTTCCTTCTCTCCACCGCATAAAGGCAACCCCATCTCTAAATCAGGGATAGCTAGGTGGATTGTAAAGTGCATACAAATTTGCTATCAAAAGGCAAAAAGAACATTATCTGTTCCACCTAAAGCCCACTCTACTAGAAAGTTAGGGGCTTCTATGGCTTTTCTAGGGAACATACCCTTAGATGACATCTGCAAAGCAGCCACATGGTCAACACCGCACACCTTCACAAAACATTACTGTGTAGACGTGCATTCCAAGCAACAAGCTAGTGTGGGCCAGGCTGTACTAAAGACACTTTTTCAAACCGCTGCAACGGATACCGGTGGTCGCCGCTAAGGTTGGGTACTGCTATATAATCTATGCTAAGTGTACAATCTGCAGCTCATATGCCTCGAACGGAATATGCTACTTACCAGTATGCATCTGTTCTTGGCATGTAGAGCTGCAGAGTTGTACACGCCCACCCGCCTCCCCGGCTACCTGTATCCGTTCCAGTCCATCTTATTTAGATACAACACACATGGGTTTCTCACTGTTATTACTACGCTCCATCATTTCCCTGTTGGCGAAAAACAATCTGAGGATGGGGCCGAAGCCCATGCGCAGTACGGACCGAAGGAGGAGTCACCGAACTCGTGACTTCCAAAGACTGTCCAAAGAACAAAAACAAACTGCAAACATCCGGGCCCAACACCAGATGGCGATCTATGCTAAGTGTACAACTCTGCAGCTCTACATGCCAAGAACAGATGCATACTGGTAAGTAGCATATTCCTTTTAAATTGGTTCTCCTGCAAGACTCAAGAGACTCTCACAGTCCCAAACGTTCAGATATACAATTTTTTTTCAACCTTAATTTCTCAAAAACTACTGAATTACACCAAATCACAAAAAGCACAATCTGCGGACCAAGATATAGCTTCCTGCCAAATTTGGTGTAATTTCGATCTACAGTTTTTGCTGTAGCCGTGTCTAAAAAGTCTAAGGAAGACGTATGGGGAATTTGCGTTTTGGAACCCCCTCTTTTTTCTTGGCTCCCGCTTTACAGAGCACCCTGAAGCTTTTTGTACACAAACCAGTCAAAATGTAGTAAGTTTTGGGAAAGTATTGTGGTGATTCATCAAACATGGCCAAAGTTATTAGCAAAAAAAAGGCATTTCCTATGGGAATGCTAACTTAGCTATATCTACTTAATTGCGACCGCCACTGGGTAATACATACATGCATTTGATCTCTTTTATACTGTCATTATTCAGATGCTCAATTGGTTCATGCTTACTCAAACGTTTCTTGCCATTCCAACACGTGCACCAGGGTTGTAGGAATGCACAGTCTCCTTTGGGACATCAATACAGGAAGTGATCTTGATACTTCCGTTTCAATCTTGAAAAGATTAGCAAGTATTTAAAACTCAAGAACTCGGATCAACTGTTTCTACACACTCTCCTCCTTTATCCATAATGTCTCATCTATGATGCATGTTTCAGTTTCTGCGCATCTCCTTCTCAGTAGCCTTGGCCCCAAAAATGGCCACCTCTAGTCTTCTAAATGGAAGGAGCTCAGCAGGAGTGAACCCAGTAATACTAGGGACCATTGAGAAGGGGGCGTAGAGTATGATTGTAGCAGGGCAATGCTGGTGCTGTCAGGCCGTGTAATGTGTGAGCCAGTACTGGCGAATCTGTAAACCCTCTGAGGGCCCTAAACTAATTTTCTACCCTCTAAGGGCAAACTAATCTGCTACCCCCAGAGGGCCCTAAACTAATGTTAGTCCTCTGTGTAGAAGCTCCTTCCACACTGGGCTGGTAAGAAAGAATTATGTCCAGCAACTGATTTGTATTTGGGCCTAGTTCACTTGTCCGTACAAATATTTTACTGTTCTTGCAACTTTAGTGCACTCCCAGCAGTTTTATTCCCTATATATCCTAGCTCCTAACTGGTTCATTCTACTAATATACTGGGTCCTACCAAGTGGAGCCTAGTGGCTGGAATCTACTGACCTTTTTCTACGTGGCTCTGTGACATTCTGTGGCTATTGGGAAGTATCCCACCAAGTAATTTGGTTTACTGCTGATGTCCTAGTGCCTCAATACTATTCCACTTCAATTGAATAACCAGGTTACTCCCTTTAGGCACTTAATTGTCTCAAGATAGTGTGAATGAACAGTCTGTGAGAAGTGTTACAATTAGGAACACTGGTATGGTATGAAACAGTAGACTAACATCTGGTTCCAGTCAGTGTTTTACCTTTTAAGAAGAAAGGGGCTTTTATTAAGAGTCCGGTAAACAGTTAATTTAAACATAGGAAACATACTTAAATCAGAAGGTTCTAGCATCTACTAAGACAAAGATAAAACCACAAATATAATAGCTTCTCCGTGCTAAGTGCTGCACTATGGCCAGTGTTGTCCTATCTTGCTGTATTTGAGACGGCTTGGTGGCCTTTGGAAGTTCCTAGATCTATAGTACTTAATCAATGCTTTTCTTCAAAGAAGGATTTAGTGTTTGTATAATGATACTATTGCGGGGATTGTGGGCCCAAATCTGCACCATGACAACCTTGGGTAAGACATTGAACAAGTCTGTGGTCTCAAGTCCCAGCAGTTGGGTTTCCAGTACCTAAGGTAAAAATAAAAGGTGGCCCAAAACATCCTGCATGCCAAAAAAACAGACCGACAAACAAGTAGTACCCCATCCCAATGTTATCACTGCTATTTCTGAACACTGGGAAAGTAAGTTATTGTCTGTTTACGAGCACAGTTAAAGTCAATGGATTTCCATATCCAGGTTAGGACTGAATTGTATTTGCATGTTTTCGAATATTCCAATAGGTCAGATGTAGTAGTGGAAACAACTGTGAATTCCCAGCGCTTCCCAGACCTTTTGAGGATCTGTCAGATATGATTTTCCTGTTAGATGTGGTCCAGCTGGGAACAACAACTGGCTTGAGCAGTCCCAAGTGGGAATTGGACTTTAGTGCCAGCATACACCATGACTGTAAAAGTCAATATTTTCTGAAGCATACATTCATTTACAGAATCAGTACCCCAACCCAGTGGTGTGTTGACAGCTTGCTTCCTCCTTCTTTTATGTTGAGGAAGTGTGATACAGGCATCCTACTCACATGCAGAGGTTTGGTAACAGGGCAGTCTCACCATCTCTTTCGGTGTGATGCAGTGTCTTCTCCCATCAGATATTCTTTTTCTCTTTGCCATCTGTACCACAGTTGTTTAATTTCTGCTAGTCGAACTCCGCCTCCAAGATTTCCTCCTTCCTTAGGCTTGGTCCTGTTTGGGCTCCCCAGTAAATATAGACTTATACTCCTCTATTGGTGAAGATGCAAAACCAGAATGAACCATACAGTTTGCTTAATTTGATGTGTGAACCCTTTTCCAATCCCGAATAAGTGTATCTGTCATACTGTGCTTTGTTTCCCCAAGTTCTGAAGCCAAGAGTCCCCATTTAGACTTGTTTGGATGACTTCTAATGTTTCTCTACGGTTTTCCTAGCCTTACCTTTGTTACATTTGCAAGGTGAACGAGCATCAACCTAGGATGCTGAGGATGGGTGGGTTTCACTCATGGGGAAATCTACTGTGACCAAACGAGTGTGCTAGTAACCCCCATTAGTTAAAACAGTGTCTAAGTTGGTAACCAGGGATGGTGTATGGCCAGGCTGGTTTGTATGCCCTTAACATAGCCAGACTTCTGAAAGGAAAAGATGCCATCGGCACATGAAGATTGAACTAAAACAATACATCACCTTGCATCAATGTAATCTAATAGTGGGATTAGATTGGTTCAATTCCAGTACCTTCAACGCACATCTTTGACTTTGTAGAATTCTCAAATACATTCAGGATGTTGTTTTAGATGCAGGACTGGGCTGTTTTTATGTAAGACTATTCTCTTATTGTGCCTTTTGGTTCGGGGTAGTGGACTATATTTTTACCCTGTTGGGTACATTGAGCTACTGCTGCCCTGAGATGTGCCTACCGGTCCTCCAGGAAAATGAGACAGGAGTATGACATAATTGACCTAAGCTTTCGGTTACTAAAACAGGATTGCTGTTTGCTAAAGATCTGCAGCCCCTTTTCCCTATGTCACATCTGGATCACTGACCTCGATGAGTTGGTCACAGCACAATATGCTGCACTCAGTGCCCCATCAAAGGGCATAATTTCAACTACATTCCACTTGAGCTTCCTAGGAACACACATGTTACACCTCCACGAAGTCACTTTACTTATGTCACAAGGGGAGAAACCTGAAAGACATGATTTGTATTATTGCCCACAAAGTTGAAGTTTTTATCCGGAATCCTGTCTCGTGCAGGCTTATATTCATTAGCGTTGGCTTAAATCTTAAGAAGACTCACGCGGTCTTCCAAAGCCTGTCACAATCTTGCGCATAGACTCCCTTAATTAGAGCGTCAACACATGGAACTGAAGAAAACAAACAGACAAGCGATGTGGAGGACTTCAAAGAACAACTGCTCATGGACTTGCAATATGGCTTCTCATTTTGAAAAGATTTTGCAGTGCAAAGGATTCACTGGCATGCTGCATCACGCCCTCGATTAAATAACTAATCAACACCAATCCTCACTAGATTGCTTAACTATAGAGACAGAGATACAGCATTGAAAAAACTTTATTCAAAAAATAAAATCATTAGAAATAGAAAAATTTTATTAGAAAGGTAATTTAGTTCAAATAAATAGTTATATTCTGCGAGAGGACTAACATAGTTCAGTCATAGAAGAAAGCTTGAGACAGATCTAAATATTAAGCACATAAACAAACTGACATAGAGTGTACTTCCAAAGAGGAAAAGCAACTGAATAAGTATAGAGTTAATTATAAGATCTTGTCAGAGTCTACCTTCTAAGAAAACCCAGAAAGAACTGGCTTGTTTACAATGTACAGTAGGTTTTAAAAGGTTTCAGGATACAGAAGCCACACACATTTTGTTATTCCATCTGACTTGACAAAGATGGAGTAACAATATTACAAGAACCAATTAATATTCCAGCAAATGAAATTCTTCCAGAGACACCTACTTCCTATTGCAGCCTACGCATTATTAATTCAGGAGATGAATTGACATTTGTTTTATATAGCAGAGCAATACAATAGACTGTTCAGTTTATTAATTTCATACATAGAGCATCAGCAGGAAACCTTGAAAAGTCGAAAAGGAACCTCCCGGACATTGCTTCCTTGAAAGAAAATTGTAGACACCACTGTTAAGCCTTCTTTCTGATGATTTTACGGCAATGGAGGCCTAGTCAGCTAACTGAACCACATCAAAATCAGGCATTATTTATAATTAGTAAAAACCCGTTCACACCAGTATATGAACTTTATTTTCTTTAGGATGTTCCCTGTAAGTCTTTGACTTTAGTGTGTCTTTGAAACATTTGCAGTTCTAGTTTGGAAACCTGATTATGTTGTGCCACCAAAATCTTCGAACTCAAACATTCTCTGTCTTCCTATCCAATTCCGTTACCTTGCTTATCCAGATATTAGAATTCTTTTAATTTTGTAATGCAGGGCTCCACTTTGGTGTCAATATTGTTAATGGCATATGAGGTTAGTTTTGCTATCACCTGCAGCCAGACTTAGCTTGCTTCGAAACCTATTTATATCCCTGGAAGAAGATCTTGGTCTGTAGATCATCACCTTTCCCCAAAGTGCTGATGCACATAATTTAGCTGAGCTAACTGGGTGTCTGTGCTTCCTTTATGCTCCCGTGCTGGCGAATGCTCTCTCTGTTTCTCCTGGTTGCCGCACAGTCCTATTTCCCTCAGTCCTCTCAGCTGATATCAGCTTGAGTGCCCTAAGCCGCAGTTCAAGAAGCCACACTAGGACATCAACAGCTGCAGGTGGAGCGACGTGTGGTTCATTTCCAGATTGCAGACCCAGGCCCATTAACTGGTTAGTCTCCATAGCAGCAAGAATCCAGTGGTAATCACTGTACAGGTCACACACACTCGCTCTTTTTTATTGTATCATTACAGGATAAATGCAGGATGATGACTGAGACCAACAAGGCCACAGAGTTCTTTTAAGAGCACCCCTATCGACTGGCAGCACTCTTGCGACTTCCAACACCAAATTAATTTGAAGCACGATTGGTAAAACCTATACATGAAAAAGGAGATTTATTCAAGTGAAACGACTTTAGCAAAAAAACAACAGCCTTAGCCTAATATCTGGTTGTTGTCACTGTCACCTAGAATAGAGATCATACAAACCATAGATAAAGATGTTTTTTTAAAAGCCTTCCATTGTCTGTTTTATTATTTATTTTGTTATTATTTGTATTTTGCAATCTATTAAAATATTTTTATAAAGTCGAAGAGCACTATTATAAGGGCCGTTCAGATGACTTTCAGTGCTGTTGTGATTTCAAAGCATTTATTAGGGTCCTTCTTATGTTAGCCATGAAGCTGATCTTACCTGTGTTTTGTTATGAGAGCAGCCTTTATCTCCTCTTCTCTTTACACAAACTGTTAAATTAGCAGTAGGTTTTAGTGGCCTGTTAAAGGCCAGACTCTGAGGTGCCTGCTTTACTTGAGCTACGGTTTGGGAGTGTCCTCTGAAGTCTTGTGAGTATAGGGCAGTGCTCTTTAATTATGCTACTTTAATTATGCATCCTATGCGCAGGGGAAAGGCACTAAAGTCCCACTGCCCAAAGCACTGACGTCAAACATGGCTGGCGGATCTTGTATCTTTAGTTAAATCCTCATCACTCTAACTTCCTTTGTTGCAGCTGGAACGAGTGGCTGAGACTCCCCGTGAAGTACCCTGACCTGCCGCGGAGTGCGCAAGTCGCTCTGACCGTCTGGGATGTGTACGGACCCGGCAAAGCAGTTCCTGTCGGTGGGACAACAGTGTCACTCTTTGGAAAATATGGGTATGCAATGCTTTGTTGAGCTAGCGAGCACCTGCTGGGGAGGGGCTGGGGGCTTATTTTATTTTTAAATATGTTTTATTGGTTTTATAACCACGTGCAAAAAACACGAGACACGAGTTAAGGATATCATTGGCCTGAGTAAGTAGTAATCATAGTTTACATAAATGGAATTAACACACAATACTGGTAATAAGTAATCCTGCTTCAGGGACAACAAAAGAGTACAGTTACAACCATAGGGCATCATTAGGTCCCACAGCGTAGTTGAACCGTGTCGAATTAATGGAACCAAAGTAACTGGGAGCGGGGCGAGGCAGAGGTGCTGAGGGGTAGGCGTCTTAGGGGAGGGTGGAGAGATGGGTCTAGCCCTAAGGATGTAAAGCAGGGAAGAGAGAAGGTAATTGTATAGAAGTGTAGTGTTCTGTCCGATTAGAGGCGAGAGAGTAAACAAAAGTTGGCCTGGGCAGTTCCATTGGTCACAACGTTCCTCCTGTGTAAGTGTAACCGGGAAGGGGATGTCACGGAGATGGAACCGAGGGGTCTCGACTCTCCTGTTCAGTCAAGGGAACGTGACGGGAGCTGGTCCTATGGCGGGTGTCAGAGGGCGGTGACTTATGCCCCTGGCCTCTTCTCTAGGGGGCTGGGTGTTTTATGGTGAAGATGCTCATCATGTACTATAGTAGTGTAAGGCATACAACATTATTCTCAGCATAACAAGATTTGGGGGCTCTCAACGAATTTTAGCACAATGAATGACAAATGTTCTATTCTAATACACATTAGGCCAGTAAACCTGGTGCAATGTGAAACACCAAATTCTATTTTACATCACAATCTCAGGCAAATCTTACACTCCAAACACTCTGGGTGTCGACCTAACTAGTCTTAAAAAAAATCTTTTGCAAGATATTTAACTATCCTTCCACCAAAGGAAGGTTTTGAAAATTGGAAGCAAATATTGCAGTTTAAGCACATTTATTTAGTTACTGTTGTTTATGCTTGATTTACCTGCACACAATACTTTTATGTTATTTTGTGAATATGATGTTAGTATAGTAAACCTCATTGTAGCTGTTTGGGGGAAGCTGCCACATATCCTAGCTCTATAGCACAAGAAATGTTGAATATATCTTATTTGGTACTTTGTGACAATTCCCACCAAATATTTTTGAATTTGAAATGCTTGGGTAGTCATTTAGCAAGAGACAAAACCCATGTTTGATAAGATTTGCTCTAATAACATACATTAAGGATAGAAACTGAGCACACAAGCTTGATTATAGATTATACTCCCACATCACAGATGGCTGTCAATCTGGGATTACCAAGGGTAAGCAATGTTGCCCTAGTTTTCCATTTGGCACTCAACACACTGCACTCAGTACCCCTTGTCTAAGTTAAAGGATCAGAAAATACAGTGCTTTAAAAGTCTTATACCTTTTTTCTACATTCCTGTCCCTCTACCTAGCCACTGAGCAGCAAATAAGTAGCTGTTGTGGAGCTAAGCATGGGTAAAGGGATCAACCTTTGATGCCACTACAGCTATTGCTGCCATTGTAGTGAATAAATGCCATGGCAGCTCAGGGCTGACATTCAAACCTGCAACGTACCCCTGAACACAAATGGGAGAAGATGATTAAATAGCAATAACATTTGTGAAAATAATTTCTAAAGGTACTCGAAGAATGAGAATGTATTTACTAATAACAATGTTTGCAGATTTCCATGGAATTCTTGTGTGAAGCAAATGACGTATGAAATAAGACTTCTTGGGGTGGAAGCTTAGTAGCAGTATGACGAAGTAATCCCAGAAAGAACTTTGGATGCATGAATCTTTGGAATGATGGGGCTTAATTAGAACAATTGTGAGAAAAAGACTAGACTGCAGACAAACAAGTCTCTCCTTTGTTGTGGTAGGCAGGGAATTAGGCACAATCGCTAGGCCCTGCAAACCTAATCCCAACCTTATTTGAGTTAACTTATTGGCTCATCTGAGCAGGAAGCAATTATTGTAGAGACAGAAAATACGTTCACACAGTATTATCCATTTTAAGCACTGCCCTCCAGCTAACATAGCCTTGTGCCCTATAAACTATTGCAGACGACGAGACAACCCTGCTGGCCTCTGTCCTCAAAGAAGTTATCATTCCCTTCCACATTCCATCCTGCTTTCTCCTCAGCTAAATGTAACAATTATAGCGAGGATCATGAGAGGTTTGCCTTGTGGCACTATATAGAAGGTGGGCAGCTCCTGCTTCCGAGGGGTTCTTCTTGGCCTGCCCTAATGTCTCCTGCTCTCAAAATAGTTGGTCAGATGTTCCTCTTTCAAATCACTTTTCATTACCAACAGGGGAATCTAAACAAAGCTTCACTGATAAACACTGACTAGATCTCTGTCCTCAAAACTGGCATCCCAACCCTCATTTATTTCCTTCAGGAAGCTATACACTGATGGAGCTTCCTTCTCTGTCCACAAAGCAACATTTTAAAACTCACTCCTTGCAAAGATAAGAAACATCCAAAACCACCACAGATTCAGGGATGCGGTAAAGACTTGGCTATTCCGTAAAAGGTGACACCCCTACTGCAAAGCAGTCCCAAATCCTAACAACCCCATAAATTTGAGTCGTCACCTATGCACTGGTGGTAGGTATTCACATCTGTCACTCCTCTTGGCTCCATTCCAACCTTAAGTGTATCTAACAATATGGCATGCATATATCTTGTCCCAAAAACACATTGAAAAGTATGCTCATTAGGACTGCACAATTTTGTACTGTGAACTACATAATTCAGAATTCTACTTAGGCCCTGATTACAAATGCCTTGGAGGAGAGTGTGGTATCTATTGGTTATGTTAAGTTAGATACTAAGAGGGTGTCTCAATTTACCCAGTGTGATAAATCACATCAATTGTGAGTTTTGTCGGAAAATGGAACATAAGATACAGATGTTAGTGTTCTCTGCACCAAAACCTGCATGCTCTGTTATTTACTAGGCACTTATCCCCCAGCAAAGTTTTTCCCAGGTACATTTTTGCAGGGGAAACCGGTTTACATTTACCTGGGAAAAATGCTGTGGTTGTGGGGCTTGCGATGTGGATATGTGCTGTACCAGGAGCTACCATACATTTCGAAATTAACTAGGCCAAACATAATCTGTGCCTGCAACCACTTAAGTTCATATAAGACAAAGTTTTAAGCGTGGTACAACGGTGTGCACTACAAACTACAACACTTAAAAAAAATATATCTCACACGTTTTTAAAAAGAATCATTAATGTTGCTTTTAAAGATGTACCTAATTCTGAATGGCTAACCATTACTTTACAGCACACAACATTATCAAGATTTCTGCAAATGCTGTGATTTTAAAAAAGCAACATAACTGATGCGCTTCTGTACTTTTGAGACTTTTAATTATAGGGGTTCTAGTATACAACACATTATTAACTTAGCATTCCTTGAAAACAGTTTAAGTTAAATATATACATTTGTGTTCTACATTACACAAGCTACAGGATATGTTATAGTTATGCAGGATTGGGCTAGCTATTTTATTGATCCCAGAAGGATGAAAAGGTAAGATGCCTTTGTTGGAATTCAAATTCAAATCCATGTCCGGCAGGCTTTAGAGCTGGTTGAGTGACTGAAGGTTCAAGCCAGGTTCGGGACAGATGCCTCGCTCTGGCTCATCTTGAGGCCCTTTTAGACCCTTAAGACCAAAAAGAGCCAAGTTTGCTTGAGGCTTTTCACTGCCAGTCACATGCAGCAAGAAAATAAAAACAAAGCATTGACCTGTGATGTAAAACAGGATAAAGTAATAGCCATCTAGTGTCTGAAATTCACAACGAGAAACAAGAAAAACTGAGTTCAATCCCAGGTTCCTTGCATGATTAAATGGTGTGATCCTAGGCAATATTTAATTTCAACATACCTGCTTTTATTATTGCACATACACTCCGTACAGTGTGCCCCATTTTATTATGAGTTCACTTAGGCTGCTCAGTCATTGCCAGGGTCTCTATGCATCTATTACGATCTTGTCCATGCGACTTGTTTGTTCACAGTTGGGGGGTATGTTTTCGCCCCTACTTATTAGAACATTCCTACCATATTATCAGCGGTCGCTGGAGTCTGTTCACTCTATCGCATCTGCCGACATGCTGAAAATATATCACAAGTTCACATACTCTGTCAATGTCTCTTGCTCAGCCACGTTGTCTTGTCTCACTGCCCTTCTGTGTCTTGTGCACTACTGTCCCTGCTCTGAACGGCCCTTGGGAAGTTCTGGTTCCTTCCAGCTCGCTCCATCTGTTTAATGTACTGCATTGCTGCCTTGTGATCCGTGAAATGGTGAAACTTGCCCTCTGCTTTAATCCTCAGATTTGCTGGGTATTGCATACTGTCTTCAATATTAAGTTCATAGAGCTTCCTTTTAGCAGGGACAAACAGGCGGCACTCTTCCTGGACCGCTGTGTAATGTCAGGTAATAGAGATATTGCAGATCCTTTCAGTCATAATGCGCCCAGCTCACGAGATTTGCGCAGGACCGCATCTCGGTCTCTATAATTTAATAATCTGGCTATGATCGGCCTTGAGGCTGCTCCTGGTTCTGGGCGGGGTGCAAGTGAGCGGTGCGCTCGCTCCACTACAAATATGTCGGAGAAGGTGCTCCTGTCTAGCAACTCCACAAGTATGCACTCCACATATTTCCCCATATTGCTGATGTTGGTTGACTCTGCAATTCCTAAAATTATGATGTTTTTTCTGTGTGATCTGGCTTCCAAATCATCCGCTTTAGCATGCAGCGTTTTTAGAAGTTTGACCATTTCTTTATGCCCCCCTGCCTCAGTCTGTATGGTTTGTTCTGCATTTTATACTCTCTGTTCCATTGCATCTAGCCTGTCACTATGCTTGTTCAGTCACTCAGACATTCTGTCTATGCGAAAGGTGAGGGCATCTATTTTACTGTCAATTTTCGTTTAGCTCTGCTGCATTACACTTAAAATATTTTTAAGCTCCCTCTCACCTATTGCATCTGCGCTTTTCTCCTCCAGGGGTCCGCCAGCTTCTAAAGTATGCGTTTCCCGGGTCCTGAGAGTCTTGCGCAGGTCAAATTGCAATATAGATTGCAATTTGTCCGGTTTACCCATTTTGTTAGACTATATGATTACGCTTTACTATTGTCATAGTCTGGCCGCTCTGCGCAACTTTCTATGTGATATAGTATGCTGGTGTTGGCTAAGCACTATATTGATGCCTGGTCTGTGCCCTCTATATACTCTAATATACGTAGGCTGGTCAATTGTCTGTTGTGTTAAGTGCACCAGACTTGCCCCTAACCCTTCCAGATGCATCAATACTAGTGTAGTGCTGGGCGAGCCCCTCTCCGCTGCGTTGGCGAGCAGTATCCGCACACCTCCTCCCTCGCTGCATCTGACCTCCGTGTGCTCTACTTTGTTCAGTGGTCCCGCAAGATAATGATGTTCTAGGCGCACCGATAGGTATCGGTGCGTCAGGAGGGTCTTACCGCCGTTGTCTACTGGCTGTTACACCTACAGTTTGCTTACGGGATGCTGCTTTGCCGTTTTTGGGCCTACAGATCCCAGCTCTAAATTTGTTGACCCATGAGGTTGCTCAGTCTATCTGTGCCAGGCCCGGTCAACCAATTGTGCTTTTTCCTCTCTGCACTCTGCAATGTCGGTCACCCTTGCTTCTTCCCTGTGGCACCTTGTGTTTTTGCTAGTTGCTGGCCCATATACAAGTAGTTCCGGCAGTCCGCTGTGCCATGGGCAGGCGCTCGCTCACTGGGAGCCAGGCCTCGGCTCCTCTGCCGCTCCCAGTGCACCTACCCTTGCAAGTTCTCCCTCGCTGCAGTTTCGCGCCGTCAGCTGTTCCGCTCTCTGTGATCTCGTTTTTCGTATGGCACAGTCCCAGCGTTGCTCCCGGCGACCAACAACTGCCCGCTAGATCCCTCTGGTATCTACGCTTCTTCCGCTCTGGGCATCCTCCGGGCAATTACCCAATGTCGTGGCGTCTAATGAGCTGCTGTTGGTAGGCCGCTGCTGTTGGTAGGCCGCTGCATCGCTTTCGGGTGTACAGGCACAAATTTGGCTGCTTTCTCCTAGTAAACAGGATGCCTTCGCTTAGTCGCTTGCTCTTACTTCTCAAGCTGGGTGTTTATTGAGCATGAGGCTCGAGGATTATTTAGTATAGAGGTGACTGGCACGGGAAAACTCCTAAATTGCGGCCATCTTGGAACCAGGCAAGCTCCGTCCTCCTTTTATTATTGCACATGGCAGCACCTTGAAATACGTGAGCACTGTATAAAAACGTCTTGCATTTGATTTAATAGTCTATATGCTTCTACATGTATAATAAGAATCTAGGCCACATTTAGGGTGCACATGACAACAGTCTTGCCTCTTAGTGGCGTATTTATCCGATTTTGGCATAGGGCAGTGCAACAAGACACCTTGCTGTGCTGCCCTATGCCAAAGTGAAAGGGCAGGAATGCATCATATTTTTGCAATATGGTGCATTCCTGTTCTTTCACCCTGAGCTGGTGCCGTTTCTGCAGCCTAGCGCTAATGCAGGCACCCTTGCATCATGGTGCAAGGGTGCCTCCCCTGCATGCAGGATTGTTTTTGTGCAGGAAGGGGCATCTTCCTGCACCAAAACAATGCTTATAGGTGTTTTTCTTTTTCTCTGTGTGCTGCAAAATGCAGCACACATAGAAAGAAGAACCACTGTGGAGAAATGAACATATTTCTTTGTAAATCTGGGGCAGCGTCAAATTCCATTGGTGTTGCGTGGAAAAACCCACTGCAACGTCCATAGAACGCTTCCGGGGCGCATAGTAAGGTGACGCAACGATTTGCACTACAACAAACAAATGATGGACGGAATGCTGACAATGCATACATTCTCCCCCAGTCAAGAGATCTGGGTTAAATCCATCGTTCTTTTGCCCACTACACCACCCCAGTTTAGACATGGCCATATGCAAATCAGTCTTGACCCTGTGCCTCATGGGAACAGTCCAGCCCGAACTGCCAAGCCATGTCTTCCCTGGACCAGAATCAAGCATCCTAGGACCGGTTTCTGGCTATCAGCCGTCATCAGCCAGGATAGCTTGACTCCAGTGGCGTAGTGAGCACGGGTCCCACGTCTGGGAATACCCATCCCACTTAGGGCAAAAAGCGTTACAACAAACAAATGATGGACGGAATGCTGACAATGCATACATTCTCCCCCAGTCAAGAGATCTGGGTTAAATCCATCGTTCTTTTGCCCACTACACCACCCCAGTTTAGACATGGCCATATGCAAATCAGTCTTGACCCTGTGCCTCATGGGAACAGTCCAGCCCGAACTGCCAAGCCATGTCTTCCCTGGACCAGAATCAAGCATCCTAGGACCGGTTTCTGGCTATCAGCCGTCATCAGCCAGGATAGCTTGACTCCAGTGGCGTAGTGAGCACGGGTCCCACGTCTGGGAATACCCATCCCACTTAGGGCAAAAAGCGTTACAACAAACAAATGATGGACGGAATGCTGACAATGCATACATTCTCCCCCAGTCAAGAGATCTGGGTTAAATCCATCGTTCTTTTGCCCACTACACCACCCCAGTTTAGACATGGCCATATGCAAATCAGTCTTGACCCTGTGCCTCATGGGAACAGTCCAGCCCGAACTGCCAAGCCATGTCTTCCCTGGACCAGAATCAAGCATCCTAGGACCGGTTTCTGGCTATCAGCCGTCATCAGCCAGGATAGCTTGACTCCAGTGGCGTAGTGAGCACGGGTCCCACGTCTGGGAATACCCATCCCACTTAGGGCAAAAAGCGTTACAACAAACAAATGATGGACGGAATGCTGACAATGCATACATTCTCCCCCAGTCAAGAGATCTGGGTTAAATCCATCGTTCTTTTGCCCACTACACCTCCCCAGTTTAGACATGGCCATATGCAAATCAGTCTTGACCCTGTGCCTCATGGGAACAGTCCAGCCCGAACTGCCAAGCCATGTCTTCCCTGGACCAGAATCAAGCATCCTAGGACCGGTTTCTGGCTATCAGCCGTCATCAGCCAGGATAGCTTGACTCCAGTGGCGTAGTGAGCACGGGTCCCACGTCTGGGAATACCCATCCCACTTAGGGCAAAAAGCGTTACAACAAACAAATGATGGACGGAATGCTGACAATGCATACATTCTCCCCCAGTCAAGAGATCTGGGTTAAATCCATCGTTCTTTTGCCCACTACACCACCCCAGTTTAGACATGGCCATATGCAAATCAGTCTTGACCCTGTGCCTCATGGGAACAGTCCAGCCCGAACTGCCAAGCCATGTCTTCCCTGGACCAGAATCAAGCATCCTAGGACCGGTTTCTGGCTATCAGCCGTCATCAGCCAGGATAGCTTGACTCCAGTGGCGTAGTGAGCACGGGTCCCACGTCTGGGAATACCCATCCCACTTAGGGCAAAAAGCGTTACAACAAACAAATGATGGACGGAATGCTGACAATGCATACATTCTCCCCCAGTCAAGAGATCTGGGTTAAATCCATCGTTCTTTTGCCCACTACACCACCCCAGTTTAGACATGGCCATATGCAAATCAGTCTTGACCCTGTGCCTCATGGGAACAGTCCAGCCCGAACTGCCAAGCCATGTCTTCCCTGGACCAGAATCAAGCATCCTAGGACCGGTTTCTGGCTATCAGCCGTCATCAGCCAGGATAGCTTGACTCCAGTGGCGTAGTGAGCACGGGTCCCACGTCTGGGAATACCCATCCCACTTAGGGCAAAAAGCGTTACAACAAACAAATGATGGACGGAATGCTGACAATGCATACATTCTCCCCCAGTCAAGAGATCTGGGTTAAATCCATCGTTCTTTTGCCCACTACACCACCCCAGTTTAGACATGGCCATATGCAAATCAGTCTTGACCCTGTGCCTCATGGGAACAGTCCAGCCCGAACTGCCAAGCCATGTCTTCCCTGGACCAGAATCAAGCATCCTAGGACCGGTTTCTGGCTATCAGCCGTCATCAGCCAGGATAGCTTGACTCCAGTGGCGTAGTGAGCACGGGTCCCACGTCTGGGAATACCCATCCCACTTAGGGCAAAAAGCGTTACAACAAACAAATGATGGACGGAATGCTGACAATGCATACATTCTCCCCCAGTCAAGAGATCTGGGTTAAATCCATCGTTCTTTTGCCCACTACACCACCCCAGTTTAGACATGGCCATATGCAAATCAGTCTTGACCCTGTGCCTCATGGGAACAGTCCAGCCCGAACTGCCAAGCCATGTCTTCCCTGGACCAGAATCAAGCATCCTAGGACCGGTTTCTGGCTATCAGCCGTCATCAGCCAGGATAGCTTGACTCCAGTGGCGTAGTGAGCACGGGTCCCACGTCTGGGAATACCCATCCCACAAGAACGATGGATTTAACCCAGATCTCTTGACTGGGGGAGAATGTCTGCATTGTCAGCATTCCGTCCATCATTTGTTTGTTGTAACGCTTTTCGCCCTAAGTGGGATGGGTATTCCCAGACGTGGGACCCGTGCTCACTACGCCACTGGAGTCAAGCTATCCTGGCTGATGACGGCTGATAGCCAGAAACCGGTCCTAGGATGCTTGATTCCGGTCCAGGGAAGACATGGCTTGGCAGTTCGGGCTGGACTGTTCCCATGAGGCACAGGGTCAAGACTGATTTGCATATGGCCATGTCTAAACTGGGGTGGTGTAGTGGGCAAAAGAACGATGGATTTAACCCAGATCTCTTGACTGGGGGAGAATGTCTGCATTGTCAGCATTCCGTCCATCATTTGTTTGTTGTAACGCTTTTCGCCCTAAGTGGGATGGGTATTCCCAGACGTGGGACCCGTGCTCACTACGCCACTGGAGTCAAGCTATCCTGGCTGATGACGGCTGATAGCCAGAAACCGGTCCTAGGATGCTTGATTCCGGTCCAGGGAAGACATGGCTTGGCAGTTCGGGCTGGACTGTTCCCATGAGGCACAGGGTCAAGACTGATTTGCATATGGCCATGTCTAAACTGGGGTGGTGTAGTGGGCAAAAGAACGATGGATTTAACCCAGATCTCTTGACTGGGGGAGAATGTCTGCATTGTCAGCATTCCGTCCATCATTTGTTTGTTGTAACGCTTTTCGCCCTAAGTGGGATGGGTATTCCCAGACGTGGGACCCGTGCTCACTACGCCACTGGAGTCAAGCTATCCTGGCTGATGACGGCTGATAGCCAGAAACCGGTCCTAGGATGCTTGATTCCGGTCCAGGGAAGACATGGCTTGGCAGTTCGGGCTGGACTGTTCCCATGAGGCACAGGGTCAAGACTGATTTGCATATGGCCATGTCTAAACTGGGGTGGTGTAGTGGGCAAAAGAACGATGGATTTAACCCAGATCTCTTGACTGGGGGAGAATGTCTGCATTGTCAGCATTCCGTCCATCATTTGTTTGTTGTAACGCTTTTCGCCCTAAGTGGGATGGGTATTCCCAGACGTGGGACCCGTGCTCACTACGCCACTGGAGTCAAGCTATCCTGGCTGATGACGGCTGATAGCCAGAAACCGGTCCTAGGATGCTTGATTCCGGTCCAGGGAAGACATGGCTTGGCAGTTCGGGCTGGACTGTTCCCATGAGGCACAGGGTCAAGACTGATTTGCATATGGCCATGTCTAAACTGGGGTGGTGTAGTGGGCAAAAGAACGATGGATTTAACCCAGATCTCTTGACTGGGGGAGAATGTCTGCATTGTCAGCATTCCGTCCATCATTTGTTTGTTGTAACGCAACGATTTGCACAGCATCGCCTTAGTCATGATTTATGAGGCCACTCAAAGTCATGCAAGGTGGCTTTGGGGGGCATCTAAATCGAAATGAGAGCTACTCATCCAAAGTATGTATGGCAGGGTGTTGGAGTGCGTTACATCACATGCTTATTATATAGAGACAATGACTCATAAATGTGAAAGTCAGTGTATAGGAAATGTTACTTAAGACATTGAGGGCAACAAGTTGTAAGAGTCCGATGTCATCCATACTGGTAGGCAGCGGCATAGCATGGATGGGGCCACAGGGGTGGTTGCCCCGGGCGCAATATTCTTAAGGGTGCAAAGTTTTAAAAGAAAAAAACATTTGTGGTGGAAGGGACTTGAGTTACGTCGGTGCTGTTGGCTGCAAATGCAGGTTATGTTGTATTGCCCACCTTTCCTTGCAGAAAGGCTGCACAGAGCTATGCCCTCATGCATCTCTCATGGCCTCTGGGCAGGTGGGAGCTGATCGTGCTGTTTCCCGGTGGCACACACAGTGGAACGTCTCTTGTGGTACCACAGCGCCGTACAAGGAATTTGTTTCTGCTTTTTGACGAGCAGAAAGAGCATTTCAAGCCTGAGTTCCTTGCTTGCTGCCCGACGTCATGTGTCAGTTTGGGATGGTGGGTTGAGTTACCCAGAGGTGTGGCGTCCATTCATTCTTTCATCCATTATTCAGTCTTTTACCATTCATTCTGTCCTTCCATTTGTGTGCCCATCCATATCCAAACCTATTCTACCATTTCCAAACCTATCCATCATCTATCCTTCAAGCCATCATTTCGCTCATCCATCCCTCCATCCACCCTTCCACTCATTCATCCATCCATCCTTTCACCTATTCACTCATCCATCTAACCATTTACCCTCTCACCCATCCAGCCATCCTTTCACTTACTCATCCATCTATTCATGCCCAGTCACTCATCCGTTCATATGTCTAGCCATTGTCCATTTCACTCATCCAGCCATCCTTTCTTTCATCTCTTCACCCTCCCTTTCACTCATCTATGCATTCTTTCACTCCTCCTTCCTTACATACTTCTTTTCACTCATCTATTCACCCTGTCAATCATCCATCCATACTTTCACTATTCCATCCATCCTCCTTTTCTCTCTCTCCCTTTCACTTAGCCATCCTTTTACCCATCCATCCACCCAACAATCTATCTACTCAGCCACTCATGAATCCATCCATTGACCGTATCAGTCATCCATCCAACCTTTCTCTCACCCATCCACCCTTTCACTAATCCATCCATCCTTTTGACCATCTATCCTCCCTTTCACTCACTCATCCATCCTTACATCCACCCTCTCACTCATCCATTAATTTACCCTTTCACTTATCAATCATCTATCATTTCACTCATCCATCCGCCCATTCACTTGCATATCATCCACCCTTTCACTCATCCATCCACCCATCCACTCATCCATCCACCATTTCACTCATCCATCTATCCTTTCTCTCATTATCCCTCCATTCACTTTCACTCATCCATTCATTCTTTCACTAATCCATCCAGCCGTTTACCCATTCCTTCACTTACTTACTCGCCCACCTTTTTACATTAATTATGAGCTGAGCCTTTGTCTGCAGAGTTTCAGACAGAAGAGGCCCATCAAGAACTTCACCCTTGCTGTAGTTCCTAAAGCATGGCTGGGGTGAGGGAGGTTCACTATGCCCCTGCACATAGGCAATCTGAAATCTTGGAATTCATGAGTCATGCATGATGCCCAGTCCCGGGACCTGAGGTGACTGTGACATGATGTTGTTTCCAGGGCTTTAAGTGGGTTGAAAAAACTTGGGGGTCTCTCTAAAGGGCGCGTCTGATGCAATTAAGGGCGTGGCTTAAAACATAGTAGCTAAAAATCTGTGCTGCCCGACTGGCATTCTGCTACTTCTGTTATTGCATCCAGATATATAATACATCACACCTACAACAATAATGTGGCCTAACGGCTTTGGCCGTCGACCTCGGAGCTGGGGTACCATGTTCTAGTCTCGTCAGGGACTCTCAACATTCTGTGATTCTGGGCATATCACTTAATTTCCCCATGCCTAACAAAAAAAAATGAATGTGTCCATCTGTAACGTAACTTGTGCTCATATAAGGTGCTCTGATACCTTTGGGTCTAGTTCGTGCAATATAAAACTCCACACAAACAACATACAAGCCAGGACTGTTGGCTTTGTCAATGCTTGTTAGTTGCATAAAATAAACAAGCAGCCACTATGGCTTCATTGAATACAGTATTGTAAATGCTTCAGTTCCAAAAGGATGAGACTGTGAAAGAACTGTAACCCCTTCTTTTTAATTAACTTCTTTCGCTGGCTTCTTTTCATGAACTGGATTTTGTACATTTCTTTCATCTGGAGAGGTGTAACATTTTTCCTTGTAAACTATTAAAACAGAATACCCTGCCCTAGACTGAGGCTGGAGGAGGCCACCACATGCTTTAACCGACCAGACTGTCCCATTGTCATTCTGTTTGTGACAATCAGCCGCATTCAGAATGACAATGGGCGGGTGGGGCTGGTCTAGTGCTCAGAGGATATGTGTGAGGCGGCCCCATCAAGGAACTGAGGCTTCTCGCAGGGGAACAATGCAGCTCCCTGTGATGCAGCGGAGTTTACCAGCTCTGCGCATTCATACACACAACACTCATTTGGGCCCATATACACTCAATGAGCTGGCAAATATCCACTGGTCATCAATTTTATTTTACCCTAGGAGACCTTTACACCAGTATTCTTACCATTCCTGTCTCCTGAGTAAATGCACTTTAGAAAGATCTAGTAGTAGATTAGAATAGGGAGGAAATACAACAATGCATTTATCTTTTTATTTTAAAGAACCACAGACTCCGAAGGAGTTTTAAAAGTTTATCTAAATTAATAAATCTTGTGAGTCAAATCAGAGTACACATGGAAATACCAGAAGTCTCCATCAGGAAAATAGTACAGTTAGCTCATAATCCGTTTGCATTATTAAATTCTTGCAATGACAGCACCTGAGGAGAGAAAGGACCGAGAGCAAGTACGGAGCATTTACCCTACAGATATATTTACCTAGAATGGTGATCAGAGAGTCAAGGATTCAGGACAGGGAAAGGTGACCTCTTCTAGTGTAACGCCAGCGTTACACCCCTCTCTGCTGCTACTCTCTCCGACTCGGGCTCGTCCTGACCCCTTCCTAGATGTGCCTCCTCGGTTGTTCCGCGAATTTTCCTTAGTGTTTGATTCTTCAGTCAGATTGCGGCAAAATCGGGCAGCATCTCAGCATAGCATCAGCATCTCAGCATCAAGTGTGTCTAACTAGATCTTACCTCTGTTATACCAATTCAAATGTATGATCCACCCCTAAATGTTTCAATTCCACGTGCACCCGCAATTTGATTGGGCCAAGCGGTGGGGTGAGGACATCACACCATACTAAGTGCAATAATTTTCTTTAGTCTATTGGCTAGCTCCCTGACCCTTAATTTTAATACTCACAAGCTTTATTCCCACAAGCATTTCTTATGTGGATCGATAAGTCTTTTATACATTGTTGCTTCTTCTTCCTCTTGTAGGGTTTCTCATGTCCTTGCTGGGCTTAGGGTTTGGCAGTCAGTCAATTTACATCACTTGTTCCAGGACAAGCAGATGTTTGCGCATGTGTAGAAACCACAAGGGAACAGAGACGTGGTCACCCTCCAAGGCCCAAATACGAACTATTAATAAAGTCAGAGAGGAACATGTTAGAATACAAATTTAAATGAATTCACTGTATACCACTTACTTCTACTCTAACCCCATTTACTTAATAAATCTTTTGCATTAATGGCTTAGTAGTACGTGCATAGGTTAGTTTGAGCACAGCATGTGCTTTAGTGCGTAACTTTAAAGCGGCCATATTAGAAGCTATTGCGCAGCTGCAGAGCTTCCCCCCCCCCCCCCCAAGCGACAGAAAACGTCATACTACGTAGATGTAGTAGACGGATGCGCAGTAGAATTCCTGCGTTTTCGGCTGCCATTTTAGGACACTCTGGTTATTCATTAGTAAGGCACATAGGTAAGGGTCCCCTAGATACAAATTTAAAATGTGGTGCACTGTTAGTACTCACAGACGGGTTGATTATAATGTTACAGGTTATTTGAGAGGATTGCATAAGAGAAAGTTTCTCTTTATGCGAAACCTTGCTCCATCACCTGCAATGCCAAAAATTACGGAGGAAAGGTGTTCGTAAAAGGGATCTTCACGGACAACGGAAGTGAGGTCCAAATCACGGAAGGTCAGGCTAGCAGGCACCAACTCCTGTCCAGCCGACTGCAGCTGACTGGGGGGGCTGAAGCCCGTTCTGCCCAATGGGTGTTGCGCGCATGTCAAGAAATATTATTTATTTCCAAACGTATTTTTTCAAAGTGTTCTACAAACTGCAAACTTTAGATGCTATTTAGGCATAGAGAAAAGGCAATGAAAAGCAAAAAACAATAGTGTTGTTATAATTGTACCAACGCAGTATTACAAACCTTGCACTGTTTGTTCTGCTCAAGAGGTCAGAACCAGGTTCAGAACTGAGCTTACATTGATTGGAAGCATCGAGAGTGGCGTGGACCACGGACATTATACGACGAGGTGCCAGAAAGGAAAGCATGGAGAGTTTAACATCAAAATGCGAGGTAATGAGTAACAGTTTTCGAGGCCGCATCGGTACTTGTGTCAAGCTTGTTAAGTTTTGATGGAGTTTGAACAGTTTTCTCTCGAGTCTCGCGTTCTCATAACCGTTTCACCCTTTAAAGCTCAGGGACATATGTGAGCCTGGCACTTCCTGGGCATGTTCTGCTCCACCCGTCTACCCTGGTGGGCTCCTCTCTCTGCTCCTGGAAGCCCCATGTCTCATCAGCTCACAGAGAACGAGGGGCAGGCGTGCATCACTTGTTGCCGCTGGAATGTGTCGTCTCTCTGGAGGCAGCTTGTCTCGCGCCTCTGTGCAGCAACGTGAATTACCAATGATGCACCGCGCAGGTGTTCTTCATCTGGCCTGGACCGGGCATGAAAGGCGCATCCTGGTCCTGGCCATTCTACGGTCTGACATTGTTAAGCCGCAAAGCTCCCAGGGCCCGTTCCTGTGGACAAAATAATACCAGAAACCACTCTAAGTGCGTATCCCATTGTAACAAGTTTATTTCTAAAGAGAACATTTGTTGCATTACATCCCCATAAAAAGACTAATATGTACAGTGCTGTTACTCTCCTTAAAATACATGCTCTTCGTAGTCATAAAGCATTTCTGCACCGCTCTCAGTATCAAGGTCACTCTGCTTATTTCTGTGACGTAGTGTGTGACTGCCTTCCCTATGATTTTGCAACTTTTTGCATCCCAGAATACAGCAGAAGTGTGTTGTATATGTTAACGGCGTTTTTCCATGTCTATTGTTACTCTACTTGTATAGAACTTTGGTTGGTGGATTCTGGGTTGTTCTCTGGTGAGTGAGTTAATTACTGGTCAGATCGGAAAGTGTCTGTTTTGGTGTTGGCCCCACTTAAATAAAGGACACGTTTCTCACCTGTACGGAGTGGCGTTGCGACTTCATTTACAACAGATTTTTGCAACTATCTACAAACAACTGCAGACCAGGAGGAAACCACAGACACACTCTCCTTCAGGAAGTCTAAGACCAGACAGGAGCTCAGCACAAACGAATTCTGAGGACACAATGGAGGAGAACAACTAAAGACAACCGTCTGGTGCCACTCCAATTTCCCACTCAAGGAACGTTGAGTAAACCAAGGGGTAAGGCCAGATTTAAATATAGCGCCTCGATCGCGTCTTACCCACTGAGCTACAACATCAGCATTTTTTCCTTTTCCTTGGCGGAGCACGCACCGTGCGGTCCTGTCCAGCAACCGCACGTTATGGCACAATGCACGGTAGACTATTGAGAGTGAATATTGACGTTTTTGAGTCAAGTCGACAGTCCACACTTTAATCGGCTTGTGCGTCTCCAACGCATGACGTGTATTGCAGAATCACTCACGGCGTCCATCATGGTGCTACCAGGAAACAGCCTCACAGTATAGTGCCATTATTGGCAACATCCCCACCCACAGTCTGAGCATGCATGAATAAATAAATACACAAGACAACTTTTGTTATGGGAAAATATTGTTGCAGGTTTATTCCATACAAAAGTATGCAATAAGGTGGGTTATTTTACAGGTAATCCAAGGGCAGGCAGCTGTACCAACCTATGCTTCCCTGTCCGCCTGATGAGTCAAGCACTGTGGGGAACCCAATCAGTGCTACACCTTTTGGGTGATCCTCCTCCGGATCACGTGACCCGCTGGTCCCTTATTACTCACGCCCTTTTCAGGGCGGAGCGTAGCAGGGCAAACCCCCAGTTGGTCAGGCCCCCAACCGCCCGAAGGACTAACGGGGCGCCGTCGCGGTTTTCCAGGAACCTGCCCTGAGGCTCCTGGTCTTTGGCACCCCTATTGTGCCGCGCAGAGGTACCCTTACTGTACCCGTCTCCCGTAGAGGTACCCTTACTGTACCAGTCTAATTCCAGATCGCCCTGTAACTCCGCCTGCAACGAAAAAAGAAAACATTGCAACGTTCTACATACAATGCCTGCCAACCCCACGCCCGGTAAGCGGGAGGGTGGGAGACGGCATGTCTGGCGCAATGAGGACGCCAGAGAGGCGGGGGAAGGTATAAGTACCGTCCCCCGACCTCGCCTAGCGCCAAGGACTTCTTCCCTTGGTCCAACCCTTAGACCAGTAGGGGTGGCGTTTGTGCCCAAATGGCACTAAAGGGCCGCCCTTTTGGATGGCCCCCTGTGGGGGCCACGGGCAGCCGTATTCTAGCGATTCTGCAAACTTTAGCAACGTTGGAGATGAAGTTCACGCAACCTGCAACAACTCTACAACAATGCCAGCACTCTCTTCAGCAGTGACACACAGACCACAGTTATTAAGCATTATTTATATATCCCTTCACTATTTTGTTTTAAAAGTCATGTCTCGATCAATCAATCAATCAATCAGGGGGTTTTAAGCGCGCTACTCACCCTCCAGGGTCTCAAGGCCCTGGGGTGGGGGGGGGGGGGGCTGGGAACAACTCCGGTCAGTCGAAGAGCCAGGTCTTGAAGGTCTTCCTGAAGATGTGCAGGGTGGAGGTGCGTCTGATGTTGATCGGGAGCTCGTTCCAGGCCTCGGTCGCGATGTAGGAGAAAGTTCATCCACCCATTCGTGCTCTGCAGATGCGCGGGGTTCGGCAAGGGCGGGGTGCAGGTTTGGGTGGCATGGGTTTGTTGACAAGGAAGTGTACGCTGTGGTGATCTGTCCATGGGGTTTGCATGGTGTGGCTGATGCTGATGTTGTACCCACCTGCGAAGATTGGGTGAGGATATGTCCTGCCTTGTGGGTAGCAGTGGTGACTAGCTGTTTAAGTCCGATGTTGGCAAGGGTGGTGGAGTTGGGGTTGCTGGGGTTGTCGAGGTGGAAGTTAAAGTCTCCGATGAGTACATGGTCCATGGAGGCGAAGGCTTGGGGTTCGATGATGTCAGCAATGGTGGTGGCGAACGGAGCCCGAGATCCAAGGGGGGGGGGGTCTGTAGACAAGGATGCCTCGAAGTGTGGTTCTAGGGCTAGTCTGGATCTGGAAGTGAAGGTGTTCGGTGGTGGAGAATGAGCACCTTCTCCATCTGCACCCCAAATATCTGTAGTGCCACCACCCAATTTCTTACAGCAATCAGGGCTTGCTCCGTTACCATGGGAAGATTGGATCATCGTATTTGAAAATTATCTGGATGCCTTAGATGGCCAGGAGTTTAGCTCAAAAAGAAAAAAAGCTTCTCCATAGGCACCCCAAGTATCTGTAGTGCCACCACCCAATTTCTTACAGCAATCAGGGCTTCCTCCGATACCATGGGAAGATTAGATCATAATATTTGAAAATGATCTGGATGCCTTAGATGGCCAGGAGTTTAGCTCAAAAAGAAAAAAAGCATTGTTGCTTAGCACTTTAGGAAAGGAGAGTCAGCGCATTTTTAGATATCTACCACAAGCTTTACAAGCCAATGGCCAACCCGTACCCGATGAATAAAAGGAAGAAGTATGCAGATTAAAAGTAATGTATGCAAAAGAAGAGAACCTGCACATAAATCGTTATAAGTTCTATACCCAACACCAAAAAATTGAGTAATCGATTCGTGAATTTGTAGCCAGGTTAAGGGAGTTATCTATTAAGTGCAATTTTGGAGTTACGGCTGATGAATTGATTGGAGACCAATTAATTGTGCAGTGTATCGATAAGAAAATTCAAGAGAGATTGTGGGCAGCTAAAAGCTCCTCTTTAAAAACTGCTATTGAATTGGCCAAAGTGATAGAACATTCCGAGTGTTGCATGAAAGATCTTGAGAAACGTAATCACTGCCATGGGGTTAATGAAATATCTGAAAATTACACTTGTGAGGGATGTGACCATGGGGAGGATGACACTGGGGGAATAGCACTGGTTAAAAATAAATACACATTATTCAGCAAGAAAAGTGTGAGCCATAGAGGAGGTACAGGATTGTGCACCAGATGTGGTAATCGTGGCCATTCTCTTGACTAAAAAAAATGTGGGTGCTTTGGGAATTATGCCAGGGTGTGTAAAACAAAAACACGTGGTAGAGTGGCCTTGGTTCAAGATGGTGTAGCGTTGAGGAGTGAGCACGCGAACAGAGTACTTAGTGTTGATGGGGAGGAAGAACTAACGGAAGATTAGAGGAGGAGTGGGCCTAGGGCCACATTTCTTGTAGGTAGCAGGAATTTTTTGAATGGTGGACACGGGGTCCAAATGTACTATTATTCCAAGAAAAATGTTTCAGTGTGAGTGGGAAGGGAGAGTTTTACTGCCCAGAGATATATCATCCGCAGGTTATCAAGGGGAGTCCATAGACTTGTGGGATATTTTGAAGCAGGCATCAAGTTTTCTAACAAGGTCACGCGCGGAAAGGTGCATGTGGCAGAGCAGGGACCCCCCATATTGGGTTGTGTTAGAAATGGGGGTCTCTAGTTGGCCATGGCTGGCGCCAATGTCTAAATAGGGACCCTTCTTCCTAAGTCTGGGCCAGTGAGCTACCCCCCTTTGATAACCCCTGCTCAACCCTGTGGTAACGTAGCACGAGCAGTTAGGCCTATCTCAGAGGCCGTGTGTGAAGCGTTTATGGCCACGTACAATAAGGCAGTAATGACACCACAAAAGGACACAACTCGGGTAGATATAGAAAAATAATATCTTTATCTAACAGTTCAACTCAAAGACTCTCAAAGCGTTTCAACAACTACAATTCACGTCAACCCGTAGGGACTAAAAGAGACAACAACGTATTCACCCAAAGCGGGACACGGACTGAGTTCAGGGCCGGGGCCTACGCGAGCCATTGCGCACCAGGTACCTGTCGTTGGAAGGGACTACAGCACGCAGTTTCTGGAAGAAGCAGAGACAGTGACAGGCGGACTCCCAGCGACCACAGGTCTTGGAGGCTGAGGCCCGTAGCATGCACTCACAGTGGTTTGGGCACTCGGGGGCAGGCGGGCGCTCAGTGGCAGCAGCGCACGGCTGCGGCGGCCTGGGCTGGTGGTGGCCATGACCCTCGTCGTGCAGCTCCGTGGTGGGCTCACAGCGGCAGCAGCTCTCTCTTAGCTGCGGCGGCCCACAGAACAAATTCCAAGGATGCAAAGTTGTCAATGGTGCGAACGCTCAGCGGCCACAGCTCTCTTACCTGCGGCGGCCCACAGAACAAATCCCAAGGATGCAAAGTTGCCAATGGTGCGGGCGCTCAGTGGCCACAACTCTCTCTTGTCTGCGGTGGCCCACTGGATAAATCACGATGATGCACCGTAGCAAAGGGTGCGGGCACTCAGCAGGAGCGCCTCTCTCTGGGCTGCGGTGGCCCACGGGACGGATCCCGATGGTGCAGAGTAGCAAAGGGTGTGGGCACTCAGCGGCAGCAGCTCTCTCTTGGCTGCGGCGGTCAATGGGACGAATCACGATGGTGCACAGTAGCAACGGGTGCGGACACTCAGCGGCAGCAGCTCTCTCTTGGCTGCGGCGGCCCACGGGACAGATCAAGATGGTGCACCGTAGCAAAGGGTGTGGGCACTCAGCGGCAGCAGCTCTCTTTCCTGCGGCGGCCCACAGGACAATTCAGTGTCTCGACCAGGCGGGCACCACGGTTGGCGCTCAACGGCCACAGCGCTCTCTCGACTGCAGCGGTCCACACAGATTCAGCGGAAGGTCCGAAGGTGCCGATTCAGGCGGGCTCTCAGTGACTGCAGCTCTCTCTTAGCTGCAGCGGCCCACACGGATTCAGCGAAAGATTTGAAGATACAGATTTAGGCAGGTTCTCAGCGGCGGCAGCTCTCTCTTAGCTGCAGCGGCCCACACAGGTTTAGCAAGAAGGTTCAAAGGTTCAGAGTCAGGCGGGCACTCAGCGGCGGTAGCTCTCCCTTAGCTGCAGCGGCCCGCACAGCTTTCAGCGAAAGTTTAGAAAGTCTCGATTCCGATTCAGGTGGGCTCTCAGAGGCAGCAGCTCTCTCTTAGCTGCAGCGGCCCGCACAGGTTTAGCAAAAGTTCCGAAGCGCCCAGTCCGCGGACCTCTCAGTAGACCTAGAGGCTCCGGATTACTCCACAGAGGCCTCACCTGCAAGCAGAACTCCTCGCTCAGGATTTCCGACAGCTGACGGGGTGAAGTCTAATGTCCCTGAGACTTCTGCAGGAGGCGCTCTCGATCTAGGCCCTCGGGTAGTTTCTTCGGCAAGCTTGATGAAAGTTGCAAAGTCCTTTCCTCTGTTCAGTTGAACAGAGTTTCGTCTTGACATCCAGAAGGAACACACTTGGCCAAAGTTCCAGCGCAGCTTTTTATCCTAAAAAAAGTATTTGTTCTCTAAGGTTGTAAATCACTGACTCCGGTGAGAACCAGTTCAGTGGGGGCGGGGAGCACTTGGTTTACGAGGCGACATCCTGCCCTTTCAGAATGAGGGGGTCTGCTATCAGACACCCAGTGAGAGGTGGAGCCATCATTCACCATGCGAGGCACGGCCCTGCTTGGATCAAAGAGTCACCCCTCCCCATGCTCTGAATACCAATCTCTCTCTCCAGCCAGGTCTGACCCAGCTGGCCCTGCTGCTCCAAAGCCAGACGGCCAATACACATACACGCAACAGCCGACAGTAAAGCTTAGGCAAGAAACTACCACGTTTTCAGGAAAGGTATTTTAACCCATGCAATATATAAACGGTCCTTACTAAATGGTGCCCTTCAATGTCCTGAGCATATACATATCAAACTCGAGGGTCCTATCAGGTTCCTAGGGCCCGATAGGATGATAGAAAGCAATCTTTAACCGGCCCATCCTTGCCTATGAGAATGGATCGTTTTGCAGTAGTGACAGTGAAATGGAAGGTTACTCACTATTGAAACAGGCTACACCGATGTAGGTATTATAGTTACCCTTATTCACACAGTCATTCATATACAGGGAGCATTTGCGCTGTGATACTAAGAAGCAGTGGCACGGCGCCAAGAACATCTAAATCCAGCAATATTAAAGATAGGGAGGGTAGAGAGGAAGGGAGACCCATGTCAGTGATGCCAGGTCTAACAGGTTGGGTTCACCAATTTGACCTTCACATTATAGTCAATCTGAGGGCGCCTTCACAAGTTATGATGGTGGGGGAGGAGAGTATAGAGGACGTTTTAAAAGGGGCTGAGGTACTAATTTTAGAAAAGTTGGGACAACTCAAAGGTTATGTCCATAAAATCGTCCGAGAAAGGACGCCATACCAATACAGCACAAATTAAGGAGGGTACCTATTGTAGTATGAGAAGAAGTAAAGAAACTCATAAAGGAAATGTTGAGTGGTGGTGTCATTGAACCTGTGGAGGTATCTTGTTGGGTGTCTCCAGTGGTCATCACGAAGAAGGCGGATTACAAACTCAGGTTATGTGTGGACCTGAGATCATTAAACAAGTGCGTAGTTGCAGACACATTATCCTTATCGAACATAGGAGAGTTAGTTTCCCCCTTGAAGGACGCTAGTTTCTTCTCAAAACTGAATCTCAAAAGTGCGTACCACCAAATAAGGCTACATAAGGAGTTCGAACACCTAACAGCTTTTATTACCGCAGAAGGAACATTTCAATTTACACTGTTGCCTTTTGGGTTGTCGTCGGCAGCCAGTGTATTTCAATGCATGGTAACAGAAATCTTTAAATGGATTGACAATACAATATACTTCCAGGAAGATATTCTTGTTTTTGGAAAGACTGTGGCTGAACATAGCCAGGTTTTGAAGTCTGTTTTGCACAGGATTGCTGAAGTGGGTTTGACTCTGCACAAAGAAAAATGCTTGTTCCTGATGGAACAGATTGAATATTTTGTTTTTTATTCTGTTTATTTATTTAACATAGCTCGTAGTACCAAGTCACAATGATCAGTGAGCGACAATCAGACTGAAAGATAACATTGTTGTGATCAGCAAGAATAGTACAGCAATACACAAGTGGAATGAACAGTTGCATGGTTACTCTTCCAATCCCCCACCCCCCTCCCTGTATTTTCGCCATGGTCCCCAAATCTTTTTCCATTTCTTCATACATCCCCTACTCTTATATATGGTTTCTTCGGCACGCTGGCACCTATCTAAGTCCCTCCTCCACTGCTCCCATGACGGAGGCGTCTGAGATCCCCATCCCCTGGCGATATTTCTCTTAGCTATCGCCGCTGCTAGTGCTAACCAGAGTTCCACATGTCTTGACCGTCTGTGTCTCCCTTTATCATCAATAACAACCACCTCGGTTCCAGTGGGAGAGGTGTGCCACAACCACCGACATTATGTCTGCCATCTTAGTCCAGAAAGAGACTATAGCGGGGCACTCCCATAATATGTGGTAGAAGGTGCCTTACTCCTGACAGCCCCTCACGCAAAGGGCTGATGGGCTTCTGCCCCATTTGTACAGGTGTGTGCGAGGATAGTATATACGGTGAAGAATTTTCAATTGGACCAGTCGGAACCTAGGGCGGATTGCTATCTCATGCGGGTTCTGTATGGCGTCTTGCCAGTCGTCGTCTTCAATGGCACCTACTTCACAGGTCCATGTCTCTCTAAGTTTTACCAGTGGGTGGGGCATATTGTTTGAGTTTTTGGTAGATGGTGGACATGGGCTTCTCTAATATGGGATCCAACAATAGCCTATCCTCCATGGGGGGAGTACTCGGAATGGATGTGTCTTTGCTTATGTGTGAGTGAATGGCGTGTGTAAGTCGTAGGTAGTGGTAGTGTTGTGACTGGTGGAGGTCGTATTCCTTCTTGAGGTTGGCAAAGGAGCGGGGAGCAGAACCCTTCCAAACGTCACCCAAATAATCTATCCCGATTAGTTTCCACCCCCCAAAGCCAGTCAGCCATGACCCCTCTCACAGTTGATCTTCCAGCCACAAGGGGGGTTGTACCAGTCAATTTGTCCGTCCACCCCAGGAACCTGTTCGCTTACCTCCAGCACTTGACCACCACCCTAGTATGCGCAGGCCACTCTTTCCTAACTCTCCAAGCATATAGCAAGTGCTCCCAGTTACCCTTGGGCATTACCAGTTTGTCCACTCTATAGGCCGGTTCTGAGCTGTCTGCGTACACCCAGTCGTTCACTACCTAAAGCTGGGAGGCCCAGTAATACAGTTGCACGTCCGGGAGTGCCAGCCGCCCATCGTATACCCCCCTAGTAAATTTGTTGAGAGCTATTCTGGGAGTCCCACCATTCCAGAGCAGTGCCTGCACTGCCTGCGAGATACGCGTGAATACTCCCTGGGGGACAGGGTATGGTGTATTTTGTAAGATGTACAGCAGTCTCGGCAGGGCGAGCATCTTGAATAGTGCTGCTCGGCCTATGAGAGAAAGCGGGAGGGATCTCTAATGACTGACATCGGCCCCAAGGCGCGCCAACTGGGGTTCAAGGTTTTTATTGAAAAATTCCCCTACCTTCCTAGTTCTGTAAACCCTTAAATATTTAAAGCCATCCATAGCGACTGTGGCTGGACATCTAGTAGGGACTTGTGGGAGGGGACGCGACAGAGGAAAGATCACCGACTTCCCCCAATTGATAGTGTATACTGAATAGCTGACGAACAGTTCAAAAAGATGTAGCGCCTGCGCTATCAAATAGTATGGCCGCGCAATATATAGTATGATATCATCAGCGTATAAAGAAATACGCTCCTCCCAGTCATCCGACAAAGCCAGGCCCCAAAAAGACCCGTCCCTCCTGATCCAGTGTGCCAATGGCTGCAGTGTGCCAATGGCTCCAATGCCAAGGCAAACAGGAGAGGAGACAAGGGGCAGCCTTGTCTGGTACCTCTCTCAAGGGGGAACACCCTGGACACCGTCCTATTCACTCTAACCCGAGCCATCGGTTGTTCGTACAGAAGACGCAGCCATGCACAGAAGGTGGGGCCAAAGCTAAATTTCTGAAGTACCATAAATAAGTAAGGCCATTCGATACTATCGAATGCCATTGATGCATCCAGTGACATCAATGCCGTCTGCATATCCCCGACATCCTCCGTCATATAGATCACTCCATATAGACGTTAAAGATTGTGACAGGTGCTCCTACGGGGTATGGGTCCACATGCACCAAGTCTGGAAGGACCGACAGCAATCTGTCCGCCAAGGCCTTGGCCAGAATCTTGGCCTCCGCATTGATAAGAGAGATGGGGTGGTATGAGGAGCAGTGGTCCGGTGGCTTCCCTTCTTTGTGAATAACCACTATCATAGCTTCCCGTTGATCGGGGGGAGCGTACCCCCCTCTCTAGCTTCCGGGAACATCTGAATAAGGGGTTTGTGATTGACATTTGTCTATCTCTTGTAGATTTCTATCGGGAGCCCGTTGGGCCCTGGTGCTTTTCCGGATTGTAGTGAATTAAGGGCTTTACTAATTTCCTCTTCCGTGAGGTCCGCATCGAGGCGGTCACTCTGTTCACTGGACAGATGCGGCAGCTGGAAATCCTGTAGGAATTCAGCACAGTCCACCTCGGTTCTAGTGCACACTGGTGAATACACCCTTTCAAAGTGGGACGCGAACGCCTCCGCTATGGCCATACTGTTGGATACTAAGGACCCCGACTCATCCCTCACCTGCGCTACCCATGAGCGCTCCCTATCTCACCGCTCTAGCCAGACCAGCAACTTTAGGGATATGTCTCCCACATCGTATAGCCGGCGTTGTGTGGCCAGTGCATACGCCCGTGCCTCCTCTTCTGCTAGGGAACGAAGCTCCCGTTGTTTGAGTGTCAGTCTATGATGGAGATCTACAGAGGAGGCTGTACCGGCCTCCCCTTCCAATTGCTCAATGTCTTGTTCAATTTGGCTGATCCGCAGGCGTTCCTCCTTCCTTTGGGCACCAATCAATGCATGTGCCTGCCCCCTCAACACCGTTTTGTAGGCTTCCCACAGCATTACATGGGAGTCCACGAGCCCTGGTTTTCCTCAAAATAGAGCTGCAAGCCCTCTCGGAGTTTGCCGCCTATCGACTGATCGCGAAGATGCCATGGGTCAATCCTCGGGAAGGAGGCCCTGTTGATGAACGGGCCCTGAAGTGAGACCTCGACCGGCGCATAGTCTGAGATGCCACGGGCCAAGATGCAGGGGTCAGTAAAGGCTCCCATCTGGTCGGAGCGAGCTAAGAAATAGTCAAGCCTGGAAGATGTCGTATATCGGGCTGAGTAAAAGGTGTAGTGCCTACTGGTTGGGCGGTGTGCCTGCCACAGGTTGCTAAGGCCCAATGCTGTGACAAAACCCCCCAAGCCCCGCTCCCCTGATCGGTCCATATCTGCAGTCATTACCGCATGCAGTCGCCCCCCAACAGGAGAAGCCCCTGGGGAGGATCCGCCAGGAATGAGCCCAGCCGCGGAAGCATAGATGGGTGTAGACCCGGCGGGATATAGCAGGAGCAGAAGACTACTGTGCGGCCCTCCCACTTTACCGCAGCCGCAACAAGGCAGCCCGTATCATAGGACCACGTGCCCAGCAGGACCGCTGGCATGGCATTACGGATTAGGATGCCCACCCCTCTTGAGCCCGACGTGAACCCAGAGTGAACAACCAGTTTATAACCAAAGCGGTCAAGGGCTTTACATGTGTTTCCAGCCAAGTGCGTCTCCTGGATGTGGACCACATCTGGAGCAAGTCGTTTAAGGTATTGTAGGATGAGGGTCCTCTTAATTTTGTTACCCAGCCCATTCACATTCCACGTCCAAGGGATGCACTTAGTTTGGGAACCCATTGCAGACAAAAAATAGTTAACAGCATCAACCAGGTGATAGGACCTTTTGTGTCGTCGAACAGAGCACCATGTGTTACAGGACTGTATTGGAATCGAGCATAACATACAGACCCCTGAAACAAACCCCCCTTCCTCTCCAACACCCCCCACCCTGCCTCCCTGCTAGATGGGTCCCCAACCTCCCACCTTATGAACATGCAGAGTGCCTGTAGCCCTGTTACATCCCTGCACAACATGTAAGAGGAAACATGGACTTGCAGTCAGCCAGAAGAATTATACAAAACTAGCGAATGTCCCACCCCCATGAACTTTTTTTTTGGTGTTAGGGCAAACCAGTGGGATGTTACAATGGCCAACCCCTGTTGAGGTCGCCCCCTTTGAGTCGTGCACCTCCCATGGCTTCCAGCCCCTGGAGCAGCTGGATAGGAGTCCAACAGTTCTCACTTAGAGAGGCTCTGCATGATTCCATCATATATTTCACGCCTTGCTCCCTGAGAGCCCCCTTCACTCCCTCGAAGGATCGGCGCTGGACGTGCAAGATGAAGTCCGGGAAAAATCGAATCGTGGCATTCTCAAGGCGAAAGTCTCCTTTCGACCGCGCCGAACAGATTGAATATTTGAGGTACAAAATTTGAGCATTGGGCATCAAACCTAAGAAAAGTTTGCTCAGTGCCATTGAACTGGCACCTACTCCTGTTGATAAAGATCAGTTGAGGTCTTTTATGGGACTGATAGAGTATTGTTCCAAGTTTGTACAGGGGTTCTCGGATAAAACTGTATGTTTGAGACATTACTTAGAAAAGGAGTGAAGTTTGAGTGGAAGGATCAACAAACTGAGTGTTTTAACAACAGAAAGAATGAAATTTGTCAGGCAAATCTGTTGGCCCCATTTGATATCAAACTCAAATCTATCATCATGGTTGATGCTAGCACAATAGGAGTATGGGCTGTCTTCTCTCAGAGACATTCAAGTGGAAAAAAGATGGTTGCGTTCATGTCCAGGACGCTTACGACTGCCGAACACAACTATTCTGTAATAGAAAGGGAGGCATTAGCTGCGGCTTGGGGTGTGAACTATTTTCACACATATCTCTGGGGTATGAGGTTCTTACTTAGGACTGACCACAAGCCCTTGGTGCTGGGAAAGGTTCCACGAGGTTGGCAGCAAATCTCCAAGAGTATCAATATGATACGTGCACGGTTGGATACACCTACAGGCAGACTGCCTGTTCAGATTGTCTGTAGATTGGAAAGCTGTGGATGGGCCTTCTGTTTCACACTCTGACGATGATGGTGCTGTTGGTTCTGTGCCAGATGTGGTGGCATTTGGAGAAGGAACATTTACAGCCGAAGAATGCCGCCTAGAAATGGAGACAGACGATGTCCTCATGTGGTGATGAATTTGGTTAATATGGGTTCCAGGAGAGAGAGAGTTGTGTTGTTGTGTCTGTGCGTCCTTTTATTAAGGTGTTGTATGAGCATAGGTTTGTTCCACCTTTTGGGTTAAGAAGAAAATTGTTGGCGCTTGCACACGAGTGTCATTTGGGAAAAACTTTAACTCAACGTTGCTTTAAGACTCATTTTTGGTGGCCAGGCATGGATGAGCAATACCCTGAGTTGAGAGGTGTACTATTTGCAAAGAGGGTGAAAAAAGATTGAAGGTGGGCTCTAAAACCGAGATGGGTCACATTAGGGACCCACGTGAAGCATGGCATAGTGTTTGCTTCGATTTCTATTGGTCCTATGGATGGACCAGGTTTGCCATTGTTGTGATTGACGTATTTTCCAAGTGGTTGTACGTGAAGGTCGCGAGAGAGATCATGACTGAGAGTACTATTTCATATTTGAGTAAGTTGTGCCATGATGAAGGGTTCCATCTGTCCTCATCAGTAACAATGGAACGCAGTTGGTGTCACGTGACATGCAGGCTTTCTTGAACGGTTGTGGTGTTGTGCATCATCGGGCTTCTTTGTACAACTTGCCCAAGAAAATGGCCTCTGTGAGAGGGCTAACAGGTTGGTCAAGGTATTATTCAGAAGGCGTGCACAAATGGTGGAGTGGTTCAGAGAATGGTTGATGAGATAGTGTGGACATTTCGTACCACTAAACAAGTTCAAAGTGGAAAGTCTCCTTTTGAGTTGATGGGTGGGAGATCCCTAGGTTCTAAGTTAGTCCCTGCGTGGATAAAAAAGTGGGTGTCTGATGGCGGTGAGAGGAGTGCGATTCGCATGAGTGAATCTTATGTTGTGGGACGCCGCATCCGAGTAGGAGATTTGGTCAAGTCACGACACGGAGAATTGGTAGAGGGCTTTCAAAGTTAAAAGGTCCCTGTAGAACTAAGGAAGCTTTTCGTAATTGTGTAGTTTTAGAGAACCTCCGTCGTGTGACCCTTTATCAGAGGGGTGTGGTGACTGATGAGAAGGTGTGCCGTGTGAGGGTAGCAGTTATCTTTTGGCACAGGACATAGGAGGTGTGGACATGCCTGTGGTGTCAACGTTGGTGGGGGGACTGGAGGCAGTAGTATGTTGCCTTCTCCTTCAACCACCGGAAGTGTGTTCCCTTGTAAGAACAGAGAAACTTTCCGGGTGATGAAGTGTTTGAGAAGGCGTAAGCCTCCCGTATATTTAGATTACTTTGTATGTTAATTTCAGGTTTTTGGGGGGTTTGTTTCTTTGTTTTGGGAAAGGGGGAAGGTGTGTTGTATATGTTCACAGCTTTTTTCCATGTCTATCGTTACTCTGCTTGTATAGAACTTTGGTGGTTCGGCTCTGGGTTGTTTTTATAAAGGGACTTTCCTTGCTGAGTCAGTTATTCCCTGGTCAGCTGGGAAAGTGTCAGTTTTGCTGTTGGCTCCACTTAATTAAAGGAAACGTTTCTCAGCTGTATGGAGTGCTTTTCGACTTAATTTACAACAACGTGTAATAATGTTAAGTGAAATGCCTGGCCATAGGATATACTATATCTTAATATTTGATTTTGCAATTTCAGCGTGCCTCCCACTTATATTTGTGGGCATACTCATTTTAGAGCATACATCATGTTTGAAATGGAGTTATTCCAGTGTATAATCGTGTTGTCATTGAAGCAGATTTCTAATCGCTTTCTATTTATTTAAACTTCAGTACAAATAAAATATACGGGCAGATAATGGACATCAGACAGAAGTGGAAGCGCGAAACTACCAACTGGGGCACAGTTAGCACACTTAGGCTCAAGTGAATTCCTTCAGTTTCCTGGGTAATATTTTGTAGATCAGATTCAGAGGTAGAATTTGTCCCGTTTCTCTTGTGAAATGTTTTGATTGATTACTTGGTGTTGGACTGGAGGCGTTCTGGCCTGGGCTATTTATCCTTAGTTGTCATTAAAATTTAGATCTGATCAGTCCAATCTGTCTCTACTAGCATTTTAACTCTCCCTTTTGTCTGCTGTGCTTGACTTTTTTGTATATATAAATTCTCCCTTTGGAAAACTGTGAATTGATGGTTTCTCATTACAGCTCTGTGGATGAAGTAAACACCGACAACAGTTGTTTTTAAGTCACCCAAAAACATCTGTTCTAAATGTATAATTCTGTCTCGGCGCTTTAAAAGCACCACTGCACACAATTCATCAAATGAATGGAGTCCTTCCTGGGGCTTTGCTTATCTGTGGGTCCTTGTAGCTGCAAAACTACTGTTGGAGCCTAGAGGGAGCTCCAACCACACATATGTGTCTCGGGAAGAACTACCTAATTGTACTTTGTGTTCAATTCCTGCGTTAGTCCCAGTGGGGCTTGAATGGTTTTATATCTGTTAGAGAACAGACGTTTCTGGCATTGTTTGTTTGCTTAAAGCTATTTCTTGATTTCACAGGAGAAATGTACCTGTCAGTATGTGATAGGGTCTGGTTAGAAAGACGTGTGTGTGACTGGAGCGGGCTGGGCCTTCCTCTGTGCTTTGGGCTCTCCGTGTGGAAGTCACAGCTCGGCCGTCTACGTGTGGCAGGCCGCCTGCGCACTAATGTGCTAGCGGGTAATGTCAGAATATACAACCGTCCCACTATTAGTTGGTGTTTGTTGCTGCTTCGGGAGAATGCATACGTGACCCGTGACATGATTATGACCAGACAACGCACATATAAACATTACCTTTTTATAACGTATGGTGTTATGAAACCTTGCACCTTATCCCTGACACAGCTGAGAGCTATATCCAGACCCCTGACACAGCTGAGAGCCTTACACCTTACACCTTACACCTTACCCTTGACACAGCTGAGAGCCATATCCAGAACCCTGGCGCAGCTGAGAGCCACGTCAAGACCCCTGGCGCAGCTGCGAGCCATGCCCAGACCTCTGGCGCAGGTGAGAGCCATGCCCAGACTCCTGGCTCAGCTCAGAGCCACTGCCAAACCCCTGGTGCAGCTGAGAGCCACGCCCAGACCCTAGGCGCATCTGAGAGCCATAGCCAGACCCCTGACGCAGCTGAGAGCATTACTCTACCCCTGACACAGCTGAGAGCCATGCCCAGACCCATGGCGCAGCTGAGAGCCATGCCCAGACCCATAGCGCAGCTGAGAGCCATGCCCAGACCCATAGCGCAGCTGAGAGCCATGCCCAGAGCCCTGGCGCAGCTGAGAGCCACGCCCAGACCCATAGCGCAGCTGAGAGCCATGCCCAGACCCCTGGCGCAGCTGAGAGCCATGCCCAGACCCCTGGCGCAGCTGAGAGCCAAGCCCAGACCCCTGGCGCAGCTGAGAGCCAAGCCCAGACCCCTGGCGCAGCTGAGAGCCACGCCCAGACCCCTGGCGCAGCTGAGAGCCACGCCCAGACCCCTGGCGCAGCTGAGAGCCACGCCCAGACCCCTGGCGCAGCTGAGAGCCACGCCCAGACCCGTGGCGCAGCTGAGAGCCACGCCCAAACCCGTGGCGCAGCTGAGAGCCACGCCCAGACCCGTGGCGCAGCTGAGAGCCACGCCCAGACCCGTGGCGCAGCTGAGAGCCACGCCCAGACCCGTGGCGCAGCTGAGAGCCACGCCCAGACCCGTGGCGCAGCTGAGAGCCACGCCCAGACCCCCGGCCTAGCTGAGAGCCACTCACAGACCCCCGGCACAGCTGAGAGCCACTCCCAGACCCCTGACGCAGCTGAGAGTCAGACCCCTAACACAGCTGAGATCCAGGCCCCTGGCGCAGCTGAGAGTCAGACCCCTAACACAGCTGAGATCCAGGCCCCTGGCGCAGCTGAGAGCCAGCCCCCTGACACAGCTGAGAGCCGTACTCCTACCCCTGACACAGCTGAGAGCCGTACCCCTACCCCTGACACAGCTGAGAGCCACGCCTAGACCCTTGTAACAGCTGAGAGCCACAGCCAGACCCCTGACACAGCTAAGAGCCAACCCAGACCCCTGACACAGCTGAGAGCCAGACCCCTGACACAGCTGAGAGCCATACCCCTACCACAGCTGAGAGCCACACCCAGACCCCTGTAACAGCCGAGAGCCATAGCCAGACCCATGACACAGCTAAGAGCCACGCCCAGACCTTTGACACAGCTGAGAGCCAAAGCCAGACCCCTGACGCAGCTGAGAGCCTTACACCTTACCCCTGACACAGCTGAGAGCCTTACACCTTACCCTTGACACAGCTGAGAGCCACGCCCAGACCCTTGGCGCAGCTGAGAGCCACGCCCAGACCCATGGCACAGCTGAGAGCCACGCCCAGACCCCTGGCGCAGCTGAGAGCCACGCCCAGACCCCCCGTGAGAGCCTTACACAGTACCCCTGAAACAGCTGAGAGCCATATCCAGACCCCTGACACAGCTGAGAGCCTTACACCTTACCCTTGACACAGCTGAGAGCCACACACAGACCCCCGACTCAGCTGAGAGCCACTCCCAGACCCCCGGCTCAGCTGAGATCCACTCCCAGACCCCCGGCTCAGCTGAGAGCCACTCCCAGACCCCCGGTTCAGCTGAAAGCCACTCCCAGACCCCTGACACAGCTGAGCATCAGGTCCCTAACGCAGCTGAGAGCCACGCCTAGACCCCTGGCGCAGCTGAGAGCCACGCCTAGACCCCTGGCGCAGCTGAGAGCCACGTCTAGACCCCTGGCGCAGCTGAGAGCCACGCCTAGACCCCTGGCGCAGCTGAGAGCCACGCCTAGACCCCTGGCGCAGCTGAGAGCCATGCCCGGGCCCTTGGCGCAGCTGAGAGCCAAGCCCGGACCCCTGGCGCAGCTGAGAGCCACGCCCAGACCCCTGGCGCAGCTGAGAGCCACGCCCGGACCCCTGGCGCAGCTGAGAGCCACGCCCAGACCCCTGGTGCAGCTGAGAGCCACGCCCGGACCCCTGGCGCAGCTGAGAGCCACGCCCGGACCCCTGGCGCAGCTGAGAGCCACGCCCAGACCCCTGGCGCAGCTGAAAGCCACGCCCAGACCCCTGGCGCAGCTGAGAGCCACGCCCAGACCCCTGGCGCAGCTGAGAGCCACGCCCAGACCCCTGGCGCTGCTGAGAGTCACGCCCAGACCCCCATCTCAGCTGAGAGCCACGCCCAGACCCCAGTCTCAACTGAGAGCCAATCCCAGATCCGTGGCGCAGCTGAGAGCCACGCCCAGACCCATGGCGCAGCTGAGAGCCACGCCCAGACCCGTGGCGCAGCTGAGAGCCACGCCCAGACCCGTGGCGCAGCTGAGAGCCACGCCCAGACCCGTGGCGCAGCTGAGAGCCACGTCCAGACCCCTGGCCTAGCTGAGAGCCACTCCCAGACCCCCGGCCTAGCTGAGAGCCACTCCCAGACCCCCGGCTCAGCTGAGAGCCACTCCCAGACCCCTGACGCAGCTGAGAGTCAGACCCCTAACACAGCTGAGATCCAGGCCCCTGGCGCAGCTGAGAGCCAGCCCCCTGACACAGCTGAGAGCCGTACCCCTACCCCTGACACAGCTGAGAGCCGTACCCCTACCCCTGACACAGCTGAGAGCCACGCCCAGACCCCTGGCGCAGCTGAGAGCCACGCCCAGACCCCTGGTGCAGCGGAGAGCCACGCCCAGACCCCTGGCGCAGCTGAGAGCCATGCCCAGACCTCTGGCGCAGGTGAGAGCCATGCCCAGACTCCTGGCTCAGCTGAGAGCCACACCCAAACCCCTGGTGCAGCTGAGAGCCAGACCCTAGGCGCAGCTGATAGCCATAGCCAGACCCCTGACTCAGCTGAGAGCCTTACTCCTACCCCTGACACAGCTGAGAGCCACGCCCAGACCCATGGCGCAGCTGAGAGCCATGCCCAGACCCATAGCGCAGCTGAGAGCCAAGCCCAGACCCCTGGCGCAGCTGAGAGCCAAGCCCAGACCCCTGACGCAGCTGAGAGCCACGCCCAGACCCCTGGCGCAGCTGAGAGCCATGCCCAGACCCCTGGCGCAGCTGAGAGCCAAGCCCAGACCCCTGGCGCAGCTGTGGGCCACGCCCAGACCCCTGGCGCAGCTGAGAGCCACGCCCAGACCCCTGGCGCAGCTGAGAGCCACGCCCAGACCCCTGGCGCAGCCGAGAGCCATGCCCACACCCCTGGCGCAGCTGAGAGCCACGCCCAGACCCGTGGCGCAGCTGAGAGCCACGCCCAGACCCGTGGCGCAGCTGAGAGCCACGCCCAGACCCCCGGCCTAGCTGAGAGCCACACCCAGACCCCCGGCCTAGCTGAGAGCCACACCCAGACCCCCGGCTCAGCTGAGAGCCACGCCCAGACCCCCGGCTCAGCTGAGAGCCACGCCCAGACCCCCGGCTCAGCTGAGAGCCACTCCCAGACCCCTGACGCAGCTGAGAGTCAGACCCCTAACACAGCTGAGATCCAGGCCCCTGGCGCAGCTGAGAGCCAGCCCCCTGACACAGCTGAGAGCCGTACCCCTATCCCTGACACAGCTGAGAGCCGTACCCCTACCCCTGACACAGCTGAGCCACGCCTAGACCCTTGTAACAGCTGAGAGCCACAGCCAGACCCCTACACAGCTAAGAGCCAACCCAGACCCCTGACACAGCTGAGAGCCAGACCCCTGACACAGCTGAGAGCCATACCCCTACCACAGCTGAGAGCCACACCCAGACCCCTGTAACAGCCGAGAGCCACAGCCAGACCCCTGACACAGCTAAGAGCCACGCCCAGACCTTTGACACAGCTGACAGCCAAAGCCGGACCCCTGACGCAGCTGAGAGCCTTACACCTTACCCCTGACACAGATGAGAGCCTTACACAGTACCCCTGAAACAGCTGAGAGCCATATCCAGACCCCTGACACAGCTGAGAGCCTTATACCGTACCCTTGACACAGCTGAGAGCCACGCCCAGACCCCTGGCGCAGCTGAGAGCCACGCCCAGACCCCTGGCGCAGCTGAGAGCCACGCCCAGACCCCTGGCACAGCTGAGAGCCACGCCCAGACCCCCCGTGCAGCTGAGAGCCCGCCCAGAACCCCGGCGCAGCTGAGAGCCACGCACAGACCCCCGACTCAGCTGAGAGCCACTCCCAGACCCCCAGCTCAGCTGAGATCCACTCCCAGACCCCCGGCTCAGCTGAGAGCCACTCCCAGACCCCTGGCTCAGCTGAGAGCCACTCCCAGACCCCCGGCTCAGCTGAGAGCCACTCCCAGACCCCGGCTCAGCTGAGAGCCACTCCCAGACCCCCGGCTCAGCTGAAAGCCACTCCCAGACCCCTGACACAGCTGAGCGTCAGACCCCTAACGCAGCTGAGAGCCACGCCTAGACCCCTGGCGCAGCTGAGAGCCACGCCTAGACCCCTGGCGCAGCTGAGAGCCACGCCTAGACCCCTGGCGCAGCTGACAGCCACGCCTAGACCCCTGGCGCAGCTGAGAGCCGCGCCTAGACCCCTGGCGCAGCTGAGAGCCGCGCCTAGACCCCTGGCGCAGCTGAGAGCCGCGCCTAGACCCCTGGCGCAGCTGAGAGCCACGCCTAGACCCCAGGTGCAGCTGAGAGCCACGCCCGGACCCCTGGCGCAGCTGAGAGCCACGCCCGGACCCCTGGCGCAGCTGAGAGCCACGCCCGGACCCCTGGCGCAGCTGAGAGCCACACCCGGACCCCTGGTGCAGCTGAGAGCCACGCCCGGACCCCTGGTGCAGCTGAGAGCCACGCCCGGACCCCTGGTGCAGCTGAGAGCCACGCCCGGACCCCTGGCGCAGCTGAGAGCCACGCCCAGACCCCTGGCGCAGCTGAGAGCCACGCCCAGACCCCTGGCGCAGCTGAGAGCCACGCCCAGACCCCTGGCGCAGCTGAGAGCCACGCCCAGACCCCTGGCGCAGCTGAGAGCCACGCCCGGACCCCTGGCGCAGCTGAGAGCCACATTCGGACCCCTGGCGCAGCTGAGTGCCACGCCCGGACGCCTGGCGCATCTGAGAGCCACGCCCGGACCCCTGGCACATCTGAGAGCCACGCCCGGACCCCTGGCGCAGCTGAGAGCCACACACAGACCTCTGGCTCAGCTGAGAGTCACGCCCAGACCTCCATCTCAGCTGAGAGCCAATCCCAGACCCCCGTCTCAGCTGAGAACCAATCCCAGACCCCCGCCTCAGCTGAGAGCCACTCCCAGACCCCCGGCTCAGCTGAGAGCCACTCCCAGACCCCCGACACAGCTGCGAGCCTCTCCCAGACCCCCGGCGCAGCTGAGAGCCACGCACAGACCCCCGACTCAGCTGAGAGCCACTCCCAGACCCCCAGCTCAGCTGAGAGCCACTCCCAGACCCCCGGCTCAGCTGAGATCCACTCCCAGACCCCCGGCTCAGCTGAGAGCCGCTCCCAGACCCCTGGCTCAGCTGAGAGCCACTCCCAGACCCCTGGCTCAGCTGAGAGCCACTACCAGACCCCCGGCTCAGCTGAGAGCCACTCCCAGACCCCCGGCTCAGCTGAGAGCCACTCCCAGACCCCGGCTCAGCTGAGAGCCCCTCCCAGACCCCCGGCTCAGCTGAAAGCCACTCCCAGACCCCTGACACAGCTGAGCGTCAGACCCCTAACGCAGCTGAGAGCCACGCCTAGACCCCTGGCGCAGCTGAGAGCCACGACCGGACCCCTGGCGCAGCTGAAAGCCACGCCCAGACCCGTGGCGCAGCTGAGAGCCAAGCCCAGACCCACGGCCTAGCTGAGAGCCACTCCCAGACCCCCGGCTCAGCTGAGAGCCACTCCCAGACCCCTGACGCAGCTGAGAGTCAGACCCCTAACACAGCTGAGATCCAGGCCCCTGGCGCAGCTGAGAGCCAGCCCCCTGACACAGCTGAGAGCCGTACCCCTACCCCTGACACAGCTGAGAGCCGTACCCCTACCCCTGACACAGCTGAGAGCCAAGCCTAGACCCTTGTAACAGCTGAGAGCCACAGCCAGACCCCTGACACAGCTAAGAGCCAGCCCAGACCCCTGACACAGCTGAGAGCCAGACCCCTCACACAGCTGAGAGCCATACCCCTACCACAGCTGAGAGCCACACCCAGACCCCTGTAACAGCCGAGAGCCATAGCCAGACCCATGACACAGCTAAGAGCCACGCCCAGACCTTTGACACAGCTGAGAGCCAAAGCCAGACCCCTGACGCAGCTGAGAGCCTTACACCTTACCCCTGACACAGCTGAGAGCCTTACACCTTACCCTTGACACAGCTGAGAGCCACGCCCAGACCCTTGGCGCAGCTGAGAGCCACGCCCAGACCCATGGCACAGCTGAGAGCCACGCCCAGACCCCTGGCGCAGCTGAGAGCCACGCCCAGACCCCCCGTGAGAGCCTTACACAGTACCCCTGAAACAGCTGAGAGCCATATCCAGACCCCTGACACAGCTGAGAGCCTTACACCTTACCCTTGACACAGCTGAGAGCCACGCACAGACCCCCGACTCAGCTGAGAGCCACTCCCAGACCCCCAGCTCCGCTGAGATCCACTCCCAGACCCCCGGCTCAGCTGAGAGCCACTCCCAGACCCCTGGCTCAGCTGAGAGCCACTCCCAGACCCCCGGCTCAGCTGAGAGCCACTCCCAGACCCCCGGCTCAGCTGAGAGCCACTCCCAGACCCCCGGCTCAGCTGAAAGCCACTCCCAGACCCCTGACAAAGCTGAGCGTCAGACCCCTGGCGCAGCTGAGAGCCACGCCTAGACCCCTGGCGCAGCTGAGAGCCACGCCTAGACCCCTGGCGCAGCTGAGAGCCACGCCTAGACCCCTGGCGCAGCTGAGAGCCACGCCTAGACCCCTGGCGCAGCTGAGAGCCACGCCCGGGCCCTTGGCGCAGCTGAGAGCCACGCCCGGACCCCTGGCGCAGCTGAGAGCCACGCCCAGACCCCTGGCGCAGCTGAGAGCCACGCCCGGACCCCTGGCGCAGCTGAGAGCCACGCCCAGACCCCTGGTGCAGCTGAGAGCCACGCCCGGACCCCAGGCGCAGCTGAGAGCCACGCCCATACCCCTGGTGCAGCTGAGAGCCACGCCCAGACCCCTGGCGCAGCTGAGAGCCACGCCCGGACCCCTGGCGCAGCTGAGAGCCACGCCCGGACCCCTGGCGCAGCTGAGTGCCACGCCCGGACGCCTGGCGCAGCTGAGAGCCACGCCCGGACCCCTGCCACATCTGAGAGCCACGCCCAGACCCCTGGCGCAGCTGAGAGCCACGCCCAGACCCCTGGCGCTGCTGAGAGTCACGCCCAGACCCCCATCTCAGCTGAGAGCCACGCCCAGACCCCAGTCTCAACTGAGAGCCAATGCCAGATCCGTGGCGCAGCTGAGAGCCACGCCCAGACCCATGGCGCAGCTGAGAGCCACGCCCAGACCCGTGGCGCAGCTGAGAGCCACGCCCAGACCCGTGGCGCAGCTGAGAGCCACGCCCAGACCCGTGGCGCAGCTGAGAGCCACGTCCAGACCCCCGGCCTAGCTGAGAGCCACTCCCAGACCCCCGGCTCAGCTGAGAGCCACTCCCAGACCCCTGACGCAGCTGAGAGTCAGACCCCTAACACAGCTGAGATCCAGGCCCCTGGCGCAGCTGAGAGCCAGCCCCCTGACACAGCTGAGAGCCGTACCCCTACCCCTGACACAGCTGAGAGCCGTACCCCTACCCCTGACACAGCTGAGAGCCACGCCCAGACCCCTGGCGCAGCTGAGAGCCACGCCCAGACCCCTGGTGCAGCGGAGAGCCACGCCCAGACCCCTGGCGCAGCTGAGAGCCATGCCCAGACCTCTGGCGCAGGTGAGAGCCATGCCCAGACTCCTGGCTCAGCTGAGAGCCACACCCAAACCCCTGGTGCAGCTGAGAGCCAGACCCTAGGCGCAGCTGATAGCCATAGCCAGACCCCTGACTCAGCTGAGAGCCTTACTCCTACCCCTGACACAGCTGAGAGCCACGCCCAGACCCATGGCGCAGCTGAGAGCCATGCCCAGACCCATAGCGCAGCTGAGAGCCAAGCCCAGACCCCTGGCGCAGCTGAGAGCCAAGCCCAGACCCCTGACGCAGCTGAGAGCCTTACTCCTACCCCTGACACAGCTGAAAGCCACGCCCAGACCCATGGCGCAGCTGAGAGCCATGCCCAGACCCATGGCGCAGCTGAGAGCCATGCCCAGACCCCTGGCGCAGCTGAGAGCCACGCCCAGACCCATGGCGCAGCTGAGAGCCATGCCCAGACCCCTGGCGCAGCTGAGAGCCATGCCCAGACCCCTGGCGCAGCTGAGAGCCAAGCCCAGACCCCTGGCGCAGCTGAGAGCCATGCCCAGACCCCTGGCGCAGCTGAGAGCCACGCCCAGACCCCTGGCGCAGCTGAGAGCCACGCCCAGACCCCTGGCGCAGCTGAGAGCCATGCCCACACCCCTGGCGCAGCTGAGAGCCACGCCCAGACCCGTGGCGCAGCTGAGAGCCATGCCCAGACCCGTGGCGCAGCTGAGAGCCACGCCCAGACCCGTGGCGCAGCTGAGAGCCACGCCCAGACCAGTGGCGCAGCTGAGAGCCACGCCCAGACCCCCGGCCTAGCTGAGAGCCACACCCAGACCCCCGGCCTAGCTGAGAGCCACACCCAGACCCCCGGCTCAGCTGAGAGCCACGCCCAGACCCCCGGCTCAGCTGAGAGCCACTCCCAGACCCCTGACGCAGCTGAGAGTCAGACCCCTAACACAGCTGAGATCCAGGCCCCTGGCGCAGCTGAGAGCCAGCCCCCTGACACAGCTGAGAGCCGTACCCCTATCCCTGACACAGCTGAGAGCCGTACCCCTACCCCTGACACAGCTGAGCCACGCCTAGACCCTTGTAACAGCTGAGAGCCACAGCCAGACCCCTACACAGCTAAGAGCCAACCCAGACCCCTGACACAGCTGAGAGCCAGACCCCTGACACAGCTGAGAGCCATACCCCTACCACAGCTGAGAGCCACACCCAGACCCCTGTAACAGCCGAGAGCCACAGCCAGACCCCTGACACAGCTAAGAGCCACGCCCAGACCTTTGACACAGCTGACAGCCAAAGCCGGACCCCTGACACAGCTGAGAGCCTTATACCGTACCCTTGACACAGCTGAGAGCCACGCCCAGACCCCTGGCGCAGCTGAGAGCCACGCCCAGACCCATGGCACAGCTGAGAGCCACGCCCAGACCCCTGGCACAGCTGAGAGCCACGCCCAGACCCCCCGTGCAGCTGAGAGCCCGCCCAGAACCCCGGCGCAGCTGAGAGCCACGCACAGACCCCCGACTCAGCTGAGAGCCACTCCCAGACCCCCAGCTCAGCTGAGATCCACTCCCAGACCCCCGGCTCAGCTGAGAGCCACTCCCAGACCCCTGGCTCAGCTGAGAGCCACTCCCAGACCCCCGGCTCAGCTGAGAGCCACTCCCAGACCCCGGCTCAGCTGAGAGCCACTCCCAGACCCCCGGCTCAGCTGAAAGCCACTCCCAGACCCCTGACACAGCTGAGCGTCAGACCCCTAACGCAGCTGAGAGCCACGCCTAGACCCCTGGCGCAGCTGAGAGCCACGCCTAGACCCCTGGCGCAGCTGACAGCCACGCCTAGACCCCTGGCGCAGCTGAGAGCCGCGCCTAGACCCCTGGCGCATCTGAGAGCCGCGCCTAGACCCCTGGCGCAGCTGAGAGCCGCGCCTAGACCCCTGGCGCAGCTGAGACCACGCCTAGACCCCAGGTGCAGCTGAGAGCCACGCCCGGACCCCTGGCGCAGCTGAGAGCCACGCCCGGACCCCTGGCGCAGCTGAGAGCCACGCCCGGACCCCTGGCGCAGCTGAGAGCCACGCCCGGACCCCTGGCGCAGCTGAGAGCCACACCCGGACCCCTGGTGCAGCTGAGAGCCACGCCCGGACCCCTGGCGCAGCTGAGAGCCACGCCCAGACCCCTGGCGCAGCTGAGAGCCACGCCCAGACCCCTGGCGCAGCTGAGAGCCACGCCCAGACCCCTGGCGCAGCTGAGAGCCACGCCCAGACCCCTGGCGCAGCTGAGAGCCACGCCCGGACCCCTGGCGCAGCAGAGAGCCACATTCGGACCCCTGGCGCAGCTGAGTGCCACGCCCGGACGCCTGGCGCATCTGAGAGCCACGCCCGGACCCCTGGCACATCTGAGAGCCACGCCCGGACCCCTGGCGCAGCTGAGAGCCACACACAGACCTCTGGCTCAGCTGAGAGTCACGCCCAGACCTCCATCTCAGCTGAGAGCCACGCCCAGACCCCCGTCTCAGCTGAGAGCCAATCCCAGACCCCCGCCTCAGCTGAGAGCCACTCCCAGACCCCCGGCTCAGCTGAGAGCCACGCCCAGACCCCTGGCGCAGCTGAGAGCCACGCCCAGACCCCTGGCGCAGCTGAGAGCCACGCCCAGACCCCTGGCGCAGCTGAGAGCCACGCCCAGACCCCTGGCGCAGCAGAGAGCCACATTCGGACCCCTGGCGCAGCTGAGTGCCACGCCCGGACGCCTGGCGCATCTGAGAGCCACGCCCGGACCCCTGGCACATCTGAGAGCCACGCCCGGACCCCTGGCGCAGCTGAGAGCCACACACAGACCTCTGGCTCAGCTGAGAGTCACGCCCAGACCTCCATCTCAGCTGAGAGCCACGCCCAGACCCCCGTCTCAGCTGAGAGCCAATCCCAGACCCCCGCCTCAGCTGAGAGCCACTCCCAGACCCCCGGCTCAGCTGAGAGCCACTCCCAGACCCCCGACACAGCTGCGAGCCTCTCCCAGACCCCCGGCGCAGCTGAGAGCCACGCACAGACCCCCGACTCAGCTGAGAGCCACTCCCAGACCCCCAGCTCAGCTGAGAGCCACTCCCAGACCCCCAGCTCAGCTGAGATCCACTCCCAGACCCCCGGCTCAGCTGAGAGCCGCTCCCAGACCCCTGGCTCAGCTGAGAGCCACTCCCAGACCCCTGGCTCAGCTGAGAGCCACTCCCAGACCCCCGGCTCAGCTGAGAGCCACTCCCAGACCCCCGGCTCAGCTGAGAGCCACTCCCAGACCCCGGCTCAGCTGAGAGCCCCTCCCAGACCCCCGGCTCAGCTGAAAGCCACTCCCAGACCCCTGACACAGCTGAGCGTCAGACCCCTAACGCAGCTGAGAGCCACGCCTAGACCCCTGGCGCAGCTGAGAGCCACGACCAGACCCCTGGCGCAGCTGAAAGCCACGCCCAGACCCGTGGCGCAGCTGAGAGCCAAGCCCAGACCCACGGCCTAGCTGAGAGCCACTCCCAGACCCCCGGCTCAGCTGAGAGCCACTCCCAGACCCCTGACGCAGCTGAGAGTCAGACCCCTAACACAGCTGAGATCCAGGCCCCTGGCGCAGCTGAGAGCCAGCCCCCTGACACAGCTGAGAGCCGTACCCCTACCACAGCTGAGAGCCGTACCCCTACCCCTGACACAGCTGAGAGCCAAGCCTAGACCCTTGTAACAGCTGAGAGCCACAGCCAGACCCCTGACACAGCTAAGAGCCAGCCCAGACCCCTGACACAGCTGAGAGCCAGACCCCTCACACAGCTGAGAGCCATACCCCTACCACAGCTGAGAGCCACACCCAGACCCCTGTAACAGCCGAGAGCCATAGCCAGACCCATGACACAGCTAAGAGCCACGCCCAGACCTTTGACACAGCTGAGAGCCAAAGCCAGACCCCTGACGCAGCTGAGAGCCTTACACCTTACCCCTGACACAGCTGAGAGCCTTACACCTTACCCTTGACACAGCTGAGAGCCACGCCCAGACCCTTGGCGCAGCTGAGAGCCACGCCCAGACCCATGGCACAGCTGAGAGCCACGCCCAGACCCCTGGCGCAGCTGAGAGCCACGCCCAGACCCCCCGTGAGAGCCTTACACAGTACCCCTGAAACAGCTGAGAGCCATATCCAGACCCCTGACACAGCTGAGAGCCTTACACCTTACCCTTGACACAGCTGAGAGCCACGCACAGACCCCCGACTCAGCTGAGAGCCACTCCCAGACCCCCAGCTCAGCTGAGATCCACTCCCAGACGCCCGGCTCAGCTGAGAGCCACTCCCAGACCCCTGGCTCAGCTGAGAGCCACTCCCAGACCCCCGGCTCAGCTGAGAGCCACTCCCAGACCCCCGGCTCAGCTGAGAGCCACTCCCAGACCCCCGGCTCAGCTGAAAGCCACTCCCAGACCCCTGACAAAGCTGAGCGTCAGACCCCTGGCGCAGCTGAGAGCCACGCCTAGACCCCTGGCGCAGCTGAGAGCCACGCCTAGACCCCTGGCGCAGCTGAGAGCCATGCCTAGACCCCTGGCGCAGCTGAGAGCCATGCCTAGACCCCTGGCGCAGCTGAGAGCCACGCCTAGACCCCTGGCGCAGCTGAGAGCCACGCCTAGACCCCTGGCGCAGCTGAGAGCCACGCCTAGACCCCTGGCGCAGCTGAGAGCCACGCCCGGGCCCTTGGCGCAGCTGAGAGCCACGCCCGGACCCCTGGCGCAGCTGAGAGCCACGCCCAGACCCCTGGCGCAGCTGAGAGCCACGCCCGGACCCCTGCCGCAGCTGAGAGCCACGCCCAGACCCCTGGTGCAGCTGAGAGCCACGCCCGGACCCCAGGCGCAGCTGAGAGCCACGCCCATACCCCTGGTGCAGCTGAGAGCCACGCCCAGACCCCTGGCGCAGCTGAGAGCCACGCCCAGACCCCTGGCGCAGCTGAGAGCCACGCCCGGACCCCTGGCGCAGCTGAGAGCCACGCCCGGACCCCTGGCGCAGCTGAGTGCCACGCCCGGACGCCTGGCGCAGCTGAGAGCCACGCCCGGACCCCTGCCACATCTGAGAGCCACGCCCGGACCCCTGGCGCAGCTGAGAGCCACACACAGACCTCTGGCTCAGCTGAGAGTCACGCCCAGACCCCCATCTCCGCTGAGAGCCACGCCCAGACCCCCGTCTCAGCTGAGAGCCAATCCCAGACCCCCGCCTCAGCTGAGAGCCACTCCCAGACCCCCGGCTCAGCTGAGAGCCACTCCCAGACCCCCGGCTCAGCTGAGAGCCACTCCCAGACCCCCGACACAGCTGCGAGCCTCTCCCAGACCCCCAGCTCAGCTGAGAGCCACTCCCAGACCCCTGGCTCAGCTGAGATGCCACTCCCAGACTGCTGGCTCAGCTGAGATGCCACTCCCAGACCACTGGCGCAGCTGAGAGCCATACCCAGACCCCAGATGCTGCTCAGAACCAAACTCTTAACACAGCTGAGATTCAGATCCCTGGTGCGAGAGCCACTCCCAGACCCCAGGCTCAGTGAGAGCCACTCCCAGACCCCTGGCTCAGCTGTGAGCCACTCCCAGACCCCTGGCTCAGCTGAGAGCCACTCCCAGACTCCTGGCTCAGCTGAGAGCCACGCCCAGATCCCTGGCACAGCCGAGAGCCAGACCCCTGGCGCAGTTCAGATCCACGCCACGAGCCCTGGCTCAGCTGAGAGCCACTCCCAGACCCCAGGCTCAGTGAGAGCCACTCCCAGACCCCTGGCTCAGCTGAGAGCCACTCCCAGACCCCTGGCTCAGCTGAGAGCCACTCCCAGACCCCTGGCTCAGCTGAGAGCCACTCCCAGACCCCTGGCTCAGCTGAGAGCCACTCCCAGACCCCTGGCTCAGCTGAGAGTCACTTCCAGACCCCTGACACAGCTGAGTGCCTCTCCCAGACCCCTGGCACAGCTTTGAGCCACTCCCAGACCCTTGGCACAGCTTTGAGCCACTCTCAGACCCCTGTTACAGCTTTGAGCCAGACCCCTGTTACAGCTTTGAGGCAGACCCCTGATGCAGCTTTGAGCCAGGCCCCTGATGCAGCTGAGAGCCAGACCCCTGATGCAGCTTTAAGCCAGGCCCCTGATGCAGCTGAGAGCCAGACCCCTGATGCAGCTGAGAGCCAGACTCCTGGCGCAGCTGAGAGCCACGCCCCTGGCGCAGCTGAGAGCCATGCCCAGACCCCTGGCGCAGCTGTAAGCCACGCCCAGACTCCTGGCACTACTGAGAGCCACGCCCAGACCCCTGGCGCTACTGAGAGCCACGCCCAGACCCCTGGCGCAGTTGAGAGCCACGCCCAGGCCCCTGTCGCAGCTGAGAGCCACGCACAGACCCCCGACTCAGCTGAGAGCCACTCCCAGACCCCCAGCTCAGCTGAGATCCACTCCCAGACCCCCGGCTCAGCTGAGAGCCGCTCCCAGACCCCTGGCTCAGCTGAGAGCCACTCCCAGACCCCTGGCTCAGCTGAGAGCCACTCCCAGACCCCCGGCTCAGCTGAGAGCCACTCCCAGACCCCCGGCTCAGCTGAGAGCCACTCCCAGACCCCGGCTCAGCTGAGAGCCCCTCCCAGACCCCCGGCTCAGCTGAAAGCCACTCCCAGACCCCTGACACAGCTGAGCGTCAGACCCCTAACGCAGCTGAGAGCCACGCCTAGACCCCTGGCGCAGCTGAGAGCCACGCCTAGACCCCTGGCGCAGCTGAGAGCCACGCCTAGACCCCTGGCGCAGCTGAGAGCCACGCCTAGACCCCTGGCGCAGCTGATAGCTGCGCCTAGACCCCTGGCGCAGCTGAGAGCCACGCCTAGACCCCTGGCGCAGCTGAGAGCCACGCCTAGACACCTGGCGCAGCTGAGAGCCACGCCCGGACCCCTGGCGCAGCTGCGAGCCACACCCGGACCCCTGGCGCAGCTGAGAGCCACGCACGGACCCCTGGCGCAGCTGAGAGCCACGCCCGGACCCCTGGCGCAGCTGAGAGCCACGCCCGGACCCCTGGCGCAGCTGAGAGCCACGACCGGACCCCTGGTGCAGCTGAAAGCCACGCCCAGACCCGTGGCGCAGCTGAGAGCCAAGCCCAGACCCACGGCCTAGCTGAGAGCCACTCCCAGACCCCCGGCTCAGCTGAGAGCCACTCCCAGACCCCTGACGCAGCTGAGAGTCAGACCCCTAACACAGCTGAGATCCAGGCCCCTGGCGCAGCTGAGAGCCGTACCCCTACCCCTGACACAGCTGAGAGCCGTACCCCTACCCCTGACACAGCTGAGAGCCGTACCCCTACCCCTGACACAGCTGAGAGCCAAGCCTAGACCCTTGTAACAGCTGAGAGCCACAGCCAGACCCCTGACACAGCTAAGAGCCAGCCCAGACCCCTGACACAGCTGAGAGCCAGACCCCTGACACAGCTGAGAGCCATACCCCTACCACAGCTGAGACCCACACCCAGACCCCTGTAACAGCCGAGAGCCATAGCCAGACCCATGACACAGCTAAGAGCCACGCCCAGACCTTTGACACAGCTGAGAGCCAAAGCCAGACCCCTGACGCAGCTGAGAGCCTTACACCTTACCCCTGACACAGCTGAGAGCCTTACACCTTACCCTTGACACAGCTGAGAGCCACGCCCAGACCCATGGCGCAGCTGAGAGCCACGCCCAGACCCATGGCACAGCTGAGAGCCACGCCCAGACCCCTGGCGCAGCTGAGAGCCACGCCCAGACCCCCCGTGAGAGCCTTACACAGTACCCCTGAAACAGCTGAGAGCCATATCCAGACCCCTGACACAGCTGAGAGCCTTACACCTTACCCTTGACACAGCTGAGAGCCACGCACAGACCCCCGACTCAGCTGAGAGCCACTCCCAGACCCCCAGCTCAGCTGAGATCCACTCCCAGACCCCTGGCTCAGCTGAGAGCAACTCCCAGACCCCTGGCTCAGCTGAGAGCCACTCCCAGACCCCCGGCTCAGCTGAGAGCCACTCCCAGACCCCCGGCTCAGCTGAGAGCCACTCCCAGACCCCCGGCTCAGCTGAAAGCCACTCCCAGACCCCTGACAAAGCTGAGCGTCAGACCCCTGGCGCAGCTGAGAGCCACGCCTAGACCCCTGGCGCAGCTGAGAGCCACGTCTAGACCCCTGGCGCAGCTGAGTGCCACGTCTAGACCCCTGGCGCAGCTGAGAGCCACGCCTAGACCCCTGGCGCAGCTGAGAGCCACGCCTAGACCCCTGGCGCAGCTGAGAGCCATGCCCGGGCCCTTGGCGCAGCTGAGAGCCACGCCCGGACCCCTGGCGCAGCTGAGAGCCACGCCCAGACCCCTGGTGCAGCTGAGAGCCACGCCCGGACCCCAGGCGCAGCTGAGAGCCACGCCCATTCCCCTGGCGCAGCTGAGAGCCATGCCCAGACCCCTGGCGCAGCTGAGAGCCACGCCCAGACCCCTGGCGCAGCTGAGAGCCACGCCCGGACCCCTGGCGCAGCTGAGAGCCACGCCCGGACCCCTGGCGCAGCTGAGTGCCACGCCCGGACGCCTGGCGCAGCTGAGAGCCACGCCCGGACCCCTGCCACATCTGAGAGCCACGCCCGGACCCCTGGCGCAGCTGAGAGCCACACACAGACCTCTGGCTCAGCTGAGAGTCACGCCCAGACCTCCATCTCCGCTGAGAGCCACGCCCAGACCCCCGTCTCAGCTGAGAGCCAATCCCAGACCCCCGCCTCAGCTGAGAGCCACTCCCAGACCCCCGGCTCAGCTGAGAGCCACTCCCAGACCCCCGGCTCAGCTGAGAGCCACTCCCAGACCCCCGACACAGCTGAGAGCCTCTCCCAGACCCCCGGCTCAGCTGAGAGCCACTCCCACACCCCTGGCTCAGCTGAGATGCCACTCCCAGACTGCTGGCTCAGCTGAGATGCCACTCCCAGACCACTGGCGCAGCTGAGAGCCATACCCAGACCCCAGATGCTGCTCAGAACCAAACTCTTAACACAGCTGAGATTCAGATCCCTGGTGCAGCTGAGAGCCACTCCCAGACCCCAGGCTCAGTGAGAGCCACTCCCAGACCCCTGGCTCAGCTGTGAGCCACTCCCAGACCCCTGGCTCAGCTGAGAGCCACGCCCAGACTCCTGGCTCAGCTGAGAGCCACGCCCAGATCCCTGGCACAGCCGAGAGCCAGACCCCTGGCGCAGTTCAGATCCACGCCACGAACCCTGGCTCAGCTGAGAGCCACTCCCAGACCCCAGGCTCAGTGAGAGCCACTCCCAGACCCCTAGCTCAGCTGAGAGCCACTCCCAGACCCCTGGCTCAGCTGAGAGCCACTCCCAGACCCCTGGCTCAGCTGAGAGCCACTCCCAGACCCCTGGCTCAGCTGAGAGCCACTCCCAGACCCCTGGCTCAGCTGAGAGCCACTTCCAGACCCCTGACACAGCTGAGTGCCTCTCCCAGACCCCTGGCACAGCTTTGAGCCACTCCCAGACCCTTGGCACAGCTTTGAGCCACTCTCAGACCCCTGTTACAGCTTTGAGCCAGACCCCTGTTACAGCTTTGAGGCAGACCCCTGTTACAGCTTTGAGGCAGACCCCTGATGCAGCTTTGAGCCAGGCCCCTGATGCAGCTTTGAGCCAGGCCCCTGATGCAGCTTTAAGCCAGGCCCCTGATGCAGCTGAGAGCCAGACCCCTGATGCAGCTGAGAGCCAGACTCCTGGCGCAGCTGAGAGCCACGCCCCTGGCGCAGCTGAGAGCCATGCCCAGACCCCTGGCGCAGCTGTAAGCCACGCCCAGACTCCTGGCACTACTGAGAGCCACGCCCAGACCCCTGGCGCTACTGAGAGCCACGCCCAGACCCCTGGCGCAGTTGAGAGCCACGCCCAGGCCCCTGTCGCAGCTGAGAGCCACTCCCAGGCCCCTGGAGCAGCTGAGAGCCTCTCCCAAACCCCTGGCGCAGCTGAGAGCCACTCCCGGACCACTGGCGCAGCTAAGAGCCACTTCCGGACTCTTGACACAGCTGAGAGCCACTCCCGGACTCTTGACACAGCTGAAAGCCACTCCTGGACTCTTGACACAGCTGAGAGCCACTCCCGGACTCCTGACACAGCTGAGAGCCACTCCCGGACTCTTGACACAGCTGAGAGCCACTCCCGGACTCTTGACACAACTGAGAGCCACTCGCGGACTCTTGACACAGCTGAGAGCCACTCCCGGACTCCTGACACAGCTGAGAGCCACTCCCGGACTCCTGACACAGCTGAGAGCCACTCCCGGACTCCTGACACAGCTGAGAAACCCATTCCCAGATCCCTAACACAGCTGAGAGCCATTTCCAGATCCCTAACACAGCTGAGAGCCACTCCCGGACTCTTGACACAGCTGAGAGCCACTCCCAGACTCTTGACACAGCTGAGAGCCACTCCCCGACTCCTGACACAGCTGAGAGCCACTCCCGGACTCCTGACACAGCTGAGAGCCACTCTTGGACTCCTGACACAGCTGAGAGCCGCTCTCGGACTCCTGACACAGCTGAGAGCCACTCCCGGACTCCTGACACAGCTGAGAGCCATTCCCAGATCCCTAACACAGCTGAGAGCCATTCCCAGATCCCTAACACAGCTGAGAGCCATTCCCAGATCCCTAACACAGCTGAGAGCCATTTCCAGATCCCTAACACAGCCGAGAGCCATTCCCAGATCCCTAACACAGCTGAGAGCCATTCCCGGACCCCGCCACAGCTGAGCCATACCCGGACCCCCGACACAGCTGAGAGCCATACCCGGACCCCCAACACAGCTGAGAGCCATACCCGGACCCCCGATACAGCTGAGAGCCATACCCGGACCCCCGACACATGTGAGAGCCATACCCAGTCCCCGGACACCGCTAAGAGGCATACCCAGACCCCTGACACAGCTGAGAGCCACACCCAGAACCCTGCCACAGCTAAGAGCCACACCCAGGCCCCTGACACAGCTGTGAGATACACCCAGACTCCTGACACAGCTGAGAGCCGCACCCATACTCCTGGCACAGCTGTTACTATGGATTTCTTGTCTTCCCCATCTCTTATAGCTTTAAGTAGTGCCCTTGTGTCGAGCCTCTGTAGGTCCCTGTGCACACCCAATGCACAGCCAAGAATATTGCTCAGTGTGTGCAGACCAAACCTGGATGTATTCCAGTTTCTTAACATTTAGTCCATCTAAAACCGATGTCTTATTAATAAGCTGAGTACCTGGAACTCAAAACTCTGGCCAATGTCCAAGGGTCCGTTCCAAGTCCCAGCTAAGAAAATGTGGAATCTCAGAATAGTACTTGACCCAGAACTAACATTTGACACCATTATTGCCCGCATATCTAAAGCATGTTTCTTCCATCTGAGATCTCTGCACTGGATTTTTCTATTTCTAATCTTTTCACAAAAGATCAACTCACTGTCTTCATTTAGTCTTGGCCGGATGGGGAATACAGTTTTCCTTGGAATGTCCTCTTTAACCCGATTACCATATTTAAAATGGAGCCTCAATGCTTGTACTTAGAGTGAACAATTCTGACCAGGTTTATGAGCATCTATGTACTCAACATTGATTACCAGTCGGAAAAAGATCACAATTTAAAGCAATGTGCATGTTCTGCTGTGCCTATCTTGACAAGAGACCCAGATACCCAGATACCTCTGAGATTTGACAAATATGAGCAATCAAGACCGCTTCGCTGAAGGTTGTGCTACTAAATATCGACCCTGAGACTATTGTGTACAAGAATATCGAGGTCAGAAAATCGATGGACAAAATATCGATAGGTAAGTACATATAGGAATGTATAAGTTTACTATTCCGAACTCCACATCTACATACTTTGAAGATGCATTTTGTGAAGGTACATATATGTGGATTTAGGTGTAGAAAAATCTATTCTTACTCACCTGTCAATATTTTGGAATCAGTATTTTGTCCTCAATATTATGTGCCGTCAATATTCTGGTTTCGATATTCAGGTTGCACACCTTCGCTCAATATTGTCTATTGTCTACTGTTGCAAAGTGACCCCTTTTTGTGTGGTCATCCCCAGCTTTTCATTTTTTGTGGACTCATCTGCTGTTAATCTTAACTGCTACCCAGTGTATGTGATCTGACCCCTAACCCTTGGCTTAAAACCATATTGGCACATTTCTATAAGGCCATAGTATATTGTACAGAAGTGTGCCATCCACCACAGTGGCAATGAAAACATGGCTTCAGGCCTACCCTGTGTAGCCTCACACCAGCAGCTTGTACCCAGCAGCCCAGGCCTGTCAAAATCGCCCTAATGACTTGTAGGAAAAGCTAATATTAAATAACAACTCCTAAGCACGCCTTGCTACTCACAGGGTAGCGTGCATAATATTTAAAACTGGAACATGTATGGCATTAGAAATGGAATGTTCCCCCAGTGGCTAGACCCAAAATGACATTGTCCCTGGTTAGGCTGGAACTGATACATAGGGAAAGTTAAAATTTTGATTATGTACTTAAATCTAGAGTTTTTGGCCTATGTCAGCTACAGATTCAAATTCTCCAATTCAAATACTTTTTTGATATTTAATAAAAAAAGCAATGTACTGGTAAAGTCATGTTTTTATTAAATATATTTTAAATTTACCTTTTAGAAAGTTACTTTTATCCTGCCCAAAGCTGCTTGAGGCTTATTTGCATCAGCCTATAATTGTCCTGAATTAGGTGAGAAATAGGTGTGAAAACTGCCCCCAAAGCAGGGAAAATGGCATGGGGCAGGGAGGTGTTTTCTTACCCTGGCAGGAAGACCAGTTTGGGTGGGGCCACAAGCTCAATTGTCTTCGAAGGGGCCTCTTCTGTCAAAAGTAAATGTTAGGTGACACCTGAAAAGGCCCTAGTTTTTGTCCCCCCTAGCCAACCTGACACCAAACCAAGTGGGAAGAAAGCTACCGCTAGAACCCATTTTGAGTGTCCACAGAGGAGGGAACTTCTCATTACCTCCGGATGAGCAAACAGGCTTTGCACAAGGAGAAAAGGGTTCTCCATCTTTGGTATTGATAGTGAGGAGAAGCAGGATCTGCTGAAAACCTGGGTTGGGTTTCCCCTGAGAACCTTTGCCCACCTATTAACTGGTGCCAGGCATACATTTAGCACCGCAAGGCACTGCCTCAGAACACTTTCTGAACCTACAGAAAATCAGAAGAGATCTGACCTGCTGTCTGGGATCTGAGAGGACCCCTGAAGGACTGGACCTGCTGCTCTCTTGTCTCCAGAATAAATAAGTAGATTCCTTGGTCAGTTAGCTTACCTCCAGTGTGGCTTCAGGGATACGACATGATGCAACTAGCCTTTTCCCTGAAGTACCAGAAGGTGACCAGTGGCAACTGGACCTTGACTGGACTTGGTGTTGGCCTCTGCCTGACACTCTGTGAATCTCTTAAGTACCCGCCCCTGAGGATCTCAGGGCCTGAGAAGGGTACTCTGGTGTTGTTTGGGCACCAGAAGAAAGTTTTAAAAACATTTTCTGCAGTGCTTTAGAGGGACCTGCAAGAAGAAATATCCAATCAGCAGTTTGAAGCTTCAAACTGAATTTCAGCTTTGTCCCGCTAAAGGCTATGTAATACATATATGTTTTGCATAGGTGCCCCGCACCTATGTAAACAAATTACTAAGTCCCATTCTGCATTGTGATTTAGAAAATGTTAAGCGACAAAGCTCCAGAGCTTCAGCATGCCCAACCTTTGGTTCCACTGTGGCACATGCAAATACAGAGCTCAGGGAGGATTTTTCTTCTCAAAAGGTGCCAAAGTCCTTGGGAATTGGGAATCTTTATGAACTTTTTGACTTCCATACTTTGTCCTGGGCCCATCCACTTGGTGTATCCGACCTGGGCTCCACCGCAGTTTGCCTCAAATTGCACCTACGTTCTACTCTACTGCTTCTATAGACTATCATTAGTGCTTTGTGTTTTTTTTTCTCCTGTTTTTACTTAAATCTTTAAATATTCATATCTCTCGTTCCCCTTATTTGAGTGTTGCCATTTTGGTCTTATTTCACTCATAAAATGTATCTCTTTATTGTAAAATTTGTGTTGGAGTTTTATTTTGTTTTGTCTGACTTTTTCTATTGCACATGTGTTAGACCTGGCACCTTGGCGTGGGTCTCCCTTCCATTTTTTGCTGTAGCCTCATGTGTTTTTGCTGGTGTTAGATGCTTTGGGCACTGTGCCACTGCTGTCCAGTGCCACAGTGCAAGTGCTCCCTATGGTAAATTGATGTATGAATTAGTGATTCCATGATTGGTTGGTTTGGTTTACCTGTCAGACCCTAGTACAGTGTACCAGGAGTGCCCAGGGCTGGTAATCCAAATACTGCTGGTGGGCTTGCAGCACTGGTTGTGCCACCCACAGAAGTAGCCTGTAAAGGTTTGTCTAAAGCCTGCCATTGCAGAGCCTGCGTGCAGTCTGGTACCGTCACGCTGACTTGGCAAGTACACCCACTTGCCAGTCCCTAAACCTTCCCTTTTCTTCATATAGACACCCCTATGGTAGGCCATAGGACAGGGTGCATTGTAAGTATAAGGTAGGACATGCCCTGGTGTGTGTGGCATGTCCTAATAGGGAATTACAGCCATTTTTGTTTTTCACTATTGCAAGGCTACCTGTTCCCCATAGGCCAGAATAGGCAGTTTGATTATTACATCTTATAATCCTAACTGACTCAGGGAACATGGTAGAAATTCGAATTCAGTATGCCTGAACTCAGAATGATAAAATACATCTTTTAGTGAAGTTGGTTTTAACATCCTGTGTTTTAAAATACCACTTTTAGAAAGTAGGTATTTTCTTGTCTAACCATCCAAACCTGCCTCTGCTAGGCTGTGTATTCCTTGTCTGGAGTTTGAGCGACAGGGGCTGGGGAAATTCCAGGAGACAGGGTGAGTCAGCACAGGGCTAAATAGAGAGATCTCCATGTAGATGGGTTGGAGGAGTTGCACCTGGGACCTGAATAGGGCTGTCCTTTCCCTCCACAATGCTGGCTCCACCTCCTGTGGTGCGTCTGATGTCTCTGCCCTGCACTCTGAAAGGAAAGAAGGAGTCTTGTCAACAAAGTGCTCCAGACTGACCAGAACGGGTTTGGACTATGCATAGGCCTCTCTGCCTTCAGAGAACAAAGAGAAACTGGGTATAAATATTGGGACCCAAACCCAAGAACTTTAGATCACTTTGGGAAACAAGAAGAAACCTTTGCTGAGGAGTGGAACCAGAAGAAACTGAGGAGAGACTATCCCTAAGCTGAAGTGCTGCTTGGGGGATTGGCCTGCAGTGGTTGCCTGACTGCCAAGGAAAGGAGAAAGGACTTTGTGTGCACTTCATTCAACTTGTAAAGGATCTCCAAGGGCTTGGAAAAGAGCTTGCCTCCTGCTGAAGTCTCAGGGCCAACAGATGTCACCCACCAGCTTCCCAAGAGTTCTTTGGAAGTGCCTGCTGTTTTGTGAGGCTTTCTGAGGGACTGCGTGTCGCAAGGAGCTGGAAGCGCGACTCACGAACAAGAAGCGTGTCACCGAACTGCCGCTGCTGCTTCACAACACAAAGCGCCTCGCATCGCCGGAGAAGAGGATCGACGTCGCCACAGACGCCACCACATCACCGGGAAGCGTGTCGCAGAAGAATCGCTGAGTCAACGCAGGTCCACCGAAGCGCCTCGCATCGCCGGAGAAGAGGATCAACGTCGCATCAGGCGCCGCCGCATCTCCGGGAAGAGTGTCGCAGGGCCTGTCGTGGCTCATCGTAGGAGAAGAGGATCGACGTCGCATCAGGCGCCACCGCATCTCTGGGAAGCGTGTCACAGGGCCTGTCGCGGCTCATCGCCGGAGAAGAGGATCGACGTCGCATCAGATGCCGTCGCATCACCAGGAAGAGTGTTTCAGGGCCTGTCGCGGCTCGCATCGAGTGGAAGCATCTCGCATCACCAGAGAAGAGGATCGACGTCGCAGCAGATGCCGCCGCATCACCAGGAAGCGTGTCACATCAAGAAGGAAGCGCGATCTTTGTTTCTTTGCACCAGATCTTCAACGCATCACCGTCTTTGCAACACTGTTGCTGTCTTGCGTTACGCATCTTAAGGTACATTGAACTCTGAGTGTCGCATTTAACATCTTAAGAGAACTAAGCTAATTCTACCATTTTAAAGTACAGTATTGTGGATTGTTGTCGTTTGTGGTCTTGTGATAAGTCTATATAAAGAATACTTATTTTTGATATAAAACTTATGTGGTGACCATCTGTAGTGTTGTCACTTGATTACCGTATGTGTTCACAAGTGCTTTACACACTGCCTCTGAGATAAGCCTGTCTGCTCGTGCCAAGCTACCAAGGGGGTGAGCAGGGTTTATTTTAGGAGTGTACCCACTTACCCTGACTAGACGCAAGGGTCCCTATTTGTCACAGGTACCTACCTATGCCAACTAGAAACCCCCCATCTAACAACATGCCTTACACATTTCCTTTGATTTAAGCCTGGCTGCTTTGTGTCACACTACAAGGAATTGAGCACAGGTTTATTTAATTTAATTGGTGTGACATCCAGCTATGTTCATCCTTTTTTCTTCAACTACCCCAAAAATTAAGCTAAAGCAATAGGGTAGCAAAGTAGCTAGTGCCCAACATTGAAACATTTCTAATTGAAATTTGGTGAAACCCAAACCTTCTGAACTTCTTGAAAAAACTTAACATGGCTGTTGAAAAGCCCTGCAACTCACATGCTCCTAACCAGATAACCTGAAATCTTACAGGGACTCCTTTACCTGCCTCAAAAAAATCCCATGTTGGACTGCTAGCTCCACAGGAAACAAGAAGACAAAAGCTGTACCAGAGACCATTTCCCTTAATAGGACAGCTAAAGTTGACAGCTGCACTTAATGCCTCCAATATCTGTCATGTGAAAGGGCCTGTTAAACAGACACTGAAATGCATTTACACAGTAATACAACATGTTGCATTGCTTTAGTTAGTATTGCATAGGAACGTAAAACTCTAAATAAACATAATAAATATAACATCTCAACTTGTTACACCTTGCGTATTCTAGCAGTCAGGATGTGCATAAGGCTAATAATACATAGGAAAATGCTAGATATGCTGTTGTGCACCCTTGAGCATAATAAAGCACCAAAGTAATAAACCCAAAAATGTGTTGCACAAAACAATACATTTCAATCCATTCACAATCATTCACCAGAGAGCCAACAGAAAACATTAGTCACATCACATTACATCATATAGGATGGGGTTATCTGGCCCTGTCCTAAACTAGTTCTTCTCTTTCCTGAATAACCGAACACAAAGAATCAAAGTCAACCAATCTTTGGCTGCCAGCACCTCTGGCTCTATTGGGGTGCCTCAAGGATCTGCACTCTCGCCCACGCTCTTCAATCTGTTCATGGAAACTCTAACTGCCATTCTAAACAATTTAAACATTCAGTACCACATGTACGCGGATGACACTCAACTGTATTTGAAGATCTCTTCTCCAGATGACATTAAAACTCTTAATGGAGGGCTTAAAAAAACTCAACAATGGCTAACACATAACCATCTGTTACTTAATTCCCTCAAAACAGAATTTCTCCCCATTACCCCCCGCAGCCACGAGGCCCCCACGCAAAACTGGATCAAAAAAATCTCCGCACTTAACTGCACCCAGCATATGGTGGACTACGCTTGCTCTTTAAGTGTCACCCTAAACACATTTTTAAACATGCAAGGTCACATCAGTGCTTAAGAGTGCCAATCATTAGCTCAACACTCTTAGGAAAATCAAACCTTTCCTACCTCCCGAAGACATCCAGTCAGCTGTCCAATTCTTAGTTATCTCATGAGTAGAATACAGATTGGTAAATCTAGGTTAGCTCCACTAAGAGCTACTCTGAATGCCTCTGCCAGATTAATCACAGGCGCCAGAAAACATGGATCATATTACACCTGACTTAATCCATCTTAACTGACTTCCCATTTATCAAGGATCTGCTTCAAGATAGCCTGTCTGACACATAAAGCTATACACTTCAATAGCCCCGTTTACCTGGCAAAAGAACTCGAGTTCTCCGGATCCAGGCAAAACTTAAGAAGCTCCAATACCCTACTCCTGACACCACAGAAATTCAACAAAAAAAGAACTTAAAATCGCACCTTCCCAGGGCTGGCTCCAAGAATTTGGAATGAACTCCAACGGAGATCAGAGTCAACCCCTCGACTGCTTCATAAAAAAAGACAGGTCAAATGGTTAATGTTGGAAGAACTTCATTAGCAATAGCCTCTGTCATTTGCTACACACTTCCCTCTGGTGCTTGACAATCATTTTTACTTTGGGTGTTGAAATATATGCTTGACAATTATTTTCACTTTGTGCTTGAAATATGTGCTTGACAATCATTTTTATTTGGGCTTTAAAATGTATTTCGTCGTTCTTTGGAAATAGATCGATGCTAAAACTGCTAATCGGGCCCATCTAGTTAAGCTTTTACCTGTTTGTTCTCTTGCTACCTCTTCTTACCCTAGCACCCACATTTACTTTTATGTTTCAGCTTACTCTCATGTTGCTTTATTGTATTGTACTTACACTGTTTCTTCCATCAAAGTTGGTTTTCCTCTTTGTACAGCGCTCTGTTACCCGTCTGGGTCTTGTTCGCGCTTTATAAAACTTTTCAAATAAAATAAATAAATCCAACAATGTTTTGCACAAAATAATACATTCCAATCCATTCACAATCATTCACCAGAGAGCCAATCAGAAAACATTTGCCACATCACACCTCATGTACACAATCTAACATTATTATAGGTGACCCAACAGTACTGCACACCTATCACAGATACCCATGTCCATAATAACAGCAGACAAATTAGTCAGTCCACTTGAATCCTTAGCACAAAAACCCATATATTGAATGTAATGCCCTCAATACACAACGTACTTCCTCACAAACCCAATTGAAGATGCTAGGCTGACCACCACACGCATAAAATAAGAGAAAAGCAACATATAGGCTAAGCAGTGCTCCTCAACTGTACAACACACTATTCATACAAATCAATAGCCACAATAGCAAAAGAAAATAAAGGAAGCCACACCCTTACATGCACAACATGGAAAATGAACTATTTGGAAGGTAAAGAGATGCCCTAGAAGTACAATATACTGTTCTCAGCCAGCACTCACAGAGCCAAATGAACATGTCAGTCATACAAGCTAGCAACCTCCAACAGCAAAACAGGTCGGAAGTCCTCTAGTTGGATGGGGTGATTGATGCCTTATAACACAACTGAACCAGTATGGCAGTAGAATCCGGTTCACACTGGTAGTAATCAAAATACAGCAAAATCCTAAGATTTAGTCATTCGGACACCAACACACACTCCAAAGATTTAATCAAAGGTCGGTAAGACTGCACAGTGGTTGGACCACTAAAACAAGAGTACCATCACTAAAGGCTGCTAAGAATTCAGTTATGGTTGCCCAGATCAGACACAAAAAGGCCTTGCCACTGCAGTTTTGGTCCGCATGACATCTCGGAACCATGCACAGAGAACCCTTTCAACAGCTTGGCGAAATACACAACCAAACATATGGCAGAAAACTATGGAACAAATCCTAAGGATATAACCCGATATGCATTTTCTTTTCTATGCAAACGACTGACAAGTATTTGGCCTCTTAGTGCTTTTCCTTGGAGATATGTGGCTGGAGTTGTGGGTTTAACCATGGAGAGTACTCCCTAGGCTGTCTGTGGAGAGACCAAGCCCAGCTAATGTTTTACTGCACTGTGTGCTCTGGCTATGTGGCCCTTTCAAAACTGGCTTTTATCCACAAGAGAAAGGGTTCGAAGTCAGACCATGGTCTGGTCACTTTCTGATCATTCTACTCATCTCAGATGTACTATAGCAATTGTTTAACTAAATGAGCCCTCTCACTTTCTGTAGCAAATAACTGAGGAATATTGTTATTTTCACCTTTTCTGTAGCATGTTCCGGCAGGGAATGCATGACTTGAAAGTCTGGCCAAACACTGAAGCAGACGGATCAGAGTTCACAAAAACCCCCGGCCGGACCAGCAGCACGTTTTCAGAAGATCAAATGAGTCGACTTGCAAAGGTAAAGCGATGTTCTTTTAAGCATCAAATAATGCTTTTAATAAAATGGGTTCTTCTGATGTCAGTTGTGTAGCCAGCTCAAAGGGTCTGCCTCTTGGTGAGACTGTGATGGATGGATTATTAAACATGAGATCAGACGCACACTGTCTGGATTTCTCCTTTCTCTCCCTCTCTTTTATCTAACTATCTTTATTATGTATCATAAGTTTAAATATAAATAGAGCCACACTGAGGGCTAGATTACTATGTCGGTCGGAGTTGCTTCCTCACAACACCATCGCGGTCTCAGGACCAACCGACCTCGGGTCGGCGGACCCAACACCGCAATTACATTGCGACTGCACATGATACGGTCACATACTCCCATTTCTCTATGGGAGTTGGTGCAGCGGACGTAAACCGTCCGTAGCACAAGCTCCCATAGAGAAATGGGAGATTGTGTTAATCTCTGCACGCGTGTCAGGTGTCTCAATGTGCCTGCCACGCGGTGCAGGGTTTAACAGAGGGGTACTATAGGTGCCCCATTGGCCCCCAACCGGAGGTCGCAAGCAGAAGGGGCCCTGCTCAGGGGCCTTCAAACTCGCTTTCTGACAGGCTTGCCATGTCGGAAAGCCCGGCATGGAAAGCCTGTCGGAAATCCAGCATCGTAATCTCAACGGCGGAAATACCATCCATTGGGATTACGGGCCGGTCTCAGATTGGCTGTCGGGGTCCTTGAGCCCATTGGAATCCAGCCGGAACGACAGTCCGGTTTCAATTCTGAACGCCTACACTTGGTAAGGTTGTCCCTCCACTTTCCTCCACCCCAAACCTCTGAGAAAAGCAGTTTTCAGTTGACAGCTTTACACTCTGGTTTTGCAGAAACTGACCCACGATCCCAGGTAATTATTAGCACTATAGCGATTCCAGTTGGTTTGAGCTCTGACCTGCTGTGGGAATGGAGCATGTGTACTGCACTCTGCCACACCACCCTCCATCCCACCACCCAGAAACCACACTCCATCCCACCACCCGGACACCACCCTCCATCCCACAACCCCAACACCACCCTCCATCCCACTACCCCGACACCACCCTCCATCTCACTACCCCGACACCACCCTCCATCCCACTACCCCGACACAACGCTCCATCCCACTAGCAGTAGTTCCTCATCAAAAACTAGGTCTTTCACCCAGTCTCCTCCCCCATAGCCATGGTGAGATAAGACACCCAGATCCCAGTCAACTCAATCTAGAGATCTGGCACCTGAAGTCCTAGAGTTTAGCTATCTAAATCTACCGCAAGACTGTATAAATATCATCAAGGAAGCTAGGCGTCCTACCATAAGAGCCTGCTATGCAGCCAAGTGGAATGTGCCTTGAGACTGTCTCGGGTGAGTAGCGTGCTTATAATTCCCTGATTGATTTACTGTAACGACAACCACATCAACCCGTTTGATATTTCGGTACAAAACATTATGTGCTATTTGTTACATCTACAACGTTCCAATTTAGCATACACATCTATCCACTTACATCTTGCTGCAATGGCTGCATACCTCCAAAATAGACAGCACCTGTCTCTTTATCGAGTACCTGTCATTAAAGCATTTATGGAGGGACTCAAAAGAGTTACTCCACCAAGGCGTCCACCTGCCCCAGTGTGGAATATCAATATTGTTCTCACCAGACTGATGGGTCCACCCTTTGAACCATTGCACAGATGTGATCTTCAATTTCTTACATGGAAAGTGGCTTTTTTAGTTGCTATTACATCACTCAGAAGAGTCAGTGAGATCCAGGCATTAACCATAGAAGAACCTTTTTTGCAGATGCACCAAAACAAAGTAGTTCTTCGGACCAACCCTAAATTCCTTCCTAAAGTCATTTCTGCCTTTCACCGGTTGCCAGTTACCCTTTTTTTCCCCCTCAATCAGATTCAGTGGCAGAACGTGCTCTGCACACACTAATGTCAAACGAGCATGGCTGTATTACATTGAAAGGACACAATCTTTCCGTAACACCAATCAACTTTTTGTAGCCTTTGCTCCACCACACAAGGGCAATTCCATATCAAAATCAGATATTGCAAGGTGGATTGTTAAGTGTATTCAGATATGTTATGCAAAGGCTAAACGAACATTACCAGTCCCCCCCTGGAGCACACTCTACAGGTAAACTGGGGGCTTCTATGGCATTCCTAGGGAATATACCCATAGACAACATATGCAAAGCTGCAACATGGTCTACCCCTCACACATTCACAAAACACTATTCAGTAGATGTGTTAGCAGCACAACAAGCTAGAGTAGGCCAGGCATTTTACGTACACTATTTCAGACTACTGCAACAGCTACAGGTTAACCACCGCTTTGGGAGATAACTGCTGTATAGTCCATGCACAAGCATATGATCTACAGCTCATATGCCTCGAACGGAAAATGCTACTTACCAGTATGCATCTGTTCTTGGCATGTAGAGCTGTAGAGTCATTTGGGCCCACCCGCTTCCTCGGTTACCTCTACCTGTTGCAGTTACATCTTACTTAGATACATACATTCATGGACATCTCCTTCTAACTACTCTTACTGGCTACATTGTCCCCCTCTGCGGGAAAACAATCTAACAATGGAGTCGATGTCCATGTGCACTGTCACCTAAGGGAGGAGTCGCCTACCTTGTGACTGGAAAGACTTCTTCGAAGAAAAACAAAGTGCAAACATCTGGACCCAACTGTAGATGGCGATCTATGCACAAGCATATGACTCTACAGCTCTACATACCAATAACTATTGGGTCTATGGCCCCCTCTCACTAGTTCCTAAGGAGACTCTGCCAAGACGAGGAGCTGTGCTACAGGAGGGACTGCCACTTTGCTAACTGTGTTGTTGTTTTGGCCTGCTGCCTATGGCCTGGGCAGTGAGAAGGACTGGACCTGTTCTCTACAACCTTTTGCAGCCTAAGTAACTCCAAGGGCTTGTTGGCTTGCCCCCTGTTCAGGAAATCCCAGACCCATCAAAGATTTCATTCGCACATATGACCGTTGGTAGGCTCTACTGATCCGGAGTCTGAATCTGCCTGACTTGCTCTCAAACATTCCTGGGCCTCCGCAGAGTGTTGGCAGCCGCTTTTGGACACCAGCACGCATCAGCACGGTGCAGCGATCAGGACCACCGTGTCTGTCTGCTTGAGCGCAGACCATCATGTTTGTCTACTCCGCCGCAGCATCCAAAGGCACTCCAGTGCAACACTGTGCATGCATCAAAGAAAGACAGGCGTCTGCCCTCCATGACTCCAATCACCGCATTGTATTCAGCAAGTGGAGACCCCAGCAATATGGGTCCTGATCCTTAGCCCGACGTCATTGCTGCAATCCCCCGAGAAATATACTTTGCACTTCAGGACTTGCGAGGGCCCTGCAGCCCACAAGCGCTCTCGCAGGCAACCCCGAACAGAGTGAGTTGATCGGTCTCCCACAAACTTGACATTGCATTTTAACTATAATAACCTTGGAAGCATTGACCTAGCATAGATCGCTGTCATTTCCCCAGTGTAATCGTAAATAACCTACTAAAAGCGCGTGGTCTCTTTCAGCATTGTACATTCTTTAAGTATTCGTAACTTAAGATGCTTTAGTTGTATTCTTATTGTTTTTATCTTGTGTTAAAGAGTAACAAAGATACTATTGTCATACCTCATAATGGAGTCTTTTTTTGTGGTGTTTTCACTGTGTTACTGTGCCTACATAACTGCTTTACGCATTGCCCCTTATGTTAAGCCTGACTGCTCTGTGCCAAGCTACCAGAGGGTGAGCACAGGCTGATTCAGGTGTATGACTGACTTACCCTGACTAGAATATGAGGTCCCTAATTGGACAGGGTACATACCTCTGCCAACTAGAGACCTGATTTCTAGCGCATGGTAGTTAAGAAAATCAATGAACGTTTCAAATCTTAGAAGCTATTGGGGAATTAGATAACTCTGTCAGTGTCTGGATTGTGTTTGCGTTTTAGGTCTCGCGTGCAGATAGCACGCCTGTGCTGGTGCTTGGCAATATTCTGTTGAACCTAAAAAAAAAGAAACGGAGAGGGGCTTTTAGCCTACCCATTACATTCCATTTGCTGGCATTATTATCACTCTTCTTTGCAACCTTCTAATTCGATATAACGTCCAAGGCGTCACTTCCTGCGTCACTTCGTTTCTTTTTGTGGACCATGGACTAAGTACAGACTGATTTCACTCTTAGTGTCTGTTAGCTGCTCTGATTGAGGTAGTGTTTCTTGTTTTCTTTTTTTTGGTTGCATTTTTAAATAGCATGAACTCAACCCGACTCAAAGGTATTAGAGCGTTTTACATGAGCACACAAGTTCCCATTCATTTCTTTTTTTTGTTTTGTTTAAGTGACTTGGTGACAAGCTGGCGTGCCTACAAAACAAAAGCCTCTGAAAAGTGGCTTTTAGCACGCTCATTACTTACCTTTCGCTGCCATCTAATCCTGCAGCGCTTCCCAGGTGCCACTTGATGTGGCACTTTACTTCTTAGCACATACCAGTGATTCTGCTTTGTTTGATATTTAATCCCATTGTGTTGGGTATTAGCTCCCTCTTATGGAGTTTTTCAACGCATTTCCGACCCAGAGTTTAGGTGTCCGTTGGATGTCATCTGCACTATTGGTAAATTTAACTTGAAGTTAAATTGGGTACAGTTCTCAATTATTTTGAAAAGTGTTTGGCACTCTTACCAGAAGTTCTTCTGGTTGGTCGTTTCTTAATCTGTTAATACATAATGTTATTTTATTCCCATTATAGTCAGTCAGAAAACTTTATTTCGGTAAAAATACCATAAAAGTGCAGACATCACATTTAAAAAGATTCTATATATACACTCGATAATCTTTAAAACCTCTCATAAAACAATAATTTAGTTTGTTAAGTATTCTTTAAAAAAATATGAGATGATTAGCACACAAAAAAAAAAAAAAGAAAAGTGAACACGGCTTAAAATATAAAAAGAAGAAGGCGTTACAGTACTAAATGTTTTCTTGTTACCCACATGGAAAAGAGGTATTTCGCAGTAACTGTGACAAATAGGGGGGAGGTATCAGATTTCATTACCCTATATAAGTCTCTGTAATTGCTTACCCCAATGTTTTTCGCTAATTGAATAATCCATTTTTTACGTGGGTTTGTGTAGGCCTTACAGAAGAATAACACGTGGACCTCTGATTCCTCGTTCGAGCTACACCCTGGGCAAACACGATTTGTTGAGCCTACCCATTTATTCGTCCTACAAAATAGGGGAAGGGAACCATGCCTGAATTGTATATAAAGTTTCTTGGCAAGCAAAGGTTGGATCATATCAAGTGCGGGCTCGAAGCTGTAGCTTAGTTTCATTTCAAGGAATACAGAGGTCAAGTTAGCACCCGAATCAGAACGTAATATTTGGGTCAATTTATGATCCTCAATCATTATTACCAACTGTTTTTTTGGAAGGGAGACACAAGCCTCTGGGTTATGCCATAGGTCCTCCCTACCAATTTCTCCTAAAGACTTTTTAATATAAGCGAGCCATGAAATGGAAACAGCCCCTGGGAGTATCATGATTGATTTTAATTCATCTCTGAAGATATTGAGTTCTGGTGTGCTCCACAGACGGCGCCAATACATAACCGGTCTGGAGGCAACCAGATCAACTATTGGCTGGATTCCCAGGTCCATCCTCAGAGGTTGTAGGGGGGTGCTTTTGGGTAAAGCTAAAACTTGTCTCATAAAATGGTTTTCTGACTTAGCTAAGGATTGGGCAGCACTATGGCCCCAGAGCTCAGCACCATAGATTGCCGCTCCTCTTGCCTGTACCCTGTAAACCTCTACGAGTGGGCCAATTAATTTTATCAGGCTGTCCCGATACATCTTCAAGATACCCCCAGAGATTTGGGCCAATTTCAAATTGGCCTTCAAAATCTGGGGTCCCCAGTCCATATTATTACTTAGTGTAAGGTCCAGGTAGTCAAAGACCGATACACGCTCCAACGGTAAATCGTCCAGCTTTGGGATGGGACAGTTTGTGGTGTCAGCATGCAGAACCATGTATTTGGCTTTGTTGACATTAATAACCAGGTTCCTATTCCTGCAGAATATTGCAAAACCCTCCAAAACTCTCTTCATTCCCATTGCTGTCTTAGACAAGAGCAGAGTATCGTCCGCAAACATTAATGCTGGTATTTTCCTACCTGATAGCCTAGGTGCATCAATGTCTGTTAGGGCAAGCAGTTCCTCCACAAGGCCGTTTAGAAAAAGAGAGAAGAGGGTCGGTGCCAGCACACAGCCCTGCCTCACACCTCGTTCAACAGGGAAGGGAGATGTTAATTCACCATTATGGCCAAACCTTACCCTAGCATAGGTGTTTTTATGTAGGATTTCCATGTTGTAGCATAGGTGTGGAGGGACGCCCATCCCCTTCAGAAGGTCCCATAGCTGGGATCGATCTACCATATCAAAAGCGGACTTTAGGTCAACAAAAGATAGGTAAAGGCTACCTCCTTCCAGTTTGATCGTTTTCCAATATATCATCTGGAATCTGAATAGTTGATCTATAGTTGACATTTTAGCTCTAAAGCCCACTTGTAGAGGAGTCAAAATATTAGACTCTTCCATCCAAGCTTGGAGCCTCCCCAATAGGACACGTGCAAAAATCTTCTGGGCCACGTCTATTAGGCTGATCGGCCTGTAATTTGCCGGGTCTAGGGGCGAGCCCTTTTTGTGTATCGGGATGATCTCAGCCCCAGCCCAGGTATGGGGCGGTGGCATTCCTAAAAAAATAGCATTGAAAAGATTCTGTAAGTAGGGAACCCATACAGCCTGTTCGCTCTTGTACAGGTCGCCCAGTATTCTGTCTAAACCGGGGGCCTTATTTGGAAGGACTTTATTCAGCGCCAATTCTACCTCTCCTAGTGAACATAAATTGTTATCACCCATGATCAAGGAAAAGGCATGCCTAGGTGGGTGTTCATGGTTTTCTTGGCCTATAGAATTACAGGCATAAAGGGCTTGAAAATGCCGGCGCCATACTTCTTCCGCTAGGTTAGGTTGAACGGCTACTTGGGATGCAGAGGAGCCGGATTTAACCAGATTCCAGAAAGCCTTGGAGTCCCTTTTCTTTAATGAAGTAGAAATTTCCTCCCATCTATTATACTCCCATTCTTTTTTGGCATCTGTGATCGTTTTCTTATAATGGCCCCTTGCCTCCTTGATCAAGGTCTTATTGCCCCCTTTTAATTTTTCTAAGAGTGACAACTTTGCCGCTCTACAGGGTTTGGTGAACCAAAGGTATCTCTCTCTGGGCTTTTGTAGATGCCTCCTTGTTTCCTGATGGAAATATCCCTCTAAGGTTGCACATAGCTCTGCATGGGTGGAGCCTATAATATCTATGTCAAGGGAGTCTTTTCCCGCGGCAACAGGATCTAATACTTGCTTTAAAAGCGGAAAGATCTCCCTGTACATGTCACCAAGCTCCGTTTGGGATTTGGCTATTTTTTCCCATCTCACTCTCCGTCCTCCACAAGATGTAACCAGAGGGTGGAGAGGAGTAGTGCCCCTTGGATGATTGGGGAAATTAACGTAGCCATCGAGAGTGAGTACAAGTGGATTGTGGTCACTTTCACTGCGCTTTATCACCTGTAAATCCACCGCCCTAGGCCACATGTCCAGTTTAATCAATATATAGTCTATGAGCGATGTGTAGCTGTTCCGCTGGAATGTGGGTCTGCCAGGATTGTCCGCTGGGAGCCTTCCATTACATGCCCTCAGAGAGTGAGTAAGGGTTATTGTAGTAAGCTGCAAAACCAGGGGTGACCATCCTTTCGTGGGATATGTATTACTAGGTGGAATTGCCCAAACTTCATCCTCTTCTTGGGTGACAGAGGTAGGGACATCATTCAAAGGCTCGAAGTGGCTATTAAAGTCGCCACCTATGAGCAAGTGTTCCTGCTTATGTAAAGAGCACAGGAAATCTTCTAGTTTAGACAAGGTGCTGGATTTTTGGCCATTCTTTACAGGGCGGGAATAAATGTTTATCAGTTTGAGCTCGCGATGATCCCGAAAAGATAGGGCTAGACACATAAAATCCAGTGAACCGGTGTCAATTACTCTAATGCCACAGTCCAAATGTGTTTTCACCCACACACACAGTCCACCTGAAGGCCTCCCTCTTGTGGCCCTTACAGCCGGGGTCCAGTACGTCGCGAACCCAAGACGATGGTATGCTTGCATAGCCCAAGTTTCTTGGAGGAGGCATATATCATGGCCATCTATGAACTCCCCCCAGTCCGGGCAATTCAACAGATTGCCAATACCTGCCAAGTTCCAAGATAAGATTTTTAGGGACGCTCCATGTTTTGGATTTTGGGTGATATCATCCCTTGTAGGTGGGCTCATATGAGGCGATGAAAGTTGGCTGATCGGGACCACCCCATTTTCTAATGGACCAGTTATTGAGGGAGAGCTGTCAGTCATTAATTGATTAGGAACAGCGTTTGTAGTAGGCACGTTATTATTAAGGGCTTGGGTGTGTTCCATGGGCGAGACTATATGCTGGAGTGGCTCCTGTAGCACTGAGGGTGCTGTCCTTGGGGATACGTAGATGTTAAGAGCCTTACTTTGTTCAGGGAAAATTCGCTCACTTCCTACCTGGTTGGCGGGCTGGCCGTGGAATTGCCAGTTATCAGTGGCCTTATCTGCTAGTTGCAGTCAATCAACGAGGTCAAGAGTGCTGTACCTATTGTGACATTGAATGGGGGAGCGTGGGTTGTAGAGGGGGGCTGCTCTGTTCCCAAAATGATCCCTGCCTCTTTCCCTAAAGGCCCCAGTTTGGTCGACAAGTCCTATTTCAGAATGGGATATTTTAATAGGGTAAAAATAAGAGAGGGGGAGAGATTGAATTCCATCCAAAGGACTCACCCAGCCACCGTCCCCCAGAAACTTGGCCACCCTTTTGTCCCTAAAGGTTACAAGGATACAATCGCCCCTTATGGTTTTCGTGCTCCTGCCCACCCACTCCACTCTACGGACCATCATAATTTCCCCGTCAAGGAAAGCTGGCAGGGGTCTATTGACACGTAACCAGTGCATGACTTTATTCTTCAAGGCCGAGTATGGTTCAGTTTTTTCATCATGGAGTTCAGGGACGCCAGAAAGAACCACTACATACGAGCTACACTCGGGGGGGAGATCAGGTCTTGGGAGTTTTGTTTTAACACCTAGATGTTGGGGGTTATTACTGTTAGTGATATGAGCTGGTTTATGTGAACGAGGCGAGTTCCCAGCCGTCCTAATATCAAAGGGGACCTGAGTGATTTGGGAAGGATGGGTGGGGACGACAGTGCTCCCATTGATTCTCAGTTGGGCCCCGTCAGATACTATTGTGCAGCTAGGTTGTAATAGCTCTGTCTCAGGGGGGGCCGACAAAGGGGCGTGTTGTAAGGGTATAGATTGGCAGAGGGCCTTCTTGGGCAGGGGAACCGTGTCGCTGGGATTAGAGTCTAGAGCAGTAAGGAGCACCCTTAGTTTTTCTTCAACAACAGCTAATCTGTTGGCTAAAGGTGAAAGGCTCCCATTGATTAAAAGTTCCATTTTTACCCAATATGCATCATCAATTACACATTTGGAGCAATAAGGAGTCTCTTTAAGAATAAGTTCAGGAGAAGTAGGTGCTGGAGGTGCTATAGAGTCCAGTCCTGGTGTAGTAAGTGACCTTCCCTCCGTAGATGTATCACTGTGGCCAGCGTTCAGACTGGGGAGGTTTTTAGGATTCTTATTTTGATTTGATTTCATCGGCCCTCCCTCGCGTTTCTTCCCCTTCTTCCCCTTCGGAGCATTAGATCTTAGGTCTTTACTCCTCACGGACTGCTCCGATTTGGACCTGGTGGTAACAATGTTCGTGAAAATTGGAGCTGGCGGCAGGGTCTCATTCCTATGTGCGGCTGACTCGTTTAGCCCTGAAACGGTTGGCTTCGGTGAGTCTAGGGGCCGATGCGGTGCTGCTGCAGCGGGAGATGTCAGAGTGTGAAGGGCTGTAAGGGGTTCTGGCAGCCTGTTAGCAGGGGAGCGAGCAGTGGTAATGTGGCCTAATGAAGAGCGTTTCCCTGCCAGTGGCTCTAGCGACAATCGGCGTTCAGTGGCGGCTATTTCATAAGCCAAGACATTGCTCGCACGAGTTATAAAATTCCCCAGAGACTCAGCCACGCTAGCACCTTTGCTCAGTGCCATGTTTGAGTCGATGCCTGGTAATCAGGTCCGGACCGTTGTAACAGATAGAGGGCTGTGGAGGGTACAATGAGTTTTGGATGTCTTACCGCAATATAGTTCTTGCTCCCTTGGCTTACAGTTGGTAACTCTGGAACAATGAAGATGTAAAGGGGGGGGGCCCAGCCCGGCCTCCACCGGTCTCGAACGGGCACAAACGGGCCCGCCCTTGGCCCGGGCTTCGCCCGGCGCGTCCCGCGAAGCGGGGCTCTCTCCGCTTTGTGTACGCCTCCCGGCGCTGTTGCGTCGTCAGGGCAGCGCGCCGCCGCTTGGGCTGCCGGGGATTGTAGTCCCGGGGCGGCGACGCGAAGAGTGCAGATTTCCTTGCTGTTCTCCCGATGTTGGCGTCAATGGCGGTCAGGTACGGGTCAGGTACGGGTCAGTGGCGGTACAGAATCGTTCCCCCCGCTCCGCCGGGCTCTCTCCGCTTTGTGTACGCCTCCTGGCGCTGTTGCGTCGTCAGGGCAGCGCGCCGCCGCTTGGGCTGCCGGGGATTGTAGTCCAGGGGCGGCGACGCGAAGAGTGCAGATTTCCTTGCTGTTCTCCCGATGTTGGCGTCAATGATGGTCAGGTACGGGTCAGGTACGGGTCAGTGGCGGTACAGAATCGTTCCCCCCGCTCCGCCGGGCTCTCTCCGCTTTGTGTACGCCTCCCGGCGCTGTTGCATTGTCAGGGCAGCGCGCCGCCGCTTGGGCTGCCGGGGATTGTAGTCCCGGGGCGGCGACGCGAAGAGTGCAGATTTCCTTGCTGTTCTCCCGATGTTGGCGTCCATGGCGGTCAGGTACGGGTCAGGTACGGGTCAGTGGCGGTACAGAATCGTTCCCCCCCGCTCCGCCGGGCTCTCTCCGCTTTGTGTACGCCTCCCGGCGCTGTTGCGTCATCAGGGCAGCGCGCCGCCGCTTGGGCTGCCGGGGATTGTAGTCCCGGGGCGGCGACGCGAAGAGTGCAGATTTCCTTGCTGTTCTCCCGATGTTGGCGTCAATGGCGGTCAGGTACGGGTCAGGTACGGGTCAGTGGCGGTACAGAATCGTTCCCATTATAACTGGCAGCATAAATATCTCACTGGTTACTAAAAATTACATTTTGTGACATTTGATGTACTTTCTGATCATTTATGTTATCTGTTTGACCTCCTGGGAATCCTGGCTTCTTCGCTTGTTTGTTTCTGGCATGTAGCACAACATAATACTTTGAGTTCGAGCAGTGGTTCTTAAACTTTTGAGCTACGTGGACCCCTATTTAATCATTACTGGGATACGGGGTCCCCCACTGAATCGGTACTGGAATCCCCGACCTAAGCAATTTTGATAATTTGAACCGCAAAACAATACACAAAAATACAGACGCAAGCATTCATCAAATACATAAATGATGTAATATACTATTTAATTCAAACAAATATAAAGAAACACAAATTGTACTTTTAATGAGAAGTTTGAAACAATTTCAATTGAGGGCACCCATCGCCTATTTTATAATCTGTTTGATGCACTTGCACTGCTCCCACGAATCAATCCGAGGATACCAGCTTAATTCTTAGCTTCCAGTTTCAAAATCATTCACATTTGTAGAACGTTTTTAAATGATCAATTTTACATTTTGTTTCTTTATTTATATACATTTTATGAATCTATTAATGTCATTTAGTTTTTTAAGCAGTCGCTGACCCCCTGAATAGGTGCTGCGGAACCCCTGTGGTATGCGTACCACAGGTTAAGAACTGCTGAGCATTTACAGGATGTGGGTTTACCTCTGCGTGTATATGATTTACCTGCACACCTGATTTTGGCCAGGTCATGAGGTGTTTCTGCTCACACCTCAGCGCTGGCCTGGTCTCAAGCCCAGGAGAATAAGAATGTATAAATCACAAGCAGAATCCATCATTTAATTTAGATCTTCTCCTTCCTTAATACAGTGTCATAGACTTTCCCTAAGATTACAAAAGGCTAAACCCTCTGCAGGCAGAAATATCCACTCCTGTACGCCATACCCCAAACATTAGACCACGTAGTATAAGTTGTTCATTCCTGTGGGGAGATTTAAGTTGTTGTGCTTAGCTATGTACGTCTTTTCAGTTTACATGTAATGTAATGTAATTGAACACTTGTAGAGCGCTACTGTCACTCCGAGGAGCATCATGGCGCTAAGCGGAACCCAGGGTTGGAAACATACTGGGTGGCTGTGATACGCGAGGAGAAGGCATTAGATAAGAGTTCTGCATAGGGCGTCAGATGTTGAGAAAATCCAAGTCTTTAGGGCTTTCCTAAAGAGAGTCTCGGATTGGATCTGGCGGAACTGGTTTGGAAGTTTATCCAAGCCTTAGGACCTATCACTGCAAGCGATTTTCTTCCCTTTGAGACGAGTCTAAATGCTGGTATTTTCAACATATTAGCGTTGGACGACCTAAGAGTCCGGGAGGGTGTACAATGCATGAATCTGGTTCGGTGATAGTGGGGACCTGAGGAGTGGACTATCCTGAAGGTGATCATCAGGACCTTGAAGAGCACTCTTTAGTGAAGTGGCAGCCAGTGGAGTGTTTCTAAAGCTGCAGATGCAGAAGACCTCCTACGGCATTTCAGCACTAGACGTGCTGGTGTATGTTGGACCATTTGGAGCCTGTGTAAAACTGACTTGTTTGTACCTGCGTAAAGGCTGTTGCAGTAGTCCATTCTGGACGTGATTAGGGCCACTGCAACTGTCTGTCTGTATGAGATGGGAAGCAGATCAAATAATTTTTTGATTGTTTTTATGATATGGAAACAAGTACCAGCAACTGCCAGTGATTGCTGTTTGAAGGAGAGAGTGGCGTCAAATATAATTCCCAGGTTTCTGACCACATTCACAGTGTTGGGCCAGGGGGTGGTGTCGGCTGGCCACCATTTCTTAGGAGAGAAAGTATTCTCTTGCCCTAGTGGTAGTATTTCAGTTTTTTCAGAATTACACTTTAGATGGTTTGTTTTTATCCAATTGAAAGTAGCGGTGAGACATAGGCGTAGGTTTTCTTCCGCATGTGTGGTGTTTTTGTCAAAAACCAGAATTAACTGTGCATCGTCCGCATATGAAATGGTCTCTATGTTGAAGGACGATATAAGGCTGATCAATGGGGCCATATAGGCATTGAAAAGTGTGGGGCTAAGACTGGACCCCTGAGGGACTCCGAAGAGCAGTGCTTTTTCTTCTGATTTGTATTGGCCTAATGTGATGACTTGTCTGCGGTCCTGCACGAAATTCTTTAGCCAGCCCAGGACTGTATGGGAAATGCCGAAGGATGCGAGACGGTCTAGGAGGATGACATGTGAGACCGTGTCAAACGCGGCCGACATCTAATAAAACCAGGACAGCATTTTTTCCTTGGTCCAGGGCTGCTCTAAGGGATTCAGCAGCATACAATAGGGCTGATTCTGTTGAGTGTTGAGATCTAAAACCGGATTGGTTGGGGTGAAGCAGATTTGCTTCTTCCAAGAATGTTGTAAGTTGGATGTTGACGAGTTTTTCCGTGATCTTGCTGAGGCAAGGTAAAAGCTAAATAGGTCGAAGATTGGAGAGGGTAGAGGGGGTCCGCAAGTTGTTTCTTTTGTAGCGGCTTTACAGCTGCGAGCTTCCATTCTGCGGGGATCTTAGCAGTTGACAAGGAAGCATTTATTATTTTGTTGATGATGGGATTTACAGTGTTGATTATGGCACGTAGGATCGGAGGGGGCAGGGATCAAAGGGGGAGCCTGATTTAGTAGTAAGGATCGCCTGATGCCTCGAGCTTCTATCCATCCAGTTCCGAGGATCATGCCTGGTGTGTTGCGTCTTCTTCTGGGGGTCCCCAGGAGTACTATGTTCATGTGAGATACTTCATCTGTACGGCAGATGCCAGCACTGGTATCCATGAGCAGTATCAGGGGCATAGTTCACTAGCAGAAGTCATGTTACTGAGCAGCTCCTGGAGCACCTTTGTGTTGCTTTTTGTCATAAGTGAGCAACACCTTGATTGTATTGGCAGCACCGTGAATATTGGACCTACACCTCTGCATAGACTGTCTGCATCCTGGCAGCACCTTCTATATTGGATCTCAACCTCTGCGTAGACTGTCGGCATCATGGCAAACACCATGTGTATTGGACCCGCAGCTCTGCGTAGACTGTCAGCATCCTGGCAGCACCATGTATATTGGACCTGCACCTGTGCATAGACTGTCAGCATCCTGGCAGCACCGTGTATATTGGACCTTCACCTCCGCATAGACTGTGAGCATCCTGGCAGCACCTTGTATATTGGACCTTCACCTCCGCATAGACTGTCAGCATCCTGACAGCACCATGTATATTGGACCTGCACCTCTTAGACTGTCAGCATCCTGGCAGCACCTGGTATATTGGACCTGCACCTCCGCATAGACTGTCAGCATCCTGACAGCACCGTGTATATTGGACCTGCACCTCTTAGACTGTCAGCATCCTGGCAGCTCCGTGTATATTGGACCTGCACCTCCGCATAGACTGTCAGCATCCTGACAGCACCGTGTATATTGGACCTGCACCTCTTAGACTGTCAGCATACTGACAGCACCGTGTACATTGGACCTGCAGCTCTTAGACTGTCAGCATCCTGGCAGCACCGTCTATATTGGACCTGCACCTCTTAGACTGTCAGCATCCTGGCAGCACCTTGTATATTGGACCTGCACCTCCGCATAGACTGTCAGCATCCTGACAGCACCGTGTATAGTGTACCTTCACCTCTTAGATTGTCAGCATCCTGGCAGCACCGTGTATATTGGACCTGCACCTCCGCATAGACTGTCAGCATCCTGGCATATGGGGCACTCGCTTTGCATATGTAATAATTACAGGCTTTCATCTTCTGTCACATATTTTTTGAAGGGATATTCTCTGGCAAATAAAGTGTTATAGGACTTCTTTTTCCTTGCACAGTCTTTACAGCCTATATTTTTCTTGCTACAGGTTTATTTATGATGGTACATTTTGTATTGGATTATTTAGCGACGTTTCCTTCAGAACTGTTTTTAAAATAAGTGCATTCATTCAACGCTGCTGTAAAATGCATTTTATGGCCCCAGTAGAACTGTATTCCACCCACTTCCACCACACATACCTCTGTACGGATTTGGCCTGCTTGATGCAATATTGAGCTGCCGTTGACATTTTATGCAGGTTTTCTTTCGTCTCTCAATTGGCCCTGACTGACGTCAGATCACCTGGGGCATGTTTCTGGCAAAGACGTCACTATAACAAACCGTTCCTGTCTTGTGCTTTAGAGTAACTACTTTTATTGAACTAACTTTACAAATGCTGAAATGGATTAGATAATTAAATAAGACACAAGGACTGAAAAATGAGGTTTCCTGTGACATTAATTCATTTGGTAAGCCGGCTTGTCAATGCCTACAGTTACACACTGTCCTGGACCTTACTTGGTCTTTCCTACTTGTCATGATGTCTTTCTCCAGTTCTCTCTTCCTCTCACGTTCTCTGTCCCACAGTGCTTAATTTGTAAAAAAAAACCTAAGTGCCAGGGCCCTCGTCAGGCGGCCACTTCACCCATTGCCCCTTCCAATGACAGAACCCACAGAACTGCTAAACATCACACCTTACAAGTCTAACAATTCAGACTATTCGAGGGCCCTAAATCTCCGGGCTGGGCAGCAAACATTAGTCAATTTTAATGCATATTTAATTAATAAACAGCTCTTGCTGTGTTCATCTCTAATTTAGACAACCAGTGCCACCATGCGGCAGACGGTCATAAGTGCCGGTGTTGACAATTAAGTGCCAGTGCCGAGCACTGGAAACCACCGGCTCAAATTAAGCACTGCCCAATGCCCTCTATTTTCATATCTTGCAATCTCGCTTGGCCCTTTCTACCCTAGTAATTTAATTCTTGCCTTTATCTCCCTTCCATTCTCACTGGTGGGCCTCTGCTTCTTTCTTCCTTTTTTTCCTGTCACTTTCTCTCTCTACCCCGTGTGCATAATTAATTGTCTCTCTTTCAGGTTCCCCTTTAATTTCTCTCTGCCTTATTATTCTCTCTTGGCACACTGTTCCACTTGTCTTTCTGTCACTCTATAGCCTTTCCCTGTAACCACCTTTCTGCCTATCCCTGGCTTCCTTTCTGTTAGGTGTGCTGGGCTTCCTTTCTGTTAGGTGTGCTGTTCTCGCCCTCCCTATTCACTCCATCGGGCTGTCTCCCCCACACAGCGTACTAAGAAACATATGATGTCTGTGCACACATGAACACATCTACTTACCTTGGAATCGCTATCTCTGTCGGATACTGTAGCTAACCTCAGATTCCTCAACTTAGAATATTTCCCAGGTGCCAGATTGGATTCAGAAACATTTTTCAGGAGTGGTGTTTTTTGACATCAGATGGTACCATGCAGCTGCGAACCGTCCAGGAAGTGACAGAGCAGGGTTGCATATAGGCTTCACCCCTAAGCTATGTCATCAGTTTCTAATTTTCCTTTCCATGCCCTCAGACGCAGAGCTTGGACAAGCTGTTGGTACCAGTGTGCTGATCCCTCACTTGGAAACTTTTCAAGTGTTACAAAGGGAACACTTCACAGAACAGGGTTGTGGAAAGGCAGTGAGGAATTTACAATTGGATAGAGTATCCACTAGGAAAAGCATTACTGAAAGTAAGTAATTTATTCTTCTTATAGATCTTTCTAACTGCGGACACCTCACTTTCTAATAATGGGTCAATGTTATGAGCTCCACATAATGCCATGTGTCCCAGTGCCTGGCATACAGGGATTTCGTGGTAGGGCACCTGGCGGCAAGGGTGATATCCACTACCTGAGTTGCATGTCAAATGCAGTCAGTTGCTGCAATAAATCTTTACACAATTAGGTGTATATTGTGCATATTTGGGTTGAGGACCCCGCCCTATTGTTGCAACAGGAGATCCTCCTGAAGTAGTGGCCTTATCAGAGAACAGGTGCTCATGCCCAGTGGTAATGCACTCTCCAAGCCCAATCCAGAGCCACTAGGATGACTTGGGGCCCGATCGTTTTCTGAAACGGAGGCGGGGGAAAGGTGTACAGGAGACCTGTGTTCCATTCCATCAAGAATGCACCGCCTAATGAGTGTTCTTGTGGAAACTCCAAGGCTCAAAATGTTTGATATTGCATGTTCTCGACAGTGGCACAAAGATCTAGCCTGGGTTCTTCCCACTGTGGGTACATGCCCTGCGCCACCTCACTCTGCATAATCCACTTGTGGTCTGCCTTCTGCTGCATGCTTAGCTTGTCCACTTTGATATTGAGGACCCTGCAAGGTGGTTCACGAGTGGCCTGTTTGTTTTGGTGCTTGATCGTCCAGATAAGTGTGATGCTCAAATAAGTCAACCTCCAGGAAGCACCAAGTCTGAATGCTATTACAGCACACGTTATTTGGAGGGGGGGGGGGGATATCTTTCCTTATTGTTTTGCAATATAATAGGTTAGATTCAGCTGTCTTGTGTAGCAGTCCGGATAGTCATTAGGTTGACTCCAAAGTACAGAGCATGTCTTGACATCAAATTAGATAACAAAGCAGCACATGATCCTATAAACATTTAAGAGCGGAGTCACAGTAATACACTTCCAAAAGTACTTCACTCTCCCCTCTCTGTCTTAATGTAAGTCTGAATGCTAGGTCTCAATTTATCCTAGTTGCCACAGCCATTCTACAGCACAAATTATTGGTGTGGTCAGGTGAGGGTTGGGATTTAGGGAAGGGAACAGCAGGGAAAGAGACCCGTGGAAGAGAAGAATGTTAAATGAATTAGTTTTGTGATGAAGCGCCCTCTTCCCTTCATACTTAATCCTCCCACATTAATGTCCACCTGCGCAAAGGCTGGAGTCGGTCTTTTCTAATTTCCTCCTTCAGCTGTAGGTTAACTCTGGCTTGGGAGCTAAAACATATACAATTAGTATCTTTCCACCCAAGAGAGCATTCAGTGTTTTGACAGAAATATCATTACATACCATTAATATGAGACCAGTTTATGAACAAGCACTTCTTCATCTTAAATCCGTTTTTAGGTCTCGCATACGCAGTGTGCATGCGCTGCACAGGAAAGAGACCTTTAGTAATCGGCACAGCTTTCCCTGCAAAAACGTGCATGCGTTGCATTGCTTCCAGTGGCAATGTGTGCACGTCTGGCGATTCACTTGCGGGAGCGAGCAGCTGGCGCCATATGTCATCAATTATCGCGCCTTGCTGCTCGCTCACGCAATGGAATCGCGCAGGCCCTCTCCTCTCTCCCCTCCCCCTGCTGCCGCGCGAGGCACGCGCACGCTTGTTTATATAGCGATTTTCTTGCCTCTGACTTTATTTGAAAATATTAGGCCGAGGTGGCAAATTATAAACAAGTGGTGCCTTATTGGGACACTCACATAGCCCGGATCAGAGGCGCTAGTTAAGGCTGGAGTCAGCGGCAGCGCCGGCTCGTAATGATTTCGAATAATGACGCCTTATCTCGCGCGCCCAGATTATCTGCCTTTCAGCTACCCATGTTTTGTTGCGCACGGATAATTTATTGCATCTAATGCATGACAACGGCGCTGATGGGGAAAGTGATGGCTGGCAGGGGGGGGCTAAAGACCCCTCTTCACCCCCACCCCGCATCCCCACACCGTTCGTTCCTTCCAGGGGGCAGTGGCGGGGGCAGACATCTTGTAATTGGGAAAATATATAAGGTATGATCTGATAATGTATGTGGCTATAATCTCGCAGCTGTAAGAAGGGCTGCTCTTTAATTAGCGTGTCAATTTCAGGCTGGAATTAACGGCATCGACCGGAAGACGCCACTGCAGATACTCTGCGAAAGGCCAAGATTCCAGTTCTGCCTGATTTGTTAATTTCTGTTTTTCGTAAGAAATCGCATCATTAATCATAAATGCAGAGATGGACTGGGCAGCCTAGTCCTGTGACTCGCATGTAAAACTTGCTGTGGATACTAAGGTAATATAACGTCTGGGAGCTCCGATGCTCTCCGGTGCCATAAATACATACATTACAGAGCCGATCGGATCAGACCAGAGGCTGTGGGTATATTGTTTACCGTGGTAGCAGAAGTTCGGGTCTCCAATCCCGGCGTTTCCATGCAACCAAATGTGTGAACCTGGATTAACCACATGCGTTTTATATTTTATTCTGTGCCAACCTCGTGAGAACATAGTGCGCTATATAGAAAAAAAAAGTGATACCTTTAAAGCGCGAGCCATGTGCATTGCCCTTTTAACGCAAGTTTGCCAACAAGGCTGTTTGGCCTATTCAAGTCAGACGTCCCATTCAGCAGTGCCGCGTCCCATTATTGGTCTATGTGAAGGTTTTATGCACATTTAGCACAGAACTCGTTTTGATAGTGCGATGCCCAGAAGAAAAAAACAGTCAAACATTTATGACGATTATTATGATCAAGGTAAAGTCGTTTTCAGCGAGTTCCAGTCTGGTAAGTATTTTTACAAGTGATGGCACACATGGAATTACAAAAAAGCATGCCAAATCTATCTATCTATCTATCTATCTATCTATCTATCTATCTATCTATCTATCTATCTATCTATCTATCTGTCTGTCTGTCTGTCTGTCTGTCTGTCTGTCTGTCTGTCTGTCTGTCTGTCTGTCTGTCTGTCTGTCTGTCTATCTATCTATCTATCTACCTCTGTCATCTGTCTGTCTGTCCGTCTGTCTGCCTCTTTATGTTCATGTCGAGCCAGTGAAAATGACGTGAAAAGGGAAAGCATGTTATTCAGAACAGGTGTACTAATAAGCTCACGATCACACATTTTCACTGTGCAAAGGTTACATTTCAAGTTGCTATCACCACAGTAGAGCTCACCGATTCCGAGAAAACGTATCTTATTTATATCTATTACCTGTGTTGGCTTCCCATCTTGTGAATCAGAGCTCCTCACCCGTCCTATAAATGTTATTGAATACTTTATTGCATTATCCACATCTGCATACATACTATTAAAGCTGGGAAAAGCAACACCACCTCTAGTTAAATTGCAGTTTCCATGGGAAGTGACAGTTATTTGATAATAATCCTGGCACCACCGAATGAATATGCATGAAAAGTGTCAGTATTTTGATACATCCAGCTTATTTTCTGTTTTTTATTATATTTTGTACAGATCAGTCAAGGGTGGATAAAGTTATCACGGCTGAATTAAAAGTAGCGTGTTCTATTTTAAGCCCTATAGGAATATTCGTTCTCAACAGCAAAAACCGCTGAATGCAAAAATACCATTGACTGAAAGGTGGTTCTTTACTCAGAATCTGCTCTTTGCTGGTGTGGGATACACCCTTCAGCTGTTTGAGATTTTTGCCTTACAAAAAAGGCGTTGGTCAGATTTCAAATGGTCATTATATGAATATATTGACCATTAATTTGCAATTTATTTACAGATTTGGATTTGAGAAGGATCCAAGGGTAACATATTTAGAGCATATTGGTATCTGATTGGGGATGGGGGAATGCCTTCTTTCCCATCGTCCATTTTGTATCCAGGACTCAGGATATCTGATGAGCTGGTCATTTGTGTAAAAGGTTGTTGGTGCTGCCAAAGGACAAAACACAGAACCCACAAATGTATGTTCACCATTTGTCAGACAAAAAACAATAGGAGAGGTGCACGGAGCCTGGAGGGGCATCACCTGGCCAAAAGGAAGAGGAAGGGCATTTGAGTGGGGTAACTATCACCCTCAAAATAGAAATCGAAGGCCGTTTTATTGTGGTGTCTGAGATCATCCCAAATAGCCTTTTTATCCCACAGATGTTATTTTGGCGACCTCTGGATTGACCGATATCTACAGACACTGACGGAAAACAAGCATTGGCATAGCCAATAGGTCTCGATTTTGGGACCTTAAAAGTATTTAGTTATGCAGCACAATATCCTTGGTGCAACAACATCAACTGTTGCATCGCTAAATACTTATAAAGGTCCCAAAGGCGAGACCTATTGGCTATGCCAATGCTTGTTTTAGTTAACCTTCAGGAGTTTTCTCACTACTGTGTATTGCTTTCAGTTTTGTACTTTCTTCGTGCTTTCATTCCTGAAGGCTTTTACTTCAGAATAGTTTTGTTCGTTGCATTACACATGTCTTTGAGTCTTTGTTATCAGTTCCTATCTTTCTTTAGATCAGTGGTAATCCAATACTTTCTTTAATAAGAGCTACTTATGTTCAGTGAAAATCCTGAGCTACCAGCACTATTAGTGTTGTAATATTGTACCAGTGACACGTCAGACAATATTACATTGGTGGCCTCCCTTCGCAAGATTAGCATCCTTGCTCTTCTCAGTGCCTCAAGCAAGGTTGTCAAAAGTAGCGTAAAAAAAGATTTGTCAATTTTGAATGTCTTTACCTGACTAATACATGTCAGTCATAGCTGCAACACCCCACGGCATGAAAATAATAAAATTAGAAATAAGTCTTTCGAACACCACATGATTTATCACTCAAATATCAGCTTTAAATACATTTTGGAAATATAACTGTTTTGTTCTTCAACATCAGCTTAAGAGTTCTAAAGGTACACACATTTTTTCTCTTAGATACACACTTGTCAATTTTGGTTTCCATGTTTTAATTCAGCCAAGCAAAAGCTTCTAGTTTAGTAGGCTGGAATGCACACGGAATAGCTACTCACAGATAGCTGGAGAGCTGCCAGAAGCTCGCAAGCTACACGTTGGAGAAGCCTGCCTTAGGTAACAGGCCTTCTACTTCTGAACAAGTGTCTGTTCAAAAGTTCCAAAGCTATGTTGACTATGTTGAATATACTCAACAACACTTTCTTTCTTTGACAAAGGCTCACAGGGAAATGCGCAGATGCTCTATCACATCTGTGCCATTCCTGTCTCTGAATTCGCTTGCCATCGCAGAGCTCGAGTGCAACTCGCACTCACCAGGAAGTCTTCCACATGACATGTGACGAGGCCAGGGCATGGCTGATTTTTATAGCAAGGGTCCACCCAAGATGCCTGCTGAACATGGGCAACCGGGACACAAAGTCACGTGAATTGAGTGTTGTGAGCGTGCTGAGTGGGAAGTGACTCGCCTTGGGCTTTGAACTCTCATCAATCTGAGCCACGCCTCATTCGCAGTGCTTTGTTGGACCAATGTATTTTGTACAGGCCAGGTGGCGACCCTCTCAACCGGTTTGCAGTGCACCCCCAACGACCCCTTGGGAGAAGTGTGATGAGGACCAATCTAGGAAAGGACATCTACAGAATTCCAGAAGGTGCTTTGTGTCGCAGTTGTGCCAAAATGTTGTCTGACACTGGTTCTCCATCCAAATCCAGGGGTGCAGAGGCACTTGGTACAAGACAAATGACCCCACACTGCCCTGCATGCTACAATTCCACATGGTGGTAGTGTTACCTGTGAAAACCTGCACCAGTCTCCCTTCGATGGTTGGCAGGAAAGCCTTCAGAACCAGACAAGTGACTCTCAGCTCCAACCAATTGATATGGAGCCGAGCTTCCATCAGAGGCCAGAGTCCTCTGAACTGCCTCCAAATGACCTCTCCAAACCGGCAGGGACGCGTCAGTCACCACAGGCTGCTCGGGGGGAGGAAGTGTGAAAGTCCTGCTGCTGCACCAATTTCAATCGAGTGGCCATCCCTGCAGATCTTGAGCCGTCTCCTCTAAGGTCTGAATGGTGTTCCTCAGATTTCCTTAATGTTGAGCCCATTGAACTTTTAGGTATAGGCCTGCCAGTGCCGCCTCGCGTAGCCAATAAGAAGGCTGCAGGAGGCCAGGAAACCTCAGAACTGCTCTCACCACGATCCAGGACAGAGGCTGAATCATCTGGATCATAGCGTGAATGTCTTGGGCTCATTATTACAGAAGCCCCTAAAAAAAATTGGATGCCACGTTGGCTCTTTGATAGTGAACCCCAACAATGTCAAAAGGTTCACCGTTGTCTGAAGGTTCTTTAAGACTGACTGTGGCGAGCTAGGGGAAGACTGGCTACCCCGACCCCCAAATTTGGGCTGCAACTACCACCATCACTTTATTTCATGAACACTGGGGATGGTGGGGGGGGCGCTGGTGAGGCCATAAGGGAGCACAACAACCAGAAAATGCTCCTGGCCTTCCTTGAACTACAGGTATCATTTGTGATTCTGCTGGACTGGCATATGAAAATACGGGCCCTGCAAGCCAGAGGACACCATCCAGTTGCTTGGGTGCAAGGTGGACAGGATCTGGGCCAGTGAGAGCACACTGTATTTGTCCCCCGCAGAAAGGTATTCAGAGTTCGAAGGTTCAATGTAGGCTGGAGACCCACATCATTTTTCTGCACAAGGAAGTGTCAATCATTTCCTCCTTCCGAGTTCTCTAGCCTCTTGATATCACCTTCTGCTGAAGAATGGACAGGTGTCCTGAAATTCTCTCCCACATGTAGGGAATGTTTTCCGGGGCAAGAGAGAAAGGTAGAGATTATCGATGCTGAACACTTTGTAAGACCAATCTATTAGATACTAAGGATAGCCACTCTGGGAGCAAGTGTTGAACCCTGCCCCCCACAGAGTGGGTGTATGTCACTAAGGTAAAACTGAAGCAGTTTGGTGGCTATTGCCAGAGGGGTCTGAGGGGAAAAGGGGAACTGATGGCCACGGTGGTCTGCACACTGCCTGCCAGACCCTCACCCAGGGCCTTTGAACGACTGCAGTGACTGCTCTAAGGGTTGAGGAGATTGCATTTGCCATTATGCAAACTGTCGGGAACAGCCTCTGAAGTTTTTGAATTGGTGTGGAAACTGGTAAACAGAGGTCAACAGTCCCAGGGAGGTCTACATGGCTCTAGTCTCCTTAAAGCTGTTCAGCGCTAAATCTATCTTATCACCAAAAAGGTGTGAGCTATCAGAAATCATATCTTTGTACTTTGATGCAAAATCCTGCGGAGTTCATCTACGCATGTCAGAGAAACACAGCGCTGGTGCTGCTGCTCTCTTTAGGCAATCAGTAGTATCTAAGCCACAATTGCCCATCATGAACTCTCTGAACCAGCGAGTCTGTAAGGATTTTCCAGGACTGCCTGCAACATCTCTCTGGCCATGTCCCACAGGGCATGCATGTAGCAACCCAAAAGGCAGCCGGCATTAAGTGACTGCAATGTTAGACTGGATACGCTTGTAAAAAACATCTCAATCCTCTTGGACTCCCTATCCAGAGGAGTTGTGGGGAATGACTTGGACTTCACATTACTGGTTGAAGGGTGAATCACATGGCTGTCTGGAGTGGAATGTTTAGTAAGGAAATCAGTATTGCCAGCAGCTTGTTTGTGATGCCTGGCCACCTGCCTATTCTATTGTAGGCAGGAACGGGGCTTTGGCCAAACTTTTATAATCTCGTAGCATGAGTTTGGGCTGAAGGTGTAGGTGCTGACGTCAACGGGGAAATGCCCAATGGAAGTCTTAGAGCTGAAGTGGAAGCTTTTACTGCAGTCAGTGCAAGGCTCAAGTTATGTCACACGGCTCTGCGGATGCATCTGCTGGTAGTTACTCAACTAGGACCCCCTGTGGTTCCTTGTGGCCCAAATTCGTGCCAGAGGGAGCTAGAATTACACCAGAAATCTGCAGGATTTACTTTTTAAAGGCCTCTATCTGCTACAGTGTCGCTGATGGTCCGGAAAACATAGGATGCATTGGTACCACCTGAAGGATCGTATCCACGATTGGAGATCTTGAGGGTGGACAACTCACATCATGACGCCCTCACGCCATTGCCATGGGTTCTGGCAGGGCACAGCTGCACTGCTGAAAAAACGTTCTTGGTTTGGTTTTGTGCCTGGTGAATATTCTATGGTGAGGAATCTGCGGTTAGAAGTATCAATCAGAAAAGCCCTATGGACAGTGCATTCCACCAAGGCTCAGTGCATTTCTATTGTCCTTTCAGAACTATTTAGAAGCAATAGGAACCTGCTTCAACTCCTGGGTCGACTACTCCGACTTCAAAAACCTTGAGTCTCATGTCTCAAACTGGTCCAGAACCTAGCAGCAACACTTTCCCCTTTCACTTACCTCAGTCACTCATCTCACTGATGCTGCAGGCCCACAGAGCCCTATACATTCCTGAAGCGTCTTCAACGTCTCCGATTCATAAACCATTTTCTGCATGGAACGGCCATGAAAAACTCAAAACCAAAATCCAACCCTACAACTTCAGTGGCTCCCTCCGTCCAGTGCCAGCACCATAGCTCAAAGTCCACTACCTTAACATCAGGAAACAAAAAGTCTTAAAAATCCAATTGTCATACTCCAGCACCACTCTTTAACGTCTGTAACCATTTCGATTTGCGAGGCAGCGCCTTGCAAGTTTTCAGTTTTTTCAGGCATAATAAGATTTTTTTTGAGTTATCAATGCATTAATTTATTGATCCAATAAGGATGCAAGTTCTTTGTTAAATATTTGCACGCTCCACTGCTTCTTATTTTAAGTGAGATAATGAAAGATGTATTGTTGGTATTTCTCACTGTTTAGATCGAGCCTAGCGCAGCGTGCATGCGCTGCTCTAGGTAAAACGACCTCTTGGAATCGCTCTGGAAGGACTTCCGGCCTATTCTTGCAGTTACGAGCATCTTTGCTCGAGCGCGTGCGCGCATCACTTGCGGAACCTTAGGCAGCACATGCGCTGTCTCTGTAAGCTGTAGTCAGTCAAGCGTTCATCTTCATCGTGGCGGCGCCCGCCCACTTCGCTTCGGTTTCAGCATGCTTTAATTTATAGCTGAGCTCGCCCTAGCATTGACGCTCTGAAGGCAAGCGAGGCGATTTTCCTGTTCCTGTAGAGCCCCACTTCATCTCAGATCAGTGATTGGCATCTGGGGGGTGCATGCCTTTGGAAGGTGGTGAGGTTCAACGAGAACTACAGACACAAATAGAAAATCATTTTATAGAGCGAAATCCCCAGGGATAGTATAGCTCTTCCCCTAAAATTGCACAAAACTGTTTACTTTTTAATTAGAACTGAGAGGTGAGCCTTTCTAATTACTTTCCAGTCTTCCTCTCAAGATTGCAACAGTAGCTGCTGGGGCAACGGGGGTGGAGGGGCTGGGAGGAGAATACCACTGCACCATTAATCTCAGATTCATAGACATAGTAGACAGCATCCCAGATAATGGCGGGTCTGCCCGGTTAAATGAATCAATTAGATTCCAGAGGGAGTAAATTTGGGAGTTAATCATACCATATGAAGAGATTTCTGAAGTGCAGATGTGATTATTAATGCTATTACTATATGCAAATTAGCAGAATTATTCTTTTATAATCATGATATAGTAGTTCTATTAAAACAGTGATGACTTAAGAGAAGAACAGGATTATTATTAGCATATAGTTCAAAGGGCATCACATGACACTAATACAAAAAATACTACAGCCACAATGCTTGTTAAAATATGACCTCCCCTGTCAGTACGCACTCTACGGTGCCCCCGGGGCACAGACAGGCCTCCACTCCAGTGCGCCTTTTTTGTTGTGCTTGTACGCTGTAATGGCAGCTTGCGACATGGAGGAGAGACTTACCTGGCTGCTGGTGTTCAGCTCAGCCTTTCTCTGCAACCTCTTTAAAATCCTTCTCCCCTCTTTTTCCTCTGTAGTAATTAAAACCGGATGGGGGAGCTAGTGTTCCAAAAGACTTCTGGTGCAGGGGACTGTTTTTTGTTTCTTTTGGATTTTCGGCTTATCGTTGCTTCCTCCTATTTTGCTTGCACAGCCCACCTCAAGTCGTTGTTTGCCACCCGCCCCCTACTCTTAGCTTTGTGTTGCTTGATTAATTTAATTTTAGTGAGTTCTTACGGTGCTAGAATAATACTGCTTCTACCATCCCTTCCAAGCGTATTTTCTTAAAAGTTGAAAATGGAGAATACATTAAGGGAGGAAAATATGAAACCGCTCCTAATATCGAGTTAAACCAACGTAAAAAGTGTTTCTTCTGCTGCCTTTTCCATATTAACACTACTTTGCTCTAATAAGATTTTTTATTGTTGCTGCTTTTTGTTCTTCTTTACTTCACTTGGGTGCAAAAAAGCTTTTCACATGAAGTGAAAAGCCTAGAATGGTAGAGAGTGGTTCTGAATTTAAACTGGGAAAGATGTGAGGTTACTGGATGACTGTCTCCTAGGACGCTGTGCTCGAGTGCAGGAAATATGTTTAACAATTTAAAGCCTGTATGTGTGTGTGCTGCGTGGCTTAACACTTTAAAGGTCCCAAAGGCGAGACCTATTGGCTATGCCAATGCTTGTTTTGGTTACTGGGAGCGACAGTCTCCAATAAATAACTGGTTCTTTTCAGAAGGCCACCGTTATCTAGACAGCTTAAATTCTTGACACCAGCTCTGGCCCGGCTTCCGACTGTTTTATACAAGCCTTCTTTCTAATGGCTTTATTTATAGCTCCTCGTGCATTGTGTGACATGTCAGTTACTGCCAGAATAACCCATAAATATGTCCTGCCTTTGTCAATGGATATATGGCAGCAGTAAAGTTTGGGTTAGAACCCGGTGTTTTTATTCGTCTAGTTCACCTTGAGATTTGAGTAGAAATAAGCACTTGGACAGCACGGCTTAAAAGACACATGCATTAAACATTTAGAAGTTCTTCTTTTATGTAGGAGTTTATCCATTTGTGAGATCTGAATTTCCTAAGAATGACAAGTATTTGAAATAACTTATTTTACGGAGGCTTCTGTTTCAGTAACAATACAAACTCAGCATGCAGACGTTTATTCATAATTATAGTAGCTTATTTTTATATAGCAGTTCATATAGCACCACTGCTGCTTCTAAGCGCGGTAACGTTATTTGTTAATAACACCCATTTTATGGCTTTTTATGATGTAAAGGTATATTTGACAATAGAAGGGGAAGGGTAATGGTATTTTTTTTTTCTTCAATGAAGCCCAGGTGAATTACTTAGTTCCCTGCCATACGCTTCGATGTTCATGCGTCATTCCTCTTACTACGTCCATGACTCCAAATAAAGATAGCCATGGCTTCCAGCTATGAAACAGCGTTGGAAGAAAGAGGGGGGCTTTAGAAAAACCATCATCTAGATTGATGTATATGAATGAATGGTAAATTTGTAAATGTTGGTAACTACCCAAACATAGTGTACCGGAGCTGTAAAGGCAAAAAGGTAAGACCACAGACCCCTCCGTTTAACAATAACACAGACCCCAGACTCAATGTATGATTTCACACACAATAGAGGTAAACGACTGTGAGGTACAAGTGGACAGGACAGACCATAAGGGTATTATTTGATGTTATGTTTTGTAAAGCTATGTTAATTCCCGATCACAATGTATGTTTGTTTATATATTTTCTAGCCAGGTGTGTAGTTTCCTGCTTTTTTGGTCCTCAACTGTATACTGCATTGCTGTCCCATCTTTTCTGGCATAAATCCTCCAGCGTCACCCTCTTTATTGACCACAGTGGCAAATTGAGTATCTGGGGAGGAGTGACTTCATGTGGGATTAAATGAGTAGCGTAGGTCATAGACTAAAAATAAGTTATCTATTCCTAAATGTAGTTCTCAAGCATTTGTGATTGTAAAGTCGCATGCTGTTTCCATCTCTCACTTTGTGCTCAGTGTCCTCTGGCAGCGTATGTAGAAAATGACGTCACTGACGAAGACCTACCCTTGGGGTTTTATATATTGTTAGTAGAGTTTGTTTCATCTAGGCACATTCTTAACCACCCAAAGGCTCTATTTTATCTAGATTCCACACAGTTGACACCACCTCCACCTTTTGGTACTTGGGTGCCATGAGTCTATGAAAGATACTGGAGAACCAAATTTATACGAAAGTAACCCATTTACTTCCATTATTGCATCTTTTTTAGATTCCCATACTATTTTTTAAGAGAATAAATCTTTGAAATTGTCTCACATGGATATCTTCTTTCGCTTCCGTGTCCAGCCAGTAATGCTATTCTCAGTGACACCGTATCAGCAGTAACTTTTGTGTATCATTCTTCTGATGAGAAAACCTTACTTAGAGGAATTTATCTTTGTATGTGTGATTTTTATATAGTGTTAACCTAACTTTAAACAATATACGGGTGTACAATAAAAGTGATGAAGGTCTACAAAGAGAGAGATAATAAAGTTTCCTTCCATATGAGAGGGTTCGTTTCGGTGGCATTGTTTTGAGGTAAACAGTTTAAGTGGTTGCGTACAGATAACTTGTTTCTTGTAGAGAAGAAGTGTTTGTCAGCTCTCTATTTGGATGGATTGCAAGATCATTATTGCATATTAAGAGACGACCAGTCTTCCGGTCCTTTTCCTCATGCATTTTTTGATTGAAGTCTGGTGGTATGATAGATCTGTTTTTGTCTGGTAGTAGCATTGTGTGATGGATGTGACCGACTCAAATATGATGCAATAGATCTTGAAGGTGATTTAGGCTTGAAGGTTTTTTCTCCAATATAGTTTCTGGTTTCTAAAGATGATCCATGCATACTTTGTCAGGCCCTGGATTGGTCATTCTGCTGCATAGTGAATGCTCTTTATCGATAAGTAGACGTTATATAAGCTGGCAAGCAGGGTGGATTTTGCCATTTGGACGTAAGTTCTGAAGTTAAGCTCCGTGATGTATCCTTTGATTTTGCAGTCAAATTGGAACTGGTGCAAAACCTCCTGTGTGGTCTTGAAGCGTACATTGTTGAAGTCCAAGCAATTGGCAGTGTTGCATGTTAAAGGATGAATTCTTCAGGTTCACTGCAGTGAGCTATTCATGTACATCAGCTTGTTTGCTCCCACTGCAGATCAATATGATCATGTTTTCAGCATGGTCATCATCCAGGCTTGGCTGACAGAGAGGCAGTAGGTGGCGGATATCTCTGTCACCTAAGATTTTCAAGAAAAATTGTTCCTCATCAGCATAATTAATGTTTTTAACAGCAAATGGGATGCATAAAGTCGCATTTAGAAATTGAAGATGGCAGGTGGTAGAATGGACTCTTGTGGTTCCCTACTGGTCATTGAGATATGTTCTTCTCTTGATGGTTTCATTTGAACAAATATATTCTGTCCGTCAGAGAACTATTTGAGGACAGCATACTCCAAGCCCATATGTGAAATTAAGATGTTAAACAGGAATTGGTGGTTGGCATTATTGAATACTTTACAGCTGTCCATGAGCAAGAGAACATAGGGTTTGTAACTATTGGTGATGAGGAGGATGCTGTCCATCACCTGGATGTTGGCTTTCCAAGTGCTCCACCTTGATTCATTGTGCTAGTGTTAGCAAATAGAAAATACCTCTTTTATATACTATATTTAAATTCTGGATACATTATCTCAAAAGGTGAAAATAGTATACATGATAAAACTCCATTAATGTCTAACATTGATACTTGTAGCTTGTTTAAATGAGAACGTCTTTTTAATAGGTTCATCATTAGATCCTTAATGCATTGACTTTGCAGATGAAGAACGTCTGACAGTATTTTTGGACTGTCGTTAGTAATAGGAACCATGCTATTATCCACGCAACATATTTAAAACTACTTATATTTGTAGTTGTGCTTTGTGGTAGATACCTGTAAGAAACCACATGATTAATTTAGGTGTGTGGAAGTCCCATGCAAGTAAAAGTCATTAACCTGTTGGGTCCAGTCAAAGGTTTCAGTAATTTAAACGTGAGCTCACCCCTGGTAACTGTGGCACAGAGCAAATAAACTTAAAGTGAATAAAGCAATTGGAAGTATCTTAACAGTTCGAAAGTAAAAAAAAACACAACACAATAAAAATCATAATAAAGAAAATAACACAAAAACAATGAAAATCTAATAGGGAAACCAGAGATACGAATTTTAGAAGATTTAAAGAAAAGTAGCTTCAAAAAGCACTAAGCGTCAATGTAGTCTGTAGTCGCGGTAGACCGGGACCTCAGCAAAAACTCAGGCAGACTGAGAAGGAGTGTGGGTCGAATACAGCAACCAGGTTCGTCCCCGTCGGGTCTTTTACCTTCAGACAAAGTCAAAGTGAGGAGGTGCTCTTGAAGTCGGATAGGCATTGGGCATGGTCAGGCTCTAGTATTTGCTGGAAAAGCTCAGAGCGGGAGAAATTCAAGTTTCGTGCCCAGAGAAACCCTTGCCTTGGTCAGATACTTTTGGCACCCTTGTCATGCCAAGAGTTCTATATTCGGACTTGGTCTCTCTTTTGGAACTCAGAAATCTTCAGTGGGACAAGGTTGGAGGCTGTGCCCAACGATGAGGTCCATGAGGTTGGATACCTTCTCGCCAAGAGTATGCAGACACAGATTTGCAGCTGCGGAGAAGGTCCAAGCAGGAGAAACTTGCTTCTTCAGCTCAGCGAAGTCACGCCTTGCGCCGATTGGTTTCTGTGATTGGCCCTGGTCCTCCATAGGTCTATAAGTTAATTTTGTTTTTAAGTTTAAACTTTGGTAAAATTCTTAGAAGTCCAATTAGACAAATCCACGGGGCCCAGGTCCTCAGGAACAGCATATGTGGGGCAAGACTCACTCCAACAGAAGCCCCCCAGCAGGGTCCAGTTCAGGCCCAGTTGCTACTGGTCAGCTGGGCACTTCTGGGGGACAAAATACTCTGCCAGTTCATTGTGTCCCTTTAGCCACAGAGGAGGTCAGCCAACTGTCTGCTGGAAGTCACTGCTTTGTCCTGGGTACAAGCAGGAACACTTCCAGCACTTCAGTCCCACATATCAGGTGCAATACGTCTTCTACAAATCCAGAAAGTGTTCTGAGGAAGGTGCCTTAGGGTGCCACATTTATGGTTAACACCAGCTCGTTGGGTGGGGGTGATAACTGGATCTTCCCTAACCAAAGGAGTAAATGTTCCCAGGGGCAAACCCGCATACTTTTGCAGTAGTTCCTGTTTGCTCTACTGTTAACAATCCCACAGTGCATCTGTAGGAAAGTGCCAATATTTGACATGGTCACCCCCACTTTTTACTCACTGGTACTGATGTTGTTGATTGGTAGCACACTGGGTCCCTGCCAACCAGGCGCCAGTGCTCTTTCCCTAAAACTAGACAAATGCTTACTTGTAACCCAATTGGCAAGGACTTTAGCACCCTTGAAAGTCCCTGGTAAATGGTATCCCTGGTACTCAGGGCATGGGCACTAAAGAGGGTCCCTAAGGGCTGCAGCATGTATTATGCCACCCAAAGGGACCCACCCACAAACTGAATGCAGACTGCCATGGCAGGATGCGTGCAATGGTGCAAGCCATTCCCATTCCGAAAACACGACATTGCCCACTCCCTGTGGGCATTGCCAAAGTACACAGCATGTCCTATATGTAAGGCACCCCTACAGCAAGTCATCGAGCCCTAAGGCACATGTGAGTGCACAACTGCATGAGCTGATGTGCCTATGTGATGCCTAGTTCCATTACTAGACATTGCAAGTGATCAGGAAGCCATCTTAAAGGTATGTACTGGGCTCTGGTCATTACGAGTTAACCAGCTACATAATGGTTTCACTGAAAATAATTGATGTTTTGGATCAAACATCCTGTCTTAATAATTCCTACTGATGCCAGTATTTATGAAGACATGCACACAGAAGGCATCTTGGAGGTGCTCTCTGTATCCCTGCTTGTCACTTAGTGTGTTGGCTGACTAGTATTGTCCAGCTTGCCACCACAGATGAGTTTACTACTCCCAACAGGTCAGAGACCGCCCTCTCAGTGGCCAGGAACAGGACCTTCCAGGCATAAGTGATCACACCTCCTCCAGAAGGATGTCTAGCAGATTAGCATCACAAGGCCAGAGGCTTCAAAGCTTCTACTGCTTTGGAAATGAAACCCTGGCTTCCCCACAGGTCTGGGAATGCCACCCCTGCCCTGAGGCCCTTTTGGCATCATTCCAGAGAAGAAATTAGATATTCAGGAGGCGTGTTTCACTTACAGGCTAGTCACTCTCCTATGGTGGGCTACCTGAAGTGGACAGCCAAAAATTGGTTTCACCATCTTGATTTTGGTGAAAGTAGAGAATTCTGGATCAGGGTTTTGACCACTTCCCACATATAGTTCATAAAGGGGATGTAGTCACCCCTTTGATAGGTAGGCCATTGTTTACTTCCCTATACTTCCCTAAGCGCCCCTAAATTGAGTATTTAATTTAAGCCCCCTGATGCCAGACAGATAGGTTTGTCTGCCTGGGAACAGATGAAGGACAAAGAAGAGCAGTCACTGCAAGAACTGAGGACCTACACCGAATGTGGCACCAAACCCTGCCTGGATGTTGGTACCTCAACAATTGCAAAAACCTGACTGGTCCAAAAGCTAGCATTCTCCCTAACACCTGGAGGACTGTTCAGCACTTTACCAACCATCTAGCATCTCCTTTGGGGTGGAGTCGTCATTCCCCTACCTCTGCAGGCCTGACCACACTTGTCAGGTACACGGTATTGTTGGCCATTGGGCCCACTGAGGTAGCAGCCTGTGAGGAGAAAGTCGTAGTGGCAGTAGGAGGTCATCCCCGTCTCTCTACCAAGTTTCAGCTAAAAGCTAGACCCTCCAGGGGTCCCCCTGCACCAATGCCCTGGGTACCACAGCACTTGCAGCAGCTAACGCTTGTTAGTGTCTGCCTGGGCACCACTCCCGTCAAAGCTGACCTGCTCGACGAGGGACTTCAGAACCACTGAGGCTCACACTGAGAGTGGCCATCCTGTCTTGTTTTCCTTTCCTCTACAGGTCAAACCGAGAATCGTGAGAGCCTCCAACGCAAGTTGCCAGGTGGCCAAACACCTCTGTACCCGAGCCCCACAGCCCGGGTTTATGACAACCGACTGCACCCCCTCGTTCTAAAGATTTCTCACAAGCCGTGCCCCCCCCTTTGGGTTCTGCCAGAATTATCTCCAAGTCCCCCCTTGCAGCCTTTCTTTTTAGGTGCTCATTTCTTTCTATGGTGTAGCGCTTGTGGCAACCAACCTATCCAGCACCTCTGCACCCAGACATGCCAGGGCTGGTAAACTAAATGTGCTGGTAGTTCTTTGGACTTTGGCCACCGAGCACCATACGTTCCAAAAGGCACCCCCGAATTTCCACTACAAGAATGTGTTTGCAGGATATATCTTTCCTCCCATAGGATAACATTATCGCATTCGATGATCATACCTCAAAAAACGTTATTTGTGTATTTTACTCTTTTGTTGTAAAATCCATAACTCCAAAAGTACTTAACTGATTGGCTGGACAGGGTCTGTGTCTTTGTTCCCCATCTGTATATGGCAGGGTTCTAGAATTCAGAAAATCATTTTAGGAAATATATCCTCATCTGAATCTTCTCCTTTACTGTAACCATATGGTCCCATTTATTCAACTCCTCAAACTAAGTAGGTCTAGGTAACGGCTTCCTGTCATTCATGGTTTGTCTCAGGAAATCAAGGTTTCTAATATTGAAAGTATCCTATAAAGAAAATTGCAAGTCCTTGTCCGAAGCAGTATATTCATGCCATTCAGAAATCCAGGTACACTAATAGAACCCAATGTCCATCATCAGTTCATATGCAGACGTTGCTTCGGCAGGTAATTTCTGACCCTCAGTGGAAGGTACAATAGAAACTTTAGTTTTTTTCAACACAGCACTTGTTAGACCTGGCCTTGGCGTGGGTCTCCCTTCCATTTCTTTGCTGTTGCCTCATGTGTCTGTGCTGGTGTTAGATGCTCAGGGCACTGTGCCACTGCTGTCTAGTGCACAGTGCAAGTGCTCCCTATTGTAAATTAATGTATGAATTTGTGATTCCATGATTGGTTGGTTTGGTTTACCTGTCAGACCCTAGTACAGTGCACCAGGAGTGCCCAGGGCTTGTAATCCAAATGCTGCTGGTGGGCTTGCAGAACTGGTTGTGCCATCCACTGAAGCAGCCTGTAAAAGTGTGTCTAAGGTCTGCCATTGAAGAGCCTGTGTGCAGTCTGGTACTGTCAAGCTAACTGGGCAAGTGCACCCACTTGCTAGTCCCTAAACCTTCCCTTCATATCAGACACCCCTATGGTAGGCCCAAGGGCAGGGTGCATTGTAAGGATAAGGTAGGACATGCCCTGGTGTGTGTGGCATGTTCTAATAGTGAATTACAGCCATTTTCGCTTTTCACTATTGCAATGCTACCTGTTCTCCATAGGCCAGAATGGGCAGTTTGATTATTACATCTTATAATCTTAACTGACTCAGGGAACATGGTAGATATTGCCAGTATGCCTGAACTCTGAATGATAAAATACATCTTTTAGTGAAGTTGGTTTTAACATTCTGTGTTTGAAAATACCAGAAAGTAGGTATTTTCCTGTCTAAGCATTCAAACCTGCCTCTGCTAGGTTGTGTATTCCTTGTCTGGAGTTTTGAGTGACATGGCTAGGGAATTCCAGGAGACAGGGGAGGTAGCCCAGTGGTGAATAGAGAGATCTGCATCTAGATGGGAGGGAGGAGTTGCACCTGGGACCTGAATAGGGCTGTGCCTTCCCTCCACAATGCTGGCTCCACCACCTGTGGTGCGTCTGATGTCTCTGCCCTGCACTCTGAAAGGAAAGAAGGAGTCAGGTAAACAAAGTGCTCCAGGACTGACCAGAACCGGTTTGAACAAGGCAAAGGCCCCTCTGCCCTCAGAGGACAAAGGATTTTGGGATATAAGTATTGGGACCCTGATCCCAAGAATTTAGATCACTTTGGGAAACAAGAAGAAATCTCTGCTGAGGAGAGGAACTAAGAAGAAGCCGAGGAGAAACTATCCCTGAAACTGGGGGATTGGCCTGCAGTGGTTGCCTTACTGCCAAGGGAGGAAAAAGGAACTGTGTGTGTACTTTTGCTCAACTTGTGAAGGATCTCCAAGGGCTTGGAAAAGAGCTTGTGTCCTGCTGAAGTCTCAGGAACAACAGACTTCAACCACCAGCTCCCCAGAGTTCTTTGGAAGTGCCTGCTGCTGTTTTGGGGCCTTCTGAGGGACTGCGTGTCGTAAGGAGCTGGAAGCGCGACTCAAGAAGAAGCGAGCCGACGTCGGAGCTGTTGTCGCATCGCGTAAAGGGTGTCGCCGCTGTAGTTGTCGCATCGAGCGGAAGCGTCTCGCAACATCGTAGAAGAGTGTCGCCGCCAAAGCCGCTGTCGTCGCATGGCGTAAAGGGGGTGTTGCCGCTGCAGCTGACGCATCGAATCGAGTCTTCTCGCAACATCAGAGAAGCGTGCCGCATCTGGAAGATCTTCACGTCTTTACTTCTTTGCACCAAACTTTCATCGCATCAACATCGTTGCAACACTTTAGTTGCCCTGCGTGTCGCATCTACAGGTATATTGACTTAAAGTGTCGCATTTAAGAACTAAAGAGAACTAAGCTAAATCCTGCCATCTTAAAGTAACAGTATTGTGGAATTTTGTCGTTTATGGTCTTGTGGTAAATCTATATAAAGAATACTTATTTTTTATATAAAACCTGTGTGGTGTCCATCTGTAGTGTTGTCACTTGATTACTGTATGTGTTCACAAATGCTTTACACACTGCCTCTGAGATAAGCCTGTCTGCTCGTGCCAAGCGACCAAGGGAGTGAGCAGGGGTTATTTTAGGAGTGTACCCCTTTACCCTGACTAGAGGCGAGGGTCCCTATTTGTCACAAGTGCATACCTGTGCCACCTAGAGACCCCCAAATCTAACAGCACCCAATATTTTTTCTCAAAGATCCAAAAATCACACAGAACAAGCTAGTTAACAACAACCACCCCCCATGCTGCTTTGCCAAAAGTCACCCTATCACAGTTCTGTCAGCAACAAACCAATGACAGTATATCTCTGTGGTGAGATCTCACCAATCTCAGTGTGGCTCTCTGGCTGACTAACCAATCACAGCGTGACTTTTCCATGAATAAGGAAACCAATTGCAAAGCCTTTCTCAATGAACTTACACTAAATAAAACAAAATAAACCTTGTCTTCTCATCCTAAATAAGAAGAAATCAGTAAGACAGAATAAGATAAATCTCTCGAATGATAGAAAACAAGAGCAGCACCTTTCGGCACAGGTTTAAACCGCAATCCACTTTAGGCAAACGACCGTCCAGCAGCAGTCTACCCTGGCAAATGCTCCTACTCCTGTGCATTTAGGAATAAGGACACTAACCCAGATTAGACAATCTCCTAGAAGGGAGAAAACCCTATCTGTATGTATGTGACATCTCGCAAAACACACTACCTCATGCAGTCAGGTAAACAACAATATCTCGAGATCTTGAATTTAGAAGAATACGATAAACAAACCAAACAATACAAAAAGCCAATTGCTCTTTAATATAAATCACAAATAAGAATAATACACCAAAACAGCAGTGATCAAACCACCAATTGAACCTATAATCAGCATCGCATAACCAAACACTGCACACACAGCATAACAATCTATCTCTCAAATGTCAAACTTCAAAATCAGAAACTCACCCAACACACTCCCAAATCATCAGAATCATTCCACCCTATACACACTTACAATCCAATTTGCTCAGGAACGGCACTGCAAGTCAGATTTCTTAGCAAAAATCCTTTAGAATTATCCACACTGGAAAATCCACAAAATCTATAGACTGAGCAAAAAGAGAATTTAGAAGCAGAAAAAGAGATGCTCTTTAATGTGTAACCATCATCTGCTACCAAAACTGTTAGAGCAAAACACTGTACCCCAAAATCAAGACACCCCAAAATTGACCTCAATGTTTCCACATTTCAGTAAATCGGAGACGGTTTTCAACCTCGATTTAATGAGACACTATGTCCCCTCCGATAAGGTACCTCACTAAGCATCAAAATCAGGAGACGTTACATCATTAATTAACTCCAATTTAAGATTGATTGAGCCCACTCAATAATTAAGTTCTAGATCAATGAAAAGTTAAAGGGTTTTACTAAAAACTCAGAAGTAAGCAGTATAGAACCAGTGCCATGAACGCTCTTAAATGCAGAGTTATACAGAGTATGCAAAAAACTGAAATTATTCTAAGTGACAAATGGGCAACAAAATGGACAGCATCCCCAGAAGCATCCAAGTCTTATGGAAAGTCTTTCCTTTCCTCCAAAATAAAGGTTTATATATACATAATTCTTGCATATTACATCAATAGTTTTGCAGATTCACCATGGTGTGACCGAATGCACAATTTCTTCAGCAATTCAGAGCACATGACTAATAGACATCATATTGCCTTACCACTAACCCACTACATGAATAATTTATTCAGCACCCTCTGTGCTGATGTCATCCAGAGAAGCTCGAACAGAACAAGATGTATGAACATTAGCACATTATATGAATAGATATACCTCGGTGAATCTGCAGAGAAAATTGAAACATGTCGCAAGTTACATCTGAACTGGGGAAGGTTCATCATGAACAGAACAATATCAGTGGAAAATAACTCCATAGTGCAGCTTCTCTGTGCCCTGCGGAGCTTGTGGGGAGATCATGTGTGCAAGGGGGGAAAACACAGAGTGAGTAACAGAAATTACTTCTATCTTGAACAGAATGGTGTTTCGCCCAAACATATGGCCTTATTAACATACATTAGAAAAAGAGAGTTGTACACATTATAGGGAATTAGTTTCAAATGCAATCACTTTATATTGGGATGTACATGTAAAATCATGTATGTAAGTGCATACTTCACAGTGTTCATGATGCAAAAAAATCCAAACCCATAAACATATTTAGCACTCCCACATGCCTTTGGACTGTCCTCTGTGGATGCCTCACGCAGTGGTAAGGCTCAGTTTAGCTTTGCCCATGTTTGGCTCAGGTCTGGCTTCCTAATGATGTGAAGGCCCTTCTCTGAAATCAGTAAAGAGGACAATGATGAGATGACCCTGATGTAAGATAAAATCACGCTCTAATGTGCTTCTAATATTAAAACACACCTTTCTTTTCCTTTTTTGACCTTTGGCTATGCTTATGCATCCTGCCCAGCTCTTGAAGCAAACTGAGAAGTATGCATTGCTTGAAAGCATGCTAGTGGTGTGAGGAATTATGTTTGTTTGTTGCTTTTGTAAACTTTTTAAAATTCTAACACCTATTGACACCACAAGATGGTGTCTTTCTCTGATAGCGTGGTCACATACAAACACATAATAGACTACATTCTTTATATTTGTAAAACTGTATCTTACTAAGTTAACCCACTCTCTTTAAATATAGGAACCAAACAAGGAACATTTGGAGGAAGTAAGTAACAGTAAAATAAAGGCCTGATAACTCTCCTTGTTGGCAGTGCGCATGATCTTTATGCAAAAGATCCACATGTGAGCTTGACCTCTATCTCTAGATATACTTGAAAATAAATTGCAGAGCTCTTAGTTTGACAAAGATTAACTTGCCTAATGATTGCATTTTTAAATCTATCGCCATTAACAGTTTGAAGGATTTCTAGTACTAACACAGCACTGTGCAAAAGTTGATAGCATGTTTATAGTGTGTTTTTTTGTACTGTTATTATATAATAACCCTGCTGATGGGAATGTATGGCTTCTCATTGACATTGTTCCTGTTTAAATCCAGGTAGTCTTGTTTGGCTGTTATTGGTTTATTGGTTTTATGAATCTTGTCGCTTTGATTTAATGTTTCATATTCTAGGAACAAGCAATAGGAAGCATGCTTTCAAATTTTAGTAATGTTGTCCAGTATCCCGTTTGTCAAACCCACGGCATGCTAGGACAGTTGAGTCAGAACTCTGGAGCATACATCCGCCTAGCAGATAAAAAATAATTTTGAAAATCCATGTGATTGTGTCCAGGTTCCCATCACCGAAATTGCCAATTCCTGAAGCCATGTTTTTATTGTCAGCGTAGTAAATGGCGCAGTGTGTGCATCAGTCCAAAGGTGACAGTTGACTTTCTATGCCACTGGTGTGTTTTCTTACACCGTATACTGTGGCCTTACTTACTGGAAAGTTAAATATGCCAGTTGGGGATTATGGCAACTTTGCCAGGTTTTAGGAGTCAGTACATCAGTCCACATAGTTAAAAAACCTGCAGCATCGATCCACAGAAAATGGGCGTGGCCATGCAAAAAATTGCATTTTCTCAGAGGATTCTTAAACTATGCCCAGAAATGGCTACTTCGAGCCGACCAAGCCACTGATCTGAATACTTTCATCCGATGACTTTAGTCTGTCCAGCTTACTCACTGGTCTCCGTAGACCCCAATATTGGAATTTTCACTACTTACCTTTCAATGTCTTTGTATTGGGAATATCATGCCATCGTGGGTTCCTGTTCCAACAGACTAAGTCCGGAGTGGACTGCACCAAAGAACAATGCTCCATTGTTACAAAACTTCCACAGTTTCACAGCCTCACAGATGATGAAAAATTATCATGATTACAAATAATAGCCTTACTCCTCAACCTTCCACTGGTTATGACTCTAGTGTCCCCACTGATGTGACCATAGCTACAGTGCCATCTCTCGTGCCAGTACCACCTATGTTACTGTTGCTGCTTTTAGCTTAAATTAGGTCTCCTACACTTAAACTTCTAATTGATGGAACCTGTGCAAACAGCCACCCTTGCTCATGGCCTTGGACATACTCAGTTTTGTGAATTGTAGGGGAGAACAGGTGGACTTCCATTCTAAAATGAGGAATATTTTGTAAGGTAAGCCACTAAGAACGTACTACTACTATGATTATGATAAGTGTTGTGACTGTGATCACTGACTTTGGTACTGTCCACCTCCACCTCAAATCTGTCACAGCCCATGTATTCGAAAACTAGGACCAACAAGTAGGGCTAAGAAAGTTCTATAACCACAAGACAAGCATGACATAGTCAAAGTCAGTAGAGACAGACCAATGGCCTCTTCTCTGCCTCTTCCTCCTTCTTCGAGCAGAAGAAGCAGATCTGCCACGTTAGTTTGATCTACACAAGTCCTTTAGATCCTTTTTGTAGGTTGGTGGTGGATTAGCTATTGCTTTCTCCTGTTTTCTCTTTTTTTTATGATGCACTTTTAAAGTCCGTTGATTTGTCAGTAAAAGTCCATAAACCCCTGCATCTCTGAGCTGTAGAGCTTGTACACCAAATGAAAATAAACTTAGGAGTCCTACTCCTTTTGGTCTGTGGTGCCTTCTGTTCAATCTTTCTTGCCAAAAATGTCTTTCAATTTGGCAATAACCAGACTTACATTGTCTCCACTTTATCATCAGACCAACTATATTGTGAATCTCTACCCCTTTAACAACTGCATCACCTAAGGTAAGCATCATAATTCATGAATGAAAATTAAATACAATTAATTTAAGTGTTATTAATTCATTTTGCGCTCTAGGTTTTTAATGAAAGTTAAATTTATTTAAACTTGTTTAATTCATTAAGGTAGAATTGTATACCAGCAGGTATTAATTGACAAACATGAGAGTATATCCTCATTAAGGTTACTTTGATAAATTAATTTAACTGTAAATTAGTTCAATAGAAAGTTAGGGTTGGCTTTTTAATTTTAATTAAAAATTAAATACATCGAATCATTTGGTGGTTATTTTAAAATAGGTAAAATTATTTATATTTACAAATATTGTAAAAGTAAGCATATGTTATTTATTAAAATATTAATTGAAGTACATTTAAAGAAGAGGTCGAGGTTAATTAATGAAAATAAATTAATAGAAACGTTTCTGAAAATGATCTGAGAAATATTTTAAATAATTCTCATACAGTAAAATACATTTAAAGAAGAAAACGTAGAATATCTAGAAAGGTTAGGTTAATAAACAATAAATTAAAATAAAGAAACATGAAGAGTATATACTATTGCATTAATTATACAAAAATCAAATATATTTAGAGGGTAGAATATGCACATTAAACAAAAGAAATTGCTAAAATACACAAAAAAGAATGGGACTACAATTAAAATTAAGAAAGAAGAATTAAGATGGAAGCATAGGCTACGATGATGTGGGGAAGGGGTAGTGGTAGAAACATGTAAAATGTATCTGTACTATGCATCGGTAGGGCAATGCAATTGCATCCGATATAGTAGCATATTATAACATACAACTTAGGCAGATATTCTCAGCGCCTCTATTGGGCAACAGACTTTAGAGTGTAATTCAAAGTTGTCATAACCCCTTCCATGCTGCGCAGATTCCGCCGCTGTGCTGACGGAATCTTGCGCGGGCGTGGTCATGACGGAACGGTTCCGTCATGAGCACAGCTCAACCGTGGCTCATGACGGAACCGTTCCGTCATGAGCACCGAAGGGGATAATTTTTTTGTGGGGGGGAAACAAATGTTATTGATTTTGATGGAAACACAGTATATTGAAATGACATGAAAACATGCACATAATGATAAAATGGTACAGCGCGATCATTAGTCGCCATCTTCTTTTGCATCGTTTGAAAGTAACAGAAACTTTAAATACCGCAACACTGGTATTAATCTATTCTAAGTAGTACCCAATATTCAATTGTGTAGGCACTCTAGATCTCTCATCATGTTTATCAGGCCCTTTTATGACTCATACATTTAATTATCTTATGCAAATAGTATTTCTTCAACTATTTGACCATCTGTTACCTTGTATGTCTTAAGGTGAATACATCTCTAGGTGGCCCACCTTGTCCAAATCTTGGTGTGTTTTTGTGGGCAGCCCCGGGCTATAAAAACTGGAAGTTCCAAGCCCATTGTGTAATCTAGGCTAGCTTTCCACTTTGATATTCGTTGTGCATTTTCTGCCTTCCATTGTCTAGCATAGTCACGTTTCGCTAAAGTGAGGCCTAAGAACAAAAGATGCCTTTTATATCTATTTGCACCTATGCAGAAACACAAATTTGGGGGATCTCAGGAGTTCCCAAGCCAGTACCTCTGCTAGGCACGTCATCACCCTCTGCCAGAAGCACTTAAGTACTGGACATGTCCATATTGTATGTATGAGGGTGCCTTCCTCCGAGTGGCAGTGGAGGCAGTGCGGTGAAGCTATCAACCCTGCTTTCCATAGTCTGGATCTGGTATAATATACCTTGTGTAAGTATTTGAACTGGATAAAGCGAAGCCTGGTGGAGATTGCAACCTCTCGGGTGATTGCAATGCTTCTGCCCAGTCGTCATTGCGTCATTGTCCATTGGCTCTACGTCAGCATCCCATGTGGCTCTGAGGATATCAAGGGTTGTGGAATTATTTGTGCCTATAGTTTGATATATTTTGGATATTTTGTGTTCCTCCAGGTCTCCCATAAGGAACCTTCTTGGGGGTGAATTCTGGTATGTGTGTTAGGTTCTTTATGTAGGGATGGAGGGCATGCTGCAGCTGTAAGTATTTGAAGAATTGGGTGTGTGGCATAGTGAATTCCCCTCGGAGGTCCCCAAAGGATTTCAGGGTAGTCCTTTTAATGACATCACCGAGGGTTGATATGCCTATATGATCTCAATCTTGGAACCCCTGAAGGTCTGCAACTTGCGAAAGCAAACGGTTCCGCCATAGCTGAGTTTCCTACGTAAGGCGGTTCCACCTCCCCATTACACTTAGGGTTTGTCGCCAAGTCATTATTACTACTTTTGTGACCCGGGGAAGGTCTTTGGGGTCGGCTATACTATAGAGAAATGAGTTGACGGTGATTTCACCTATAATCCATTGTTCAAGTTGATATGCAGGGTCCTCCCTAGATCCGTACCACCATTCGTTTAGAATCTGGAGGTGTGCTGCGGCATGGTAGGATTGTATGTCAGCTTCTGCAATGCCTCCACAATATGTGGATTGCATGCAGGTGCGTAATGCCTCACTGGCCGTGCTTCCTCCCCATAGAAAGCACCCCATAATTGCATTAATTTGGCAAAACCATGAGACGGGGATCGGGTATGGTTGCGATTGGAGTTGGTGTAGAAGCCGGGGTAGAGAAACCCTCTTAACGATGGCTGATCGTCCGTTGACCATTGCTTTACCTCTGTTTTGAGTCTCTCTATCGCTAGTTCTAGATTGCGCTTCCACGCGTGAATTTGGTTGTCGGTTATGTATACTCTCAGATACGTGAAGCCATGTGTCACCAGTGTGAGCCCCTCTGCCCATCGGCCCTTTTATTGGCCACAAATTGTATTCATATTCAATCTCGATGTCTCTCCAAAGACGAGCATTACTTGTTAGGTGCATGATCTTTGAGGGTCCGTTAGGAAGAACAGAATATTGTCAGCATATAATACAATGCGATCTGAGATTTTGGGGGTCCATTCAAAGTTGCGGATAAGTGCGTCTTTTTTCACCCATATGGCAATGTTCAATGACAAGGGTGAAAATCAAGGGGGAAAGCGGGCATCCTTGCCGTGTGGCGCTGTGTTTTGGAAATGGCGCTGATGTGACCCCAGGCACTCGAATTGCCGCTGTGAGGGCCGTGTACGGCAATTTCACCATGGCAATGTATCGAGGTCCCATATTGCGGTGTCTCAGTAGGGTTTGAATGCTTTATCCATGTTTACAAGGAGGAGGGCTGCTGGTCTATTTAGTTTATTGCAAGTGGCAATCCTATTGTGTACGTGGCGTATGTTATGCTGGGTCGCTCTATGTGGCATAAAGCCCGCCTGATCTGGATGAATCAGATCTTGGAGGTATGGTATGTCTATTCGCTACAATCTTGGCAAGTAGTTTTGGTTCAATATTCAGGAGTGAGATTGGCCGATAGGATGATCATGATTCGGGAGGGCGCCCTGGTTTCAGAAAGACTACAATTTCGGCATGGCACCAATCTTGAGGCAGGAGTCAGTTTTCAAAGGCTTCATTGAGAGTTGCTAGATATCTAGGGCCTAATATTGTTGCATATATTTTGAAAAATTCACTGGGGAATGCATTGGGACCCGGGGACTTGCCAGAGGCCATTTCCGCAATAGGTTAACTCATCTTGTGTAATCGGCAGGTCTAATAAGTCCTGTGCATCTGCAGTTAATGCCCTAGGTGGTATGTCGCGAAAGAAGTCCTCAATCTGGTCTTCAGAAAGGACCTCCTGCTTTGTGTATAGGGTTCGATAAAACTCCGCAAAGGACTGTCGATTTGTGTGGGATCAGTGATCACCTCGTCCGATTGTGATGTAATTGTAGGTATTTGTACTGGTTTCAGGGTGCTTTGGCATAGTCGGTGTAGGAGTTTAGCCTACCTGTCCCCCATTGGTATATCCTACTCTGTGTAGGCTGCCATATGCATTTGGCCTCATCTATCTGGATGCTTTAGTACCGTCTCTGTAGATGTCTACGAAAGCTATCACCATTACGCTGCTGTGCCTGAATCTCAGTTTGTATGATCTGGACTTCTAGTTGGATAAAGGTCTGCTGCTTCTCAATCTTGACTGTGGTGTTGAAGCTAATATCGAAGCCTCTGATAGTTGTCTTCATTGCTTCCCATACGATGGTGGCGGATGCTGCTGCCTCCTCGCTAAGGAAGTATTCTAACAGGGCTTTATGTAGGTGTTTTTATAGCTCGGGTTATGGAGATGCCTGGGTGGTAGCCGCCAATGCATTGGAGCCCTTCTGGGACCTATCCGTACCTGCAGCTGAACTGGGAAATGAGCTGAAAGGCCTCTAGGCAGAATTTCAGCCTCGACTAATCAATGTATGTGTTCCCTGGTGATGAATAAATGATCCAATCTGGAAAACGACCCATGGATATCCGAGTAGTATGTATACCCTGCGGTGTTGGGGTGTAGTGTCCTCCATGTATCTAACTACCCTAAAGCGTTTACCATAGGCCCAATATGCGATTCTCTCAGTGGATGTTGTGTGGCCAGTCAGAGCAGGCATGTCGGGTAATGATCCCCAGGTGTCAATGATGCGTTCCGTAAATGCGTGATTAATTGACGGGGGACATATACACTACCTAGTGTCTCGTAGTTCCTATATAACCTATACAGGAGCTGTGCGTTCGGATAACATAAACTGTGGGATTGGTGGCAGACTGATTCCGTGCACCCCCACCGGATACGTTAATCTGTCTGTATCAGCTAGCTCACAGTGCCACTATAATCTCCTCTTACCAAGGAGATAATAGATTCTGGCAACATCAGAACATGACAACCCTGATCCCTCACAATCGTGGAAACAATGTACTACTTTTCGCTCAGTCACTAGTGTTCGCATAGTTTGTCTCATAGATACACAGAATAAACATACCGGGCGTTTGTCAATAAGGATTTAATGAACAGTTGTCATTCTAGTGTAAAATAGATGACCTGCAACAACCATTAGACAGTAGCAGAGATATATGATTAGAAGCTCTACGAAAGTGAAAGGATGGTAAAGCTCTACCATCTTGCAATAATCATGAATACATACAAGTATATAAAGCACATGATAAAGTGCGTACTCCTACGATGCCTCCCTAACTAGATGTACCTAAATGTACCCAGTATCTGTGTAGGTGTTATGCCAAGAATCCCTCTAGGATCTAGTCAACCCCATTACCTGAGAATGAGAGAATATGAGACCCCGTCCTGGTCTCGAGTTGGACACCCCACAAGGATGTTAGACCACTGCTAGCTGGAGCGTCTGCATTCAGGAACCTCAGCGTCTCTGGTCAGTGTGTCAGCCGGGAAGTCTCAGTCTCCTCTGTCTTTCTAAACAAGATGTGATGTATATATACATAGGTCTCCCCAGGGATCCTACCTTGCTGTGTTACTGTGTCGGCCTAAAGGATGACGTCCGGCCTGAACTTTACAGAGATATTATACAGGAGATGTTTTCCTGCTGTCAGTCCTGCTGTGCTTCCAAGAAGCCTCATGCATAATGTATGAGATTCGAATTCGGGAAAAACCCGCGTTCTGAATGCAGTCTTGTATCTAGGTATAAGTTTCTAAAAATCACGGGGATTGATTCAGTTAAGGAACCTAGAGGCTGGAATCTAGTATACGTTGCAATGAGTCATGACTCTATGACCATAGATTTCGTTACATTGATTTCAAACGTGGGAAGAAACTCTTTCCTACGTTGTTGTTCAACTAATGAACCGAATTTCTCATATCCACTACTTTATGTGGGTCAACGAGCAAATCAAAATTTAATCAATTCAAACAATAATAAATAATCAATTTGCACTTTTCATTAATGAAAATTTACTTCATAAATATTTAATTTGCTTTTTTTCTTTTCAGTCATTTTTACATGTGAATTAGAAAACATCCATTTCCCTTGCTAACAGTGTTTTACATATTCATGCATAATTGAAATACAATAAAAAGTTATATACAGTGCAAGAAACCAAATTATACAGTTCGCAACACTTATTTTCACACAGTGTTCTGAAAACAAAGAGTCCTACTGTATTGTACTTTTGTATCGGGAAAACACTGTTAGAAAGGGAAATTAATGTTTTCTAATTCACATGTAAAAATTCCTAAAAAGAAAAAAAGCAAATTAAATATTTATGAAGTAAATTTTCATTAATGAAAAGTGCAAATTGATTATTTATTTATTGTTTGAATTGATTATATTGATTATATTTTGATTTGCTCGTTGACCCACATAAAGTAGTGGATATGAGAAATTCGGTTCATTAGTTGAACAACAACGTAGGAAAGAGTTCCTTCCCACATTTGAAATCAATGTAACAAAATCTATGGTCATAGAGGCATGACTTCATTGCAACGTATCTAGGTATAATGTCAGTCCCTATGAACCGTTATGTATGTAATGTAGGGAAGAATATAGGTGAAAGGTTGCAATGTTACCTGCGCCTATATAGGGTACCTATATGGAATATAACACCCACTCCTCTTCCGACTGGACGATATATATAACTTATTACCGTACTACTTAGTCTAACTAGTTATTGGTATGCACAAAGTTTATAAAAACATTTGTTTTGGCTAAAATGTTTAAAACTTTTTAAAAATTTCAAAAAAAATGTAAAAATGGTTAAAAATATTTTGCAAGCCATAGCTCTAAAGTGTCCGTAGTTATAGTTCGAACCACTATAAACATTAGAAAGCCATGTATGCCCAATAAATGAAAGGAATGTCAATGTCAATTTTGTTTTTGAGTTCCATATCGGGCTTTGTGTAAAAAAAGGGCAAATTTCTTCCAGCACACGACAAGCCAAAATTAGTCAAATGTTTGTGTCCTGGCTGGTAGACGCTACATTTTTGTTGCTTGCTTCCGTAGTAGACGGCCCCTGTAACACCTTGCAGAATACGTCAATTGAGCACAGAAGATGTTCCACGCTGTCCGGAGCAGGTGCTGGAGCAGCTTGTGCACCGTCCAAAGCCTGGGTGTCAGTGAAGGAGCCGATGTCCATACCAATAGGTGCAGTTACTACCTTTGGTGTCTCAAGGAATGCCGCCATCAACATTGTAATACATTGATGACACTGCAGAACATGTGCTGTTATTGCGTCCAGTAGAGCATTCACATCCAGTTGCGCACTAGATGGGAGTGTCAAACAAAGGTCTAACACACATTCTTCTCCGCAAAACAGGCATCGGAGGACAGGTAAGATGCAGTTTATCCAGACTGGTCGAAATGACAAGAACCAAGAAGCACTTTGTTCTATTATGCGAGGTATGCCTCGATGTTGTACCATGCGGTCACGGTATTTACGATCCAGGAGTGCTTTTTCCATCTCCTTGGTGACTGGGACATCCGTTGCGTAGCAGATAGAAAAAAATCAGGATACCTGCTATTAGAAGCAGGATTAGTGGAAGTCCTCTAAAGATGCTTCCGAATACGGAGTGTATGAAGTTTGGTATAACTCCAAGTACCTTATGAAAGGTGCCTAGAAGTCCAGGACCTATGGTCTTAAATAGGTGGTCCATGCCTGTCGTATCAGACATGTTAAAGATACGATTTACCATTTCTGCGAAATAAAAGGGCAGTTTGTATGGATAAGTGCTTGTATCTCTGCCCAAGACCTTGCGATCTGGAGATCAAAGGTCTCACGAGCGGAGATTAAGGGCACAGACTTCTGTAAAAGCATGGCTTTCATTCTGCTTAGAGTATCAAACCGTATTAAAGAAACATTCAGTGAAGGCCATAACGGCGCCTTCCTGACTGTATGTGTTGTTGGAAACAATACTTGCATACAACAAGTAATCCTGGAGCTCACGGTTACCAGATATGCAATGCCCGGGAGCATTCCGCAGCAGCCTTGACTGTTCAGCATCAAGTAACTCCCATTTGAAAGTAGCCCGAATGCTGGAGTAATCACTGCAGCTGGGGTGCCCCTCAGATGACAGGACAAGTTTGCTACAGAACCATTACAAGCCCCGTGCAGCATCATATCCTGACATATTAGTGATCCACTTAAAGCGTTTTCACAGTTTGTACCGCTTAGAAACACTTCTCGAGCCCCACTCCGGCATCGAAATGTGACATGTTGGCTGTGGGGTATATGCTAGCTGATGGTAGCACGGATTATCGTTGTGATATTATATGGCGCTGGATCCTTGCAACTGAAGGCATGGAGTCTAGGGGCAAGTGCATGGGGGGTTTCCCGCACCCACAAGCCACACCTGGACCTGGCCCGGCCGCCTCCGTAGATCTGGCGACACCCCCTGTCTCTAACGGGCACTACCCCCAGACTTTTCGCTCCTCCTCGGGCCTCGAGTAGGTTGTGGTAGACTATATGAAGGCCACTATGGAGCTCGGCTACCCCCGGAGGTATTATATAGGTCCCACGTTGTATGTGGCCTGGAAGAACTGTGGTGCTTAAGTGTAATACACTTCTTCAATCCCCGCTGGCCGGGCCCACACGAACCGGAGGGATCCTGGCGTGTGTAGTACTAGAGGCCCGCAGCAGTGCAGCGGCCCAAACCCCGCCTGGTGTGGTCCCTTTGGCGGGCCTGTGGAGGTACCTCTTTGATGTTGCCGATGCAGTCCGCTGCAGCCCCTCCCGCCCAGGGTCTGAGTCCCAGACAACTCCGCGAAGATCCACTGCCAGCGAGGAGCCGCCTATGCCTCAGTTGTCAATCCTCCACAAGGAAGCTTACTCCGCGTGGGGGCCGCGCGACTCAGTTCCCGGCGGGCCCAGATCCTGGCGCCACAAGGATCGCTGTCTCTTCTCCCGGACCTGGCACCGGGGCTGCTCGTATGACATACGCGACTTCCTCCACCTCCAATCCTGGATCCGGCAGTTGTATGGCGTCTAGGCACAGCTGCGGCGACTGATCTGCCACAGAGCTGTCTCACGCAGCGCCACTGTCCCCCGGGACCATCACCACCTAGTAGGCCTAAATCTTCGATCCACAATGCCCCGGTCCTCGTCACCCGACCCTTGTCACGGGGCTGCTTGTTTGACGGGTGCGATCTCCTCATGGATTGCAGGCCGCTCCCCCCTATCCTGAATGCGGGCTTTCTATGGTGTCTGGGCACCACTGCGATGATGGTGAAGCCGGATCGTGTCCCCGGACCCAGGCCACTTCAGGTATGTCATGTTTTGGATTTGTATTCATGAATGGACGGCAGGATTGTGAAGGATAACGTTTGGGGCTACGGGAGCTCGGCTAAGTCTCGTCCGCCATGATGGTCCGCTTGGCCACGCCCACCATCACTTTTTTTTATTACAACATTTTTTTAGTTTTAACAGTTAGTAGCAGCATCCACCAACAATCAGTTAACAACATCACATCTTGTGTCAGAGCATGGAACTTAGGGGCTGATTACGATGGCGGTGAAACCGCCGCCGACAGGGTGTCGGTGGCAGGTTCACCGCCATCGTGAGGCCATTTTCCGCCCGCCATGTTATAATGGCGGGTGGTACCGTGGCGGTCGGAAACTCCAGCCGCCATGCATCTATCAGGCTCCTTGAGCCCACTGGTGCGGCGGAGGACCTTGTATTACCATAAATGGCGGCAGTGCCTACCAGGCACCGCGGTTGGGATTACGATGGTCCATCCCCACCAGCCTTTCCACGGCTGGCAGAGATGGACTTTGGGGACCCGTAGCAGGCCCCCCTTCGTCCCTGCATCCAGGTTTTGTCCACTGGGGGCACCCATGGTGCCCCCATACATTTCCCCCCACCATGTGGCAGGCACCGCATGGTGCCTGCCACGTAGTGCAGGGAAATGTTATGTGTGACCTTTTTACATTGGGGCGGTTGCTGTAGCCATCAGCACCCGCCGCAATGTAAAATATACGCATTGCGACTGCCATGGTGGCAGTCGCATCCCAATCCCTACTATGGGACCGCCGACAGCATGTCGGTCAGTCCCATTCCTCAAGACGATATGATGTCAGACAGACTGAAGTGCGTCTGCCATCCTAATCACCCTCAAAGTATCAACAGCCGTGAACAGCAGCATCACATCGGTAGTCCATGGTACGCCCACCATCCACCCCATATCTTATCATATTTTGAAGCTAGCCCCTTGCTTCATAAATCTGCTTCTCCTGGTGTGCGCACCAGTTTACTCCCGTCCTGCAGACTTCCAGGCACGGGCGATGTCCCGCCAAAGTTGTCACTTTTAAAATCTTGATAACATTCTCATAAGCAAAACATACATTTGATAATCCCACCTAAGAGCCACCTCTCTGTAAATTTTTATGTTGAAGAAAAGGACTGAAGTATGGTGAGCCGTCTAGTGAGTATTGAGGAAGGCACTGGTGAAGAAGGTGTGGCGGGCGCAGTTATTTTCATACCCTCAAACAGGGCACACAGACTCATTGTCAGTGAAATTGCTCTCACACCCTCGCAGCTCCACCATTAAGTGAGGCCTCTCCTGAGCCCCTGCACTCCCGTAGTGTTGGTGTTCGAGGCCCTCCTCCACCCGCAGGTTATACCTGCGCCTCATCGCTGGTGGTCTGACTTCTTTCTCTCACTCCGCTTTCACCTTTTAGCTTCTTTAGTGTTTTTTCACTCTTTAAAGCATTTTTCTTCTGCTTTCTGCTCCGTTCTCATTCTTTAGCGTTTTCACCCTTTGACACTTTATAGCATTTTTCTTCTGATTTCTGCTCCGTTTCACCCTTTATTCTTTTCATCCTTTTATTATTTATATTTTTCTTTTCTTTTTTCACCCTTTCGCTCCTTACTTTTTTCCTCTTCTTTGTTTGCTTCCCCTGTTTTTCCTGCCGCTGCTGCCCCCGCAGCCCCTCCGCCCCCGGCGCGACCAGCCTGAGCCAGTTCCTCTCCCCGCTCCTGCCTCCCAGCTGTCTAGCCCTCCCCGACCCCTACTTAATGGCGGCCGCTGCACGGCCGTGCCGCTGGCGTGCCAAAGGCAAGCCCGTTTGCTCCCCGACCGTGACCAGCGCCTGGAACCCTGGACCTCCGCACCGCCAATGCTTCAACACAACAGCACTCCACGCACTCATCCCAGGCCGCAACAAAAACTGCAAACTAGCATCAGACACCCACAGACCCTTCAGCTGTCACCTCTGCCGGCACACTTGCAGCACTGCCAGTAACACGGAACCAGCACAACACGCCCGCAAGTACACAGCCGAACCGAAGACCCTGCAATGCATCCTCCTCAACGTCCGATCACTTCACAAATACACCACCAAAATCTGGGACCTCCTCGACAGCACCACCCCGGACGTAGCATTCTTCACCGAAACCTGGACCAACACCACCTCGGGACCAGACATCGCCATCATCATTCCCCAAGGATACAAGATCTCCCAGAAAGAATGCCCCACCCAACCGGGAGGAGGAATCGCCATCGTCCACAAATCCACCATCCGTCTGAGCACACTTCCCGACAAGCCCACAGACCTGATGGAACACCTACACTTCAAGATCTAGGCTAGCCCTACCACCACCATCCGAGGAACTCTCATCCACTGACCCCCCGCACCCTGCGGACCTTTCACCAACTCCATCACGGACATCATCTCCCCGCAAGCCATCGCCTCAACCAACTACACCCTGCTGGGAGACCTCTACATCCACCTCGACAACCAACTAGACCCCAACACCACATCCCTCCTGGACAACCTCCACAACATTGGACTCCGCCAGATCATGACCAAACCTACGCACTCAGCAGGACACACCCTTGACCCCCTCTTTACAACAGGAAACTTCATCACTTTCAGCCACACCACCGAACTCCAGTGGACAGACCATCCATGCATCCACTTCACCTTCAGAACACCCACCATCCACAGACACCAGCACCTGCTCCCACGAAGAAACTGGACCAAAATCACGGACGAGCAGCTCACCTCCTCACTCGGCAACTCCACCCCAACCGCAGCGGAAGACGACCCCAAACTCTGCACAGATGGATCTCCGACAGCGCCAACACCATAGCTCCCCTCAAGAAGAACAACAACACACACGCCAAGAAAGCCAGATGGTTTATCAGTGAACTTCGAGAGTCCAGACGCACATGTTGCTGCCTCAAAAAGGCCTCCAGGAACTCCAAATCCACAGAAGCCGCCACCAAAGCCCACCACCAACTCATCAGAAATACGAGAAAAACAGAGCTTGAAGACAGAATCTCCGCACATGCGCACAACAGCAAAGAACTCTTCAGCACCATCAAGGAGTTGGCCCAACCCACCAGCGAGTCTACTGACATTCCTCCCTCACAAGATCTCTGCAACAAACTCAGCGCCTTCTTCCACCACAAAATCAAGAACATCTACGACAACTTCGACGAGACAACCAACACACTGAACCCTGACCAACCACCCTGACACCCTGAAGCCAACGATTGACCGCTGGACAGCCCTCACCACCGAAGACACACTGAAGACGATGAAGTCAATCCACTCCGGGGCCCCCACGGACCACTGCCCCCACCACATCTTCAACAGAGCCGCCGACACAATCTCACCCATGCTTCTCCACACCATCAACCGCTCCCTGGTGAACTCCTCCTTCCCCGACGAATGGAAACACGCCGAGATCAACTCCCTCCTGAAGAAGCCCTCGGCCAACCCCACCGACCTCAAAAACTACAGACCCATCTCCCTACTCCCGTTCCCAGCGAAAGTAATCGAGAAAGCCATCAACCGCCAACTCGCCACCTTCATCGAAAAGCACAGCATCCTCGACTCCTCACAATCTGGCTTCAGAAAAAACCACAGCACAGAAACCGCCCTCCTCGCCGCAACAGACGACATCCACACCCTCCTGGACAGAGGAAAAACAGTAGCCCTCATCCTCCTCGACCTCTCAGCGGCCTTCGACACAGTCTCCAACCGCACCCTAACATGCAGACTTCATGACGCAGGGATCCGGGACAAGGCCCTTGACTGGATTCACTCTTTCCACTCCGGCAGAACGCAGCAGGTCAGACTCCCTCCTTTCCTGTCAGACTCTACACCAACCACCTGCGGAGTCCCCCAGGGATCCTCCCTCAGCCCCACGCTCTTCAACGTCAACATGGCTCCGCTCGCCCACGTCATCGAAACCCACAGACTCAACATTGTTTCATACGCAGACGACACCCAACTCATCCTCTCCCTATCCAACGAACCCAACGCAGCAAAACACAACTTTCATAAAGGCATGTAAGTTGTCACCAAATGGATGAACAGCAACTGCCTACAACTCAACACTGACAAAAAAGAAGTACTCATCATTGACCCACACCCCGATGCCTGGAATGACAAATGGTGGGCCCCTGCCCTCAGAAGCCCACCCACCCCCACGGACCACGCACTCAACCTTGGAATCATCCTGGACTCGGAGTTCAAAATGGACCGCCAGATCAACTCCATCGCATCCTCCTGCTTCCACACCCTCCGCCTCCTACGTAAGACCTTCAAATGGATCCTCCTCTTCGAGCACAGAAAGACCGTCACTCACGCCCTCGTCACCAGCAGACTTGACTACGGCAACGCACTCTACGCCGGAATAAACAAAAACCTCACCCGCAAGCTAAAAAACATCCAGAACGCTGCCACAAGACTGGTCCTCAACCTGCCAAGACACTGGTCCCCGTGCCAGAAAGAACAGATAGGGAGGCCGCTCCTTCTCCTTCCTCGCGGCCAGAGCTTGGAACGCCCTGCTGCTCCACCTCAGACAGATAACATCACTCCCCATCTTCACGAGAAATCTCAAAACTTGGCTCTTCGACAGACCCCCTCCTTGATGGACTGGAACCTGCATCTCTCCTCCCCAGCACCTTGAGACCCTTACGGGTAAGTAGTCACGCTTAACAAACACATGATTTATTTATGATTCGGGAAGGAACTTCTGAAAGCAAGTGGTTTGAATGTGTCGTATAAGATAAAGTGCCTTTGAGGCTTTTTCCACTTCATCAGGTGTATTAGACTTGGCCCCTTGGGTATCCGCAGCAGAGACTAATATAGTTGTTCTCACATCACCCTGGTAATGCCGGCCTAGATTCCCCCTGTGAGGCTGAACCATATAATATTTTATGTGCAACCATTTGTATCTTTCTCTGCCAGATAAAGTTGTAAATTCTGCCTATCTATGAGAAATGCTTCATGTGCGATTTCTGGAAGTCTTTTCTAAAAACTTGTATTAGGTGTGTGTAATTAAGCGTAATTATCTGCGTGATGGATTGACACAAAAAATACCCACGTACAGAATTGAGTTTGAGCCCCACTGTATTGGTAGTAGTCTTTGTAGGAAATCTTGCTTGTTCCAGAGATAGTGTAAAAAGAAGGGCTTCAGATTTTGCTTTGCTTATTTTAAACCGAGAGACTCTTTGGTATGTCTCCCGTTGCTCCAGGAAGGTTGGGCTAGAATGCTGTCTATCTTGCAATGTTACCATGATATCTCCAAGCGAATGTTGTAAGATTACATCTGATCCCCATTTTGACCCATTTTATCTCCCTATTCCTCAGTGCCTTCACCAATGGCTTTATTGCCAGAGCAAATAAGAAGGGAAGTGTACACCCCTGCCTCGTCGCCTGTTCAGTTTTGATTTGGGAGGATGAAACGCCATTGATCCTTAAATAATTTGTAGGTCGCAACACCAATCTCTCAAAGGGTTTCCCAATCCTGTGTTTCCCAGTGGTTGTGCTATGCATGTCCAGTCTACTCTGTCAAACACCAGCATCCAAGGAGAGCATCAGGACTTTACAGAGCCTCGTCTGAGTGTATTCAGTTATATGCTGCAAAAATACAATCCCAACCAAAGGCCCAGCAAAGCATTATGGGGCGAGATTCCCCTTGAGGAATGTTTTGATATTGGATATTATAATATTAACTGCACTCTAGAATCTCGTCCCGTAATGCTTTGCAGGGCCTTTGGTTGGGATTGTATTGTTGCCCATAACTTTGCTTGGGGTGGTCCTAGGAGGGTGGGACTACCACAGTGGTTGAGCATGAAATGCTCTTTGTGTTCAAGGCACCAGGTTAGGGGGGACCCCACAATCATCACCTCTCGCATTGCCTGCTATTTTGCAAAGCTCACGTTTGTGAATTGGTTATATGCTTTTTAGCATGTAAAGGTAAAGTTGTTTTATCACAAAGGGTTGTGGGTGCAGTAGCTTACACCCGGGTTTTTGCATGAATTCCTGGTTATGCATATTAAAAAAACAGAAATCTTGTGTTTTCAATGTGATTAAAAAAAACTGAAATCTCACATACCTTTAGTAAAACTTCAAATAACTATCTTTACATGCTAAAATGCATATAGTCATCTCACAAAAGTGAAAATGAAAATACAGCATTCAGTGAGAGGTGATGATTTTGGGGTCCTCCCTAACCTAGGGAGAGAACCAAGCAGATGCCTTGAACACAAAGAACGCATCATGCTGAACGATTCAGTGGTGGTTCAATCCTCCTAGGACCACCCCAAGCACAGTTATGGGCAAAAATACAATCCAAACCAAAGGCCCTGCAAAGCATTATGGGACAAGATTCTAGAGTGTAGTGAACATTATAGTATCCAATATCAAAACATTCCTCAAGGGGCAGGCTCTCGGGCTCAGCTGAGACCTAATACTATAATATTCACTGCACTCTAGAATCTCGCCCCATAATGCTTTGCTGGGCCTTTTGTTGGCATTGTATTTTTGCCCATAACTTTGCTTGGGGTGGTCCTAGGAGGACGGGACCACCACCGAATCGTTCAGCATGATATGCTCTTTGTGTTCAAGGCATGCCCCCCCCCTAGGTTAGGGGTGACTCCAAAATCATCACCTCTCTCATTGCCTGGTATTTTTCAGAGTTAACTTTTTTGAATTGGTTATATGCTTTTGAGCATTTAAAGATAAAGTTGTTTTATCAAAGGGTTGTGGGTGCAGTAGCTAACTCTGCTATGTTGCGTAGTCGGAATTATTGCATGAATTCCGTGTTTTCAATGTAATGCGTAGCGGAGCGGATTTCATTGCCCACGGTTAATTATTTGCTCCTTACTGTTGGGCTTGTTAAGGAATTTGTTCCAAGATTCTAGAATATTGTAGAGTTTGCACTATTGAGAGATATAAGCAGATCCCACAAACTTGGGGCTGGATTGTTAGATGTTTCCAGAAATGTTTATTTAAGAACTGAAGCTTTGCAGCAGTCAGTGTCTGAACTTTATTCTAGCCAGTTGGCTAGAAAAAAGGAAGGATTTGTGGCTCTGTTCCTTGCATAGGAGTGGGGATATGGGCGAGGGACAGTGAAAGAGATTTGGGGCAAGAAAGAATAGGAAGGGGAAAGTAATAAAAGTAAAAAAAGTGAAGTTGTCGTAAGAAAGGTATCGATTAGTGTACAAAAGTATTTTGGTTTATTGGTCACCCTCCACCACCCTTTTCTAGTTAAAGACACATATATGATGATACGTAATGGCATTGAAAGCTGACTTGATAATTTATTATTTGCTTACCTGTAATCCTTGGCATGATCAGCCATTTTGTTCTTGATTTCTGCAAAACAAAAATACATAAATATATATATTGCTTTGCATTACTTGATCTGTGTGTACTGATATAGTTGCTCTACAATCTTTTGGATCTGCCACCCTTGCATCAAAATAATGTATAACAAAGGTGATCTAACAAGGGTGGTGGGACTGGATTCCTTGTTTACACGCAAAGGAAAGAAAACGCATACTTTCTGCGGTTGTATTTTTTCCATCTATACATAAGATTGATAGTGGACTTCTGCAGGGTGTGTTGAATTGATTGCAAATTACCCATAGAGCTTGTTTAAACACAAGAGTATGACTCGGAATGTAATTATGGCTGCAGGTTGATTAAGGAACCGTTATATATGTCTTGAACTCATCTAGATACCACATGAGGGTGATTATTCTTATAATACAGGCGTCTCTACTTGAGGTATGTATTCTCAGGTTTGTTTCTAAAAGATGATATTGCCAAAACTGTAGAAACTGATTTCTCTGTGGTTTGCCTTATCTTTTTAAACCATAATGTACCTTTGTAATTTGGTAGTTCCTGCATCTTATGATTTGTGACACCATGGCAGATTCTAGTCTTCAAATTTTTAAACACTAACCTTGTTCGTTTGTATTGCAGCTCACGAAAGCCCATCGACAAGGTCATATGGAGAAAGTGGACTGGTTGGACAGACTGACCTTTAGAGAAATCGAAATGATCAACGAGGTGGGTCATTCATCATCTTGTGATCCTGATCAGGGGCTTGAGAACTTTGACTTTTTTTCAGTTCCAAGAAGACTTCTGTTTTATTGGATATAGGAATGGGAAGTCTTGGACCGTGGACACTGTCTCCGATGCCCTCTGAAGCTAAAATAGAGCCAATTAGTAAAAAATGAATCACCCCACGGGCATATTTTTTTAATTGAATTTCTCATTCAAGACATATTTTCAGTGTTACAACAAAGGTGCTATTTAGCAGAATGTCTTGCATATGCCAACAATGTATATTGTGCATTCAGATAGCAAAAACATTTTTATAAAAATAGCTCTCTCTCAATACCTTAAACACGTCTGTTTACATAATAAACAATGTATATGCTTTACCTCCGGCAAATATTCAACTGGTTCGTCTAGACCTTTTTACATTACTAGAACTAAAAATTGTAAAAATTGCTTCAAACGGGGAAGAGTTTCCGAGTGTAGTACTTCACAGGTCAGCGTGGAAGTCATTTGTTGTACAGTATGCTTTACGGCCTGCAACTGGACGAGGTACTAAACTACAAAGGACTACTGGACTGAGTACTAAACTACAAAGGTCTACTGGACTAGGTACTATACTACAAAGGACTACTGGACGAGGTACTAAACTGCAAAGAGTCTAGAGCTCTAGACTGCTGCAAATGATATGAAATGTATCACATGTAAAAAGAACAATTGATGGACAGAATGCATAACAATGTCATGCATTCACCCCAGTACCGAGATCTGGGCCTAAATCCATCGTTTTTTTGCTCCTACGTGGGAAGGGTATGCCCAAACGTGGGTCCCATGCTCACAGCACGACTGGATTCAAGCTAGCCTGGCTGATGAGGGGTGATGCCCCAAAATCAGTCCCAGGATGCTTGTTTCCAGTCCAGGAAGGACCTGGCTTGGCAGTTCGGGCTGGACTGTTCCCATAAATAGGAGGGTCAAGACTGATTTGCATAAGGCTAGGTCCAAACTCGGGTGGCGTGGTGAGCTAAAGAATGATATATTAAACCTAGATCCTTGTGACTGGGGGTGAATGTTTGATTGTTCAGCATTCCGGCCATCAATTGTTCCGTTTGCATGAGATTTATCACAGCACATAGATTATGTTAAATGATTGGATTTTAACAATTTCAAGAATATTTTATTCAGTCATAAAAATAAAAATGGTACGAAGAGTAAAAATACGAATTCAAACTGTGTTTAGTTTAAATACTGCTTCTAATAGATATTGGGGCCTCCCGACTTCTTGGATGGACCTTTTTGCCAAGCGCCATACTAGATGTGGAAAACATCTCTGAAGTAGTATTTCACTCTCGCCAGGTTGAGATGAATGGCATCATCGGTGCAGTGAACCACAGAAAGGACCGTTCCTAGTTGTGTCTCAGAGATGCCCAATTTAGTGGGGGCAAAACACAAAAATTGACGGACTGGCATCACACACCACCAGGTGTCATGCTTCATCATCTGCCAGTCCTCGCCCTCTAAAAACCGCGTTTGATAGACGGCGGGCATATACCTGGAGACAGGGATGCACTTCTAAACTAAGTGGGGGCCCAAACAAAAAAAGGGAGTGAGTGAATTTAAAAACCATCATAGTATACCTGAACAATTTTTATTCTATGGGGTTACTATGTGGGATTAAAATATATAGGTGCGGTGAGTGGGGACCTTATCATCCCGTCGCCGCTGTGAATCAGTGATTGTTAATAGGGGGTGAACATGTTTCTGCCTGTATTGTCTACTTGGGTACGTGGCATTCGTCAGGACCTTAAATATTGGGCTCCAATCTTACCACTGGGGGCGTAGGCCTATAGCCAGCTGCCACCTGTTTAGAGAAACCCTATTGGAAATACCTATTTGCCCCATGGGACGGGTAGGGGGGAAATCCTTGTGGCCACATTAGTTCAAGGTGTACTCCCCGCTAGAAAACCTAGCGCTGCATGCGTCCAGCCTCCTCCCCGGTGCAGTCACATTTTCCCATTGGAAGTGATGTTGCAAGTACATGTGAGAAATGGTTCTCTGTCTACTTTTTCTCTTCTATGATATGATTTCGTTCTAAAAAATAAGACATTATTCCTCACCCGCAGTTCTCTTGCTTGAAATTTTTGAGAGGTGTTGTAAACTGATGTTAGGGACAAACACTCATAAGTTCCACGGGTTCCGCTGCGCTGACCATTCCTTCCACTTAGATTTCAACAATTTTGGTGGATTCTACTTCGACTCTGGTGACTTCTGCTTTGACTTTGAGCCCACATCCTTTTTAAAAAAGTTTATTTACCATTTAGTACATTATAACAATACCGACATGGTTGTCCACAGTCCTCTTCATAACAGTGAGCAAGTGAAAATGGAGCATAAACATCTTCACATTGATCAACATAGCATATATGGATTGAAGAAATCAAACTGCGTTCAACCCCCTCCCCAGCAAGAGATCCGCCTGTTCAAGGCATCAAGCCTATATTCCCACCCATAACCCGTCACCGTAAGTAAAGTCTCAAAACAAAAAGCCATAAACAATTAAAGGCACAACAAAGTTGGAAAAGGCAAACATCTGGAAATGTCGAAGCAGGTCATCCCACCCGCGCAGGGACAATGCCCCATTCCAATTGTGAGCCAGAGGCACGACGAGCACTTTCAACATAGGACCTGTATGGGCCCCATATGTCTTTGGGACGGGAAGAGCTAGGCAGTGTGCTGGGGTATGTTTCGCTGTTAACATTAAAGTGGGCCAAACTATTCAACCAGCCTTGCAGAGTGGGGACTGTCCTACGGCCCCAGTGGATAGCAATTTCTCTTTTGGCCAATAGCAGGCAAACCTCCGGACGCCCCTGGGGAAGTTTACTACATACCCCAGCAGTGCCACTTCAGGGGCAGGAATGAGGGACAGCTTGGTCATGTTGCCTAGTGTGCTGTGCACCGCCTCCCAATTGGACTGTAGATTCAGACAGGTCCATGTGAGGTGTGCAAAGTCTGCATGCGGGGCTTCGCATTTGTGACAGGTGTGGGGCTTGGAAGGATCTAATCTATGGGCTCTGGCAGGGGTGACGTATGTTCTGCGTAAAAACTTTAAGTGTAGTAGTTTACGCCTGCTGTTGAGTCACACTTCCTTTGTGACTGCGCAGCATTTGGTCCACTGGTCATCTGTGATGGGGTGACCTATATCATCTTCCGAGTGCCTCCGAATCATGTCGTCATCAACCGGGACCAATCCAGAACAAGTCTTATACAGTTTAGATGTGAGATGAACCCCACTTTCACTATCAATGACGAGCGACAGTGAAGTGAATGAGTCAGGTTCAATGGGGAAACTAGGTAGTGCGGCACGGAGGGACGAACAAATCCGACCCAGCACAAAGCTTTCCCTGAAAGTGTCATCGCGAAAGCGGACATCATCTGCAACCGAGAAGATGTGTCCATTAGGGTACAGATCACCAGTTTGGATATATCAAATTTGGCTAGCTAGTTTCTCACTGGTAATGGGCAACCAGCGAGCATTAGGGACAGGCAGAGCTGAGGAGTATAGTGTTGGGGAGCCGGTGAATCGCCTCAGCTCATCCCAGGCCCAGCTGGTGGTGGAAACAGTCTGGATAACCCTTGGGTTTCTAGGTACGCCCTTGGGTAATACAGTGGATAACCGCTCAGGGAGGATGAAATCCGCCTCCGTGCAGTGAAAGGGGATTTTGACGTCAATGTGAAACCATGCAAAAGCATAGCTGCATTGTGCCACAAGATAAATCAAGTGGAAATCCGTCACCCCGAACCTTCCCCTCTCATATGGCAGGGTGAGTACCCACCAGCACACTCTGGCCCGTTTGCCCCCCCAGACCAGCCGGAGAAGATGGGACCGCAACGTTTCAAAGAAAGTGTTCGAGAGAGGTATAGGGATATTGTTAAAAAGATATAAAAATGTGAGAAGGACCACCATCTTAATAACCGCGACCCTGCCGGCGATAGACAATGGTAGCCACAACCATCTTTCCACTTGGGCTTCAAGGGCGCTAACTGCCTGCCCATAATTGAGGCGAAGAATCTGGGCAGTGGCAAGATGAATGTACTTGACTGAATCAGAGCACCATTCGTGGGGGAATTCACAATCCCATTGGGTCGTACTGGAGGTTAAGGGCAATATAACCGACTGGTGCCAGTTGATGCCCAGGCCAGAGTGCTGACCAAAGCGGAGGATTTCTCAGATGAGAGGTTCTAGGTTGACCTGCGGGTCTCTGACATAGAGGATGGTATCGTCAGCATAGAGTGAGACCATTATAAACCGCGCTGCAGATGCCTTTCCTGGAAATGTCGTATTAAGGGGTCCTTGGCAAGGATGAACAATAAGGGGGACAGTGAACAGCCCTGTCGGGGGCCGCGGGATAGAGAGAAGGGTCAGGAGAGTGTGCCATTTAAGCGTAATCTCGCTGTGGGGCGGCAATATAACAACACAGTGGTTGCTATGAATCCCATAGGCATTCCCTTACGACTCATAACCGACACGAAAAAGGGCCATTCCAGCGAATCAAAGGCCTTCTCAGTGTCCTACAGGATTGCGGCAGCAGGAACCTCCGGGTTGATCCCGTGGAGGACCGAAAAAAGCGTCCTGAGATTCAGGGAGGTCGATCAGCAGGGAACAAAGCCCGACTTTGTCCATTAATCGGGACAGACGGTTTGCGATAATCTTAGCTAAAATTTTATAATCCAATTTAAGGAGGGATAGAGGTCTGTAAGACCCACATAAAAATGGGTCTTTGCCCGCTTTAGGAAGGAGTATGACGACCGCCTCACGGTGTCTGGGAGGAAGAATTTGTTTCTCGAGGTCCTCAGCATACATTTTGATTAGTTGTGGTGCAAGTAACCCTGCCCTCACCGTATCGTTGCGCGATACTGTGAGGAGAGCCAGACGTTTCCCAGTCATGTCAGGGCCAGAAGCGTGAGCTGCTGTGTTGTCTAGTTCAGCTAGGTCTCGTTCTATACGTGAGAGAGTGTTGCGGAGATCCTTGAGCACTCCAGTGTTGAGGAGGAAATAGTCTTCGATGGCCTCGCGTATTTCAGTGTGGAAGAGATCATTGTTGAGTGCACGATGCGGGAAGCGCCATTGGCGTTCAAACCCTTTGGGAAGGGGAACCCTATGCAGGAGCTTTACGGGGGAGTGATCAGAATAGGTTCTCGGGAGAGTCACGAGGGAATGGACCCAATTGGAGATACCAGGGGAGACAAGCCAATAATCAATCCTAGTCCAGGTGTTGTGCTGGTCCGCATAATGCGTGTACTCAATGTGGGACGGGTTGCGCATGCGCCAAACGTCTAGGAGAGAGAAATGTTCACATGGGTCAAGAAGGGCACGGCGGGCGCGTTTAGTTCCGGGGGAATCAGAGGTGCTATCTAGTGCGGGATTAAGAAGCAGATTGAGATCCCCTCCCACCAATAGTAGAACAGGATCTATCTTAGAAAGTTGGGCCTGTAGGGTATGCAAACATTCAGGAGAGTCAGTGTTCGGGGCATAGGTACACACCAAGGCTGCACTGTGACCCATCAGTGACCCAATGACAATGAGGTACCTACCCTCATCGTCCTGCACAATTGAACGGAGGCTGAAGGGGACCCTTTTGTGGATGAGAATGGCAGTGCCACGAGCATAGTTGCTGACGTTGGCACAGTACCTGTGCGCACCCCAACTGGAAGCGAAACCAGCCGAATCGGACTTGGGTAAATGCGTTTCCTGCAGAAAGGCGATGTCAACATTGTGCCGAATGACTTAGTGGATCACATTTTGTTTCTTATGGTTTTCGTTTAGGCCTCTAACATTCTGGCAACTGGCATCACACACCACCAGGTGTCATGCTTCATCATCTGCCAGTCCTCGCCCTCTAAAAACCGCGTTTGATAGACGGCGGGCATATACCTGGAGACAGGGATGCACTTCTAAACTAAGTGGGGGCCCAAACAAAAAAAGGGAGTGAGTGAATTTAAAAACCATCATAGTATACCTGAACAATTTTTATTCTATGGGGTTACTATGTGGGATTAAAATATATAGGTGCGGTGAGTGGGGACCTTATCATCCCGTCGCCGCTGTGAATCAGTGATTGTTAATAGGGGGTCAACATGTTTCTGCCTGTATTGTCTACTTGGGTACGTGGCATTCGTCAGGACCTTAAATATTGGGCTCCAATCTTACCACTGGGGGCGTAGGCCTATAGCCAGCTGCCACCTGTTTAGAGAAACCCTATTGGAAATACCTATTTGCCCCATGGGAGGGGTAGGGGGGAAATCCTTGTGGCCACATTAGTTCAAGGTGTACTCCCCGCTAGAAAACCTAGCGCTGCATGCGTCCAGCCTCCTCCCCGGTGCAGTCACATTTTCCCATTGGAAGTGATGTTGCAAGTACATGTGAGAAATGGTTCTCTGTCTACTTTTTCTCTTCTATGATATGATTTCGTTCTAAAAAATAAGACATTATTCCTCACCCGCAGTTCTCTTGCTTGAAATTTTTGAGAGGTGTTGTAAACTGATGTTAGGGACAAACACTCATAAGTTCCACGGGTTCCGCTGCGCTGACCATTCCTTCCACTTAGATTTCAACAATTTTGGTGGATTCTACTTCGACTCTGGTGACTTCTGCTTTGACTTTGAGCCCACATCCTTTTTAAAAAAGTTTATTTACCATTTAGTACATTATAACAATACCGACATGGTTGTCCACAGTCCTCTTCATAACAGTGAGCAAGTGAAAATGGAGCATAAACATCTTCACATTGATCAACATAGCATATATGGATTGAAGAAATCAAACTGCGTTCAACCCCCTCCCCAGCAAGAGATCCGCCTGTTCAAGGCATCAAGCCTATATTCCCACCCATAACCCGTCACCGTAAGTAAAGTCTCAAAACAAAAAGCCATAAACAATTAAAGGCACAACAAAGTTGGAAAAGGCAAACATCTGGAAATGTCGAAGCAGGTCATCCCACCCGCGCAGGGACAATGCCCCATTCCAATTGTGAGCCAGAGGCACGACGAGCACTTTCAACATAGAACCTGTATGGGCCCCATATGTCTTTGGGACGGGAAGAGCTAGGCAGTGTGCTGGGGTATGTTTCGCTGTTAACATTAAAGTGGGCCAAACTATTCAACCAGCCTTGCAGAGTGGGGACTGTCCTACGGCCCCAGTGGATAGCAATTTCTCTTTTGGCCAATAGCAGGCAAACCTCCGGACGCCCCTGGGGAAGTTTACTACATACCCCAGCAGTGCCACTTCAGGGGCAGGAATGAGGGACAGCTTGGTCATGTTGCCTAGTGTGCTGTGCACCGCCTCCCAATTGGACTGTAGATTCAGACAGGTCCATGTGAGGTGTGCAAAGTCTGCATGCGGGGCTTCGCATTTGTGACAGGTGTGGGGCTTGGAAGGATCTAATCTATGGGCTCTGGCAGGGGTGACGTATGTTCTGCGTAAAAACTTAAAGTGTAGTAGTTTACGCCTGCTGTTGAGTGACACTTCCTTTGTGACTGCTCAGCATTTGGTCCACTGGTCATCTGTGATGGGGTGACCTATATCATCTTCCGAGTGCCTCCGAATCATGTCGTCATCAACCGGGACCAATCCAGAACAAGTCTTATACAGTTTAGATGTGAGATGAACCCCACTTTCACTATCAATGACGAGCGACAGTGAAGTGAATGAGTCAGGTTCAACGGGGAAACTAGGTAGTGCGGCACGGAGGGACGAACAAATCCGACCCAGCACAAAGCTTTCCCTGAAAGTGTCATCGCGAAAGCGGACATCATCTGCAACCGAGAAGATGTGTCCATTAGGGTACAGATCACCAGTTTGGATATATCAAATTTGGCTAGCTAGTTTCTCACTGGTAATGGGCAACCAGCGAGCATTAGGGACAGGCAGAGCTGAGGAGTATAGTGTTGGGGAGCCGGTGAATCGCCTCAGCTCATCCCAGGCCCAGCTGGTGGTGGAAACAGTCTGGATATCCCTTGGGTTTCTAGGTACGCCCTTGGGTAATACAGTGGATAACCGCTCAGGGAGGATGAAATCCGCCTCCGTGCAGTGAAAGGGGATTTTGACGTCAATGTGAAACCATGCAAAAGCATAGCTGCATTGTGCCACAAGATAAATCAAGTGGAAATCCGTCACCCCGAACCTTCCCCTCTCATATGGCAGGGTGAGTACCCACCAGCACACTCTGGCCCGTTTGCCCCCCCAGACCAGCCGGAGAAGATGGGACCGCAACGTTTCAAAGAAAGTGTTCGAGAGAGGTATAGGGATATTGTTAAAAAGATATAAAAATGTGAGAAGGACCACCATCTTAATAACCGCGACCCTGCCGGCGATAGACAATGGTAGCCACAACCATCTTTCCACTTGGGCTTCAAGGGCGCTAACTGCCTGCCCATAATTGAGGCGAAGAATCTGGGCAGTGGCAAGATGAATGTACTTGACTGAATCAGAGCACCATTCGTGGGGGAATTCACAATCCCATTGGGTCGTACTGGAGGTTAAGGGGAATATAACCGACTGGTGCCAGTTGATGCCCAGGCCAGAGTGCTGACCAAAGCGGAGGATTTCTCAGATGAGAGGTTCTAGGTTGACCTGCGGGTCTCTGACATAGAGGATGGTATCGTCAGCATAGAGTGAGACCATTATAAACCGCGCTGCAGATGCCTTTCCTGGAAATGTCGTATTAAGGGGTCCTTGGCAAGGATGAACAATAAGGGGGACAGTGAACAGCCCTGTCGGGGGCCGCGGGATAGAGAGAAGGGTCAGGAGAGTGTGCCATTTAAGCGTAATCTCGCTGTGGGGCGGCAATATAACAACACAGTGGTTGCTATGAATCCCATAGGCATTCCCTTACGACTCATAACCGACACGAAAAAGGGCCATTCCAGCGAATCAAAGGCCTTCTCAGTGTCCTACAGGATTGCGGCAGCAGGAACCTCCGGGTTGATCCCGTGGAGGACCGAAAAAAGCGTCCTGAGATTCAGGGAGGTCGATCAGCAGGGAACAAAGCCCGACTGGGCCGGACAGAAGATAAATTCCATTAATCGGGACAGACGGTTTGCGATAATCTTAGCTAAAATTTTATAATCCAATTTAAGGAGGGATAGAGGTCTGTAAGACCCACATAAAAATGGGTCTTTGCCCGCTTTAGGAAGGAGTATGACGACCGCCTCACGGTGTCTGGGAGGAAGAATTTGTTTCTCGAGGTCCTCAGCATACATTTTGATTAGTTGTGGTGCAAGTAACTCTTTATAAGCCTTGTAAAACTCCCCGGTAAAGCTATCGAGGCCGGGAGCTGAGGAGTTTCTAAGGGAGTCGATGGCTCTGAGGACATCGGGCTCGGAGATGGGCTCCGCTAAGAAGTCCTGCATATTTTTCTCCAAATATACCAGTGTGATCTCGGATAGATACGCCTCCTGTGCTGAGGGGTCACGACCTACTTTTGAGGTATAGAGGGATGTAAAAGAAGCCAGGAATTCGTTCGCGAATTTCCGAGCGGCCAGTTAGCATCTGATTTGTAGAGGAGCGCAGCTCAGTGACATAGGCCTTGCTGTAAAGGGGCCGAAGCATCTGGGCCAACGCCCGGCCTGGGCGTTTGCCCTCACCTTATCGTTGCGCGATACTGTGAGGAGAGCCAGACGTTTCCCAGTCATGTCAGGGCCAGAAGCGTGAGCTGCTGTGTTGTCTAGTTCAGCTAGGTCTCGTTCTATACGTGAGAGAGTGTTTCGGAGATCCTTGAGCACTCCAGTGTTGAGGAGGAAATAGTCTTCGATGGCCTCGCGTATTTCAGTGTGGAAGAGATCATTGTTGAGTGCACGATGCGGGAAGCGCCATTGGCGTTCAAACCCTTTGGGAAGGGGAACCCTATGCAGGAGCTTTACGGGGGAGTGATCAGAATAGGTTCTCGGGAGAGTCACGAGGGAATGGACCCAATTGGAGATACCAGGGGAGACAAGCCAATAATCAATCCTAGTCCAGGTGTTGTGCTGGTCCGCATAATGCGTGTACTCAATGTGGGACGGGTTGCGCATGCGCCAAACGTCTAGGAGAGAGAAATGTTCACATGGGTCAAGAAGGGCACGGCGGGCGCGTTTAGTTCCGGGGGAATCAGAGGTGCTATCTAGTGCGGGATTAAGAAGCAGATTGAGATCCCCTCCCACCAATAGTAGAACAGGATCTATCTTAGAACGTTGGGCCTGTAGGGTATGCAAACATTCAGGAGAGTCAGTGTTCGGGGCATAGGTACACACCAAGGCTGCACTGTGACCCATCAGTGACCCAATGACAATGAGGTACCTACCCTCATCGTCCTGCACAATTGAACGGAGGCTGAAGGGGACCCTTTTGTGGATGAGAATGGCAGTGCCACGAGCATAGTTGCTGACGTTGGCACAGTACCTGTGCGCACCCCAACTGGAAGCGAAACCAGCCGAATCGGACTTGGGTAAATACGTTTCCTGCAGAAAGGCGATGTCAACATTGTGCCGAATGACTTAGTGGATCACATTTTGTTTCTTATGGTTTTCGTTTAGGCCTCTAACATTCCAAGGCATCAAGGACAGGTCAGAGGGACCTTCAATATTACCCAGCTGAGCCATCTGCCAGGCGCAGCTTGAGTGACAAATACAAGCTCCAACTGTTAAACGTTGACAATGACAGTGCATCACCCAGAAGATAATCGAAAATGACAATGTGATTGCAATTTCCCCCACCCACCCTCACTAAGAAAAAAGCGAGGCCAACCCATAACAGGCAACAATACGTGTAGCACCTATTGGCGTTACAGTGGAATGATAAATCCCTGAAACGGTACAACCAAGTATCAAAAAACAAACCCAAGGTGTACACCATGATGGGTAGCAACGCCACGTCAGCTTACCAGCTATTTGAAAACTCACAGTATTATAGGTAATGTTATCCCAATTCAGTCCTGTTATAATGGAAAAGGAATAGTCTGGCAGCGTCAGCCAGTCCTGGAGCCAGTAAAGAGTTCCATGCTTGTATCAGAGCCACTGTGCGGGAGAGAGGTCGCACTACCGCCCGCGCTCGTTTGAGTGATGGTCCGCTTATACGTGCGACAAAATTCCTGCACTTCAGAGGGGTTATCACAAATGGGAGGACGGCCATTAACATTGATTCTTAACCTTGCAGGATATAACATGCCATATTTCAAGCCTAAGTTCCGGAGGGTGGCCTTGATCTCATTATATTTGCGTCAGGCCTCCTGCACCATGATAGTAAAGTCCGGATAGAAAGAGAGTTTGGAGCCCTGCCACTTGGTGTCTCCATGTTCTCTGGCAAGCCGTAGCGCAGTGTCGCGGTCCGGAAAGTTCATAATCCGGGGTATATTAGTCCGTGGAGGGCAACCCGGGTTGGGCCGGGGCCTCAGGGAGCGGTGAGCACGCTCCACCACAAAGCCGGAAGTAAAGGATTCCTTCCCAAGCATGTCAGCCAGTAAGGACTCTACAAAGAGGTCAAGGTGGCCCGTGGCGGTGGTTTCCGGAACTCCCAGTATGCGGATGTTGTTGCGCCTGCTGCGCGCTTCAAGGTCTTCGTTCTTCAGTGCTACTTCTTTGAGGATGCGCTCGACACGCTCCAACCATTTCAGGGATTGCGCGGTTCCATCCTCAGTGTCTGAAATGTGTGCCTCTGCCACATCTAGGCATCTGTCGTGAATTTGGATTTTAGCCCCCAAGCTCGCAAGACTTTTGTCTAGTGCGTCAAAGTGACCATCTAGCGCTCTGAAGCCAGCTGTTATCTCTTGCAAGAGAGAAGTGGATGGGGCGGAGGGGTCGGCAGCGTGGTGTGCTCCCTTCCCGCCCTTGACCATACTGGCGTCGTCCTCAGGGGTCTTCTCCGCAAGTTTTTCAAAGGGGAGGGTCTTCTGTTTGGGATCCTTGCGGCCCATACCGCGGCGCCGCAAAACCAACGTGGCAACAAAGGGGCGATCACAGAGACCAATTGTTGGCAATGGATAGTAGAAGGCCCCAAGCACACAGACGAATGTAATGAAGGGTCAATGCCCCAGACCCTGGATGGCGAAGGAGCAGACAGGCACCAGCCCTGTGTAGATCAGCATGGAAACATGCGGGCGCCCCAGTAAACGGGCGCGCAGGTTTGAGGAGCAAGACACAATGAGGTGTCTAAGCTCAGGACAAGGCGCTAGTGGCAGATGTAGTCTCCAGCCTCAGGTTAAGGATAGTAGCTGGGCACAGCTGCGGTAGGCCTCTCTCAGGGCATATAGTGTGTAGGTGCAGCCGGCGTGGGAGTGCAGCCTGGCGCAGGGATTGGAGGGCCCACTCTGGCTCCTCCCCACCGCTCACTTCCTCCTAGCGACTGGGTGGCTGCCTCCCGGGCTAGCCCGTGGGCCCTGTCCCCACCGGCTGCAGCCCAGCGGAGCCACAGATGTCCAACGGGGGGAGAGGGAGACACCAAACAGCCCCGCGCCCGTAGCTCTCACTGCCAATACAGGTCCCAGTCGCGAACAGGCACCAGCCGCCGCCCGCTCCAGTCCATGCGGCCTGCCTGGATGGATTAGCTCAGGCTGCCGCCATCATGTGCTCTGTCATCTAGCATGCCGTGAGCCGGACACTCGCTAAGGGGACACAGTTCAGCAGTCGGGATGGATTGCCGCGATCAGTGGAGGAGCGGCGCCGAATGTGGATGCGAACGCTACCGCATGTACGGGGGATATCTCCGGAAAAACTGGAAAGGCTGGCGGAGCTTCAATGCCGCACGGCCATCTTGGTACGCAGCTTGGCCACGCCCCTGAGCCCACATCCTTCATTTCTACCAGCATTAAACTGTTTTAGAACTAAAATAATTGCAGCATATACCAGTGATGTTGCAGTCCAGCCTGAAGATGTGAAGTCTACATTGTTAGAAATCTAAAATGAGGCTGTTCAATTTGAGATTGCTTTGGGATAGCATCTAAATATTCATAAAACTCAAATAATTGAAAATTATGATATAGGTATGAGTGACCCTCACATGGTTAGGGATTCCTTTATAGGGATCAGGTGGCTAAAGTAGGTGGTTTAATTAAATTATGAAACAACAATAACAAATTACACTGTTAAGATAGTCTTTGCATTTGAAATTTAGTATTCTTTGCTTCTAGATAAGCTATTTAGAGCAGGCTTAACTTCTGCTCGTTAACAGCCCCAAACTCTTACATGGATTAGACTTGAAAACCTAGAGTTCTATTTAGGAGTTACAAGAAGGTTCAAAGGATCATCAAATCTTTGTAAATCTTGCATGTAAGAAGGGGTTGGTATTTGCCTGATTTTGCTTATATTTTTTGACTAGTCATGGGTAAGTCATGGTAACCGTAACCAGGACCTCCTCTGATGGTGAGGCACCACCCTTGTGTCTTGGTAGTGATTTAGTTAGTGTTTGTTTTTAAATGTTGTGCTCCCAGGTTTTCACACTGTCACATTAAAGATCTTGCAGTCAGAACTGCAGATATGGGGGGGCCTGGTATAAGATATGTAATGTTATAATACTAATTATCCACTTTCTTTTGGATGACTTCTATTTTTGGAAGCAATTAAAACAGGTCAAATTGTTTTTGTGAAAAAGATTGTTGTCCTTGAGCCTGGGATCCTCAATAATAATCCACATTTGTGGATTATTGGAACAAATTTGTGGAATAAAAGGAAAAAGTGTGGGCATCACTATCGTTACCAATCTATCATTGGTTCTTGACATCAATACTTTGTGTTGTTCAGCAATCACGTTACATTCGCTTTTTTGGGCCCTTCTTACCGCCCGACAAAAAAATAATTTCTGTAGTTGTTCCTGCCTGTGTGTATACAAAACATGACTACTGCGGTATGCCAATTACAAGCCTCTCTACAAAACGTTTGGTTAAAAAACAAAGGGTACACAATGCTTTGTATAAATAAATACGTTTTTGAAGCACAGGGAAAGCTTCATGGGTTACCCTTACAGCAAAGAATTTATTTCAAATGTTCACAAAGCATTCCACTCTGCAGGCACTCAGTGCTTATCTATTTTAATCCAACATGAGAAGCATAGCTGCAGCCTTATTTATCATTGTGTATTCAGATATTTGGGGCCAAGTTCCAAAAATCTCATATAACCATAACTCAGACCATGCATCACCTTACTTTCTAATGGGCTCTTGAACCCACCTATCCGCTAGTGGTGAGTTTTTCTGGTTGGTTTTGCGTCTTTAAGCGCCATGAAATCTGGGTCCAAGCGCACTTCATATTCACAGTAAATCAAAAAAAGTAATTCCGATTCTCCCAGTTGAATAGGTAGAGGTTGCAGTGACAATGCGGATAAATTCACAGCTCAGCTAGACCATTTGAATCTAACAGTCTGACTGCCCACTGTAGCGTCTTCCCCAGTCCTGGAGCATGCAAATGAAATACTCCACACAGGAGCTGCCGTCAGACACTTCTTTATTCCTCAGCATACACTAACGCCCTGGCCAGTGTGGCATGTTGATGTTATACGCATTAGGACGCTGGTGGTTCTGGGACGGACTCAGAACAGGAACTACGTATATGCGTGGAGATGTTAGGGTGTGGTTAATATTGAGTCTGGGACCAATGTTCAGTGTGTGAGGGCATACTGAGGAATTAAGAAGTGTTTGACTACAGCTCCCGGGTGGCGTAATTCATCTGCATGCTCCACGGCTGCGGAAGACGCAACACCAATTACATCATGCTTCACATTAACCACACCTTAACACCTCCCATCGCATTACGTGCTTACTCTTCAAAGTCGCACAAGGGTCCTAATGCACATGACATCAATACGCTACACCTACTAAATGCAGAGATACCTCTAATACAGACGTACCGTGGTTGGAATTTCATTTCTTCCACTGTTTGTTTTGGTGATGGGCTTAAGTGGATCTTGATCGTGAGGGGATTGTTTTTAATTGATGGATTTCATACAGTAACTAATCCATTTTGTCTCCTTTTAGAGTGAGAAACGAAGTTCCAATTTCATGTACTTGATGGTTGAATTTCCCTGCGTAACAAGTGATGGTAAAGAATATGCGATTGTATACTATGAAAAGGTACGCAACTTGTGAATTTCAAATTTGTGTAATGCGTTTATTCGATTCTCTGCCTGTAAACAGCTTGTCAGTTCACTAAAATGTGCCGTAATCAGAAATACAATTTTTTATCAAATTTGAAATACAACGAGGATTTTTGTATTGATAATTTGTAAATTTGTTGCTGCTGCTGAAAATCTTGAATGTGATAATCTGTGTGAAATGTTTTCTCACACAGGTCCTGCTCTCCAGTCAAACAAATACTGTTTCCGCCTTCCTCACTCTCTATTCCAGCAGCCAGGTGCCTCGACTCCCATCTGTATACCCCATTACGGGGTATGTGCTGACCCACATTGGTTCTTAGTGTTAGCCGGCTTAGATCAAATGAATCATGATACATTCTTTTTTTACGTTAGTTTTTAAGGAGTGAGGCGCTTTCCTACTAATGTTATAGTTCCCTTTATGAAGGCAGACCCCTGACACATTTGCCACCCCTACCTACCCCTTTTTCTGGTAGATGGCTACCTTTAAATTCTCTACCTTAAGAATAGCCTTCCAGAGCCAGTGCTTTGTTAATTTATTTTCCTCTAGCGCCACGAGATGGCGCCATGTGGCTTCATCCATGGCTTCACCCCCCCAAGATTTGACGGCTCTAGGGATTAGTATTCACTCCTGTTTTTCTGCGCCTCATGAACTCAGGTCTGGAGCTGCCTCCTTATGGAAATGTATCAGCTTTCAACAGTGACTGGGTCAAATGTCTCATAAGGTTTCAGGTTCTAAACCCTGTCGTAGTTGCTGTAAAAAGATGTCTTTGTTGGAACGGCATGATATCTGCATGTGATATCTTGGCTTTGGCTACAATCCAACGGCCAGTGAATCGTGATCCTTGATGCATCATAAGGCCATCAGAGAACTAGGTGCCAAGTTATTTTTGGCCAAGTGGTGTAGGGTCACCTTAAAGTTATTCTAGTCCCCTTCAGGTAAGCCTCCTGAGAGGGCATGATCTCCCAAGTTAGTATTTCACAATAGGAAGGAGATGTTTTTAGGTCTCGGCTGAACTAGCGCATGCCCTGCAAGACATTTAGTAGGTGGGTTTTCAAAGTGCTACCCCACACTTTGACCGGCCTAGCGCTTGCGTTCACCCGAGTGTGCATGTGCGCAGCCGCCAGCTTTCAGCGCCCGATCAGGCGCCATCTGTCTTTCCTCTTGCTTGCTTTCTGAACGCTCCTCCACCCCTCCCCCGCCGCGTCTCGCGTTAATTCGCGCTGCGTTCACTTTCGCCGCACACCAAACAGAGCCTTGATGACTGCAGTGACTCGCTTAGGCTTTCGACCGGCTTCAACTTTTCAGGTACTTTCTTTCTCAGCATATACTTGTTGTTTATGCCTCTTCAATCTTTGGCATTTTGCATAACCCTTTTACACAAAATGCTTGATATTGCTTTTGGGTTAAAATCTTATCTCAAGAGCACGGGAACCACGCAATGAATAGTACGTGAATGCTTGTTAGTAATGCCTGTGCTTTCCCCCTCTCTTTTAGTGCGGAATCCTTCTTTGCAAAGATATATTTCACGCTTGAAAAATAGTGCAACATGCCAGGGTGGCATTTAGCACAATATCGCGTAATTTTGTAACTTTTGCAAAGCCACTTGATGACAAAGGCTAGCCTACCGGCTTTGCCAATGTTTTTTTGTAGGTCCTTCTTAAAGCAGAGCCCCTACTTTTCGTTGATGATAAAATATAAAAACCTTGTTTATCACCAAGTTGGTCGCACACTGCTCCACCCACTAGCGTGTTACCCCGAAGAATTGTGGTCCCTGTAGTCAGCGTCGGCGGGTACGCCTATGCTCAGTGGTGCGTGCAAGTCAGAGTAGCGTTAGCCATCCCTGGACAAGTGTTTCGCGGTAGTTGCCGCTCGTCAGCAGGGAGTAGGAAGAGTGCAGGGTTGCTTGTGTAGGCTTCTAAAATCATATCAGGTCTGTACCTCTCGTAGCGAACGCAGGTGCGTAACCATGAGCCCGTCGACTCCGGGGCTCAGAGAGCCACTAAATATGTATCACCAAGTTGGTCGCACACTGCTCCACCCACTAGCGTGTTACCCCGAAGAATTGTGGTCCCTGTAGTCAGCGTCGGCTTAGGTTACGCACCTGCGTTGCTACGAGAGGTACATACCTGATAATGATTTTAGCAGCCTACACAGCAACCCTGCACTCTTTCCTACTCCCTGCTGACGAGAGGCAACAACCTCGAAACACGTGTCCAGGGATGGCACACGCTATTCACACTTGCACTCACGACACGAGCATAGGTGTACTCGCCGACGCTGACTACAGGGACCACAGTTCTTTGGGGTAACACGCAGGTAGGTCAGCAGTGTGCGACCATTTTGGATTAGTTATTTAGTGGCTCTTTGAGCCGGGAAGCCGACGGGCTTAGGTTACGCACCTGCGTTGCTACGAGAGGTACATACCTGATAATGATTTTAGCAGCCTACACAGCAACCCTGCACTCTTTCCTACTCCCTGCTGACGAGAGGCAACAACCTCGAAACACGTGTCCAGGGATGGCACACGCTATTCACACTTGCACTCACGACACGAGCATAGGTGTACTCGCCGACGCTGACTACAGGGACCACAGTTCTTTGGGGTAACACGCAGGTAGGTCAGCAGTGTGCGACCATTTTGGATTAATAAAAACCTTGTTTATTTGCTTATTTCAGTTGATCTTTGCATTTTAGTTAAGGACGGTTTTACTGTTGGCATTCTTTAAAGACTTACAAAATAACCTCTGCAGTCATTATTGAACCTTAAGGTACACGACGCCTTGTTTAAACTGTTGCACTAAACTCGTGTTGGTTCAGGCATGGTTTATAAGGGAATGTTCCAAATTGTAACATTCTTAGTGGCTGTAATATGAAATGAATGACAAGCTTTCTTTTGATGCAGTGACTCTACGGTGCACTAGGCTCGGGTTTATCACGTTTCAATTCCAAACAATATTGAACTTGCGTTGTTGGTCTGCACGTCTTCTCATGCATTGTTCACGGTCAGATGTGTACTGTTGCCCCATTCAGAAATCCAAAGATCATTCTTTTTTTGAGTCTTCTGTTTTTTGTAATACAGTTGTAGTAAAAGTTGTGCTTAATCTTTTTTTCCATGGCAGTGGGTGTGGGGTTTGAGAGGGAAGGCATGCATTTGAATTGAAAGAGAGGCACTTTCCAATACAACAGTTAACTTGTATTTCTGAACTATGAAATTAGCACTTCGTGAGTAGTCATCAGACTTGCTCTATTTTTTTTTTTTTTTTTTGCATCACCCTAACGTATTTAGGGCTTTGACATTGGCTCTATTTCCTAAGAGTCTCTACTGACCTTTACCGAGGAAGTTAACTCCCCAGGTTTACACTAATTTGATACTAGGTCGTTTTCTAAGTTGACAACAAGACGTTACTGTCAGCCCAGTGTTCCGGTTATTCTCTTTAGCAAGGCTTATGAGTCTGCTTAGCATCCGTTGTTAGTCTTTCGGCAGTGCACTGATCTAGTGTGGCAATCATCTACAGTAGCTTCTCTGACGCAGGTGGGAGCACGATTTTGACAAGTCATACCACAGGATTCAAGATGATGCCGAAAGTAATTAAAGCATCTGTGTATTTTCTGTATTGCTTTTAACTCAGTCATGCAAACCAGCATCAGAATCCTCTTGTCTTTCTTCAAATACATTTGTGGGTGGTATCGACCTTCCAAATTAATACTCTTATTTGACTTCTCTTAGCCTATTTTTCTGCTTATTGAAACCCTGCTGTTTTCGTCTGTGTTTGCAACAGTTATATCAAGTATTCAGCTCGTCTTCAGAGGAGTCCAGCAATCAAGATCTGGCTGTTTGTGAATGTGTTGTCTCTCCTTTTATTGTTCGTTAGGATTGTCCCCTCATTTGTTTTCCTTCCTCGGTCCAAGATGAAAATACGTTTTCAATATTTAAAATTCATTCTTTATGATGTGGTTAGTTCAAGATCAATGCACAGTTCATTTCATAAATACATACATCATTTCAATTAGACAATCACAATAAAAATCAGTGTTTGGCAACCGTCTTTATAAAGAAACTATGGTTAATGTTAATTGCAGATCCCGTTCCAGTATTCTCCAAAGTATGTTTGCTGCTTTCCATGGCCTTTCCCAATCTCCCTCTGCCCAGCTCTATCATGTGGTATTAGTATGTTTTAATTGCATTTAAGGGGCATTACATCACCCATATTTTTGAAAGCTTTTCCCAAGCACATTTAGTGTTCACCAATCTCTCTTTTTCCACTACTATCTTTAAAGGAGATATCTTGAGGATCGGCATTTTGTGTAGATCATTAAATTTATGGGTAATGTGAGATGGAATGCAGGTCTAGGCGAAATGTACATTCTTCTTAGTTATCTGTCTCGCACCCCTCATTACCTTGCCCACTAAATCTGCACAGTGACAAAGAATGACATCCTTGGATCATATGTTTCTGTCATCACCTCTTTCTTTGGAGAGCATGGTGGTACAATACTCTTCTCTAAACCGAACCCTAATTACTTTCCTTTGGCCCCTCCAGACTTGAGAGTCTAAGAGGATTGACTCTATGGGCTGAAACGTCTCTGTCTCTGACAGTTTAACTATTGCCTTCTTGGCCACTATATTCACGCCCTATGGAAGTTGTAAAAGATTACTGATAGCGATTTTCCTAAACACGCGAAAGAAGCAATTTTCTGATCTGGTAAGATGGCTCCAAATAAATCGTAAAGTGTGGCTTGGATTCTACTGACACTTGGCTCAGTCAATGCCATGATCGTGAGCCTGCTCCCCCACACCTGGGTGCTTTTCACAGACTTTTCGGGACACGTCCAAGTGCCTTAAGTGCACATGCCCTTCAATGAGAAAGAGAGCTGCAATGGCATGATCTCTGAGCATGACATCTCTTCCAAAACAGTACCAGCAACAGAATAGTAATTTGGGGGCTTCTCCATGGCACAGAATTCTTGTTAGTTGCAACTTTCTCAAATGTTTCAAACACCTCAGTAGAAGTATCACTCTTTTTGGGACATGGGTGGATCTAGAAGACATTGTCATTAACAGTAGCAGCACCTCCAGTCCCTCCCGTCCGCCGCTGGCTCTGCAGCCTAAGATCATGTTTGACTCCCTTCCCTCTCACTGTCACCAGCTTCGGGAGGGAGAGGATGAATGAATGAATGAATGAAAGAAAATTTCTAAACGCGCAACTAAACCCGAAGGCATCAAGGCGCCTAACAAAAAATAAATCCTAAAAGGCAAATCCAGAACTAAGGGTAGGCTTTGGCATATAGCCACGTCTTGAGGGCCTTCCTAAAAACTTGTTGTGAGGGAAGAGATTTAATATCAGCCGGAAGCGTGTTCCAGAGCTTGGGAGCCAAAATTGAAAAAGCTCTGCCACCCCACTTAGCTCTCCGAACACGAGGGACCGATAACAAAAGTTTATTAGCGGAGCGTAGAGCTCTAGAGGGGACATAAGGGGCCAACAGGTCCCTTAGGCCTCCAGATCTATTGGAAGCCAAAGCCCCATAAACCAAACAAAGGGACTTAAATGAAATCCTGGCCTCAATTGGAAGCCAGTGCAATGTCTTTCTGGCAGCCGAAGCAGAAGCCCTCCTAGGGAGATCCAATACAAATTTGGCGGCGGCATTCTGCACCATTTGAAGTCGCGTTAGTAGGCCCTTGTTAATGCCTAAGTATAAGGCATTGCAATAGTCGAGTCTTGAGCCTATCAATGCAACAACAATTTGCTTTCTGGCTTGAAGGGACAGGTAGTGTTTAATCTTCCGCAAGATGTTTAATAAGCCACAACATGTGGAGATAGTCCTCTTGACTTGCTGGCCCATGCCCAAGGTAGGGTCAATCATAACTCCTAAATTCTTGGCCAATACAGTGGGAGTCGGACACGTACCCAGTGATGTAGGCCACCATTCCGCAGACCAAATATCCTCCTTTCCTCCGAACACCAGGATTTCTGTCTTTTCGCCATTAAGCTTCAATGAATTGTGAATCATCCATTGAGCAACTGCCTCCATACAGTGTCTAAAATTGGAGGCAGCTGAGATGACAGGTTGGGCGAGAGACATCAAAATCTGCGTGTCGTCGGCATAGGAGACTACCTCCATCCCAAAAGATCTAATAAGCCTGGCAAGTGGGGTCACATAGATGTTAAAGAGGGTCGGACTTAATGCCGACCCCTGGGGGACCCCACAGTGCACAGGAAGGGATGGAGATAGAAACTCCCCCAGCTTAACTCTCTGTTCCCTCTGGCCAAGAAAAGAGGCCAGCAAACTAAGTGCAGGCCCCTCCACCCCTATCTCCCTCAGCCTAGAAGTTAATACTGAGGGAGACAGGGTGTCAAACGCAGCCGTAAGATCTAACAGGATAAGGAGAGTGGTCTGGCCCTTATCTACTCTAGTGCGAATGTTGTCAAGCACAATGGTAAGGTCCGACTCCGTACTATGCTCTCTCCGAAAATCATGCTGCGAATGATCTAAAAGGCCAGAGGTTTCCAGAAAGACTGCAAGCTGCTGGTTAAGATGGGTTTCCAGCATCTTTGCATGGGCTGGTAGCAGTGAGATGGGGCGGAAGTTTTTAAGAACCCCTGGGTCTAATGTGGGCTTTTATAACAAAGGTTTAACCACCGCTCTTTTCCATTGTAAAGGAAAAGTCCCATCCCTCATGGCCCTGTTCATAATATCTAGTAATGGAGGCAGAAGAGTATCCTTACATTGCTTAAGAAGTTTCAGGGGGCAAGGGTCTAAGGGAGACCCCGACCTAGTCTTAAACAAGAGGACTTCAAGTTCTTGGAGGGAGAGGGGTGAAAAGCTGGACAAACACCCTGAAAACACCTCCTCGGGAGATGTTAGCAAAGGGATGGGTAGGCATGTAGATGTAGGTAATGCCAGGTTCTCACTCTAGAGCCGAATATATGTCCACAATTTTAGCTTGAAAAAATTGTGCAACATCATTACAAAGCTGCTGTGAGCTGACAACCGGATCAGGCACCTTCAATGATATGAGCCTGTCTACGATCTTAAACAGCTCTTTCGGCGAAGAGAGTGAGGAGGTAAGAGAAGTAAAATACTCCTGCTTGGTTTTTGTCACCTCCATCTTATAATTCCTTAGGAGGGTTTTATGGTTATCCCTCTCCTGCCAATCCCAACCAGTCCTCCAGAGACGTTCCTGTCTCCGAACTCCCTGCCTAAGAAGTCTTAGCGATTCCGAGAACCATGGGGCCGATGGACTTTTCCTCGCGGAGTAGCGCAGTGAGGTTGGAGCCAGTTCGTCAATAGCTGTCTTAATGGCACTATCCATCCTCATCACTGCAGAATTTACATCCTCCTCTGGGAAAATCCCCAAAGTGGATCTCCCATTCCTCTGCCAACTGGGAGACCATCAAGGCAGACCTCTAGGTCAAACACATATCCGCACCGGCCAATCCTTACTCCACCTATCTTCTGCTCTGGACTCTCTAATTCTACCAAGATGGGCTATCCATCACTTGTCTTTATGTTGGTGGTTGACACTCTAACCCTCCTGAACAAAGGTACCATCGAATTGGTACCTTTGGAGGAAAGGGGCATGGGATTGGAGTCCCTTTACCTCTTGGTCCATAAGGTGGACATAGGCTTAAGACCCATTGTGGACCTCCACCTCTTGAATTTTTTCACCCAGTACAAATTGAATATGCTGTCAGCACTCAATTTTGGGAATAGGCTAGACCTTGATGACTGTCAACTATTGCTATTCTGACGTCATTATTGACCGTGGGGCTCGAGCCGTCTGAGATCGCTGCTAGCCCAGCCATGCCCAGTGGGAGGGACACAGGACTTGCGCCATTATGCCTGGCCGATAAGAGTCAGAATACACTAATCTGGGCTCTGGATACAGCAGAGCTGATAGACTTCTAGCTGCAGATTCCTTACTTTATGTCAAACTGGATGCGGAAGATTTTGAGCTGTACCCGCGCAGATACTTTAATTTACAACCATTACATCCACTGATCACCTATAAATTCAGCTCTAGAGGTGAAGTGATTGATATTACCTAAATGAGCCATTACCCATATTGACAACTGAATAGATTAAAAAACCGTGATGAAATCGTGATAACGACGAAACACGTTTTGGAATCACACTAGGGGAGAGGAGTTGGCCTAACGACTAGGGTGGTTGACCTTGAATCTGGGAACTGGCTCGAGTCTCGGCAGTGACGCTGATCATCCTGTGATTATGGGCAAATCATTTAATCTCCCCGTGCCTAACCAAAAATGAATGTGTGTCCTCATGTAACGTAACTGGTGCTATGTAAAGCGCTCTGATACTCAATTCGGGTCAAGTTCGCGCTATATAAAACTCTGCAAAAAAAAAAACAATAAACAACTTGGTAAGAACAATATTGGAGAAATTAAGTTTGAAGACTACATCATTATAACTTATATATAAGTGTTACGTGTGCCAGATTAATGTGTATTGCCATATTGGGAACCTTCTGTAGGGGTCCATCGTGTGCACCGTATCTAATACTTTTGTGCCATAAATCCTTGGTGACAATCCCGAGTGAGCGCTACGATACCCTCCTTTTCACCCCCTTCTCTGTCACTGAACAAGCATAATCAACCTGATACATGATAGTATATATCTCTTTGAAAGTGGTTAAGTTAATGTGGTATGTTATCTCATCTACAAGATGATTTATAACATTTGTAATTGAATCTCCCATTGATCTCTTTAGTTCTTGAAAACTGTAGCAGGCCCTGAGCCCTGTATCTCCGCTGTCAGACATCCTTGGGAAAGATCACTCCTAATGTATTCTGGGCGGGCTCAATGCGTCCACTTATTGTTTTCCTCCTGGCCAGTTTGATCCTGGTTCGATCCAGGTATGCCCTTGTGATAGCTGCTCCCCCCAAACTTTGGAACGCCTGGTATTATTTTGTGCACTTTATTTTTTTACGCCAAAGGTACTTTATTACCACTCTTGAAAACCAGGGGCATTCGGCAGTTTCGTACGGCTTATCTACATTTACAGTTATTACCAGATCATGCTGTGATGCTGGCTGTTACTTCTTTTTAAAAGGTGCCTTACTTTGGAACACAATCATGAACTTTTAAAGCTGTATATATTGGCCTTAGATTATAAGACCTGCCAGATGTACTTTTATAGGTGTTATTTTTAACTGGTTTACAATCCCTGCAGTCAGTGTAATTTTGGTGGCTTTTGTATTTTAATCTAGGTATGAGGTTTTTATAAGTGTTTTTTTCTTTTACTTTGTGATAATTAAGTTGTATAACCGAATTAAGACCATGCTGTGTGTGTGTACTGGAAGGTCTTATTTTATTATGGAAGAAAATTTTGCAAACATGGCACTATTCTCTGCACTTTATTTGTACCATGCTGCTTCACAAGACAGCAGCTAGTGTGTAATTTACTGTTTTTGCTACGTAAACAATTCTTGTAATCGTGTGGAATTGCCTGCTGTTGGTTTTTATCAAAATTGTACTTTTAACTTATCTATTTTATATTTTGAAGTGATGGATTGTTGTGTTTTTATGTGTTCTCTTACGGCCACATTTGTGTCAGAAATAAGGCGGGAATTGAATTGTAATTGCATCTATTTTATTAAGGGTGAGGTTCAAAACATTGCAAGTGGTGTGCGAGTTGTGGTTTGCGTGGCTGATGTGGAAGTTACAGACACCCCACACATCCCCACTCGCCTCCATTTATGAAGTGTGTTTTCTTAAACAATTGCACCGTGTTATAAATGCATGGAGTATTCATATTCGGTGCTTTGGTATTTTTTTCTGGTCACGAGTGACTGCTTCAAAAATGTTCTTGGCAGGTTAATCAAAATGAGAGGTTTTGCTTTTGTTACGTGGTAGATCTACTTTGGAAGAATTCATTACGCCAGTTTGTAAGTAACGAATAATATTAAGTAGCACTACAGTAACGTAGCAGGAGTTTAATACATTTTTTTTTTATAGATAAAATGAAGTTACAATAAAAGTAGTAGGTGTGTGCGAAGTTGCTGGACTGCTGCACACTAGGTATTTTTATGTTTAACATTCCCTTAAAACAGACATACGTGTCTAATGGTGCCGTGTGGGCAGATCTAATGAATATAATTACGGATTCCTTTTTTTGTCCAGAAGTCCTGAGAGGCACTTCTTTCTAACACACTGTATGACTGTATCATGTGGACCGGGTGTAGGTAAAGCATCCACGTGAATACTGTTGGTGCCACAATAACAACTGCTGTTTTGCCGAATTGATCGCAGTTTTCTCTTGCTGCAACCCCTACCCCTCCTCCAACCCCAACAAAGAACGGGTCATGTTTGCAGGGCCACTGGTCGCTTAGGGGTGCTGACAGGGGCGGCTGTTGCAGCTCGATTTATGGTAGGGCCAGCTCTGCTTGTGTGTATTGTTTTATTGTAGGACAATGTGTTCTCTTGCGAGTAAGAATGCACACAAGACTAGGCAGGATCATTCCAGACCCACAGATTTAGGTAGTGCGAGTATCACTCTGAAAGACCCATTTATTAATCTCCCGACATCGTCTTGATTTGTTGCTTTTCAGTCGCAGGCCCGTGGCCTCTTGTGTGCTTGTTTGGTAATTTAATGCCTGCCATTCAGGCCTGACATGCCTGGTACAAGATGGCTCGCCTCTCTAGGCTCTGTCGCCTAATGGAACCTGTCGCCATTGTCACCGGCCCAGTGACAGATGCTCCGGGTGGAGATGACTTGTCTCGCGCTGGTTGATAAATGTGTTTCCAGTGCTTTGAAGGACAGCTGCCAGACATTGCAATATTCTGAATGTATGAAACCTGTCATGCAGTAAGTACTGGTCCTTCAGAGAAGTTTGTTCTGCTTATGAACTTTATGTTCACGAAATAATGGCACTCACTGTGTTATCTTCAGGGGAATAGTTTAGGCAATTTAAACAATTGCTGTGCTTTTCAGAGTGAGTTGTGTTGCCAAGGAGCGGTGACTCTTACCTTGCTTTTTGGTTCCCCCAGCGTGGAGTCTGCACCAATCCTCCTGTACAACAATTCTGGCAGCTTTACTCCTAATAGCAAATAGGTTAAATGCAGTGAAGTACCAAGAAGAAGCACAAATGTGGAACTGCTAATGATCCAGAACTAGGCAGCTAGACCCCTCCTAAATCTAAACAAGGGTGGGGTAAATATGGGGCAGTGCCACAATTAAGACCAGGGGAAACCTGGTCTTACCCTGGTGCAACGAAGAGAAATGTTTAATTTCTCCTCCCATTTGCTGTTTCCATGTGTGCTGCATTGTGCAGCACACATAGAAACAGCAAAACGCCATTGATTGTTTATGTGCAGGAAGGTGTCTAATTTAAAAAGATTACGTTTTGCAACAACTGTGTGTGCTGCATTAAGCAGCACCCATAGAAGTTTCAAAACACCATTTCAGATTGTTTATGTGCATGAAGGTACACCTTCCAGCACAAAAACAATCATTCCCCTCAGCGCGGGTGTCTGCGTTGTAGCTAGGCAGCTAAATTAGCGCCACCGCAGTAGTGTAGTAGTGAAAAGAGGAAGCAGGCACTTACTGCCAGAATTTGTGCCTGCTTCAATTATGATTCACCACAGAAGGGGACAGCACCACCCTGAAAAGTGTGCTGTTAAGTTAATCAAAAGTATCCAAAAATGATTTGATTATTTGCTTCTTTTCTGTGACTCTCTTGATTTGGCATTTCTGCCACTTCCCCTTCCCGCCGCTGCATCCCCTGTGACCCCGCCCCCCTCGCCCATTCACCCGCACCCGCCTCCCAGTTGCTCATCCCTCCCACCTCCCCTTCTTAGTGGCGGCCGCTATGCGGCCACTCCTCCGGCGTTCGCGCTTAACGCAAGCCTCTCATCCACCTGCTTCCAGGCCACCGGAAAACTGACCCTTCTCCTGCCAAAACTGCAGCTTCACCAGCCACCGAACACCTGCATGCCCTGCCCCTCCCACCAGGGCAGGTCACAACCATCTCGGATGCATACTACACAACACCCGCTCCGTCCAAAGGCACGCCATCGAACTCTGGGACCTACTCGACTCATCCTCCCCGGACGTCGCCTTCCTGACGGAGACCTGGATGAACCCCTTCTCGGTGCCCTACATTGCCATAGCCATCCCAGACGGCTACATGATCACCCGCAGGGACCGCACCAACAGACCAGGAGGTGGAATCGCCATCATCCACAGGAATACCCTCAGAATTTCGACCAGCACCGAAGACACCCTCAGCGCTGCCGAACACCTGCACTTCCAGATCAACATCGACCCCCAACACCACCCTCAGAGGAACCCTCGTCTACAGACCCCCCGGACCCAGGCAAAAGGTTCAGCAACTCCATCACCGACGTCATCAGCACGCACGCCCTTGCATCCACCGACTACATTTTCCTTGGAGACCTGAACTTCCACCTCGAGAATGCCAACAACAGCATCTCCACCACCCTGCTCGCAACCTCACCAACCTCGGACTCAAACAGCTCGTCACTACACCCACCCACTCCGCCGGACACATCCTCGATCCCATCTTTTCTGCCAGCAACCACGTCACCTTCAGCCACACCACCGAACTCCACTGGACCGACCACCTCTGCATCCACTTCTACTTCGAGAAACACACCACACACAACTACCCGCAACGAATCCCCCACCGCAGCTGGAACAAGGTCACTGAAGACCAGCTAATCACCACCCTCCCCGAGACCCACCAACCGACCACACTGACAATGACACAGCCACCCACAACCTCAGGCAATGGATCGACGACTGCGCCAACACTCTTGCCCCGATCAAGAAAACCTCAAACAGACGCACCGATAGAAGGGCCATATGGTTCACCACTGACCTCCAGGCATCCAAGCAGACCTGCTGAAGATTCTAGAAGAAGTGGCGCCACGAACAGACACCGGACAACCACGCAACCTTCAAGAATGCCAGTCGCAGGCACCACCAACTCATTCGAACTGTAAAAGGACCTCCTTCAAGGAACGCATCGACAACGCGCACAACAGCAAAGAGCTCTTCAACATCATGAAGGAACTCGCCTGCTCCAGCTCTAACGACTTCCCGCCGTCACAAGACCTCTACGACTCTCTAGACACCTTCTTCCACCGCAAGATCAGACATCCACGACAGCTTCAACACCCAGACCTCCCTGACAGCTGCCGACACCTCAGACTCGCCGCCCTCCAGCCACACCGGCCTCCTGCTCTCCTGGAACCACATCAACGACACCATCAAAATCATGAACCACTCCGGTTCACCGTCCGACCCCTGCCCTCACCACATCTTCAACAAAGCGAGCTCCATCATTGCACCCCAACTCCGGAAGATCTTCAACAGCTCCTTCGAGACCGCCACCTTCCCGGAGAGCTGGAAACACGCCGAGATCAACGGCCTAGTCTAGAAACCCAAGGCATACCCAAAGGACCTCAAGAACTTCCGGCCCATCTCCCTGCTCCCGTTCCCGGAGAAAGTCATCGAGAAGATGGTCAACAGGCAACTGACCCGCTTCCTCGAAGAGAACAACACCCTGAACTCGTCCCAATCCGGATTCCGCAGCAACCACAGCACCGAAACCGCCCTCATCGCTGCCACCGACAACATCAGGACCCTGCTGGACAACGGCGAAACCATGGCCCTCATCCTCCAAGACCTCTCGGCCGCCTTCAACACCGTCTGCCTCCACACCCTACACACACACCTCCACAACGCAGGGATCCGCGACAAAGCCCTGAACTGGATCACCTCCTTCCTCAAAGGCAGAACCCAGAGAGTCCGCCTCCCTCCATTCCAATCGGAAGCCACCAAGATCACCTGCGGCGTACCCCAACGAACATCCCTCAGCCCGACCCTTTTCAACGTCTACGTGACACTGCACCTCAACATCGTCTCATAGGCCGGCCACACCCAGCTTATCTTCTCCCTCACCAAGGACCCCGCCACCGCCAAAACCAACTTCCACGAAGGAATGAAGGCTGTCACCGAATGGATGAAGAACAGTCGCCTGAAACTGAACTCGGACAAGACGGAGGTCCTCATCCTCGGCTCCACCCCCTCTGCCTGGGACGACTCCTGATGGCTGGCCACGCTGGGAGCTGCGCCGACACCCACCGACCACACACGCAACCTGGGGTTCATTCTGGACTCATCACTATCAATGACCCAGCAAGTCAACGCCGTCTCCTCCTCCTGCTTCAACACCCTCCGAATGCTTCGCAAGATCTACAGATGGATCCCCACCGGAACCAGAAGGATAGTCACCCAGGCCCTAGTCAGCAGCAAGCTGGACTACGGCCACGCCCTCTATGCGGAAACCACCGCCAAACTCCATAGAAGACTTCAACGCATACAGAACGCCTCCGCACGCCTCGTCCTCGACATCCCCCGCCACAGCCTCATCACTGCCCACCTGAGAGAACTGCACTGGCTCCCTGTCAACAAGAGGATCACCTTCAAGCTCCTCACCCACGTCCACAAAGCACTCCACGACGCCGGACAAACATACCTCAAAAAACGACTCACCTTCTACAGTCCCAACCGCCAGCTTCGCTCCGCTGACCTCGCCACCTGTCCACGCATCCACCGAATGACCACCGGCGGCAGATCATTCTCCCACCTCGCTGCCAAGACATGGAACACCCTCCCCATCCACCTGCGACATACCCAGGACCTGCTGACTTTCAGGAGACTTCTCAAGACCAGCTGTTCGAGCAGTAGCAGCACTCACCTCCCCCCCCACCCCCACCGCTTAGCGTCTTGAGACCCTCACGGGTGAGTAGTGCGCTCTACAAATGTTTGATTGATTGATTGAAAAATAACTATATGGTTCGTGTGTCAAATGTACAACACACTCAAGCCTACGTAACGGCCTATTTCATGAACGATTGTCAGCGTGAAAAAGAACTACCGTCGTTAAACTCAACGAGGGCTCTTACCCTTTCTGTAGTCTCTATGTCTTTAAAGAGCTGTATGTACGAGTGAGCCGTGAGCGTCTCCATTCAAATATATGTAGATAGAAGGTACATTAACATGAACGACGGACCACCATTTGGCAAGGATGTTTCTTTCTGTGGCCGCCATATTGGAAAGGTTAGTATGATATCCAAAAATGGAAGAAGAGGGAACAAATCAAATCAGAAGAGCACAAATCAAATGTAGGTATAAATGGTCCACATGAGTCCTAGTGACCGGATATGGCAGCCGTAGAATGACTTGTGCTTTGACACGCAGTGGCTCGCCATGCCTGATATTATGAATCACCGTTCTCAAATAGCTCAACGCGGATTAATTTTTTGTGAGTTGATGATATTAGGTGGTCTGATCCATTGGTTAAACCGGTTGGTGACAAATGAGTTTACTGTGATTTCAAATGAACAATTTCGAGGTACCTCGATAGGAGTTCCCTCTTCTCCCTTCAGGCATCCTAGGTTTTAATTTGCAGGCTGTATGAAGTTTTTTTTATTTTTACATATTTCTTTGTTTTCACACTTACCTTAGAGTAGAATTATTAGTTTGTGTCCATGCATCTCAGGTTAGTTGTGGAAGCTCCATTTGTCAAAAAGATCATAAGCGGTGCCCCAGACGTCTTTCGGTGTCACTGAGGCTGATGGTTTGGGTGAACGCATGAATAGGGTTGGTAAATCTTGCATACAAAAGACACTTGGCTAAAGTGATGCTCTTAATCACATACATCATGAAACCTGGGGGGCATTGTATTACTCCAAATGAGGTGAAAGCACCCTTTCTCTACTGGAGACTGCCTGGTTGGGTTGCAGAGTGCGGATGAAAAGGAGAGTTGAATTGAAAGATAGTGGGGTTTCTCTAAGGAGAGAACTACATCAAAGAAAGAACAAACAACAGTATGATGGGAAAATACTGTCAAAGATACTGATTGGAAGGTAAGTGATGTTGTATTGGTAATCAGCAAGGGTGACAAAGGGTAAATCCAAATTCATTGGTCTGCACGCTATTTCTAAAGTAAAGAAAAATGCGGTTATCGTCTACCTCCACACCCTACGCACACGCCTCTACAACGCAGGGATCCGCAACAAAGCCCTGGACTAAATCACCTCCTTCCTGGATTGTACAAAAACATGACAAAGCGCCTCTATCACTGAATAGCATTCTTTAGCTTTACAAAGAGAGTGTGGAGCATATGCCACAACTCTTTCTTCACCAACCACCAACTGTGGATGTACTACACCTAAAACCTTCAGACTGGCATCCATTGTTAATATTGTTTTCTTGTGTTCAAAACTACCAAAGGTAGGTATATTCCTAATTCCTGCTTTCACACGTTCAGATGCTTCATTGCACTTATTCGACCACTTGAAATTCTTGTCCTTTATAATCATCAACTAAAAAATAATTTATATAGGTTTGCAGAAGAGCCATAAGACGTGGCAAAACCATAAACAAAAGATAGTACGGATGCTACAATCACAAGTGTTAGCAACAGGTAGCTTTTGTAGTCAATAATCTTAGACGGTGTACCACATTCGCAAAATTAGCAATGAATTTTACATACAATTCTATCAGTATCCAGAATGACCTGACAAAATCCTTGTTGGGAGGTATGGGAGCCTTTACAATACCATGAATTGATTCAATCTTGGGTCACTTTAAAGGTTGATCTCATCATTATCTTCCAATTTTGCCATTTCTGTCTTCGTGATCCACCTGCAGAACACATTCATAGTTACAATTAACTTTTATGGTCTCCCCATTTATATTCAAACCCACAATCACATTCTCCTCCAAAATCTCTTATTTCACACACCCAGTACCATAGGCTCTTTCAGATCAGGATTTTTTGCCAGTAATTTACCTAACTAGCTGATCCCTTCTAAGTAAATCAGTGAGGTCTCCAAAGTGACATGTATGTCCTGAAGTTCTCAAATAGACTAAATAGCTTCGCACATTTTCAGTTTTGCCTTGGATTCTTGCCAAGAATTTGTGACTTTCCAGAACCACATTGAATCGTGCACCATAGTTTTTCTCAAGCATCAATAATGACATTTCAAAAAATTTCTAGGTTTACCATCTGCATCAATACAGGTAATTATCCTAAGCTTTTATATATATTCCTTCTCTCAGCACGTAAGTTGTTTTGGAGGTCTGGTTGTTTCCATGTTGGGAAGAACTTTTCCCCAGCAAGGAAACGATAATCAAAATCAAATAATGTTTTCGATTGTTTCCAGGGTAATATTGAGTCTACTGTTTCTGAAAGAAATGCAGGTGGCTGAGACATACTTGCTTCTACCATAGTGATATTGATTCATTTGAAGATAAATGTTGCTGGGGAAAATCATGTGTCGTTGGGGATTAGTGCAAGAATGAAACAGCATGTATGAAATTGTTGTGTCGACCTCATTATGCTCTGTACGAGTTGTCAGTGTGTTTTATTTTCTTTCTTCTCTGATTTTTTTTATTTTTTATGAAAAGGTTATTCCAAAAGAACTCAACTTGTTGCACCAGTTTCTGCTGCCCCACATTAGTTATATTCTGAGCATGATCAATAATATCTTAAGTTCTTGCGGTGTGGAGGATCGGGATCTGGACTCCTTTGTGCATGACTTGAAATGCACTGTCCCGATCTAAAATAGTTACCACGTAACATCACTCCATCTGATAGAGACTTCAGACTGCAGATTCCTGACCTTGGAATATTTCCCAGCCATCAGACTATATCTGGGAATTTTCGAGCAGTATCTCTGAACGTCAGTAGGTGTCGGCATTGTGAGAAGTTGGGCTGGTATATGCTAGTTATAGTGGGCACCTTGCACCATTCCAAAAGACCCTTATTGATGATTGGGTTAAAGACAACCTTTACTGAAAGCTATCCTAGTGGTAGCTATGGAGAGCAGCCTTCAGGCTAAGTCTCAAAGGAATGTAAAGCAGCTTGGTTTACCAGATTATAACCTCCTGAATGACCAAATGAAAGGAGAACCACACAAGGTATATATCAAATATATGTATTTATTTCTAAACACTCTCTACTAACCTCTTTATGAGATGAGAAAACAAGATACATAATATTAATACACTAGAACAACAGTAAATAGCACAATACACAGTGGGCTCCAGGGGGAGACCAAACCATATACAAGAAAGTGGTATAACAACCACGACTTAACTAGACACAGTGCCCAGAGCACGTAGAATCGCTGGGACCCCAAGGAACCACCCAAGGTAGTGACACAGGGGAGCCACGGGGGATGCGTGCAGCGTGAGAACACAAGCGCGAGCTCCGTACAATCCTATGGGGAAGTCGCGGTTGGAATTTTAAAGATCAAGGACACTTAGGAGAGGACTTTGAGGACTTTGAGCAAACCCTTTCAAACTTTAAAGGTACTAAGGCCAGCACCCATGTGAGCACCGGAGTACTCGTGTTACCTAACCCAGGGGAGCCAGGTGCATAGGGGTCAAATGGTGTCGGGAAACTTCGCCGTTTTCAATGGCGTGATGCTGCAAAGTGCTGCTGTTGGGAAGAAGAGAAGTGTCCGGTTTGATCCAAGCCTGGACCTGAGCTGAGAAGAACCTGAAAGCAGAGGGGACAGAGTCTGGTCACTTCAGGGTGACCAGGGGCATGATAGACCAATGCCCACCAATGTCAGGTGTTTCAGGTGAGATGAGGTGAAGCTTGACTCTGCAGCCATGGGGCCAGGAGACATCGAAGACGACCAAAGTCCGCAAGTGAGCTATCCCACGAAGGATGTCGAGTGCTGGGGGGTCCGTGTCCGGATTTGGAGAGCAACAAGCCTTGGCAACTGCAACACATGCGGTTAGAGAAAAGATGCTTTGTTGTGGACCAGCAAGGTCCTGGGGACTCCCCAAGCGATGGAGAGTCAGGGCACGTCTGGAGCAACCAGCAAATCACACTGAGAGTTAAAGTTCCCTTGTCAGGTACGCACAGGCCGACAGACCTGGGAGCGCGAAGGGACCTCAAGAGGAATCACAAAATAACAGCCCACAGAACACTCGTGGAGTGTAGCCCGGTAATCTTCGGTGGAATCACTGCTCGGGGTCTGGACTACAAGTAGCCCAAAGCCCTGACTCCGGGATCGCCAAAAGGCATATGCTTCTGCAAATGTGCACGGTGTCCAGGGGTACGGGTTGCATGGTCCCCACGAGGGCTGCGGGTCTCAGGTTTGCTGAGAGCACTAGTCGACCTTGGGGAAGCTTGGAAACCCACCTCCTGTATTGCAAAATCTTCGGAGTCCTTCAGGAGCTGCGTAGATACAAACCGGTCAGATGCGTTTGAGGTGCCTGCCTTGCAGGGGAGTAACTCCTTTACTCCGAGGGAGATTCTTCGGTCATCCAACGTAGTGTTGATAGTTGAAGTACTAGGTTTCTGTAGCAGAGTTTCGTCCAGGTCAATCTAAAGTCCTGTAGCCAGGGGTTCCTACTTTATACCCAAGGAAGCGGTGGGACAAACTCTGGGGACCCACCTATGGGAGAGTCAGGACGGAGGGGTGGCTATACCCATGTCCTTTGTCTAGGTTTGTGCTAGAGCAGGGGCTGATAACCCCTGCAACCAGTTTGAGTTGGACTTTGCACAGGGACACCAAATGTACCTTCAGGGCAGACATCAAAGCACTCTGAGTGCACCCACCCAGCCCCAATACACTAAGCCTGTCTGGGAGGTGGTCACACCTCCTTGTGACAGGAAACCTATTGTCCAGCCTCCCCTGCTGGAGTTTCGTCCAGCAGCTGGAGGGTAGACTCGTGTCTCTGGCTGGCAGCATCCATTTTGTGATGCCAGGGTCTGTAAAGCTGGTACTGGGTGTACCGGTGCTGTCATATTTCTCCCTCTAGTAGGGTGGAATCATACCTCCACACCAGTTACTGGTGTGTAGGTATGATTCCAAGGTGTTTGACACCAAACACAACATGTTTCCATGCAGCCGTTTTAAAGTTAGCATTTACCGCAAGGTTATAATGCACTTAAGTATATATGGTTGGCTGCATCACAAACAACCCCGGAATATAGGTTCCGAAAGCTGCAGAGGGGCTCTGCTCATGCATGGACACCCTCTCACATAAAACCCAGCACCCTTCCTTCAGGATTCATAAGGCCTGGCATAGGGTTGACTTTATATGTGCAGTGATATGGATAGATATAGTGAACATATATCTAAGTAAGGGGTGCATGCACCACCTTACACAGGCTGCTGTAGCAGACCTGTTTTGTCATTTTGAATGGTCTCCCAGGGGTGGCATAATACATGCTGCAGCCCCTGAGAGGCCTCTTGGGTACCTATGACCTGGTTACATAGTATACCATATACTAGGGACTTATAAGGGTACCCCAGAATCCAATCTGGAGTGTGCCTAAAGTACATGAACAACTAATTTGGGGACAAAGCAGATAGACTGGGGTCCTGATTAGCAGGATCCCAGTCAAACTATGTCGAAAACCAGCAAAACACCAGGCAAAAATTGGGTGTAACCGTGCAGTCAGATTCCACCTACCTACAGCTATCATCTGCATCGGATGTGATGTGCATGGTGCTTTATAGGCACACCCAGCACACTGACATCAGTTGTTTTCTTTCCTCATCATCAGTGCAGATCAGAAGACTGCTATCTCAGTCTATTTCTTGGACAATCTTTTGGACGTTTTGTTTACCCTTTTCGCTCCCAGTGGGCATAGGAATGTTCCCTAAAAAGCCTGTGGGGTTGAAACCCTATGGTTCTTGTCACCGACTTAGAAGTCTGTGACAGACCCCAACTTGCTTTACCTCTGGTGCCTGCAGCCAGCCCACAACTCCAAGGCCAGTCCCGACTTCCGCGCCATGTATTCAAAGGCCGGTCAGGAGCATTGCCTGAAGCTCCTGGTTGCCGGGCGCCAGTTGACTGTGACCTTTCAGGTCTCGACTGTGCAGAAGGTTCCCATCCCATTCACAGCACCAGTTATCGCACTCAAAGTCATTATCTGGTAAGTCCCACAAAAAATCTAAGAAGCCGAAGTGCTCGCCGACTTAACTGGGCTGATCCAAGTCTTCGGTTGAGGTATGGGTCTAGCGCCACCATTCTAGGCCCCGCTCCCGTGTTTCAGCCACGCAGCCCGAGTCTGGATCCTCTCCACTCCTCTCGGAATTTCTCCGAGTGACTCCCCCCCTCCCCCCCACCCAATTAAAACTGTTTTATAAAGCCATGCACTTCATATTTGAGCGAGCTGACCTTTCTGTACTGCTTTCAGACTCCATGGGTTCAGCAGGTGCACTCACTAGAATACCCGCTGGTCGGTACGTCTTCGGCTCCAGTCCTTGGCGCTTTGGATCCGGATCCTGTTACGAAGCCTCAACCTTTCCCGAAGCCTGTTCCAGTGACATCTTTCTTGACGCCATCGTTATACCCGACTGCAATACAGAGCTGGAAAGGCATTGACCAATGTTGACTCAAGCACAGGCCGAAACTCAACCTTCCAAGTCCGATCAATGGCCTCATTTTTCGATAGAATAGGTAGGGAGTACGATTGGGAGGGATTTGAGGATCCTTATGACTACCCCAACCCCATGGAAGATCCCAAAGATAATTATCTGAGGAACTGGCTGATGCTGCTACCCTCTGGCCAAAAAGAAACACCCTATTGGCTTGCAGGCTCATTCCATCCAATCTAAGTCTGTGACCACTACGTCAGCTCGTGGAGTTCCTGTCATGGACATCTGTCAGACTGCGACAAGGGCATGTTTGTACGCGTTTACCAAGCACTATTGCCTGGAAAGTCAGGTCTGTTGCGACTGGCATTTGTGGTCTGAATTTGGGCACCTCCGGGAAGGTATTACTTGGAAAAGGAATCTGCGGCTAGAAGTCTCTATCAGGTGCACAGGGTATTTCCCTTCAGTAACGCCTTATTGGGTAGAGACTCTATCTAGCCACAGATTCCTTACCAACCTTCCCATCCTCTCTGCTTCAGCGAATGTATTTCTGTAGGTCCTTAGCGTCTGCGCCAGGTACATTAGCATTCTGTCATTTCTCTGTGCTTCTGACTCAGAAATATCACAAAAAGTAACTGATGTCACAGAGTGGGGTGGTTCCTATATAGACACTACACATGTCGCAACCAGAGCGGATGACACTGTTGGCGCAGAGCTGATCAAATCCACCGGCGACAAGAGAGACTGCTTGAATATCTCTGGTTCCAGTCTTACTTTTGGAGAATATTCTAAGGTAAGGGATCTGCTACTAAATAGAATCTCTACCAGATACAGAGTTATCGAAGGTAAGTAACTTGTTCATCTCGTCACACCTTCTTGTGCAACATCAGAGTAATACGTCTGTGCATACAGAGTAAACAGCAGATTTATTCTACATTGACTGATCTTGTGTGTGTGTATGTTGCGCACATACTGCTTACTTTACATCTGATCTTTGCTACTTCCAAAATTCTGGAAAGATGAATACTCCTTTGGTGTTTTGTTCATTGTTCTGAGGTTTTTATAATCTTTATCGAATGTTGATTGGCAAGAACCTGTCTCCTGATAGGTAGAGCGCGTCCCCAGTGTTACGCCCCGTACCAATTACGTGAATTAGAGTCCAGCAAAGGTTTCAGGAAGCTTTGTGTGGTGAGATAAGATTAACCAACTGGCAGGGCAGCTGCTCTTTAACTGGCCACTTTAGAATCAACGTATACAACTTTCTTACATGAACACCCTGTGTGACGCCCGCAGTGTTCTTAGGCTGCCCTGTGGCCCGTCATTTTCAACATTCTCTTGACTGAACACTATAAGAACGTCTTCTTGCAAGCCTGTTTGATTTAAGCTCTTTTGAGTATGATAGATATGGTGATGAAATTTAAAATGCAGTAATCTGTGTCTTCTTTTTAGTGCTATGTGCACGGTTTGCCTACTACAATATTGCCATTGTGAGACTGTTTGCAGCATTCAGAAGGTTCATCTTTTTGTGCCGCAGTGGAATACCGATATAAGATGTATTGGATTCGAGAACAACCTCTGTATGCATTATTGCTACAGTAGAGAGCATGCAGATGTTTAGACTGTCCTCTCCCACACTGCTTTCTAGAACAAGCATTTACAATGCAATGGTCTCGGCATTGTTAAAGTTAGAGCTATTGGCATTGCTCATGACATTATTTTTGTTTATGTTTTTGTTTTTAAAACATTTAACCCCTTGTGTGCCACGCCCTTTCCCCGCCCTGTGCCGGGCGTTGCATTAGCGGGCGGGGTTCATGACGAGCTGGACTCGTCATGGGCACAGCGTAACCGCGGCCCATGACGAGTCCAGCTCGTCATGGGCACACAAGGGGTTAAAGAAACGGCATTGTTATTTACAATGTCAATAGCTTAATCTCTCTCAAATGCGAGACCTATTGCATTTGCACCCACACACAGAGCCGCACACACAAAGCCACCCACACACACAGAGCCACCCACACAGAGCCACCTACACAGAGCTATTCACATAGAGCAACCCACACACAAATAGAGCCACCCACACAGAGCCACCTACACACACACAGAGTTACCCACACACAGACAGAGCCACCCACGCATAGAGCCACCTACAAAAAAAGCCATCCACACAGGGCCACACACACAGAGGCACACACATATACACACACACATATAGAGCCTCCCACACACACACAGAGCCACCCACACTTACACAGAGCGCACACACACACCGTCATGCTGCTGACTTTAAACATTGCATTCTATTTATGTTCTTACTGTCTCTTCTGTAATTCTCTGCTGTCATTCTGTGTACTCAGGTGAGGTAAAATTGTAGTCTTTCTGCTATTTTTTAAATATGTCCCGGTTTTTGGCTTTAAAATGCTGGTCACCCTACCATAGGTAGTCTTTCGATGGCAGTTGGGTATGTATTTTTTGGGTAGTTTTATAGCGCAGATTAAATGATTTGTCCTGAATCACAGGATGTGGTCCGTCGGCTGCGCTGACGCCTCTGGTGCAGGAAACCAGGGTTCGAACCTCGAGGTCGCATCCACATCCTGTGATTCTGGGCAAATCACTTAATCTCCCCGTGCCTGAATGTGTAATGTAATACGGTGCTATGTAAAGCGCTCCAATACCTTCGGGTCGAGTTCACGCTATATAAATATGCAACAACAAAAAAAAATAGCCGACACCAAGACTGAAACACGGTCCTCCGAGCGCAAAGTCGGTCGCTCTGGCAGTGAGGCCGCCCTCCTCCACGTAAAGATTGCCATTGGCCACGGGTTTCCAAGGGAAGGGCAGGGTGAGGTAGGCTGTAAGTATGGAATGGGTTGTATATTTAAATTGCATAAACTTAAAAGGCGGAAATGGGGGACAATCTATCGACATGCGGCGCTAGTTGTTGACCGATTTTGTTTGCGGTAGGCTCTTGATTAATGTAAACAACTACTATGCCGGAGACATAAAGAAACACCTGTTTGTTGACATTTTGCTAAAAGCCTTTAAGAGTGGCGAAAAGAACCGTTCTCGCGACTAAGTTTAACAGCACTTCAGGTGTAGTTACCCCGTTCAATGTCACCAGAGGCTGATATTCACCCGTTTCCACACTGGTAAACTCTTCCAACTGTTGTAAATCTATACAACGTTGTGATTGGGTTATCCACAGCTCACTGGCTGCAGTGTAATCCCTAGTTCACTCTCAGCTGACTTCCCAGAGCAGTGTGTCCTGGGCCCGAGTATCTTGCGGTACAGCAATGGAGCTCCGTGGGCTGCACTCTCGCGGGCACACCCTACTGCTGTTCGGCCCGCACCAACCCTCATCCACGGGCAGCCTGGGGCTAAGCCCCAGCACCGTCTTTGCTCCCCTCAAACCTGAAGGGCGCCCGGCTCCACCTTGTACAGAGGGTCACCTGGCAGTACGGGAGTTCGGACCGGGGGAACATCCTTTGCTTCCCCACTAAAGGGACGGCGCTCTCTACCTTCTCCCCGAGTTACCTTAGCGGCTGCCACACTCAGAGTGGTACGGGCGCTGTGCCCCCTGTGCCCCGCCGAGACCCGGCAGCATAGCATGGAGGCCGCCATCTCTGCTGCACTCAGCACAGCGCGCATGCGCGAACTCTGAACGGAAACAAGGCAGGGCAGCACGGGCTCCGGACATGATGTCCTGGGAGCTGCAAGCCTGTCCTGTGGTGCTTTCCCAGTCATTTTGGCTTTGAGGGTCCCATTTCTGCCAAACGAACCAAATCCCTCCTCCAACTTTTCCTGGCTTTTAGCACGACCACTCAGCGTGCTGTCCATGGGAATAGTTTGACTTGATCCAGCGCATCACCGTCAAGTGGATCCCTAGATCCAGTCATTCCAATAATTTGTGTAGGAAGTTATACATGTTTTATGTATACAATTAACATGGTAAAAGCCACGTATGATTTTTTGTGCATATTTATATAGCGCGAACTCGACCCGAAGGATCAACAAGCGCAGCCTTCGGTAGGCGAGACCTAATGAACACGAGAACGTCCCTGTAAAAAATAAATTTAAAAAACCACGCCCACCAGTGTAAAAGGGGCGGGCCTTAAAAAAGAGAAAGAAGCGAAAAAACATACCCCCGGATTCGAAAAAGACGGGGCTTGTTTCGACAGACAAAGCTCTTCTCCAATGGCTGACCAGCATTTAAGAGGCCAGCCAATGGAGAAGAGGGGCGGGTTCAAGCCCCACTACTAGAAAACGGTAAATCTCGCAAGCGAGACTGCGCAACCGCAGCCTTCGCTAGCCGAGACCTAAAAAGCGTGATTTAGATAGGGTCTCCAATAGAGTCTTCCAATGGCAATTGCCTTCTCCATTTGCTGCCAAACTATATATTTAATTTGTTTGTTCTTACATCTAGTCAATCTAGTCATGTCTCTGTAAGTAGCCTTCATATCGCTATATGTGGCGGCCATTGGGTCATTACAATTTGAGAAAGTGCCTCTAATTTAAAAGATTAAGCAGGCTGCCCAGTCTTGCAATCTGCATTTAAAAAGTTTGATGAATTTAAACTCATCCTCCTTTTCAAAGTTTGACAATTAAAGTTATGTATACTTTTGTTCACCCGGCTAACTTTTCTTCATATCTGCCATAGCTCCCAATTCACCATCCCTGCACCTACAATCTTTTTTAAAGTGCAGGTTTTGTAATCTGCACATTGTATGCTGGCCTATGTCCTTCAAAGCAACGCTTTACTGCAGTTAGTTTGAATACATATGTGGTGCTACACAGGTATGTCCCACTCCTAGATATTCTGCGAAGATTAAATTGGCATGGGGCAAACCAAATAAAGCACGTGAAGATGAGGACTTGTCATCCTTGTTATTCTTGGCATACTACTAAGCAGCTCTCCTCCTTGTGATAGTTGGAACAGTTGTATATTTCTGTGCTATATTTTAAATCTGCATCGGTCTTTGCCAGCTGTCTCTAGTTTCATTCCCCACCTGGGAGTGATGTCAATGTTAATTATACTGGCCTTTTTTGGCTAATGACCTGGCAGTTCCTTTCTCCTTGTGTCCCTTCCACTCCTCTCTGTAACACTATATCTGTACATTCTTGACCCAGGAAATGGCTCTTATGGAGTGTCGTCATCCTCCACAAATCACATTGTAAAGCAAGGCACGCTCTACCACCACATTGATTGCAGTGACAGAAAAGCATAATTCTTAGCTGAGCCCATCAGCTGGGGTGGGCATACCGTATTGTACATTAGACTAACTAATATCTATTACAAAATATAGTTCTAAAATCCCTCGCAAAACTTGTCATTGGTGCAAACAGGGATTTATAAGAAAGGACATTACAACTATAATCTTTCTAGGAATAAAAAAAAAATAGTAAAACTGGGTAAGATTTCAGCTTCACGTAGGTTGGATAGCTAATGTGCTTAGCGAGATCCTCCTCCTTGCTAACCCAGCCTCTCCCATTGCTCACTGGCTGTGCACAATGGTATGTGGTATGGTAGCGGAGTAATCAAGTGTGGTGTGTCCTCTCACCCTAACCTGAGTAGGGCTAAGAGGGGTGCATTACTTGATAAAGTGAACAGTGCTACCAGGGTGTAGTTCAGTGGCTGGGTGGACAGAATTCAACCCTGTAACCGATGCATGCGTCTTCCCTAAGGAAATGGCCTATCTGGTTTTGAGCCAGGGCCCGGTGTTCTCCTGTAAGCTGCTTCCAGTGGTCCTGGGGTAATACTTGATGCTGTAGAAGAAGCTTGGGTATGACCTACACTGTTTGTATCAGCTTTTTCAAACTGTGCTTTGCCTTCTGCTTCTGGGGAAGGTACTGGGAGACTTGAAGGTCAGGGGCATGCTATACCTGTCTACTTGGATGAACTCTGAGCTCACACAGATGAGCAGCTACTACTTCCTTCCCGCATCCTCCATCTTTGGAATCCTCCCTGATGAGCTAAAGCTCCAGGCACTATAGACACCACCTGCAGCTCCCCATGGGAGCATAACCATAATTTAGGAGTGTTTCTTGTAGGGATTTCCTCCTTCAATGGCAGCAGATGAGAAGGAAAGGAAGTTGACATCAGTGTCTTAATGAAAAATAGGTAACTGTGCAGGCAGGGATACGTCCTGGCAAGTGTAAGGCCCTTCTTTCACATAGGGAAACTCCCATTAATATCTCATATTACTTTATAGGCTTTCTAGAGTGTTAAGAACTTGTGCTCGTCTACAATAAAAAGGTGGTTTTGGAGCCTGAGATACAGAAAGAGCTATCCGAACATCTATTAGAGTAGTAATAAGGAGCATACAGTCTGAGGCGACGATACATGAGTGGCAGAGGAGCAGCACAAGGAAATGGGGCTCGCACCTGGATCCTTACACCCAAAACCAACCCTCTGCGTCTCTATCCTGCTAGACGAGATACCCCAGGATGGGGCAAGGATGGTGCTGTGTGCATGGCACATACTGTGCATTGTAGTAGTATGATGGCATGTATTAGAATCTCTAAATGTAAGGCTTAGAATACTGGATGAGTATTTTAAGTCAGTTGGAGGAATAGCTGTTGATGGCTGCACAACATTTCTTGTGTGGCAGCTCTGTATGAAAACTTATTTCAAACAGTGTCGCTTGTTTTTTAATGGTGAGGTGATCGCTACATCATTGTTGGCGATGAGCTGGAACTGCCACTGGACCCACGTATGATCCAGAAAGCCACAAACCGCAACTGTGATCCAGAAATTTTGAAACTGCAAGTCTTTTTTCACCGCTCAATTTTATTGTTGAAAGCCGATACAGATTCGACGTCATACAGAACGCCACTAAAAGATAATGACAAGCAGCACTGATTTCAACATTTTCTATAATAATATATCTGTGTTGGTGTAAAAAACACATTAAAGAGGAAAAAATCAAATTTTAACAACAAACAATAGTGCCATAACAATATCGCTGGAGGTCTCCAATAATCAATGAGATGTAGGTCGATGCAATTTAGTAAACATATAAATTAGGTCTACATCCATAGTGTAGCAAAATACCATTAACCCAACAATTCTTCGATAGCGGAGACAGAGGGGGGAGGATCCAAGTCTTCTCCCCTGTAGTCGCCCACAGCTTACATATCTTATAGTGTTTCTGGGGGCACTCTCTCGCTGTAAAGACCGGGATTTCAAGACCCATACAAACGTTGAGTCCTGTCTTCCTGGTCGCAACCAACGGCGGAGACTCACACTTCCACACCCTAGCCACATCGCGCTTTGAAACTGCAAGTTTAACTATTTTTACAGCCCTTGAGCATTAGCGCTGCAATTTTGGAGCTAACTGTGTTAGCGAGATGTGTTGCTGTGTCGGGTGCACATAATTGGTGTTGGGAGCACTTACGGGGAAGACTGCAGGCGCGCACAAGGGGGGAGAGCTTCTTACATCACAATGCTGGACATCTGCCATTCTAATGCTGTTGACATTGCATTCCAGCAGCGCAACCATAAGCGTTTCAGTGTAAGCTTGTGTGACCAGTAGAAACATCGTACCGCAATGGTGCAGCCATGTTTAATTGGGAAAATTTCCACAATTCAATGCACCATTTTATATTGGGATACTCAATGTGGGTCTCGGTGGCCATTGTATATTCGGAGCTTTACGCATTGATTTACGCGCTGCCAGTTTGAGTGGGACCTTGTCAGACATAACATAGTGAAACTTACACAGTTTTTTGTTTTTAAATATAGGGACACATTGATAATTTTATATGTGGGGCTTGAGGTGGGGATCGGGCTGCCATTTTGAGTTGGGCTCTGGCAGCCATAACTGTTTTATTTTTTTAATGGAGTGACATTTTGAAACTGTAGCACAGCCATCATCTTTATCACCTACAGCCATCCGCAAGTGTACAATTTGTGACTGTGTGCACCATCTGGATACATTGGGAGCAGTGACACACAGCAGGATTAATACATATATATATATAATTTTTTGTGTCCGCACTCAGGAGTCTGGTGATAGATTGTAATTTTGCAAATTTTACTGACCAGTTGGTTCATGACCAATTTATCTTCCACTGTACAAACAAAGCAATACAGCAAAAACTATTGTTATTAGCTAATCCAACTCTAGACGAAACGTTGCTTAATACTAAAAGTATAGAAACGTCACAGATCTCTGTGAAAGAACTGAAAGAAAAAAAACGGAAGTTGTAAATGTTGTACAGCAGAAATGGAAATCCCTTTCTGCTGTTTCTTCCCAAAAAACAGAAAATAATTTCTACGAGCAAACAAATATGCGTTTTATGTACGGAAATGTATCACATTTCAGAAGTGGGAAACAATGGCTAACAAAAAATTTGATTTGCAGAAATCGCAATAGGATGGGTCACTTTGCCAATGTATGTCAGAGCCAGATTAAACAGACAGGTAGGGGTAACAGTGTGGTAGCAAATCTTGGGGAAGAAGGTAATGATGGCCACTAAGGCAAACTACAGGAAGAACTCCAGGATATGGTTTTAGTGGCAAGTGACGAAGCAGTGGGTACAGGAGATACTTCTACCTGTGTGGACCCATATGCAGGGAGATGTAACGTTCTTAATGGATTTTTTGAAGACGTTTTTATTTTTAGAATTTTTGGTAAAATATGTGTGGCGGTCAAAGGATTGTGCATTTTAGGGTGTTTTCATCAAGGTCTGTACAAAATGGCTTTGAGGCTTGACACTAAAGATTAAGTCTCCATAGTTGGAGAGAACCTGGTAGAAGTGTGTTCAAAATTTCCTTCAGTGTTTTCGGATAAACTGGAAACCGTTACAGGGTCCCGACACAAAATTACAATCAAAGAGGAATCCTTACCAGCGTGCGGGATTTTTTTAATTTTTGTTTACTGATGCAAGTAAGATTGGTAAATAAACGTAAGAAAAGGTGGTGCTTTAGTATGGTTTTTATAAAAGTGTGTGGAGGGAAGCGAGAGGAGAGAAGGGGTTAAAGTAACAAGGAGGACACGGGTGGAGGGGATCGCGGAGGTCAGCGGGAGAAGTACACAATACGTGTGAGAGAGATCAATGTGTGGTGCTGGGGAACAGAAGCACAAGAGCGAGAGAGGGCACAACATGGAACGGGGAGAGGCACATGGGCCGGAAAGAAATGCGGGGGAGAAACACACAAGGGAAAACACAACACAGAGGGGTGTGAGGAAGATGAACTTGGGCAAAAGGAACACGGAGCTCAGTAGAGGGGCGAAGAGAAGTACACAAGGGAGACAGCTAAAAAACACATGTATTCTCATTGAGTGCTTAACCAAAAAGATACAAATTTGTGTATGGAAATTAAGCAGTGAAAAGACACAAGTAATGCAGCCATGCTCCTTGAGACAGACAGACACAAAAACAGGAAGGAAAGCCCACACAATCATCGAACCAGGTTTGACTGTATTTGTAGGTTGCCTTATTTAATGTATTCCAAGTAATGCGATAAAGGCTACGTTTTCCTATTTCCCCTTCAGAGCGATTAAAATGTACACGGCAATCATATATGATGTTATACAAATGTGAATCTCCCCAATGCACACTCCCTCTAGAGTTCACAGGGACAGCTTACCACAGAGTTCCTTGTCAATGTATTGATTTCTATAGAAGTAGCAGACAGGTCGATAGATAGCTATAGACAACATGTAAATGTTTCGTAATCTTCAATATGACTTGCTTTACTGGATACCTAGCTGCATAGTTTCAGACAAGAATAAGGTACTCCTTGAGTAAACAGATGCAAATGTAGGCCACAAGTTTCCATGAAAACAACAATCTAATAATGAACTAAAAATGATTGTTATAAAATGAAGAGCTTCTATAGGAGTTGAGAGTCATGTTTATTTTAAGGGTGATGGTGGTGGTGGTTAGGGTAGGGAGAGTAGCATGGTGATGTGGGTGATAGTGGTTAGGGTGGTAGTGGTAAGATTGATGGTAGGATGGTGGTGGTGAGGGCTGTGGTAGGGTAGCGGGGTCAGGACGGTGGTTAGAAAGGCAATGCTGTGGGAGATGGTGGTGAGGCTACTGGTAGTGGTTAGGGAGTTGGTGGTATGGTGGTGGTGATGTTAGTTAGGGTGGTTGTGGTGGTTAAAGTAGGGTGGTAGTATTATAGTGGTTAGAGTAGACATGGTTATGGTGGTGGTAGGGAGATTGTGAGGCTGGTGGTTAGTGTGCTGGTGGTTGTGGATAAAGTGGTGGTTATTATAGGGTTGTAGCGTTTATGATTAGTGTGGTGGTGGTGGTGATTTAGGGTTGTGGTTAGGGTGGTTGTGGTAAATGTCTGTGGTAGTTATGGTGGTGCTTAGGGTGGCTGTGGTTAGGATGGTGGTGGTGGTTTCAGTGGTGATTATGGTTAGAGTAGGGTGGGGTGGTAGTTGGGTAGTGGTGGTTGGGTGAGGGTGGTGAAGGTGGTGGTGGTTAGGGTGATGGTTGGGAGGTGGGCGGTAGTTAGAATAGAGTGGTGACGATTATGGTGAGGTTGTGGGTATGGTGGTGGTAGGCTGAGTAGGAGGTGGTGGTGGTTAGAGTGGTTGTTTGGGTGGCGTTAGGGTGGCGTTAGGGTGGCGTTAGGGTGGCTGTTTGGGTGACAGTGGTTAGGGTTGGGTGGCAGTGGGTAGGGTGGTGCTGGTATTTAGTGTCTGCTGGTAGTTGTGGTAAGGTGGTGATGGTAAAATGGAGGTGGGGGCTAGGCTGGAGTCGTGGTGGTTAGGGTGGGCATGATAGGGTGGTATACTGCTTAGGGTGGTGGTAGGTAAGATGACTGTAGGGTCGTGGTGCTAGGCTGCTTAGGATGATGGTAGCAAGGGTAGTGGTAGTGATCGGATTAGGGTGGGGGAGGTAGTTGGGTGCTGGTAATTAGGGTGATGGTAGGTAGCGTAGGGTTTTGGTTAGCATATGGTGGTTGTGGTTAGGGTGTTCGTGGTGGTTAGGGTAGTGGTAGGATGGTGGTGTTAGGGGTATGGTGGTAGTTGGGTTGGGGGATGGGTTAGTTAGGGTGGTGGTAGGGTTGTGGTTAAGGTGGTGGTGTTAGGGGTAGGTTGGTGGGTATAGGGTAGTGTGGTGGTGGTTGGGTGATACTGGTGTTAATAGTTAGGGTGGTGGTGAAGTTTAGATTATTGATAGGGTGGTGGTTAAGGTGATGATACTTAGAATGGGTGCTTGGGCCGTGGTTAGGTTGTTGGTCAGGGTGCGATGATGTTTAGGTTGAAGGTGGTGGTGATGGTAGTTTGGGGCCATTTGTGCTGTCTAGGGTAGGATGGTGGTGGTCTGATGGTGACAGTAGGGTTTTGGTGGTGGTTTGGTGCAGTGGTGGTTTTAGTTGTCGTTATGGTGGTGGTTAGGCTGGTGTTGGTGTTTAGAGTGGTAGTGGTAGAGTGTTAGTGTTGATGGTGGTAGGGACATGGTAAGGTTTGAGTGGTGGTGGTGGGAGGGTGGTATTAGTAGGATGGTGCTGGTAGGGGGTGGTTGGGTGATGGTAGGGGGTAGTTGGGTGCTGGTAGGGGATGGCTGGGTGCTGGTGGTAGCAGTGTGGTACATATACTTATGCTTAAGGGGGTGGTAGTGTGGTATTGGTAGGGTGTTGGTGGTTTGGGGTGGTTGGTTGGTGGTGTTGCACATACTGACACAGAGGCACACAGGAAGAAGCAACAACAGGAGAACAAAAGAAAGAAAAAAGTATCTCAATCCCAGCGCAAGTAGCAGAAGGACACTAATCAAAAAGAAGAAATCAATGCTTGGTCCATGCTCCACGAAAGGGAAAACGAACAAAGGCAAAGTGTAACAGGACGTGCTGGCCAATCAGGAGCAACAAATATGATTGACAGCTAAGTTAACAAATGGTAAGCAATTGGCTGGCTCCATGCCCTTTTTAGTAAACAAGACCATTTGCAGGTGACAGCGCATGCAGTGCATCTGGTGAGACCTAAAAAGCAGGCAGAACTGTGGAATTTCAGTCACTTTCACTAAGGGAGAAACGCTGCTGCCAAAAGTGTGCTTATTTCTCAGGGATGGATTCAAAGACAGAGACTTAACAGAACAGTGGGGCCAATATGCCACCTGGATCTACCTCCACATGCACAGGGATGTCGGTACGCTGGTGCTATGCTTGTTTTAATGGGGAAGGTAACAGTTCCGCACAAGAGCCTGAAACATTGCCACGGCTTCCGTACACACATGACTCAGCCAACTCTACTTTGGATTCTGGGTTGAACATAAGGCGAAGAAATCAAAAGTGCAGGCCCTAACATACAGGAATCATTTGGCTAATAAGAGAGAGAGGTGTGAAGTTAATTGCCTGGGGCTAGCTGGCATCTACGGATTAACATGCCTGTATTTTCGGGGAGTCCCCAGGCTCGCTCATTTCAGAAGACGTCGGCACCTGATCATTGTTACACTTAATGTGCCTGTGATGGTTGAGTATTTCCGAGGGGATAGCAGGGCACAACGGGCTTGATATATGATAATAGCTCAAGCAGCGCTTTGCAAATTGCAAAGCAGAAAGGGTCAGCATATCACGTCGGATGCATTGTGGAGATAACGTATGGCCATCTGCGTGCAGGCTGTAGGATAATTCTGAATAATTTATAAGTGTTTACAAGTGTCTTGCATACCCAAGTATCTTTATGCTGACACATATCTAATTTATGCCTTTTGAGCTGTGCTGTCATGGAACTAATTGAGGCTTGAAGTGCCTATAAAATTTCCCAGTCTGCTTTGAAATCACAAACATCTGCTCCGTAAATTATCTCGAAACAATTGCAGATCAGATAATGAGTATGTGCATTGACAAAGCTCCCCATCCATCATGTTCTCATCCGCGGAGAAGGTTCTTAGAATGCAGAGCTCCGGCGACATTGTGGTTCGGCCAGCATGCAAGTGTAGTGTGCCGCGTGCCTTTCTGCACGTGACAAAATGGCGGCCTCGGCTCGCCCTGCAAATGGATGCAGGCTCCCTTCCTTCTGATCAGTACCTCTGCAGCTTATGGGATTTAGTACAACTCCCGAGCGTTCTGGAACTAAACCCACGTTTAATGTGTTGATTGATCATACCAAGTTCATTGAAAGTATGGCATTTCCTCTTGTACATTGTTCAGAGATGACGTCTCATTTCAGCTGCTTTTAAAACTGTAGTGAAATTGTGGCGCACGTTCGTCGCTTTGAAGTCTTAGTACGATTGTGATTTACTTTTTTACTATAAAGGTACATAGTACATACCATGATTGATTCAGAGCATTTGTGAAAATAAACTAGCATGCACTGCATCTGCATTTATAGTAAATGTGACATAGCCTAGTGCTTTGTACACTCCACAGAGTCGCACCCAGCCTTCTCAGCCCTATAGACTGAGGCGCCACGGTAGTCTCTCATGTCCGGGGTAGGTTGAAACGCCAGAGCCTCGACACACGAGCTGTAAACCTTCTCTTTGTAAGGCTTTCTAGCTCAACTTAGTGTTAAGTTAGGGATGTCCCTTTGCTAGTTGGAGGTGTGAACTGTTCTGATAGTGTATAATACATAGCGCTGTACTGTGAGTTAGGAGGTATGGAGAGACCTCCTCTCAACAGTTTATAGCTCGTTGGGTATCAATGTACGTGTATATGTTCAATAACCTAATTGCTAATTTTACACATATGCTGTTGGTAGTCAGACCATTGTTAGGTGGAGCCTACCAGACAGTGCAAGCTACCCTGTTCGAAAATACCAATTGGGGCTTACCAAGAATGTGCAGGAGCTTGCAGACCATCCATTGCTTACCATTGGTTGGCTTAATAGTCTGCTTAGCCATCTTTTTTGCGTCCCTCCCTTAGAGCATAGCCACTTAACCATCTCTTTGATTGCCTTATACCTTCCACACTGCTCATGGGCAGGCAACTGCTTTTTTGTTTTTGCTTAAACACTCATAGAAGCGCAAATGTTTTCCAGCTTTTCTCCCTTGTAAGCTTCTCGCCACCTAATACCCACCCCTCCATACTCTACTTTGCTGTCTCCCTTGTGTTGCAAGCTCTCTTGTGCGCTTCTCCCACTGCTAAACTACTTTCCTTCTCCATGCTGCTTTCTTTCTTGTGTGCTTATCCCCCACTTGTGGCTGTCCCTCATATGCTGCTTTTCCTCTCCACCAACCACTTCTCCTTTGCCCCCAAACCACCTTTCTTCCTTTTTTTTCATTTACATTTTATTTTTTGTGAGGGGTCGAGGACCAGCCAGTATATTGCTGATGGCCTCTCTGCCATAAAAAATAATAATAAATGCCTTTGTGCTACCTATTTTTATTTACAGATAGGTAAATTAAACAAAGAGTGTTGTCCACATCCTTTTGTAGCCGCACATGCGTAATGATTCTTTGTCCGCACACACATCTTCACGCATGTGTGTGTCTTCAAAATCACGTGCACAATAGCTATCTCAAATCAAGCGCTAAATAATCCTCTGCACTTTCGTTGGCATTTAAGGTATTAAAACTGAGTGATGGTGGTAAAAAAAAAAACTTGGCTTCTTCATTGACATTAAACTGTGTTGAAACACTCCATTAATTTCTCTGTTTTAGAATGTCTTTTCATCGCTTTTAAACTAACCTCATCAAACAGGTATTGAATAAATTACTTGCAGTTGTTTTGCTCTTTTCACCCTTAGACTTCCATCCTCTCTACTGCCTAATCATTCCCTTAATTTAATTCCAAAATTAACTGCAAGCAGTCAGTTTCATTTTTTATTATTATTACCATTATTGTTGCCATTTATGTGTTCACAACTGACCTCTCAATACTGAGCTCAAAGATGTGGCCCAATGATGGTCAAGGATTGATTGAGATTGAAGAGCCTTGTTTGTATTTCTTGCATTAATTTGCAACCCTGACTATCCTTATCAAAGGCGTTTTGTGATCTCAAGTTTTATGAGTATCAGCACTGGTCGCGGAATTCTTTCTGGGCAAGCTGTCTGATTCTGGAACACTCTTAGCATCCATTTCTTGATATTGAAAAACATTTAGGGCCTCATGTAGGTAGCGAAATACCGGTCGGTAACGGCCGATTTTCGGTAAATATGCCGTTACCGACCGGTATCCAGACAAGTGAGATGTAGGAGTCCAAAAACCACTTTTCGGTAAATATGAGGCGGTAAATACCGATTCATAGTTACCGAATTCTAAAATACCGATTCATATTTACCGAATACATAATTAACGAATCGGTAAATATGAAGTGGTAAATATGAAGTGGTAAAAATTTAAAATGACATGTAGGAGCAGTCGGTAATTAAGAAATCCAGGAAAATCGGTAAATAAGAGTCGGTAATTAACACGGATTGAAAGCAGGTGGTAACCATCAACAATGCACATAAGCAATCCCAAAATGCAACAGCGTGGACAACATGGCCGCCATGTACGTCATTGCAAGGCGCCTACGTCTACAGGCAGCAGGACTGAGGGTGTGGCGACGGGAGGAACAAATCTACAGACAGCGCATCACACTACTCCAGCTGACTGATGCAGAGATACATGAGAGGTACAGGCTACACCCCGAAACCATCATGGACCTGATAAGGGACCTGCACCCACTCCTGGACCAGCCAACAAGAAGGGCGCACGCCATACCACCACATGTGCAGGTGCTCTGCAGCCTACATCTACTGGCATCCGGCAGTTATCAGGTGGTGATAGCTGCGGTGGGTGGTGTATCCCAGAGTTGCCTGTCCCGTTTCTTCAGGAAGTTCCTGGATGCCATGATGCAGAGAATGCACCACTACATAAGCTTCCCAAACACACAGGCTGCACTGCAGAAAACAAAAACAGACTTTTATCACATGGCACAGTTCCCCCATGTCATCGGCTGTATTGATGGTACACACATCCCAATCTGTCCACCAGCTGATACAGAGCACATCTACAGGAACAGGAAGTCCACCCACTCCATCAATGTGCAGGTGATCTGTGATGCAGGGAACATCATCACAGATATTGTTGCAAAGTTTCCTGGGAGCACCCACGACTCTTACATCTTCCAGAATAGTGGGATCTACACACGACTGAGTGCCGGAGAATTCGGAGAGGGATACCTGCTGGGTAAGTAACAGTGACGCCCCTTGAAACCTGCAAATCAGAGTGTATAGAGGCATGTAACTGATGGTTCCCTTTTACTCATCCAGGCGACAGTGCATATGCATGCCGTTCATTCATCCTCACTCCCTACCTACACCCAGCAACCCAGAGTGAGAGACGATACAACGTGGCCCACAAAACAACACGCAATGTGGTGGAGCGCACGTTTGGACTACTGAAGAGCAGGTTCCGCTGCCTCCACAAGAGCGGAGGCGCACGCCAGTACAAACCCATCACCTGCTGCAAGATTATTGCCACTTGTGCAATGCTGCACAACCTTGCCACGAAAAAAGGTACAGATGTGGAACTAACATATTTTGAGGACAACGAGGATGAGTCAGGCCAGCCAGAGGGCAGCGCAGCTAGAGTGCCAACTGCAATCGATGGGAGAGAGAGACGGGCAGAGATCACATGCAACTATTTCTGAGTAAGTGAGGGGACACAGCGAGTTGTGAGAAGTCATGACGTAGTTTAATGTGGCACCACGCCATGAACACATGAACAGGCCAATCTGGCAATATACCATCTATACAAGGAGTATGTCCAGGGTTACGTCACCCAATGGGAAGTGGCTAAGCAGGGCCACATCAATGTTTGCGCATACGCGCTGCAGTGGTGGATTGCACGGCCTGTGCATCCTCACTAGAGCCAACCCCAAGCCGCCTGCTGCTCCTGCGTGCTTCGGGGACGGGGGGTGTGATGCTGCTGCTGGTGTCGATGCTCTCCGCAGCATCCCCTGCAGCAGTTGTCGACGCCTGACTAGTCAATAGCACCCCTAGTGCACTTGTCACCTGCACCATCCCCCGAGACAGGTCGCTGCAGCACTGTGTTAGGCCCTCCTGCATCGTCACAGAGCGCCGGCAAAGTAGGGAAGTCGCAGTTGCCAGACGGTTGAGTGCCCTGCTGGTAGTGTCCCTTCTCTGGCGTTCCCGGCGCCGTGCTTCGATGTCAGCATCTAATTTGCTGCACAACTGCTGGATTGACTGGGACATGTCCCGAATGCCCGCAGCCATGCCGCCAATGTTTGTGTCCATGTTGACTAAGCTTGTCTTCATCACCCGCATGTGCCTCTGGACTGACATAACTGCCTTTGATTGCAGGCGCTGTTGCTTCAACATTTGGCCCTCGAGCCCCAAGAAGACACCATGGCCGTCAGTGGGTGCTGGTGGACTCTGGACACGCGACCTGCGGCGCCCTCTTGCTCCCGTCTGTGCTGCCTGTGAGGTGTGGGGCACAGTGGGATGGCTCCCTTCCTGGGGCCCGGTGCGGTCTTCTGGGCCCATGCTGTCGTCTGACGAGGTGTCGAAGGCTCGTAGCCTGGCTGCTGGACGCCTCCTCATTCTCACACCTGCAAGCGGAGATGTGGCCGGTGATTCGAACATGAGTGGCGATGCTGGCTGTGGTTGTGGTGATGCTGGCTCTCGGTGAGGTGATGCTGGCTCTCGGTGAGGTGATGCTGGCTCTGTGTGCGGCGAGGCTGGCTGTGTTGGTGGTGCGGCTGCAAGTGGGCCTGCTCCCTGGTCTGAACTCGTGCTGGCTAGAGGTGATTTTTGTGGCCGGTGTGCCGTCTCCCCTGCAGCATGCCCTGTACTGCATGATGTCACATCTGTGGACAGAAAAACAACATTGGCTCAGTGTCCCCGAAGGGCTGCATTGCAAGCGTCACAATAAATCATTTCACATTCCAATCTGTCCTCTGTCTCCCTGTGCCTCGAGTGCGTGACATGCCTTGTTGCCCTGTGACATTTACGTCATGGTTAGTGTTGCCCTGACTACATCTCCCGGAATGCAATGCCTGTCTGCACTGACACGTGTGGACTGCAGTGTGATTCTCGTTTCACAATGGGGAATGTGGGATAGGGGTAGGGGAGGCTACATTGCTGTGCTTTCGTCTTACCTTGGTGTGTTGCGGCTCTGGCAGAGCTGTCGGCGTCCCCAAGACCCACGACGCTCTCTTGCTCGATTGTGGCCGCCACCAGCTCCTCCAGTTCGGTGAGGGCAGGTGCCCTGTTGGTTCCACCTCCGGTCTGGCTGGCCTCCTTCTGGATGTCGCCCATCTTCCTCTTGGTCACAATCCTCAGGTCATACCAGCGCTTTTTGAGGACCTCAATGTCCCTGTGGGTCACTCCCACAGCATTGACCTGCGCCTGGATGGCCAGCCATATGTTGCGCTTTTCGGCCTCAGGCACTTGCAGGGATTGCCTCCCAAACAGCTTCTGGTGCTGCTTCACCACCTCCTCCACCAGCACCTGGAGTTCCTTGGGGCTGAATTTGAGCTTCCTCCTCCTTTCCCCTCCGTCTTTCTGTGTTCTCTGGCTGGACATGCTGTTCGTTTCCCGCTCGCACATGCAACTGCTCCCTGCCTCTCCTCTGCACTCCAAGCCTCTCCAGGGTCGGCTAATTATGTACACCTGCCTGGGTGTGGCCACTTCGGCTAATTGTGTACACCTGCCTGGGTGTGGGCAGTTCCTGGTTGGGTGGGCTGTCGTTGCACAGGATTAGCTGTTTCGTCAAGTCATGTGATGTTATTTACCGAATCCGTACATACCGATTCGGTATTTTCCGATTCGGTAGATACCACCTCGGTATTTTCGGATTCGGTAGATACCACCTCGGTATTTTCCGAATCGGTAATTATCACCTCGGTATTTACCGAATCGGTGAATTCCGATTTGTATTTACCGAATGTTACCGAATCGGTAACTGTTACCGAATTTTTACCTACATATAACTTACCGATTCTAATTTACCGATTCGGTACGGGTCGGTATTTAAGAACCGGTAAAATTTATTTACCTACATGAGGCCCTTAGTATTTATCAGATCAACATATCCTGATCTGCCATAAAAATAGTGGGGGGAAGGAGGGAGGAGAGTGTGTCAATTGGTGTGTTCAAGGTATCCTCATGGCATTAGTACCTGCCGGCCACTTTAGTGGTAGATCAGACTTATAGGAAAACCAGGAGCGGCTGGTAACGTATAAAAGCAGTGGGGCGAGCGAACTGCCCTACTGCATCCCAAAACATTTACATAAAACAAGAATACAAAACAAAAGCACTTGCATGCATTATAATAATTACAGTCAAAATAAATGCACTTACCTCGGCTGCGTATCTTGAGTCCTTGCAGATCGTGGCTGCGATGGGCACCAGCGTAAGAGGAAACTTCCCTAACCAATCTGGACGCTGCTTTCATGCTGTATGAGAGCAGTGCCTGGATTGGGTGGAACAGGTTGGCTAGATGCTCCTTGGACTCTGTAGGCCTGTGCTTCATCTCCACCCAGCTGTCTTGGACAGTTGGGTGGAGACCTGCAAAGTGTGCATGTCAGTTTGGCTGGCTCAAGACAGCCGGTCAAACTGACTTGCGCACTTTTGCAGTGTCTGGCCTGCCATGTCACCAGTCCTCTGTTCAACATAGGCCACGCCCCTCCTTCATCCCAGCTCCTGGGCAGGCTGGCGGCTTCAGCATGCTATGTGAGTAATAAAATGGCAATGCAATCATTTAATTGGCATTTTATTGTTCACGCAGCGGCTGGGCCCACATCCTCCCGCCCTCACAATGAAACTGCCGCTGATAACATAATCTGTCTATGGCATTGCTGCTGGAACTCTTTAACTCCAGTATCTTCACATCGTAGATGACAAAAATGTTTGACATATTTTTAAAGTAGACACGTTTTACTAATGACACATTTCTTAACATACTTGCAGCAAGGCCTTTCTTATTTATGTCTAGAACCCCCCCCCCATTTATTTGCCTAAAATTAGATGCTGAAAGTACACCAGGACATATTTAACTTTCTAGGCACATTTAGAGTGTATCTGAATGGGCCCGACTATGTCTTGCAGCTGGGCCATGGTCATTTGGCCAGTCAAGAACAGGTTGACTTGTTTTCTCAGCCACCATTACTACCAGTCTGTTAGTTGTAGTTTCACTAATCCTATTATTAGTATGTGCCTAAAAGCATTCCTGCGTAGTTCTATTAGTTGAAAAACACAAGGCGGCTGAAAATCACTCTTACGGCAAAGATCAACTCGAAAACTATGCAGACCAGTGTCATGTTGGATTGTGTTAGGTATGCAGATCTGTGGCCATTTCAAATGGTGTCTTTTTATTGTAGTGGGGTTTGGCCTCCGGCATGGAAGTGGTTCTAAAACATTGATTCATGCTAGCGAATCCACGGGGGATACTGACCCTGCGAGGTGGTGGTGCATGAGCATGGGAGTAGAAAGTAATAGGGGTGATCAGTGTCTCCAGCGTGTTTGAGGTCTCCGCAGGGTACAAGCCGGGAAGGAAATGCTGCTATGCTAATTTCAGTAAAGGAGTGCGAACCTGGCTGGGAGACTGGTGGCAGCCTGAACCAGGAAAGGTTGCTGGTGGGGATGCTGCAGAAGTTGGAAATCCAAGGGTAACGTAAATACAGTACAACAGTCTAGAACATGATTTTTATTGGCTTTTAATGGGGTTACATCATGAACATCTGCATACTGATTCAAACTGGCATTGACATTATACAACAATCATAAATTTGAGCGGCTTAGGTAGGAAATAGGGTGACACTCATCTAGAGATCATTCCAATCCTCTTTGTTGGTTGATTTGCCGCTTCACTCCAAGGCGCTGCACAGGTATAAACAGTCACCTTAAAGCAGGAATATCAAAGAAGGAGCCAGCCATTGTTCCTCAAAACTATTTCTGCATTGAGTCTCACACAGTTGCACAATAAAATAGACGTGAACGGGAGGAACAAAGGTAAAAGAAGATGAGAAGAAGAGGAGGAAAATTAAAACCAATAAAAAAAAAGAACGAACCGATCGCTTCGTGGATTTGCTATCATGTGTGTGTCTGTCGGACTGATGTATCAGTGTGGTGGCAAGCGCATGGTAGGTCGTATGTTAATGGATGTGCCATGAATGAGGGGGATGAGGGCGGGCACGGGGGGGGGGGGGCAAGGAGAAGAATAGCGCGATGGAATGAGCTGCGGGGGGGGGTCTCGAAAGGAGAGAGGCAGGAAGCCCAAGCGTCCGATAGCCGCGGGCATATGTACTCGGGTGTCAGTGTGGGTCTCAGGAGTCCCAGGGGGTCAGGCATCCCACATTAATGAGTGATTTTAGAAGGGAGGGGGTGTTGTGGACAGTTAAGACTCAATCACAGACAGATATTCCTGCCATTGTGTAGGATTTTGTCGTGGGGGCGCTGACGCTCATGTCGCGGCCTCTTGCTGATTCATGCGCTCGGACACCAGTGCTCTACGGAGATCAAGCAGCCACGTTATTACCATGGGGCTCATTGGTGCCTTCCACGCCATGGCAATCCTGCGCTTGGCCAAGCCCAAAGCTAGGTCCAAGAATTTATTCAGGCCCTTACGGGACGAGCTGCGTCTCGTGACACCCAATAGGAAGTGAAGAGGCTCCGGCTCTACCCGCGTGCCTGCCGCTTCTGCGAGTGTGGTGGCTATCGTGGTCCAGAATATTTGAATAACAGTGCAGTCCCACACCATGTGTGTGAATGTGGCTCCCTGGTCTCGGCATCTAGGGAAAATGTCAATGGTAGAAGGGTACATACGTGCCAACCACTGGGGAGTGAGATACTGTGGTGTAAGTAATTAAATTGGGCGTACTTTAACCTAGCGTTGAACGAGATAATTTTGGGGTTATTAAGGCATTGCAGCCACTGCTTATCAGTTAGAGTTAATCACCCCAGTACTCACGCAATGCCGTCAATATGGGCGGATCGTCAAGAAGGAAGGAAGTGTAGAGGGCTGTTACCGCATGTCAACCACGGCCATGTGTAAGCAGTGTTTGTAGTAGGTGTGAGGTGGTTGGCTCTGCTCTGTCGATATCCCATGCTTGCAGGGAATGGCGCATCAGCAGGGCATGCAATAACAAGCATTTGCAATGCAATAGGTCTCGCATTTACGCGAGTTTGAGCTATTGACATTGCAAATGACAATGCCTTTTATTTTTGTTTTTAAAACATAAATAAAAGGCATTGTCATTTGCAACGTCAATAGCTCAAACTCGCGTAAATGCGAGACCTATTGCATTGCAAATGCTTGTTGCAACCTGTGCTGTTCATTTTTACAGGTATTTACGCTTCCCTGTACATTACAAAAATAATAATGACATCCTTTGACACTGCCTTTATCCCATGGGTCAAAACTGTCATTTATTTCACTTTGCTTTTCTTTCTTTCACTGCAAAACAAACCCCATGTTAAAAAGTAAGCAGCAATTTGTTAGAAGACATAGTTGACCTCTGTCTTTGAACAGAAGCGAACAAGACAAGAAAAATACAGAATTTCAAGGCATCTTTATTTAGTTGATGTTGTTGCACCAAGGATATTGTGCTGCATAACTAAATTCTTATAAGGTCCCAAAAGCGATACCTATTGGCTATGCCAATGCTTGTTTAAAGGGGGCCTCAAAACGGGTCTATCGGGCTCTGGTTTGTGCCCTGGCACAGGCAGTCTGTGCAGACAGCAGGCACATCGATGTGTGCTGCTCACACAGCTCACTTGTCACCAGTGGAGAAGTTACGGCATGACGTCATGCCAGGAGAGTGTTGTAGGGGGAAGGGGAATCCTATAAAGAGAGTCATTTTCTCTCTGGATTTCCCTTTTCTTTTTGAAACTCAGGAGCAGCAACATCGCCTTGGTGTGACCAGGGCTTTCAGTGGAAGCTTTTTCAATATTATATACAAACCATTGTGCTGCTTATTTGTCTTATGCAACTAACAACCATTGACAAAGCCAATAGTCCTGACTTGTATATATGATGTGACTGGTTGAATCATATATCTGGATGCTATGACAGAAACAGCAAAATGCAATTCAGGCGGCACACTATCCTAAACAGATTTTTAGCTTACGTGTTTTAAGCCATGCCCATAATTACATTGGACACGCCCCTATGAGAGACCTCCCCTCCCCAGTTTCATCCCACTTAAAGCCCTGGGTGCAACGTAGGGGTGGGGAGGGTGTTAAGTCGATGAATAAAGAGGTTTAGTGAGGCGTTATAGTTTTGTACAGCAAGGTTGCCTGGGGAATGAATCCGTTAAAATGTGATGTGCACCTGTTCATTGAAGTGCCCTTTCCCACACAATATCGGTTGTCATTGGTCGGTGCTGATGCCCTCTCGCTCAATTGGAAACAGAGAGCTGGGACGGTGTATGTTTTATGCACTTTCTGCAGTGCCCTCTGTGAAAATCAGACTTGCTTAATAAATGCCAATGGGGATTTCTAGATCTCTGGTATGCAAAAGGGCCCGCTTTGACTGTTTCTAGCACTGAAAGATATGTGGGCGCCTCGAGAAAAGAAAAACAGAAGCCGTGATCAGTGCCCCATCGGGCGCTCACTCACATGCGAACCGCCATTATAGGACACGAGTGAAATGCGCACAATAATAGAGTCTAGCATTGTAGGGTTGCCTTGGAGAGTTTTTTAAATGTCAAGACGATGCCCTTTCATATTTCGTTTGTTTCCATAACTCTGATAGAGCTGGCAGTCGGATAACAATAGCACCTGTTGTTCACATGCCAAGAGGCAATTTGGCTCGTGGTGTCTCGTGGTGAAAAAAGATTTCCTCAGCTTTATTTGGTTCGTTTCAGTCTTAATTTCTAAAAGTTTGTTTTAATAATTCCACTTGCATTACATTGCCTACGCGCTTCGAGTTGACATTATTCGTCAGGGAAAATAAATTTGTTTTCACAGGTATTTGATGAAACATAATTACTAGTAAACGGGTTTATACTGCATCGGAAGCCTGGCCCCTGATTGGTTGATAGTGTCGGGTGTAGTTTGGGCTCAGCTGGAGGTGTTTGAGGGGGTGCAAGAGGTTCCAAGACGTGCTTCACACATGGTGTAGTGAACGTCACAGTGTATATGCACAACGTATAGTTGAGAGTGTGAACACTAGGTACAGGTGATTCCTAACATGCCTTTTTAATGCGTTTGACATTTTTGGATGCAAATATTTGCTATTTGCCATCAAAGTTGGTTCAGCGCGCTCAAAAGCAGAAGAATGCACATATCTGAAAAGTTTGCCTCCTCTCATTAACGACAGAGGGTCGGCGTGTGGGAGTGCAGGCGGGGCTGGGGAAGCAGGGTCACTCATCCGAGGGGCACCTTCTGGAAAGCCAAGACGTGGCGGGCTGCAAGATGTCTCCTCTCATTAACGACAGAGGGTCGGCGTGTGGGAGTGCAGGCGGGGCTGGGGAAGCAGAGTCACTCATCCGAGGGGCACCTTCTGGAAAGCCAAGACGTGGCGGGCTGCAAGATGGCACCCGCAGGCAGCGCGGAGCGAAAGTGACGCGACCGCGAAATTGAAAGTGATTGGGATTACGATCGCGTGCGTGCTACGGAGGAAAGACACATGACGCTGCGCGCGTGCACGTTCACGTGCACTGTACCTTTAGGCCACGGCAGCACTTTGAAAAGCCTGTATACAAAATGTCTCGGCCAGATCAGCGCAAGCGCTAGATCAGGCGAGACCTAAAAAGGAGCCCTGTGGTATCCCGTATGCATCCACTAAATCTCTGAACGCTTGCAATTGCGAGTCTGCGTACATGTCCCCCCTTCCCCCATGTCTCCAATCCACTCTCCCTCCACATGGGCATCACATATTTGGCGAAGTGCCGTCTAGCCGCTGCCTTTAACCCCTTCCCCGCTCATGACGGAACCGTTCCGTCATGAGCCACGGTTGAGCTGTGCTCATGACGGAACGGTTCCGTCATGACACGCCCGTTGGCGGCCGCTCCGCCTGCGCGGCGCTGTTTCCCCGCCTGTGCGGGGGGACAACGCAAATGGGCGGAGTCATGACGGAACCGTTCCGTCATGAGCACAGCTCAACTGTGGCTCATGACGGAGCGGCTCCGCCATGAGCACAGGCCCAACGCGCTGCCCCCCTGCCCCCCCCAGCGCTGCAGCGGAATGTCCGCAGCAGCGAAGGGGTTAATATGTTGCCTCGTTGTTTCTGAGTCGGAGTATTCGATTCCAACATCCATTCCAGTATCATCGGAGGATCCCAGGCCAAAGCTCCCGATATCAATTCAGTGAGGTTGCTTTTGGCAAGCCAGCACATTGGCCATTGCAGTTGAGCTGCTGCGCAATATCGCTCATAGTTTGGAGCGCCCAGGCCGCCATCCGACAATGGAAGGTACAGTTTATGGAGAGCCACGCTGGCCCTAGAGTCTCTCCATATTAGGGAGACCAGTAGAGATTCCAGATCTTTGAAAATTTTCCGAGGCAGGCGGTAGGGAAGTGTATAAAAGAAGGAGACAGGGGAGGACAAGCATCTTCGAGATAGCCACGCGACCCATGAGAGACAAAGGAAGGCTCAGCCAGAACGGGAGAGTCGATCTGGCCCGAGTAATTGCCCTGCCAAGGTTCCCCTCCACAGTATCCACCCCTTGATGATAGATCTGAACTCCCAGATATTTAAAAGTGTCAAACGTCCATGTTAATGGTGTATTCGGTGCCATTTGTCTCTTCTTCGGTGTCATTGGAGTAATTGGGAACACCATCGACTTGGTCCAATTGACCTGGAGTCCGGAGACACACGCGTGTATATTTAAGAGGTCAATAATCGACTGCAGTATCTCAACCTTGCCGCGCAGGTATATTAATGTGTCATCCGCATACAGTGACACTATTTGCCACCATCGATCGACCTGCAGGCCCCACTCTCTAACCCGTTGCCGTAATCTGCACGCCAGTGGTTCCATGGCCAAGGCAAAAAGAATAGGTGACAGGGGGCAACCCTGGTGTGTGCCCCTCGCTATCAACAGAAGCGGAGAAAAGGTGCGGCCTGTCTTCACTCTGGCCTGAGGTCAGAAGTACAGCAACCGTATCCATCTTATAAAATTAGGGCCAATACCAAACTTTGTCAGAACCGCTATAAGATAAGCCTTCTCTATAGCTCAAGAGGCGATCCAAGGCTTCTCCGCCTCCCACTGCGCCCAGTCTAGCAGATTCAGACCAGTATTACGGCCTGGTATGAAGCCATTTTGATCTTCGCGGACCAACAGGGTAACGGCAGTGATTACCCTGTTTACCAGTAATTTCCCAAGGATCTTATAGTCAGCATTCAGCATCGATAGGAGGCCATTTGGAGAAGGTCACGAACCGACTTAGGCAGGACCACCAACGCCGCTTCCCTTAGGGTGGGCGGAAATACGCCCTTCTCAATGGCTTCAGTGTACACCTTGGCCAGCCAAGGCACTAGTTGCGTGGAGAAGGTGGAATAAAATTCAGAGGGCCACTCATCTGTCCCCAGTGTCTTGCCCGTCGCCAGCTGTCCAATTGCGTCTGTAATCTCTTTGAGCGCAATGGGGTCTTCTAGGGCGTCATAGTGGGCCGGTGTGATCTGTGGGAGATGTATACCGTGAGAAAATCCTGGATAGAGGTGGGATCCTGTGTGGTCGGGCTGCATACAGCGTTGTATAATAATCGTAAAATGATTGGTTAATGGCTTCCTGCGTGTTCACTAGTTTCCCGGTGCATGTGAATATCCCAGTGATAGGGGGGTGGGCAGTATGGGAACGCAACAGCCACCCAAGTAGCCTGCCCGCATTGTCACCAAATATGTTTTGTAATCGAACGCGCTAAGACCATCCATCCCGTCCTTATATGCCAAGCGAGCCAGGGCTAACGCGGGGCCAATCTGGGGGTCAGTACGGATGCGCCGCTCACAGTTCTGGATCGCTAACTTGTGTGTGCAAAGCGAAGTGGGCAGTGTTTTCCTGGCACCATATGTAGTCTTGATGGCTTGCCCACGGAGAACTGACTTAACCCCTTCGACGCTCATGACGGAACGGTTCCGTCATGAGCGTCGGTTGCGCTGTGCTCATGACGGAACCGTTCCGTCATGAGCCCGCCCGCGCAACGAACCTTCAGCGTGGCGCGGGAATCCGCGCCGCGCTGAAGGGGTTAAAGGCATCCCACTCCACTCCCGTTGACGAGGCAGTACCCTCGTTCTCTGCAAAATAGGACACAATGGAGTTCAGGAGGGTGATCCGGTAAGATGAGTCGGCAAGCGCAGAGCTTGGTAAGTGCCATGTCAAGATCTCGGGGCGCTTCCCTTCCCAGGCCAGATTCAGTTGTAGCGGGGCGTGATCAGAGAGCCCACGTGCCAAGTAGTCAGCATGCAATACTCTGTGGAGGGCATTGTCTGAGCAATATACCATATCTATCGGCGTGTACAGGTCATGTAATGCCAAATAGTGTGAGTAAGTGCACGTCTGGGGGTGCAGTCTGTGCCATACATCGTGGACCTGCATTTTGGAGAGCCATTCTGCCATGTGTTGTGCTAGTTTAATAGATTGTGTCCCCAAAAGAGGAGTGGAATGATCTAGATCATGGGTACTCACAAACTTTCTCTCGGGGGCCAAATTTACAGTGTGGTTTGTGGCCGAGGGCCGCACCGGTGGGGGTGGGGTCAGAGGGGGAGGGGCGGGGCTAAAGCAAAAAAAATTGTAACCATGAGGTTGAACACAGGTCCCTGCAGCAGACGCCTTCGTCCACTGAGCCACCAGACCCGGCATACACACATCTCTCTCTCTCTCTCCCTCTCCCCTCCCCTTCTCCCTCGCTCTCTCCCCCTCCCTCTCCCTCGCTCTCTCCCCCTCCCTCTCTCCCTCTCTCCCCCTCTCCCCCTCCCTCTCTCTCTCCCCCTCCCTCTCTCCACCTCCCTCCCCCTCTCTCTCTCTCTCCCCCTGTCTCTCTCTCCCTGTCTCTCTCCCCCGTCGCCCTCCTTCCTCTGTCTCCCTCCTCCCTCCCCTTTGTCTCCCCCTCTGTCTCCCCCCTCTGTCTCCCTCTCTGTCTCCCTGTCTCCCTCCCTGTCTCTCTCCCTCCCTGTCTCTCTCCCTCCTTCCCTCTCCCTCCCTGTCTCTCTCCCTCCCTCTCCCTCCCTCCTTCTCCCTCTCTCTCTCTCCCTCCCTCCCACTCCCTCCCTCTCCCTCTGTCTCTCTCCCTCTGTCTCCTTCCCTCTGTCTCCCTCCCCGTCTCTCTCCCTCCCTCTGTCTCCCTCCCTCTCACTCTGTCTCTCTCCCTCTGTCGCTCTCCCTCTGTCGCTCTCCCTCTGTCTCCGTCCCTCTCCCTCTGTCTCCCTCCCCGTCTCTCTCCCTCCCTCTGTCTCCCTCCCTCTCACTCTGTCTCTCTCCCTCTGTCTCCCTCCCTGTCTCCCTCCATCTCCCTCTTTCCCTCTGTCTCTCTCCCTCTGTCTCCCTCTCCCTCCCCCTCTGTCTCCCTCCCTCCCTGTCTCCCTCTGTCTCCCTCCCTCCCTGTCTCCCTCTGTCTCCCTCCCTCCCTGTCTCCCTCTGTCTCCCTCCCTCAGTCTGTCTCCCTCCCTCCCTCTGTCTCCCTCCATCTCCCTCCCTCCGTCTCCCTCCCTCCGTCTCCCTCAATCTCTCTCTCTGTCTCCCTCCCTCTATCTCTCCCTGTCTCTCTCCCTCCCTCTGTCTCCCTCCCTCTTCCTCTGTCTCTCTCCCTCTGTCTCCCTCCCTGTCTCCCTCTCCCTCCCTCTGTCTCCCTCCCTCCTCTGTCACCCTCCATCTCCCTCCCTGTCTCCATCCCTCTGTCTCTCTCCCTCCGTCTCCCTCCGTCTCCCTCCCTGTCTCCATCCCTCGGTCTCTCTCCCTCCGTCTCCCTCCGTCTCCCTCCGTCTCCCTCCGTCTCCCTCTGTCTCCCTCTGTCTCCCTCTGTCTCCCTCTGTCTCCCTCTGTCTCCCTCTGTCTCCCTCTGTTTCCCTCCGTCTCCCTCTGTCTCCCTCTGTCTCCCTCCGTCTCCCTCCGTCTCCCTCTGTCTCCCTCCGTCTCTCTCCGTCTCCCTCCCTCCGTCTCCCTCCCTCTTTCCCTCTGTCTCCCTGTCTCCCTCTCTGTCTCCCTGTCTCCCTCCCTGTCTCTCTCCCTCGCTCCGTCTCCCTCCCCGTCTCTCTCCCTCCCTCTGTCTCCTTCCCTCTCCCTCTGTCTCTCTCCCTCTGTTGCTCTCCCTCTGTCTCCCTCCCTCTCCCTCTGTCTCCCTCCCTGTCTCCCTTCCTCTCCCTCTGTCTCTCTCCCTCTGTCTCCCTCTCCCTCCCCCTCCGTCTCCCTCCCTCTGTCTCCCTCCCTCTCTCTGTCTCCCTCCATCTCCCTCCCTCTGTCTCCCTCCCTCCGTCTCCCTCAATCTCTCTCTCTCTGTCTCCCTCCCTCCCTCTATCTCTCCCTGTCTCTCTCCCTCCCTCTTCCTCTGTCTCTCTCCCTCTGTCTCCCCCCCTGTCTCCCTCTCCCTCCCTCTGTCTCCCTCCCTCCTCTGTCACCCTCCATCTCCCTCCCTGTCTCCCTCCCTCTGTCTCTCTCCCTCTGTCTCTCTCCCTCGTCTCCCTCCGTCTCCCTCCGTCTCCCTCCGTCTCCCTCCGTCTCCCTCTGTCTCCCTCCGTCTCTCTCGGTCTCCCTCCCTCCGTCTCCCTCCGTCTCCCTCTTTCCCTCTGTCTCCCTCCCTCTCCCTCCCTCTCTCTCTCCCTGTCTCTCTCCCCCGTCGCCCTCCCTCCGTCGCCCTCCCTCCGTCGTCCTGTCTCCCTCCCTCTGTCTCCCTCCCTCCCTCTGTCTCCCTCCCTCCCTCTGTCTCCCTCCCTCCATCTCCCTCCCTCCGTCGCCCTCCTCCCTCTGTCTCCCTCCTCCCTCTGTCTCCCTCCTCCCTCTCTGTCTTCCCCTTTGTCTCCCCACTCTGTCTCCCCCTCTGTCTCCCTGTCTCCCTCCCTGTCTCTCTCCCTCCCTCCGTCTCCCTCCCTGTCTCTCTCCCTCCCTCCCTCTCCCTCTCCCTCCCTGTCTCCCTCCCTCTCCCTCCTTCTCCCTCTCTCTCCCTCCCTCCCACTCCCTCCCTCTCCCTCTGTCTCCCTCCCTCTGTCTCCCTCCCCCTCTCCCTCCCTCCGTCTCCCTCCCTCTGTCTCTGTCTCCCTCCCTCTGTCTCACTCCCTCTGTCTCTATCTCTCTGTCTCCCTCCCTCTATCTCCCTCTCTTCCTGTCTCTCCCTCCCTCTGTCTCACTCCCTCTCCCTCTCCCTCTGTCTCTCTCCCTCTGTCTCTCTCCCTCCCTCTCCCTCCCTCCCTCCGTCTCCCTCCCTCCGTCTCCCTCCCTCTGTCTCACTTCCTCTGCCTCCCTCTGTCTTCCTCCCTCTGTCTCCCCCAGACTGCGCCTCTGTCTTCCTCTCTCTGTCACCCTCTGTCAGCCTCTGTCTCCCTCTCCCTCCCTCTGTCTCCCTCTGTCTCCCTCTCCCTCCCTCCCTCACCCTCTGTCATCTCACCCCATGAGACAGCTTCCCAGCCGCACCCGAGTACTTCACAGGTCTTTAAAAGACCATTTACATGTTAATAAAGCTTTGTTGTATTTCACCTCTTAGGCCCCTGCATCTCCACTTTGACAATCACTGGAATCCCCCGGCCCCCTCAGAGCAGAGTCTCAGAGTCCGGGCTGCTGCACCCGGCAGTGTTTGCTAACACTATTTAAATATTTTTTTTTAAAACACAGGTAGGATGTCTGCAAGGTCCGTGGGCCGCCAAGGAAGGCTTGCCGGGCTGCCGGTGGCCCGCGGGCCGTACTATGAGTAACCGTGATCTAGATCAAGATTCCGCACACCATTAAAATCACCTCCTCAGTACATGGGGACCGTGGGATCCATTAGTAAAGATGGTGTAAGTGTTTGTAAGAAGGTGGATTGGCCCAAATTCGGGCCGTAGAGAGAAACCAGTGCCAGGGGGGATCCATTCAGGAGGCCCTCCATGGTAACAAAACGGCCCTGCCTGCCCAGTCTGGAGTGTGTGATTTGCAGTGCCGTCCTCGACACTGCAAATCACACATACAAACGCTCATATAAGCGCTCCTTGGGCGTATCCAGAGTACATCGTGCCCCTCCAGCGCTTGCGGAGCGATGCAAGTGTTTGTGTATTGAGGTGCATCTCTTGTAACAGCGCAAATGTGATCCCATGGCTGCACAAATACTGGTATACTTTGTGGCGCTTAGCACATCCGCCAACCCCCTCACATTCCAGGTCAAAAGACAGTCATTCCCAGGCGCCATCTACTTAGTTGTAGGGTAAAAACGCAATGTATAAAAGGTCCGCGGCTCATAATTTCTACCCCCCCATGTCCCACTGCCCCGCGCACCAGGAAACAGATATAACCAGTCCGCAGACCCCGTTGTCTGCTAACCTACAAAGAGATCAACATCATAAACAGAGGTTCCCAACTTCCCACCCCAGGCCTGCTTGTCAACGGGCAATGGGCCATTTGCACTACAATGCAGGTCAAATAGAATACCAAATAGTACAAATAAGAACAAATGGTTTGCTATATCAGCTACTTATCGCTCGTTGGGGAGGGTATTGCAGGGTTGGTGTGTAGTGTCCTTGCCGCCTCCCATGAATTAGCCTGGCTTCCCTGCAGACACGTGTAGGCCGTCCGGTCGCTGCAGTTGAAGGCATCTCGGAGTTCAGAAAAGTCAACCTAGTGCATTTGCTGTTTGTGGGGTGAGGGCCAGGCCGCACCGACAACGCCTCGAGTTGTGAGGCCATGATGTGCAATGTCTGATCCGTGGTCTTGTCAGAGTCTGAGCCCTGTCCAGGAGAAGAACCAGGGGATCCCATATGTTCCGCCGTCTTGATGGCTTGTGCCCATTCTTGGGCTGCTTGCGCTTTCGTTGGGCGGCACAGCCGATCTTTGCCTCTGCGAGATTCGACTAGTGTCTATGGTTGAGGGGCATCCGTTGATGGCACAGGTGCTCATGTGTCAGGCCCTGCTGGTCAATCTAGGACCATGCCTCTTCGGCCTTATTGCAAAAGACTGTGCCCTCTTTATGGCGTATGCGGAGACGCACCAGGTATTTCAAGCATTTCTTGACCTCTAAATAGGAGGAACGGCAGCATTGCACAGCTAGAGTATAGTCCGGCTAGAAATTAACCGTGGCGTTGTCAATTTGCCAAGGGCCCCTCGTGCGAGTGGCCTGCAGTACATTATCTCTGTCACGGTAATTGAAAAATCTCGCCACCACCTGCCTAGGAAGAGCGCCCGGGCACTCTGTGCGGCCGCTCAATAGAGAAGAACTTTGACGTCTTGCCCTGTAGGACGTCTTGGGAGAACCATTCTCCAAGGAAGAGCTCCATATTGGGCCCCTCCGCCCGTTCAGTAAGGCCCACGATGCGGACGTTGTTCCGGTGTGAGTGCCCTTCCTGGTCTTCCACTCGCGCCTTCAAGAAGTCCACATCTTTTTGGAGGGACTGCAGTTGGGTGGTTGCCGCCTTTACTGTTGGTCGGAGCGATGCCAGCGTGGACTCTGTTTCCTCCATTTGCCCCTTTAATTTCTTGTGGTCCTCTCATAGGTATCCCATATCAATACTGAGAGAGTCAATCTTCGCCCTCAGAGTGGTTTTAATGTCAAGGATGGCCGCCAGTAGCTCATGAGCTGAGGACCCCGAAGATTCCGTGCTCCTGGCGTCCGAGGGCGCTGATTCAGTTTCCAAATGCTGCGGTTGGGTCTTCTCAGCTCTGGGTATACCCATTGCGCCGTCCGCGATAAGCGACAGACCATGTGGCAGACTATGCGACCCTCAGGTGTTTCCTTTGTGGGTCCTAAATAGGGGCAGTGGTCGCTGTTGTACCTCTAATGGCAGCAAAAAATAAAAACCCTGCATGCATAGGTGGGCCAAGCAATCCGCTCTCCTTACCGAGTCACTGTATTTCCATTTTGATGTCAGGCATTTCCAGTTTCTCATTACACCGTGGGGTCCCCCCGTTCCGTGTTGGCCACGGGTCGTAGACTCCAATCCACATGTGGGTATGCAGTGTACCACTGTGGGATCGCCTCTGGGGTCGTGCGCCGCAAAAGGCGGAGCCGGAGTGGCCTTATGTGGGTGCTTTGCAAACGTAGGGGCTGGCGTACTCCTCCGGGCACCAGCAACAACCCGTGTGTGTGGGCATCCCAGGCAAACTGTGCTCTCTATCGAGCCGTTATGGCTCCTGCCTGAACGCCCAGCGCGTCCAAGTTCTCAATCCCCTGTGGGGCTCCCTGGGCTGCAGCGAGTCGTCGATGCGGCAGGATGTATATGCGACCTACCCGCGATGCTGTGGTGTTCCGTAGCGGCACCATCTCATGGGGCTGATCGGTGCGGCTGCCGGATTATGGGCGGATCAGCCCAGGTCCTCTGTGCGGGTCGTTGATGGCGGCAGGCCCCGTCTCGGCACCCCGGGCACCGTCAGTGGCCTGGACACATGGGCGGGTCGAGTAGCCAGCAACCCGTGCTGAGCCGATGCATCTCTGTGTCAGATCTCGGGCCCTGTATACCCAGCGCTGTGCTTCCTAGGTTCGGGGGCCCTTGTAGACTCGCTAACCACGCGCTAGTGTCAGCAGGCACAGGAACCAGCACAAGGGGTCTTCCACGACCCATTTTGCTGAGCTCACTCAGCCAAGGGAAGGTGATTGCAGGATTCTGCCGGCGGGTCGGAGCGTAGCTCAGAGCAGTGCACCCGCTCTCGCCGCCATCTTGGCCACGCCCCATATCCAGCTTCCAGTTAATGCTGTGGGTGCAACCAATTGGACTATCACAAGGGTCTTTTCCAAAATAGATGGATTTTCCCACACAGGTACATGGGTAAGAAATTCTACTTGGGCTGTCCTTGGCAAGTGGCACAGGCTGTTACACATGTAAGCGAGCAGTCTCACAAGGCAGACAGTGAAAACTGGTGAATTCCAGCTTTTCCACGTGAAAAGTAGCAGACTTTCATGTCCAATTCTAGAAAATCTCCATCCTCCCCATGTAACATTGAGTCTTCTGGACTGCAGCATTTGGAACGCTACAACCTTGCAGGTGAACAGTTGAGCCAAAGCCGTTACTTCTCCCTCGTTATACAGGAACACAATGCCTCTTTTCGAGGTGGCTACTAGTAATGACGTACCCAAGGAGAAGGCAGGCATCCAAGTACAATGAGATTAACATTCACCTCAGAGTGCTTCCTCCCACAGAATGATGTGTTCTGGATAACTGTCTTGTTGTAAGGAGCCGGTTAGGGCCTCCTGTTTTGAGGCTACCCTGGCGCGGCTTCTCTCTGACTAGTGGCCTAGGTAGGTCTTTGCCTGCCCAGGGAGCTACTCTGATATGTGAAGAGGTAATTTTTAGGTAACTGGAGCTGCACCACTGTTAAGGTTGTCCATAACTAGATACATAAACTGGACATCGCCTTCATGTGTCCCTTCCCCTTGGCAGAGAGAGATAATGATAGATCCAGACATTGGTCCCAGTCCCTCCTGTCCTGCTCAAGGCCATGAGCAATCTGGATGGTTATATGTGGGTTTCTCGTGATGTATTGGAGAGGTGCTGTTCACCAGAACTAGCTGGAGGAATAGAGTATCCTCATTTGGGAAGTACTACTGTGAAATCCCTAAAGGAAATGGCTATGGACATAGGGTCTCACTTATGGTCAGGCACGCTGCCCGCCAGCCCGACAAGTCAACCAAAGCACTGACCTCTATTTTCTGGCAGAGTACTACTGGTAAACAAAAAACAGCTAGCCCTGATACACTGGAATTTTTTTCCCCTGTGCATGCCAGTTCATTTGTATTGTTTTCTGTTCAGGACTGCAAAACACCAAATATGTATGTTGGAAGGACTGTCTCTATTTGTGCATCCTTCCGCTGTACATTGACTGGCAACCTTGTGGTGGACTGGCCAATGATCAAAGGTTTTTTTTTTATAATGGAGTTTTGTGGTTTAGAGCTGTGCTGTGACCTGGGACCCTGCTCATAGACTCTCTCACTGTTGTGGTCTATTTAAAATGGATCTGAGCTGCACCTCCGAAGATCATCTTTTGATTAAAGCCAGCCACTCTGTACTGCTGGGTAATTGGCTCTGAGTAATTTCATGTGCACAGGTATCACTGTCGCATTTTGAACCACAGTCTAAATTATGATTACATTCGGTACTGGGAGGAGCTACACCATTCCTCTCAGTGAAAGTGTTCTAAACCATGAAAACCCCCAGATTCTTAGTTTTTCTAAAGTTGTGGTGTTTAGACATCTGTTGTGGTGTGGGACCTCCTTTCCCACTATAAGCTCTATGATAAAATGAATTTGAGCTGTATCTTCTAGTTACCACCTTTTATAATAGGGTGAGCTGCTGAGATGCTTGGGGAAGATGCTCTGCGTACCTTGTGTGTAAACACCTATGTGCACATGTGTGGAGGCAAAGCAAGGAACAAGTGATGCCTTTGCAGTTAGGGATCAGATTAAATTTATTTGATTGTATGATTGGAGCCTACAAGGAAACACACACTCCCATTGTGGATATAGTGGAACAGGTGTAATGATTGTTACTGTGCATTATATGGTTAAATTGTCTTTTACTGTTATCTGCAGACTGGCTTATGTTACAGAAGTCAGAGTCACTGGCTTGCACCAAAATTAATTGACTTGGATTCCAAATATGAGGTCTTTGGGCATAGGTGATTTCTATCACTTACTACAGCACTAGAGGCTCTTGCTAGAGACACCCTACAAAAGATGGGAGGTCTAGGTGGTTGGCGAGTGCAGTCAAATGGATTGGGCTGCTATAAAGGAGCTGCGGGGGACAAATGCGGAAGACTACAGGTTGGAAGACCACCAGGGCTTGGCAGAAGGCAAATCCAAGGCCTGTGCCGGCAAGTTGCTTTTTTGCCATGGGAGTGGTGCCAGACACTGTGAGAGGGTGTAAATAAAATCCTTGAACATCTGAGAGCCAGGAGGCTCCAAGCTGTTGTTCCCGGTACCTGGAGCCCACCACCAGAAGAAAATTACAGAAAACCATATTAGAAACTGTCAAGGGAGGACAAGGTGATTAGCATTTATATCTGCCACTTTTTTACAGCTTGTTATGAAGGTTAATGTGTGCCCTGGGCTTGAGGGCAGCCTCTGTCGATGAAACTGTAGAAAAGTAGGGTCTGCTTCCATGATTACCCCCACTTTTTGCCTGGTATCAGTATGTTTGGACTGTAGTTTGCCGGGGTTGTGCTAACCAGGACCCCAGCATCCGTGCTCTCTCTCCCAAAGTGGCTTTGATAAGTACTTTTGTACCTCCACAGTTGGCTACTGGTGTACACTTATAAGTCCCTAGCATATGGTACTAAGGTACCCAGGGCGGACGGACACCAGGGGTCTCCCAAGAGCTGCAGAATGTATTGTGCAACCTATGGGAGGCCACTTAAACTGGGACTACAGGCCTGCCATCGCAGCCTGTGTGAGCTGGTGCTTGCACCTCTCACACCACATACAAGTTTCTTTATATCTGAGGTCACTACACTTAAAACCTATAAGTCACCCTTATAGTAGGTTCCTCAGTTCTGGGAGGAGGGTGCTTGGTTATTAGTGTGAGGGTGCTGCTGCATGAGCAGGACGCCCCTACCAACCCAAGAGTTGATTATCCAGGCTTTGTAAGTGCGATCAGTCATTTTAAGACATATAGTGGACTTCAGTCACTGCGAGATGTCTAACTATATAATGCCTATTATATAAGAAACAAGGGGACCCCGACAATCAGACCAGGGGTAAGCTATATAGTAGAGAAAAACAATGGTACTGTGCAGGCCACTAGGTCCTCGGGTAGCCTAGGCTAACATTATTTGAGTACGCATAGGTCAAAAGAAAGAAAAATAAAGCAAAAATAATAATAAATAGGTTCTTGCTGCGCAGTATATGAAGGAAGCAGAAACCCTATGCGACAGACTCAGGAATAGAGGATACCCCAAACGCCTGATAAAATGCGTACTCAAATTATGTTAGCCTAGGCTACCCGAGGACCTAACTATATAATGCCTGCACCGAACCTGCTCATGTTTGGTATCAAACATGTTGGACTCAAACCCCAACACCGATTCCGGTGTTGGGGGTATGATCCCATGTACTGGGGGGCCTTTTAGGGGAGCCCCCTGTACTTCCAGTTACAGCCTTTTAGGGTCTGCGAGCAAGCTAGTGCTGCTGCCAACCTCAGATTCTGTTCTACCCTTCTGCTGCTGGACAGGATTTAGGGTATTGAGTTGGGGTGGGGGCGCTTTTCAGCTCCACCAGATTGCCTTGAATGACACCTTTGGTGCCCTCCTTGCATACTTCGGTTTGAGCCAGGTCAAGAACCCTTGGTTCTTGCTCTGGCACGAAACTGGAAAAAGGATAGGGGATTATCCTCCCCTCTGTCCAGCCCCTCCTCTGGAAGGGACCCCTGTGTCGTTCCAACCCTTTCTTTGGGTATTAAAGGGCTCCGTGTGGGTGGGTGCTCAGATTTGTTGTAGAACAAGACTCACCTCTAAAACCAAGACACTCTTTAATTGTCTGGACGTTTGAACTTCATTGGACTTCGACTGGAACCGAGAATACATCAAGGAAAACTCCTGCTGCTCCTGGTCTCGCTGTTCTTCAGGTATTTCTGCCACATCTGTGTCTGTGCTTAGCTCAGGTTCTCCAGAAGACCTGTGGGCATCAAGGATATCTCCCTTGGAGTAAAGGAGTCAATCCCCTGCATCTGCAGGCACCGCAATGAAGCTGACTGGTCTGCTGCTCCTGTCTCCATACAGACTTGCAGAGGCCCAGCAACACAGGTGGTGTTTCTGCAGCTCTCTAGAGGCCTGACCTGTATTTCCTGCAATCAGTATCCCTAGTCGGAGCCACTGGGACCAAACCTCTGTCAACTTACCGTTGCCAAGGCTTGTTGACTCTGCACTCCAGAGATCTTCGGGCTACAAGAAGCTTCAGCCTCCAGTACCTCATCCCTCTTAGTTCAGCGTCCTTACTGCATCCCTTGCACTGTGGGCCTCCCTCTTTAGTGAGCTGCCTGGGTCATCTCGCGACTCCAGTGCCTTCGGCCTGTGGGTCTTCTCGAGAGTTCTATCCTGCTTTGGTGGGCTCCCCTGCTTGCTCGAGGCCTGCTCTGACTCTCCTGCACTCCTGTCCCTTGGACCTTGCTGATCCCAACGATTGCATCTTTTTGTCTGCCATGACAGTTGCAACTACCAAGGCTTGTTGGTGCTCCCGACCACCTAGACACTGACATCCGATGTGGGACAGCTCGTGAACTGATCCTTATCTTCCTCAGCTTCGCCTGGTCCCCACAGCTGCAGCGTCAAGGTACTCGTCAACTCTCCTGAGCTCCCTGCAAAGGATGGGCATTGTCCTTCTGTGGAAATATGGATTTTTATGGTCAGTTATGTCCCCTATCTTGGACCCCAACGGTTTCATGTATAAATCACAAGTACATGTATGTTTCCTCCAGTTCCAATTATGAAGACGCAAACACATGTACGTCCACCGCCAACATGTCCTCTTTCAGATCCGCCATGAATGGGCCGGATATTCCATTCCTAAGTATGAAAGGCCACCGCCTTTATATGGTTCACTTATGCCATTTTACAGTTCAGGCGAGTAGGCCCTGATTCTGCCATCAAGCCTTTTTCTGCCTTCTGCCTCTGAAAGCTCCAGTCTGAGCCTGCATCTGTGACCATGAACTTTGTCTCATTCCCTGCGCGGCTCACGGTGCCTGACATCAGCTTGCTGCCTGCCAAGAACTGTATTTCACCTTCGAAATTATCTGCTCCGCTCCCTGCCCAATGCATTCCTGTCTAGTAGTTTAAGTAAACATTCTTCCAGCTACCGAGCAAAGGCCCGGCCTCTCTGTCTTTATGCAAGTAATTCATAGCCCTATTACCATGGAAGACTTCTGCCCTCGCATCTAGTGTAGACACTTAGACGCTTGTACACGCACTAACAGTCAGTATAGTCAGTATAGAATAAGATTCTACTCTAAGAGACCTCTCTTTTGGATAACATAGTTCTTTAAACATAGGATGTTAGATATGATTTGGGATTAGGTTGACTTGACCCTCCAGACATCTGTCGCCACATGTAGAGTTAAATGTCAAATCCCCTTCACCCCCTAGTCGCACGTCAATCATACGTCATGCTGCTGCGCGCGCATTTCTGCCAAGTATTTCTGCTGACATTGCAAAATTCTTTTATGGAACCACCCTATTATGACATCATACCTGATGACGTTCTTTAATTACACCCAGTTACGCCCACTTTTGCTACGCATGTATGTTCTATCTCTGCTATCAATTGTTACGCCTCCTGCATTTGCTTCACTGTAATGCCTATTGTATAAAAGTGATTACTTATTAATAAAGTATGTACTTCACTTCCTGAGCCTCCGTGGTGATGGAACCTGGAGTCCACGATTTCGAAATCGTCCATTGGAATAAAGCCCGTTCCTAACCTCTAATATCACGGATTTTGCCTCTTATTTTACTGAGCTATTTTTATTATTTTTCTGTATCAAATTAAGTCCCGGTAATTAAATTATTTACCACACTTCCGTGCCTCCTAGTCACCTCCGACTGGCATAGACTCTGTCTCCTCTGCTTGCAGGTTCTCCTCTTCAAAAATCCACCTTTAAATTACACCGAACATCTTCAGAGACCTCTTTAGAGGTCTTTCTTCCCTAGTCGTCATTTTGTTTTCTAAGGGAGGTTCCGACGCCACTTCACCCCTATGCACCCGGCTTCCCTAGTGCAGGTAACCTGTTTTCTGGGGCATCCACGGGTGGGGTGGCTCACCAACATTCCGTCCTCTACAGGGTTTCTTCGGGGTTCTCTGTGAAGGGTCCTTCTTCTTTATAGCTGCGACTTCTCTATTGTCTTCCATTGTGCACGCGGCTGTTTCCACTCTGCACACAGCCTCCAGTTCGCATTCCACTTTAGTATATGGTTTGGTCTCCCCCTGGAGACCACTGTGTATTTGTGCTACCTACCTAATTTCTCTCAGGTATTTTAATGTGTATTGTTGATATCTCCGGCCAGGAGATATACCAAATGTGTTAGTGATTCTGTTGTGTAATAAGTAGACTTATTTTAATAAACACTATGTGGTTCTTTTTCATCCAATGTACACTATTAGTTAAATGTGGTCAAATAAGCTGCTTTACACTCATTCAATATAAACCTGAAGCTGCTCTCCACAGCTATCACTTTGAGTGCCAAAGGTTAACAAAGACTACTACAATCACTATAAGGATTGCCTGGATTAGTGCAAGGTGCATCCCTCCTGCAAGTGTGCACCTTATAGTAAGCTAGCCTCCTACAGTAACCAATGTGCAAGCCCACTCTTTTTCTCAGTGTTCTCCTTTTCGAAGTGGTGGCTACCAGAAGGAAGTTGCCCCTATGCCCGGGTAGCACATTGGCCCCAGCACCTGAGTGAGTGGGTACCCCGGGGCACCAGAGCCAACCGCTTTCCGGCTTCTCAGTCTGCTGAGGTTGAAGGCACGGGGGAGGAAACCAACAACAGCTGACCACTCCACCTGACACTTGGGAGGAATCGGTCTGGCTGGATGGGACCTATATGAGCCACACAGCTAGAAGGAGCTTACTGCAAGGTCCTCGTGTGCTGCGAGAGGGTGAGAGAGTTGTGTGCTTGTGTGTCCAAGAAAAAAAAAATGTACATACCCACGGAGGCTAAAAAGGAAGAAATAAAAGCATTTCGGACGCAGACGTATTAAAGGGCAGTGGCATGCATCTCTTTGATTTTGCCTTAGAAAGCATGTTATTATGTTGCTATGTAGCTTATAAGCAAACAATACTAAGTCAGGCTATGGTTAAGGTGTTCGTAGGCAACTTAGTGCTAATACTGATTGCTTGTTAGACTAGCAAGGTGTGTATTTAATGTCTATACAAGCAAACTTTGGATCAGGCTTCTCCAACGAGTAGCTTCTGAGCTACTGCTATTTCTCCAGCTACCTGTAAATAGCTCTTTGGTGTACAGCCCAGCATACTAAATTAGAAGATTATATTGGGTTGGATTAATATATGTATATTCAAATTGAAAGGTTTGTATTAAAGATAAGTGTGTGTATTTTCAGAGTTCACAATTTACAAACTATATTTACAGCGGTTATTAGGGTGGAAATCATGTTGCACTTGGGAGATTTATTACTAATATTATTGACTAGGTACCGGGGCATTACAGCTATGGCTGTTACTGTATTACCCATGTAGAGGTAGTCCAAATTAACAAAGCTTTTTACTGTACTGCTGCAACGCTGGACTAAGGTGATCACTTCTGATAATCTTGCATAGGGTGGCCACTAATGTAGTCGGTGCTTAATTTGTGCAGGGCCCTCTTTTTATTTAAATATCTTTATTGACAGTTTGTTATTTTTCCATCGTTCAATATTCAACATATTCAGGAGCGAGCAAGTGAATAGATACATGGTATGATACAGCAGCATGGGTAACCAACATATCAAACTGTACAGGGCTGACATCGGATATTGCCGGAAGGGAGTACAACAGGTGCACCCAACGATCGATCAAGCGTTCAGGTCCAATACTGCCCACAATTTACCATGCAATGGTGATGTTAAGGAATGTATGACAGTTCACCTCTTATGACATAGTCCATCAGGTTCGGCCTGGCTACATGGGATGCTAACGCCGACCCAGCACCCACCGCCTCACACTTGAGGAGAGTTTAAAGGTCAATAATTAGCATAGTGGACTGAACCCCAGTGATGGGCAATATAGGTGGATGCTGGTAGTGAGTGGGACTAATCTCGCCATGAAGCTATATGCACATACCATATCGAGTGCCAATAAAGAATCCAAAACACAAACAAAATAAATAAAAATAAAAACGGCAACCTCAACAGAGGGGAAAAGAAACAATGAATAAAACAACTGCAACGCAAAATTAGCCTTCCAATCCTCAGCCCCCGGGTATCCCGATAAGTTATTGCCAACTTCCAATTATCCACCCCTGCCCCACCCCAACAAGAACCATAGGGTACAAGGAACCCAAAATACACCAGTCAGTACCCTCAGTCACACGGCACGGTCCACAGGCCAACATAGGAAAAACAGATAATAATAATCGCCAGGGACAGCATCCGTGCATTACACACAATGATTAGCTATGCGACAAGTTGCTAGCGCACAAAGCTTAAGGGTTCGTATTGGTGGAGGGCGTGTGCGGGGGCTGACCATCTGCGCTACTGTGTTGTGTGAAGCTATGTAGCAACGTATCCCAAGGCTGGGCCGCTGGAAACTTGCGGAGACCTGCAGTCTCTTCTCTGTGTAATGCTACACTTTCTGCTCGTGCCCAGTTAAGAAATGATTTCTCCCAGCTAATTGCGACAGGGGCTTCTCCTCTTTTCCAGTTCTTGGTGATCAGGCGCTTCGCAGTAATATAGCCTAAGTCTCGGAAGCGGGAGGATATCCTATTCTGCCTATTCCGCTTATAGAGGCCCAATATACACACCTCCCAAGCATGCTGACCCAACACGCCAGTGCACTGCTCCAGGAGAGCCGTGACCCTCCGCCAATACAACGCCAGCGCCGCGCAGGACCAGAGCATGTGTAACAGATCCGCACCATTGAGCCTACATCGCGGACAAGCAGCTGTACTATCTCCAAAATATTTGGCTATGTTGTCTGGGGAGAGGTAGGCGCGGTGTAGTACAAACGTCTGGATCAATTTAAAGCGAGAGTTTCGTGGTACGTTGACAGGCCCCGCTAAAACCACATCCCATTCTCCATCTGACCATGGGCGCCCCCTGTCGGCCTCCCACTTCACGCGGAGCCGCGGCAGGGTAGTGTGTAGCAAGAGTGCGGATGCCAGCCAATGAACAATATGAGATCCCGCCCCCATAACATGCATGTATTGAATAAGGTGATGCATTGGGAGTTCTATAGCGATGTCCCCCCACGAGGACGTCAATGCATGGAGGAGTGAACCATATAATAGAAACTGCCCGGGAGCCAGACCGGTGTCAGCGGAGAGCCCCTCAAACTGGAGGAGCTCACCATCGGTATAGAGATCGCCCAATGTGTCAACATCTACCGCATGCCATGTACACAGCTCCGGTTCCGTAGTGCCCCTGTTGCCTCTGGGCGTACCTAACAGTGGTAGCGCCGGGGCGTATGGTTTAGTGGATCGTGTTAAATAAAGGCATCTCCGGTAGCAGTGAAGAGCAAGAGATAGTAGCCATGGTCTGGGTCCACGACTCCTAGCAAGTGGGTGAAACAAGTGCAGTACTTGTGAACGTGTCCATGGCGGCAACGTAGTAGCCGTGTCCTCCAGGTTCTTTCCCGCTATCCATTTAGTCACCCACTGGAGCTGAGCCGCTAAGTAATATAGTTCAAGGTTGGGGACCGCCAACCCTCCCTTCGCTATTGGGGCGTACAATTTCGTCAGCGCTACTCTGGGTCTCCCCGCATTCCAAAGCAGGTCACAAATCATTTTTTCCAAGTCACGGAAAAATGTTGAGGGAATTCGGACCGCAATGCCGGTAAAGTAATATAAAAGCTTTGGCAGGATTAGCATTTTGATTAATGTCACCCGCCCCGACACAGTGAGAGGAAGTGTTTTCCAAAATCTCACTTGAGCCTGAATGGCGGTAACAGCTCTAGTCAGATTGCCCTCTAGTATATCCGCCGGTTGCCGATATACGAATACTCCCAGGTATCGAAACGTGCCTTGGTACCAAGCCAGTGGGATATCGCGATAATATACCGGCGTCTCCACCACGGCGTCTGAAAATGGGTAAATGCCGGATTTCGCCCAATTTACCCGCAGGCCCGATAACTGCCCAAAGTCGGCCAATATATTAAAGATGGTTATGGGGATGTTGTGCAAATCCCGGACATATAGCAGGAGGTCATCTGCGTACAGCGAGATGGCGTGCAGTCCGTCCCCCAATGGTATACCCCAGTCCTGCCCATCCTCGCGGAGCAAATGAGCAAGAGGCTCCATGGCCAGGGAAAAAAGGAGCGGGGAGAGAGGACAGCCCTGTCTAGTGCCCCTACGAACGTGTATAATGTCAGATATGAGTCGCCCCGTGCGCACCCTAACCGTAGGGCGCTGGTAGAGCAGCTGCACCATAGACAGATACGCGTCCCCCAGCTCAAATCTACCTAAGACAGCCGAGAGGTAGGGCCACTCTAAGGAATCGAATGCTTTTTCCAAATCAAGCACGATACAGCCCGACCGCGGCCAGGAAGGAAGTGAGTGTCGCTGGACCCGGAAGAATCGCCGGATACTGAGTGCTGTGTTCCTCATTGGGACAAAGCCATTCTGATCCGAGTGCACCATAACTTGCACCGCCGGCGCCAGTCGACGCGCGAGCAGGGATGCAAAGATTTTATAATCAGCATTCAGAATGGCGAGGGGACGATAGGAGCCCAGCAATTCGGGTTGTTTACCTGGCTTCAATAATGACACCAGCAACGCCTCGTTTTGCGAGTAGGTAAGTTTAGATTCCTCCACCGCACGTTCGTACAGGGTCAGCAGATGGGGTGTGAGGATATGCGCATATGCCTTATAAAATTCGGCCGGCAAACCGTCTGGCCCCGGTGCCTTCCCGTTTGATAACGAGAAGATGCTCGCCCGAATTTAATCCGCTGAGAGTGGATCATTGAGGTCAGCACTCTGAGCCGGAGTAGGGTGAGGTGGATTGAAACCAGCAGCAAAGCCCTGCAGGGCCACTTCCGTAGCCTGCGCCTGGGACCGGTAAAGCGTCTCATAATGCGCAACAAATTGCTGATGGATTTCTCGTTGCGTGTAGACTATAGTGTCTTGTGGCGTTCGTATGTGGGATATGATGGGGGATGTCTCATCATTACGTATTAACCAGTTCAGTAATTTGCCCGCCTTGTCCCCCTGACGGTGTGTGCGTGCAGAATGTGCTGCATAGTTGAGACACTTAAGACGCTCCAGCAGGCGCGCATGTTCTGTCTGTAGCCGTCCCAGGCTGCTAGTGGGACCCGCAGCACCGATTCCCTCCTCCCGCGCCAACTCGACCTCAATAGCGGTAAGGTCACGTTCTATTTGGACCTTCATCCCTGCCTGAGAACCTATACAGTGCCCCCTGACCACCACTTTCAAGGCATCCCATTCAACCAGTGGGGAGGAAGCCGATCCCTCGTTTTCGTCGAAATAATGCTCCACCGAAGCGGCTAATCCGTCGCGATACGCCGCGTCCAGCAATGCGTCGGGCTGTAAACGCCAACGCGGAATCGGTGGCGCCTCTACGGACCATCCTAATTCCAGGACGTGTGGGTTGTGGTCCGAGTGTGTGCGTCCCAGATACTCCACCGTCTGCACTTGGGGCAGCAAATCGGCGGTTAACATGAAGCGGTCCAGCCGGACATGCAAGCGATGGGCACCGGAATAATAGGAGTACTGCCTAACCGCCGGGTGTCTGTGGCGCCACTGCTGAGCCCAACCACAAAGTGCCTTCATGGCTTTAGAAGAGGCGGTACCAGTCAATGGAGGAAATGAACGATCTAAGTTAAGATCCAAAACACAGTTATAATCTCCACCCAGGATCATTGGGGTACCGTGCCATGGAGCCAGGGCCTGAGTGAGGGTGTCCAGGAAGGCCGACTGGTCCACATTGGGAGCATATAGAGACACTATGACTATAGACCTGCCATCAAGTTTCCCTCTTACTGCAACGTATCTGCCCTGCGTGTCGATCAGCGTGTCCTCTACTGTGAAGGGAGTGCCATACCTAACCCATACCAGCGCCCCACGCGCCATTGCCGAGTAGCCAGTAGCAAACAACTGCCCCCTCCAGCGTTTTTGTAAGCGGGGTATCTCGCCTGCAAGTAGATGTGTCTCCTGCAGCAATGCAATGTTGATGCGATGGCGCTTAAGATAAGAGTAGATGAGGTACCTTCGCGACGGGTTGTGTATGCCACGCACATTCCAAGTGCTTATTCTAAATGTCGCCATGTGTCAAATAGTAATGAGTTAGTGGTCATTCCGCAGCGCCGGCAGCACAGTACCGGAGGGCCGCAGACATGAGGGTCTGCACCAGAGCCCCATAATGGGTGGAAGGGCATCGTCCTATCCCCCGGGGTCCCCTGCGGGGTGAGAGGCTGATCAAAAGCGAACAAGTAAAAAATCCCTAAGGAAACCATAAGGAACTAGAATACCAAAAGGGCGAGACCGCAACAGGCGGGCGCCCAAACTGTCATCAGAGGCGACCTTCTAAGTACACCAAAGTCGGGGTCAGCTGCGCCTAAACAGTGAAGGTATCGGTCTGTGCCGCGATACGCGGTCCCGGCGGGCCCCCCCAGCCAGAGGCCAACTCTAATGACAGAGGGAGCTACTTAAGGAATGCAAACTATGGAGCCAGTGCCCAACGCGCCGCCCGTCTATATACTGCCAGGGGATATAGGCTCTACTGAATATCGTGCTTGGGTAGAAGTCATGATTGCCCACTGCCCCCCCCAACCGCCACCCAACACCGCAGCCGCGAAGAGAGGGGGGGGGGGGTCGGAGCCTACATTTGCCTAAAGTTCACAGCCCCAGAGCGTAGCAGCGGAGACCAGTTATACTTGCAAATACAGCAGCAGCACCTCGGTGTACAGAACAGTGGAAGTCCCATTGCCATTAGGCAAGATCGTGAGAGGTCTGCGGGGTGATCTTTGGCAGTACACAGGAGTCTTGTGTCAGCTGAAGAGCAGCTGGGTAATCGTCATTACTAACCAAGGCGTCCTCCTCAGAGCCAGACCCCGACAGCTGCCCATCATTGCAACTCAGTTCCTGGATGGCCTGTAATGCACTGCGCTGGTCCCGCGCAATCTGCTCCAGATCTGGGCAAGAGGAGAGCGCCGTTGAGGAGCCGGTCCTTTCCCTTCTCCTCCGCTGTCGGCGCCTCTGTGACAGAGGGGGTCCGCCACCGCGGTCCACCGGTCCAGAAGTGCCCGCCTCCGACTCATACCTGTCCAGCCACTCCTCCGCCCCTTCGGAGGTGTTGAAAAAGCGCGTTTTCCCCCCGGAGACCACCCTAAGTTTAGCCGGGAATAGAAGCGAGTATTTGAGTCCATGGCGCCGGAGCCGCCTTTTAATTGCCATAAAAGAGTAGCGATATCTCTGTACCTGCAAGGTGTAATCAGGGAAAAGCATGACTTTGTTGTTGGCCACCTGCACAGTCGGTAGCTTACTCGTTTCTCGCAAAATGACATCGCGATCCCTGTAGTTCAAGACTCGGAACAGTAGTGGCCTCGGGTTGGATCCCGGGGGCGGAGGGCGCGCCGGGACTCTGTGCGCCCGTTCCACCACAAACTGCTGAGAGAGCACACCAGGCGGCAGCAACTGTCGCAGCCAGGTCTCGACATATCCAACAGGATCCTTCCCTTCTGAGCCCTCCGGCAAGCCCACCACGCGGACGTTGTTTCGCCGAGCGCGCCCTTCCGCATCCTCGGCGCGCGTTTCTAGGAAGTCCACTCGGTCCGTCAGCAGTTTGACCTGTTTCTCCGCCGCTTCCAGTCGGGGCATTGCCTCTTCCGTGGTAACCTCGAGGGTCGCAGTCCGGTCCTTTAGTTTGCCATGATCGGCGTGGAGTAACCGGAGATCAATGGCAACCTTGTCTATTCTGTCCTCCAGTGACGTGCGGATCTGGTTCATGGTTTCACCCAGCCGCTCCACAGCCGCAAGCACTGCATCCAGCTTGCCGGACATAACGTCGGACGATTGCGTCTCCATGTCTTTAGCCACTGATGGCACCGCTGGGACTCCGGCCCCGGTCCGCTGTCGGCTCCCGCGTGGCATGGAGACGTCAGGACGGTTGATGGTTGGGGCCCTCAACGAGGCACACCCCTGCAGGCGCGGCCTACCCAACAGGGCCCCCGATAGTGAACAACGCCTTCCAAGGATTGCGCAATCAGGGTGCCGCGCCTGAGAAACGCTCCGCGACTCTGCTCCAGATGTCCAAAGCAGCCAGATGAGGCCTCCGTCTCACGGCCGCACCCCCGGCACGCCACCCGTGTAGGGCCCCTCGGTTCAGGTACACGGAGGCAAAGTGCGGGCCCGCAATGCAGCGCAGGCAGGGGGGGGGGGCCCAATAGGGCTAGGGGCCCGTCCACGTCCCAGCAGCCCCCCGGCACGCGATGGCTCTCGTGCCCACAGCGCCTCAGCGGCCGAGCCAGGAGCAGTGGGCCCGCCAAGACCAGCACAGTGTGAAGGGCCGCAAAATGTCCCACTACTGAGGGCTGCGATCGTTGCTATAGCGCCTCGTGGCTCTGCTCCCCCAGGGTCACAGCTGCGAGCGTTAGGGCGCCGGTGCCAATGGCCAGAGGCATCTCAGTCCATTTGCCCGGCAGGGCGACACAGGGGCAAGAGATGGCGCGCGGCCTAGTTGAGGCCCCGAAGCCCCGGATGCGCGTAGGGCGTCCCTGCTGTCTCCGGTGAACATCCGCCTCTGCACTCACCCTCGCAATGCAAACGCTGTTGCAGTGTGTTCCACTGGATCGCGCTGTCCTCCGCCGGTCACCGCCACCGTCCAGCCCCGCCGTCCACAATCTGCCGATGCGTAGGCGGGCCTGTAGGGCCTACGGTGCAGTCTGCAGCCTCGGGCTGTCCCAGCAGCACCAGTCCGCCTCTCCACCTCCGGGTCGCCGATCAGGAAACGGCGGGCGCCGCCGCCACAGCCACCGGCTCCGCGGCGGGTCGCGCGCAAGGGCACAGGGTCAGGGATGCTTTAAGCTCCCGTGGCAGCGTTAGCGGCAGTCTCACATGCCGGTCTGTCACGGATTTCGGCCTGCGAGGGGAGCCGCCATCGGAGCCCTCTCACGATGCGTCCTACTCCATTGCTGGCTAAGCCACGCCCCCAAGTGCAGGGCCCTCTTGCTTAAGAAACTGCAAGTGGTCCATAGTGCTGCGGCCAGACTTTTGCTCAACCTTCCCAAGCGGGCAAATGTCTGCTCTCATCTACATGAGCTGCACTGGTTACCAGTAGATGAGAGGGAGAGGTACAAGGCCCCTGTAACGGTTCACTCTGCGTTATATGGTCATGGCCCGGCCTACCTTCCATCCAGATTTGGTTTCTATTCCCCTGTCAGGCAGCTTCTACCTTCCAACAAACTCCTGCCGATTGTTCCTAGGGTCCGCAAATAGAGGTCCAGTGGTAGCTCTCTGTCCCATCTGGGTGCTTTGGTTTGGAACCAACTTCCAGTGGAGCTTCGCACTGTCCATTCCCATAGTATCTTTAGGAAGAAGCTGAAGACATTCCTCTTCAGATAAGCTCATCTGAAGCTGTCAGTCTACCTTCTAGGTACGCGCCGGGACACTCCTCGGGGTAGCCGTGCGCGCTATAAATGCCTATAGCATAACATAACTTGTCAGGAGGCCAATGCAGCTTGCACCTCCCATTGCCCATGTCAGCTCTGCCAATGACTGCACAAACGCAACTACTAACAATTACAGTCCTTCATGTGGGGCAAATTAGACTGTTCCGACCCCTCAGAGTTATAATAATTACTTGGGGGCAGGTATTAGGCATTTTTAAGGTATATTGGATTGACAAATGACTATTGTTTTGTTCGTCTCAAAATTAACTAAACAGCGCCACCATGTGGCAGACCGTCCTAGGCGCCGGTGTTGACAATTACATCCCGGTGGCGAACACCGGAAACCACCGGCTCAAATTAAGCACTGAATGTAGTCTTGTCTGATGTGATCACTTTTACAACATTAATAATATTAATAGCTTGGGAGGATTTCCAATGAACATAAATAGCTGTGAGTGAAAATATTGGAGACCCCTGCTTTAGATTAATATCATACACTGTTTTGGGTTTGCTGGAATTCTACCCAGTCTTTTATGGCAGGGAGCTTAATTCTACTCAGTCTTTTATGGCGGAGAGCTTACAGTCGTGTTGATATTCAGGTCAAAGTCAAAATTGCTGGTAAGTTGGTATGTTAATTGTGAAATGTGATGCCAAAGTCAGTAAGTCTTCCCTTTTTCAATTGTTAATGCTCTTACAAAACCAATTGTTCTAACCATTGTATTATGAACAGCTATATGTCTTTCAAAAGTCCTGTTTAGAAGGACCGATGGTTTTAAAGGTTAGGGCCTGTGGTGCACAACTTGTCACATGGTTCAGCAAAGATAACGGCACACACTAGATTTACATGGTTAGCAGTTGTAATATAAATGAAAGTCCAAAAGTCGAGGTGTAGATTATGTAAGATGGTTTATTTATTAAGAAGTTGCGATCGAGTCCCACCAGGAGCAGCCTTCCTGCTGCTCAGCCCATACTCCAACTGACTCTCAGATACCCAACATTCCATGCATCACCATGCGCCAACATTCCACTCCACACACACACTGGCTGAGCAGCAGATATAACAGTTGTCCATTTTCTATCTATGTAAATTACGTAATTTGCACCCCGGTTATTCTGAGAGAAGTAATTACGAGAATTTTCAAATTGTAATTTTTCTTGAAAAGTATACATATTTGTAATTTTGAATGTAGCATTCAATTGTTTTTGCATTTAAGTACTTTTCCTTTATAAAGCAAAGCACCGAGCATTGATTTACATTGTGTTATTATATGCATTTCTGAGTTCTGAATTTCTAGCCTACAGTTCTCCCTGAGTCAACCTTAGACTGCACTGCCTCCCTACCATGAGAGTCAAGCGCTAAAGGTGGTACTTGGTCCATAGTTTAAAGGTCTGGAATTTAGAAGCCGTGAAGGGCCCCATTTGACACAGTTGTGGCCCAGTAATTTCTGACTGCCCTGGGATCTCCACACTAGATATCTGTGTCTTAGTGTACCAAGATGCCATGGCACAATCATACATTTGTTGAAGTGTTGCTCAATCTACACTGAAGATGACTTTTGTTTAGTATATAAAATTTGGCATTGTTTTCTTTCAAGGATGGTGATGAGTCATCTACAATTTTAACAAGCTCCGAGATTGTCAAGGTTCCAGATCCCCAGATGTCTATGGTGAGTACTTTTAGCTCTTGACATGGTAAACTAGTACTGGGGAGAGGAGTTGGCCTAACGCCTAGGGTGGTCGACCTCGAATCTAGGGAACTGGGTTCGAGTCTCGGCAATGACGCTGAACATCCTGTGATTCTGGGCAAATCACTTAATCTCCCCGTGCCTAACAAAAATGAATCTGTCATGTAACGCAACTGGTGCTATGTAAAGCGCTCTGATTCCCAATACCTTCGGGTCAAGCTTGCGCTATATAAAACTCCGTAAAATAAATAAATTGTGATCTTCTCTGGCTCGGTCACGTGCAAGTCAGGCTCCAAACATGCATTGCAAGGCACTCTTGCATTTCTAACCTGCTTTCTCTGAGTTTAAGCTGCATGATTTTAAACTACAAACCATAAAGCAGGGGTCTTCAAACTGTGGGGCGCGACCCCCAGGTGGGCCGTGGAGTGATGCAAAGGGGGTCGCGCCTTCCCAGTCACACTTCTGCCCAGGCCCAAGGGCTTCAGCCCCCCCCCCCCCACACTTCCCCCGTCCTGTGTCTTCTCAGCCCGGCTGCTGCAGTGAAACTTGAGCTGCTGGGGGCTCAGCTGGGCAGTGTCTGGATTCCTATCTCCGGCACCCCCCCCCCGTGTTTTTTCACAGGTCTTTAAAGACCATTTGCATTTTAACATGCCTTTGTAAACTGGTTACAGAGCATTAGGTTTTTTTGCTGGTTCCAGTACCCCCTGGGTCCCCACTGTGCCTATTCCTTACATTTGGATTTTACATTCACTGCCGTAGTGTGAAAATGCATTTCATGGAAAGGAATACAAAGTTGGCTTCCTGGGGGCGCCGTGAGTGAAAGTTTATTGTGCTTTTGAAGCACCTGCTGCAGCGTTTCTTTCCGCCCACAATTACCAGGCCTCACATAAATGTCAAGATAACTGGTGTGATTAATTATCTTCCTGGAGAGAGATCAGCATTTTGTATAGTTGAGGTTTTGACTTCGGTGAAGTTAGTGCAGAGGGTTAATATACCTGCTGCAAAGAACGTGTACCAAGTAGATTACAGAGTGCGTATGATTTGAAGAGATCAGCAGGTTACTGCTTTCAAAAGAGACATCCTTTTGTTACTTGCAATTTATAACTTAAAGTCCTAATATAGAATAGTGAGTTATTAACTTTCATCCCAGAACTGCATGCACACTACAAAGAATACCTTATTAGACCATTGATTAATGTTGCAAAAAGGGTTAATTTGGCTAGAAATCAATTCTTATTATTAAAGGAAACTCCCAACTATGCTGTTTCTTTTTCGACTCTGAGTTTGTGCTTCTCCACACCAAGCACTCTTGAACTATACTGCCTACCAGTATGGATGACATGTGACTCCTATACTTTTAGTCCTTTGGCTTATGTAACATTTCCTATACACTGATTTACACACTTATGATTGATTGTCTTTGTGTAATGTGTGTGTGATGCAAAGTGCTCGGACACCCTACACTGGTATGAGTGGCACTATATAACTAATTCAATGCATCTGAGAGTGTGGGGTTATGGAGACTTGGTCACTGTTAAAGGGTGCTAGTGAGAGAATTCGTGGTGGGGGTGGTCATTGGGGGGGCACCAACAAACATTGTCGCACAGGGCACCACCAGCACTAAAGCCGGCCCTGGGAAGTATGCACAGATAAGCGCTGAAAATACCGCTTTAGGTGACTGCTTTTTTTTGTACCGACTGGGCCATCAAAATAATCTGCTGGTAACCATAACCATAGGACTGGAAGTTTGTTGCAGGATCAGCACATTATTCATTTCCTTCACCCTCGATCCCCGATTAATGCCGCAATAGTTTAACTCAGATCTTAAAGTCTACGCCCCGTCAATAACATGCTGAGTTACTTCATGGGTCTGGGAATGCACCCTGCATTCAGACAACTCATTCCTCATTCTCGCCCTTTATTGTCACGCTCACCTTGCACTCACAGTGATCACAATGCACTCACACTGATCACCATGCACTTGCACCATTCACCCGCTCACCTTGCACTCAGTGATCACTCTGCACTCAAAATGCACTTGTCCTGCTCACACTATACCTCAACCTGTAGTCACACGAGTACACTACTCATCCTGCACTCATGTGACACTTCACTCACCTGTCCCCCTCACTACTCAATATGCAACTCACTCAAACAAGCCCATCAGTAATCATACATTCATTCATCCCATTCTGAACTTGCATCCGCACCCAAAATGAGAGAGGACAGCAAGGGAGTGAGAGAATTTGATTAAAGAGGTCAGGGATGAGGAGAAATGTGAATTGCCGAAGAGAAGTGTGGACACGCAAGAAGTGAGTGTGATCCAAAGGTGAGGGCTTCTGTTAGAACAAAGGGGAGATGTGAAAGAGGAATGGGGGGACTGGAGAGGTGTAAGATACAAATAGACAAAAATTTGAATGAAGAGACGAGGTGAATGAGAAGTGCTGAGGGGCACGGGAGGTGACAGGGCCAGAGAGGCCATGAGATAAATGTGAGAGACTGTTAGAGATGAGGGCAGTGAAAGGACAGAATGGCAAGAGGTGATTAAAAGTGAAGTGAGAGGTTGAATGGGGAGAGTTCAGAAGTTGTAAAAAGGGGTGAAAGAAAATGACCTGCAAAGTGAGAGAGGGATCCGGGGTTAGGAGAGAAGAGAGGGATGGAAGGGAGGGGGTGAGAGGAAAGCTGCATGGGTAAACGGCTTAACTCTACACAAAACCACCAGGGTTTTAAGGGACCCCTGCTTCTTCCGGTCAGGGCCAGGTGAGCTTCTAATGTGGCAGCACGTATTGCTGCAGAGTGGAAGGCCCTTCACAAAGGATGACTTGAAATCTTTCTGATGATAATTGCTGTATTTTGGTTATAAATGGGTACTGATTGGGTGAAATCTTTCCTCAGCGTTACTGTGTGTAACAAATATCAAAATAATGAAGCAATGCTATCCCAAAATACGCGGCATCACATAACCTCATTTACATTTTCATCCCACGCAATTTAGTCAACAGGTTTAGACATTGTTGTCAGGAGGGGGTCCTTACGCCTCAAAATGTTGACGGGGGGTCTCGGCATCCAAAAGTTTGAAGACCTCTGCCATAAAGTAATCAGAGTATTCCAACTTCCATCAATCTATAATGCCCATGCTTACCAACATAAGAGATGCAAAATCAGCAACCGCCCCACCACTCGTTTCCAACAACAAAGTCTTACAGACTTCCTCCATATAGATCGACCAGAAACTATAACTAAAATGCAAGACCATATCAGTGTTAGACTATGTGCTGTAGAACAGCCAGTAACATTACACAATATGATGCAGGGTGATAATTATGATGAGTATTATCTACCTGAAGGAAGGTGCTGTGATTACATTCACTGCATTAGAGTAGAGGGGCATATTTGTTCAATTACTTCAGCATTCATTAGAATAAAGGAGACAATTACTCTGATTGTTTTTTCCTTTAATGGATTATAGAATAGAAGTACTTGAATTGCTTTACTGTCCTTATATTTAAGGTGAAAATTACATTGATCACACAATTGTGCACTAGTCACATAAGATTTCTCACCTCCATAACATTACACAATATTACTCTGATTATGTTATTCTGCATTACATTGCATACATTATCACTTTATTGCTTTACCATCTACTGGATTACCTAAGGTAACTGCTATTGCTTTACCCAGCATTGTATTAACAAATCAGAATATTGATTTAATCTAAGATCACAGAAGGAGGTTACTCATATTTCTGATCGGTACTGCTAACTGCTGATTCCTCACCTTTAGAATATCCCCCTGGCGCCAGACTGGACCCGAACATTTGCATGGCAGTGATCCCAGGTGGTGCCATGCGGCTCTGCGTGCACTTCATTCCACTTCAGAAGTGATGGAGCACAGCTGCATATAGGCACCACCCTTTGCGCCGATGTCAGTTCTATTCTTTTCATGTCTTAGAATGCAAATCTGCAGCACCCGTCCCTTTTCGTCAGTTTGACAACTTTTTCAAACTGAATTACAATGTGCAAGGAAACATTGTCCCCACTTAAAACTACAGGATTCAATCCAAGCTATGACTGTGGTAAACAGATTTCAGTGACGGACCCGTGTAATGTGTGCTTCTAGTGCCCTCATGCATCTGAATGGGATTTGGGAAGGTCAAGTGAAGCTATTCGCTGCGGAACATCGCAAGGAGACATGCAGTCAATCTTTAAGTTGAGGTGTGGACCCATTTCTGCTCTCGAGAACGATCCCATGTCCGGTCTTGTTTGTAGTCGAGTTTCTCCAGTACTTCGAAATGCAAATCAAAGTGGAAATACAAGAAGGTGTAGCTGGACTCTACTCCATTCAGCATTTCTCTACCTAAAGAGAAGTCATGAGGTTGTGAAGGTGCCACTCTATCTTGCTCCCGACCTCTGATTGAGGAGCCAATCCCACAGATGATCCTGATGCAACCCAAGTTCTCCAGACCATTGGTAAACCCACAGCAGGTTGAGACCTATAACAAAGCTGTGCTGCATATATTTGTTGCTCTTCTGGTTCCCTCTGATGTTCCTTGAGCCCCCAAGGATCTGCATGGGTCTCCAGTAGGGTTACAGCTGACTGATCGGTCCACAATGCCATCTAAGCCCCTGGAGCCTGCCTCTGTTTCCATAGTGACTCCGGTGCCGACTTCCATTCCTGTTCCAAAACCAGCGCTCCCCCTGCCACAGAGTCGCACTCGAATGCTCCACCAGGTTTTTGATTCTGACCCTGAATTTGCCACCACTAGGAATTGGCAGTGGAGATGATTGGGATGGTTTACCCTCACATTATGTTGATTGCAGTTTATATATGGATTTTTAAAGAGGCACATGTGTTTGATACTTCCCCCTAATACAGGGTAGGTGTCTCCCATTTTTGGCTGTCAAACGGAAAAGTGTGCTATAGTCATCGGATGATCTGCTGAGTTCCTGGATCAACAACTTCGTTCTGTTGAGATTAAAACAAATATATTTATTGAAGTAGTATGGCCTGACCTGGCTTCTTCTAAGCCCCTACTACTGTTCAACGAGGGGGCTAACGGATACTCTGATGGGCACTTTGTCTAAACCTTGCTCTTAGCTATAAGTGAACAGGCAGGTAGGCAGATGCTACAGACCGGCATGTGGTAAAGCTGATTTTCCTACTCTGCATCCTAGTCCTGAAAGTTTGCTGGTCAAAGCTTCCACCAGACTGGTGAGTCCTAATTCGTTCTCCGCGACCCCAGCCCACTGAAAGGGAGTTGAAAAGAATTGAGGCATTTGGGAATGCTTGTGCCTTTTCTCTCTGCCCAGCCTAGCCTTGAGGTCAGTCAACACAAGTTGTCTACTAGACAGTAATATGCATGCCATGGGACATGGCCAATGAGATCTTGCGGGTGGTCTAGGAAGAGTTTAGGACCTTGGAAGAGTTTGGGCCTCCTTGGCTCAAACCATTCTAGATGGGAGGTTGAGCTAACAACAAAGGAAGATGCCAGATCCATAAATTACCTCCGCCAACCTGAAGACTGCTTGGACACATATGACTGCAAACCAGGTTCTTGCCTGTTAATGCCTTCATGGAGGCGAATTAGCCAAGCCCTGTCCCCCACCCAGGTTTGTGCCCCTCTTGGGGTTTGCCAGCATTCCTTTGAAAGTTGACGTGGCTGGCTGCTCTGTTACTTGCTCCCCTGCACTAGTAAGAACAATGGGCCGCCATTAGCTGTAGTAGTCAATGTGTGTCCTTAGATTAGCAAGGACTTTGGCACCCCTTGTAAGTCCCTTGTAAATGGTACCCCTGGTACCCAGGACATGGGTACTAAGGAGGGTCCCTATGGCCTGCAGCATGTATTATGCTACGCAAAGGGATCCACACAAAAACTGCATGCAGCCTCCCATTGCGTGAAATGATACAAAATATTATGAAAACACGCCATGGCACACTCCCTGGGTGCCATGCCAAGGCACCCTGCATATATTATATGTTAGTCACCCCTACAGCTAGCCTTAAAGCCCAACAGCAGGGTGCATTATATTATAAATGAGGGCACATCTGCATGAGCAGATAAGCCCCAGTGATCTCTAGTTTGATTACTAGATATTGCAAGTTATCAGGCAGCCATTTTAAGGACATGTATTGTGCATTGGTCATTACAAGTTACCCAACTACATGATGGCTACTATGAAACCCATGGTGTTTGGTATCAAACACCTTGTCTTTAATAAATCTGTTCTGATGCCAGTACTAGATTTATTTTTACATGAACCCAGAGGGCACCTTGGAGGTGCCACCTGAAAACCTACTAGTCCTCTGGTGTGCGTGCTGGCTGACTGGTATCACCCAGCCTACCACTACAGACGAGTTTCTGACCCCCTGTAGGTGAGAGCTCACACTCTCAGATGCCAGAAACAATGCCTGCTCCGGAGGAAGGTGGTAACACCTCCCCCAGCAAAATGGCTAGTCAATTAGCATATCCAGGCGAAAAGCTTTAAAGCCTCTGCCACCTTACATATGTGACAGCGGTTTCCCCCTAGATCTGGGGCATGCTACCCCCTGTTCTGTGTCCCATTTGACACCAGAGCAAACAGGAAATTAGGTAGTCAGAAGTCGTGTCACACTTTCAGGCTAATCATACCCCTAAGGTGGGCCTCCTGAAGTGGACAGCCAAGGAAGGGTTTAACCATTTTGATTGTGGTGCAACTAGGAGCTCTGGGTCTGAAATATGGTCACTCTCCCCAGGAAGGGGTTGTAGTCGCCCCAGGGGTAGGTAGCTCATTGGCTCCTACTTTACACTCCACTAAACACCCCTAAATTCAGTATTTAGGGGTCCTCCTGACACCAGGTACTCGGATGCATCTATTGGGAACTGAAGGATGGACAAAGAAGAGCAGTCACCACAAGAACAGAGAACTTTACCACTACTTGACACCAAACTCTGCCTTGCTGCTGGAACTTCAACAACTGCACCTATCCAACTCATCCTTCCAGGGCTGTGCAGGAACATCCAGCAACTTCAACAACCAAGCAGGATTTCCCTTAGGGTAGAGGATCCATCCCCTGCATCTGCAGGCACAGAGAGCATCGGTCCATAACCCCTGCTGTTGGCCATCGGGCCCACCAAAGGAGCAGCGCAAAAGGAGGAGGTCCGTGAAGCTCTAAGAAGTCAGCCCCACCTCTCTTGCAAATTTTGAGATGCTAGACCCTCCAGGAACCCCCCTGCACCAATACCCTGACTACCGGGGCACTTGTTTGTGTCCAGTCCGGACACCACCATCACAAAGACTTACCTGCGCGTGGAGGGACTTCGAGAGAGACAAGTTCGACTCTGAGAGTGGCACTGCTGTGTTTTTTTCCCCTCCTCTGCAGGTATACAGAGAACCGTGAGAGCTCCAACACTAAAGTGGCCCACCAGCCAGCACCCCTGCACTCAAGCACCAGAGCCCGAGTACATGTCTTTTGCCTGTGTACCCTTGAGCTAGGAGTCGCCATAAACAGATCCCCCATTGGGTTTCGCCACTTGTCCCCAAATCCACTTTGCAAACTCTGTTGTTTTGACAGGTCCCTTTAAACTTTGGCAGCTAACCGTGCTCGAGGCTGCCATCGTGACCACACCTCTGCTCCTGGAACACACCAAGGCAGGTAAACCCGAACTGCAGATGGGACTTTGGACTGTGGCCACCAAGCACCTTAAATCCTCTACAACCATTTGCAAATATCTGTATACAGTACATGTCTTTTCCTCCCATAGGATAACATTACTGCGTTTGAGGCTCATACCTCAAATCTGACAGCTTTGTTATTCAACTGTTTTACTGTGTAAAAACAATTACAAACTAAAGTATTTACCTGATCCTGAAGATCTGGTATCTAAATGCTGTATAAAATAGTTATTTTTCACAATTGGCCTTGAGTTTCTTATTGAGTGGGTGTCTCATTTGTTGACTCTGTGTGTTCAACAAATGCTCAACACTCCCCTCTGATAAGCCTAAACTTCTTGACCACACTATCACAAATAGAGCACTTTAGGATTCTTAAAGCAAGTTCCTTTAAGCCAATAAGGGTCTCCTGGACTTTCTGCATAGTGTACCTCGTTTTGGTACACTACATAAATCGTAACCTTCCGACCCGTAGATACGCTAACCGTGGCGTTTCGAGAAAATGTAAAAATGTCGGGCCACTTATTAAAAGGCCCAATTGATGAAGGGTGCAGAGCAAGTGGCTTTTACTGATAAATAAGGATTTTAAGTTACATCAGGAAGAATACAGATATCGTCATTCGATTTTTTTTAATCATCTGCAGTATTAAACGGACTATAACAAGATTTGTCCATACAAAGGGTCACGGATAGGAGGGTGGCAGACTCCTTATCGCAGTTGGAAGATCTTTAATAAAAAGGTATCCATGGGAAAGTGTAATACGATCTTTGGGCAGCTTTTTGCAGAAGATTGACCCTCTTCAATAAATAGTGGGATCATGTTACCAAAAAGAAACCATTTAGTCCATGTCATCGTGTTCGCTTCTAGTAGAGGCATAACAACTGAGCTTTGAACATAAGGTGCACAATTTAATATTGACATCAAATAGAAGTTATGGAAGTCATATGTTGGGTCTTGAAAAATATGGTGTAAAGTGAATCTGGCCATCGAAATGCGTCGACGCTTGAATACACAATCCGTGGAGTGGCTGGAACTACAGTTATTGTATCGGACACCATTTATCGGGTTCCTGTTCCAACGTTTTAACACGGATGTGTGGTTTATATGACAAACTGTACTGTCTTTCTTTGTGTATTCCCCATGACATATTGTGCTGTCTTTTGTATGCATATGTTTAGTTGTTCGTATAATTTGTTGCTTTATTGAAATGTGTATTTACAATATGGTTGTATCTTTTTAGTTACACTTAGTAAAATTCTAATTTATTGATGTCATAATTATATATCTATGTAACGACTTATGATGTTGTTTTAATTGATAACTGATTTACATATGTTTTTATTTGGTTTTCTTAACAAAAATAAGAATAAAATAAATATATATTTTCTATTCCTTGTGTTTTGGCCCTAAGTATACAATTATATTCCTTGGATGAGGAACTGTCCCTTAAACCCCACATTACAAAATTTGTATCAACCTGTTTGTGAACAGTAAAGACTTTCAGGAAAGTGGTTCTCCATATTTACTGCCTCACAATCCTGGTCCATGTAGACTTTGATTTTTGCTCATTTCATGTGGATTTCTCGTAGTAGTCTACAATCCTCCAGCCTGTGAACACTCAACAGTACATTTTATCTTGGGGCTTCCTAGAGGAGAGCCCACTGTCTTCTGGTCGCTAGAATGCATAATCTTTGGTAGATCTTTTTACTACCAAACTACATACATATGGAATTCTCTCTTTGAATTCGAAATGATTTCCCATCACCTTTTATTTTGTCATAAGCTTAGTACATGTCTTTCTATTGCCTTCTAATGCGTGCCGAACCAACTGTGCATACCGATCTGTCGCCAGGTCCAGGGGTTGCTCCCGCACTGTAGAAATTCAGATTCATTTGTTCAGGGGAAGAAGGGACTGTCAGCTAGAAGTAGCTGAAACAATGCAATAGGTCTGGCATTTACGAGAATTCGAGCTATTGGCATTTTGCGATGCCAATAGCTTAAACTCTTGCAAATGCGAGACCAATTGCATTACAAATATGTTTTGTGTCAAAGCGCCCAATGCTGTGCCTAGACGTTAATGTAGGCCGTGCCCCTTTCTTTAGACAAGCTGCATCTAATGAAAGGGGCTTGGCCGACATTAAAGTGAAACCGCGGCATAGGGACTTTGACAAAAAAAGCATCTGTTAGTCAAGTTGACAAACAAATTCTTTGTTTTGTAAAAGCGCCCCATGCCGCGCTTTCACTTTAATAGCAGCCGCCACCTTTCTTTAGATGCGGCTTGCCTAAAGAAAGGGGTGCGTCCTCCATTAATGTGAAAGCGCCGCATGGGTGCTAGTAAACAAAATAAATAAATAAGCGTGGCGTTATACTTAAAGCGGACCGCGCTGCTAAAATAAAGAAAGAAAGAAATGCGGCCGCTATAGTTAAAGCAGACCGCCATTAGTAATTAAAATAAAAGCGAGCTGCGTGCTGGGACGTAGTGAGTGGAATAGGGGCAAATTATTGAACAAAATAGTGCTCACAGCCAAGATCAAGCAGACCGTGGAATAAGACAATTAAAAGGTCCAGTTGTATGGGAGGTTACAAGTGCAGACAAGGCGGTACGAAGGAGGGACTAACTAGCCTATTCAGGAATGAAAAGCAACCATTACGCAAGGACGGTAACAGGAGCCAATCGAAAAGATCGGCGGGACATGGGCGAAGCTTCAAGTCTCTACCTCAATACAGCATGCCTCGCAGAGCAGCACATGCCCAGGCTCGACCTAAAAAGGATTTCAGATGCTGTTTGGGGTGCGAAGATGAAATGTGAAAAGCATCACGTTTTTAATGTGCAAAGGTGGTCGTTGAACTAATCAAAAGAAAGAAATGGCAAAGAAGGGCTGAAGGCAGTGAGATGAGAAAGCAAGAAATGTAATTCGAAGAAAGCTAACGAGTTGTCTAACAACCCAGTAACAATGAGGGCTGATTTCACTCCTCTGCCAGCTAGAGTACATACCAGCTCTGCTGGACCCGGGGTCCTCCTGGAATAGTCTCAGATAGGGTAGGCGTGTCTGATTTGTGGTTACCTTTCACTCCCATGCTAAATGAGCACTTCCTTCCTCATTCCTGTGCTCACTGATTCTTGATGGAGTATCTTGTATCCCTGGTATGTGTTTTCTGTACTTAGGTTTATGTTTACTTGGTCTTATGTAGTCTTCGAAATAACTAAAGGAACAGGCATGGCGATTTTCATTCATGACATCATACCTTTAAATGGCTGAAGTTTTTGCCTTTGTGTAAAGAATGAGTTATACAACCGCTGCTGTTTGAAATACCAGTTGGCAGGGGACATAACATATACATAATAGTTGAGTGTGTATACGGCACTTTATCATTTATGTCTCAAAGTCTAGCTGTAGGAGAAAAGGAAGCATGTACAGAGCTTGCGTAAACCCCACAGTGCAGGTGTACGAAGTGACTGTCTGAAGGGATAGCAGTGTTCTGCTTCATTGCTTTTATTATCATTTTGCTGTGATAAAGTGGGGATGATCGTTTTATTGTACGTAGTTTACACTTATTGATTTTAACCGTTTTTTTTGCCAATTGCGCACAGTTCCGGTTTTTGCACAGGACCTTTTTTGTAGGTCCTACATAGAGGAAATACCGTGGGCAAGGCAGTGTACTAAAGGAGATGACCATGTTAAACAATTGTTGAAAAGACTGTTTTGGAACATTATTCCCCATGTCATAGCGCAAAACTTAGAATCTAAGCAGCGGGTGCGCCGCTGGCGCGCCTAAGGCGCACCAAAGGCAAGCCAGTCTGTGCCCGTCCAAGACCCAGCCAGCGCCAGGAACCCTAGATCTCCGCACCGCCAATGCTACGACCCGGCAGCACTGCACGTCCTCAACCCAGGCAGCAACAACAACTGCAAGCTAGCGTCACCGGCCGACACCCACGGACCCTTCAGCTGTCACCGCTGCCGGCACACCTGCAGCACCGCCAAGACCACAGACACAGCGCAACCCACCCGCAAGAACCCACCTGAACTGAAGACCGTGCAATGCATCCTCCTCATCGTCCAATCCCTCCCCAAACATGCCACAGAAATCTGGGACCTCCTTGACAGCACCACCCCGGAGGTAGCATTCCTCACTGAAACATGGACAAACACCTCTTCGGACCGGACATCGTCATCACCATCCCTTAAGGATACAAGATCTCCAGGAAGGACCGCCCCAACTGCCCGGGAGGAGGAATCGCCATCGTCCACAAATCCACTCTCCGCCTGAGCCCACAGACCTGATGGAACACCTTCACTTCAAGATACTGGCCAGCCCCACCACCACCCTCCGAGGAACCCTCATCTACCGCACCCTGGACCTCACGGACATTTTGCCGAATCCATCATGCACATCATCTCCCCGCAGGCCATCTCATCCACCAATTACACCCTGCTAGGAGACCTCAACTTCCACCTCGACAACCAACGGGACCCCAGCACCAGATCCCTCCTGGGCAACCTCCACAACAGTGGACTCCTCCAGATCGTGACCGAACCCACGCACTCAGCAGGACACACCCTCGACCCCCTCTTCACAACAGGAAACTCCCTCACCTTCAGCCACATCACGAACTCCCATGGACCGACCATCGATGCGTCCACTTCACCTTCAGAACACCCACCATCCACAGATACCAGCACGTGCTCCCACAAAGAAATTGGACTAGAATCACCGACGACCATCTAACCTCATCACTCAGCAACTCCACCCGACCATCGCAGAAAATGACGACCCCAACGCCGCAGCCCAAACCCTGCACAGATGGATCACCGACAGCGCCAACACCTTAGCCCCCCTCAAGAAAAACAACAACACCCACGCCAAAAAAGCTAGCTGGTTTACCACCGGACTTCGAGAGTCCAGATGCACTTGCCGCCGCCTCGAAAAGGACTGGAGGAGTAACAAATCCACAGAAGCCCACAACAACGTCAGAGCCGCCACCAAAGTCCACCACCAACTCATCAGAAACACAAGGAAAAAAGCGATTGAAGACAGAATCTCCACCCACACACACAACACCAAAGAACTCTTCCACATCATTAAGGAGTTCGCCCAACCTATCAGCGAGTCCACAGACATCCCACCCTCACAAGACCTCTGCGACAAACTCAGCACCTTTTTCCACCACAAAATCAAGAGCATTTGCGACAACTTTGATGAAAACAACCAACACACTGAACCTTCACCAACCACTCCCGACACCATGAAGCCAACGGTCAACAACTGGACAGCCATCACCACCGAAGACACACTGAAGACAATGAACTCAATCCACTCTGGGGTGCCCACGGACCCCTGCCCCCACGACATTTTCAACAGAGCCGCCGACACCATCGCACCCATGCTCCGCCACACCATCAACCGCTCCCTGGCAACCGCATCGTTCCCTGATGACTGGAAACACGCCGAGATCAACCCCCTCCTCTAGAAACCCTCGACGGACCCCACCGACCTCAAATACTACAGATCTATATCCCTGCTCCCCTTCCCAGCAAACTTTATCGAGAAAGCCATCAACAGCCAACTCGCCACATTCATCGAAGAACACAACATCCTCGACTACTCCCAATCCGGCTTCAGAAAAAAAACACCGCAAGGAAACCGCCCTCTTTGCCGCAACAGACGACATCCGCACCCTACTGGACAAAGGAGAAACAGCAGCCCTCATCCTCCTCGACCTCTCAGCGGTTTTCGACACAGTCTCTCACCGCACCCTAATACGCAGACTCCACGACGCAGGGATCCAAGACAAGGCCCTCAACTGGATCTGCTCCTTCCTCTCCGGCAGAACGCAGCGGGTCAGACTCTCCCCTTTCCTCTCGGACCCTACACCATCCACCTGCGGAGAGTAGGGCTGAGGGCTGACCCCCCAGGGGTCATCCCTCAGCCCTACTCTCTTCAACGTCTACATGGCTCCGCTTGCCCCCATCGTCAGAACCTACGGAATCAACATTGTGTCATATGCAGACGACACCCAACTCATCCTGTCCCTATCCAACGAACCCAACACCTCCAGACACAATTTTTGAGAAGGCATGGAAGCCGTCGTAAAATGGATAAAAAACAGCTGCCTTCAACTAAACACCAACAAAACAGAAGTACTCCTCATGGACCCACACTCTGACTCCTGGAACGACACCTGGTGGCCCCCCGCCCTCAGAAGTCTGCCCACCCCCATGGACCACGCACGCAACCTGGGAATCATCCTGGACTCCGAACTCAAAATGGACCGCCAGATCAACGCCGTCTCGTCCTCCTGCTTCTTCACCCTTCGCCTCCTAATGGATCCCCCTAGAACACAGAAAGACCGTCACTCATGCCCTGGTCACCAGCAGACTCAACTACTGTAACACACTCTACGCCAGAATAAACAAAAACCCTAGCACAAGCTACAGAACACCCAGAACGCCGCCGCAAGACTGGTACTCAACCTGCCAAGACACTGCCACACCTCCCAGCACCTGCGCACACTCCACTGGCTCCCCATCGAAGCTAATCACCTTCAAGATGCTCACCCACACTCTCAAGGCCCTCCACGACACCGGATCAGCATACCTGAACAGCTGACTCAAATTCCACACACCCCAAAGGACCGTACGATCAGCCCAGCTCTCCTACGCCATGGTCCCCCGCACCAGAAAGACCAGACCAGGCGGCCGCTCCTTCTCCTTCCTCGCGGCCAGAGCCTGGAACGCCCTCCCTCTCCACCTCAGACAGACAACATCTCTCCCCATCTTCACAAGAAACCTCAAAACATGGCTCTTCGACAGACCCCCTCCTTGGTGGACTGGAACGTGCGAAACCCCCCACCCCAGCGCCTTGAGACCCTCATGGGTGAGTAGTAGCGTTTAACAAACATGTGATTGATTGATTGATTAAATTAAAAACTAACCCAATTCCATGCTCAAATGCTAGTTCACTGAATGTTGCTCCTTATTCTACCAAAAATCCTGCAATTCCACCCCCCTCCAAAATACTTTTATAAGAAGTATAAGTAAATCTGAGAGACACTTCTAATTACAGATTGCTTAGCTTGGAATATACCCAGGCATCAGACTGGATCCGGAATAATTTGGAGTACAACCACTGCGTTCCTGTAGGTGGCGCACTGACATCAGATCTTTCCTTTCCAAGCCAGATGGTGTTGATCCGCTTTGAGCTACCCCTCAGTCAATTTTTGACTGGATTTTTTCTTGACGTTTTGTTTGACTCATTTGAGAATTTTATGCTGGTGTGAGGTCATGTCACCCAAGAACCCGGCAGGTTTCAAACCATGTAGGCCTTGGCACAGGCAACCCCCACTTGGTGTTTTCTGGTGCTTGGAGCTGGACCACAACTTCAGAACCTGTGAGAACCGCAGCGCCATACACCCCAAGGTGCTGAGGAAGCGCTCCCTCTAGCCCCATCGTCGCCCATTGTCGGTCGACTCTGATGCCAGAGGTCCTGATCGCGCGGAAGGTCCCAGGACCATTTGCGAAGCACTTCCCGATGGTCGTTGTCACACTCTAAGTCGTTGGGTAAGTAAGGTAAGTCCCACCAGCATAAGAAGTTGAAGAGGTCTACGACTTCGCCACATTTGTTCAAGTCTTCTGACGAAATGCAGGAGCGCTGGCACTCCAGGCCCTGTTAGTCTGCAGAACCTGAACCAAGGTCCTCTCCTCTCTTCCCCGCTTTTCCCAGAGCTGGCGTGACCCCCACCCAGCTAAATGAGTTTTATGAGGCCATGCACCTCATATTTGGGTGGCCCGGCCCTTCTGGAGGACCTTCAGTTCCCTTGGGCACAGTAGGGGCCCCTACTGGATCCATGCCAGTGGGTTTGTGCTCTGCGCCATTCGGGCAACAGGGATCGCATGCTGGATCTGCAGCAGAGCCACCAGCGAGACCGATACCGTCCTCGGGCCCAGCTCCAGTGCAGGCGCCCCTGGTGCCACCAGTGCCCCTAGATGGCACCGCCCAAGCGTTAGTTTCGACTCGACATGGAGCTGGATGGGCATCGTCCGAAGCAGACTTCAACATTGACTGAGTCCATGCTTTCTGGAGTGGAGGCAGTGTCTTATTTATTTGCTAGGCCTGGAGAGGGAGACAAATAGGAGGGGTGTATGAACCTCATGGTTACATCACGAACCTCATGGTTACCAGCTCCCAGGACAGGAACAGTACCACTGATATGAGGAACTGGTGGAGGCCACTGGGCTATTCAGTGCACCCACCCCTAGCCCCCTCTCTCAAACCATGGATACGGAGGAGGGAGCCTCTTCTGCAATGATGGCGCTGAGGGTGGCTGAGGTCTTGGACCTTCAGTTGCCCAGGGTGGCCATCAAGACGAATGTCTTGACGGAGGGCTTCAGCCGGGAGTGAACCCTTACTCCCCTTCACTGAACCCCATACAGACTTCCTACTCGGGCCTGGTCCAAGCCCTAAAAAGGGACTCCTGTGTATAAGACACTTGCCCGCTGCCATCGCCCCACTCCTGTTTTGGAGGAGCTCCGAGCCATACTTACCCAGACTATTACTGATGCAAAGTTCACCATAAGGTGTGGGCTTGAGGCGACCGACTCGCTGAGCACAGCGATTTCATTGTCAGTGGCCTTGCGTCGTCACTCCTGTCTGAGAATGACTGGCTATTCGGTGGATGTCCAGCCTACCCTCAAGGATATGCCCGTGTTAAAGACAGCAGCGTTATGGTCAGGTTCTTAGGTTTGTTTATGACCCCTCACCAACCCTGATCCGCCTTCTGTCCCTTTCATAGCCACGGAAGGGGTCTCCAGCCGCGCCTATACCCTCTCAGCCAACCGGCTTCCCAACCTTTTTGTGGTTGAGGGCACTTGTCCAATCAACAAAGTGGGACAGGCAGCCAGCGGTCGATTCAGTTCACCAACCCCCCCGGCAGCCGCCGCCTCTAAGCTTCTTTAGTTTGCTCTCAGACCTTCTTTGGCTCCCAGTGTGAGGCAGTCTGATGTCACTGGCGATCAGTGACATCAGACTGCTGGGTCCTCCAGATCATCCAAAGGAGCTACTCCCTCCCCTTTGTGACTACCCCACCACCCATGCCACCCACTTACGATTGGCTGATGGAAGATCACCTCTCCTTGCTCCGTCAAGAAGGGCAGGCTCTCTTGGCCTAGAGGGCCACAGAGAGGATGCCAGCATCATAAGTAGTTTGATGGTGTCATTCCGGCTACTTTCTGATACCAAAGAAGGACAGAGGATTTCCCACCTATCCTAGATCTGTGCCTTCTCAGCCTCTTCTTGAAAAAGGAGAATTTCAAGTTCTGTCAGCCCTAGACCTGGGAGACTGGATGGTAGAATTGAACTTGCAGGGCCTATATTTTCACATACCTATCCAGCCTTCACGCAGACTTTTTCTGCTGTTCACAGTGGGCTAAGAGCACTTTCATTTTAATGTGCTCCCTTTCGGCCTTACCAGCGCCCCTCGGGTGTTAGCGAAAGTGATGCCATGATTGCAGCTCATCTGTGGAGGTTGGGGTTCCAGTCTTCCCACACCTTGACCATTGGCTGTTGAAGGTGGACTCACTCCAGACAGTCATCTCCCACCTTCAAACTACGACGATTCTCCTGCGCTCGCTGGGGTTCACTATCAACATGCCAATGTCACACCTGACTCCCTCTCAGATGCTCCCTTTCATCTGATCTTTTCTGGACACAGTACAGTTTTGGGCCTATCCTTCCAAATGGCACATCCAGGTTATTCAGGCTATAATTCCGATGTGTCAGCCTCTATCCTGGATTTCAGCAAGACTGACTCTGAGGCTGTTCGGCCTCATGGCCTTCTGCTGGATTCCCATGCCCAGTGGAACATGTGGGCTCTGCAGTGGGACCTGAAGTCCCAGTGGGCACTGCATCAGTGAAATCTCTTTGACATGGTCCAGATCTCAGTGGGAACTGAAAAAGATCTGCAGTGGTGGCTAACAAACCGCAATGGGTTCAACGGCAGAACCCTCTCCCTTCCCCAACCGAAGATGACTAGTGACAGACACATCACTGTTTGGCTGAGGTGGCCATCTGGGAGAGGTGGAGATCAGAAGACTATGGTCTCTGGCAGAGTGTGGGCTCCACCTCAACCTTTTGGGGTTACGGGCAATTAGCTTGGTACTGAGAGCCTTTCTTTTTTCGATCAGCCGAGGACTGGTGCAGGTGTTCACTGGCAACACCACTGCCATGCGGTATTGCAACAAACAGGGCTGTGTGGAGTTGTGGACCCTTTGTCAGGAGGCCCTGCATCTCTGGACATGACTGGAACATAGGGCATTTCCCTGGCGGTTCAACACCTGACAGGCTCTCTGAACGCCAGAACAGACAAAGTCAGCCAAAGATGCCTACCGGATCACAAATGGCATCTCCGTTTAAAGGTGATGCAAGGTCTCTTCCAGCAATGGGGAGGGCCTTGATGGTCTATTCACCACCGCCAAGAACGTGCAATATCAGCAGTTCTGTGCTCTGCAGTTTCCAGGGTGACTCAAGCTTAGAGCTGCTTTTCGTCTTGAGTGGAGCTCCAACCTCCTGTACGCCTTTCCACCAATACAACTCCTGCCTAGAGTTCTCAAGAAGATCAGGAACGATCTGGTCTAGGTCATTCTTGTTGCACTTTATTGAACACTGAGAGTCTGGTATCCCGAGCTGTTGAGCATGGCCATCAATTCTCCGATTAGGCTGCCCCATCGAGCAGATCTTCTGTTGCATCAACAGGAGAGGGATCTGCACCTGAACCTGTGCACCCTCCACCTTCATGTGTGGAGATTGAGTGGCGACAGTTGACAGCTTTCGACCTTCCTCTCAAAATCTGTAATGTTATTCTGGCGGGCAGGTGTCCCTCCTCCAAGTCGGTATATGCCTGCCTTTGGGACAACTTTGTGTCATTGTGGGCTTCTCTTGATGTTGAACCCCTTTCTGCATCCATAATGAAGTTGTATTGTTCCCATTATCCTTGGCCCAGCAGGGCTCTGCTCTGGGCACAGTTAAGGGTTACCTCTCTGCCATCTCTGCATTTTTGCAGTTGCCTGACCAACCCTCTCTCTTTAAGTAACCTATAGCGGCTAGATTCCCTAAAGGTCTGCAACATATGTTTCCCGCTACACCATTCATCATGCGTCAGTGAGACCTCAACTAGTCCTCACTTTTTTCATGTGTACACCATTGTAGCCTCTCCGCAATTGCGTACTCTCCTTATACTACCTTCTATCCGGACAAGCTGGTTCCTCTGCCACGTGCCCCCTTCCTTCTGAAGATTGTGACTTAATTCCATGTAGGCCAGAACATCACCCTGCTTACTTTCTTCGCTTCACCTCATCCCTCCAAAGAGGAGGAGAGACTCAATGTGTGACCTCAAAATAGCGTTGCCGTTCTACCTTGACCTCACAAGAGAATTCTGGGTGGATGATTAACTATTCGTGGGTTATGTCGAAGCAATAAAAGAAAGACAGTGCAGTAAAGGACCATCTAGGATTCTATAGGGATTTTTATCTTGTCACAACCCACTGGCACTTTCTACCACAAAGAGGGCCCTCACTGCAGAAAACAGGACCCTTTCCAACATTTTCCTCTCACCTTCACCAGCTGCATCTCCACCTCAACACTAACATCATGATGAAGCAGTCCAGCATCTTCTAATCCCAGTTAAACACTACATAGTCCATTGAGATTCCAGCTCACATTTCTTACCCCTCACTGGACCTCGAGCACTTGCCTCCTGCCAGGTGCTCCAGGAAATCCACGATAGTGGACTGTGTCCACTATCAGGACCTCCTCACTTATCTACTGACTTCTTTCTCCATCTACCACGCCTATGCCTCAGTTTATGCAATCCACAGCCCTGAATTCTTGTGTACCCTCTACTTTAACGTATGCTATGCTGTCAAATAAACAAATTATTAAAATGAAAGAATGTCTACATTGGAAAGTCACTGCGCTTTCCTTTGTGGATTGAAAAGGAAGACAGTCTTAGAGGGTTAAAGAGTAGAGTGGGCTGACAAGCGGGCTCAAAATGAGATGCAGTTTTTTATGTACCAATAATAGTTTCATCTTTTTTTCGTTGTTTCAGGAGAACTTAGTTGAAAGCAAGCATCACAAACTTGCTCGAAGTTTGAGAAGCGGCCCGTCCGACCATGATCTGAAGCCTAACGCAGCCACCCGCGATCAACTCAATGTAAGTTGGTAGATAAAAGGATTTTTTATTGCACTGAGATTATTATTTGAGCCAATCTTACGTGTGTAGCGGCTTCTTCCATCTTTGGCAGTGGGTCTGTGTAGCCACTTACCCAGATTTAAATAAATATATATGATGCAAGCTCAACCGCTAGGGAGCAATATGTGAATATAATTTGAAGACCACTTTGTGCAACAATTCTCATTCAGGGACCAGGAAGGGAACAACCTCCTCTAGGCTATTGCTATATGCATTGTTATAGTTTTGTAATGTTATAGTTTTGTAAAGCGCATGGATGCCCCAGCAAAGGGGAGTCCCAGCGCTGATCTCAAACAGATAGAGGAGCGGGGAGGGTAGCAGAAAAGAGAAGCAGATTACTTAGGAAAGAGATATGTTTTTATAGCCTTCCGGAATGACACATGATTTTGGATGCTTCTGATGTTCGCAGGGAGGGAATTCCAGAGTTTAGGAGCAAGAACACGAAAAGAGCACCCTCCTGCCCTGGCTCTCTTAACCCGCGGAACAGACGCCAGGTGCTGACTAGAAGAGCGCAGCTGGCGGGTGGGTGTGTAGGGCGTGAGAAGATCAGCTAAAATATTGGGGGATTGGAGCGTTCAGGATTCTATGGGAGATACAGAGGGCTTTGAAGTTGATTTGTTTCTTCATCGGAAGCCAGTGTAATCTGCTGATGAACTTTGAAATTAGAGCAGATTCTCGGCAGGCCGAAGAGCATCCGAACTGCAGCGTTTTGCGCCCTTTGTATGCGATGCATCTCTGCTCTATTTGCCCCTAGGTACAAGGAGCTTGCGTAATCCAGCCTAGATAGTACAGTGGCCTGGATACGTTTTTTTTATTTTTTTATTTTTTTTTATTGCAGATTTATATAGTGCGAATTCGACCCGAAGGTATTGGAGCGCTTTACATGAGCACCGGTTACTTACACATTCAGGCACAGGGAGATTAAGTGATTTGCCCAGAATCACAGGATGTGGACATGACCCAGAGGCTCGAACCCTGGTTTCCAGCACCAAAGTTGGCAGTCTAGCCGACGGACCACATCCTCTCCAATAATAACCTGACGGGTGTCAGCATCGAAAAAACTCAGCAGAGGTTTAGGACTGCGTAGGAGCCCAAAGCAGACTCCAGCTACGGCCTTTGTTTGAGATCACGGGGTTTTAGGAGACAAGGGTACCCCGATATGTGAACCTGGGGTGATAATGAAGAGTTAAGAACAATGGTTCAAGTATGGCCCAAAAGGGTCCAATAGAAAAGGTGACCCAAGCAGGGTCACTTGTTTTTTAAGAGAAGTGAAATCAATTCCGTAGACAAAGTACGTAAAGGGTCATGTAGGTCAAAACATAACAGGTATTTATTTAAACAAAGTCAATTTTAGAATGCTCACATAATAAGAAAGCTTGGTGTGAAATAGTGATAGTTGTTTTAAAAAGACATCGCATTGACAACAATATAGTAGTTGAATTCCATAATTGAGCTTTACAGGTTATAAGGAATTCATGTTGTGGGGTGCTCGACGGCGTTTCGAACCCAATTATTGGGGTTCATCTTCAGGACAGTGGTGAGCATGTATTTTGAAGTTAACTGCCCGTAAAGTTCCTAGAGTCTCCAAAGTGGGAGGCAGGGGCTTTAAAGGTTAATGATTTTAAAACAAGCAGCTTGGCAGTACATAGATCCGCCTGGAGAATATATAATTTTCTTTAGAGGGGCGACAGGGCAGTAAATGGCAGCCTGAGGCCGAGCAGTCAGAGACGTCCTGCAGCTGTTGGGGCTTGCTGATGAATGTGGGTTTGAGATCACAGCAAGTTACAACTGACTGTCATTAGTCAGGAATACATTTTATTCCAGAAATAGACAATGGATGAAGCAAATAGTGTGACACAATCTTGATCATAGGTGGATCAATTTTCAAAATGTTGACACGTAGATGTAGCAAATGAACAGCCGACACGTGTTTCGCCGTTATACGACTGTCTCAAGGCTGTTAACAAAACAATGGCAAATTGCTCGATTTTAATACAAGAAGGAATTCTTACTTTAATCTATTACTATTCAACACTCAGTTGATAATAAGAATAACAATAAAAAGTGCACGATACCAATAGTGCCAGAAAGTAGTAGACCCAGATACAGGTGTAATAGAAGTCTGTGTAGGAAAAGGTACAGAGTTGTGACTAGCAAATGACCCGACTTACCAATAACCAAAACAAACCCAAAGTGAAAAAGAATAAAAGGAAAGAACGAAAATGGGAACTATACCAGGTAAAGCACCCTTAAGGGTTCTACCATCCAAGGATGGAATAGATTAATAAAGAGAGAAGAATTAGAAAAATAAAATTCAAAGTTCTGCATTTACCTCAAGATAATGTCTGAATGCAGAAAAAACAGCCAAGGACACCCTTGTCTTATCTTGTCCAAAGATTCAAAGGCGTAAGTCCATTTCAATTTTTAATCTGTGAATCACAGTGTATCAAAAAAAGGTCACTAAAAGAGAGGCATATATAGACTCATTAGATCAGTGCAGCTTCTATGCACCCTTTTGAAACAAATATGTAATTATGGAGCTAAGGAGTCGTTAGAGGCAAAACAGATAAGACCCTCTGATATATATAGTAAACCTCCAAAATATTGCTGCATATCTTCCAGACAAACCAATATAGTTGAAATGAGTTAAAACGAGTAAACGGAAAATTGTATAAAGAACTAAAGTATGGCAACACTGTCAACCAAAATGGTAACTCCGAAAGCAGTTAACATTTACGGAGTTATCCAGTAATATGGTGATATAATCAAAACATTGCACCTCAAAAAAGAAACCCGAATGGTTTAGAATACCCCCATGTACGGTTATCCGCTCATCCAATAATGGTGAGTGAGCTGGGAAAACTCGTTGTAATAATCAGGTAAATGCTAGTGTCCCATGCCCCTAAGTGAGCACCAATTTTCTGTTCTAATCTAAGAAAATCAGAAACAATGTACCCGAAAGCATCTATAAAAAATTATTAGTAAATTTACATAGGGATTTACACTGAGTCACTATCAAATTGGTGTCATGAGGTTTAGCCCGAGTAGTTAAAATGTCCCAATGTGTGGTTATCGGCTTACATAAATAGCGAGTGAGCAGGAAAAAGTTAATTGTTTACGTAAACTGGAGGCCTCTTGGATTTGCAAATTGAGAACAGTGGACTAAGGTCTCAATATTAAAAAAGACATGTTTGTATTTCCTAGGGATTGAATCATCTGTGGTGATAATGTGTACTATCCTCCAACTCGTAGCCAATAAGTAGAGAAACTAGGGGAAATTTTCATGTGCTTCTCTTATATATGTATCCAGCACTTTACCCTTGCGTGATATAATTATTTTTGTACTGTACTGTACAGCAATGTCCACTTACAACATTACTGTGGTTAGCAGTAATGATTCTATTGTAAGAAATTGAGATTGACATCTAAACGTAGTTTTAAAACACATGATGTTGTTCTAAGATCTGATTAGAACTGTTTCTTATTCTCACTACTTGCATGGGGCTAGCTATCTGATTACGCTTGCTCTTGCTCCTTACATGAATTTGAGTTTAAGTTTACGGTGTGTTGTTTTTGATCCCCCTTAGACCTTTGAAATGCTAAGGTTCTCAGGGTTAGCTGTCTTGCTGATTTACGTAGTTATTTTCCGACACCAGTCTATTTTATTTCTGGTGTAATTTTCTGACCCAGATTATAGAACTATTTTTAAACTTGACCAATTATTGTGTCACATAACAGTATAAAGGATATTATTTATTCTGTGCCAAGACCCTCTTTCTCCCTTACATTTCGTGGTTATTACAGAAATGACATTTAGGTTAAGGCTATACTCGAGTTCTTTCCCGCTTACAATTTAGAATACCTAAACCTTTATATATTGGTTATGTCGTTCATAGCGCTAATGTGTAGTTCAACAAAGTTTTGCTGAACTACAAAAATGGCAACGCTCCTGCGCAATGGACGTAATAAGTGGATGCGCTTTGCAACGCTGTTCACGCACGGGAGATACGTTCTAGCACATATACGGAAGTACCTCCATGGCGGCTACACAAACATTTTGACTGTGAGCTGGGAGCTACGCTATATTGGGCAAGCCTTGCGATATGTAGTTGGTATTGATTAAATGTATACCCAATTGGAGGTTCATTAATAATCTTTATAGATGCTTCTGTGAATATATATATATATATTTTTCTTCTTCGTACTTTGTAGATCACAACAGAAGGTTGGTGCTTTTCTGGAGGCATGATACACTAGCCTCTACTCGTTTATTATAACGAGTTTTTCCTGCCCACTCGCCATTTAGGTAAGCCGATAACCGCACATTAGGATATTTTACCTACTCGGGCTAAACCTCATGACACCAATTTGATAGTGTATATCCGTATGTAGATTTACTAATAATTTTTTATAGATGCTTTCGGGAACATTATTTCTGTTTTACTTTTTAGATTATAACGGAAGAATGGTGCTCACTTAGGGGCATGGGACACTAACATTTACAGGATTATTACAACGAGTTTTCCCAGCTCACTCGCCATTATTGGATGAGCGGATAACCGTACATGGGGGTATTCCAAACCATTTGGGTTTCTTTTTTGAGGTGCAGTGTTTCGATTATATCACCATATAACTGGATACCTACGTAAATGTTAACTACTTTCGGAGTTACCATTTTGGTTGACAGTATTGCCATACTTTAGTTCTTTATGCAATTTTCCGTTTACTCACCTTTTCCGTTTTAACTCATTTCAACTATATTTTCAAATAGGTGAGTCCAGCATACCTTACTGGTTTGTCTGGAAGATATACAGCAATATTTTGGAGGTTTACTATATATATCAGAGGGTCTTATCTGTTTTGCCTCTAACGACTCCTTAGCTCCATAATTACATATTTGTTTTAAAAGGGTGCATAGAAGCTGCACTGATCTAATGAGTCTATATATGCCTCTCTTTTGTGACCTTGTATTGATACACTGTGATTTACAGATTAAAAATTGAAATGGACTTACGCCTTTCAATCTTTGGACAAGATAAGACAAGGGTGTCCTTCGCTGTTTTTTTGCATTCAGACATTACCAATCTATTCCATCCTTGGATGGTAGAACCCTTAAGTGTGCTTTACCTGGTTATAGTTCACATTTTCGTTCTTTCTTTTTATTCCTTTTCACTTTGGGTTTGTTTTGGTTATTGGTAAGTCGGGTCATTTGCTAGTCACAACTCTGTACCTTTTCCTACACGGACTTCTATTACACCTGTATCTGGGTCTACTACTTTCTGGCACTATTGGTATTGTGCACTTTTTATTTTTATTCTTATTATCAACTGAGTGTTGAATAGTAATAGATTAAAGTAAGAATTCCCTCTTGTATTATAATTGAGCAATTTGTCACATTGTTTTGTTAACAGCCTTGAGACAGTCGTAGAACGAAGAAACACGTGTCAGCTGTTTATTTGCTACATCTACGTGTCAACATTTTGAAAATTGATCCACCTGTGATCAAGATTGTGTCACACTACTTGCTTCATCCATTGTCTATTGCTGGAATTCAATGTATTACTGACTAATGACAGTCAGTTGTAACTTTCTGTTGTGCTGTGCTCTGTTGTTTGAATTTGTTTAATTTATGTGTATGGAGAAATTCTTTTCACTATGTACTGAGTAACACTGTGGGTGGCACAGTGTTTGCATTGAGCACACCCGTAAAACGTATTGAGATTTACATTTGCAAAGTTAACAGAGGTGCTGGCTGTTTTTTCTAAAACCACTGCCATCATTTTGTACATACCGCTTTTGTTTGAGCCTGGAGGGTCAAAGCAGAATCAACCCAAACGCCAAGGTTTTTAACTGTCTGTTTGGGGGCAAGCAGGGGGCCTAGGGTGGACGGCAACCAGAGCTCACTCCACAGATGAGTGTTTTTACCCACCAACAGGATCTCAGATTTGCTGGCATTCAATTGAAGACAGTTAGATGTCATCCATCCGCAATAGCTGTTAGAACATCTTTAAATTTGAATGTGTTCTGGGTGGAGTTGTCAGATAACGCGACCACTAACTGTGTCTCATCTGCATAGGGCTCTGTCCTTAACGAATGCTGCGATGGGTTGAATGTAGATATTAAATAGAGTAGGGCTCAAAGCAGATCCTTTAGTAACCCCTTGGCGCACAGTGTGCGTCTGATAATAGAAGGGAGTGGCAATCACTTGGCAGGATCTCTCACATAGAAAGGAGGAGAGCCAACCCAAGGCCGAGCCACCTATGCCAATATCTTGTAAGTGCTGCAAAAGGATCTGATGGGACACCATATCAAATGCAGCGCTCAGGTCCAGAAGGATCAGTGCCGAGGCTCGTCCTGCATCCAGTGATATCCGCAAATGTTCCGTTACAGCCAGAAGGGCAGTTTCAGTTCTATGTCGTGGACGGAAGCCATTTTGAGAGGGGTCTAGCAGATTGTTGGCTTCTATGAAAGCGGTGAGAATGGAGTTGATATAAGCTTTGGTGACCTTAGATACCAGAGGGAGGAGAGCGATAGGGCGACAATTCTCTGGCTTGGAATCATCCAGAGTGGTTTTTAGTAGTGGAATCTCCTTAGCGTGTTTCCAGGCGATGGGGACTACAGCAGAGGACATAGACACATTTATGAGATCACAAAAAGGGGGAAGGAGCTGGGGTAGGAATTTCTGAAACTGATCAGGTTTGAGGGGATCCATCTCCAGTGTGTGGCTATGGTGTGTAGAATGCTTCAGCTTATATGTTTTAGGTCCCACTTCAGAAGTGTCCTAGAAGATATTGAGGAAATGCCAGGTCTGGTTTTCTGATTTCTCGAATCTGCCTCTGCCATATTTTACACATTGCTGCAGCTAACCGGCAGAAACTTGGATTCTGATGGTTTTCACCACAAAACTTACCTGGCAGAAGTAAACGAGAGGGGTGTGTTAGTAATGCCCCACATCATCTGATAATAATTGAAATACTTCTAAAAGGAAAAAAAATGAGAGGTCAGTGTGCTGCAGAACCTTTTGAAGGCTCTTTGTTTAGATCTTACTGGTGTATTTCCCCAAACTAACACAGTATTGAACACAAGATAGGCTTAAATCCCAGGTAAATAGGGTGGAGGCAAGATGGCGGCCGCTAAGAAGGCTGTTAGTGGCGCTAGTAGGCTATTGAGGGTTGTGTTCATGATCTGAGACCCATGTAAGGACGGAAGAGACGGAAAAAATAACCCAACTCGATTACTGGAACCCCCTTTCTATCCCCCATGCGATATCCTTGCAGGAAAATTTGTTCCGTTTGGTCTAGAGTCCTGCTCCGGGCAGCTAGACAATTTACAGAGAAATACCTGATCTGGCTGTTGCACCAGAGGCGGAGAAGCGGTTTGTTGATGGCTCCTAAGGTGGCGGCGAGCTCCGCAGCCATCAAGCCGGCAGCAGCCGCTCGAAAGGCTCGAGGTGAAATGTCAATGGATCCAGCGGCATCTGTACAGTCCCCCGGCCGCCCGCAGCAGATCCTCTCACCAGATCCGCCGGTACTGAGGAGAGGAAGAGGCGGAGCAATCAGCAAGAACCGCCCGGCTGGTCCGTCCGTAGTGGAGCTTCTCCGGCGTACGACGGAAGCGCAGGCTACAGTAGCGGCTGGGGTAGTGGGAGCAAGTAAGGACGGCGAAGCTGAGGACGGCGGCGACCGGGGGCAGAACAAGGAGGTGAGTCGGGAAGACAATCGGGAGGAGATCTAGAGCGGCCCAGGCGCAGACGGTACTGTCTCGATTCATCCAAGGGAAAGGGAGGTCGATGAGGAGATCCCCCCACCCCCCTCGGCTGATATTGGAGATGAGGGGAATGCCATTGTAATAATACAGAAGCTTGTAAAGCGCGACAGCTACCCCAAACAGGGGCGTCCCGGCGCTGACATCAGGCAATAGCATAGGCAAGGAAAGGTCGGCAGCCACTCCTGTTATATTAGACTGAATTGAAAAGCCAGGTCTTCAAAGCTTTCCGGAAAGCAAGTTCTGTGTTAGCCAGGCGGAGGTGACCTGGCAGGGAGTTCCACAATGTGGCTGCTCTAACCGAGAAGGTTCTCCCACCCAGGCGAGTTTTCCTAAAGTGGAGAGAGTGAAGCAGGTTTTGGGCGTTAGAACGCAGTACGCGGGACTGTATGTAGGGGCGTAGTCTGTCTTTCAGATATCTTGGACATCTGCCACTTAGAGCCCTGTAAGTCAAGGTCATAGCCTTAAAAATGATTCTCTTCTCTACTGGCAGCCAGTGGAGTTTCAAAAGATGCGGAGAGACATGGTCTCGAAAAGGCAGGCGACAGACCAGTCTCGCAGCCGCATTCTGTACCAATTGAAGTCGGTGAATCGCATATTTAGGGAGGCCAAGGTACAGGGCATTAGCATAGTCCAGCATCGAGGTGACTGTTGCGTGGACTACCGTTTTACGGCAGTCTTCAGGTAAGCAGTGCAAAATTTTCCTTAGGTTTTTTAATTTGCTAAAACAAGTAGCAGAGACTTGCTGGATTTGAGCTGAGAGGGAGAGATCTGTCTCCCATCTCACCCCCAAGTTCCGGATGCATTTGGCGGGGGAGGGCGGTCGACCCATTTCCACTGGCCACCACAGCTCGGCGTCAGGAGCACTGCCTTGACCGAAGAACAAAACCTCGGTCTTCCCCGCATTCAGTTTGAGTTCGTTTGAGTTCATCCAGACCGCAATGTCTCGTAAGCAGCCCTTAAAATTGTAGTACTACTAGAGGAGAACGCTACCGGTGAAGCATGGAATCCCCCCCTAGCCTCCCCTGAAGGGTTGGCGGCTGAAGTGGCAGTAAACATGACCAAACAAGATAAAAAAGGGGAGAACATTGATGGCAATAATAGTAGACAGATCAAGGCAAATAAGACAGGCAAAGCAGGGATGGCTCGCGAAGATGAGAGCCAGAAAAGAGGATTACCGATGATTTCTAATTTGGAACTGAGTGGAGCGACTGTGTCAACAGAGTCACTAGATAAATCTAAAGCTGAACTAGATAAGGAACCCAATGATAGTTTTTTTCTCGGTCTCGGAGTGGTCCGATGAGGTCCTGAGTACATCACATGGAGCTACTAGCTCCGAATTAGAATCTGTAGACAGTGATCTAGATCACCCTTCGACAGCTAAAAAATCTTCTGCAAAAAGTGCTATACAAAGTCGGGGGAAGAAAGATTTAAAATGGTATTATTCTTCTGCTGCTCCGCTAACTGGTCCACTCCCGAGCAAATCACCACTGGAGACTAATGGGATCAATGAAACATCCCCCACACTTGATATAATTCACCAAGCTATCCTTGCGCATAGGGAAGAAACACGCCAAGATAGTCGGAAAACCCAGGCAGCTATGAGGAAAATGCAGGGGGTTGTCAGGAAACTTTCAAAAACATGCTTCAATATAGGTGAGAGACTGACAAATCTTGAAGACAGAATTGTGGCAACGGAAACAGAAACGGCAAGCGCCGCAGCCCTGGTGGAGGCCCAAGGATCACAAATTATAGATATCCAGTGGAAGCTATAAGAATTCGAAAATAGGCAAAGGAGGAATAACCTTAGGGTGCTGGGGGTTCAGGAGGGCTTGGAGGGTTCTGATGCTAGGGCATATATAATTGACCTTTTTTAAGGCTGCCTTTCCTGAACTGACCGAGTGGAATTGGGCAGTAGAAATACAAAGAGCCGATCGTACTCCCTTAAAATTACGAGCACCAGCAAAGGAGGGTGATAGACCGCGGGCTATATTAGTATTCTTTGGTAATTTCCTCCTCCGGCAAACAATTTCAGATAAAGCCAGGCCAGATGCTAAAAGATCAAGCGGAGGAGTATCATTCTTTGTGCGGCTGGACTTCTGTCATTCGACGGTGGAAAGGCGTTGGAGGCTGAGACAGCTCGTAAAACCTTCTCAGGAAAAAAGTCTCCAGGCATATCTCGTTAACCCAGCACAACTCAAAGTTATTAATCAAGGGCTCACGCGGTATTTCTCTTAAGAAATAAAAGCCAAAGAGTATCTGGACTCCCTGGACAAATAAAGTGGTCTTGGTCTATCTAACAATAAGGGGTGGATGAGGGAAGAAAAAGGGGAGAAAAAAAAAAGAGGGGAAAAAGAAGGGAATGGAAAAGGAATGTATGTTTTGCTGGATGTAAAAGGGCATAAAAAGAGTTGGCTGTAGGGGGTAAGGAGGGGGCAGGTGAACTGCTATATGGGAATCTAGGGTACGGCATAATAAGCTGTTCTGGTTCCGTGATATATGTTGATATATGTAAGGGTTTAATGTAATTTTTCAATGTTGGATTTTTTAGGGCCCTGGCCTCTAGCATCGCATACATCACATGCACAGACTAAGGTCTAAGCGCCTCATTCGGATGGCGGGACAATATGAGGGTAAGGGGGGAGGGGCTCACGGGGGTGCTTGGTGGGGGGGTGAGGTTGGGCTGCATGTCGCAGGGAAGGGAGAAAAGGGGGGGAAAAACTATAAAGAAAAATACCTGGTGTCATCTCTTTGTATGGTTTAAGTTTTTTAGTGTAAAATACTCGGTTGGGCTGAGACAAAGGAGACTGGCTAATTTAACAATTAATAATGGGGAAGCTTAAGATTGGCTCAGTTAATATCGGGGGCTTGAATAATTGGAGTAAGAGACAAAGGCTTGGGCAATTCGTCAGGTCAAATCAGATAGACGTAATTTGTCTACAGGAGACTCATTTACCTTGGGCTAGGAAGCATCTGTTAAGTATAAGAGCTTTTGATCTGTTGGCTTGTTCCTCACAGACATCTACTGTCAGAGGTGTGGCAATACTGGCTAAATCGATTTTGGGAGGGGCTAGACGCCAACGGACAGATCCCTTAGGTAGATGGGCACTGGTGGAACTTGAGCTGGGATTTACACTATGTACAATCTATGGTTCCAATCAGGATGAACCTGAACTATTCGATTGGAGGTAGAATTAGTAAATTGGTCAGGCCCTTTTGTTGTGTGCGGAGATTTTAATATCTTTGCTGACTTAACAGATGTTGTCTATAATGTTGGCTATATAGGCCGTAAGCCTAAGGTATTTTGTGCATTGTGCTCTTTAATTAAATCATATGGGTTGGCTGATGTATGGGGGATAAAGTACCGAATGATCCAGGATTCACACATTTTTCTTGTCCATTCAGGAAGTACACCAAACTAGATTTTTTTCTTATCTCTGCAACAGAATTGAAGAGAGTCGGTATCAAAAAATTACCAAAAGTGATCTCCGATCATAGTCCTCTAATTATGGAGTATGATATAGATACTCTAAATAAGGGCCATTCAAGATGGACCTTTGAAAGGAGATTATTAGCAGATCCCAAATTTGTAGAGCATGTAAGGAGTTGGGCTCAAAATTATTTTGACGTGAACCGGTATAGTACATCAAGAAATATGGTCTGGGACTCCTTTAAACAGCGTTGAGAGGGGAGACGATTAGTTTTTCTGCTAGGTTAAGGAAACAGGTTAAGGAGGAAAATGAGAGACTAGTGGGCCAATTGGCAGAGGCAGAAGAACTCCATATGTTGGATATTGCTCATGGGAGGGAGGCCGTCGAAAGTCAATAGAAGATCCTCGTCATTAAAGCAGAGATACATAAATGGATAGCCCTGAAAACTGCCGAAGAATATCAGATTTGCAGGGGCAAGATGTATGAGACAGGAGAGCAGGCAGGCAAACTTTTAGCACTTAGGATCAGGCAGGATCGGAGCAGGAATTTGATAACCAATATACGAGAGGGGGATCAGGACCACACTGAACCCGATGATATTCTGAAGGTTTTTCAGAACTTTTATCAAAAATTATATAAGGAGGAGATTAGAGCGGATATCTCTAGTTTAGGGTTTGAAGATATAGGCCCACAGCTAGCTAAGGAGGATATAGTAGTGTTGGATAATGATTTCGCAATAGGGGAAGTGGTGGAAGCATTACAGGGTTTATCAACAGGGAAAGCTGCAGGGCCGGATGGTATCCCGATTGAGCTATACAAATGCTTACAGGAAGTGATAGCCCCTCTGTTGTTGGATCTATTTAATGGTATAATTTGCTCTGAGGTAATCCCAGAGTCCTGGAAAGAAACGAACATTGTTGTGTTCCATAAAAAAGGCAAGCCCAAAGAAAGTACTGGTTCGTATCGCCCAATATCCCTCATAAATAGGGACACTAAGTTCTACGCTAAGGTCCTGGCTAAAAGGTTGGGGGGGGTCATTGGCGGTCTGGTCTTCCCGTGGCAGCATGGGTTTGTTCTAGGCCGTGGGACAACAGATCACATTAGGCGGGCTATTACCTTGTTCGATGTACAAGCTGTCACGGGGGGACGGATGGCCATGATCCTCTTGGACGCAGAAAAGGCCTTCGATCGCGTCACTTGGAAGTATTTGTGGCGGATACTGGAGCGAAGGGGTTTTGGCCCTAAAGTTTTGGGAGCTATCAATGCTATGTATTCAGATCCCAAGGCCAGAATCCAGCTGATGGGAGGAAGTTCAGAAACAGTTTCTATTTCACGGGGGACACGGCAGGGATGCCCCTGCTCACCAATTCTTTTTGCTCTATACATTGATCCGCTTGTACGTAGAATACTAGGATGTCAGGATGTCAAGCCAATAGTTTATAAGGGGTATGAAACTAAACTGTTGGCTTATGCGGATGATTTAGCCATAATCACCCCAGAACCAGAGGCGGCTCTGATGGCTGTCACAGGGATAGCCACGGAGTTTGGACGATGCTCGGGATACCTCCTTAACGAAAGCAAGACCCAGATAATATATACCAAGAATATTGGAAGGCATGATGAAAGATACTCGGACTCAGCGGTCTATTTAGGGGTTAGGATTAGCTCCGCCACTGATACAATTATTAAAGATAATTTTACACCGCTAATAACATCAATTGCGGCAGATTTAAAAAGAATAGATGCTATACACCTGTCTTTAAAAGGGAGAGCTAATCTGCTTAAAATGACTATGCTTCCCAAAATATTACATCTCTTTCGCTCTATTCCATATATGATTGGAGAGGACACGTTAAAATCTATAGAAGTGGTATTTATGAATTTTATGTGGCAGTATGGCAAAATCAGGCGGTCCACGAAATATCTTTCTCTCCCATATGAAAAGGGAGGGCTGGCAATTCCTAATATCAGATTCTATCAATGGGCATGTTTAATAAGCCAGATGGCAATATTATTTGATTCTGCCATAAAATTGGCTGATACCCCTCTCGGCAATTTGAATCCGCCATCTATTTTTTAATTCCTTCTGGGCAGCGAAGCCCTTGGGCTCCTTTTGCATAAGATCGACAGACGGTATTATAATAAAACACGATATAAGGTTTTAGAGAGTGTATGGGAAGTCTGGAAATTAGTCCAAAGAATAATGGGAATTCCTAGAATTAATTACTATACACCTCTTTGGAATTCCAGTATCTTCCCACAATGTAGCTATGATAGGATGAGAAGATTATGGGACCAGCAAGGAGTCAGAAGTATGGGGGATATATTTGAAGGGGATAATTTATTGAGCTTTGATAATATTCAACGGAAATTTAAAATCCCGGATAATCAAGGCTTTAAATTTGTACAAATATATTCAACTCTGAAGAGTATTAGACCACGGCTATCCCCAGGGGGCAACATTAATATAATGGAGTTCCTATTAGGAGGTGGAACTAAAATTTAAATGATATATAAAACCCTAGTATCCAAAATATCGAATGATTTGGATAAATTTGAGACTTCCTGGATGTCGAAACTGGAAAATCCTGATGTTGATTTAGATAAAGCACTACAATTAGCTGGGAAATTGTTCCGCTCCACGAATCTGAGAGCCCAACACTATAAAACTCTTTTTAATTTATATTTTACACCAGCCAAATTATTCGACTGGGGTAAAAGAGTCGATGATAAATGTCCAAGGTGTCTGGAAGGGCCTGCTACACTTCTGCATATGTTTTATCAATGTGACAAATTAATTGGAATTCGTGGAGAGATAGAGAAGTTTTGGGAGGGGTTGCTAGGTGCTAAGATTAATCTATCCCCAACCCTTATGATAATAGGAACTGACAGTAAACTGGGTCTTAACAAGGAGGAGGAAGCCTTTGTTTTCATATGTGTTACTGTTCTCCGGATATTATTAGTGGCAGGTTGGAAAGATAGTGTACCACCCTCCTTCCAGATGTGGCTGGCTATACTTCTGAGGATTCATAATATCGAATCCTCCCTATATATTCAAAGAGGAAGGAAGATGAGTAAGATGGGGCTGAACATATGGGCTCCTCTCAAGAATTGGAGAGACTCTCGTTTATAAATTTGTATAAGGCTGTATATTTTGGATTGTAATGATGTTGAGATGCTTTTCTTTTTGTTTTTCTCTGAGATTTGAAGCCCATGTGGTGGTTATTTCTTGCCCCCGATAGATTTATAGTAATATTTTGTATATATCTGAAAAATCCCCAAATCTCTGTAAAGGAAGCCAGGCTATACTCTGTAGCTTGTATTGATGGAAGTACAAAATGTATTGATTATTGATTGTACCAGGTATTTTTTCAATAAACAAAAAAAGAAATTTTAAAAAAAAATCCCAGGTAAATAGTTGCTGCAGTAAAGGGCTTTGAAATTATTTGTACTTTGGTTAGAAAGTGTTTTGATCATAAACAAACAGACTCTTCAGTTTCCTTTTCAGTTAACTTTCTTTGGTTTTATGTTAGATGGGAATGCATTTAAATAACATATTAAACACATAAATGGAACCTTAGCAGTATAGTAGAATAGGCAAGGGTCGAAAAGAAAGCAATGACTGTGCAGTTGTACGCAGGTAACTATAGAGACAACTAGGGCTAAAACATATATGCCATAGGCTAGGGTAGGAGGTTTTCTTTGAAGAAACAAGAAGGAGGTATGAGTGAAAGGGGCCACGGTTATTAAGGGTACCAAAAGCGGGTTTGTATAATGTGAGGTGTCAACCCTACAGTGGCATAACTGTAACTATATATAGAGAGTTATGCTTTTGGTAATTAAAAATACAAATGCTTTCGAGATAAGATCCGGTTCTAACAGAGCTCTGCTTGTTTTGTCAGATCATCGTCAGCTATCCGCCCACTAAGCAGCTGACTTCTGAGGAGCAAGATCTGGTTTGGAAATTTCGATACTATCTCACAAACCAAGAAAAGGTGAGTTGTTTTACAATAATATGCTTTTGAAGATGAGTTTCCGTCCTCCCTCGCGCTCCTTGATTGTCTGCACCCAACCTGTCACGTGCTTCTCTACGCGGAATCCCGGTAAATACTAGGCCTGGGCTAAATTTCCGTTCCGCTCGCGGAAATTGCGATAATTTGACATTTTCGCATTCCGTGGAGAGCGCGAAAATGTCAAAATTTCCGCATTCCGCAGCTTAGCGATAATTTGGTTCTTGCTCGCGCTGTAAAATAATACATTCTCGCGCGCGCGTGATCGCCTTACCTGAATCCCCGCGTTCGCCGACAAGTTTTCCCGATCCGGTCGTGTTCTCCACGAGATGTTGGATTGTTGGTAGCCATTTGCGCTGTCTCGCGACAGTTCGCGCCCGCAGTAACGTCATGCGTCGCGCGATCATGTCTTTCTTCCCGCGATCATGCACCGCGAGAAGAGTGAAAACAAGATGGCCGCGCCCGCAAGCAACCGCATGGGTAAGTTGGCGAGCCGCGAACACGCAGAAAATACCGCGAACGGGCGGGAAAAAAACTTCCGCATCTTCGCGATATTTCCGCGTGTTTGCGGAGATTTTAAACATTTTCGCGATAATTTGCGAAAGTCGCTTTCGCAAATTCCGCCCACCCCTAGTAAATACTGAACTCGGCGTAGGCGGAGTCACTCTCACATTCCTGGCCTGCCCTCTGGCCTGCCGCGTTCAGAGCAGATGCGGTTACTTCTGGAGTCCTTAGTAAGTAGAAGCACCCAAAATACACCGTGACCTTCTATACCAGCAGAGGATTGGCACTCTTCGTCTGAGTGCGAGTTGACCCGACATTCGAGCGTGTTCTACCAGCCTGTCTGCCACTTAGATCCTCACGCGGAAAGCACCAGTCGAAGAGCATTTTATTTAAAAAGATTGTTCCTTAGCATAGGGCGGAGGACGGGCTACAGGAGGCCTCTGTACTCTCCGCACAGCCAGCGAGGCGGACAGTGTCAGGGAACAGGGAAGGAAGGGAGCACGCTGGGCAACATTCATTGTGCTCGTCTATAAGCACTCAAGGGTCTCACACGCAGGCACCTGCGAGCACTTCGGCATTCACAGATCGACACACACTCATACACGATGCTCATTCCAGTGAGGCACATTCACAGACAGAAACAAACACAGGCATCACACATGCAGGCACAGCTATAATCACAGACTACAAGCATACAGGCATGGGCGCACAGGTTCGTGGATAATGCAAAGGTATATGTGGATACAAGCACGACTAGATGAATGTATGTGCTGGTGTGTTAGTAGATACTTGGAGAGTGTGGGTGTATACATGGATGGATGAATGGCTCGATGAAGGGATGGCTATGGGTAAGTGAATCGACAGATCTGGAATGCATAAATGGATGGATGACCCAACCATTCAGCCATGTATTTACTAATGAATTAATTTATTCACCCATTTACCTTTTACTTATCTCTATTCATTTACCCCTTTATCCTTACCAACTCATTCAAGCATGCATTCACTCCTGTTTATCATATGCACTCAGTCACTTAACCAGTACTATACAGTCCCTTCCCGATTCACACACACCCTCGTTCATCAATGTATTGACTCACTCGCTCTCCCACCCCCACACACACGCCCTTGTACTCGTTTAAAATGCCACCTTCAGGGTTTGCGTTCTTGCCCTCAAACTCGTCTTTGAAATTATTATAAACCAATGAGGCCGAGATCTCACAGCAGCGCTTTATTTTCTAATGCAGATGGGCATTCTAACTCATAGCAGATCCGAGTATGTGCTAGTGCATGTTTATTAAACGATGCCTTTCTATGTTTCATTACAACAAACAAATGATGGACGGAATGCTGACAATGCAGACATTCTCCTCCAGTCAAGAGATCTGGGTTAAATCCATCGTTCTTTTGCCCACTACACCACCCCAGTTTAGACATGGCCATATGCAAATCAGTCTTGACCCTGTGCCTCATAGGACCAGTCCAGTCCGAACTGCCAAGCCAGGTCCTCCCTGGACTGGAAACAAGCATCCTAGGACCGGGTTCAGCCCAATTAGCAGCAGTGTCAAATCACCCTTTGTTTTAAGGTGTTTTTTCCAGTTTCCCCTGCAGGCTTTTCTGGGACGAAGATAAGTGACAGCGTTTATGTGCAACTTCCTGTAGGGTGACTTTTGATTAAAGCTAGCAGGAGTTTTAAAGTTGTTTGAAAACCGTGAAAGACCCTTCCCATAATACCTTGGGCGCCGAGTGGCGGGTGATGAGCACGCCAGGTAGGCTGACAGAATTGTTAATAAGCACTACCAATGTCTATATGCAGACCTTCCAGGATTTTTCTGCCTGGGTTGGCACATTTTGCGTCAAAAGCAAATCTGGCTGTCTCAAACCTCAAAATGTGTGGTGTTTTTGCATCAGGCCGAAAATGTGTGTGTCATAAAAATAGCGCTCATTCTTTGGTATGTCGATCTTGGACAATGTGAGGTCACAATCCGTGACCCGACGTCACAATCCGTGACCCGACGGAGTGTCAAGCAGCACCGCATCTTGGAATGGTGCCTGGTGCCAGAGTGCAGATTTAAATGTGAACATGGTCCGTGACAGGCTACCCTCCCCTCCCAGCTTCCCACACCACACCTTGAAGGATTGACATCAGCAGGTTGTCTTTGGAAGGCGGGGGTTCAGGGACCCCCCGGCCGTATTTATTATACAAAAACAATAAAGGATGAAATATCAACATTACATCAATATGTTAAGAAACGCAAAATTCATCACATTAGATCTACAGTATTGAAGACAAATATCAAAGGCTAACCTTAACAAAAGTCTAATACAGCGTGTTTCCTATCCGAATCTAACATCCTGCCTGAATTTTGCATTCTAACATTTCTGGCCCGACGGCAAGGTCGCTAACCGGTGTCAAGTCCTACTAGCCACGCCCTTACCTACAGGTGCGCATGCGCGACAGGGGACCGCCTACCCCTTCGGCATCGTGAACTCCATTTAACCAACAAGGAGAGCCCTTACACTCTGCGTCATTTGCTGACGTCATGATGTATGTGCGGGGTGGCTACCAGCCTAAGGAAAGCGTGACTCCCTCCCCCGCATCTTTAGCAGCTAGCTGATTTTCCTGCCCCTGAAGTTCTAGGAGGGACCAGTGGCCCCTCCCCCTGGGCCGCCCCCTCCGTGGATGGTGACGCCCCCCCAGGACCTTAAATTGCTGCTCACCGATCATGACCTTACCGCCTGACCAACCCTAATAAATACGACGATGAACCTAAGGAAAAAGGGAAAAGAACTCGCTAAAGGACAACTACACTAAACTAAACCAGACCATAGTAATACAAAGCATGCTGTACTAATGGGAAAAAGGCATAAATACACACAATATTACACTTTTAATGATGACATAATCACAGCTATAACGGGAAAAACGCCTAAGTACACACAACATCTATATTTGATCACAACCAATCACCGCTAAAACAAACAAGCATTTGCAATGCAATAGGTCTCGCAATTACGCAAGTTTAAGCTATTGGCATTGTAAATGACTCTGCCTTTCATTTATGTTTTAAAAACAAAAATAAAAAGCATTGTTAATAGCTCAAACTCGCGTAAATGCGAGACCTATTGCATTGCAAATGCTTGTTAAGACGAGCACCTGAAAAGGGCATATCTGATATCCGAGATGCAGGCAACAAACCTCTTCTGTGAGCCCGGAAAATGAGGACACAGCTGAATCCTCGTCAGGGGTACTAAGCGCTATATCATGCAATTAAGATATAGCAGGATAATACTGGAACCCTCGACCGCATGTGTCAGAGGGGGGCCCATCCTGATCTTAAATCTTAAGTCTGACGGCGTCACAGCCCCTGCTGCAGCGCCCAGTGTCTAACAGCACCGCGGCAGCCATGAAGCGCTGTAAATGAATGGACAGAAGAAACACTCTAGCCTTTAAATCCTGTGCAAATAAAATAAGCAATCTGTCAGAGGGCGAGAGAAGGTGCTAAAACATGCCTAGCGCCTTGAAGGAGCGCATTGGCGGCGATGATGTTTGCTTCTGGTGAGGTAGGCCGCAAATTATTCAAAGTGGATCTGTTATAATCACTGCCCCTAAGTCTACATCGGGTACCTGAATGTAGTCTCCCCGTGCCTCAGAAAATTAATGCGTCCTTGTGCAACGTAACTGGCGCTCATTTTTTTTTTTTTTTTGAAAACCTTTATTGTGCACATTTATGTCGTCTTACAACGCACAGTCACCGTCCAGGTGGTACAGCAGTTAAATAAAGTGTACATCTCCAGATATGAGAACACAGCCATTTAGCCGACAACCCGGAGGTCCGGCGGCATTATGCAGGATGACATGCGCGCAGAAGAGGGGGTGTGCGCGTTGTGAAGGGAGTAGGCGCGGAATGTTACGTATGTGCTTTTTAGTTTTAGAGGTATCTCAGGTGCATGCTATCAACGGTAAAGGATGGCGCTGTGATCTAGCCCACTCCACGGCTATGCCGGCTGCCACCCAAGCCCCAAGCCAGTGACCCAGCGGGCGTCGCCATGTCCCCAGGATGTAGAGGCCTCCGGGTGGCCGAACGCCAGCAGCGCGCTCAGGGTGCGGGCCGAAGCGCGGCAAGGATAACCCAGTATAGCTCACAGCTACACATACGGCAGCGCATAGAGCTGGCGAGCCTGGTATGCAGCATCATAGTCCTTATCTATCCCGTGTATGCATAGCGATAATATGTGCTAGGGTTAAGGTCATAAACTCAAACAGGGCTGAGGGGGAGAGGGGGGGTGAAGGGGGGGGGGGGAGATCGGTCTGCGGCAGAGCAGGAGGGTCATTGGCTGTCAGGCTGGGCTCGGCAGGGCCGCGCGACGTGTGCGTGGAGTCGCAAGTCAGGAGATGGGAGCAATAGAGACAGAGGGCTTTCAGGGAGGTCGAGTCTCCCTAGGTTCCGCGTCCGCACCCGCCCACCAGTATCCCCAGGGCGTCAGGGGCAAGCAGGGGCAAGGGGGGGGGGGGGAGATAAGAGTCGTCCTCCCAGCAGCCCCAGGGCCGGCGCTGTCCCACCAGCGGAGGTGTAACATATCCCAGGGATTCAGGTTATCCCCCTATCCCGGCAAGCCCTCTGGAATGTCCCAAGGAGAGTGTCCCAAAGGTGTGCAATGGGGAACTTCCGGAGCCCTGCCGTTTCCTCGCGAAGGAGCACCGCGCTCTCTGCTTGCGCCCAATTAACAAAGGAGGCTCTCCAGTGGCATACGTGTGGGGAAACTGCTGCCTTCCAGTGCTTGGTAATCATGCGTTTGGCCGTGATAAGACCCATGTCCCAAAAGAACGTAACTGGCGCTCATGTAAAGCGCTGCAATACCTTCGGGTCGAGTTCCCGCTACGTAAAACTGCAAAAAAAACGAGTGAAGTATGATGAGGGGTCGTTGGTGTGCGGTGGGATCAGGAAGGCCTTGCTAGGGCAGGGGTACTAAGCGCTATATCATGCAATTAAGATATAGCAGGATAATACTGGAACCCTCGACCGCATGTGTCAGAGGGGGGCCCATCCTGATCTTAAATCTGAAGTCTGACGGCGTCACAGCCCCTGCTGCAGCGCCCAGTGTCTAACAGCACCGCGGCAGCCATGAAGCGCTGTAAATGAATGGACAGAAGAAACGCTCTAGCCTTTAAATCCTGTGCAAATAAAATATCCACCAAATGCAACAACCAACTCGATCCAGTAAATTAAATATCTTCCTTTTTTTCCTCCGAAATTCGTTTGTTATAAAACTGTTTGCAGTAGTGCCTGTGGGGGCTGGGGGCACAGATCATACTCGCGGACTACGGACTGTCAGAGACCCAGAGCAATGGGGGTCATGGAGAGTAGGAGCGCTATCAGAAGATCAAATAACAAGCTGCTGGGAGAGGGAATGGGGGGAGGACGGGCAGGGTGGACGCAACAAGCAGACTGTCTGGAAGCTGCAGGCAGAGAGCTTTGTGACTGAACCGAGCTCTTCACCTTATAAGTATTTAGTTATGCAGCACAATATCCTTACTGCAACAACATTAACTGTTGCATGGCTAAACACTTATAATGTCTCAAAGGCGAGACCTATTGGCTATGCCAATGCTTGTTCTTTCTCTTGCTCTTATCTTAGTCTGTTGCAACCTCAGACCAAATTGGCCCCTGCATCTCAACCACACGCCTCTGAGCTGTGCTATATTGTAGTGAATAAACAAAGCAAGTGAACACCCACTGGGAGAAATTTCCGTAACATTCTGCACTTGAACTAGGGGTGGGCAAACAATTCTGTTCCGCAAGCGGAGTTTTGCCGTTTTTTTCTCGCGCAAAAGAGAGCGAAATTGCATGCTAGACCACCTCCCGGAGAGATTTATAAACGCGGGCGGTCGCGGCAGGTTGCTACCGCTCGCGTAGAGAAAGCTGCCGCTCGTGTTGAGGAAGCTGTAATTCGTGTAGAAAATCTACTCAAGATTCAGATAGAAGCAGTACCCTCTGATGCTCCGCATGATGCTGTTCATGCTATTTTACAACGCAGGAGAAACTCCTGGTGCTAAAAATCAGCGCAAATAGCACGACGTAGCACACTCCGCTGCTCGCAGAACTCCGCGTAGCGAGGCAGAGTTTTTCGACACTTCGCAGAGCTCTGCATAGTGCGATTCAGTAAACTCCGCCCAGGCCTAACTTGAACCTTGACTGGAGGGTTCAAATCCTGCCTTCTTCCACTGAACCAACAGCTATGTATTTGTGGGCAGCTCACTGTATCTTTCTATGCCTCAAGTTGGACTAATGTCTGGAATTTCATAAAAAGTAAAACAAAATAAAGAAAACTGTACAACTATGCCTCGTAAAAAACTAACATAACACGAAATTGTCGCAGCACTAGTTAGCGCACTGCACTGACTGCTTCCGAATGTCCCTCACACTACATCCTGGTTTATACAATCTATTGTGCTACTGTTGTTGGTACAAGACCTCATGTCTGAGATGCTGTTCCTGCTGCAATAAAAATGTACGCTTTAAAGTTCTTGGCTGCTTCTAGGTGCAATGTCTGATCTGTCGCAAATACCTAAAATAAAACTATTGCTGTCGCGTTGTGCCAGGGTGTGGCTAAATACCCCAAGGTTGTGCTCTTCACCACAGTGACACTAGCAGTAAGGTGCTGCAAAATTTGCCAGGGGTGCCACTCAAAGATCCCATAGGGCCTGTTAAATGAGCAAGAGGTGGCACTCAAAGATCCCATAGGGCCTGTTAAATGAGCAAGGGGTGGCACTCAACAAGTCATGATTCCATCCAATATTGTAGGGTAAATTCCTTGCCAAGTCTCCCAGGTCCATGCATGAGTGATGTCTTTTGGCTTTGAATTGTGGGACTTGTAGTATTGTTTATTCCATTATAAAACAGAACTACAAGTCCCAGAATTCCAAGCCAGAAAACATGGACTGGTGCAGCACATCGCGCATGGACCTGAGAAACTTGGCAGCTATGAGGGTATCACCCAATGCACCACAGTGCTACATAGTATGGAGGTGCTAAGGAGAAGCTTACAGAGCATTCCTGCACTTTTGACGCCTACAACTGAGTCATTCAGGGGGCAAGGAGGAGCATCTCTTGAACAGTCCTTGGGGATTACAAGTGATGCATCTCAATGCCAGACACTAAAGCACAACATTTGCACATCAACACCACTCATGACTAACAATCCCCTCAAAAACATGAAGACACAATGCACACTCAGCACCCAGCAACAAACCAGGGGTACAACAGGCCTCTCACATCACTGGATACTTACATTAACTAGCACAGCCATGATAGCCCACAGCTACAGTTTATGACTCAAGGGAAAAGGAACACCCGTAGAATTAGAACACATGACCACCGAAAGAAACCTCAATCAATACGAGCAAAGAATATACTGAAAACGAATATAGACAAGAGCTCTCAGAATCTCCCACCAACAGTGTAATAAGGTTAGTAGCACATATGCACTTGGACATCAAAGGTAAATGCACGAGGCACCCCCAAAAAATCTTTCATAACACAACTGCTTCGAGTCTAAAATACTTATTTATTTAAATCAAAGAATTCATTTAATTTACAATATAATAACAAAGTTCGGCAACAACATGTGTTGACTATATTATTATTGGAAGAACTGCACAGCAAATAATCTACTGAGCTCTTTAAAATAATTCAATAAAATTATTATCTAACTGAGTTTTGTATATTGTGAATGAAATGAACTCTTTGGTTTAAATACATTTATATATTTGAATTCAAAGTCAATTGTATTTTGAAAGAATTTTTTGGAGGTGCCTCCTACTTTTACCTTTGATGTTAAACTGTTGATGGGAGAGGGCACCTACCATATAGGGTACTGTAAGGCGCTGGGGAGAGTAGCCCTTTCCTTTGTCACACATGCACTTGGACCCGGATTTCGAGGTCCCGCGGAGGGAAGGGGTCTATCTCAGCACATAAGATTCGATACTCCAGAGATCAGAATATATGGTCTGCAATAATTATTGCCTATTACAAGTTTAACCCTGCAAAATGGGGCATAACATGGAGATTCTAGGGCATAAGGTGAGCCCATGGGTCCAACTGAGCGAAGCCGGGATGGTATTTGAAAGGGGTGAGGGGGTGGAGTGCAGCAGCAGACAAAAGAAACCCACACAGCATGAAGCGTGACACACATGTACCTAAAGTGCCCACACAGACAAAAACACAGTACAATGCCTGGTTGAGTGTGGGGGAAGCACTACTGGAGTGAAAGCTCGGCGAAAGGGAATCACGCGCCCCCTGGTGACGCCTACAAGCAGGAAGAAGGGATCGCAAGATAGCCCGCACAAAGGCCGGGCGCCGATGCGTTGTGGCTAGGAAGGTTAAAGAAAGGAGAGTGCGGCGGGAGAGAAGCATGACTGATGGTGCCCGCAAGTTAAGGCCCTGCAGCCTATGCTGACCCTCCTGCAAGAGGCGAGAGGCCTCCCCCGTACATGAAGTGCCCACGTGGGTAGGTAAAAGGATGGCACCGATAGTGAAGCAGGCTAAGGGCACACCAGCATGGTAAGTGGGAGTGGATAGAAAGCACGCTGCCTGTTAGTCTGTAGCACACCCCCGGTGTGGCCCAAAGTACTGTTAATAAGGCGTAGCGCAATTGGGTTGGGAGGAGGCCCAGAGTGGAGACCTCGGCTTGAGGAGCCTGAAAATGAAGAAACTCTGGGACAGCCGTGCCACCATGGACACATCCGTGCCCTCGTCATCACTCACCTGCTTGCTCTGGGCTGTGCAGTGCTGGTAAGAGAAGGGGGCGATATGGCGTGTGCCTTTCCGCTGTCCGTGAGTGCTGCTGGGTGTTGATGTGGCATTCAGCCAGCAGTAAAACTGGGCCTGCACTGGCCAGGGGCTACTCGGGGCTGCATCTGCACCAAATGCCCCCAGCAATCTGCCATTTATTCGCGTTTTCGTGTCTGGGACTGATCAATCGCTGCATCCACACAGGGGGAGGCTGTGCGGCCGGGAACCCCCCTCTCCGTCCCACATGAGGAACAACACCCGGGACCACTGGATAGCTTGAGGCTGGCGGACTGCCCCGACCCCCTCCCGCAGGTAAGGCCGGGGGAAGCGGCGCCGGGGGCCCTGTCTGTGGTCGGCGGGAGGAGAGCAGCCCGGGTCAGGGGCAGGAGAAGCGGAGGGCGTGGGAGAGGGAGTAGGAAGACACGGAGGGGAGATGTAAGGCGAGGGCGTGGGGGAGGAGGCAGATGTGGAGAGAGGGAGCAGTCAGGGCAAGGAGAGGTGAATGTATGCACAGGCAGGGAAAGGGGGACGTGAAAGGGAGGGAGAGAGGGGAAGAAATTAAAGTGCAAGAAAACAAGAGAGAGAAGAGGAGGAAGACGAAGAAGGAAGGGAAGGCGAGTGAGAGCAGGGGAAGGGCGGTAAGGAAAGGTAGTGCCTAAGAGGTAAGCAGAGATAGGAAAGAAGTAGGGGTGAATGCAATAAAACGAAGAAGGACATGAGCTTCAGGATGCGAGGGGGGCAGAGAGAGAACAAGCTTTCGCCACTTTCCTCGGCCACGAAAGTGAAAGTGATCGCGATTGCGATCGCCTGCTGCCTAGGAAAGACACATGGCGCTGCGCGCGTGCACGTGCACTGAAGCTTTAGGCCACGGCAGCACTTTGAAAATCCCAACTATAAAATGTCTCTCCGAGCCAGCGCAAGCGCTGGGGCTCAGCGAGACCTAAAAAAGGGCCTAAATTCAGATCTGACCACAGAGAAAAAAAAGGGGGGCCTATGTACAACCATACAATCATGTCGACCTCCTACACAAGTAACGGGAAAAAGGCCTAAGTCAAACTTACATAGTACCACCGACTAGCATTGTTTAGTACCTTGTTTTTAGGGCTGGTGGGTGGGGAAAATTAAACGCCCCGAGCGTGGGGGCACACGAGGTATGCGGGGAGCGAGCCAGGGGCAAGAGGGCGCCCAGCTCGCACCCCGGGCCTCTTATGGGACTGTGCCCCCAGGGGGTCGCCGGCCCAGCCGCACCGCCCCCCGGCCGTCCCGCCCCCCTGCTCCGGAAGCTGTACAGCTGCTTCCGGGTCACGGGGGAGGCATCAGCCTATCGGTGGTGGGGGCGTGCCGTGCGCGTCATAGACCCGCGACGCACCCCCACCACCGAGAGGCCAGGGGAGGGGGGGCGCCGCATCGCCATGTGGGCGGGAGGGCCGAGCGGCCCCCCCTTTACACATGGTCCGTGACAGGCTACCCTCCCCTTCCCAGCTTCCCACACCACACCTTGAAGGATTGACATCAGCAGGTTGTCTTTGGAAGGCGGGGGGTCAGGGCCCCCCCGGCCGTATTTGTTATACAAAAACAATAAAGGATGAAATATCAACATTACATCAATATGTTAAGAAACGCAAAATTCATCACATTAGATCTACAGTATTGAAGACAAATATCAAAGGCTAACCTTAACAAAAGTCTAATACAGCGTGTTTCCTATCCGAATCTAAAATCCTGCCTGAATTTTGCATTCTAACATGACCAAAGCAGTCACCCACTGACCTATTTACATTATATGCACTTTGTGACATGCATGGTACATGTTCTTAGCAGCAGGCACATTAACCCTCTGCGCTTCCTTTTCATGAGTCAAAACATCCACTAGACAAAACACCATCTATCTCTACTAAGAACATGAATCACTGGAGTTATCATACTTTTATTGTTTCCGAAAATTGTTGGAGGCCAGGAAGGAGGCAGCAAGTGCTTTTAAAACCATATTATACTTGCAAGCATCACGCCCCCACTGAAGTCAGTGCCATCCGCGGTCCGTGAAGGTAACATCGGTGGGGCGGTGGAGCCGGGTAAGGGGGGATTTCGAGGAACAATGCAGAGGGAAAATTCATTATTTAATTTTCCCTCTGCATCATCCCTCAAAATCCCCCCTTACCCGCCCCTCTGCCCCACTGCTGTTACCTGCATGGACCGCGGCTGGTCAGCGCCTGGTGTGGTCTCACTGCCCTAGAGCCAACCTGCTCAAGGGTCCTGTGACCTCAGTGACAGTCACTGTCACTCTATGGTGTGCTGCTTCATAGGCCTGCCTGCAAGACTGAAGGTGAACTTCAGAATGAATTGTGGCGGACAGGCCTTCAAGGTTAACCCACACCTGACACTGCGAGGGTGCATCTGCTGGTGCTAAGACACCAGGGCTTTTAAGATCTTGCGGACCTTCTAAGGTCTAGCATGGGCATGTGCTCCCTCAAGGGGGGTGGACTGGGCATGGAGGCTGAAGCTAGTTTCCCAGTTTCAAATTCAGCAGCTCTGACCATAGTGCCACATCCTCTCCCCCACTGAACACCATATTGCTCTACTGAGAGAAACGTGCACTGCACTGACCCACTATAAACACCTGGATATGACTCAATTCAAATTACGCACTAGACAAGAGCAATATCCTGATTAAAAATAAATTAACAACATCATAGATAAAGCAAACACTCATAGGGAATGCAAGATTGAGTGAAGCATGTGAAATGTAAGCAGGAATAACATGGTTACCTTTTTTGTTACACTCATTATTCAGAAATTAGTGAGTGCTTTTTCCTAAAAAGTTAAGGCCATGACTATAGGGCCCAGAAGGGACCCGTTTCAATGCCCATTGCTTATATCCTTACATAATCAGTATGGTTTAAAAAGACCACATGTGTGAACACACAGCCGCTGTACACATTTTGTTTACCAATTCACCCATCAAGTGGGTATTTCAGTACCTCCAGGAATAGTGCACTTTCCCACCCATGGAAAACAATGTTGTTGAAAAAGAGAGGGGAAAACAAAAGTAGTGCTTTACTGGCAAACACTGAAAAGTGGTGCTAATGTGTTTAGGTGTGAATAAATCAATCTGGCCACCTTGCAACCACTCTGTCTTGCTTTAGTTAGTTAGTTATCTTTCATATTTTGAATGTTTTATTTCTCTCCACCCCAAGGCTGCACTTAGAAATTGAAAAATGTCAGAAAAAGACGACGTTTCCAGCAAAACTGTTTTTCTTTTTTGGATCCATTTCACAGGGGAGCAAATACATGAAAGGAGGAAAGAGAAGGTATTACCTGTTTCTTGAAGTCTTGGTTTCACTAAATGAGGAGGAGCGAGACAGAAAGAAAGGGAAAGGGGACCAGCTGCCAGTGGCAGGAGAACTGGACACTGTCCTTGTCTTCTCTGGGCACGAAGGAAAAGACAGAGTCCTTTTCCGTCTCTGCCCGTTCCGCTCGTCCCCAAAAGCCGAGCCTTAACTATCGGACTTGGCGATTTCTGCCGTCCGGGAGGCAAAAATAAGAAAGTAGGGGTACATACTGTGTGAAATTAAAGAAGTAAGGGCACACCGTGCCTGCCGATCCCGCCCATTTTGACCACAGGGTCTTTGGAGAGATGCAGGGAGCCAGGCAGCATGCTAGCACAGGAGGTGGTTCTGCGCATGTGCAAGCAGCAGGCAGGCAGGCAAAAGAGGAACCCAACACCTCCGCTAGCTGCTGGCCTGTTGCTGACCCTCCCTTTATTGGCTCAGCGGCAGCAAAGAGAGAACCATCAGTTTTTTTTAATGAAAGGACAAATCTTGCGGGCACTTTTTTCTAAAAATGCGGGACTTTTACAAAAGTGCTGGTTATGCAATTTGTTTTGCAAATCGCAAAATTCCAATATCGTGGGTGTTCTATATAGGCATGGCTTGTAAAAGAAAGTGTCTGCTCTGTCATTGATAGTTTAAGCATTGAGTAAGTCGGCAAAACTGCACTCTGTAACTCATCTAACTCGTCCACACACTAAATCATTCTTGTATTCATTCATTTGCCCACTTACACAACCACTGTAAAACATTGACGCACATCGAACAATGTAGCCAAGATAAATTATAAAAGTATAAAAAAAGAAATAATTCTACCACCTAAACATGTTGGCAACAAAATTAAACATAGCAATTGGCGGCCGTCTAGCAATGGTAGTGTACATAGTGGTTTTAAAGTTCCTGCATGACTGCCACATCTAGAACCAGTGTGTTGGCTATCTAGGAAACAGGGATACACCATGGACAATACTATTCCATGATGGCTGCCTGGTTTAGCTGAAGTGGCTGCAAGGGAGGTAGCACGCTGCAAATGAAATGATGGTTAACCAAACGATCCCTTAGCACTTTTGTGGATCCGTAGTAAGCTCTACAAAAATGAGGAGAAGGAAAAATTTAAGGGGAGATCTATAAAAGGAGAAAATGGAAAGGAATGGGTGCAGATTCTCACAGAGCACACAACTGCCAAACATAGCGGTGCGGGGTTGTGGGTTCTGTGGCACAAGGCCTTGTGTCTCTGGAAGTGGCTGAACACTCCCGGCATCTCCCTGATGGCCCAGAACATAGCAGAAGTTTTTTAAATACTAGGGCTGACCAACTCAGCCAACGTTCCCTAGTGGATTAGGAATGGCAGTTGCACTCGGAGGTGGTGCAGGGCATCTTCATCTGCTTTGGGACAGATCCAATAACAGTGAAATGAGGGATATCGCTGCTTGGATGAACAATAACTGTCTTCAACTAAATGTTTTTGGCAAAGCACAGGAGATTTGGTCGGCTGACTGGTGTCCAACAGAATTTGGTCCAACACCCTCCCCAAAACAGGTGGCGAAACATTTCGGGATAAAGATTGACAAAATGTGACCCATGGAAGGCCAAGTCAGTGAAACCTGTGGCCCTTGCTTTGCTACAATGCAGCTTGTAAGGAAGGGTGTTCCTTGGCTCCCATCCAACTCAAAAAAGACTTTAGTCCAGGCACTAATTACTAGTCACATAGACTACAGGAATGGACTGTTAATGGCAGCTAATAACATCTTGCTGTCCAAACTGCACGTTGTGCAGAATACAGGTGCTTGGTTAATATGTAATCTTCTCCACCGTTCTTCTTCTGCCCCTATTTTAAAAACCTTGCATTGACTTCCCATCAGAAAACGGGTTATCTTTAAGCTATGTTGCCTGACTTATAAGGCACTAAATAAGTCCCTTCCTGCCTCTCTACATTATAGACTTTGTTGCTATCAGCCAACCACACTGCTGAGGTCCAACCAAAAATAAAGCACTTCTAAAGTTTCCATGCATATGCAAGTCCAGATTTGGTTGCAAATCTTTCTCTTACTTGGCACCATTCCAGTGGAACAAACTTCCTCTTCATAAGCGTACCTGTTCCAATTTTACGAAGTTTAAGAAGTTTTTAAAGACGTGGATGTTCTAAAGTGCACTTGTGTCCTGAATAGCAAAGTGCCGAGTGTGAGAAAGTGCCATCTTTCTTGCATGGTATGCGCCCCACTTTTTGCTGAATTGCTGAATGTACTTTGACTGAGTGTGCCCTGGGCTCCTGCCAATCAGGTACCCAGGGCCTATGTTCCTTCCCTAAAACTGTGCTGAAACCTAAAACCCAAATTGGTAAACTCTGGCCACATGTCAGCCCTTGGTAAATGGTACACTAGGTACCTAGGGCATTGTGACCAGGGAAGGCCCCTAAGGGCTGCAGCACTTATTGTGCCACCCTTAGAGGCCATGTACCCTGGCGCACACACACTGCCTTTGCAGGCTAAGTGTCTGAGTACAGAACAAAACAGAGAGTCGACATGGCACACATACATGTGTGCCATGCCCACAACACACACTGCCCTGGCATACATCAGCCACCCCTCTAGCTGGGTGCCCTATGCCAGTGGTGTGGGTATAGGTGCATGAGCCCTGTGCCCCTACAGTACCCAGGTCCATTTCTGGGCACTGTAAGTGCAGTGCTGCCATTTAAGAGTATATGGTGCTGGGAGATCGTCAACACGAACTCCACAGCACCATGATGGCTCCACTGAAAACTGAGAAGTGTGGTATCAAACTTCTAAGCACATTAAACCCGCACTGATGCCAGTGTGGGATTTAATGTACAATGCACGACAGAGGGCATCTTAGAGATGCCCCCCGAACCTAACCTACAATCCATGTCTGGTCTGAGGGGCTGCCTAGGCTGCCACACAGCAGACATGTTGCTGGACCCCTGGGTAGAGAGCCATCCGCTCTCCTGGACCTGCAACAATGCACATCCTGGGCAAGGTGCTACGTCTCCTCCCCCAGGATGGGAAGGGGAAGCTTCAAAGGCATGCCGCCTTTGTGAGCTTCTCCAGGCCACTTGCTGTACTCAGCAACTGACCCCTACCAGTTCTAACCCCCACTCTGACGGGAATACTGGCCAGAAAAACAAAGGAAGGACAGGGGGTGTGACAGCCTCTGCCAACCCCACCCCTCAGGTGGGGGAGGCGAGGTGAAGCACATCTCCGGGCTCTCGCCATCTTGAAGATGGGAAGCCCTGCCCAATGAAGACTAGGCTACTGCCCCCCTCCCACAGGAGAGTGGCAGGATTGGGGGTGTACCCACCCCAGGGCAGGGACCTAGTGGTCCCTGCCCTTTACCTACCTATAACGCCCCTAAATTTAGTATTTAGGGGCACCCTGAACCTTCCTTCCTTAGATCCAGATTCCGAAACAGCAAAGAAGATCAAGAGACAAGAAGACCTGCTGTGCAGCTGCTCACAAGAGGAAGACACCAACTGCTTTGGCCCCAGCCCTACCGGCCTGTCGACCCTCGAACCTGCTCCTGCTAAACCCCGGCATCTCCAGTGGCCAGCAACCTCACAAACCCCGGAGGACCTGGCTACCTTTTGACTCTAAGCGACTGGGACTCCCACGAGCAGTGGTACTGATCAAAGCAAGTAACTGACCCGTAGCATCAGCCAGGAACCGCGAACCCTGCCTTTCCACATGCCGCGTCTGTCTTGAATGCATTTTGAAACACTCCTAAGAAACTTAAGAGTTGTTAGACTCATAGGTAAACGTGGGCATGATTCTTCCACATGCCGCGAACTAAAGTTGTAGACAAAATAAACTGTGAAAGGAATTAAAAGAATTATTTTCTAGTAAACTCTTCACCAAGAGCCTTGAGAATTCGTATAAAAAGTGAAAGGGTTCAACAGAATCCATTCTTAGTAAACTCATTACCGAAAGCCCAGAGACATCGTGAAACTCAATCTAAAAGACAGCAGGCTTGTCTTTAATAACTCCAGAACCCCAGTACAAGGCATCACTTCAGTCCATTCACAGTGCGTACAGTTGGGACAAAGGGAAACCCAGACAATACATCATAAAGGAATAAAAGAAACATTTACTCACCTATCCTTCTTGTGTTATGGCAGAGCAGGATCAAATGCAGATTGTGCCTAAGGCATAGTAAGGTAAAGTGACCAATGTAAATGTTCACAGTCCTGTAAGAAGAAGAAGAAGAGGAAGCAGAACAGGCAGAGCTCCCCCTTTAGAACTCACCTGCAATGGAACACTAAAGACCTGGCTTGGAGCTTCTGAGAAGGGCACTGGGACTTAGCGTCATTCTGCACCTGTGCGGTTCAGACAGTTTAAAGTACTAGTCTTGACACCGGCAAACCAATCCCGGCTGAGGCGCGCCCGCCGCGTCACTATGGTGCGCGACCTGGCCCGCCTCCCCATGGCGTCATCGGGGGCCGGCACGACCGCCATACATGTGGCGTGTCCGATGCCGCCCTGCCTTACTATTTTCCTAACTGGACGTATAGAAACCCAGCTTGTTATTTTGTCATGTGATCTGTAAATTCAACTAGCTTGGTGTATGTATTTTTGCTAGAGCCGACTGGTTATGCCTACTACACTCCACATGAAACAGATACATTGTCAACCTCACAAACATTTTAGGGCCTGGCCCCTGAGCAGAGCAGGTTTTCAGGAGTGCAGATGGGTGTCATGTGCCCGTCCTTCCCAGAGAGACAACAATATTATAATAATGTTGTTGATAAGTGATTATTTTGACGCTATGTCTACTTCCTAACACTCGTCAAGAGAGTCCGACAAAATGGGGCTTATATTATTACGTCTGCCAGGGCTGCTTTAACTCCCAGTCCTTTTCACTTTCTGTCTCGCTGAAGACGGAGCCGCCCCACGCACACCTCTCCGTACAAATTAATGAGTCTTGTCCTTATCGATGCCGCCCTTTGTAACACATCTACAGACAGATGCATACTGAATTGTTTGAGATAAATGAATGTGAGTTGCTGCTGACCCCTCCAAACTTGCCAATTAGCAGCCAGAGTTGTGTTCGACCAGCTCCTGCTCAGGATGCATGTCTTCACACGGACCCCCGGGACCTCACGGGCTCCCGTAGGCTGCCTGGAATCTGAGCGACGCTCGTTTAGCATTGCGTCCCTAAATACTGCTCAGGAGGCTGGGAGCCCTCTGATGTGTCGCACTCTCCTATTGGTCAATGCCACCTGAGTGTTGTGAGGCAAACGAAGAACGGCGGTAGCAAATATATGCGCAAGTGTAGCGCCACTTTACTTTCCGCCTCAGTGTGTTGAATTTAAATTAATTGTATTTCTTTTTAAGGTTAAAGAGTAAAAATAGCTGCTGCCTAAGCACTAAACCCGTCATACACCACTTATTCAAAAGCTATCAGCCTACTGAAAACCATAAACTGTGCGTGTCCCATATCATGAAACATCGCCCTGCCATGTGCCACGCATCGCGCGTTAGCCTAACGAATTTTAATGCAAGTCCCCGCATCACCACATTCAAAATTATCACGCATTCTAGCGCTCCGCAGCTGCCAAGCTGGAGCGCTGCATTATGGTAATTTAATTAGCACTGTCAGATCAAAGCTGGCAGCCCAGTTCTTCGCGCTGATCAGACCTTGGGGGCTGGCTCCGGCACTGCTTGCATTGGAAACATTTATCCAACATTCTGATTTACAGTGACCTAAAGTTGCTAAACGCCCCCGACATCACGTGGCATTAACATCACTAACTTCTACCAAGATATTGTGAGTCGAGCAAGGCACTCTTGAATTTAGTTAAACTCGTGTTTCCTGAGACACGAGTGGGGACAGGGCAGCATTCCTAATGGTTGTAGAGTCTGAACTAGTGTAAGTGCTGATGGGGGAATGGTAGCCAGCTCTTACCACGCCACAGTATCCCGCAACATCACGGACTCGACCCCTGGGCTCTTTGCATGCCTATGTGGCACACACTTCTGCCACGGCAATAGGGCAGAGAGCTGCTGGCACGCGGTATCCGCAACCGGACTGACCCCACCGGTACCCTGAGACTGTGTGTTTACTCAGGGCATAGAATGGAAAGGGAATAGAAGGGAAATAATCGTGCTGTGTTAGGAGTTGTGGCAGCCACGAGGCCAGATGCCAATTCACCTGCCTGGTGCGCCTATTTTCTTCCCACGAGGAATGCAGGAACTTTTGTGCAGTGAGTGAAACTGTCTGTGCCCTGAGTGAACCGCGATACCTTGCAACTGTGCCCGTTTGTCCGTGTTGGTCTGAGCAGTCACTTGACCCTCTTTTGAGATCCTGGCTGGCTTCACTAAAACAACTTCAAGTTGCTAAATGTTCATTGCGCCGGTAAAAACATTTTAATCTTAATTTTGAGTTGGCCTACCATTATATTGTCAGGGGACTCTCACAACTTTGACAGGTTGAGAGCAGTGGCCCCGAAAATTCTAGTGGTATATAGTGTGTTTATGGTACAAAAGAATGACCTGCTAGTGTGCAAGTAAAAACTGCACTGAAGAAAAGTCAACATCGCTGACTTAGTGTTTGGAAATGGTTAAAAAAAAAACGTGACCGCCTAGACCCCAGTTCCACATTTTACTGAACTCTGTTTATCAGAGATCAAAGTCCACCCCCCACTTTCTATGTGTCGGTGCATTCAAGTAATCTTTTATTAGGACTAGGTCCCCTTTAAAGGGTGCTGGGTTATAAATACAAGCCATGGAAAGTGGGGCCCACCTTAGCACTGGCAGAATGGCTTTTGCTCAGCGGGTGAGTTCACATCAGTAGACAGGCGCACATTTTACTTTATTGTACATTACTAGTGCACTGTACTTTTCAGGAGCCCTGAGCAGCGCAACATAGTTGAAGTTGCACTTTACTTGCCGGTGACGGTGGAGTGAGTCTGGTCAGTGGTGACGGAGATATTGTCACTCACAATTACACTGAAATTCTGACCGCCACTGTCTCTCCGTCTCTCTCTCTCACACAGACACATACACAAACACACACACTCTCTTTCTATCTCTCACTCTCTTAACCACACACCTCCCCCCGCCCCCCCGTGCCCCCCCCCCAGGGCTGTATTGGAACAATCTCAAAGTGTTGTTAATTGCCTCATCTCCAGTAGTAACCGTCAAGTCAATGGCCTGGATGTTATTGCTGCTCTCAGTTCATCCCTCTGTATAATGGACTTGAGAAAGCACAAGGTAATCAGGGTGTAGGGTCTCATCAGGTCCCCCGAATGGGGGCCTTGAAGATAGAAGTACCAGAAGTATTTGCATATAGACAAGACTGTGCCACTTGCAATGGCAGGATGCATTTGATTGCCTCATACCATCATGCATTTTTCCTCCATCCATCAAGAAACATACCAATAGGGCCTACACTGGCCATGTCTGGATGCCAGTGTTCTCATTGCATTAATTTGGCCTTACCTTGAGTCGCCAATCCATGAATACAAGGTTATACATGGAGACATGGAAGAAGATTGCTATGTGCTATACAACTCCTAGAACCTTCCTGGCAGAGCTGGTAGTTTGTAAGTGTGGTGCAGACATGTTTCCGGGTTCCATTGCTACATTAAAGATTACAGAACTTGAAAATAAATAGCAGTTGTGACCTGGAGTGAATGCCAAGCAGGGATCAATTCCAGAGGCCCAAAGTAGTAACTAGGACGACATAACATCCCATACAAACATTGATTATAATGTGTAGCACTGATGCAATGTCTAGAATCCTTTGAACTTACAAGAGTGTAGAGTGAAATTGAACAGCAGGTGGTTATGCAGTTAAAAAGATGAGAATACTGACTGTGGTAGGCACAGCTTGGAGTATGGGGATCAGGAGAGTGTTCAGAGTGTGGGGTGCACCGGGAGCTACTACAGTGAGGGGTGAAACACAAGCGTCTCCAATGGGGGTTCAGCTTAAGCAGTAAGTAAGTCTTCTTCAACCCTCTGAGTCATGAGACATCTTTAACACATGCCCTTGTGTCAAATTAATCAGGCAGCCACAACATGACCCTGTCTCAAAGCCAAAGTGAACCGTACTATTCGGTGAAGAAAAGATTCAGAGCTGTAGTCATTTACATGTCTTTCATTTTTCATATACAGAGGGAATGCCTGGATCATTTCCACGATTCAAAAACAATTACCAATTTGTTGTTATAGAAAAGCCCCTCGTGTGATAATGGACATGTACCCTGCCCTGGGTGCCCCGACTGCTAAAATTTCTGGATCCCTCATGCTGATTTTTCTTGTCATGGGCGAACTCTGAACATGTGTGTGCATGCCATGACATAGGCTTGCCTCACAGATTGTGGTCTATTTTGACCAGCATGGTCTCTCAAAGTGCTAGTCTCATAGTGATGAGACTACTGCCTTTGCCAGGAGTTAAGCAGCATGTGCGCGGTGGTGGCAGCATACCGCATAGTGATCAGTAGGAGTGAACAGGCCTTTTTACCTGTGTCACCAGAGTGAGTGAGGCCTGCAGCCCAACTCATTTAAGGTTCCACTGCTGTGTGCTCAACCCACCCTTGGCCTACATCTGATTGTTATCTAGTGCTGCGCAGTGCATGTGTGTTATATACATGAGCTGGATGTATGTGTGCCTGTGAATGGAACAGTACAACAAAGACATAATTCTGTGCAGTGCTGGTTGTATGTGTGCCTGTGAATGGTATAATACATGGAATATGTAGTGCTGTGCAATGCTTTTATGTTATATGCATATGCTCCGCGTTTGTCTCCCTGTGATTGGTACAATGCATGGAAGATTCTCGGTTCTATTGGAGGAGTTCCAGTGCTATCTGAGGGATCACTAGGAGATAGAAGAATCCTCCCAGACAGATTTACGGATTGCTGCATTCCTGTGGACACACTACAGCAAGGGAGAGCAAGGCTCTTCAGTATACTTCAAAGGGGCACTTTGCAGACTGTGGTGAACTTACCTAACGCCCTGACGCACTGCTTATTTCCTGCCATTCCTCCTGGGTTGCTGTTGTTGTGGTCTCCCCCGCCGCCATCATCTTTGCTGGCCGCGTGGGGGGGGACTACATCCCCCAGAGTTCTTGGCGGTACTTCCTGCTCCCGCCTTCAAGCGCGCCCGGAGGCGCTTAAAAACGAGAGGCTCCCTCGGTGGAGCGGGGGCACTTTGCAGACTGTGGTGAACTTACCTAACGCCCTGACGCACTGCTTATTTCCTGCCATTCCTCCTGGGTTGCTGTTGTTGTGGTCTCCCCCGTCGCCATCATCTTCGCTGGCCGCTGTGGGGGGGGGACTACATCCCCCAGAGTTCTTGGCGGTACTTCCTGCTCCCGCCTTCAAGCGCGCCCGGAGGCGCTCAAAAACGAGAGGCTCCCTCGGTGGAGCGAGGGCACTTTGCAGACTGTGGTGAACTTACCTAACGCCCTGACGCACTGCCTATTTCCTGCCATTCCTCCTGGGTTGCTCTTGTTGTGGTCTCCCCCGCCGCCATCATCTTCGCTGGCCGCTGTGGGGGGGGGACTACATCCCCCAGAGTTCTTGGCGGTACTTCCTGCTCCCGCCTTCAAGCGCGCCCGGAGGCGCTCAAAAACGAGAGGCTCCCTCGGTGGAGCGGGGGCACTTTGCAGACTGTGGTGAACTTACCTAACGCCCTGACGCACTGCTTATTTCCTGCCATTCCTCCTGGGTTGCTGTTGTTGTGGTCTCCCCCGTCGCCATCATCTTCGCTGGCCGCTGTGGGGGGGGACTACATCCCCCAGAGTTCTTGGTGGTACTTCCTGCTCCCGCCTTCAAGCGCGCCTGGAGGCGCTCAAAAATGAGAGGCTCCCTCGGTGGAGCGAGGGCACTTTGCAGACTGTGGTGAACTTACCTAACGCCCTGACGCACTGCTTATTTCCTGCCATTCCTCCTGGGTTGCTGTTGTTGTGGTCTCCCCCGTCGCCATCATCTTCGCTGGCCGCTGTGGGGGGGGACTACATCCCCCAGAGTTCTTGGCGGTACTTCCTGCTCCCGCCTTCAAGCGCGCCCGGAGGCGCTTAAAAACGAGAGGCTCCCTCCGCGTCGCGGGACACGCTCGGGCGGCGCCGGGCTAAGCCCGGGCAAAGGGCGGGCCCTCTGTGGCCCTCAGAGGCACAAGGAGGCCGGGCTGGGCCACTATCATTCGCTATTGTAGCAAAATTTGGGTACTGGAGTTGCCTCGCATTTAGGTGCTCAGTGCTCTGTGGCAAAATTGTTAAAGTTGTTAAAGTGGTAGTGGTGTTTGGCCTACGCTGTACTCATGGGTTGGTTATTGTGGTGGTTATGAAGTATATTGAGTAACACTGTAACGGATATACATGAGGCGCATTGATACTGTGAGTAGATAATTGCGGAGTAACTAATCTTGATAAATATTTGGCCACTCAGTTACGATCATAGTGGGGGAAAAGTGGGTTGTCAACAGAAAGAGCACCATGGCTACCAAACCAAAAACTAGATCAACCAAGCGTAAAGCAAGCACCCCGTTGATTACGACAAATAGCCAACCTAACATAGATACTCTTGTTGGGCACTCTGCACCCCCAACGGCCATAGATTTAATGTTACGCAAGGTCATTGGGGCAGTAAACAGGGAAATTGAACGCACCCAGAGACGCCTATCAATGACCCCTATGCAAAATTCCCATTTACAAACACACAGTAGTCCCAGGCAAGTCCCACAAGTAAACCTTTGTGATAGCCTGCTGGATAATAGCCCGGACATTTCAATTGGGAATTTACCTTGTGGCCAGCAGCTATTAGAGGCCGATTCACCTATTGATAAGGTAACAAAAAGACCTAATCTAATTAAGCATAGGTTGCCCAAAAGAGGTCCCAAGATCACGCAAGCAAGGAAGCCAAAATTCTCCAATAAGGGTGGGAAGAAACAACTAATAGAGGATGAGCTCATAGAAGTAGATACATCAACTCCATTAAGTCCACCAGGATGGCTACAACCAGTTATAGCCGATTTGCAAAAACATCTAGAAACCTTCATTACTGCCCAAATAAAACCACTCTTTAGTAAATTAGATAAAATTACTAATGAGCTTCATAAACAGGCGAAGCTGAAGGAAAGCAACTCTAATCCTATTGGAAATTTAACCTCAACTGTAATTCCCCCCTTAAGGCCACTACCTATGGAAAACATTGGCACCAGAAATGAGCTATGCATTACTGCACAGGTTCATGATCCACCCATAAGTGTAGATCAATCACAGGATAGATGCCGCCCTGAAAATACAAAAGATTGTCACCCTATAAATAAAGATCAGTCGAGGAGATTACAGATAAAGCCTGGGCAGGTTGTGTCCCACGAGCAGGTGGATGTATGGCAGAAAGTCCCTGAAAGTAAGGGAAAAAACCCCCCTCCCCCCCCCCCCTGGAGTGAATCTACCCCCCGAAGTAAGTCCCTATGTTGTGATTTTTGCCGGGGTTCCTGAACTCAGGGAGGGTCAAAGGGAGACACACCTAGAGTTAAAAAACAAGATTATATACTGGTTAAATATACACAGACCTCTCCAAGGGAGGGAAAGGGGAGAAATCATCCATGTAAGAAGAGTACCATGGTTGGGAAACAGAGGAAAGGACATCGAAGGGGATTGCATTATTGCAAATTTCAGGAACCCAAAACTGGTGGAGTATATACTGGGAAACTATAACAAAAATGCAACCAGTACTATTCGAACTACGCCTCTGGCCTATTTTTGCCCCAGACATGGCCTTATGTTCCCTCAGGGTCACAATTTAGGCAGGAAGGGAGGAGGAACAGATGGAGACTGGAGAAGGAAATATGAATACAGTTCTCCATCACTATTAAATCTGAATGGTCCGCAGTGGGAGAACAGATTTAGTCCCCTTCAATCGTTGGATGAAAATGATTGACTAACGAACTCAGAGGTAGGCTCGGTAGGGAAGAAAACAAGGGCATCTACGAAAACAAATGAATTATCCTCAGAGGGAAGGCATACATCGAATCACCCAGAACTTGGCCCGCAAAGCCAGATTGGGGAGAGGCAAGACCCACCACTAGGAAGGAGGGAGGTACATGAATTAGATACTCATGGTCCAAGGCTGGCCGGGACACAGGGGGCAAGGGTGAAAATAACATCTTGGAACATCGCAGGCCTAGCTGGAAAAATAAGCAATATAGAGTGGAGGAATCAACTAAGGGACTCCCATATAATAGCTTTACAGGAGACATGGGTTGTTGAGCCCGATAATCATCATTTAGAGGGGTATAAGTCCTTCTTTGTACCAGCTCAGGAGAGTAGGGCTGGTAGAGCAAAGGGAGGCCTAATAATATATGCTGATGTCAACTTAAAGGGGAAATGGACTGTGTCACCTTGGTCCTCAGACAACTTGCAAGCAGTAACCTTCCAGGGACAGGGGTTGAGGGTACAGCTATTTAACCTCTACAACCCTGGCCCAGGAAGTGGCACTACTGCCGTGCTGGAGGAACTAGATCTTAGACTAAAACAGGAATCTGATCTAAGAAAAGGCGGAGAAAACTTATTCGTCCTTTTAATGGGGGATCTAAATTGTCATCTTTGCTCACGGTTGATACCGGTAACTACCCACTGGGATCTTTGCCCACTTAAAAAGGGCCCACATTTGGAGCACACAGCTGAGGGTATACTAATAACAAAAATACTAGGGAGTCACTCACTAGCACACACTATTGATCTGGTAATTCCAGAACCTGAGGGCACCCTGATACCGACTTTTAAAGGAAGGGGATGTTCGTCTATTATAGACTACATCTTTATATCCACCTTTGCTAAACACCGGATTGGGAAGGTAAACACTAAATGGAGTGCCTTTAGTGATCATAACCCCCTGGTAATAGAAATACCGTATAAGGATTATATTAAAATGAATAAACAGCTGGGTACCATTTTACAACCTACCGATCAGGGTAGGCGTTTAAAATGGACAAAAATTAATGCCCCTGAATTGTATACCGCACTGGTGCAAAAGGGGAAAAAGTGGCTTGAGGAGTGCTTAGATCTTCAAATAGAGGGAGTTGACCTAGTCGCCGCTTTCAGGGAGTTAACTAAATGCGCTGAAAAACTATTGTTGACAAAAGGTCCCAGAAAACCAGTGACTCACCCAAGATGGTTCGACGTAAACTGTGCACGAGCACTAAGAAGTTTAAAGTCAAGTCTTAAGGCTAACCCGAGGGATATAGTGGAGGTGGCAAAGTACAGGAAAATCTATAGAACTAAGATTAAAGAAAGGAAAACTACCTTAAAAGCTGAATTATGGGCTGATTTAAGAGAGGCTGGTGAAAACAGAGATTTCACTGAATTCTGGAAGATTATAAATAGGCCCTCTTTCTATGATTGTAACACACCGGTCCTCAGCACAAATATCCTCCCACAGCAATGGGTAGCTCATTTTGAGAAACTTTACAATCATTCCAAGGTTTGTAAACAAGAAGGGGAATGGGTTGGTAATAGGAATGAGGCGCAGGATTTTACACTCATTGAGATCACGCAAGCAATTATTGGATTAACACCAAACAAAGCAACTGGGCCTGATGGCACTCCCCCAGATCTATATAAAAGTAATGTCGATTTGTGGGCACCAATTTTAATGAGAGTGCTAAACGCAGCTATTAAAACAGGACTCCCGAGGTCATGGTCTACTGCCTTAATAGTTCCTATTTTTAAAAAAGGAAACAAGGACAACCCCCAATGCTACAGACCTATATCATTGATTGATGTTTCGGCTAAAATACTGGGGCGGGTGGTTTTAAATCGTTTAATGGCCTGGACAGAAGAGCAGCGTACAATAGTTGATACCCAGTATGGCTTTAGAGCGGGAAAATCGACCAGTGATCAATGTTTAAATTTATATCTACCGGTCGCTAAATATACTAGTGCAAGCAATGGGACCATTTACATGGGATTTATGGACTTAGCAGCGGCCTTCGACAATGTGAATAGAAGCAAGCTTTGGGAAATGATGACTTCCTTGGGGATTGATCAGGGTTTGATAAACATTCTGAGAGAGCTACACTGGAACACTACAGCGAGGGTTCGCTATAGTATGGAGGGGGGCAAACTGATTCCTTCCCATGTTCCAGTGGAGTAAGGCAGGGATGCATTCTTGCCCCCTTCCTATTCTCACTATATATAAACGACCTGGAGTCAACCCTCATAGCCAAGGCAGCCGATTGTCCTAGGGTAGGAAAGCGCCAAATACCAGTCCTCCTATATGCGGATGACGCGGTTCTCCTTGCTAGGACACCGCGAAGTCTTCAAATATTGATTAATGGATTTGTGGATTTTATGGAAAAATTGGATCTGTCTGTAAATCTGACTAAATCCTTTGCGTTAATCGCAGGCAAAAAACCGATGAAAAAACCGATGTTCAATATTGGGACCCATGTCATGGATATAGTAACTACCTTCCCGTATCTAGGCCTACTGTTCGACTGCAAAATTCAATTTGATAAGTTGTTGGAGGGACGCTGCTCCAAACTAGTTTCGTCATGTGGTGCAATCATGAATTTTGCACAAAGATTAGGCTGCTGGTCCCCCCAGCAAGTTATGACCTTATATAATTCAATAAGTATAGCTAAAGCGGTATATGGAGCAGAGGTGTGGGGCTTCAGGGATGTTAAACAGCTACAAATGGAAGAAGATAAATTCATTCGTAGGATCCTGAAGATCCCACACGCGATACCAGCTGAAATTGCACATTCTGAACTTGGTATCCCATACATTGCTGATTTGGTCAAAATTAAACCAGTTTTGGCTTGGCTCAGCATCTGGGCAAACCCGGATGCTGAGCTAAGCAAGGAAATTCTTAATGATTGCTTAAAAAGGGATAAAGGAATGTCAATCCCATGGCTGAAATATGTTAAAGTAACTTTAGAATCTGTAGGCCAGCACGCACTTTTCAGTACCCCTGCTCTAATTTCAAGAAATAGTAAAACACAAATTAAAAGTCTGTTGCTGGATAAAATGGAATCCCTCAGGGAGACTAAAGCTTTCACATTGAAACGCTCAGTGGTAGCGCATTGTTTAGTTAAAGAGTCAGTGGGTATGGAACCCTATCTATTTCTCTTGCATAATCAACAGGATAGATTCTTAATGTGTCGTTTTAGGCTCAATTTGTTGCATAATATTTTATCTTATCCATCGGGTTTTACTGCGACTATTGAGCAGAAGGGTGCCTGCGGCTGCGACAATTTGTCTCCGCAGGACACCCTTCATTTTGTATTATTGTGCCCATTTTATTGTCTTCCTAGACGCATGTTTTTAGTTGATATTTTAAAACGTGGAAAATTTCGACATGCGAAGGTAGCTTTGTTGTTCCTTCAAAGAGCAAATGATATGTATACACTATGTTCAGTGATAAGCTTTTTGAAAGCTGCAGTAAGACTAAGGAGCACTAGAGACTAATTCACCTGTCGCATCTATATGAATTGTAACAGTTCGGTTGATGGTTATTTTTATACTAATGAAATGTATAATTGTATATGTTGTGTATTTTTAAATATGTACTTTTTATGATGATTTTTTTAACCATCGAAATAAAGAATTTGAACTGAACTACTTCAAAGGGTGTTCTTTGATTCAGAGAGAGGTCACTGGAAAGGGGCTTAGGCACATCTCATGAAGGAGATGGGACTTACAAGGGCATCATAAAGTGTAGGGCTGAGGCCCTTGGGTAACCTTTTAATATACTTATCACTGTGGCAGACATTCAGGTGTGAACCTCTAGTCACTCCCACGGTCTGCGTTGTTGAGCTATCAGATTTGGAGTTGCTTCTGCTGTGACAGACTTCTTTCTGGAGAAGGTACAGGGTGTATCACATTTGGTGCCTGAACTATAAGATGGGGAGCTTGAGGTCACAAAATTGTCAACTTTCAAGTAGCCAGCTGAGCTGTGTGAGCAGGAGAAGCTCTGCAAGAATTCTGCCTGTGACCAGGGCTGGAGGCTAAGACATGCCAGTCTCCCAGCTGCTTGAGAGACATCACCCAGAGAATCCAAGATCACCTGCCCCCAGAGTCTGGAGCACCAATGCATGCCTGCTTGCAAAGACCAGTGTGCCCTGTGATTAAGGGGAGACCGTTGTAGGGAGCGATTTCCAGTGGGGGATCCTGGTGATTAGGTCTCTGTTTCGAGGTGTGAGCGAGCTGCTCGCATGCAGGTTTAAGTCTGTGATCCCTGCCGCTGTGAAGTGAGGCAAGAACTTTGTTGCATCTATCAGGCTGTAGCCTATGTGTGAAGTGTAGGCACCGACCCCGTATGCCAGGTGGGGCAGCCGTGAAGATTACTGTTGTGCCGATCGGGCCACATCCAATGTGCGGAGTGAGGACTGTGACCCTATATGCCAGGAGGGGCCACTTGGAAAAAGAAGTGTAGTGTGATTGAGACCATCATCAAGAGGAAGAGACCGTCATGGTAACCCATGCCTGCCCAATCCACCACTAAGAATCAGTATCAGTAGCATCGAAAATTCCCTCGCACCTCCCTGCCTCGAGAGAGGACTCACTGAAACGTATCCGCATTGGAAGAGCAACAAGGGTTCTCTCGGTCACTGCTCCCGCCGGACAGTGTGTGAGTAACTGCAGGGCAGCGTGTGAGGAATTCACCGGAGGCAGCAGCTGCAGCGTTAGCCCTTTGAACAAAGTGTGCTTGGAGACTCCGGTTGTGCAGGTCATGCTGGTGCGAGACAGAACTTGCCTGCCAAATAGCACTTTGATGCTTGAACACTTTTGAGTTTAATTGGAGTTGGAGTGGCACGCCTCAGACCCAGACAACTAGTGGAGCTTAACCTGAATTTTGCCTATATTGAATTGGGGAATAACAACTACTGCTAGCGAAAGGAGAGGGGACTCAGGGACCCACCTGTTAGAATACTAGAGCCCTAACTTCAGGGGACTGTGTATACTGTTTGTATTGGTATATAAATACGCCTTTTGCAATAAAAGCAAGTATTTGAGTACTGGACAGTTGTTTATTGTTGCTTCTGAACGTATTTTAAGTTTTGAGCCTGTGTTCAGTCCCGTTTCTACCTCCCCACTGAGAGTGCTGAAAGGATACGTGACCCAGTTGCTCAGAATCTATAGTAGATCGGGGCCCGGGACATCAGGATATCACGAACAAAAGGCCTCAACCCTCACAGTTGGGCCCAGTAGCTTCTGCTTGCTCTGTCCCTCTGAGCGAGATTCTGACACAGGTAATTGAAAGTCACATAATGAAATGTCCTGGTGCCTAGTTTGACTGGCCTTTGCTCATCAACTCTATAGAGTTTTTTACTTGGCATTTCATTGGTTAAGTATCTTTATGGAAATCTGCACATTGTCCTCATAAGTAGCATTTTAACACATGACATGTGGCATGGAGTGACATGACACCACCATAAAAGCCCCCATGACCTGGCTTACTGCAGCGTGGGGATTGTGTGATATTTGCCATTGCTGATTTTGATTTCCAGTTTGGTCTTGTCCATCACACTTGTACAGTTGAACTAGTCAAGGAAGCCTCATGCCGGGCTCAAGTCACTGGTCTAGCTCTTGCTCGATTCCAGATCCAGTTTGATATATGAGCCAGAGCCCTTTCCTCTCTTCTCCCTACTGTGATCATGCAAAGTTATCAATTACCTCCAGCGGCGCCCCTGTAAATGAAGAAGTGCTATGATGACATGGGCATACATCCGGTCCGACAGATCTTTTTCTGCTTCCACATAACTACAGTCTACAATTGTATCGAATGCAAGAACGCAAAAATATGTCTGTGGGATCCAGTCAGGCTGACCTTCTCGGGTCTGGCTCATTGAAAGCCTGCTCTTCAGAGAGATCTCCAAGTGACCCCTGTGACCACATTATCTGGCCAATATTTTCCTGTTTCCTTCGAGGTGTAGGGATTGTTGTATCTCCCGTCTGGAGAAAACAGTGATATTAATTCATAAATCCAGTGCTCTGCTTCCTTCCATTTAACTTTGTGCTCTAAAGAAAAACACCTGCGTGTTAATCACTGCAGCCTGCACTGCTCTACACTGGGATTGCAGATGTGCAATTACAAGCGATGGAATGATGGCCTCCTGATGGTCTTGTGAGGTCCCCGTCATCGTTGAAAACAGGTGATTACACCGAGCACAAAGCTTGAGATGGGAAGGGGGTCAAGGTTGTTCTCCTTTTGGAAGCTACAGGTGACCACAGGGCACATGGAGGCTCAGATTCCACAAGTGTGAGGTGTAATTCGCCTCCGCACAGACGCTATCATTGAGTCCTCATGCGATGAGCGAGCTTTCTATGGAGCCTGTAACCATGTAGGGATTACATGGTAGTCTTACCTTAGCTCTTGTGGATGTCACACTAAATTCTATCACTAGACCCAATGCAGGCAGTCTTTGTGAGGTATACTTGCACACATGTTCCCTCCGCACTCACACGTCTGGAGAGGCTCTGTTCACACTCCTGTGTTTGCACTTTGTTTAGCAGAGTGTAAATCATGAGTTAAATTGCCTGTTCTCCAGCAGTTTCCGGAATTGAAAAACTGAAATAAGTTACCGGGTAGCAGAAGTTGTATATGAGAACATACATTTAAATGCCTACTGGAAAAAAAAGAAAAAGTTACTTCTTATTACATGCCAGAACCAGCACTTGATTTCAGTATTAAACGATTACGATATAAGTCCCTGGTGAGACCCGAATGGTCAACTGCATTCGTGAAGTGCATAACACGTCCCTTTGTGTGTACGGTTATTCCACTGACATAGATGAGAGGATATTGGTGAGTGGTCTTAGAATTCATTTGATACTCCATATTCCCCGGTCTCCTAACAACATTTTATGTACACAATCAGATGAAATCATTACTCGTATTGAATGCACATCTCTAAATCTCATCAAGGTCAATCAGAAAACACCCATTAAAATGCCGTTGACTTTAGAAATGTATTGCCAAAGCCCAGCAGTGATATCTAGAGAGCAGATAAGTAAGAGCTCCCTTATCTGTCCCTTTCGCAGGCATTGACCAAGTTCTTGAAGTGTGTCAACTGGGGATTGGCCCAGGAGGCCAAGCAGGCACTGGAGCTCCTGGGCAAGTGGAAGCCAATGGACGTGGAGGATTCTCTGGAGCTGCTGTCTTCTCAGTTCACCAATCCAACAGTGCGGCGGTACGCGGTTGCCAGGCTGCAGCAGGCGGACGACGAGGTACAGTGATACGCTTTCATGCTCCTTTGTAATATTGCAATCCAAAGCCCCTGCTGGGAAATGTTCTGCGCGCGAAAGAATGTGACGATTGCCATAGCAATATCTGAAGTCCTCCTTTCTGTTAAATGGAATGAGCTGGGGCATGTGGAGTGAATGGAACAGAACATGCCTTTGTGGACTGTGAAGCTACTGTGTGATGCTTTGACCCACTTGTGGGGGGTCCAGCTGCTACTTATGAAAACCAATTTACATTCTTTCCCATGATGTTTGGGTGAATGAATGCTCTAAGAATCCTGAATTTCAGTAGTTTGAAGCGATGCTGCTCGTGCCTCTGTTCCTAATGGCTCGAATTCCCCCATCTTTGTTTAGAGCTGCCTGCTCTATGCATTAGGTCTTTTCCTACAGCTTACTATTCTTGATGGCCAGGGGTGCAGTTTCTTCCTCTTGTTGACAGGGTTAGTCTGTCTAAGTCCCTCAAAACGAACACTTTGAAAACTTAGTTTACAGCGTAGAGGATAAGCTTTGGACTCTGCAGGAAATTTAGAGTAAAGCTGTTAGGAGTTAATTTATGATGAGATGAACGTTTTTAGATTACATAGTGGCGGACATCTCAGATGCATGAGGAATAATGGTAGGAATAGCAAGCTTCATGGAGCATGTGTTAGAGGTTTTGTGGCCATCCTTGGACCACAAGGTTTGGCTATGGGCCACATGTTTACAATTGCCACAACTATGTAAATCTTCCCCGCCTAGATTCATTAATGTAACCGAGGTGTCCTACAAATCCGGCCTGAATCTGGCCCCGTGGTATTAGAGATTATTCTAGGCACTGCTAGGATTGAGACATTCCTGTCCTCCTCCGGTACACTCTACCAGCCCTGCTGCTACCCCCCTGAGGACGAGGAATAGTGCGCTCCACATGTGAGGCGTGTCAGAGTGTGAATACACCCATTGCTTTCTCCGGGAAAGCACTCTCACTTACATGATAGTGCAGCTTATCCATCAGGTATGGGTTAGCTTCATTTCTGAGAATCGGGCAGAACGCTTCTCGCCTAGAAGCAGCTACTTCAGCAGCTTCTGCTGACGACTACTAGTAGTTAATGTTATAAGTTATCGGACACATATTAAGCTCAACTTAACTAATACATTTCCTACCAAGGGTTAGTTTTGTTGAGGGCTCAGCCTCGAGCCGTCCCATTCTTCAATGTTAAAAGCATTGTTTTTTTGGGGTTTTTTTCTATTTTTTTTTTTTGAAAGACCTTTATTTCAGAGTTCCACATTACACAGCTTACAGCCTACAACCCCTCGGGCCGGCCGCGGAGGATGTACCCTTACATTGCTTCCGAAAGCACACAGCCAGTTGCCGTCAACCCGGGGGTACGGAGGCGTTATAAGGTGCGAGTGTCTCACTGTTTAGAGAAGGATAGTGCAGGACTCCTTTTTCTCTTTGGTACTACCATACAACATAAGCATATTGCCCAAATGGCGTAAAGGCGCCTAACAGTCGAACTACCCCCCTCCCTCCCCCCCCCCCCCCCAGCTAACTAAACACGGTCATCACATTAAGCACCGCAAGTCACCTACGTACCGGTAATGTGACCTCCGCCACCCATTCTATAGCCCCGGAGCAACAGGAGCGTGGGGAGTTTGCATATCACCTGAGCCCTCCTGTGCGACGGAAGGGGGCTCGCAAATGCCCCCCCTGAAGTCATTCCAGTTGGACCACACTTCAACCCACTTACGGGGGGCACCCTCTCGCTACATACACAGTCTTTTCTTGCAGCATACACCAGTCCATATCGCTGTGCCAGTCCGACAGTTTGGGTGGAATAGGACTTCCCCAGAGCCTGGCAATGTTCCTTTTCGCTACCATTTGTCCGAGCGTCACCCAGAGCCTCCCTTTCGGTGGCAGGTCCGTTGGCTCCCATATATTAAGGAGGCACCTCTTGGCCTCCGGGCGAATTTCCACCTCCCAAACCTCCTCCATACACTGCACCACCCTGCGCCAGTATCGTTGAATCTTAGGGCAATCCCACAACACATGGAAGAAGGTACCCGTGCCCCCACATCCCCTCCTACAGAGTAGTGTGTCCGCCCTCCCCATCACGTGTAGCCTAGTGCAGGAGATATATACTCTATGTAAGATCTTCAGTTGGACAAGTCGCAGTCGGGCTGATATTGCGACCTCACGTGGGAAAGCCAGGGCGTGCAGCCATTCTTCGTCGTCTATCTCCAGCCCATCGGCGACCCATTTTTCTCTAAGGGGAATGAGCATATCGGGGGCATTATTGATTAGTTTTTTGTACATGAGTGATATGGCGTATTCTGTGAGGTGTCCATCCAGCAACCTATCTTCAAGCGGGGAGGCTTGTGGTAGTTTGGTCTCCGGTGGGATATTAGCCTGTAGGGAGTGTCGCACCTGTAAGTATCTAAAGTATTCTGTGTGCGCCAGCTCATATGTGTCTTGCAGTTGGGCAAACGTGCGGATCCCTGTAGGGCCCCGGATGTCCTTAATTTGGGAGATGCCGATCAAGTCCCAGTTGCGGAACCCCTTGGTGCGTACTAGGTTGCCTAATTTTTCGGAGGCCCAAAGTGGCGTGGCCATCGTAAGGACTCCTGACCATCCGAGCTTCCTCTGAGCAATATGCCAGATCTGTACCGAGCGGAGTGTAGGTCCGGTGAGTTGACGCATACCCCGTCTAGAGTAGAGTGCTATCTCGTAGTTCCCCCCGGGGAGCAGCCACCTGTCCATACCATAGGCGGGGTCATTCCCGTCTCCATACGTCCCCTGATTGATCGCGGACAGATGGGCTGCCCAGTAATATTTACGGATGTCGGGGAGGGCTATGCCGCCGTCGTACCACCCCAGTGTGAGTTTGGTGAGTGAGATTCGGGGTGCCCCGGCCCAGAGGAGGTCGCGAAGTGCGGCTTCGATCGCTACAAAGTAGCCGTTTGGGACTAAGTCTGGATAATTTTGTAGCGCATAGAGAAACCGTGGTAGCGCTAGCATCTTAAATAAGGTTGCCCGGCCCAGCAAGGACAGTGGAAGGTGTTGCCAGGATTTGGCCTCGCTTTGGAGCCGAGCTAGCGGCGGCTTGAGGTTGTGCTTATGACAGGGCCTTATTAGTGGTGATGTATACTCCCAGGTACTTGAACCCGTCCTCTGCCACCGCGATACGACAAGTGTCCGGGAGCCTCGGAGGGTCCTCACGCAGGACGTATAGATGTGATTTGGCCCAGTTGACCCGGAAGCCAGAGTTACGGACGAAATTCGCAAGTATGTCAAGTGCCACAATTATCGACCTGCGCGGCCTACAAAGGTACAGGAGTATGTCGTCAGCATATAGGGATATTCTATCCTCCCACCCCTCCGCCCATGCTATACCTTTTAAGTCGACATCCTGCCTTATCCCAGCCGCGAGCGGTTCTAGGGAGAGGGCGAAAAGAAGGGGAGAGAGGGGGCAGCCCTGCCTAGTCCCTCTTTCAAGCGTGAAAACCTCGGACAGCTTATTGTTCACCAGCACCTGAGCCAGGGGTTCGGCATATAATAGACGCACCCAAGCTATAAAGTGAGGTCCAAAGCCCAGTTTGCGCAGGACTGCGAACATGTACGGCCACTCTAAGGTGTCGAAGGCCATGGTGGCGTCCAGAGAGACCACCACTGCGTCCTCCTGTAATTTGTGGCGCTGCCCCAGTACACCGTTCAGCCTTCTAATGTTTAGGGCCGTGTTGCGGTGGGGCATGAACCCCGACTGGTCTGGGTGGACCAATGAAGGAAGCACCGATTTGAGCCTATTCGCCAGCGTCTTCGCCAGTATTTTGGGCTCCGCGTTTAGGAGCGAAATTGGCCTGTATGACGCACAGGAGTCTTTGGGTTTCCCCTCTTTCGGTATCGCCACTATGGTCGCTATACGCTGATCTCGGGGCAGCACTCCCAATTCCCTGCTATGGTCGAACATGAGTTTCAAATGCTTACCGGTGGCGTCCGGCTGGAGCTTGTAAATCTCTATTGGGAGGCCATTAGGACCGAGCGCCTTACCAGGGCGGATTTCTCCTATTGCGCGCTGCAGTTCAGCCTCAGTGATTGGGCTGTCCATAGCCTCCCTATCTTCATCCGACAGTGAGGGCATGCGAATGTCGGTTAGGAGGTCAATGGAGTCCTCCTCCGGGCGGTCCGACTCGCGCCTGTAGAACTGCTGGTAGTGTCTCGCAAACCGTGCAACTATTCCCCGGGGCTCTGTCACTACAGTCCCGGTCTCGGTGCGTATTTCAGGCACCACCTTACTGGCCTGTTGCTTTTTCTCGAGCCAGGCTATGAGTTTCCCGGCTTTATCGCCCTGATCGTATATTCTACCAAGCTTGTGACGAGCCACGGTCTGAGCCTCTTGGGTCACCAGCGCTTTATACTCCGCCGCCTTTAACTGCAGTGTGTGCCTGACCTCCCTGTCCCCTCCATCCGGCGCCTCCCTCTCCAGTACCTCCAAATCCGCCTCCAGTGCTGTGACCTGCCTGCATCGCTCCCGCCGTCTAGCCGATATGGCCGAGAGCGCCTCCCCCCTAATCACGGGTTTAAATGCCTCCCACACAGTGACGGGGGATTTTACCGACCCAACATTTTCTGCGAAGTACTGTGAGATTGAGTTGGATATATGTTTCCTGGTGGCCTCATGTTTCAGGTGCCAGGCATTTATTGGTGCTATGCAGCCCTCACGACCATTCCCAAATGTGATGTGTGTACGGACCGGTGAGTGGTCAGAAATGCCCCTAGGCAGGAGCACTGCCTCCACTACCACCATGTCTTGTTGCATCAGGGTAAGGATGTAGTCTAAACGTGAGAAGGAGTGATGGGCCCCCGAGAAGAAGGTATATTGGCTGTCTGTAGGGTGGAGCAGGCGCCAGACGTCCGTAAGCCCGAAGGCTTCAAGAAAGTCTGCCAACCACCCCTGCCCCTGGGGCAGGTCTCTGGGGGGCTGCCTGTCCCGGGTTCCCGACACCACTGCGTTAAAGTCCCCTCCCAGCACCAACTGACCCTCAGGAAGGGAAAGGAGAAACGTGCCCAGGTCTACAAAGGCCCGGGCCTGGAGGCCGGGCGGGACGTAGACAGACAGGAGGTTAAGCGTGCGGCCCTCCCAACGGCCAGACACAGCCGTGAAGCGGCCCTGTGGGTCAGTTTTAATTAGGTCTATATCGAGGGGCAGCGAGCGACGCAGGAGTATCCCCACCCCCCGCGATCCGGAGGTGAAGCCAGAGTGGGCTGCTAGAGTGTAGCCGCATCTATTGAGGGCCTGACAGACATTCCCCATCAGGTGCGTTTCTTGCAGTAGCACTACGTCCGGCTGGTGCCGTTTGAGGAACTGTAGGACTATAGTGCGCTTGAGTCTGTCCCCTAATCCGTTCACATTCCAGCTGAGGACCTTCAGACTTTTTTCCCATCTCCTAGCCATAGCTGTTGCTTCTTGGGGTGCTTCGTCCCACCACCCCGGTGTGCCGGCTGCCTACGTGACAACATAGTGCGTGTGACCGTAAAGGATCCCCAACTCCCCACCCCTCCCTGGTTCCCGCCCCGCGGGTGCATTGAATGTAGACAATAAGAGAACTGGCAAACCATCCGTGCCACCCACTCCCCCCCGAATCTGTCCCCAACATCCCCGCCCCCCCTGCGAAAAACAAACCCCCCTCCCTGCCCCCTGCTCCGTGGGTTCTGAACTACCCACCACCCCAATTAGCAGAGCGCCTGTCGCCCAACCCTGCCCCGGTGGGAACCCACCGAGGAACTCTACGTGGGAAGTTCGTGGGCCAGCCCGTTCCTGGCCGCCCGTCCGTGGTGCCCCAGTTCGTTCAGCCCCCAAAGCCAACGGTGCATCATCTAAATAGGGAGCCTGGCTCAGATAAATTGGGGCACACTGCCTCGTGGGGCCCGCAAGTCTTACAGTCAAAAAACTTTTATAGTTTACTGTCCGACGGCTTCTCCGCTGCGCTCCAGTGGCCTCATCTCGCTGCGTCGTCTCTGGGTGAGCCCCAACGGGGACTATTCGATCGAGAACGCCATGACCGCTGGCTCTGCTCACCACCTTCCGCTCGTCCTGCCGCTGACCCCGGGGAGGGGTGTCCCGTGCCTCGCCATTGTGCGCCTTCCCGTCGAGGGGCCTCTACCGTCTCGGCCGCGTCTAGCCACTCCTGCACCGCCGCCGGCGAGGTGAAGAAGAGGGATTTACCGCCAGTTATGATCTTCAGTTTAGCGGGAAAGAACATCATGTACCGGATCCCACGATCTGGTAATGCCGCCTTGACCCCCTGAAAGGAGCGTCTTTCCTGTTGGACCTGGAGCGTGAAGTCCGGGAAGAAGCGAACCGTGGCCTCCTCGTAATGCAGATCACCGTGTTGTCTGGCAGCCTGGAGAATTGCATCGCGGTCACGGTAGTTCAGTATTTTGGCAATAATTGTTTGTGGTAGGGCCCCTGGTTTGGGTTTTGGGATCGGGGCCCTGTGAGCCCGCTCGACCGTGAAGAGCTTAGATAGTCTCTTGGTTTTCAGGTGGCGGAGGATCAGGTCCTCAAGAATGAGCTCCATACAGTCCCCCTCAAGTCCTTCCGTCACACCTACCACGCGTATGTTGCTTCTCCTGGGCCTGACTTCCTGGTCGTCGAGCCGTAGGGCCATCAGCCGGTGTAGGTGCACAAGCTCATTCACCCTGCCCTCGAGCCGCTTCTCTGATTCCTGCAGGGCTGTTATGTCCACTTCATTGGACTTGGACCGGTCTGTGGTTTTCCCTAAGTCGGCACGGAGCAGGTTCACCTCTATCGTGATCTTGTCCATTTTCGTCTCCAGGCTGCTGCCAAGGGTTTGGATTGCGGCCATTATGGACGTCAGGGAGGGTTCCGCCTGACCTGCGGCCTCCTTCGTAGTCCCTCCCGGCTGCGGCGTCGTTTTGGCTATCGTGTATTGGTCCAGCTTATTGGTCTGGGTCGTGGTGCCTCCTTTAGGCCGCATGGTTGCTCCGGTGCCTTTGGGGCACAGTGTTCCTCCGCCCGCCTCTGCTCCTGAACGCCCGCTCCACTCCTACCCGCGAGGTCTGGGCGTAGCCGTAGCCCCACCGGCACTTTCCTGGTATCGGCTCCAAGCAGGGCCCCCCCGCGTGGGCCCAGGCAGTCTCAATACGGGGTCAGCGACCTCAGCCACCCCACGACGCCGGCTCTCCAATGTTCAGTCCGCCAAACAGCTACGAACTCGGGCCCCCAGCTGGCAGGCGATGCAGGGCACTCCGCAGCGGCAGTCCCAGCCGGTCCTCTCCCCTTGCTCCAGCCGCAGCAGATCAATCAATGGCCGCCCCTCTCCCCGGTGAGGGTCGTCACCTGGCCGCAGTTGTTTTGGCCGCCCTCCGGGCGCCAGGGTCCTACCGCCAGTGTCGCTGGGAAGCCGGAGGCCAGCGGTGCCTCGGCGCTGCGTATGAGGCCGCGCCTCCCTCCGCTGGCGCCCCTCCGGGCGCGTCGCGCCGCAGGCCAAAAGCCGGGGCCTCGAGTAGGGCAGGGAGCGGCCGCGGAGTTCCAGGGGCGAGGCGCCGAGCCGCCGCCGCCCGTCGCAGCCGCTGTGGTCGTACGAGGACCCCGGAGTCCGCGAAGCCGCTCTTGTGGGGCACCGGGCCTGGGGGAGCTGGGGGGCTCTCACGGGCGATCACCTCAGCGCGGATATGGGTCGGATTTATTAGGACACCAACGGTCCCGGCGGAGCTCCGGAATCAGGCGGCCATTTCTCACGGCACCTGGCCACGCCCCCGTTAAAAGCATTGTTAAAACAGAACTGAGTTCAGCCTTACCCCCACACACACTTTGGATTCAAAGTTTGCATATGCAGAATAGCTGAAGATTATAACATCACTATATTCACCTGTCCAGGACAGACAATCTTATGCTCTACCCTTCTTCTGTTGCATGTATATGATTAACAAAAATTCCAAAGTTATTAACTTCAGTGGGTCTGTTGTGCGCCTCTGTGCTGTAGGCAACCAGACATAGGTGGTTGCTGACACTGGTGGTTGCTCTTCCAACTTCATCTGTTAAGAATTGGTTCTCGTCCAAGACCTGAGTTTCTTTCAAGGGGATGCGCTCTAGGAGATGCAGGCTCTTGTCACACCTTGCGTTTTGCATCTGATCTTTTTAAACTCTGCTGCAGTTCTTACAGGATAGTGCCTGCTCTCTAACTCCAAATAAGATCTTATTGGTTAAGGGGTTTGGCTCCTTAGCTTAGGGTCAGCCACAAATGGGGGTTTCTCATGCGTTTTGCTACTACGGATACTGTCTTACATGAGCACAGTTGTGTTTTACAACCTGGAGCCATGGCCCTTCTTCCATCCACACGTTAGCCAGCATCCTGGGCTGAATGCTCTCAGGGAATTCTTTTATCTTTACGTTTGGAATGACAAAGTCAAGCAGGTTGTTGATTCCATTGAGCACAGAAAAAGTGAAGTTGGGTCAGAGCTCCAGCCCTGCTACAAAGCTTGGTGTTTTAAGACACACTGCCGTTAGAAGAGTATTTTTCTGTATATCATTGTTGTTGAATTTTTACAGAATATTTACTTGCCTAAGGGACTTGCTGCTTCAGAAATCTACTTGCCCTATAAAAATCCACTTGTCGCATTTGACTTCACACAAGGAGCTCACAAGTTATGGCCGCATTTGCTTGTCAGAACTGTGATAACAGCTTGTCTGGTTATACCGGAGATCATAGTAGGCCAATGTTTGCATTGCAGCATGGCTCTGATAATACATCTTTCTGATTTTAAGGGTCTCTGAACAGAAGAGGCTCTATTTAGCCCAAATCTTTGAATGTTTATGAAGGGCTTTGTTTAAGATAACTTTCGAATCCTGGTAGATCTTTCTGAGTCATCACACACAGGACACCTGGACTAATGTTTAGAGGCTTTTTACTAGAACCAAACGAGTCCTGAATATGTGCAGAACAATGTTAGCAAAATCACACTTACCATGGCAATAGAAAAAACAATAACATAAATATTAGAAAGAAAGGTAAAATTATTTATTTATATTCCTTTACCTACAAAGTGTTTGCTACTTACGACTAGCAGTTAGAAAGTCTGCCATTTTGAAATGTAATACAATGTTTGCATTCCCTGTACTGGGGTGAATGTATGACATTGTTCTGCATTCTGTCCATCAACTGTTGTTTTTGCTTTTGTCACCCCGAGTGGGAAGGGTATGCCCAGACGTGGGTCCCGTGCTCTCCATGCCACTGGAATCAAGCTATCCTGCCTGAAAAGGGGTGAAACCCCAAAACCGATCCTAGGATGCTTGTTTCCAGTCCAGGGAGGACCTGGCTTGGCAGTTCGAGCTGGACTGTTCCCATGAGGCATAGGGTCAAGACGGATTTGCATATGGTTGGGTTCAAACTGGAACGGCATGGTGAGCAAAAAAACGATGGATTTAGGCCCAGATCTCTGTACTGGGGTGAATGTATGACATTGTTCTGCATTCTGTCCATCAACTGTTTTTTTTGCTTTTGTCACCCCGAGTGGGAAGAGTATGCCCAGACGTGGGTCCCATGCTCTCCATGCCACTGGAATCAAGCTATCCTGGCTGAAGAGGGGTGAAACCCCGAAACCGGTCCTAGGATGCTTGTTTCCAGTCCAGGGAGGACCTGGCTTGGCAGTTCGGGCTGGGCTGTTCCCATGAGGCACAGGGTCAAGACTTATTTGCATATGGCTGGGTTCAAACTGGAACGCATGGTGAGCAAAAAAACGATGGATTTAGGCCCAGATCTCTGTACTGGGGTGAATGTATGACATTGTTCTGCATTCTGTCGATCAACTGTTGTTTTTGCTTTTGTCACCCCGAGTGGGAAGAGTATGCCCAGACGTGGGTCCCGTGCTCTCCATGCCACTGGAATCAAGCTATCCTGGCTGAAGAGGGGTGAAACCCCGAAACCGGTCCTAGGATGCTTGTTTCCAGTCCAGGGAGGACCTGGCTTGGCAGTTCGGGCTGGACTGTTCCCATGAGGCACAGGGTCAAGACTTATTTGCATATGGCTGGGTTCAAACTGGAACGGCATGGTGAGCAAAACAACGATGGATTTAGGCCCAGATCTCTGTACTGGGGTGAATGTATGACATTGTTCTGCATTCTGTCCATCAACTGTTGTTTTTGGTTGATGCCAAAGGCAAGCTCTGTGGAAGGCCGCGATATGACAGATGTCCTTGGAGAGGTAATAACCCTTGAGTGAAAGAATGCCCTCTCTGGCTGCTGCCGAGTATGGAGTCCTATTGGCAGCTCTTTTGCGCAAGGACAATGAGAAGATGTGCTAGTGAATCTGATGCTGTGCCCAAATAAAACACTATATTATATCAGTGTCTGTCTGTCTGTCTGTCTGTCTGTCTGTCTGTCTGTCTGTCTGTCTGTCTGTCTGTCTGTCTGTCTGTCTGTCTGTCTGTCTGTCTATCTATCTATCTATCTATCTATCTATCTATCTATCTATCTATCTATCTATCTATCTATCTATCTATCTATCTATCTATCTATCTATCTATCCATCTATCCTAAAAAGCCAAAGGTTAAAGTGAAGTTACAGTTCACTTCAGTTATAACACCTCAACGTATATTTAAAATACACCTCAAAAATTTACTTGATAAACGATGGGTAAAGTCTAGTGATTTTCCAAATTAAAGTTGAAAAACCACTGACATTTTGAATGTGAAATATCTGAGAAGCACAATCCAAAACTGGAACAACAGCCATGCATTACAAATGTTGGCAATCATCTAACAATGATGTTACATATTACATTATCTTTACCACTTTACCAGAGATAGCTATAAATGAACTAGTTGGAGTAGCTGTTGTTATTGGTTTATGTATTGTGAAGTCATAAGGATTGCATTTAGTGTGTGAGTACTGAATACTTAGTATTTTCATTTTTTCTAAGTGAATTAATGAAAATTGCCAGGTCTGTGGGTCCAGGTTTCATGAAACTTGTGATTAAAACCATTGTTTAATAAATAATTTAATGTAAGGTAGGTCTCTGGGGAAAACTCACATTGTACCTTGGGTTCAAGGTAGGTTCACATTGGCAACTCATGCCCTCCCCATTTCCCTAACAACCCCCCCCAACAACATAGTTCTGAGTGCACCATGTTGAGAATGGTGGCCATATATATTTGCTGGCCAGCCAATCAGTAATAATAATAATAATAATCCACATTTGTAAAGTGCGAACAATCACCTGTGAGGGTCTCTAGGCGCTGGGGGCCGTCGGGAAGATTAAGCAAGCTACTGCCCAGAGTCACATGGTGCTGGGCTAATCTGCCGCCGGCGCCGGGGATTGAACCGTGATCCCCAGATTCCGGAGTCAGTCACCCTGGCCGCAGCGCCACATCTCTTCCCTAACACACAGCGGATCAGCAAATTCACTGCTCGATTTGCAAATCTGCAATGAAGGACAGAAAAAAAGGCTCCCCAGTACAAGGGGGTGATTTTATTTTTTGATTTGAACTTGCAAATCCTCCATGGGTTCGTGAATCCACGGATGATTCTCAGTTTAACAGTCTAGGCAGCTCTAAATTTAAATCTCCTCAGGCCCGACTGGGTACCTATTTAAAATAATAATTTCTTGAAACTACAGAACTGAATTACACTAAACCAAAAGAGCACACTTTTTGAGTAAAGTTCTACCTTCATGCGGAATTTTGTTTAATTCCATTTAGCTGTTTTATCAGTGTCGAGGAGCAAAGAATTATCTGGGAATTAAAATGGGAACTAGCACTTTTGCGACTCCTGACTCCCTCTTTTCTTGGACCTTGCTTGATGGATCAGCACACCACTTGCCATAAGAAAAAACCTACGTTTGTTGAGATTCATCGAATGGTGCCAAAGTTACTATGAAAACAAAGAATGCCTTTGCTATGGAAGCTGTGACTTAACTGGCACTATTGCTGCCAGTGGTGTGTATGTGTACATATATTATGCCACCGTGTAGTTATGGTTCAGCCCTTAAAAAGGCATGTTTTGTGTGCTTATCAAGCCAGGCAAGCCTTTCACTCATCCGTGTGCTGCGGGGGATGAGTGAAGGGCTTGCGAAGCGAAAGTGGTTGGGCACACAACAGATTGGATACATGGCAGGCCCTGCAGAGTGAGGGTTGGGTAGCCACAGCAGATTCAGCAAATGGCCTGGCCCTGCAGCACACAGCCAAAGACCACGTGCAGCTTGGGTTGGCAGCCATGGGGGGCTGGGAGCAAGACCTAGTCTCAGGCCCCACGGAGCCCAAATATTGTGCGCAGCAGGATTTGAAAATTAACTACATTATTAAAAAAACATTGAAATTCACCCCAAAAAAACGCAGGTAAAAGCGAGTTCCGTTTCCAATTCAAACTGATCAAAGCACTGACCTTTACAAATGATGGTTAGCAGCGCACACTGCACATGCCATAACTTGGGCCACCCACATGCTCAAAACACCAATTTGACAAAGGCACAAAGAATAGTAATCAAAAGATGATGATGTATGTTGTGTGCATTGAAGGTGGAAAATAAAATCATTAGGAGTTATAAGAAACCTTTAGAATATTGCTGTATTTGACTGTTCAACCTTTCGCGATTTGTAACCTTTTCCTGGCATTGTCTCACCTCTCCATCACGTCTGTGGTTATTTCAATCACAGGATTTATTGATGTACTTACTGCAACTAGTTCAGGCTCTGAAGTATGAGAACTTTAATGACATCAAGTCCGGATTGGAGCCAACTAAGAAAGACCCGCAGGCCTCTGTGTCGGAGAGCATGGCGTCTTCTGTCCCAAACCCTAAGGAATTCGATAGGTAAGTCAGTGGCTTGTCATACTGTAGGAGTACTTAATAGGGATTTCTGCCATATCTTGTGGGTGGTGCTTTGACGGAAGCGAGTAACTAAGAGGTTTGCAAATTCCTTCTAAATGAGGTTCACTGACTTCTGCTTTGCTGTGTGTGATCATAAGTTGAGCTCCAGAAGTGGCAGGTCACACACATATCAGAAATCGCATTCAGACTGAAATTGAATTGTTCCTCAGAATATGATGTTTCTTGTCTTGAAAATAGTGCATGTAGAGTGGCCAAGGGGATGACCAGTACTTCGCGCCCTTCGGTTCATTTTCTCATCTGAATGATAAACACATGTTCCCCTCCTTTATTACATTATTGTTAGAGTGGGGGCTCTTCCTCCTCTATCCATATGCAACCAAAGTGCCATGCTTTAGAAAAAATACCTCACGCGAAATGCCCTGATTTTATGTTACCGAGCCATCAGAAAAAAACAGGCCATAAAATTGTTTTTAACTCCCTGTCCTGCTAGCTGGTTTTCTACTCAGTAGGTGATCGTTTCATAAAGATTTCAATGTTCGTAAACCCCAAAGATGTAAGCAGTGCTTAATTTGTGCCGGTGGTTGGCACATTTTATATACGTTGCAGTGGTCAGTCGTACAGGTATTAGCAAAACCTTTTAAGCATTGTGATAGTTTTGTGCTCCTTGTTTTCGAGCAGTGTTCTTTCTAGTTTTAATATTCACCTGGAGTTCATGAACGATGTGTATTAATGTCTAGGACCTTTGATTTTATTTACCTCTAGGGTCCCTAGCTAAATTACCCCTGCCACCCTATCCCACTACCCACCCCTAAACCCTGAAATGACCTTTTCCACCCTTTATCAGAACCTACCACTTAACCCTAAAAGCAAGTGTTCGAGGCATATGAGCTGCAGATCACACACTGAGGATAAGATCGCCATCTGGTGTTGGGCTCGGTTGATTGCAGGTTGTTGTTGTCTTCGGAAGAAGCCTTTGGTCACGAGATAGGTGACTCCTCCCCTGGACAACAGTGCGCATGGGCATCCACTCCATCGTCAGATTGTTTTTTTCCGCCATTGGGTTCGGATGAACTTTTTTCCGCTCCAGCAGAAAACTTCCAGCAATCAATTTAACTCTTCAATCTTCATTCCATCGACATCGAAATCAACTCGGACCGGTTCCGGAAGCGGCTGATGGACAGGACACCCTTTAAAAAATGCCCCCAGTGTGGAGCGAAGTTCCCCCACAGTGACCACCACGAGGTTTGCAACCTCTGCCTGTCGCCGGAACACAACGAATCGAACTGTCCAGCTTGTGCCGCTTACCGTTCCAAGAAGACCCTCCGGGACCGAAGAGCTCGACGCCATATTATGACCAAACCAGCTCCAGAACCGGAGGACATCTTTGCTCAGGATGTTCCTGAAGATGACACCGAAGATCTCAAGATCGTGTCCGAGGCCGACGATTCCGATGACCTCATCACTCCAGGGCAGCGTGTGAGTACCACCCCCCTGCCCCTACCCCATCCAAAAAGACATTGGTCAAGACTCCGCCAGCTGGGCCCAGTCGCGACCGAAAATCCTCTTCAGAAGCCCCGCCCTCGGGCCCGGCTCCGAAGACATCTAAGCCTGTAGGTGGCTCGGGCTCGAGCAAACCTCATGTTATTGTACCTATAATACCTTCGGCACCGAAAACTCCACTGTCGGCACCGAAACAGGCTTCAAGACCGAAATCTCCTTCGGCACCAAAACGTTCCTCGGCACCGAAGTCTCCACCGGCACCGAAACGTTCTTCGACATCGATGCCTAAAAGTCCCTCGGCACCGAAGATTCCATCGGCACCGAAAAATCCATCGGCACCGAAGATTCCATCGGCGCCGAAAACTCCATCGGCACCGAAAACTCCGTCCACACCGAAGAAAGTTCATAAAGATCCGAAACGGCCATCGCCACCACCACTTTCGGAGCCGGATGAACTTTTTCGCCCAGATCCTACTCAAAAGCGGATCTACATTAATCCCAAAACCGGACATGTGACTGCAGTCCCATAAAAAAAAACGGAAGCTGGACATCACACCACCTCCAGCTCCCATACGGAAGAAGGACTGTGCTACTTCACCGCTTCGTCTTTCCTCTCCTGTGTTACCTCCTGACCCATCCCCCCCTCCTTCTCCTTTACCTTTACCATCTCCTTCTCATTCACCTCCTCCACAGGATGATAATGATGATTTAGGGGGAGGGGCGGACCCTGATTTATTTAATGATCCTCTTGATCCAAACGACCCTTTTACGTTCCCAGACACAGCACCAGTAGATGACTGGTCTTATCCAATACCTGACATGCCTGACCCCACTACCTACCCTTCCAAGCCCTCCCCTCCTGATGACCATTTGGGGTTTGGCCAACTCATAAATAGGGCAGCAACATTCCATGGCGTCACGATGCACACGGACGCCCTTGAAGAGGAATTTCTCCTCGATACTTTTGAGCAGTCACAAAAAACTGTTCACATACTGCCCCTGCCACTGAAGTCTTTAAAGACCCTGTTAGAGCTAGGGTTCTCAACCCCCGCATCGAAAAAAAATACAGACCAGCCCCGCAGGACCCTGCATACATTAAAGCTCAGCTCCCTTTAGACTCCTTGGTCGTGACAAATGCCAGGAAGCGTGTTAACTCACAGACAACTGGAGAAACGCCTCCCCCGGACAAGGAGTCTAAGCTTTTAGAGGCCTCAGGCAAACGAGTCGCCGCACAGGCGGCAAACCACTGGCGTATTGCCAATACCCAAGCCCTGTTAGCCCGGTATGATAGAGCGCATTATGACCAACTTGAGGACCTTATGCAACATCTGCCTGAGCCCTTTAAATCCCAGGCTACTGACCTCATTCAAGAAGGCAAATTAATATCTAATGCCTCCATTAAATGCGCCTTAGATGCGGCAGACACTGCTTCTAGGGCGGTCAATACCAGCGTCTTACTCAGACGACATGCCTGGCTCCGTATTTCCGGTTTTAAACCGGAGGTTCAAACCACAATTCTAGCTCAACCTTTCAACCAAGAGCAGCTATTTGGCCCTGCAGTGGACACTGCATTAGAAAAAATGAAGAAAGATAATGAGACTGCCAAATCTATGGGAGCACTGCTGTCTCCTCAAACCCGGGGTTCCTTTTGTCGCTCCTTTTATAGAGGAGCCTCCAAAAATCTGGGAACTGAGACCACGTCCACCTTTAAAAATTCTGGACAAACATCCCCTAACAGAGGATATTTTCGAGGGGGTTATAGGGGAAACAATAACAAAGGTCGAGGGCGGGGCAACAACAACAACACCCGCACCTCCCCAGCCACTAAACAGTGACTTGCCACCACTCCCCCCAGACCATTCCACTCCGGTCGGGGGGCGGCTCCAACAATTCCTACCTGTCTCGACTTCCATCACCACAGACAGGTGGGTAAGACAAATTATCCAGTCTGGCTACTGCCTCGAACTAATACAATCCCCCCCCAACATACCGCCCAAACAACGTCCAATGTCCTCACATCATCTCTCTCTCCTCAAACAAGAAGTTCAATCCCTGTTACAAAAACATGCGATAGAACCAGTCCCTCTTCAACATCACGGAACAGGAGTATATTCCCTATACTTCCTCATTCCCAAAAAGGACAAAACGTTAAGACCCATACTGGATCTCAGACTACTAAACCAGTATATACAATCAGATCATTTTCATATGACCACCCTCCAACAAGTCCTCCCACTATTACAACAGGGAGACTTCCTCGCCACATTGGACCTCAAGGACGCGTACTTTCACATCCCTATGCATCCCGCTCACAGAAAATATCTACGATTTGTAGTAGATGGGCAACACTATCAATTTACAGTTCTCCCATTCGGAGTAACAACAGCACCCAGAGTATTCACCAAGTGCTTAGCAGTCGTGGCAGCGCACCTCAGAAGACAACAGATCCATGTCTTCCCCTATCTGAACGATTGGCTCATAAAAGCCAATACTCACCAAAAATGCGTTCTCCACACTCATCGCACTATTCAAACCCTCCACAACTTGGGATTCACTATCAACTACCCCAAATCCCATCTACAGCCCTCCCACTTACACCAGTATCTAGGAGCAACCATAGATACATCCAAAGCCATAGCTTATCCCACCACTGCCAGGATAACCAGTATACAAAATCTCATCTCTCATTTTCAAACTCATCAATCTCTTCCAGCAAGAGTGTTCATGCAGCTCCTAGGCATGATGGCGTCATGCATCTCCATAGTCCCACACGCACGACTTCAAATGCGTCCCTTACAGGAATGTCTAGCACAACAGTGGAACCAAGCTCACGGACAACTTACCGATCTGGTGTTGGTGGACAGTCGCTCACTTCGCTCACAGAAATGGTGGAACACCATCAACCTGTCCAAAGGGCGGCCGTTCTTAGAGCCTCTTCCACAAGTTGTGCTGACTACCGACGCATCTCTCACGGGGTGGGGAGCCCACCTCCTTCAACATACCACTCAGGGCAGATGGACCAGTCAACAAAAACTGCTCCACATCAATCACCTAGAACTCTTAGCGGTGTTCCTGGCACTAAAATCCTTTCAGGTACACCTAAAGAACAAAACTGTCCTCATACGCACAGACAACATGACGACAATGTATTATATACAGAAGCAAGGGGGGACACATTCTCTCCAACTGTCCCAACTGGCACAGCAAATCTGGAGATGGGCAATTCCCCAAAACATCTACCTGTTAGCAGAACATCTCCCAGGAATCCACAACCAGGTGGCCGACCTCCTAAGTCGCCACACACAGCAGATCCACGAATGGGAATTACACCCCACGGTTCTACTCCCATTCTTCCAAAAATGGGGACAACCAGACATAGACCTGTTCGCCACTCCCGAAAACACAAAATGCCCAACCTTCGCCGCCAGGTTTCCACACCCACAGTCGAAGGGCAATGCCCTATGGATGAACTGGTCAGGCAGATTTGCATACGCTTTTCCGCCTCTCCCACTCGTTCCATTTGTGGTACGCAAACTGAAACAACAGTCGCTAACACTAATTCTGGTAGCTCCCACTTGGGCACATCAACCGTGGTTCACCACACTTCTGGAGCTATCTTTAGTTCCACATCAAAAGCTACACCTCTCCCCGGATCTATTAACCCAGAACCATGGAGAAATCAGACACCCAGATCCTCAAACACTGAACCTAGCGATCTGGCTCCTGAAGTCTTAGAGTTCGGGTACCTCAACCTCCCTCCAGACTGTATGAATGTCATAAAGGAAGCCAGACGACCTACTACTAGAGCATGTTATGCCGCAAAATGGTAACGATTTGCCATCTACTGCGCTAATAATGACATACATCCATTGGATGCTTCCATCCAAAACAGCATTTGCTATCTACTACACTTGCAAAGATGCAATTTAGCGTATTCCTCTATACGTTTACACCTAGCAGCCTTGGCAGCCTACTTGCAAAATAGGCAACACCTGTCCCTCTTTAAGGTACCAGCCATCAAAGCGTTTATGGAAGGTCTAAAAAGAATTCTTCCCCCAAGATTACCGCCTTCCCCAGTGTGGAATCTCAATGTTGTTCTAACAAGACTTATGGGTCCCCCATTTGAACCTATGCACAAATGTGAATTACAGTTCCTAACATGGAAGGTAGCTTTCCTTATCGCAATCACTTCCCTACGAAGAGTAAGTGAAATACAAGCTCTTACACTAGAGGAACCTTTCTTACAACTACACCGTAACAAAGTAGTTCTTAGGACAAACCCTAAATTTCTTCCAAAAGTGATTTCCCCTTTCCACCTTAACCAATCAGTAGAGCTACCGGTCTTTTTCCCTAACCCAGACTCCGTAGCTGAAAGGGCCCTACATACCTTAGATGTTAAAAGAGCCTTGCTTTATTACATCGACAGGACAAAACCTTTTTGAAAGACAAAACAACTCTTTGTTGCTTTCGCACCACCTTATAAAGGCAATCCCATCTCCAAATCCGGTATAGCCCGGTGGATAGTTAAGTGCATCCAAATATGCTACCAAAAGGCTAAACGTACTCTTACAGTTCCCCCTAGGGCGCACTCCATGCGTAAAATAGGGGCTTCTATGGCCTTCTTAGGTAACATTCCCTTAGAAGACATTTGCAAGGCAGCCACGTGGTCTACCACGCATACCTTCACTAAACACTACTGTGTTGATGTGCAAGCCAAACAACAGGCCTCAGTGGGCCACGCTGTCCTAAAAACTTTATTTCAAACTGCTGCAACGGATACAGGTGACCACCGCTAAGGGGAGACACTGCTATATAGTCTATCCTCAGTGTGTGATCTGCAGCTCATATGCCTCGAACGGAATATGCTACTTACCAGTATGCATCTGTTCTTGGCATGTAGAGCTGCAGAGTCACACACGCCCACCCGCCTCCCCGGGACCTGTATCTGTTCCAGCATTTGTCTTACTTAGACGTTGCACATGGACATCCTTTCTTTTCATTCCTATACACTCCATCTTTTCCCATCATGGCGAAAAACAATCTGACGATGGAGTGGATGCCCATGCGCACTGTTGTCCAGGGGAGGAGTCACCTATCTCGTGACCAAAGGCTTCTTCCGAAGACAACAACAACCTGCAATCATCCGAGCCCAACACCAGATGGCGATCTTATCCTCAGTGTGTGACTCTGCAGCTCTACATGCCAAGAACAGATGCATACTGGTAAGTAGCATATTCCTTACTACTCTTTGCCACAACCCACCACTAAACCCTAAAATTACTCTTATATCACTACCCACCCTTAAACCCTAAATCTAGCCTTACCGTTAAGTATGTGTGTGTGTGTGTATATATATATATATATATATCGATATGTAGATACACACCTTATATACTTGTGTTGTAAAGGCTGTTTACTCCAGTAGTGGAGCTTTCATAGATTCACATGCTTGAATCATTCCCCGTTGTCATGATGGTAGTCCCTGGTACATTAAATAGTAGTAGTATTGATAAAGGTAGACTGATAGGACTACACTAGAACAGGCCCAGGCCTCATAGTTTATTAACCTATTCTAGTCATTATTAAAAAACAGACCCAAGTTTTCCCTTTGCCAATCAGCATAGACCACCCTCTAGAACACCCCTAAGAGAAGCTCAGAACCTCAGATTTTCTTTCGCATGGTGTGCTAGGGAGTCTCCTCTGAGCTCTGCTCAGCTTTTCCTATCTTCAAGAAGATTTTCTAGACTTCAACTTTCAGGGAAGTTACTTTATTTGTTATATTATCCCAAACCAGATATATTGCTGTTATTTATATCTGTTGTTGGCCGCAAATCTGACTGAGTCATGCAGAAAAGGCAAAAAAGTCTCTCTTCAGAGAGTGTGCCACTTGTCTGAAAAAGAGATTGTATTTGGAAGACCCTCACAAAGAGTGCATTTATTGCTTATATCCTTCTCATAAGGCGTCTAACTGCAAGATATGTCTCACCTTCTCGAATAAGATTCTCAGAGACCGTTAGGAAAGACTTCTTACTTGGCTCCAAAAAATGAAGACCGGTTCTGATCCTGTGTCAGACTCAGAGAGTGAGCAGTCTACTTCATCAAAGATTTCCTGCAAAAGAAAAAGGGATTCATCGCACTCTGTCAAGGAACCCCCACTCAAAATGTGCCAAAAAAGCCTCTCAGGATGTCTCCTCAGGGCACAGTAAGGGGTCTCTCAAGAAAGATCAGCCTTATAAGTCTGTATCTGAACCAAAAACTCCACCTTCAGACCTTAAATTGACTTTTAAAAAGCCTTCTTCAGAACCATGGACAAGTACTCTGCCACTCAAGATGGATTTGCCATCTTGTGCATGCTCCTCAGGGACATCGACATCATTCTCCACAGCCTTGTCAGCGTTGACGACATCTCTGTCGCGTCTATTCATTCCTGATTTCGTCAACTATCCCTATTGCATCATCGACGAGAATCTCATTCACAAACAAAAACACCATCGCCGACGAGGACACCATCGTCGGCGAAGACACTGTTGTCGACTAAGACACTTTCATCGAGGTCGCCTTCGATGATATTGATGTAGACTAAGGCACCAGTGTCGACAAATTAGGCATCGACGAGGTAGAAAATGTCGCAGGAGGAGGGCCCACTGTTGATCCCATCGCGGTCACCGCCGACGCAGCTGTCGACGGAAACTATCTCACCAAAGAAGGCTCTTAGATCACCAACACAGGACCAAGGGATAAATCACCATTGCCAATGACTATCGTCTCACCGAGGGAGACAAATATTACCCCAGAACATACATCACCAAGTAAAATTACACCTCTTTTACCCACTCATCTTCTGTAAGAAGAAGACTCGGAAGAGGATGGCCCCTTTGGACCTGCATATAGTCCATCAGATTTGCATGTCAAATATCAGCTAGAAGACGATGAGGAGCAGGAGTAAGATGGATATGGTCAGGTTTACTATGCACAGCCTGAGCCAGGCCGCTAGTACTATAATCAGGAGATGGTGACAGTGCCTTCTGCTTTAATTTTCAATCTTCAGTCAATGCTTGAAGACTCCTGCCAACGTTTCCCACCTACAGTTCCTGCTGCTGTCTCTCCTCCTTTAGTGGGGTCACCGGTGCAAAGATCCACTCCTACCAGACTGTCTGTCCCAAACACTCCGCAGTCTGTTCCTCTCCAGGAAACAGTTTCTTCAGACGGAGAACATGAGGTGGAAGCACTTTGCGACACGGGCACAGAATGGAATAATTATCTCTCTGCCTGCTTCACCAACACCTCCACCGGTAGACTCTCCACCAGAGGATATAGGCGGATTTCATAATCTTCTAGAGCGGTCAGCAAAAAGATTTGCTTTACCACTTCCTTCGAAGCAATCCGACTATTTCCTTTACGAGTTCAAAGAACCGTACCATAAATCTGTTAGAGCCATACCAATTATCGATTACATCTGAGAAGAGGGTATACGGATTATGAAGACTCCAGCATCCATACCAGGAGTGCTTCCACGCCTTGACAAAAAATACAAAGTTACAGACAATGCATCAGCGTGCCTTATAGGACATCCGAAACCAGACTCAGTGGTTATGCAGGCAGCTCAACGCCGCTCAAAAAAATCCGGTAGCACCCCTTTCGGCTCCTCCTGATAAAGATGGCAGGTGTCTAGATTCAATTGGAAAGAAGTTTTCATTAGTGTTAGCATTGACAGTGAGAGCAGCAAATTCTCTGGCGATTTTAGGGCGATATGATCGCCAGATGTGGTCCGACATTGCTCCCTAGGATGCTAAAGAAGAGGCGAAAAAGATATTACACGAAGGGGAAAGAGCATCCAATGAAATAATAGATTCCACCATGGATGTTGCCATCACTGGTTTCAGGCAGTTGGCAGGAGCCACGGTTCTCACAAGACAGGGCTGTTTACGGCCTCCTCATTCCCGCCTGAGGTTCAAAATAAAATCTTGGACCTCCCATATGATAGAGAGGATCTCTTTGGGAGTCAAGTGGAAGTAGCCCTCAAATCGTCCAAAGAGGACACAGATACCGCCAAGTCTTTGGGTTGCTCCAATTTCGGAAACCTCCTTTTCGACAACAATCCTATAGGGGAGGCTATCCGCAATACCGATATCCCATGTACTCATCAAGTCACCAGCCTTATCGTTCCCACTTCCAACAAAAACATCCTCCGCAGACATCCTATGTTAGAGCAAACAGTGGAAAGTCAGCACGACCAGACAAGGATGGGGGCCATAGACAATATCATCTCACAGGCTCTGGCTCCAAATCCCTCACCACAATCTCATCGTTTGTTCCCATCCAAAACTTGCAACCGTACTGGAAACATTTCCAACCGCCTTTTCCAATGGCAAACCATTACAACGGACAAGTGGGTCCTACGTCCAATAAAATGTGGACAACCATTGGAATTTATCCAAAGACCACCCACAACCCCACCACAGCCTTTTCACCAAAACGCCTCACAGCTCTTCAACAAGAGATCAAGATAATGCTCTTAAAAGGGGCAACAGAAAAGGTCCCAGTCTATTAGAGGGGGAAAGGTTCTACTCCCGTTTCTTCTTAATCAGAAAGAAGTTAAGCCAGTGCCGACAAAATTTCAACCTCAGAAGCCTCAACCTTTACCTGAAAAAGCAATCCTTTCAGATGATTTTTGTGCTGGAGGTTCCCAGTCTTCATATTACATGACATCATTGGACCTCCAAGATGCTTATTTCCACATACCTATTCATCCAAAGCACAGGAAATATCTGAGGTTTTTGGTTGCCAGATGCGATTTTCAGTTCAAAGTGCTCATGTTTGGCCTCAAGTCAGCACCCTGGATTTTCATAAAGTGCCTTGCACCAGTTGCAGCATTCCTCAGGCAAACCCAGCATCAGGTCTTCCCGTAAGTTGGACGACTGGCTGTGAAAGGCAACTTCCGTGTCAGCATCAACACAAGCCTGCACAGATGTTTTCATTCAAATGGGTCTCACTTTCAAGCTGGAAAAGTCTAAGTAGATCCCATCACAAAAGATTGTATTTCTAGCAGCAAAGCTAGACACGGGGTGCTTAAAAACATATCCTGCGGAAGAGCGTCAACGACTACTTCTCAGGCTGGCGGCATCCATAAAAGGAAAAAAGTCTTTCAGTCCGATTGTACAATTCACTCTTGGGAATGATGTCTTCATGCATACCTCTGATCCCATTTTGTCGCCTCAAAACGTGACCTATCCAAGAGGACCTGGACAAACAGTGTGCACAGTCCAAAGGCTCGTTCGACTACATGGTCAGGGTAACCCCACGAATGCTAAAGGCCTTAGAGTGGTGGTTAGACAAGAACCATCTGTCTGTAGGGCTGTCTCTCAAGCACACACGACACCCTTTGTAATCACCACAGATGCATCCCTGGAGGGCTGGGATGCTTACCTCCAAGAACTACAAGTGAGCGGCAAGTGGCATCGGACTCCAAGTCAATCACACATAAACATGCTGGAATTGCAAGCAGTCCATTTAGCCCTTCAAGCCTTTCTTCCCAGAATACAAGGTTCGTTGGTGCTTGTCCGAACAGTCAATACTACATCAATGCATTTCATAAACAAACAGGGCGGCACACAATCTCGTCTACTTTCAAGAACGGCACAGAAGTTATGGGTTATGGGCTATAACTGACAAAATCTGCCTCCGAGCGGAGCATGCTCCAGGAATACAAAACACGATTGCGGATACACTCAGAGGCTCACAACATTGTGCCAAGAGTGGGAACTACACCAGCACACTCTGCACGAGATCTTCAGCCGCTGGGGCACCCCGGAGTTAGATATATTCACAACTCTCCAGAACCGCAAATGCCGTTACAATGCAAGCTGGCATCCCCAACTGGGGTCATGGGGGAATGCCTTTTCAAAAGCATGGTCCAACATCTTTACCTGCGCCTTTCCCACCACTCCTCTTCTCTCAAGAGTCATCAGGAATATAAAGAACGAGCCCTGATAGTGGATTCTCATTGCTCCAGCATGACCACGTCAACACTGGTACACGGAACTGCTTTTCCTCTCTCAGGTTCTGCAACCTCCTCATGAGTTACCAGGGAGAGATCCTACATCCGGATCCCCGACTCCTGCACTTATCGGCATGGCTCCTGAATTCAATTAGTTCCAGCATTTGAACATTTTTGACAACTGTCGAGCTATCTTGGCCAGAGCAAGAGCAGATAGTGTTGCAGGGATTCTGCTGATACACAGAACTATGCGAAGAACCCCAGGACCTCAGTGAATTGTGGTGTACCAGAAACTCACCTCAGAACCCAGAACCCAGTATCCGGCTAGCATAAGTGTCCCATTCGTTATCCGAGATTTAGCTCGGCGGTCCCAATGAATAGACAACCCAGAACAAGCGACTCAGTACATACTCAGGAATGGTGGGAATCGGAAATACCTGTTCGTATATTATTCTCACATCAGTCCACAACAATAATCAACAGAGACACGTTGTAAATAAAAGGGGTTTATTTTTATAGACCACGTGTCCTAAGATGCAGTACTTTGGCTAATACAAGCAGACAAATGATTAATATCAAAACCAGCAACATAGTTACAATACCATAGAATATAAAAGGGGTGATCATATTATAATGACAGTGGATACTACCACCTTCCCTTTACTAAGAAGCTAATATTATTATTATGCTAATAGAAGGTCTCTTAGGCTTGAATAGGGGACCCCATACCTCAAAGATCAGCTTAGTGAAATCACATCACAGGAGCATCCGGAGTCTTCTCGCAGGAAGGCTCGTCTTCGGTCTGAATAATAAACATGATGTCTGTGATATTAAAAGCATCAACTTTCAGGCATTTGCAGCTGCGCGTGTGTTATGGCTAAATAGTGGGCCGATCAACCTAGAGTGAAAAACATGCATTGTGTAATAATCCAGACTATTTGTCACACCGTGTACAGACCAAGGTCGCTGCACAGAGCTTTGGGATGGTAACAACAGATTGCTCTTGTGTGAAGCAAGTCTCGAGTCAGCAGTTTGTTTTAAGAAATAACATGTAAACGCAGTGTCGTGTGCAAAAGCAAAAAGATGGCTTTCTAACATCTAACGTGGTTATGCTAACTTAACAATGCCTGTACGTATTCAGAGAGAACTCACTACACGCCCCCTTGATCGAAGCACTATTTAGTAGGCAAGAAAAGAGAGAACGCAGAGTTCAATTTCGACAGAGCAGAACAAGGCGTAACCAATCCAAAGGTTCAGAATGAGTTAAAGTCTGAAACGAAAAAATTGAAAAGCAAAAGGGGAAAACAGTGGTGTCCGAAAAAAAATATAATTAATTAAAAAAAACTCAAAACAACCATCAGGGAGAAAGCAAAAAAGAAAAAGGTAAATGCCACGGCAGGGTGCTGTCCAGGAGCGTCAGGCGCCAAGGACGACAGTGCAGTCAATCCATGAATGTATAGGCAGCATATGTGGCAACCGCCTCCAACAAAAAATCATTTGCAGGGCCAGCGAAAGTCTCAGCCATCCAATCCATCAACGAAAAGGAGCACACGTGTTCTTCAATCAGCGGAGCTTCCAGCACGATCAGAGGGCACCCGGAATGTTCCTCCAAATAGCTCATAGCCAAGAAGTTGTAGGCAGCTGTAGAGATGTCCCAATTACCCAGGATCCCATGTGCTGCTCCACAAGCCATTATCCGGACACCAGAACAGGTCAACTCGTGAGACACTAAGGGCCTCATTAGTCGATCGAAATCCGGCACCGGAGACACCAGGCTGGTCAAGCACAAATCCAAAGGCCATTCAAAGGGGCAATCCAGGCAGTGAAGCACAGGCTGCACGCAGGTGAAGTAGCAATACCGGAAGGATAATCCATATGCCAGGCTTAATGTCGCCAATGGCAGAGTTCCATAAAAGTCAAGCATCCTATCCCGAAGAAGATGCAGGCGGGACAGGTGCACGTGTGGCACAGAAGGAGCAGCCATTCCGTAGTATGAAAAGGAAAAGCAGCACACCCGCCACTAGTGCCAGAAGCAGCGGAACACCTCCAAAGATGCTCGAGAAAAGTGAATGAAAAAATCCCGGAACCACACCAAAAATAGTTTGGAAAGAGGTCACGAGACCCGAGCCCACAAGTTTAAAAAAATGAGCCAGGCCGGTCGTGGACGAGGCATTGAAAATAGCTTGGATCAAAGAGCCGAAATGTAGGGGGAGGTCAGTATTCAGAAGCGCCTGTACCTCAGTGCGCGTATTAGCCACGTGAAGGTCGAATGTTTCACGAGATGAAGTCAAAGACACCTCCTTTTGGGACAATAGGGCTCTTATTCTGCTCAACTTGTTGAACTCTGCTTTCAAGGTTGGAATCGAAGGCCAGATGGAAGCATCCAGCCGCCCATGCGGGGGTGGAAAGAGAACATTATTGCAGCAGACCACTTTCTGCGAGACAGTTACTATATACGGGATTCCCACTAACATCCCACAGCAAGCTTCACTATTCAAAATCAAATAACTACCGTTAGCAAGCAGTGTGAAAGAAGGCGTAATCACAGGCACTGGGACACCTCGTAGGATGCAGGCTAAGTTCGGTGCTTGTACATTGCATGCGCCGTGTAATTGAATGTGCCTACATACCAAGGAATGGTCTGGTGACGTGGTACATTCCTCGCCTTTCAAATAAACCTCAGTCCCGTCCCTAGTACAGCGATACGTAAAGGGGAGGGACCAAACCTCATGTATGAAAGCGGTGCCCAGCGGTTCATATCTACCCAAAGCATAATGTTTCATACAAGACGTAAACTTAAAAAGCGCGAAAGGTAGTGTTATCAATCCGTGTGCTAGCCACGTAGCCGAATTGATCTCTGCTACTGAGAAGGGCAACGGTTCTAACTTTTCAATATGCAACAATGAATATGTAGCATCCTTCATGGACATAAATCGCTGCTTGTCAGTAAGGTTAAAGGGAAGGAATAACGATGTAGTGTTCAGATAGTCCCAAGGGACCTTCCCTGCCTTCAACGTCTGCAACGTCCATGCAAACTGCATAACAGAACGCAACTGGTTTTGACCATGATATAACACAGACATATCATCATGCACAATATCAACAACCGATGAAACAATATTATCTAATGTATAAATCCTAGAAGAGAGAGTGCTAATGCTATTATCTATAACGGCTAAAACCTTTTCCATGTTGGCTTGGTCAATAGCCCTCAATCTGGAAGCCGCCTCAATCTGTGACAACTTCCAGACTTCGTTGTAAATAGCATACGCCCACCTCTTGGTTCTGCCACCCACAGGACCCTTAACAAAATCATTCAAATCTATTTTGTCATGTAATTGTGATAAATGAACTTTGACAGACGCCAAAGTGGAATGTCGCAGCCAAGATTGACACAACTTGCCCACAGAGTATGTAGTTACAGTATGCGAAGAGTCAAACCGAGGGTCTACGCGTTCCTGAGTATACCCCGGTTTCAGTCCCAGAAAACGTCGTTGACAGATATCTGAACTGCTTTGCCAAATTAACCAACCCTCACTATTAACTTTCGAAATATTGAAAGATGTATTTGAAACTAAGGAGCGCAAAGCAGCAAGGGACAGATCTGTGTGGTTATCCCAATTGGGATAAGCGCCCAGATCCGGCACAGAAGGTGACTTTAATTGTTTAGAAGTAGCCAATCCAAAACAGGTGGTTTGGAAGATGGATGAATTTAAAAATAAAATATGATTTGGTATAAGACAGGCACGATGTAAAGCCTCTGTACCCTGTACCTGCCACGGCTTGGAACCCCAAACCGACTTTAGATCAATAGTAGCCTTCCATACATCATAACCTTTGATTGACAACTCGTCCATAAAGGACTTGGAATAAAGTAACTTTGTGTGTGTCAGTCTAACCTTTGCGGCAGACTCAGGCAGCACCTTAAAATAAAACGCTGCCGGGTCGGAAACACTGAAATCGGTAAAATATGAATACTTGTTAACTAGTGTTTGTGAACTTCCGAATTCGGGAGTAGGACAGTGTTCCCATTGGGTAAAATTTACAAAATTTCTAAATGTATTTGCTTTATGCAGGAAATGATTTCCATAATGTTGAAAACAATACTGTTCCGCATAATTAGCCGCATTTTCGTATAAATCTTCAGCATCAAAAGCGGCATAATATTTCAAATCAGAAAACAGTGATTCAATGGCGTGTACATCCCAATCATCAGAACGTATGTTCTGCCTAACCACATCACCCATAGAAACACGAAATACATTAGGTACATTAATGACCTCTGTAGGCCCATGAATTTGGAATTTAACAGCATCCCATGCGATTCCATCCAAGACGGGCCAGGCAGTAATATTCACAAAAGTCTGGTCCCTCTTCATGACGTGGGACGAGGAGTGGGGGGCCAAAGTTCCATTGATAAGTCTAATTGTCGATCTCTCACTCAGATAGTGGCCATCCACAAGACGGAAAAAAACTATCACGAATCCAATGGACATAAACAAAAAAATACTGAAAAGCAACAGCCAAATGTATGTCCAAGGGGCAATCAAAAAATGTCTCTTAAACCAGCTGAAAAAAACAGCAATGTTCGATGGGGGGCTTAAGGGCAACGAGTTAGTGTCAAAGGAGAAACGGGACTGTCCAAGCGCCGTAGATTGTAAAACAGGCGAGGGACCACGTGTAGGATAAGCATACTCAGTCTCTTCGGGCAAACCACCAGCCGATGGTATCAACAAGGGATCAGTAACCGATTGCATCTCGATGGCAACATCAGGCAAGGTGTTAGAAGCAAGAGTCAACATTGAATTTCTCTGCATCGTCTGGCATGAAACTGCTGGAGTCATGCTAAGAAGTATCGGCCACTCGCTGAAGTTTGACATTGTCAATAGAGATGTACCTGTTTTCTTTGCGACCAGGAAGTGGAGGTAAAATGACTGTTCTTGTACCCTGCACTCCAAGCACTGGAACTGGTGCACGATAAGAGGGGCCGAACTCCTTCTTGTTCTCCACCTTCTCACGGACCAGATCTCCAACTCGGGGTAGCCAGCCGACTACCGGAACCTGAACTTCAACTTCAGATGTGGAGGGCAAGTGTTCCTTCGATAGAGTGTCTCTGGCTTCCTGTAGAGTCTGTAAAACAGCACAGTGATCATCTACGTCAAAGGGTGCGGTCGACGCCGCCATGTCTAGACCATCAAGGTCTGGTACAAACATTCTGATTCCGAAGAGCATCATGTACGGGGTCCGCCCACCCAGAGACCTTCTAGGGAGATTATTAAGTGCACGTTGGACGTTATACAAATGGGCTAGCCAGTTCCGGCCTGTGCCTAAAACACGGGCTGTCAATGATTGCTTTAAGTCACGGTTCATTCGCTCCACCACACTATTACCCTCAGGTCGGTAGGGGGACGAAAATTTGACTAGGACCCCCAAATTTCTCATAGCCTCCTTGTAAGCCTTAGAGGCGAACGCAGGGCCCTGATCAGAATGGAAGGTACCACACGCAAAAGTTCCCACAAAGACACGCAAATCTCTGATGACAGTCCGCGAGTCAGCACTCCTTTGTGGCCATACCCACAGAAAACGTGTGCACGAATCCACTGCAACCAAGATGTACTTGTACGCAGTATCAGAAGAAAAAGGACCGCAGTGATCCAAATAAACACAACCAAATGGTTTATTGGATATGTACAACTGTGTTTGTGATGGGCGCGCAACAGTAGAAGGTTTGATCTGTTGGCAAATGTCACAATCAAGAACATAAGCGCGCGCTTGTTTATATAAACCAAACCACCAGTAACGTTGTTGTAGCAGGGATATTGTGGCTGACACTCCGGCGTGGGCTGACGCCAACCCCTCATGAGCAGCCAGAATCAGTGCGGGTCTGCAGTCCGCGTTGGGAATAATTCTGTCACCAACGTCGTTAATCCTCACTAATGGGACATTATCAGGACTTAAATGGTAAATGTAACGAGAAGGAAAACCCTTCGGGTAATCTCCTCCCTTCTCTGTAGCAGCAATAGCTGCCAAGATGTCATCATCAATCTTACTCTTTGATCTGGTAACTGCTGCCACTAAGTATGTAGCCACTGCTGTTTTTGCTGCCTCGTCAGCCAAGCTGTTGCCGACAGCATGGACACCAAGTCGCTGGTGACCAAGAGTGTGAATAACATTCACGAGAGGGAGACGTTCTTTAAAGTCTGCCACTCGAACCCAAAGCGTTTTATGCTTAATTGTACCACCTTTTGTGTCTCGATAGTCATTCTGAGACCAGAAGTGTAAATTGTCATTATAGGACTGGACACAGTAGAAAGAATCACTCACAATTAGAGTATTGACTCGGGGATCAGCAAACTCCAGTGCAAGCACTAGAGCCCGAAGCTCCGCCAATTGCGCGGTACAATCGCCCAATGACTGCGTATGCACTGCATCAGATTGGAATTCACCATTTACGAAAGTACCTACGACAATCGCGCAAGCCGCTGAGTAGGCGTGCTTTGATCCAATTGCGGGCTGCGCAGACCCGTCAGTGTATATGACACAATGGTATTCTTCGAGCGGGCGCAAAGACAGAGGAGCCGGATGAACGAATTCATACTGCAAGAACTCTTGAGTCTGTAATGAGGCATCAAAGATGTAGGTGACGTCTGGCGACGTCAGTGTTGTGGCCCATTGTATCCACCGAGGATGCAAAGCTTTAGAATTTGGTACACTTGCCTTTGTCACCGCTTCTAAGGCAGGATAGGGTGTTACAACCAGAATCTGTTTCCCATGTGACAGTGCGCGTTCTTTAAGGATCGCCATCTGTACAGCAGTCAGAACTTTTTCGACCGCGGAAAAACGTAATTCAGCAGAGGTGTACAAGTGGGATTTGTACGCAATGGGGACTGTATCGCCCTCATTAAACGTCAAATACGTGAAACCCACGGCGCCTGGCACTATTCTTATTACCAGGTTAGTGCGGTTATCACGTGTCAGCAAATATTGTGAAGCAAGAAGGTCAGCCTGTAAAGACTGTAAAATTTTAGAATGTTCCAGCTGCCAGCTAGATTTCGAAAATGTGGGTTGTACCAAGGCGTAAAGCGGCTTGATACGCTGGGCATAATCAGGAATGTACGTACGGCCGAAATTCAGAAAGCCCAGCAAAGATTGTAATTTCTTTAGTGTCGTAGGCGCACTCAAGCATGCGCACTTTTCCAGAAAGTGGGGAGCTAACCCCTTTCCTTCATTATTGAGCTCGTAGCCCAAAAACAACACCGTATATTCCGCGATGTGAGACTTCGCAAAATTGAATTTGTAGCCATAGTCAGCAAAACTCACTACAATATTGTCGACTCGAGACAGATGCGGCAACAGCTCGTCATCCGTGAGGTAGATATCGTCAACATAGGAGTATGCCTCGGGGTCTATTCTTTCTAAGAGAGAAACCACGCGAGCGGAAAAGACGCCAGGGCTATTTTTGTAGCCCATGGCTAATCTCGTAAACTGTTTTTGTTTTCCGCCCGAAGTAAACGCTGTCCACTGGCTACTCAGTGTGGACAGGTTATGGCTAAAAAAGCCATTGGAAATGTCAAGTGTCGTTTTAAATCGTTTACGCACGAGACTGTCGACTAGAGCCGAGCTATGTGTATTTTGTACCGCGCAGGTCCGGCAATGGGAGTTTAGGTGCCGGTAATCCAAAACTAAACGGTACGAGCCGTCAGGCTTCGTTACAGTGAATAAAGGGTTATTCATAGGGGACACACAAGTTTCAATTACACCCTGATATTCCAATTGTTCAAGGATCGCCGCGACGTGAGGTCTAGCTTCACGACGCATGGGATATTGGGGCTGAGGCTGGGGCATAGACCGCAGTGGAATCTCATGGCAGGGGGACAACCGGTCCCAACCCACTTGAGTACGATATACCGCTGGCGCAAGCGCCAGCGCCCATTCACCAGCGTACATTTCAGCTTGGTCCTTAGGCACAGTGTGCGCAAAGGACGGGAGGATTTTCTCCTCCCCTCTAGGAGCTTCCAAAATGAAGGCTGGGGGCCAATCTGCCTCCGCTAGGAGGATATCATAGGTGGTGGTCAGATTATCCCAAAAAATCCCTTTTATAGTACGTTGTATGTCACCCTCTATTAATAAGACTATTTCATAAAGTCTATCAGGGGGAGCCACTCTGGTGTCAGCTGTTTCAACAGTAACCAATACATCAGTTGCTGTCGCCGCCAGAAATGGACGCAGAGCTTGACGGACTATGGTAATTTCTGCCGCGCTGTCCAATAGCGTCAGCGCCCATGTCCGGTTCTGAAGCTGTGTCCGCACTATCTGAGGCATATTTTGCCGTCAGAGCCGCCACTTTCTTCTTCTGAAACGGGGGTTTTTGTCGAGCAAACTCGTCCTGCTTGCCTTTACCCTCAGTCTGTCGGGGTTGGTCACTCTGTTGTGGAGCACCCCGACCTTTGCCACCGCCTCCGCCACCAGACTGTGTAGCCGATGTTTCCTGTGAAGAACGAGGAGAGCGCGGTTCAGAAACCTGAAATCTATCAGGAGACTTAATAGTAGCACGATCTCGCAGATCATAAGTGCGTTCACTACTTGACTGTACGGGAGAGGCAGGCCGAGAGCCCTGTTTCTGCTGCTGCTTTCCCTGTTGCTTAGTCCGCCAAGGTTGTTTTGGAAAAATTGGCCGACCATCCTTACCAGAAGTTTCTGCCTTACCCTGCTGCTTAGAATCGGGATTTTTGATCACAGGCTTAACTCCTAAAGAGCTACGCCCCAAATCACGATATGCTTCCGAAATTATTTTAGCAAATTCCTGCGGCTTGTCCTCTTCAGCAACTTTCTTCAGTTCATTACGAACCTGAAAGTGCAACGCATCACCCTTAAGGTTTCCCATTATCATGGTAGCCACCAGGCCAAAATCTCCGAGGAGCCGCATCCCCAATTCTATCGCAGACTCCGCTCCATGGTCCTCTTGAACCTGTTTAATTATGGAGGGCAGCTGTAACATAGACGGAGTGCCAAAGCACTGCGCGTACGTCGCAGCAAAAATCTTACCCCAGGATACACAATCATCTATATGGGGAACTAAGTCTTTAGGCAAACTAATGGTGAGGATCCTGTGTTTTTCCACAGGAGTTGTATGCGGATAAACCGCCTCTATTTGGTCAAATTTTTCAGCAAGCCAAAAAGGATAATCATCCCTTGTGAGGGGGCGCTTGCCCATAACAGAATTGACCATAACAGGACTAATGACCACCGCGTGACGATCACTAGGTTGCCCCGCACTAACAGGCGCCCCCGCCTGTACAGTGCGCGACACATACTGCACCAACGCCCTATATACTGATATAAGGGCAGTGTGTAGTACACGCAATTCAGCCACCGTCACCGTGAGGTAACGGGGATGAGGCGTAAATCCGGCTAGTACCGGCCAAGTGGCCCCTGCAATTGATAAAGGGCCCATTCTCGGCGGTATAACCACATGGGGGAGGGCGCCATTAAACCAAATCTGATGTTGCCAAGCAGATATTGGTATCTCCTGTGTCCTATACGGCGCATAGTTAGCAGGCACGGCAGTAGCAGTGTAAGAATGAAAGGTATCGTCATCCCCACTGACTGCCGGAATCGTCACCCAGGAATAGAACAACTCAAACGGGTGAGCCGCATCGGCTCCCACTACAAAGATGACGTCCATGCCCGTGTCCGGCACCCCATACTGCGTCAAATGACGTTTCAGAGCTGCACGGCTGTGCGCCGCAATGTCTACTGCCATAAGGACAAGCTACACTTCAAGTATTTAGTAGCACAAGGGTTCAATAACCTTTTTAATGATCAAGCTTGAAGGAACCTATATCAATAGAACTAGGTAGGTTTAAATCCGTCAGACTTGTTATCCGGAAACAAGAATGAGGGTGTTGTGGACTAAAATGTAAGCACTACTAAGGCGTTTCAACTCATAGACCAAACGTTAGGTGCGCCATGTTGCAGGGATTCTGCTGATACACAGAACTATGCGAAGAACCCCAGGACCTCAGTGAATTGTGGTGTACCAGAAACTCACCTCAGAACCCAGAACCCAGTATCCGGCTAGCATAAGTGTCCCATTCGTTATCCGAGATTTAGCTCGGCGGTCCCAATGAATAGACAACCCAGAACAAGCGACTCAGTACATACTCAGGAATGGTGGGAATCGGAAATACCTGTTCGTATATTATTCTCACATCAGTCCACAACAATAATCAACAGAGACACGTTGTAAATAAAAGGGGTTTATTTTTATAGACCACGTGTCCTAAGATGCAGTACTTTGGCTAATACAAGCAGACAAATGATTAATATCAAAACCAGCAACATAGTTACAATACCATAGAATATAAAAGGGGTGATCATATTATAATGACAGTGGATACTACCACCTTCCCTTTACTAAGAAGCTAATATTATTATTATGCTAATAGAAGGTCTCTTAGGCTTGAATAGGGGACCCCATACCTCAAAGATCAGCTTAGTGAAATCACATCACAGGAGCATCCGGAGTCTTCTCGCAGGAAGGCTCGTCTTCGGTCTGAATAATAAACATGATGTCTGTGATATTAAAAGCATCAACTTTCAGGCATTTGCAGCTGCGCGTGTGTTATGGCTAAATAGTGGGCCGATCAACCTAGAGTGAAAAACATGCATTGTGTAATAATCCAGACTATTTGTCACACCGTGTACAGACCAAGGTCGCTGCACAGAGCTTTGGGATGGTAACAACAGATTGCTCTTGTGTGAAGCAAGTCTCGAGTCAGCAGTTTGTTTTAAGAAATAACATGTAAACGCAGTGTCGTGTGCAAAAGCAAAAAGATGGCTTTCTAACATCTAACGTGGTTATGCTAACTTAACAATGCCTGTACGTATTCAGAGAGAACTCACTACAATAGTACCAACAAAACGTATCACTTCTAATGGAAGCGTTACTGTACTTGGTGCTGCCAAGCAGAAATACATCAGTTTTCCTCATCTCCAGAACAACTCTTGTCATACTTCCTACAATTGGTGCACTCAGGTTTGGCACATAGTTCTATCAAAGTCCATCTAGCAGCCATTTCTCATTACAGAAGGACACTTTCCTCTCCACCGTTGTGGTCTTCCAGGATAATTAAGGAATTCCTCAAAGGTTTGTTCTGTGCCTATCCTCCTGTAAGGCCTCCACCTCCGACATGGCATTTAAATACGGTTCTCTCATAACTGATGAAGCCTCCTTTCAAACCAATTCACAGGGCAGAGATCAAGTTCCTATTGTGGAAGGTAGCGTTGCTTCTTGCATTAACGTCTGCCAGAAGAGTAAGTGAAATGCAAGCTTTTGTTGTAGAAGAACCATTTTTACAATTCAAGGCGGATGGTCTCCTCCGCACAAATCCAAACTTTATACCAAAAGTTCCTTTGGACTTCCATTTGAATGAGCCGTTGGTACTAAAGACTTTCTTCCCAAATCCATCAATTGCTGCAGAGAGAACCCTTCGTTCGCTAGACATCAGGCGTTAAGTTCTATCTGCATAAAACAAAACCCTTTCGCAAGTCTTCTCAATTATTTGTAGCAAACAGCGCTCCAAGGAAAGGTTTCCCGCTTTCTAAGCTGAGTATATCTAGATGGATATTCAGTGATATACTATTTTGCCATCGCAAAGCTGGCAGACCATTATCCTCAAAAGTCCGGGCCCACTCGACGAGGGCTTTGTCTACGTCGACAGCATTATTTGTAGGAGCCACTCTTCCGGAAATTTGCCGTGCAGCTACGTGAAAGAGTAGACACATATTTTCAAGACGCTACTGTATGGATTCATCTGTCCTAAATGACGCAGCGGTGGGACAAGCAGTGCTTCGCAATCTTTTTCATTAAGGCGAGCCATCCCTGTATACCCTCCTACCTTTCAAGGTTGTAGCACATTTTGTATCATAGAGTATCTGCACTGTTAAATATTTGGAAGAACTTGTTTCCTAACTATTATTTCCTACGATTGTGATTACCATATGGCATGATACTTACTTAAAGATTTGCTGTCGCATTGTCTTAAGTTGTCCCAGGACATTATAGATGTGCTACTTAACTGCTTGCTACTATGATTCAAGCATGTGAATCTATGAAAGCTCCGATACTGGAGTAAGAAATAAATTACCTACCTGTGACTGTAGTTCTCCAGTATTGGAAGCTTTCATAAATTCACATGCGACCCACCCTCCTCTATTTCTCTATATGAAAGATAGCACTAGTGCTCGAAAATCTGAGGTTCTGAGATTCTCTCAGGGGTGTTCTAGAAGGTGGTCGATGCTAGAAGGTGGTCGATGCTGATTGGCTAATGGAAAACTTTGGTCTCTTTTTTAATAATGACTGTGATAGGTTAATAAACTGTGAGGCCTAGGCCCGTTCTAGTCTATTCCCATCAGTTTACCTTTATCACTACTACTATTATTTAATGTACCGGGGACTCCCATCATGACGAAGGGGAATCTATGAAAGCCTCCAGTACTGGAGAACTACAGTTAGAGGTAAGTAACATATATCTTTCCCCTCTGTAGTCTCTTCTGGTCTTTTTCAGGCTCCAACAGCATTCTTTTTTTCGGACAGCCTTCGTCATAGTAATAATCCTGAAATGGTTAGTATTAATCCTTAATCTTCTCACCAAGAGGCTATCACGGAGTCCCCACACAGTTTGTAGTACTTGTTTTGCTTTTATGTTTTGCTTATTTGCACCTGGTTGGGTCTGAATTGGAGTGGCAAAGTGAGCTAAAGAATGGTGATGGATTCAACCCAAATCTGTGACTCGGAGAGAGTGTCTGAAAAGTTTCAGCACTCCATCCATCATCTCCTTGTGTTTTCCTTGTTCGCCCTAAGTTGGCAGGGTATGCCCAGACGTGGGTACCTTGCTCATTTTGCCACTGGATTCAAGCTAGCCTGGCTGGTGAGGGGTGTTTCCCCGAAACTGATCCCAGGATACTTGTTTCCGTTCCAGGGAAGAGCTGGCTTAACAGTTCGGGCTGGACTGTTTCCATGAAGAACAGTCAAGACTGATTTTCACCTGTCTGGGTCTGAACTGGGGTGACGAAATGATCTAAAGAATGATGATGGATTCAACCTAGATCTGTGACTGGGGACGAATGTCTGAAAAGTTTTCAGTGCTCCGTCCATCATCTTCTTGTGCTTGCCCAATTTCTTGTAATAAAACACTTATTCTGATGGATACATCTTCCTGCTGATTTTTCACCATATGAAAATCCACAGGCATCGGACTGGGTCTGGAATTCTTTTCCCCAGCCATAGATCTCCATTGGAGCCACATGACCTCAGCCACGACTCTTTCTGTCTAGGATGTCACAATATCAGAGTATATGTGGCACCCACCAGTGCACTGCCATAAATTCCTACTTTTCGGCTCCACTGCTGGCTCTGCAGACTTCTCCGTGAATAACCTACAAAATTCCTCAGTTTTTGACAGCAACTACATCAAATGACTCCTTCTGAAGTTTCGGGGTTTTAAGCCTGGTGAAGATGGTGTAAAAAAGATGTCCTTGTTAGACACACATGACATCAGCTGTGGTGTCATGGATCGGACCAGAGCCCATTGACCTGAAACGTCTGCTTGTTCATGCACCCGAAGCTCATAAGAGAGCAGACTGCAAAACTCTTTTTGGTGAAGGCCCTCATAGATTTCTGAAGCATTCCCCATTCTTTTCAAGAAAGTCCTCCTGCAGGGAATGATTTCTCATGATATCTTCCCGCAAAAACACCATAGGAAGGTGATATCTCCTTCCTCCAGCAAATGGTCCTATTCATGTGACCAGTTGGAGTCCTGATGCTGGACTGTACCTCTTGGAAATACCGGATTCTGAATTAAAAAAGAAGAAGCCAGAATTTCTGACTCCATCAGCCAACCCTGTGCCTCTGAATCTCTTCAGGGTGGCTCGATTACCCTTGACAACTCTTGTAGGGTTGATCCAGTCCTGTTGATTTGGAAACTCCAAGACCTCCCTCTATTGTGTACCTCCAAATGCTATGGCTCCTTCAAAGAAGTCATTGACCTTGTAAGGCACAGTCCCACATTAATTTGGCTCCACTTATTTAGCCAAGACTAGCTCTGCCATTAGAGTCTGCTTTTGGCACCCCCTTCAATGTCCTTGAAGTTGGCTGCAGTTATCCAAGTGGCAAAAGAGAAAGTCAAGGCCCATTTTGATGATCCTTGGCACAGCCCCTTCCATGGGCCCAGAGATATGCCCAGATTTAACATTTGTTCCGATCAGATTTTGATGCTCTTTCATGCCTGATAAGGATAATTTCCGTACAGAAGGTCATGACTTGAGATAAACTCCAGCCCTGTTACTGTACTGATGGAGGCCTCCATCAGTATTTAGAAATTGGCCATACCTGATTCTGAATTTAAAACAAGATGATGCCAGATTTTTGGACTCCATTGGTCGGTCCTATGCAGGTATAGGCCTTCTGGCTAGCTATACTGAATCTCTTCAGGACAGCTTGTTTACTCTTGACAACTCCTGTAGAGTTGATCCAGTCCTGTTGATTTGGAGACTCCGGGACCTCCCACCTCACTCGATTGTGTACCTCCATATGCTTCAAATAAGTCAGTGGCCTGCAAGGCACAGTCCCACCTTAATTTGGTGCCACTTATGAAGCCAAGACTAGCCCTGCCATCAGAGCCTCCTTTTGGCACCCCTTCAAAGCCCTTGAAGTTGGCTGAAGTTATTCCTGCGGCAAAAGACAAAGTCAAGGCCTATTTAGATGAGGAGCCAGTGGCAAGGCCCTTTCCCAGGGTCCAGAGATATGCCCAGATTGAAAATTTGTTTGTGTCCGATTCTGATGCTTTTTCATGCCTGATAACAAAAATTGCGGTACAGAAGGTAATGACTAGGGTAAACTCTAGGCCTCTTACAGCACTGATGCAGCTCGTCTTCTGTATTTAGAAATTGCAAGTGGTTTTCACAACTCACCAGAAAGGGTATCTGTTACTCTTTCTCTCCTTCTGAGGAAGTTCCTTCATTAACTGTAGTAGTACGAAAAGCAGCAGAAGCATTTAAGTTGACCTTGCCATCTGCAGATGAAAATTCTAGCTATTTAACAGAGATGTTACAGTCCTACTCTATAGTTTCAGCACTTCTGCTGCCTGTTAACAAGGAACTTTCAAAACCAGTACTGATCGTGAACTAACCCTTACTGGGCTCAGCAGTCCACAAACAGAGATGACAAAGGCCTGCTCTGTGTAATCTGAAGTTTTTGTCTTCACACATTTTTACAGACAGTATAGAGATTTGAATCTTCTAAAGAACTTATTCATAATGTCTTTACTTTCCAAACTGAGAGACTAAGAGGCTGGAATCCATGTGCGAAAATGTTTTTGCTCCAGGCATCCTCACCCTATGCATGGCAAACACCATGTGTCTTCTCGGCCGCTATGTCTACCTTGGGGTTAGTTCCACACTTGAGGAAAAAAGGTTGCAGTTGAGTGTCTTCTGCCTCGCATTGGTGGTACTCCTTTCTGTCTCTACTGAGCTTGTTTGCTATGTCATACAAAATACATCAGATACATTCCAGGAGCCAAGTAGATTTGCTAAGTGTTGATCACCTAGATGACAGTGGCCTAAACATAGTTGACAACATTACGATTTAGATTCTGGTCGTTGCTAGAGTAGCCTCCCCAGGAAGACACATTAAGTGAAATGAAGAAAATTAGGTGGATGTTGTAGAGTAGAAGATCTGTATCTGGTTTAAATCTTATCTTAACAAATTCTAGTATATTATTACAGATGGCATGCTTGTGTTATGACTTGGGGGATCGTATGAGAGATTTAAGTGAGTGGGCCCCAATGCTAATCCACATTCTCCACTAAACAATTGCTGCAGACTGAAACATAAATGATCCTAACTCTACATTTTCTTGTGAGTGGAAAGAGAAATAGAACATAGAAATGAAAGAATTTATAGAGCGCACTATACGCTGAGGTGTCAAAGCGCTATAGGAAAGCACCCTGAAGCAGTCATATATCACCTAGGAGGGGGCTAAATGATATAGCAGGCGAAAAGTCATGTTTTTAAGAGTTATTTAGATATGGCAAGTGAGTCAGCTTCCGAAATATGGGCAGGCAAAGTATTGTCCAGTTTGGCAGCCGCCACCGAGATGGAACGGCCTCCCCATTGGGAACCAACAGCTACTTGTGGAAGGAGGATTTGAGAAGCCTACTAGGGGTTTACCAGTGGCATAGAGAATTAGGTTGACTGGACCCTTTTTGATGCAGAGCTAGAAAGACCATACAAAGAGCCTTAAAAATATTCCTCTTTCTGACCGTAAGCCAGTGAAGTGAACGAATCCCGTCTCTGATCAAGAGGTGCATCGGGATGTTACGGGTAAGTCGGGCATCCATGTTCTGGGCTTGTTGTTTGTTAAGGCAAGAAGCATTAATATTAAGATACAGTGAGTTGCAATAATCCAATTGCGAGGGGACTAGTCCGATGATGACTAAGTGGCACAGTTCCACAGGGATATAAGGGAAGATCTTTCTCAGGGTCCTGATAATGAGGAAACAAGTGCTAGTAGTGAGATTGACCTGAGTACTGAAGCTCAAGGTATTGTCTAAAAAGACACCCAGGTATTTGACTGAATTTACGAGAGTGGGAAGAGCTCCACAATCCTCCGGCCACCAGACGTTGGACCAAATAGACTTCTGACTGCCAAACACTAATGCCTCCGTTTTGTCTGCATTTAGTTTTGGGCCTTTGTCTTTTATCATCCTACTAATGCTAGACATAAAATGATTGAACCTCTCAGCCACAGAAGTAAAGTCATTGGAAATCGACACCATGATCTGGGTGTCATCTGCGTACAACAGCACCTGGAACCACAAAGAGCGCACCAATTCAGCCAGCGGAGCAACATACACATAGAGTCAGACTCAAGGACGAGCCTTGGGGCACCCGCAAGGAAGCCTAAAGGCTTCTGCCTTGAAACGGCCGCAGCTCACAAGTTACACTCTGCTGGTAAGAAAAGAGCAGAGAAGCTTTAGTGCGGACCCACTGACATTCTGCAGACGTTGGATCATACGTACTGGCAAAACGTGTTGAATGCTGCAGACAAATCAAGCATCACCAGATTGTCTGTCCCACCCTTATCAACCTGGCGGCAGATGCTCTATGCAGCCACTATAAAAGCAGACTCTGTCCTGTGGCCACTCCTGAAAACGTTTTGCGAGGGGCCAAGGATGTCATGAGACCCACTAAATGTAACCAATTCCTAGTTAAAACACTTTTCAAGAATCTTAGCCAGCACTGGTAGCAGGGAGATGAGGCAGAAGTTGTTCAGGTCTGCAGGAACCTCATTAGGTCTTTAAATAGCAGAGAAAGGCTCACTTCCTTCCAAGGGGTGGGAAAGACTCCTGATTGCAGCGTGAAGGTACGCACTTTCTGCAGAAAATCGGCAATTGGTTCTAGGGTCAGAAGAGTTTTAGGTAAACGAGTATCAGACAGAGATCCAGATTTAACGCTCAACAGCAAACCTTTGGTTTGATGCAAAGAGATGAGGGGAAATTCAGTGAACTGATTAGACTGAGGGCACATGGTGACAATTTTGAGAAGGGACTCACTTTCGATCAGTAAATTAAAGTCCGAGTAAATATTCAAAATGTTATCCCGGAAGTAAAGTGGCACTCTGTCACAGACGTTTTGGGATGAGTTCAGCATGCCCTGGGAAGGAGGGGTGGCCAGGTCTTTTACTACTTTAAAAAGTAGCTTTAGGTAGTTATCATCACACTGGAGGATGGAGTTTCATCTTCCAGAGTTCTGGATTGCACAAGTAGAACAGAGGTAATTGGGCACACTCAGAGGGACAGCAAGTCCGGATATAATGATAAGCACTTACAGTTTGGGTATGAAAATAATTGTGCATATATAATAATGATGAGTAAGCCCAAACTTTGAATGGCTCACCTAAAACTCCAATAGGTCGCGCTGGTAAAAAACTGAAGAAGTACCCAGAGTCCTTCTTCAAGCTCCAGAGTGCCACGAGATGTCGCTGAGAGCTTCCTATTAAATTCAGGTGTAGAAGACCCATAACTGACAGAGAAGTATTCCTCGTAGACTATGCAGGTACGCAGAAGGGAACACTAAGGAAAGGCAGGAGAGAAAGCAGAGGCTCAGGAAACACAAATAGTGTGAGCAAACTGAGCGTACAGGAACCATACAAACAGGTAGTTGTGAGGCAACTTATGCTCCATATACCACTGCATAAATTGTCCTGGATGCAGTCCTTTTGAATCACCTGGAGCACTAAGCATCTGTATCTCAGTCTCTGCTGCCATTGTCCTGTATTTCACAGTCTGTGGCTCTCCAATCTCAATCTTTTCTTGTGTAACCCCGTTCTTATTTCTTGTCTTACATCTTGTGTTATTTAAAAATTGGGCTCGCTTTCCCGGTCTCTTTATTAACAGATATATCTCCGTTCGAGGCATATGAGCTGCAGAATGCATACTTGTGCTAGATCGCCATCTGGTGTTGGGCTCGGATGTTTGCAGTTTGTAGTTGTCTTGGAAGAAGTCTTTGTAGTCACGAGATAGGTGACTCCTCCCTTGGACGATAGTGCGCATGGGGTATCACCACTCGACGGTATTGTTTCGTTCGCGTGCCCTTCGATGCGTTAACCTCAAAAACCCCGATTCCGGTCGTGGACGCGGGCCGCTGGGCCTATCGGCTCCATCCGGGCCTATCGGCGCCATCTGGGCCTACGGCTAATGGAAAGGACTCCATTTAAAAAATGCCTCCAGTGTGGAGCTAAATTTCCACATAGTGACCACCACAAGGTCTGCAACCTTTGTCTCTCACCAGAGCACGAGGAAAAGGATTGCCAGGCCTGCGCCTCTTTTCGGTCCAAAAAGACTATCCGTGATAGCCGGGCTCGACAACACATTATGGCTCAACAGGCTACACTGGTGGCACACGACATTTGTGATGAAGACCTCGATGTTACAGAGGCGGAGGTTTCAGAGGAGCTGGAGATCGTCTTCGAAGCTGATGACTCCGATGACCACATCACTCCAGGTCAATGAGTGAGTACAAACGTCCATGCCCCTGCCCCATCAGATAAACAGAAGGCTCTGTTCAAAACTTCGCCTGAAGGCCTTAGTTGAGACCGAGGAAAATCTTCAGAAGCCCCGGCTCCAAATACAAGGGAAAAGCCTTCCGGCAGCTCGGGACTGAATAAGCCGCATGTTAGTACCCATAAAACACCTTCGGTACCGAAATCAGGGATACACCCTATTCCCGTTTCACCCAAAAAGGCCTCGGTATCGAACCCTTCGGCACCGAAAGACCACAAGGCCTCGGAACCAAACAAACACCGAAAACCTTCGGATCCGTAGAAGATTTCCAACTCGACACCGACAACGAGGTCAAAGGAGCACAAGACCGTTCCTACGGCTCCATAGCCCAAATCAAAACTACGTTCGGAACTGAAAAAATAGGCACCGAAAGGAGACAACAAGCAGGAAGAACTGTTTCGGCCAGATTCTATTGATCCGAAACAAAAGACATTACATGTGGACCCTAAAACAGGCCATATTGTCAATCTCCCATCAAAGAAGAGGAAATCAGATAACTCACACTCTCCTGAGGTACCTGTGAAGAAAAGAGACTTTGCAACTTAACCCCTAAGACCCTCTTCTCCTATTCTTCCTACCAAACCTTTGTCTCCCACAAACTCTCCTATACACTCTCCATACTCACCCTTACCACCACAGGATGAGGATGATCTAGGGGATGAGGGTGGACACGATAAGGATCCTTTAGATGACACTACTCCACCACAGGATACATGGGACAATTATAACAATCCCACAGATCCTCCAGACCTTCCTTATCCAGATGTATACCCATCTAGGCCATCCCCCAGATGACAATATAGGGTTTAGTCAGCTCATTAATAGGGCTGCGCAATAAACTACATTCAGACCCCAAGGACGAAGACCTCCTACTAGATACATTTGCTCAGTCACAAAAAACAATACATATATTGCCCATGCTTAAAGGTGTCATTAAACATGCACCAGACATATTTAAAGACCCTGTCAGGACCAGGATTCTCAATCCTCGGATTGATAAAAAGTATAAGCCTGACCCTAGCGATCCAATTTACATTAAAGGACAACTCCCTTTAGATTCTTTGGTAGTCTCCAATGCAAGAAAACGTGCTAATTCCCAAACCTCTGGTGATGCTCCACCTCCAGACAAAGAGTCTAAACTGTTAGATGCATCAGGTGAACGAGTTGCCTCCCAAGCAGCCAATCACTGGAGTATAGCTAATGCACAAGCATTGCTTGCCAGATACGACAGGGCTCACTACGATGAGCTCAAAGATCTTATCCAACATTTACCTGACCAATACAAAGCCAAGGCCAACGATCTGGTCCAAGATGGCAAGTTAATTACAAATGCATCCATTTAATGTGCCCTCGATGCAGCAGACACCTCATCTAGATCTCTCAACAACAGTGTCTGTCTTCGCAGACATGCATGGTTGTGCATTTCTGGTTTTAAACAAGAAGTGCATACAACAGTCTTAAATCAGCCGTTTGATCAAGAACACCTCTTTGGGCCAGCTGTGGATACAGTTTTGGAGAAAATGAAAAAAGACACAGACACTGCAAAATCTATGGGAGCATTACAATCTCAAACACCACGAGGTTCCTTTCGTCGCTCCTTTTACAGGGGCGCATCCAAAAACATTAGCACAGACACTACTTCCTCCACCTACAAGAGTCCCACACAAATATCCCCTAACAGGGCATATTTTAGAGGTGGGTACAAACGAATTAATAACAAGGGTAGAGGCCGAGGTAACAACAACCGAACCTCCCCTACTACCAAACAATGACTTCCCTCCTCTCCCTCCAGACCATTCCACTCCAGTCGGAGGAAGGCTCTCACAGTTCCTACCTGTCTGGAACTCCATCACTACAGACAGGCGGGTAAGACAAATTATCCAGTATGGTTACTGCCTGAAACTTACTGCAACTCCCTCAACCATACCGCCCAAACAACATCCAATGTCTACTGAACATCTAACGCTCCTCAAACAGGAAGTTTTCTCACTTCTTCGAAAGCATGCAATAGAACGAGTTCCCCTCCAGCATCAAGGCACAGGGGTTTACTCCCTTTATTTTCTCATCCCCAAAAAAGACGGTACTCTCAGACCAATATTGGACATCAGACCTTTGAATATCTACATACAATCAGACCACTTTCACATGCTCACCCTTCAACAGGTCCTCCCACTGCTGCGGCAAGGTGATTTCCTTGCCACTCTAGATCTCAAGGACGCCTACTTCCATATTCCTATACACCCTGCTCACAGCAAATATCTAAGGTTTATAGTGGACGGTCAGCACTATCAATTCACGGTCCTCCTATTCGGAGTGACCACACCACCCAGAGTCTTCACAAAGTGTCTGCCAGTAGTAGCCACCCACTTGCGAAGACAACAAATTCATGTGTTTCCATACCTGGACGACTGGCCCACAAAAGCCAAGTCATACAGCCAGTGTGTTCACACTCTCCAAACAATTCAGCTGCTCCATGACTTGGGGTTCACAATAAACCTCACCAAGTCACATCTTCAGCGGTCCCACATCCATCAGTGTCTAGGGGCCACACTAGACACTTCCAAAGCCCTTGCATACCCCAATCCAGTCAGAAAAGCCAGTATGCTAACCCTCATAACAACATTTCAACCTCAACACTCACTACCAGCTCAAGTTTTTATGCAGCTAATTGGAATGATGGCCTCTTGCATTTTCAAAGTTCCTCACGCAAGGCTTCAGATGTGCTTTTTATAAGAATGTTTAGCACGTCAGTGGAACCAGGCTCAAGGTCAACTTTCAGATCTGGTGTTGGTGGACAGCCGCACTCATCGCTCTCTGCAGTGGTGGAACACTTAAAACTTTTCCAAATGGCGGCCGTTCCTAGAACCAGTTTTACAGATAGTGCTAACAGCGGACGCATCGCTCACCGGTTGGGGAGCCCATTTCCTAAACCATACAATTCAGGGCAGGTGGACCCCTCAACGTAAAGTGCTCCACATCAATCACCTGGAGTTACTGGCAATCTTTCTAGCATTAAAATCATTCCAAACACATCTCATCAACAAAACTGACCTTGTCCTCACAGACAATATGACAGCAATGTATTATATATAGGGCTCCCGGTTTTCCGTTTAAACGGATTTTTACATATAAATACAGACGGAAAACAAGTTTTCCTTTGTCTGTATTTATATATAAAAACGGGAAAATACTAGTACATTTTGCGGAGCTGCCGTGCTCCAGCAGACCAGCCTACAGTAACAATGCTTTTGTTGATGCCCCAGCCCCGCTTCCCCCCTCGAGTGAGGTCTTCATTGACGGCAGGAAAAATCACACCCCCAACCATCTGGTGTCTCCCCCTCCTTAGAGGGTTAAGATGTGTCCGCGCGGGCTGAGACAGCTTCCTGGGCAAACACAGAGCCGCACCCTAGTACTTCACAGGTCTTTGAAAGACCAATTACTTGTGAACAAAAGCCTGCTAACCTTATAACGAGGGCCTGAGGCGCCCTGGGGGCACACCACACACAATCTAATGCAAAACAGAGGCTGAGTAGGAACACATGAACCATCTCCGCCAGACACTGGTGGCAAGAAGTCGAAGCAAAGAGATCGGGAACAGGATTAACAATTCAGCTCCAGTGAGAGATCGAATTTCCATAAGGACTGCAAACTTGCAAGAACTTTAAAATACACGCCCTCCCAAAACTCTCCTGTGTGCAATAACGAGCCTGGTATGCTGAGCGGAACCAAGAGAAAAGTGTCCCGAGCTGACAGGGGAAAAACATGACAGTTTACTGAAGAATTTCACCCCCCCCCCCCCCCCCCCCCCCAAATACAACCAATAAATACATGACTAAATAAAGCAAGACAGAGTGTTCACAAAGTGGCCAGACTGGTTTTATTAACACTTCACACATTAGCGCCACCTTACAGAGTTTGCCAGTGAAGCGCTACTTTTCTTTTCATGTCGTTTGCTTTTCAAGCAAAACACTCAATGATTTCTGAATAATTCGTGTAAAAGCGTTAAGTTACATTCCCTAGGAGGGTTTGCTTTTTTCCAGTATGTTGTTACTTTTGTTTTCAGGCAGCATATTACTGTAGTCTAGTGCATAATTTGAATTGAATTTCTTCCAGGTGTTCATAGCGGGGCACAATTGGGCTGTAGCTGAAGGCAGTGTGAGTTTCTCTCAGTGGGGTAGTATGATGTTCAGTGGGGAAGATGATGTGGCACCCCGCGGATGACAGAAACTGCAAGGCTCTGAGACAAATGGCTTGTCATAGCACTTTTAAGCATATTTTGGACATTCTACAAATGGCAAAGTGTTCAGATGAATGTATAGTGTTGACCAATAACAACCGAGCGCATGTGTGCATTGTCAATTTAAATAAATGTGGAAAAATACTAGCTGTAGCGTCATCTTTTTCTTGTGGCTAAAATAAATGTGGATAAATACAGACAAAATGCCCCAAAAATAAATATGGATAAATACAGACGGAAATGGCAAAAAAATTAAATACCATAAAACCGGGAGCCCTAATTTATATACAAAAACAAGGAGGAACATGTTCTTTGTAGCTTTCTCAACTAGCGCAAAGCATATGGAAATGGGCCATGCCACAAAAGATATACCTTCTAGCAGAACATCTTCCAGGGGTACACATCAGATTGCGGATCTGCTCAGTCATCAGACACAGCAAATCCACGAATGGGAACTTCATCCACAAGTTCTTCTAGCGTTTTTTCAGATGTGGGGCCACCCAGACATAGATCTGTTCGCCACACATGCAAATGCAAAATGCCCAACCTTCGCCGACAGGTACCCAAACCCATTGTCCAAAGGCAATGCGATATGGATGAACTAGTCAGGCAGATTTGCGTACGCTTTTCCGCCACTCCCGCTCATTCCATTAGTAGTGCGCAAGCTCAAACAACAGTCTCTCAAGATGATCCTGGTTGCTCCAACATATGCGCCCGGCAACCATGGTTCAAAACACTCCTGCAACTCTCAGTAGTTCCACACCAAAAGCTACAACTCTCCACAAAGCTTCTGACACAGAACCATGTAGAGATCAGACATCCAGATCCAGGTCAACTAAACCTAGCAATCTGGCTCCTGAAGTCCTAGAGTTTGGTTACCTCAACTTTCCACCCAACTGTATGAACATTATTGAAGAAGCTAGATACCCTACTACTAGAGCTTGCTATGCAGCCAAATGGAAAAGATTTGTCATTTACTGCAATAAGAACAAAATTGACCCAATAGATGCTACAATTCAAAATATAATTTGCTATTTACTGCATCTACAAAGATGTAATCTGGCATACACATCCATAAGACTACATCTTGCTGCCCTTGCCGCTTACCTACAAAACAGACAACATTTGTCATTGTTTACGGTACCTGCCCATCAAAGCATTTATGGAAGGCCGTAAAAGGAAAATTCCTCCCACAATCCCACCCTCTCCAGGGTGGAATTTAAACATTGTCCTTACTAGGCTCATGGGTCCTCCATTTGAACCTCTACACAAATGCGAACTGCAGTTCCTTACATGAAAAGTAGCTTTCCTTGTCATAATCACCTCTCTCAGAAGAGTGACTGAGATTCAGGCTTTAACCATACAAGAACCATTCTTACAAATACATCATAACAAAGTGATTCTTAGAACAAATCCAAAATTCCTTCCCAAAGTAATCTCTGCTTTCCATCTTAATCAATCTGTGGGATTACCCGTTTTCTTCCCAAAACCAGATTCTGTAGCAGAGAGAGCTCTTCACACACTTGATGTCAAAAGAGCTATACTTTATTACATTGACAGAACTAAACCTTTTAGAAAGACAAACCAACTGTTTGTAGCTTTCTCTCCACCTCATAAAGGTTATGTTATAAAGGAAACCCCATTTCCAAAGCTGGAATTGCCAGGTGGATAGTCAAATGTATTCAAATATGCTACCACAAAGCAAAAGACACATGAACAATTCCCCCTAGAGCACACTAGGGGCTCCCGTGGCATTCTTAGGAAACATTCCCTTAGATGACTTTTGTAAAGCATCAACATGGTCTACGCCACACACCTTACCAAACACTATTGTGTAGATGTTCAGGCAAAACAACAAGCTTCTGTGGGCCAGGCTGTTCTTAAAATACTTTTTTAGACCACCGCAACAGGTGACCACCGCTAAGGGAGAGCACTGCTATACAGTCTATGCACAAGTATGTATTCTGCAGCTCATATGCCTCGAACGGAAAATGCTACTTACCAGTATGCATCTGTTCTTGGCATGTAGAGCTGCAGAATCACATACGCCCACCCGCCTCCCCGGTACCTCTATCTGTTCCAGGGTTATCTTACTTAGATACATTACACATGGACATCTTTTCTGTTTCTTAAAAACTCCATCATTTCCCTTCATGGCGAAAAACAATCTAAGGATGGAGTCGATGCCCATGCGCACTATTGTCCAAGGGAGGAGTCACCTATCCGTGATTCTGCAGCTCTACATGCCAAGAACAGATACATACTGGTAAGTAGCATTTACCTTACAATATACTGTATTTTGAACATTTGCATTATGAATTTTGACTTACTCTGACCTTTTCTTGACTTGCAAAGAGAACCGGAGACACAGCTCCAATTTGGTTATTTCTGTGTGCAACGGTCAATTGAGCCAAACAGTGTTGACGTGCTTTATTGTAGCTGCTGATGACTCATGGTCTTCACAACAGTGCTGTGAATAACGATTTGACCTTCAAATAAACATCTTCAAAACTGGCATTTTTGTGTAGCTCTCACTTAAGTAGTAAGTGGAGTAGAGATAACATCATATTGAATGGACACCATATGTCCTTTTCACAAATTGTTTTGAAGTGTATTATCCCAAATGGTCCAGTTGAATCGAATCAATGGCCAGATGTACGAAGGGTTTCAGCATTTGCAAAACTTATAATTTGGTAAATCTTAGGGCTTGCAAATGCTAAAGCCTTTTTTGTTCTGTACTAAACCCAGTTAGTGATTCAGAAACTTTTTTCTGAATCGCTAAATGGCTTTAAAAATGGATACCAAGTTGCAATTTTGCAAACCATTGATATGTTGTCACTCTGAAATTGGGGTTGGAACTGATTTGTAAAGGGAAGTCTTGTTTGGACCCTTTCCCTTTTGGGAATCTGGTTGGCATCTTCAGGGGGAGTAGACCGTAGTATACGGGACCATTGCCTGCTGTTACTGAAGATTTCCAAAACATAATTTATTATTATACGTGTGTGTGTGTGTGTGTGTATATATATATATATATTCACTTACAAAACCATAGGTTTCACACATGTTATAGTTAGCTGGACATTTCACTCGTAAAAAAACAATGAAATTCCCCCGTTATAGTTATTGCAGGCAACTATAACTCACGCGACCGCAATCCTCTGCTGATTACGTCAGATATTACATCACTGTATTTAGACACTTATTTACCCATGTCTTCTTCCATTAATCTTTAGCTATACATATATTACAAATATTTATTTTTCAGAAAGACACATATGTCATCAGTGATGTGAAATCTGACGTCATCAGCAGAGGATTGCGGTCGCGTGAGTTATAGTTGCCTGCAATAACTATAACGGGGGAATTTCATTGGTTTTTTACGAGTGAAATGTCCAGCTAACTATAACATGTGTGAAATCTATGGTTTTGTAAGTGAATTTGCAAGGTTTTTTAAATGCTAATTCGTAACTATAACGTGTGTGAAACCTATGGTTTTTTCAGTGAATTTGTACGGTTTTTTAAATGCTAAGTTATGTTTTTATTTATTTTTTTTTAAGGTTTTTCACCGTGCGCGCTCTGTGGGCGCTCATGCGCGCACCTCGCGATTTAAAAAAAAAAAATGTTTTTTTCTCCCTTTGGGGTCCTTCTGTGACCCCCTGACCAAGGCTAGGGGGTCAGGAACTGTCCACTCTGCCCCCTTTTCACGTTCTCCACCTTTGTTTTTCACCCCCTCAGACTGCGAGAGACAAAATGGCGGCCGACACTTCCTGGTTTCGACCGATTCAAATGTTTACTGACATCTAACAACCAATCAGAATTGCGCTCGCGCACAGCAGGGTGCGCGCACGGTGCGCGCGTATAGATATTGGTATGCTTTTAAATGCTATTTTCTCAGGAAATACTGAACAGATTTATACCAGACCTGCAAAAGGCACTTCCTTGCCCTTATGGCTACCTCTCTGCCAAATTCCACGTAATTCTGTTCAGCCGTTCGGGCTGTAGCTGTGACTAAAGGTCCTATGGAAAAATGCATGGGGAAAACGCGTTTTGGGACCCCCCCTTTTTCTCGGCCCCGGCTTGACGAATCACCCCGAGACTTTCAGGGTAGGAGCTGAATGGAGCGCCCCATTAGTTTTGAAAAATTCGCGAGGATTCGTCGACCGGCGTCAAAGTTATTCAAAATAGAATTTTGAGATTTCCTATGGAAACTAGGTTGTAACTATAACTATCTACTGGCGACCGCCAGTAGATAATATTTATATTTATATATATAAATATATATATATTTTTTTAACTACAGCAGCTTTAAAAAAAATCTGTTTTGGAAAGCAGTTAAAGGAATGGTGTTCTGCTGTCTTTTGCAGGCCACCATCCCTGTGGAAGTAGTCAACCATGCCAATCACAGGTTGTCACCTGCCTAATGAAGATTAATTAGGCAGGTCGTTCTGCAACCTCCTGTGAGTTAGTATGTAACCATTTTTACTTGTATATGTTTGCAAAATCGGATTGCATTCACAAAAAGTCCCCATTGCACAATTTGCGACCCCTTTTTGTGAATATAAACTTAGTACATCTGGCCCTAAGATTTTGGCTCCCAAAATGAACTTATTAGATTAGTGGTAGCATTAATGTTAATTGTAGTGCCATATCTTTAGGCAATACACACCTTCTCATACTTACTGCTAGGTGTATTGATGTCACCATTGCGTACCGACCAGTCATCCGTTTTGTCATTGTATTTATCAACTGTGACAAGAGTTGAAAGATCTCTGATTGAACACTAAATCTGGCAAGTAAATCATAAAAGAAGGCCTGATTAAGGTTTTTGATCGGGAGGCCATAGTTTTAGGGAACATTTAAAATATTTAAATAATTTCTTACTCACATATATTTGGGTGAGTAACCTGTTTATTATGTTTTAAATTGCTGTTCTAACACATCCAAGTAGAGTAACGTTACCATGTTTTCCCTCAGTCCTCTTCCCACAGCAACATCTCCGCCTCCACCGTCTAAAGGAAAGGAACCTGTAGATGGAGAAACACTCGAAGTGAGTACAAGGTTTCTTCTCATCTGCTTATTTTTGTTTCCTTATAGGTTCTAGGTTCCCCTTATGTATGTTTCTCGATTTGCTTGAGTTTGTCCCTTTGAGCTATTCTTGAAATAAATTGACATTCACATTTTGCATCAACCTAGATTAATAGCCTTCTGACATCTTCATGTTTTTCATTTTGTTAGTCCTTCAGGAAAGTCCTTCCGTTGCAGTGCATTATGGTAAAGCTTCCATGCACTCTTACCCCATATCTAGCCCAACTCCCGCCACTTCTTACACTCTAACACCCACTAATCTCATAACGTTTACTCCTTTCTAGACACCTGCCACTACTTTGCAGCTCCAGCCCATCAAAGACAAGCATTTCCACCTACAAGTGACAGGTTAAAGAAGGCTAACACACATTTATTTATTTAAGAGTTTTATATAGCGCTGGCCAGACCCGAGGGTATTGGAGCGCTTTACAACATACGTGTCAAGGAAATCACACAGTAACGCAATAGCATTGAGGAGATCACATAGTAGCGGGGTAGCATACATAGTGGTATAGTGGTTAATGGCGCTTCGGAGGTATGGGTGTGCTGTACCGCATTAAGGTAAGGAAGTCTGATGGAGTCATAGCGGTGTGCACGTTGGCTCAAGCCAGCCCCCTTTAGGGGCATGGGGGCGAGGTAGGTGTGTAGGTGTCCGGTGGCTTGGCGGAGGTAGATGTCTTGATGGCAGAGAATCTGGAATCTGCTCCATTCTGGCTAGTGTGCTCTGTCGGCAGCTATCGATACGGGGGCGGACGATTGAGAAAGAGGTCTTTGAGCTGCATTTTTAATTTTGGAAAGGATGGGGTAGTTTTGATGTGGACTGGGATGAAATTCCAGATTTTGGGCACACTTCCAGAAAAAGAGCGGGCTGCGGTTTTGTGTTTACGGGTTTTCGGCAGGATGAGGAGAAGCGTATTGGAGCTCCTGAGGGTCCTTGTCGGGCCGGCCTTCTTAAGTTTGGAGGCCAGGTGGCGGGTTTCCCGGTGTGCAGGGCCTCTTGCGTGAGGCAGGCGGTTCTGAAGTTGGCACGCATTTCGACTGGGAGCCATTTTAGCTCTTTGAGTGCAGGTGATATGTGATCGTATTTCTTTGCTCCTGTGATCATTCTGGCTGCTGCATTGAGTTTTGTTCTGAGGGGAGCTAAGTGGCATTTAGCTGTACCTGTGAGGGCTGCATTCCCATAGTGTAGCCTGGACAGCACTAGTAGGATGTAGGGTTTTATTTTGTTGGGTTATTTCAGGTCGAGGAAGGTGCTTTTTGCAGAGATTTTGATGTGCTTGGCCATGTCTAGTATTGGATCGAGGGTGATTACCAGCAATTTTACAGAGTCAGCCAGGGTGATATTGCCGTTGAGGGCGTCAATGGCTTTCAGCCATTCTGTGATTTGAGAGTTCTCTTTTTTGTTAGAGATGAGGAGGAATTCCGTTTTGTCTTAGTTGAGTTTCAGGTGATTAAGGGATAGCCAATGTTGGACTTCTCTAAGAGTGTCATTAAATCTTTTGATGTCATCGATTAAGGAAGTTTCGAGATAGATCTGGGTGTCGTCTGCATATAGGTGGAAGGGGATGTTGGTTTGTTTTAGTATGGTGGTGAGGGTTTCCATCCAGAAGTTGAAAGGTTGAGGGGAAAGAACTGATCCTTGCGGGACACCTCTGCTGACGGGGTGTAGGTCCGATGAGAAGGTTTTGATTTTTATTCTTTGTATGCGGTTCTGGAGAAAGGAGGAGAACCACTGTAGGACCGCCTCTTCTGCACCTAGCCTATTTTGAAGTACTTTGATGAGTAGCTTGTGGTCAACCGTGTCAAAGGCTGCCGATAGGTCTAGAAGTATGAGTAGGCAGCATCCGTGTCAAGAGACTTGTGGATGTCATCTATGATGTTAATGATTGCTGTCTCTGCACTGCAGCCTTGTCAGAAGCCCGATTGGTGGGGATCCAGGAGGTTGATGTTGTCCATGTGTTGGGTCAATTGTAGGAGAACACACCTTTCCAGGATTTTGGATAGGAGAGGAAGATTGGAAACGGGTCTGAAGTTATTCAAGTCGTTTTTTTAGAAGCAGTGTGACTTGGTCGACTTTTGGGGCAGTCTGGAATGGTTCCGGTTCTCAGGGAGCTGTTTATGATTTTGCTCCAGAGCGGGACTAAGGAGAGTTTACGTTTTTTAGCCAGTTGAGTGGGGATCGAGGACGTGAGAAGAGGGTTTGGAGGTGGAGATTAGTTTGACTATCACCGATTCAGAGATGGGGTTGAAGGTTTTCCAGAGTCTTGGTGGATGATTGGGTACGATATTGTCTGTCCTTGGGGACAGGCTCCTGTGAGTGGGACTGCGGTTGACATCCAAGGAGAGCTCGATCTTGGGGATTTTGTTGTTGAAGAAGTTGGCGAAATTATGGCACCGGTCTTTGGAGGACACCATCGAGGGAGAGGGGGGGGCTTGGAAGTCTGTTGCCTGATGAGGTTGAAGAGTTCCTTGAGCCTGTTTTTTGCGTTGTCGAGAGCAGTGCAGAAGAAGGAGGTTTTTTCGTTAATTATGTGTTTTTGGTACTTCCTGCAAATTGATTTGAGTTGCTTGCGGAGGATTGAGGTTGGGTTGTTCCGCCATCATCTTTCTGTGGCCCTGAGGTGTCTCCTTTCAGAGTTTATGTCCGTATTGAACCAGGATCTGGATGGAATGTTTCTGGCTCTGTTTAGTTTCAGGGGGGCTAGTTGGTCTAGAAAAGAAGTCATAGTTGCGTAATAGTGAGAGGTGAGTTCTGTTGTGGAGAGATCATCCGTGGAGCTGGGAAGGAGAGATCTCATCTTTTCCTCCAGAATTGCCAGGGGGATCCGAGTTAGGTTTCTTGTCCATTTGGGGGGGGTCCAGCGTGGGGGGTTTGCATAGGATCGGTTTGCTGATGCGGAATAAGATGAGGTGGTGATCGGGCCAGTCAATGGGCAGCATGCGGTCGATACGGATTGTGTCGCGTTGAGCAATAATGGCATCTAGGATAGATCCTTTGTCGTGTGTTTCTTCAGAGCAGTGTTGGATAAGGTTGTTGTTGATTAGGAGATCGTACAGGGATTGGATTAGCGGGTTGTTTTCCTCATTCCAATGTAGGTTGAGGTCACCTAGGATTAAATAGTTCGAGTCTCGGAGTGAGCAGTAGGTAATCAGATCTGACAGGTGTTCCCCGAATGCTGTGGTGTTGCCAGGCGGATGGTAGAGGAGGTGGCAAAGTAGAGATTTGTTGTCTTTTGTCTTAATGTTGGCGGTTAGGAATTCAAATGTGTTGTATTTGAAGGTGTCTTTTTCTGTCACGTAGATGTTGACCAAGGCCTCAGTCTCTCCCCACAAGCCAGTGTGGAATCGGAGGTCAAATGACCTACCAATTCTTAGCAGCCCCAGCCACTTGCAGCAAGTTTCAGTATGCTTATGTGTAGCATGTCTATGATGTTCAGTGTTCTTGTGTGCAATGATGATTACTGAGGGAGGGGGCACATCTGACCGTGCACTATGGATTACTGACTGATTGGGGAAATCTAAACCAGTGTAGGGGTAATATGTGGCCATTCCTTGCACGATGGTAACCAGCCCTGGGATAAGGCTTGCCCTGGCATAATGTTGTACTTCTCATCGTTAGGTCTTGCCTATGCAGCGTGCAAGCACTGCTTAGGAGTTGACCTCTTGGAATTGCTCTGTACTTTTTGGGAAACTTGTTCATGTTCTGCACTGTTTCCAATGAGTACTCGTGCATGTACGGCATTTACCTTGCGGGAGCGAGCAGCGGCGCCATCTGTTTGCAATTATCGCGCTTGCCGCTGCTCGCTCCCGCAAGGTAAACGCTGTACATGCCCTCAGCGTCTACAGGCATCCAGTATCCTGTTACTAATGACTTTACAGCTTGCAACTGTTATCCTGACTGCTCGGCCTCCGGCTAAGAAAAGAAATACACTGCCCGCTGGTCTCCGAACAGTGGAATTAATAACGCATCAATTTTGATGCAGGCTCTTTTTTTTCTTCTTCACGAACAGCAAAGTGAATGTTTGAGCATTTCGGCAGGGGGTTAATGAGCACTCTGATTAGTTATTCAGATTTTCTTGCACTGCTTCAATCCATCCTAAGGAGGAGGCGGCCTGGGTTTTCACGCAAAACATTTCCACAAAGATATCTGCTTTTATAGTGGCCATGGGTAGGGGGAAAGGAGGCAGCTGTAATTGTGATGGTGTGTGCCCAGTAGCCTGTACATGCGTGAGTCAATTTATGTGTATGTTTGTGTATGTATGTAGTTGCATTTTTTGTTCCTGGATTGGGAGAAAAGAATACGTAACCGTGGAAAATGTGTTGATACCATCACATAGTGACTGGAGTAACCAAATACACTAGCCAGACTGACTCTTTTCCCACGTTATCTGGTCGTCACTCTTTACCCCACAAATCTCTGGGACATTTGCCAAATGATTGCAGTTCAGCCATATGTTTTAACAGCAGCTCTAAGCGAAAGAGAAGCTTAAGGCGTACTGCAGTGCTTTAAAATCTGTCACAAAACTGTAGATGCAAATAACGAGTGTGCCATTAAGATAGCTATACGCTGATTCATCGGGCGGCTTTAAATGGGCTGAGGATGCTTCGGGGGAGCGGACTGGGGGTAGAAGATAGACAACTGTGCACGCGCCTGTGTGTGGGAGCTTCGCATGGGAGTTCTTTGCCCATCACTGTCAATTTCCATCTAACTTTCTTTCTTCTTTTTTTTTTTTTTGACAATTTAGGACCCTGCTAAGAGTAGAGCACTGGCCATAGAGTGTAGCTGAGGTCAAATAAACCTCTTTCAAATATTACAGTAGTCACGTGACGTTCCTCTCCACTCGACATCTCACCATGCAGCAGCCAGAAACTGTGGTGACGGACAGACTCTTTCACCTGTGCGCTAGTTCGCACATTGGTATTTGTGTCCACACCCAGCTGGTCCAGACTGTCACATATGTCTACCACCTTCTCCGTTTCTTAACATTTTACAAGTATAGCGTTGTGGGAAATGGCAGGTGACATATTCCTGGGGCATGCGTAACAAATCGTTCCATTGACAAGTAACACCTTTTATGGCATTAGTTTGGAGCAAAAAGGTTCTCCCTATATGACTTGAGGCCCCAGAGGAGGGAGAAAGCAATGTAAAAAGGGAAATAGTTAACCTCTGAGCCGCCCTATATACTTAGACGATTGATCTATTAAGATTCCACATTATCTTAACAACATTGCCAATTGTCACTTCAGATTTTATCATTGTCTTTGTAGAAACATAATTGGTCCTTTATAATTTTTGAATCCAAGAATTTTTTTATTTTTAATTAGAATCAAGCGAAAAATAAATTTTTTTCTTTTTTTTTAGAACAATTACATTTTTAGTTCTAACATGTCACATAGTTGATGTGATAAAAAATAATCATAAAATCCTAGACAACAAATACAAAAATTACTATAATATCCTAAACAGCAATATACACATACTGCAATGTTTATGTGCAGTGTACTGCACAGTTATGCTCGTCACAAGAGGTCAGGTGTATGTTCCTTCCTCTAACTCACTAACTCACTAACTCTCTCTTTCACTAACTCACTCACTCTCTCACTAACTAACTAACCAACTCAATCATTAACAAACTAACTCGCTAACTATCTCAATAACTGTTACACAGGTGCTATTTCCTAAGCTTCAGCCTCCTGTTATTTATGCCGCCCATAACAAAAAAAAAATAACAAGCAAGCATTGGCACACGCAGAAACAAGTTGCCAGCATTTAAAGAACAAAATTAGATCAAGACATTATTTATAGGTAATACTTTTTTAATATAGTCTTTCACTTGTACGTAATTCTTTCTTGGTCATATATAAGGTAACAAAAATGCTTTAAACACTTCTTTATTATAACTTTGCAGCATTCTACAAACTAATGTACAACACAGCTTAAAAACATAGGCAAAGTCAATATCTCTGGCTAAACGCTTATAAGGTCCCAAAGGCTAGACCTATTGGCTATGCCAATGCTTGTTTTTCATTCTCTTTCTCTCTGTCTTTAGGTTGTTCATCTAAAAAATAGCCAGACCTGGATGTTTTGCCCACACTTGTTTAGTGAAACCATATATTACACGCAGTCTGCTTGCCAAGGTGTTAGACGGGGATCCATATAACAGCTCCTGCACTGTAATAAGAGGAAACAGTGCAAATCCGTTTTGCACTCTGTTGGTGCTTTAATAGTAGGTTAATTCTGTCTAAAACTTTTGCCCCAGTCCATATTCCAGAATTTTGTTTTCTCCTTGGTAACAACGGATTGATGAACCAGAGCACAAAAGTCATTTTGGTCAGTGTTTTAACTAAGAAACCCTGTATATGAATTACTTTATTTGGGCAGACTTTTGTTTCGCGATATTTTGGTACTTTTGTAATAGAAAATGGAACATACTGATATTGCCTCACTCTTGGTCATATTATTCACATTTCCAAAGTGGGTAAAGTGTGCTTCCTCCTTCTCCAAACAAACAAACACACTTATGTTATTATGAATTAAGCCTGGGCAAAGCACTACGCTACGCTCGCGTAGTTTGCGCTACTTCGCACTACTCGAATTGCACGTAACACAGTGCAAACATGCGTAGCGTTTCGTAGTGCAGCGGTCATTTTCTGCTTGCTCGCGGTCCTCAACATCAAGTTGGCAACCGCGAGCAAGCAAAATGACATCCCGGCGAGACTTTTTCCTCGTACGCAGCAACATCAAGTTGACTATCGCGAGCTTGGAAAATAAACCTCCCGGCGAGATTCTCAACACGGGGAGGTCAGGTTTCTCTTGCGAGTGGTCGCATATGCTCGCGACCGCTCGCGATGAGAAACTACCAGTCCGTGTTGAGAAAGCTGCAGCTCGAGTAAAAATCTACTCGAGCGGCAGAAAACTACAGCTCGCACTGTGCAAGATGTCGTTTTCAGTGATTGCACAGTGCCGGATGTTTGTCCGCACTGTGCAATCATTGAAAAAGGCATCTTGCATAGTGCGAACAGGGTACTACGCAGTTCGCGAAGTGCTACACGTAGCTCGCGTAGTGCAAAGTGCACTTTGCGTAGCTACGCGTAGCGCTACAAAGCGAACTACGCCCAGGGTTATTATGAATTCAATTTGCTCCATGTTTCTACCTGATTGAAAACCTTAGTTTAGAACATACTACAGAAACAATAGAAATAGTGCAATTACATTTGCCTTGTTTATTTACACTATGTTTCCTTAATATGGCTACTAAAAGCGCAATGTTTCTTAAGAGTAGATACGGATCATCAAATCTTACAAGGTACTTATTTATATTGGTAGTTACTTGACATATGCCTAACTAGGGGGCAGAAGAGAGCTGGTCATGAAATCACTGAAAAGAGGTAAGAAAATTGCCCTTTTCAGTGTATTTTTAACTGCAGATGGCAACATTACTTGTTGCCTGTAGTTCAGAAAATACTTCCATCATTCTTGTCAATCCGCATACCTTTTTTTATTATCAGCGTTAGGTTTTGTTTCACGTTAACAGTTTTTTCATCTTTATCAAATGCACAGCTGATGGCGTCGCACATGGTCCTTCTCATACACTACCTCTTGTTTATACTGAAATATTGGTAGAACATTCTGAACTAATAAAGTCATCACACAGCTCATTGTATTCTCTCACCTGAAATATGCTCTCCACCGTTTACAAATTTTCCCACACAGTAAAAGTGTGTTAGCCCATTGGAATTGAGAGAGATTATCGTAAGTGTTATGTGTAGCCATGTTGGGAACGAAGGATTGTGATTTTGGTAAATCTGGTCTCTGGCATTTAATGAGGTAGTGTTACCAAGAAAATGTCGGTCTGAGAGCAAAGAGACACATAAGAACACTTAACAAACAGATTTTGGTGGTGCTATACAGTGCCCTGTGGCAAGGATTTGTGCAGTGTATGGTTTGTTGTTTGTCAAACCATTTTTTAGAAGACGAGGGGAAGATGAAAGCCCAAGGTCAAACAGGACGTTGGGGAAGGGTATAAATGTATTAGAATTCTTAAGATCAGTATTTGGTGTTATGAGGAAGGGGTTAGAGGCTGGATCATTGAATTTGTTTCTGGTGAAAGTTGTGTCTTTATCTGGGAGGCCAACTTCAGGCTGTCATGTCTAAGCTTGGTGCATTGTAAATGCTTCAGCAAGGATGGCAGTCTCAGAGGGAGAAGGGGAAAGGGGTGTCAAGTTCAGTAGTGATCTCCTTGCTTCCAGTGGATTGTGGAAAGGTGCAGGTGTGTGGAGTTTAGTGGGAAGGGGAGTGGCAAAAGAAAATGCTCATAGTCTCAGAGGCAAAGGGTTCACTGTTGCAAACCTGTACGAGTGTGGACGTGGCAAAGTGTGATCATGTAAATTGCTGATGTGTGGTTTGTGTGACTGTAACAAATTGGGTTACTGGTTGAGGGGGTAAAACCCTACTCAAGCAGCAACCACAGCCCTTGTCTGGGTGTAGTCACAGGCAAACCCCATATTAAATTGTGCTCAACCCTCCTGTATCTTGGCACAGAGCAGTCAGGCTTAACTTAGAGGCAATGTGTAAATTATTTGTGTAGCACCTTAAACAGTAATAATGTGAAAACACAGCACAAGAAGAATCCCACCCCAAACTAGAAAAACAGTACATTTTAATAAATAAAACCAGACCAAAACAACAAAAATCTAATCAGTATGACCGGAGAAAAAGATTTCAGTGGATATAGCACCAAAAATCAGTACAAAACGCGCCAACTGTGGTTATCTGGTCGTGCCGGACCAGGACAACCACACAAGTTCAGGCCGACTGAGGTTACAGCTACATAGTCAGGCCCGCTGAGCACAGTACTTTAATCCTGGTTGAGAAGAGATGCGGAGTCCTTGTTTCGGATGCGTTGCACAGCAGAGGCGATGCGAGGTATGGGTGAGAATATGCATTGCGCCTCGGCGGTTCCGGGTAGCTGCTAAGTGAGATGCAATGTTTTGCGTTGATGTGTCATGCAGCAGCTGTTCCAACAGGCTGTGTTGGATGAGGTGATGTCCTTGTGTGGAAATGCATTGTGCAACTGCAGTTCTGATGGGCTGCTGCAGGTGATGCAAAGTCCTTGCGTCTGGGAAGTCCGCACATCAGGGGCGATGCGTCATTTCCAAGAGTGTTGCATGGAGCAGCAAAGGAAATGCACCAGTTCTGCGGGAGATGTGCTGTGCTACTAAGGAGATGCCTCTCATCTGCTGAATCCGCATATGGGCTGGCAGAGGACCTTCAGGCCGACTTCCAAAGATCCAAGACTGGTGTGGCGCTACTTGGATGGGCAGGACTCACAGATGGCAGAGTCCAGGTGCTGGGCTCAAGGTTTTTGGAAACCGGTTCTGTCCCTGAGGCTTCTGATCAGGAAGGCAAGCCAACTAGCCCTTGGAGACACTCTGGGGTTCTGGGTTTAGAGCTACCAGACCAGTCCTTCTCACCCAGGCAAGAGGATAGCAGAGCAGCAGGCCAGCACAGCAGTGCAGCAGTCCTTCAGGGCAGCAGTCCAGGAGAGCGGCAGTCCTTTCAGCAGCATAGCAGTCCTTCTTCCTGGAAGAGTGTACAGGTCCAGAAGTGTACTGAAGAGTTGGGTCTAAGGGTCCAATATTTGTGCCAAGTGGCCACTTTGAAGTAGAGGAAGGTTCTCGCAGTTTGCATCCCCTTCCTATCTGTCTTGGACCTAGCTTGTCTGGGTCACAAAAGACTAGGGACAAACCCTTTGTGAGAGTTCTCAGGCAGAGCCTTTGTGATGTGCAAGTGTGTTAGGTGACAGCTCATCCCCTTCGTTAACTCAGAGTGGCCCGTCCTGCCAACACCTAGCTTTTCTTGGTCTCACTGTATCAGAGCAATACATAAAGACTAAATGCCAGCTATACCGAGTCAAGTGAGCCAGGAATAGTTTGCAGGCATTAAATTGTTGGGACACGAAACAGGCAACTTTTTTAAAGGTTTCATTTTCAGAACTGTGACTAAAATGCCGACTTTACCATTAAAGAGGGATTACACTTCTCTAGACACTAAGCTGAACCTCTCTGCCTGCTCCCAGTGGAAGTTAAAGCTTATTCAATGTAATAAGATAACTCCAATGTTATCCTAAAGGAGAGACCGGCTTCGATGTAGTGAAAAACAAATCTAAGAGTTTGTCACTACCAGGACATGTAAACCATAAAAAGGTATATGTCCAACTTTTTATATACACTGCACCCTGCCGTCTGGGCTGTTCAGGGCCTACCCTAAGTGTGGCTTATATGTATTAAAAATGAAGGTTTGGGCCTTGCACAAGATTATTTTTCCAAGGTTGAAATGGCTGTCTAAAACCGTACACACAGGCTGCAATGGCAAGCCTGAAACAGGTTTAAAGGGCTACTTAATGTGGGTGGTACAGTAAATGTTGCAGCCCCACTAGTAGCATTTACTGTACAGGCCTTGGGTACATTTACTCCCATTTTACTTCAGACTTGTACGTAAATTAAATGTACCAATTAATCCTACCATGTGTAAAAGAGAGAGCACAAGCACTTTAGCACTGGTTAGCAGTGGTAAAGTGTGCAGAGTCCTAAAAGTGAACAAAAATTGGTTCAGAAAACAGGTAGGTGAAGGCAAAAGGTTTGGGGATGACCCTACAGAAAGGGCCAAGTCCAACATTGACCATCAAATGTGAGTGGCCCATTTATCTAGGTATGTTGTAGTCAATGATTAGTCAAGGTTGATGTGATCTAGCTTGGTCTTTTGGTTTTATCTGCTGTGCATTAATAGAATTCCAAGGGAGGGGAAAATTCTGTGTTCATCAAGCGAACATCCTCCTGGATGTAATGGCGGAGGCTTGGGCAACTCTTACTGTGCCTTCTTGTCCACCTATCCAGGTCTCCACTTATCTCAGTGTTATATCCCAGGCAGCACCATGGACCAGATAGGCTCCTCCTCCAAGGCTCTTGACAGTTGCAGTGGCAAGGGCAGTGGGTGAAATAAAAGCAGGAGCCCCTCTTGTTTGGGGTCTGTAATGTGTTGTATGCTAAAAGCAGATGGGGAAGGTTGAGGTCAGTTCAATAACTCAATTTTTTGTGAAGTTTCAACCCTTTGTCATCTTCAGGGTCAAACCAAAGACAAGGAGGTGGTAAGGAGACAGACTAGTGCTGTCTCTTTCCCCAAAAAACTTTTAAAGCAATTTTCCCTACCCGTGATTGCATCATTGTTTTAACTGTTTTGCTTTTGGTTGTTACAGTTTAAAAATGTGTAGTTTTAACCTGCCCGTCATTGCCTAATTTTTCACCTGTTTTGTGTTTATATTTGTGGTTTGTACTTGCCCGTGACTGTTTTCATTCAACCTGTTGAATTGTGGGATTTGCTGTCCAAAATCTGTAGTTTTTTCCCTCTCATTCCCCGTGACCATCTGTTTTTCCCTCTTAATTTCTCCCTTGCTCAGACCTGTAAGTTAAGCAATCCACCCCAGCTCCCATTTTGTGTTAGCAAGTGAGTGAAACCAGACCCCCCTTCCCCACCCCTAGCAACAGGGATGTTCTACGTCAGAGAGTGAACAGAGGGTGCTCTGAGACAGCAGTAATCTGCTGTGAGCTGTTTAAGCTGTGTTTTATAGGGATTGTGCACTTGTTTTCTTTGTCTAGGATAGTGAGTAAAGTTTTATACAAACAATATTGTTAGAGGACAAAGTTTGTTAGGCCTTTTCCTGCAGAAGTTCAAAGTGTGGATCAAGCCTGTCTGTCTCCTAGGAGATTCTGACTAGAGGAGCGGCTTCCAACTCCCTGGCCAGCAAACCTTGTCTGAGGTCGCTGGGACCTTATATAGTCTGCTATTGGATGGTACATGTGTGCACTGATTGGTCGTTGTACCTGGTGTTTCTATTAGATATGGGTTAGTGTTCTCATTGGTTGGGTATTTGAGGGTTATGATTGGTTTCTGGGTCAGTGATTCAATTAATGTAGGGTTGGTACTAGGGCTAGGGCTAGGCTTTCTAATAGAAGTAGGGATTAGGGCTTTCTGTGTGATTGGTTACCTGGACTAGGGTTGGGACTCGTGCTAGGGTTAGGCCTTCTATTGGAAGTAGCGATTAGGGCTTTCTGTTTTATTGGTTGCTGGACCAGGTGTGGGACTAGGATTACTCTTTTTACTGGAAGTAGGGATTAGGGTTTCCTGTGTGGTTGGTTTCTGGGACTAGGGTTGGGGCTAAGGCTAGGCCTTCTATTGGATGTAAGGATTAGGGTTTTGAGCCTGATTGAGTGCTTGGACTAGGGCTATGATTGGCTGTAAGGTTTTGGTCTCCTATTGGTTCTAGATTTAGGGCTAGTGGTGTGATTGGTAAGGTCTAGAGTTTCCATTGGCTGAATGGGTCACCTAATTACTAGGGCTATAAAAGGCCAGGGTTTAGGACGCCGAGGCTAAGGGCAAAGAGGACACGGGTGAGTGCCTGTTTGAACCTGTTCGAGACTGGTCGGGACTAGGGCCAGAAATGCTGCCCATTTTCTTATTCATTAATACCCACCCTACACCATCCACAAACAGAGTAACACACTCACATCAAATGTACACCACACATTTACTACAAACCAACCCTATGCACAAATCAATGTACCACCACAAACTACAAAACCACACAAATCACACCTATATACCTTTCTAACTACCACACATTTCCACCATCACCTACAAACAGTACACAACTCTATCCCATACCACTAAGCAATCCACTCATCACTAACACAACTAAAATCCATACCATACTTAACTATGACCCATCCAGACACACACTCCCCACTCTAATTACTCCTAACAGACCTCCTTTTATTATTGACAAACTCATAATCCGCCTTCCATCATTTGTCCAACCAACACCCTCCTCTTCTTTCTACCACAATAATACAACAATTACATGCCACAGCACCACACATTTTAACTCTTGCAGCAAACAGGTCTAAGACAATCAGTCTTAACTCTACTTTATCCCCTCCTACACACAACATACACTCTACTCACAAACACATCACCACCCCTTTGCCTTTCAACTTCCGATCACAAACAATACTATAAAAACAAATCTATCTCATGAAACAAATACATCAGCACCTCTTTTCACTACTCCTCAAAAACAAAACATAACGGGCACACCAGCACGACAACATCTCTCAAGCGCAACTTACAGTCTCAAAATACAATCATTCACCCACCTTTCAAACTACACTAATGAACAAACTACAATGCCAAGCTTTCTCTCTTCCACCACACCTAACACACATACAGCAACACAGCACCTCTCTCCTAACTGCCTCTCATCAATTGGACAATTTGGAACCTTACTACATGACCCACATGGTGCACCACCACCCCTAACTCATACACCTTCCGCCCTAAACATACGCAAACAATATAAGCAATGTACCACACATCACAACTTTGTTTCTCCATGTCTACTGCACAACAAGTTTACACCACAGCACACCCACTTACTCTCAAACTCCGTCTCCACCACCTACGCACACAGACCCATCAAAATGCCTTCTTAGTCTGCTGGATGAGGAACACATTACAGAACAGCTACACAATTGCGATCCTAATACAGCTAATACCAGCACTAAAAAAACACCTGCTACAAACCCACACAATACTGATCACTCTTCTACAAAACAAAGTCTCACTGTCACCAAAGCACATTCTCTAAACTATCTACTAATAAATGCTCAATCGCTCTCTAAAAACAAACATCACATTTATGACCTTCTCACTGACGCAAAACCAGACATGCTGTTCATAACTGAATCATGGTTAGGAGATGATGTGGATCCAGTCGTGCATGAAGCCGATCCTCTACGCTATCAAACGATCACCCAAAATCATGTAGGCAAAAAAGGAGCTGGCGTAGCTGTTGTGTTTAGGCCGACATTACATATAACTAAAGTTGACGACATCTCCATAAAGAATTGTGAGGCTCTTCTCACCAGATGCAATCCTACACCGTCTTCCTACTGTAACTTCATGCCCCTTTACAGACCCCCACCTAGCAAGGCGACATTCCCAGACACACTTCTAGACATAGTTTCAAACCTGATAACAATGCATTCCAACCTATGCATTCTGGGTGTCCTCAACATTTGGCTAGAGAAACCCAATCTGACCTATCTGAAAACAATAATCACTGGCCAAGACACACTGAACCTGCATCAGATCGTCCCCAAACCCACACACATACTTGGACATAACCTAGATGTCATTTTTGCTAATATCAAACTAGTTACCTTTCAAACTATAACTCCAGTCACATGGTCAGACCACCATTTGCTTGCTTTCCAAAACAAAACAACACTAAGCGACTCACCTAAAACCACTTACGTGAATCCACCTTTCGACCATGGAACAAACTCAATTTGTAACACTTAGAATCACAACTAACATCTAGTACCGATCTGGAAACATTACATTTCTATTCAAAGACTCGTTATGAGTGGCTACAAGAAACTTTTAATATCTTGATACCACTCAAAACCACACAACAGAACAAAAGAAAACAAGCACCATGGAGAAATACAGAGATAAAAGACATAAAACTACAAATTAGAAAGATGCAACGTGCCTGGCTTAAAACCAAACCCAAACAAGACAAACTTCGCCCACAGACAATTAACAGATTATACAAATCGGCTATCAAAAAAAGCTAAGAAAAGGTACTATTCAGACAGAATTCAAAATGCTAAATGTGCAAATAAAGAATTCTATAAAATACTCAATTAATTTATTTTGTAAACCAAATTGCCTAGAAGGAACTCATCCCATTATTCAAGATTTCACAGACAAACTGGCACATCATTACGCAGACAAAGCAGACACATTGGACTCATACTTAAAACAGAGGCAAAGCACAAGCACTAACCCTTTTACAAAACAACAATCCAAGAATACTCAAATTCAGCCTCTCTGTTCCTTCGAAGACATTTCACGCGATGAATTGATTGATCTGGTCAAAGCAAGCAGGCCTGCCAGTAGCCCTTACGACCCATGTCCACCGCAAACTTTCAAGACAATTCTTCTAACAACCTCTGATGCCACTTCAGTAAGAAGAATCAACGATTCCTCAACTACTGGAATATTTCCAGAAGAACTCAAAAAGTCATACATACGCCCATTATTGAAGAAAAATAACTTGGACTCGCTGAACCCTGACAACTACAGACCCATTGCAAATGGACTTTTCCTGGGCAAACTGATCGAAAGAGCAGCATTCGCCCAGATGTCACAATTCATTGAAGAGAATGCCATACTTTCAGACTTCCAAACAGGATTCCGTCTTGGAAGAGGCACGGAATCTGCCCTCCTTGCCATCTGGGATGACCTGAAGAACACTGTTGACCGCATTTGGGTTGCTGCGCTACCCCTCTTGGACCTCTCGGCTGCCTTTGACACGGTTGACCCTGACACGCTAGTACAAAGACTCTACGAAGCCGGCATAGAGAGGACTGCTCCAGACTGGATCACGTCCTACCTTTGAAACAGAACTTATGTCATCCATACCCTACATTTCTCATCCAAAACGTACTCTACAAAAGCTGAGGTCCCTCAAGGCTCTATCATCTCGCACATGCGTTTCAACATCTACATGAAGTCATTACTGGTACTGACCAATCAATTTCACCTCACGTGCTATAACTATGCAGATGACCCGCAAATACTCCTTCAACTGTAATGCCCTAAAGACATTGGAAACTCGCCAATTTTCAGTTGTCTCAGAGCCGTTGATCAAAGAATGACTTGGAGCCATTTCAAATTGAATGCTTTCAAAACGGAAATATTCACGTGTGGCGATTGGAGACATGATCTGCTTGCCACCTGGCCTGATGAACTGGGATCACCGCCTAAAGTATCGAAGGAAGTAAGAAACCTCGGAATGACCATGGGCTCCAAGCTATCGATGAATGCCCAAGTAGACAAACTAGCAAGATCAAGCTTTGTTACTATAAAAACTCTGCGATGAATCTTCCCCCATTTGGGATTTCCACACAATGTCAAAGCTAACATCTCCCTTGTTCTGTCCAAACTCGATTACTCCAATAACCTCTACCACGGATCACCTTTAACGACTATGGAAAGACTACAATGGATTCAGAACTCTGCTGCCAGACTACTCTTGCATATCAAACCGTAAAACCACATCTCCCCTGCCTTAAAAGCCCTACTTTGGTTACCGGTTGCCTGAAGATCCACTTTCAAGCTGCTTTGTATTACCCACAAAGCGATACATTAAATGGGCCCACTCTTCATCAGGAATAAAATCACCAAACACATTCAACAAAGGAACCTCCGCTCTAGAGTGGCACCTCGCCTCAAAATCCCAAGATACAAGAATAAAAACATTGGTGGCACATCCTTCTCTGTTTAAGCAGCCAAACTATGGAACTCTTTACCCCCAACATAAGATTCACGGACAACCACCTTCTCTTCAGAAAACTACTCAAGAATTGGCTCTTCCCCACATAAGCACCTTACGCAAACAAAAATATACAGAATATCCCTCTGGAGGGCTGTACGAGCGGGGCTCTTTTTAATATTTTTAACATTGCCTAATTGATTGTTTGACTTTTAGCATTCTTTAGTACTTATTCTGTGGCAAATTTAACAACCACTCATTGACGCCAATAGCGCATTAGAACCCCGGCGGTGTCCACCTGTCAGAGTGGGCCCGCCGTGCTGTGGGGTTAGCGCTCTAGTTTCTACGCTCAGTGTCGACTATTTAGCGTCACTGGAGCGACCGCGTAGCAGACGCGCGCAGCGGGCACGCCGAAAGCGCGCCAAAGGCAAGCCCGTCTGCGCCCGTCCGTGCACCGACAGCGCACAGCGCTAGCAATGCTGCCGGTTTATGCAAAGTAATGATGGATAACTCTAGTCGCAGTTACTCCGGGGAAAAACTACGCGACTTAGGCAAGCGGGTAAGCGTGTCCTGCAAACCAGCACTATATAATGCAATAGGGACTGACCATGGCATTGTAAAGAATGATAGACTAAATTGTGGTTTGCTCAATGTGAGATCGCTTCCCAAGCACTCAATGGAGATTCAGCTACTGCTAGAAGTACATAATCTTGATACCCTGTTTATGACAGAGACATGGACGACGGCAGGGCTGGAGTTAGAGCTGGGACTGGCCTGTCCAGCGGGATATAAGGCTTTTCATAAACCGAGATCCAGGGGTCGTGGTGGAGGGATTGGAGTTATTTTTAAAGAGGCCTGGAATATTACTCCCTTGGACATAGATGAGATCACGTGTACGGAAATATTGGGTTTTTCCGTCAAAGATCAGATGGGACACTCTCTCACAGGCATGGTCTGTTATAGACCGCCGGGGGTAGCTAACGTACAACAACAGCAGGACCTAATCGATGCAATTAACAATATGGCCCTTACCCATTCTAGGCTGTTAGTTCTGGGAGACTTTAATCTGTGGGCAAACGGGAGAATGAACACAGCATATAATAATCTCATTCAGTCCTGCGCAAACCTGAGCCTGATACAATGGGTGTCAGAACCAACGCACATAGTAGGCCACATTCTAGATATGATATTCGCCGAGGAAGGCCTGATCATAATGGGGAAAGTTTTGCCGGTGGACTGGACGGACCATCATTTGGCCAGTTTTAGTGTGGCACTTATAAGTAAGATGAGGCCCTTGACCAGGGAAGGAAGGAGCTATCGGGGCAGGGACTGGAAAGGACTGCTAAGGAAGGAAAGAATGGCCCCCTTATTTCAGACAGAGACACTGTTTAACCCTGAGAAACAGGTAACAGAGAACTATACAGCTCTCTGTGAGCACTTAATCAGGACAATCGACCAACTTGCCCCTTTAAAGGATATTAGGAAAAGGGGAAGACCCTCATCTCCATGGTACACGGAGACATTAAGGAACTATAAGCTGGACTGTAAGATGGCAGAAAGGCAGTGGAGAAAGTATTATGCTGAAAATGACAACGTCAGTTGGAAGCAAACCTTAATTAAATACAAAAGAGAAATAGTTATTGCAAAAGCGGAATATTTCGCCATCTCCATCCTTAAGTCATCCAATAATTCCAAAAACATATTTAGGATAGTAAGAGATCTGACCCACCATGACTGTATAAACAGTAAAATTCCACCTACTCAGGAGCTATGTGATAGATTGGCAATTTTCTTTCAAGAGAAAATTAACAAGATCGTGGAAGGTCTGAAACATGTGACCCCACCCGGTTCTTCGGACCGGGACAAGGGAGAAACATCAAAGACCAACCTCGACAAGGATAATAACCTCTGTTCATTTATCCCCGAGCCCACCTTGGATGAATTTGAGATGCCCTCGGGAGAGGAGTTTGTTCGAGTGGCTCTAGGAATCTCTTCAGGGTCACCATTGGATACCATCCCCCACAAAATATTGAAAGAACTAGGATCAGAGATCTTTCCTATCCTACGCATGCAGTGTGGATGGTCTCTCAGTAGCGGAGTGGAGCCACCCGGCTGGAAGCAGGCAATTATAACACCAATCTTGAAAAAACCCACACTGGACCCAGGTTGCCATAAGAACTATAGGCCAATCTCCCTATTACCATACCCAGTTAAAATTGTGGAATGTTTGGTAAGCAGGTCATTGTCCCGTTTTTTGGAGACAAATAATAAATTGGAAGATGAGCAATTCGGGTTTAGGCCTGGCCACGGAACAGAGACCGCCCTGGTGACCGTCTTGGATAATCTTCGAATGCGGGCGGACAGGGGTAAATCTGCAACTTTAATATTGCTAGACTTGTCCGCCGCATTAGATACGGTCAATCATACCACTCTTCTTACAAGGCTGAAAACTCTGTAAGTGACAGGTGTGGCACTAAGCTGGATGCGCTCTTATCTATCTGATAGATGGCAGGCAGTAGCGCTCCCCCCGTATCAATCTGAAGTTTTCACAATCGAACATGGGGTACCTCAGGGGTCCTCAATCAGCCCCATACTGTTTAACGCATATATGCGGCCACTTTTGGATATCATTAAAACTCATAATATCAGCATGGTCAATTATGCCGATGACACCCAGTTTATGGTGTCTCTGGACGGCGACCATGCGGATTCTCAGGAAAGTTTTCATGCGTGCATGCTGGAAATGGTGAATTGGCTGAGGGACAACTCGCTTCAATTTAACAGCGAGAAAACAGAGATTCTGCACTGCAAGGTGGGTAGTGTTCTTTTAGGATTACCAGCTGACTTCTGGCCCATACCTACAAATGTCCCTCTGGTACCAGTGAGCACAGTACGCAATCTGGGGGTCAGTTTCAATGAGAAGCTGAATTTGGAATCCCATGTTAACAAACTGGTGGGAGGTTGTTACACTCTTATCCGGGGACTCCGGAAAGTTCTACCATTACTGCCAGCCCAGGCAAGAATTATGGTTGTAAGGAGCATTATTCTGAGTCGCCTGGATTACTGCAACGCCCTGCTCTTGGAGTCTCCGGGATATCCAATTGCTAGGCTTCAGAGTATTCAGACGGCAGCAGCAAAGCTTGCTCTGACTCGGGCATGCGCACCTCGACAACCCAAACGCTGGCAGAACTGCACTGGCTTCCGGTGACTCAAAGGATTTTGTTCAAATCCTTATGTATAGTGTTTAAGGCACTTCATGGACAGGGACCCAAACTGCTTCAAGGCAGATTCAAATGGTATGAACCTGTACGCAATCTTCGATCGTCAACTGCTAATTTTCATTAGGATTCCCAGGATAAAGAAAGTAACTCTGGAGGGAAGAGCGTTCGGCGTGGCAGCTGCTCTCCTTTGGAACCGTCTTCCTCTGGAAATTAGGAGAATACAGGATCTAAGGACGTTCTATAAGAAAGTCAAGACGTGGCTCTTCCCCAAAGCACGATCCTCTGGCCTAGCTCTGTAAATTCTCCTATCAGTCTCCTTTCCCAATGTCACAGTGCCAGGATGCCCGTAGGGTTACAGTTCGCTCTATAAATGTTAAAAATAAAGAAATAAATTTAAGCATTTATTTGTACTATAGCTATGTACCTACATATGTATATTACTTTGTATAAACAAGTAGGATGATTGTTTTGAAAAAAAACATTTCAGTACAACACTTGAAAACCAGAGTTTATCTAATGTATTTTTTATCTACATATACCTTCTTCCTTTATGCATCTATATACCTTCTATGTATTTGGATCTATATATTTATTACTTTTCTCAAAAACAGCATATTCAATGCACTACCCTATTTCTCACCCTATACCTCTATCAATATCTTTAATCTTCATATACTTACTTCCTTTATGCATCTATATACTTTCCATGTACTTATGGATCTATATATTTATTACTTTCTTCTAATTCAGCATATCCAATGCACTAGCCTATTTCCCACCCTATACCGCTCTCAATATATCTTCTACCTCAACTCTGACTCATCTTAAACCTCTTTCTACTACTCTTTCCTATGCACTACCTCATTTCCCACCCTATACCTCTATCAATATATCCTCTACATCCACTCTCTCATTTATCCTAAACCCCATACCACTACTGTGATCACCAAAATAGCCCTTTCCGGACTCTCCCCTACACTACCCTTTCTTGCTCCATCTAACACCTCTTTTACTATACCGGTCGCCCAAAACAAGCCTTTCTAAACTCCTCCCTCTGACTCTTCCCCTCCACATCCCTTTTTACTCATCCCAAGCCTCCTCTTACTGCTATGATTTCCCCCCTCAAAAAAATCTAAATCCTTCACTCTTCTATCCCTCCTCTATCCATTTCAATCAAAATAACAGACTAACATGTCCACTTCTCAAATTTCATATTTCACTATAATAATTCACCACTAATCCTTTATGGGTTCCAGAGTAACGTGCTACTCGCTGAAAAGAGTGCTTCAACACCTCATCATGGATAGCAAGCACTATATAAATGCAAACCTTTTTTCCTCTCTTCTATCCCTCTGCTACCCTTATCTATCCAAATAACTGAATACCATATCCGCCACTCAAATTACATTCATATTTCACTCGACTAGTTTTCAACACTAATCCTTTATCCCTCCTCTACCCTTCTAAATCCAAATAACTAACATATCCACCACTCAAATGACTTTCATATTTCACTATACGAATTCAACACTAATCCTTTTATGGGTTCCGGAGTAGCGTGCTACTTGCCAAAGAAGCACTTCAACACCCCATCAGGGGCAATGAGCGCTATATAAATGCAAACCATATAAATGTATCCCTCCGCTATCCTTCTCAATCCAAATAACTGACTAATATTCACCACTCAAATTACTTTCATGTTTCACTAGAGTAGTTTGCACCACTAATCCTTTGTGGGTTCCTGAGTAGAGTGCTACTCGCCGTAAAAAGTGCTTCAACACCCCACAGGGGTAACAAGAGCTATATAAATGCAAACCTTTTTCACTCTTCTATCCCTCCACTACCCTTCTGAATGCAAATAACGGACTAACCTATCCACCACCCAAATTACTTTCATATTTCACTATACTAATTCAACACTAATCCTTTATGGGTTCCGGAGTAGCATGCTACTCTCCGAAAAAGCGCTTTGACACTTCGTCAGGGGTAGTAAGCGCTATATAAATGCAATACAATACACCATTGCGCCGTGTCTGAGGGATAGGGAGGAGGGGCCCAGCAGGGACCATTCTCCATTTGACCCTCCAGTGCAGACGGTTTAGGTGAAGTTTAAAATCACACTTTTTAGGAATTTTGGATTACTTCCTGTTTTCCAACGAAGTGACCAGTTTGCCTTTGAAAACGGGCGCACTGACTTCAAAACAGCCTAGGGGAGGATACAAACATTCTGTCCTTGATCCAACTCGTTGATAATTCAGAGTAAGTTGAAGCTTGTGGAAAGTGTGATCTGGTCGTTGTGTTTAGATAGTGTACACTAATGACAACAGTAATCATAAAGCGGTTTGATTGAATAGCATGTTTTATATAGCCTATATTCATGGGCGTAGGAAGTGTGGGGGACGCGGGGGATATATCCCCCCAGATTTTGGAGTGGGGGGGACAAGGGTGGGGGGGGACGAGGGGACAAAGGAATTTCCCCTCTCCCTTCTGTTATCGCAGGGCCATTAGCACGCAAAAGCGCCACCTAATGGCCCTGCACTTGACCTGCCTGGAGTCAGAGGCCACCCGCCCTCTGCCTTTTGTTGTGCTGCAGGAAGGCTCAGCCGTTCTGGGAAGGGCAGAGAACGGAGAAAAAATAAACGCTGTCTCTTTTCCTTCATGGCAAGGACCGTGTCCACTACTCCTGATCTGCCTCTGGCGGCTGCCCTCCTCTCTTTATTCCTCCATCTCTTTCGGTCTCTGTCTCGCTCCTGCTTACGTGCTGATTTCAAGAGGCAGCTCTTAAGGTACTCTCTCTTGCCTCTCCTTTTCTTTATTTGTTCCCCTGTGAAATTGATCCAAAAAAGGCTGAACACTTTGGCTGTAAATGTCTTCATTTTCTGACCGTTTTCTATTGAAAAGAAAAACCTCGGAATGGAGAGAAAAAATAGTTAAATACCTAAATAAAGCAATACAGAGTCGACAGCAGACAGGCCAGACTGTTATTTACACCCACACACATTAGCGCCACTTTACAGAGTTTGCCAGTGAAAGCGCTACTTTCTTTTTATCTTCTTTCTTTGAACAACATTGTTTCCCCAGGGTGGGTAAGTGCGCCATTCCTAAAGGGACTGCAATACCTGGTTGATGGGTAGAGTGGAAACGTTTAATATGATCGTTTTCAACTTTTTAATTATTTTAGCTTCTAAAATGCGGCTCTGTGTTTGGGGATGTGGTCTTTTTTAAACCAAACTGCATACATTTTGAAAGGATATAAGCAATGGACATTGAAAGAGGTCCCTTCCTGGTCCTGTAGCCATGTCTTGAACTTTTCAGGCAAAATCACTTACTGATTTCTGAATAATGAGTTTAAAACCGTTAAGGTGACCATGTTTTTTTCTGATTACAGTTCACATGCTTTGCTTATTCTTGCATTCCCTATGAGTGTTTGCTTTTTCCAGGGTGTTATTCATTTTTTTCAGGCAGCATTTTACTGTTGTCTAGTGCATAATTTGAATTTAGTCGCAGCACAATTGAGTTGTGCTGAAGGCAGTGCGAGTTTCTCTCAGTGGGGCAGTATGGTGTTCAGTGTGGGAGAGAATGTGGCACTCTGGCCAGAGCTGCTGAATTTGGAACTGGAGAACCATGTTCAGACCTTCATGACCAGTTCACCATACCACACTCCTGACAGAGCTTATTCCGATGCTACACCTTAGAAGGCCTGACAGACCTTAGAAGCCCAGGTGTCTTAGAACCCGCAGGTGGACCTGTCCACCACAATCCATACTGCAGTTCACTTCCAGTCTTACGGGCAGGCATATGAAGAAGCACATCCTAGATCGACAGTGAATCTGTCACTGAGGTCACAAGACCCTTGAGGCCAGTCCACCTCACCCATTGGTACCTCCATTGGCCTTTTTCCAGCACTAGCAGTGCAACTTGCCAGGGGTTGGCAATGTAGGATTTGCATGCACACCAAACTTAGGGGGTGATTATAATGGCAGTGGGACCGCCACGTCACCCCGTCGGTGGCGGTCCCACCGCCATTGGTGACAGCATCACAGCCCGCCATATTACAATGGCGGGTGGTTACATGGCGGTCGGAAAGACCAACCACCACGCACCCGACGGGCTTCTTGAGCTCGCCGGTGTGGTGGAGGGGCTCGTGGTTCCTACAATGCTGGTGGTGCCTACCATGCACCGCAGCAGGGATTACGATGTCCCTTACCCGCCAACTTATCAATGGCGGTTCACCTGCCATGGAAATGCTGGCGAAAGGGACATTGGGGACCCGTAGCAGGCCCCTTTACCCCTGGCCCCCAGACATGGGTCCTGGGGGGCATCTATGATGCCCCACAACATATCACTGCACCATGTGGCAGGCACCGATATATTTAACATGTTCCTTTTTTTTTTACTTTGCGGCGGATGATGCAGCCAGCAGCACCTGCTGCAATGTAAAAGATAGGCACTGCGAACACCGTAGTGGCAGTCGCATTGTAATGCCTATCGTGGGGCCTCCACCTTGAAGGCCAGCGGTCCCATTCCCCGATTCGATGGCGGTGGTACTGAAGTCCGCCTGCCATCGTAGTCAGCCCCTAAGTTTGCATTTTATGAATATGATTCTGCGGGAAATAAATTGATGTTTGCAATTTAATTGACTTTGGTTGGCCTCTTATCTATGAGATTTCCCTGTTGAATGTGCCTTTACATTATACATTTTCGGTTGTATGAATTGATTGCATACTACACTCTCCTACAGGTATTAATTTGAGTGTCATTAGGAGTGTCTGGGACCAATTGTTTTCTTAGGAATTGTTTTCTTTACTAACCTTTGCAAAGGGCCCTAAACTTCACAGCAACACAAGTCACATTTCTTTTAGTAATTTGGGATCCGTTTGAGCTACAAAATTCTTTTGGAGGAAATCGTTAGATTATGCAGCAGATGATGTATTATGTGGCAAATATGACACAGCCATAGTTAAGTGGAAAACATTTTTCCACTTAATTTTGCCCCAACATTGTAGTTGATCAATTTGTAAGTTCCCCAAACCCAATAGTCGAGTTTGGGCACAATTTGCATTTTAAAAGCAGCCCTATAACACAGGGCTACTTTTAAAGTGACCTCAGGCTTCAGCAGTGCACACATGCAAGCGCAGAAAGGACTGCTGGCCTCTAAACTGCCATGCCTTATTATATTCTAGGGACTTAAAAGTAGTTCTAATCCCCCTGCCCTATTATGTACTAGGGCCTTATAGGAGAGGTCATGCCAATCATAGGGGTACCCTAACCCATAGTGCACCCTAGTGTATGTAGGTGTTTTCACTGTATTTTTAAGTGCCTCTTTCAGAATAGCACTGGCTGTTTAGGCAGAGGCCAGGGTCAGTCAGTCAGGTACCACCAGTACCAGTCAGCAAAAAGTTGGGGAGTGCCCAGGGCGGCTTTGCAACACTAGAGAAACACAAACTCAGAATGTAAAACATAACACCATGGTTGGGGGGTTCTCTTCAATAATCAGAATTGATTTCTATCCTAATGAACCCATTTTCCAACATTAGGATAGGGAAAGACTGGGGAAAAATCATAACGTGCTAATCTATACATTGAAGTTTTTATGCAGCTCTTTGATGACGGTTAATAGCTCACTGTTCAATGTTAGGATTTTAACTTATAAACTTCAAATACCAAAAGAATATCTCAGACAAAAGCAGTAACTCACTGACCTTTTGAATTAAAACTTTCACTAGACAAGCCTTCGATCTCTCTCAAAAAAAGAACATTAATCACCAAAGTTATCTTCACATTTTTATTGTTGCCTGAAAATTGCTGGAGACCAGGAATGCAGCAGCAGGTACTTTTCAAACCATAATGAACTTGCAAACACGACGCCCCCACCCTAAGTCAGCGGCCTTTGTTTGCTTTGTGCATTAAGATGCAAGATTCATATATATGTTTTTTTAAACATTTGGTCTCATTACTATATGAATGTAAATAACAATAAAGCATACATGCAAACTGTGACTACATGCCTGCTTTTCTCAATATTTCACTTCGAAAGTATGCGATTGTATTTGTTTAACGGGCAGTGATTTGTATAGGGTCACTGGAAAGTGCACAAGGTTGTCCCTGTCCCCCCCAGAATTTTAGTGTCTCTTACGCCCCTGCCTATATTACCGCAGATTTGTTTTTTATAAGTGCTAGATAAACGTGTGTATCACACCGAGATGAAAACCAAGTGGAATTACAGTTCTCTTTCCCTTTTTTACTACGAAGGACTTGCAACATCTGGACACGTTGACCCTCATTAGAAGTGGTGGAAATCTACCCCCAGTGATAGGTCCAGGTTGAATGCTGTCGCGCACAATTGCAAGTGTCTCTGGGCCTAATACTATTACCTGGTTAACTGAGGACAGGATAATTCTGGGCCTGGACACACTGGGTATATATCTTCGCGGCTACAGGGCTAGGGGCTGTGGGCAGCAGCACAGTGTGGCCCCCACCTAACCCCAGCCCAGGCGGAGCAAACAATGCCCCCCCTCCCCCCTCCCCGTACCTCAAAGAGGGTGAACCCCCCCCCCCCACACACACACACACACACACACTCACCCCGCCCTCAGATTATCACAAACTGAGATTTTACGTTTTCTGTGACGACACAAGAAACCTTTCCAGCCTTCTTCCTGGAATGGAAGTAAAATACCGGACTCCTGCATTTCCGGGTCTATGCAATCATTCCTATTCCACGAGATTGTCGGGATGTGGCGGGGGGATACTGGTGGCAGCTGGAGGTTCCTACGCCCGGACCGGTGTCCCTGCACCGATTTCCGACAATCTCTTAATCAGGGCCTTTGAGTGCTGTGGGCAGAGAATAGGCTTTAAAACTCGACTCCACTTGTTAATGTTTGGCCCATACTAAAGATAAAGAAACAGCTTGCAAATTAGATAACAATCAAGGCAGTAATAAAAGTGTGTGATATTTTCGTTTTCTTTTTTTCTATTTTTTTGCAGCAAGACCTGTGCACCTTTTTGATCTCCAGGGCCTGCAAGAATTCAACTTTGGCCAACTATTTATACTGGTAAGTTGGAAACCCATGTGGCACCGGCCTGGGATTTAATTGTGATATCTAAAATAATACGCCTGTGGACTATGGCCTTGTCATCGTGCGAGTGGTACTGTGAGGCAGAAACATGTCAGCTGGGGGCATTCCTGAAGCTTGGAAAGAGAGTATAGAAATAAGAATATACTAGCCATGTCGAACTACCGTATGCAGTTTTTGAGGTTATATAATTCATCTGTCAATAGCTTTATTTATTCCTCCTCTGCCTACTAATTACAGAAAGAGTGGGGTGATCCTCACTTTCTCATATATTTTGTTGATCCTTTATTTGTAGCATTGCGTGCTATGTGTTTGGAATACACTTTATACCGCACAACATATGCCCCTTAGGGCTGCCATGCATGTATTTATTTGATAACCACGGACTTGAGAGGTGCTAGAAAGGAATTATCTTGCCACTGGATGAAAACCACATCAAGAATAGTCATGGACAAACGTTTGGAATATTGTAAAGAAATCAAATTAAACAAAATGTTACGTCTGTTTTAGGGTTGCCTTAGACACCATCTTCACATTGTACGAGGAAAAGGTATATTTGTTCTCCTTCCGGGGATGTGCATTGATAGTCCTAAACAGTGTATAGGCCTGCCCATGTGCAGGCATCTCGGAGCACTTTTCCCAAAGTTGCATTTCGTGTAACATCTTCACCTTACTTTGGAAAAGCCAGGACACGTGACACAAATGCATAATTTAGCAGCCTAAAAAAGGCTACATTCAATTAATTTACTTTAAAAAGTGAGAAAAATACATATAGTCCTGAAACGTCATGAGAAAAACAGAAATGTGTCTTTTTAAAAACATCCTTCACAAACCATTTTTTTCTCTTCCAGTGAATAAAAGAGAAGGGGAGGGCAATGAGGTTCTGTAGGCTGCAGCCATACTAGAGTTAAAGTGGACGCTGCTCCTTTAAGGGCACATCGACCTGCAGTGTCCCATAATGCCCTGTAGGTTACCTCAGTTAATTTTCCCGGCTCTTGCTGAAATAATCTTGGTGCACTGAACTGTCTTTTTAACCCTTTTTTCCTTTTAAAAAAAAGTTGCAGAACACATTTAAAATGGAATCACTCAATGCCATTTGGAACTGGGAGTATTTTTTCCTGACAGAAAAATGTCCTTTTTGCAAAAATGACATTTCTTTTTGCAAAATGTCCAGAATGTGCCAGAAAACATTCGAAAGCAGATCTCCCCTGAATCTGTATCCTATGCCTGCCAAATGTACACAGCCCTAGATGCCATCCCTGCAGCTTCCTAACCAGGCGCACTTTGAGAGAGTGTGAGAATATTCGCCTGAACAGCCAAGAAGGGTGAACGCAGTGAGGATCCCTTTCTCCCCTACCAGTGCTCCTTTCTCACTCTTACAGAGGGAGATCCAAAAGAAGGCGAAGTCACAGTGAGAAACTACATCCCAGTTCGACATGGAGGACATCAAGAAGAAGCACAACCCGCTGAGAGTCAAGGGCTCTTATGGTGAAGGTGGGTGAGGTGCTTACAAGGATGAAGGCACAAGCATTTCCCTCTGAGTCAGATTCTGAATATTCCAGAGAGCTTTTAAACTGACTTCTCCAGTCAGTCAATCAATCTTTATTCCGTCTGATTAGGAAGAGACCATAAAAGTACATAGAAATATTGCACATAACCATGATTACGCATACAATTTAAAAATATTCTTACATTAAGACCAATTAAGAAATTATATATATTCATAGACAGCTTTAAAATTCCATAGTACATGAAATATCCATGAAAAAAGCAAAAAGTGCAAGTCGTAAATACATTTTGAAACACCATTGCACTCGTATAGAAAATGGACGAGGTTTGAAAAGAATGATGGGAAAGGAGAAAGAACAAAAATCTCAAAACGGGTCTTCTATGCGCTCCTACTATCCCCCAAAATTAAACCAAAACATCTTGACCAAGCTCCATCTGCTAAGCCACATTACACATACAATTCTGACAAATTATCCAGTCATAGTTTTTTTTAGCTCTGATGGCTGCTTTCAAAAAGGCGCAGACACAGTAAACGGGCTTCTCCAGTGCTTATACTGGACTCGCTTTCTCCTTCAACGACAACACCTCTTTCTCTACCTCAACCTCATCAACCACCTATGACGACTCCACACTGTTAATTCCTGTGAAGCTTTCTACTACTAGAGCTCCTTCAAAGTTTCTACAATACCCACTAGCTGAATCTGCTCCTGTGCGACCCTGCCTAGATGTTCCAGGTCTCCATTCCTTCATTCCAGACCTCGTAATAGATTTAGGTCAAAGTTGGGTCCGTATTGTTCCAGATCAAGTCAATCCAGATGTTCACATTCACGACATAAATGGGATTCCACATCCCAATCATGATCATCAAGAACCTACTACATTCTTCATCTACAGGAAGATACGCTTCTTCACTAACAGATTCCCACCCAAAAAGGATTTCTCCTGTGGGCGGCAGTAATACTTTTCAAGAAGTCTTCATAAGAGGGAAAAACAAATTGAGTATCCCTCATCCAGGCGCAAAATCCTTTAATTCTGTTATCTTTGAGACCTTACACCAATGTTTTGTCTCAAAACCTTTTATTACCATTTGTTCCGGGTCTCATAGAACCTGCATTGAAGGGTTCTTGACTCCAGCCTTTGTCAAGACCGCTCCCTCTTCTCTGGAGAAGAAATACAGACCTCCTGACAAGGATTCATTGTTCTTCCACATGGATCCTCCTCCGGATTCCGTCATTGTGTTAACTGCTTGCAAACTTCACACTTCTCTCTTTCATCTTCAGTGCCTTCAGACAAAAAGAATAAAAAGCAGGATTTGGTGGAAGGAAAGAAGGTGGCACATCTTCCCCTCCTTTGAAATCAGTGAGTGCCACTGTACACTTAGGGTGGTGTAAGAGGTCGCTCTGGGACTCACTCCCAACAGTTCATCGAACTTTCGAGAGACCAACGTGAGAACGTCAAAGAGATCTTAATGGGGGAATGATGGTATCCAATCTAGTAATCTCTGCTGCGGCGTATTCATCTCTTCTTGCAGCCCATGAACACTGTCATGGCTTGGCCTTACACCGTGTATCCAGGCTAAGGCTCACACGTCTCAAACCTGAAGAACAGCACAGGATTTTGAACCTCCCTTTTCTGGGCAACACATTATTTCAGTCAAATGTCAGTGGTGGGGTGTCTTAGATAAAAGCTGGATTGGACACTGTGAGCAGTTGGTTTGTATAAAGTAGTATAGGAAAAACCTCCATACAACCATCATTATTACCCTCAGAAGGTTCAAACCTCTCAAAGACCTCAAGATCAGCAGCAACACCATAGGCAGAGGAGATGACCAGCAATCTGCCTGAGCCACTAAACCTATACTGTGAGTTCCCACTTCCCCCTCTTCCATTACCCATTCTGGCTAGGGAACAACTTTTGCAATTAGTCTTTCTTTTCTTGTGAAATAGACTGCCGACAAGGTTCCCACTCCTCACATAGGAATGGGAATTTATTCTTTTTATTTAGAGAAGAAAAAGTGCTAAAGAACAAACTCAGACTCATTCTAAATCTCAAGACGATAAACAAGTGGATTAGTGAAGAAAAGCTCAGGATGTTTGCTCTGCATCAGATCGTCCCCCACTTCCATCAGGTAAAGTTGGATATGCACTATAAACTTTCAGGATGCCTCTTCTCGTATACCAGTAGCCAAGACACGTTGCAAATTCCTGAGATTTACAGTGGGAAACGACCATTACTAGTACAAAGTACTCCTTTGCTGCCTGAATTCTGAAGTTAGGACCTTTTCAAAATGCATGGTGATTGTTGCAGCACATCTCAGTAAGTTGAAGATTTTCAGCTACCCCTACGTAGACGATTGGCTAATCAAGGTTTCAACATATCAGCAAGCGTGCCATCATTACCAGATTCCAGTTGCCACCCTTAACCGATTAGGCTTGCATGTCCAGCACGAAAAATCCATTTCAATTCTAGTACAATCCCTTCATCATTTAGGAGCAGTGTTGGATACTGCAAACAGAAAAGTGTTTAGTCGGAAGAGAGAAAATTGTGTATACTTCAGAAATGTAACAGTCTGAAGAAAACAGAGCATCCAACAGCGAGGCAAGTATCGCCACTTGAAGGTTCAGTGGGGTCTTGCATTTTCCTAGTAAGCGTGAATATCCGACCTCTGCCACAATGTCTGGGGGATCAGTGGGACCAGTTCTCAGGCAAATGGAAAAACAAATTATCTCTGACACCACATGCAGAGCCATCACCCAAATGGTGGCGTCTTACAGAGAACAGGGTGAGGAATGAGTTTCCGCATCTTGAGTTAAAGATTTCTTGGAAGGCATTAAGACATTTTCCCCTATTTGAAAGCCTTCTGATCCAGGGAAATTGAATATTGTCCTTTCTTGTCTCATGAGTTCTCCCATTGAGCCTATATGCAGGGCTTCTTTATAACATCTTTCCTGGTAGCCATAACGTCTGTGCACATGGTTATGAAGCCTCTGCTCCGCCCTGGAAGTGACAACTGGAGCCTTATATAGGCACCACCCAGTTGCTCTTGCATCAGTTCCTTTTTTTCCTTTCCTTTCTATGCAGATCCGGAGCTGGCTCCTGCTTTTTTGCTAATCAATAGACAAGCGTTTTTTTTATTTTTTATGAATTGTTTTTATTTTTTATTTGTTTTATTATAAGCACCACCACCACATTGCAGCCATTGATGTTAAAACACATATGTCATCATATAATTACAAAAAAGCCAATTTTGTGTCTGTGCTTCCAGCACCAAACCTTCCTATGGTTCTATTTACAATAGTCCCACCATGCATCCCATGTTTTATGATACTTGCATTGGCAGCCATGTGCCGTATGAACTGTTCGCTCAGGTTCAGCACAAATGTCTAGTCCACATGTCCTTTCCTTGAGTCTGGGGGGATCGGATGCAATTCAGTGTCTGGCAATATCACGTTTAGCCACCACCAGGCCCATTGCCATAAGGTGGAGAGTGCCAGCAACATTAAGTCCCTCCTGTTACACCCCCAGGATGGCATGGTTAGGGTCAAGTGTCAGTGGGTATCACACTAAGCCACCTAAAATGATATATTTCATGTCCCAGTAATGAACTATTCTTGGGCATTTCCATGTCATATGATAGAAAGTTGCCTGTGTTTTCTGGCAGCAGAGGTCCTTCCTTCTACCCATGTGCCAGAGCTTGGTAGGATGGTGATAAGTGCGATGGAGATATGTGTTTGTTGTTTGACTGATATGGTTTGGCATCTGGCTGCCATCTTGACCTTGCTCCACCTGTCATCATCTAGAAGGCCAATGTCTCTGACATCTCTCTCTTAAGTGCAAAAGGGGGTCTGGCCTGTTTAGCACTAGAGATTTATATATACGTAATGTTCTCTTCTTTTGAGTGGTTCCATTGCTATTTTGGGCTAAGATGGGTTGAATTCTGGGATGTTTTACAAAAAATCCTCATATTGATGGAGTGCTTGGAGTTTCGAGTAGTGAAAAAGGGATGTTATGTTATGTTATATGCATTTATTACGCGCACAGAAACTCAAGAGTGTCCCGGCGCGAATCTATGGAAGTAGTATACTCATCCTCAAACAAAAAGAAAGGTTTTCAGCTTTTTTTTTTAACGTACCCAAATCCTGGATGGTACGCAAACTCAGTTGGAGTGTATTCCATACAGTAGCTGCCTTCACTCTGAAGGAGCCACCTCCAATCCTCTGTCGCTTAAAGCGAGGGACATGGACCAAATACGAAGACGCGGAGCGCAGAGCCCGCCCACGTACATAAAAGGCAATCCGCTTCTGAAGATATGTGGGCCCACTACCATGAAGTGCCCGGTGGGCCAAGATCAGTAGCTTAAATTTAACTCTGGCGGCTACTGGTAGCCAGTGGTACAAACGGAGCTGGCTCTGTACACTGTCCCTAGAGGACAGCCCAGATAACAATCTAGCAGCAGTATTCTGGACAACCTGCAATTTCTTTAGCATATAGGCCAGAATACCGGAAAAGAGGGCATTAGCATAATCTAAACGAGACATAATCAGTGCACATATGAGTGTTTGTCTTGCAGCTGTTGGCAGAAGGGGAAAAAAACTTCTAAATGATTTAAGCAGACCGAAGCAGCCACCAGCCACCTTCTTGATGTGCGCGGATGTAACTCCTTCTTTCATCAGATGGGTAAATGATTAATTAGGTCCCTCCCCCTCCCAACCGCACGCACACATCTCCCTCCTTTGAAATGCCAATCTGGTCCCATGGCCTGAACCCAGTAAGACTCCAAACATTGGGGTAGCCCTCAAACCAGGTACAACCCGAAACCAGGAGTAGCCAAGTGCAAGTTCATAAGGGAGTGTACCTTGTGGCCCTTTTAAACCATGTAATGTGTGTCAGTGCTCGCTACCAACAGGTTAAAGAAGCTCTGGTGGGCTCCAGAATGCCCTTAGTCTCTAAGGTGCCATATTTGATTGCGTCAAGGGGCCTCATTTGTAAGAAGTCTCTTTCTAATTTATATGTTGGTTCTTGAAAGTCCCAATGTATCCAGACATTTATGAACAACAAATAGGATCTAGTATGGCTAACCCTCCATCATATGGAGTTTGGATAAACTTGACGAGTGACACGAGGGGTTGAGACCCAACCTGTAGGAACCTACTCAGCATAACATTAATGTCATTGAATAGAGTTTCAGGTAGTGTGAATGGGGAGTTTTGAAGTAATATAGAGTGGGTTACCATCTTAAAGAGGGCTTTGCGGCCCATACTCGAAAGGGGAAGCTTATTCCAGGCAATTAGGTCCAGTTTAGTTTGTGTCAATAGTGGGGCAATGTTAAATGCCCAACACTCCTGTGGGTGTGTGGTTACATGGATACCTAAGTATGTAAAATGGGTGTCTGCCCTCCCCAATTGTGCACCTGATGAGAATTCAGGGTGTCGTGGCGGAATCAGGACATATTGTGATTTAGCATGATTTATGTGAAGGCCCGAAGCATCCACATACACCCGGAGCATCTCCAGCACCCGCAGTGTAGAACATTCTGGCCTCTGCATATATCAGTGTAACATGAATTTCATGGCCCATCTGATCCCCCACAATCCTGGGTCATGCCAGATCCCCTCTGCTAGTGGCTCAACGATGAGTGAAAAGAGAAAGAGAAGCCAGAAAAAGGGAATCTTTGTCTTGTATCTCTCTATTGGGAACTTGGAGAATAGTTCCCCACCCCGCTGGGTGCCGATCCCAGGCAACTTCATATAAGGTCCAGGTGTCATCCCCGGACCCACTACAACTCACCATACAAAGTGGAGGACTCTGGCTGTTAGGCGCCACAAGTTGCAAGAAGTCCCAGTGTTGCAAGGTTCTGCCACCTCCTCACTGCATAGCAGGGAAACCAATAAAGCAATGTGTGTCTGCGTAGGCTGTGCGCATTGGCCTAGTTGATTTGCTGCCTGGCTTGCAGGGCTCAGCACCCACCGTGTAGGCTCTCCACAACCTGCTGTAACTCGGTGGCACACTCCTGTCGGTCTAGAGACGCTCAATTTGTCAGCCAAATGGATGAATGAGACCCCGAGCCTCAGTCTTGGCTGGGGATCAGGGTCTCATTCGGATCACTGCTGTGAATGTCTTTTGGTGTAGCCCGTCTCACTCCCACCATGAGGCCCACTGAAGCCAACGGGAAGACAGAACGAACAGCCGCTCAGTCTGGGCAGGAGCAGAGGGCAGGCAGGGGGCATGAGAGGTCAGCCAGTACTCCTCCGCACCCCTTTGCTCCCCCCAGGCATGTTATAAGCTTCACTTCATGCAGGTTGCCATTCTCTCATTGGCCACTCCGGGGCTCCCAGCCCCTGCCAACCTGGTCCTAGGCTGCAGCTCCCAAAAGTTAGATTTCGGGGACCATCAAGGCACCGGATTCCTATAGTTGGCTGCAGTCATAGGCCAAGCACAGGAAGGGGTCCCATGAGCAATCAGTGGATTTAATCCACGGGATATTTGATGGATGAGTGGGGCTTGGCCGGATCTCTTCAGAGTTGGGGCTAGCCAAGCCATGCCCCCACTTAATGAGTTTTCCTGACTAAATTATTTTTCCAGTGTGCAATGGAATATGCCCCCTCTAAAACTGCAAGGTTTAAGCCTTGTAGGCTTCTCACAAACAAGTACAAGTCTCCACAAGCAGAGATGAGCCAATTTCTTTTCCCACTAGACAGGGAATCAAAACAAAATGGAGGCCTTTGGAAAAGGATATTCTTTTCTGCAAATCTTGCTCTCAGGTCAGTCAGTCAACATCAGCTTTTTACTAAGAGAGCACTTGCATGCATTATGGGGCCCTGTGGCTGAGATCTTGCCCGCAGTCCAGGAGAAATTTTGCACCAATTTGGCACAGTTCATCCAGAATGGTGAGAATGCGGCCGAGTATGTCAGCCAGTTGGGCCTTGATATGATAGACTGCTTAGGCAGAGCAGTTGTCACTAGTGTGGTGCTCTGGTGCCATGCGTCAATGAGATTCACAGGCTTCTTGGGTGACTTTCAGGTGTCAGTCATGGATATGCCTTTTGACGGGTCTCGCATTTTTGAGTCGGCCCTCGAGCGCTTTAAACAGAGAAGAGCTACTGTTTTTGCAGGTTCACTCCCACTTTTTAACTGATGTAATGACTCTGTAATGAACTGAGCCCTGCTGACCAGGCCTCAGTGCATGTGCTGTGACCCTTAAAAGTGTATGTTTAATTGGTTTATGCCCAATTTGCATATATTAACCTACCAATAAGTCCTTAGTATATGATACCTGGGGTACCCAGGGCCTGTAAGTTAAAGTGTTCCTAGCGTAGTGCAGCACATATTGTGCCACCACAAGTGTGACCAAAAAAGTATGTCTGCCAGTTTTCCACTGCAGACTGGTAGGGCAGTTTTCAACTGCTAACTCTGCTTTGCCATTTAAAGTAATGACAAAGCCCAAACCATCTTCTTTAATATATATGTCGCCCTTAATGAACCCTAATTAAAAATTAGGACATGTGTTTTTACGTGTCCTGACAGTAAAACCCAGCCTTTTTGTTTTACTGTAGAAAGGATAGTAGCCCCATAGGTGAGTACAGGGTTACACACTGACAGCTCAGCAGTGCTAACACCTGAATGGAACTGCTAAAGTTGGCATTTCAAGGTATAAAAAAAATCATTGCATTAAACCCAACTTAATGCTCGAGTCCAATTTAATGTAACATTTGTACAAGTTCAACTTTAATAAGTAGCCCCTTTGTTGCCCAAAGTTTTCCAGTGACTGCTTACGGTTGCTGGCCACAAAACAATCTTCTGCTCTCCTGAGGGTAGGTGTGAACGACTCTCAGGAAGGTACACAAAGGGCCTGCTGTTGGAAGAGATGTGATCCCCCCTTGGCAGGAAGGCCGACCAGGGTGTGAGCCTAAAAGGCGAGCTTCAAAGTGGAAGCTGCCTTTAAAGGGCAAATGGTGGACACACACAAGCAGGACTGCTCTCTTGTTTTGCAGACAGGCAGAAGCCATTGTCAAACCAGTTTTCCTGTGGGCATGTAGCCCCTGGGTGGCCACACGTCTCGGGTGGACTAGGGAGATCCTCACACTAAGAGAAAGGTTCTGCCATCTTGGAGTAGGCAGAATAGTGCATTCTGGGCTAGTTAGATGCTATACTTCACAGGAAATCATCACTAGGCAGGAGGGGACCTGGTAGCCCATTGGCTAGTATTCGACACATCCCCGAGGGCATAAACTGGGCATAACAGTGGCATCCCTGGCACCCAGACCTCAGACCACATCTGTATCGTTGAGTGGACCAAAGGACTATTCTGCTGTTCCCTGGACCCAGCAAAGAGTGTCTGCACCAAACTGGACTGCACCTGATGCTCCTTGGGCCAGTGAAGAGAGGACTGTGTCTGAGGTGCCCTGCTCGAGGAAAAGTCATCCCCGAGCTTCAGGCAGAAGTGACTCCAAGAGTCAACTGGCTGACTTCCCATCACAGCTACGGAGCCACAAAAGCTGAAAAAGACTGCATTTGTGATTTCTTAGCCAAGAAGACTGACCACCGCTGACTTCCAATGTGCAGCCTGGGAGACCAAAACCCGACACTCAAAAGTTGAACCAGAGTCTGCTGGACTTGGGAGTGTCGTCAAAGTTGGTCACCCAAGACGGAACTTATCACCAGTTAAAAGGAGCCTCTAGTTTTGCTGTAACTGGAGACCTGTGGCTACTAGTTTTTGGCTGAACTTTAACCGAACTGCGAGTGACATTGAGCCCTGTGGCCAAAGTCTCCCCACTTTGCTGGTGGACTGATGACTAGCCTCAGGAAGACCCCCGTCGCCGGATCAGCATCTTCAGAATCCTTCGTCATCGTCAGCATTCTGTATCCCTTGCATCAGGACCCTTCTATTGAAGTCTGGTGGTTCGCCCATAGAGCCTGGAACTGAACATTGCTTTGACTGCGAGGTAACTGTTCAACCAATCCTCTTTGGCCTCTGTGACTCCTTCCATGCTGAAGTTGGATGCCCAAAGTGGGCTGGAGTAGTAGTTTACAACTTTATAAGAGTTTTCCAAAGTTTGCAATGCTTGACTGCAAGCGCAGGACATTACACTGATATATTGCGTTGAATGTAAAAGCAGCGGCTTATTGCTCTTTTAAAAATTCATATATCTGAAATCATCAGTGTATTTTGTTGTCATTGAGGTGTCGATTTAAAGATTAAAAATTAAATCTATTTTTATAAATTTGTGTTTGATTAATGAGCCCTGTTTCCTTCTAGTTCAACGGTTTTGATAATTTTTAATGCTTTACGCTTTTTCCTTTGATAAAGCCTGACTGCTCAGAGCCACAGTTAGCCAGGGTTGAGCTGAGGTTTTTCAAAAAAATCTGACTGGACCCAGTACAGGTAGTGAGTTTATACACAATGAGTTCCCGCAACCTCACAATATGATAAACCACATTACTCACACTGTCTTTCCACACCACACATGGAAGTATCCTCAACCGTTTCACCTCTTTTGAGGTATCACTAGAAGCTTCACCATCAGACAGTGTCAAGGCCCACCACCGCAACAACAGGTGCCCCAGGACTATTGGGGTAAAGGATCTGTTTGACAGTGTCCAGGCCAGCAGAGGTGTGACCTTACCAATCCCCAGCAACTCCAGCAGAAGCAACTTTACTTTGTCCTTAATGGCAGAAAACCATCCTGGTGAAGGCCGGATCACTCATTTTTCTCCACAGGTGGCGACCCATAACATCTGACAGGTAGGTCCTGCAGATAGTCCAATGGAACTATAGCCTGACGTTCCTTTCCTCCCTGGCTCATAGTCCACCTACATCAAGCTGGCTTTCAGTGGGCCATTTGTCCATTTTGCGGCTATTTTGGAGAAAAGAACCATAGAGAGGACATCAGAGATCAGAATTGGGTGTTATTCCCGTTATTACCTAGTGCCGAAAAAGGGTGGAGGTTTTTGTCCTCTTTTAGATCTTGAAGCTCTCAATTTCTTCCTGCTGAAGGACAATTTTAAGTTGCTTATGCTGACCTCGGTCTTTAAACCAAGTGACTAGATAGTGGCGGTGGACCTGCAGGATGCCTATTTCACTATCCCCATTCTGCAGGCCGACAGGTCCCAAATGCGGTTCAAACTGGACCACAAGCTTTTTTAGTTTGACATACTCCTTTTTGGTGTCATCAGTGTCCTTGGCGGTCGGGAGTACTACTCTTCCCCTACCTCAAATATTGGCGGTTAATGAGGGTTCGCCACAGTCAATCACAGACCACCTCCAGATAACCGCAAACTTCCTTACATTATTTTCATACCAAAGTTACACCGGACGTCTTCATGGAGAATCACTTTGATTGAAGCCATCCTGGAAACAGTACACTTTTGGACCTTCCCTCTAGTGCAACAAGTCCAGGACATCGCTATGTTTCAGCCTCAGTGAGGATGTCACTGAGGCTCATTGGCCTACTGGCCTCCTGTATCCTGCTTGTCAACTGTGCCATGTGACAATGCAGACTCTGCAGTAGAGTGTGAAATCTTAGTGGGCCCAGCACCAAGGATACTTGTCTGACTCCATTCAGTTTTCGAGGGAGACTGAAAACGGTCTGCAGTGGTGGCTGCTTGACCACAGCTGTACCAGCGGCAGACCCCTCTCCCAACTCCACCTATAGCTGACGGTGGTGACAGACACATCACTTTTGTGTTGGAGAGGTCGTCTGGGAGCGCAGAGGTGGAGATCAAAGGACTTTTGTAGGTGGTGGAAACTCGACCACACATCAACATTCTGGATTAAGACATTCACTTGGCTTTGAAGGCCTTCCTTCTGTCCATCAAAGGGAGGCTGGTGCAGGTCATCACGGACAACACCACAGCCATTTGGTATTGCAACAAGCAGGACAGGGTGGGGCGTTAGGCTCTGTGCTAGAAGCCCTCGCACCCCTGAACCCAGCTGACACAGCATGTCATCTCCCTGATCATATCTTGGTGGGATCTTCAAACGAAAGGAAAAAACTCAGCTAGTGACTTCTAGCAGAGCACTAGTGGCTGCTCCATCTGTAGCAGTTCTAGCAGTGGGAAAAGCCCTTGCTCGATTTTTCCACCACTGCGTACAATAAGCAAAGGCAATACTTTTGTGCATTGGAGTTCCCAAGAAGGCTCTCTCAGAGACTCATTCCACCTAGCGCGGAGCACGGGACTCATATATAGCTTCTCACCACTACCTCTTCTGCCACGAGATATGAAGTAGATCAAGAATGACGGGCCCTCGTCATGCTAGTAGCCTAGGATTAGAAGTTGAGAGTGTAGTACCTGAAACTTCTGGACATGAACATCTGTCCTCAGATCAGGCTGCTGCTTTTGGAGGACCTTCTGTCGGAGCAGCAGGACAGGGTCTTTCACCTGGGCCTGCATAAGCTACACATCCATGAAAGGAGATTGAGCAGGCGATGGTTGACTGCATTTGACTTGCCTCCCAAAGTAGTGGATGACATCCTGTTGGTCAGGTGTCGTTCTAAAAAATGTGTTTACGCCAGGTGCATGGACAAGTTTGTGGCTTGGTGTGGCACCCATAACACTGACCCGTTGCAAGCTAAACTGTGAATGTGTTACTGTTTGCTCTGTCTTTGGCCCAGCATGGACCTGCAGAAAGCGCTGTTAAAGTTGATTGTCTGACCTTTCTGCCCTTCTCGTTTACTGTACCAATCGTCTTTGTTCAATTCACCTGTTGTGATGCCACAGTGTGACCTTAATTTGGTTCTTATACTCCTTATATGTACTCCTTTTGAGCTGTTGCATAGTTGTTCCCTACATCTCCTGACCCTGAAGATGATCTTTGTTATGTTATGTTATGTTATGATGAATTTATATAGCGCACATACACCGGATTGGTTTCTTGGCGCTACTTGGGTCAGAGACAAGGGATTTATGAATCAGTGGGTCAGTCGAATGCTTGTTTGAAAAGCCAGGTTTTTTGCAGTTTACGGAAGGCCGTGAAATTTGTACAGCTTTTGATCTCTAGGGGTAGGGAGTTCCAGTACCTTGGTCCCAGAAAGGCAAACCTTGATCCACCAAAACGCTTCTGTTTAAAGGGGGGCATTGTTAGAAGATGCTTATGGGTGGATCTCAGATTGCGGTTTGGAATATATCTGGTGATTAAGCTGTCAATGAACTTAGGGTTTTTTCCATTCAGAGATTTGAATATTATGCAGCCCATCTTAAAGGCGCACCTTTGTGATATGGGGAGCCAATGTAGTTTTTTGAGAAGGGGAGAGATGTGTTGACGTTTATTTTCTTGAAATATCAATCTGGCTGCTTGATTCTGTATTAATTGTAAGCGATAATTGAGGTAGGCTGGGATACCAAAATATAATGAGTTAGCATAGTCAATATGCGAGATCACCATGGCAAGAATAGCTTGTAATTTTGCCTCTTGCGTTAAGAAACGACTAATTTTCTTTATTTTTCTCAATTGAAAGAAACATGTAGATGATACTGATCCTATTTGAGTTTTCATGGATAGATCATTACCGATAGTGACTCCTCTTTCTCATTGCGATAGCCTCCGCTCGTCACATGAGTGAATTTGAAGCTCCATCAATCCAGCCACCGTACACCACCTTCTCTCTGGACAAATTTGTGCTGAGGAATAGAGCGGATTTGCTTCCAAAATGTGTCACTACTTTCATACCAGGCAGTCTATCACTCTTCCGACTTTCTTCGCTCTACTTCACCACTCAGAAGAGAAAGTGAGACTCTATCATGTGGACCCTAAAGACGCGTTGAGCTTATACTTTGATGGTACCAAAAACTGTTGAGGGTACAATCAGCTGTTTGTCGGATTAACCATGATGAAGAAAGACGTGGCGCTGCAGAAACTAACTTGGTCCTAGTGGATAGTCTACTGTATTAAGATCTTCTACACTATTTCCAAGAAGCAGCCTCCAGATGGGTTGAGGGGCCATTCCACCAGGGCCAAGGCTGCAACCACTGCGTTGGCATGCAAAATTCCTGTCCTGGAAATCTTCAAGGCTGCAGTGCGGGTATTTTTGCACATGCTCACAAAGCCCTACTGCCTTGACAGCCAGGTCTGAAAGGAAAGGGATTTTGACTGTTTGATCTTGTAGTACTTTTAGGCCTCTGTCATTCCACAGACCCAACACTGGGGAGGTACTGCTTTGTTATCTAGTCTGAAGAATCTATCAGAAGAACCAGTTCTGAGTCCCAAACAACAACATTTAAAAAAAGAGAAAGAGGCAGGGTAGAAAAACTCTCACCCCCTAGGCCTGGTAGTGGGGTCCCCCAGGCCAAAAAGCACATTTTTTAAATTTCCAAAGGAAAAATCATGAAGATTCACAAATTCCCACGAAAATAAAAAAAGAATAAGTGTGGTCTCCTACGCCTGTTTGTATTAGGGCCCCCGAGTAGACCAGGTACTGTGGACTTATTTATTTGTTAAAACACATTGATGGAGGGATGTACACAGCCCCCTCCTCATGGCCAATCTTGGCCCTGGGAACAATTGATTAATTAACAATTGATAATTTTATTGGAGGAGGGCCGTGTGGCCCTCCCCATGAGGCGCTTAAGAGCCCCAGGTACCACCTTCTCCCCAGGACTTTATTAAAATATTGTAAGGGGGGGGCACCTAGACCCCCTCTAATGCCTTTAAGCGCTCCGGGGACCACCACCACCCTGGGACCCAAATAAGATTGAAAAGGGAAGGACTGTGCAGCCCCCCTCCCATGTCATTTACGGCCTCAAGGACCACCACCTCCCCTTGGCTTTGTTAAACTTGTACACGGATGGGATTCCCCTTCCTGGGCTGTTCTCAGCCCTGGTGACCACCACATCCCCAGGGCTGTCCCTAAGTAAACAAAGAAGGGGGACTGCGTGGCAACCTCCTAGATCCATTAAAGGACAGGGGACCGCCACCCCCCAGGGCCGGCTCCCTATGTCTTGGTGTGCCCACGCCCGGGATATAGCTTTTTGCTCATGCTTGGCTGGAGCTTTGATAGCTCCCACCAAACAAGAGCTAACAGTAAGTCTGCTCCCAACAGGCAAGAGTAGGAAAACTGCTTCCACCCGCAGGAAGTGGGCTTTTCGGGCAGGAAAACAGATGAAAGGATTGCTCCCACACACAGGAAGCAGCATTTTTGGCTGCTCCCTGCGTGCAGGAGCAATTCTTCTCCCGCTGGAGACTAGGAGCCGGGAGGGCCCGGAGGCATTGAGACTCCCTCGTGGTCCCCAGCACTGGAGATAAAGAAGAGTCCATGGTCCTCCCTTTTAATTATCCTGAGTATGCAAATGTCCAAAATCATCTGCAAGGTCAGCCCTTTTGGCCCACCCTGTTTTCTTTGATAGTATTCAGAGGTGTTCCCGCCTTTTCCCACATTGATGGACAGCTTAACAAAAGGCCTCAGAGCGTGGTACCCTCAATTTTGGTGGTGCATTCTCTGAATCTGCATAGGAATTTTGATGCCATCTCCACCAAACAAAAAAGCACTTACCTCATATAGCTAGAAGTAAGTACCCTTGTTTGGTCGAGATTCCCCTCTTTGTAGTCTCGTCCTATTCTCTAGACAAGGACTCATGTTTTAAAGATTAGTGGATCAAGAAACTCGAGGAACAATCACATTACCGAAATTCCTAGTCATAAGGTCACTGGTGGCATTTCCTCCTGGTCCAGAATGCAACTGTTGTGTAGAATATGTACTAGATATTACCCCTCGAGATAGCACTTACTAATTTAGCAGTAAAAAGTACTGCAGTTGGGTGGACATGTGCAAAACTGTAGACTCTTGTTAGATAAAGTGGCAGATGAGGTTCCGTTCTGGCCCAGTCACTCACACAGCCACAGACACACCCACACAGACACGCATTCACACACTTATTCAGCCACTCTCACATACACTCAGAGACCCACACAGCCACTTACACACTCATTCACTCACTAATACAGTTACTCACAAACCCATACAGCCCTTCACACAACCATTGACACACTGACTCACAGACCCATACAGCCACTTACACACCCCAAAAACTACTCACACACCATTCACGCATCCATACAGCCACAACACACCCACATAACCACTGACACACCCATTCACAGACCCATGCAGCCAGTCACCCACTCGCTCACAGACGTGCACAGCCACTCACAAAATCGGTCACACACAATAACTTCGGCGCCGATTGATGAATCGTCGTGAAATTTTCGAAGCTAATTCTTTGATGAGATCAGCTCCTATGTTGAAAGTTTGGGGGTGATTCGTCAAGGGGGGGGCTGAGAAAAAAGGGGGATCCCAAAACGTGTTTTCTCCATGTTAATTTCCATAGGAAACTTTAGACAAGGCTACAGGTCGAACGGGTGAACGGAATTACCCCAAATATGGCAGGGAGAAGGGTCTTTGTCTAGAAAGCACGCTTTTGTTTATTTGTTGTACATTCGTTCAGTAGTTTGTGAGGAATATCGAAATTTACAGATATCGATATTTGGGAATTCTGCCATCTGATTGGCTGAGGCATTACGAGCACAAGCTTGTTGCTGATTGGCTGCGAGCGGTTGCAACTAGGAAGTGTTGGCCGCCATTTTGTGATTCCGTTGAAGCAAGTAAGGTGAAAAAAGGGGGGGGGGAAGGGGAAAGAAGTGGGAAATAGGAGGGTAGGAGCACTAACCTCTGTGCGGTGTTTAGGGTGTGCTATAGAGGGGGGTGCGAAGCAAAGTATTTACCCCGATTGGTGTGTAAGTGGTGAGCTACAGAAATTAAGTGAGGTATTGGGTAGATTCTGATGTGGGTAAGGTGAGCTGGTGCGGGACTCGGTGATTAAAGCGTGAGCCCAAATTGTGTCTCTTATGCTGTGAAGTCATGTGCCGTGGCCGCTGCACTACAGTTGTGGAAGTAGTGTCCAGATGTGCTTCTAACTACTAGGACGAACTACTGACCCATACTGGTATGAAAGTCCTGGGGTACGGAATATATGTGAGGTATTGATAGAGTCTCATGTTGCTAAGCTGATCTGCTGCCGGAGTCGGGCAGGAGCCTGTGTGCATGTACACTGTCCTAAAAACCAACGCCATGTGTCTGTAGGGCAGCGCTGCCCGCTGGCTCAGGCCTACAGTACGGTCCAGCAGGTCCTTAAAATTAGACCGATGTGACTGAATGAGGTCAGAGATCACATCAGCATGACAACATCGCTTTTTCGCACGTGCGCACTCAGGGTGATGCACCCCATCCCTCCCACAGAACCGCCCTTAACAGGTGTCTGTAGGGCAGCGCTTCCCGTATGTTCAGGCCTACCTTATGGTATAGCAGGTCTTTAAAATGAGACAGAGATGTGACTGAATGAGGTCAAAGCTCACATCATAACACATGGCAATATCGCTTATTCGCACATGCGCAGTCTGGCTGATGCATCCCTCCCGCAGCACCGCGCTGAAGAGGTGTCTGTAGGGCAATGCTGCCCGCTGGCTCAGGCCTACAGTACAGTCCAGCAGGTCTTTAAAATGAGACAGAGATGTGAATGAATGAGGTCAAAGATCACATCATAACACATGGCAATATCGTTTGTTCGGACCTGCGCAGCTAGGCTAAAGCACCCCACCCCTCTCGCCGCAGCACTTAATTGGAGGCCCTGTGCACCCAGGCCGCTCTGCTTACCTGCTGTCATTGTTGTGTGAGTAAACACTACAGGCAGCAGTGCTCACAATTCAGATGGAGTGTTGATTGCAGGAGAGTGTACACCTCATGGATTCCTTTCGTAGACGACGGGCAGTATGGCTCACAATTTAGAGCCCGTGTTGATTGCCAGGATGGAGTACACCTCATGGATCCATTTCTTTTTTTTATTGCGCATTGTGATATGCGAGGTGGATGCGGCAAATCATTTGAGGTAGTGTGGAAGAAGAGGGACGTGTGGCATCGTGGTTATCCTATTTATACGTACGCAAAGTGGGCTGGGCTTGCGTACGCCAGGCCAGCGTAGGGGTGTGAATAATTATTCCAGGGACTTGGGCATTGTTCAGTTCCTGCCTGGCCAGGAAGTGTACTTATGTGTGTTTCTTTTGTAGTTTTGACCTCGCAGAGTGTGCAATTTAGATTAGTGTAGCATGTGTCGGGAGGGCGAAAACTATCGTTAATGAGATGGCATGTGATCTAGGATGTGCAGTCTGCCCGTGGCTGATGATGCTCCTTAGAGCCAGCAATACCCAGGCCGAAAGGCAGCACAATAATGTGCAGACACACACACCAGGGGCATCGTGTAACAGATATTTGTTTTTTGATGGAGCATTTGAGATGCATGGCAATCACACGTGGAAGGCTAATGTACAGAGCATGAATATTGATCAAGATGATCGCTGCATGTTGTGTGTAGTATAAGATAGGTGTATACAGGAAAACACTTTTCAAAAAAGCTTTCTAAGCAGAAGAGGTGTCTCATCAAACGCTGTAGAGAGAATGAGTAAAATGGGTGGGGTCGTACAACTGTTACAATGGGAAATGTTATGAACCAATCAAATGCTTTTTTTTAAGGTCACATGGCAATCTCGCACCCGACGCGATTTTGACAAAATATATTTATCATAATATAAGTTTTACAGTTAGAAATATATAAATGTTTTAAATTATTTAGATTTTCGTGTGCTCTCATATACTGTTTAATGTTATTTAGATATACATTTGAGGCAAAAAAAAAAGGGAATGGCGTACCCGGTGCGATACTATACGTCTGTGACGTAACACAGGGCCTGCCAGCGTGTACTCGTCGAATACGCAACGCGCAGCAGGCGCGACCCCATACGTACATGACTTAATGCATGGCTTGGTACTGCGTACCCGTCGTATACCAAAGTAGTACCTGGGGTGACTTCATGCGTATATGATGTTACACGGGACGCGGTGCCACGAACTCGTCGGATACGAAATGCGCATCATTTACGAGTTTAGCAATATGGCGGATAGGATTCGTGTGGTGATGGAGCTTGGTACGCTACCGGTATGGGAGTGCAGTTTTCTCTAAAAAAAAAAAATGCATATTTTGGGGGGAAGATATAAAACATTACATGATTTTTAAAGTTAAAAACAAGAAGTATAATAGAGTTCCAAAATATTTAAAAATATAATAGAAAAAATATAGGTTTCATAAATATTAAAATATGAAATTAATATTTAAAAAACCTTTGAAATTCACTGAAAAAACCATAGGTTTTACAGACGTTATAGTTAGGAATTGGCATTTAAAAAACCTTTGAAATTCACTAAAAAAACATAGGTTTCAGGGACGTTATAGTTAGTTGAACATTTGACTCATATAAAACCAGAGAAATTCGCCTGTTATAGTCAGTTTAGCTAGCTATAACTCGCGCACCCGCAATGCACTACTGATGATGTCACATATTACATCACTCATGACATGGTCAGTGACATCACTGATGACATCTCTGATATCTCAAATGACATCACTGAAGACATCACTCATGACATCATCCACGTGACAATCTGATGCACATACTGATGCTCTAATATGAACTGTGATACACCCATTCTAAAATGGTGACTACTATTTTTGAAACCATACACAGAAGAATGCCATATACTACATAGCACTCACTATTTCCTAGGTCCACACACACATCCAGTCACTTATACATGTAGTTACTCATCAATAGAGGACTATAATATGCACTCATACATCTATACATGCAGTCACACGCTGTCACTCATCCATAGTTACTCACACGCCTAGTCAGTAATACAAAGAATGAATCACATACCCATTTGATCATGTATACAGTTATACATACCAACTTCGTTATTTTTAGACATACCACATCACTTATTTATACAGATACTAACACATATTTACTGTCTTATACAATCACTGATAGAAGCAGACACTTATTTATACACCCACTCTTGAAATAACTTAGTCTCACATATACTCATTTATATACTCCAACACTCCCATATAGTGGCTTAAAACATATGTAGTTAGTCACAGAAATACCACTGAGACATTTATTCACTCACCAACACACCCATAGACACACTAACTCACCCATACAGCCCTTTCCAGATGCACTTTTTAGGTCTCGTCTGAGACAGCGCTTTAGCGCTGCTCTCGCGAGAGCTTTTGTAAATGGGGGATCTGGAAGTGCAAACGAGTGCTTTCAGGCCTCCAAATACAGTGCATGTGCGCCGGGCGCGCGCACCATTTGGCTGCCTGAAAGCACTCGTTTGCTTTCACTTTCGCGGCCGTTTTGATCGCGATCGCGATAACTTTCACACAGTGCATTGGCAGCCTGCGTGTACATTTCGCGGGCGCTTTGATGTCCGCAGCGCCCGCAAAATGTACACACCATTTGCCACCCCCTCCCTTATCCCACTTCCTGCTTGTCTTGTTTCAAATGTCATCTGTATTAGTATTGCGCGCGAGGAGTCGCGCCAGGCATTCGTTTCTTTCGAGACCTTCTTCCAGTCTGTGGGATCAGTCGGTGACAAGTGACAGTACAGAAGGTCATGTCACTTTTAACTGCCTGCATTACATCTTTCTGATTTCCCCCGTGCCCTCCTTCTTTGTGTGATTAATAATATTTAATTTCAGAGCCTGCACAGGAAAGCGTGATTTAAAAAAACTTCGCGGTTTCATGTAAATCGTGTTTATCTCATAATCCGCTTTTGTGCAACCTGTGTACAATGCAATTTAACATTTTTCGTTTTTTTTGTACATCATTTGTGTACACAGTTCAGAATCTACAGCCCAGGGTCGGGTGCCTGACGTGTAATTATAAGGTATATCGCGGATCCTCGCCTTCCTGCACATCACACTGACGGAATAAGAGCCGGATGTTGCTTGTCACCACTTCAGGCTTTCAAGATTCCCAAACAATTTCCACCGCGAGCGTAAAGCTGTCAAATTTTCAGCAAGATCCCTCCTGCCCCCGAGTTCCGTGTTAAACAGGAGCGACCATGCACGCTATTTGTTATTTGGCGCTTGGAGCCTAGGCAGTCCTCAGAGCACCTTTTTGGCGCAGGCACGTTATCCATACAACCTTACATTTCTGAGAAGCTTTTCTTCTTTATAAATAAAAACGGTTTCCGTGCCCTGCTGATGGTTAACGGTGGGTGGGCATCTTCTGGGGGGGGGGGGGGGGGTTAAGAAGCGGCAGAGTGGCCAGGTGGGGAAATGAAGTCACTGATTAGAGCTTGTAGGGCTGGGGCGCAGTCAGTCGTACTGGTTTCTCTGCCTCCCCAGCCCTGCTACCTGCTTTGCCGAGACCCCTCCTGCCCCCGAGTTCCGTGGGCTCAGGGCCTCTTGTCTCAGGCGCGCGTTGCTATAATCCCGCTCGGATACAATCAGGCCTTCGCCAGCCGCCGGCGCGGTGACCTGCAGTGCTCAGACTGGAATGCTTTTCACAGCTTTGCTGTGTTCTGTTTTCAAGCTTTTACTTCCAGCCCTTTAATTGCCCCATTCCATCTCCTTGTGGTGGAGGAAAGGCATTCAGAGAGGCCACGGGCCTGTGGCTTAAACTACAATGGCCGCGCTACATAAGCTCATAAAAGTGCACTGTGCACTAAATAGCCTCAAGGCGCTATTCTAGCAGCGCTTTGTTGTATGACGCCGCTCACAGCACATGATACATTCTGCTTTACACCCCCATTTGTTGTAGTTATGATGGCGCCTTTATAGATTATTTGTGTTTTTATCCATTTGTTTTTGTTCAGTAAGAAGCATTTTGCCTGCTGGACATGCTCGCCTTTTATTTATTTACATGTAGTAGTGTTAAATAGCGCAGACAAGAGGGTGTCAAGGCGCTTTACATGTTGCATATTAGTCAGCGTTCTCCATCAAATGAACATACGCTGCATGCATCGCTGTCTTACGTGCAGGAGCAGGTCCATTCTTGGAACCTGGTGTCTGCCTACCCCGTTCTGCCCACAGTTTGCTTGTTTTAAGTGCAAGCATAAAACAGCAAGGAGTCCTCTCCATGCCTCTGCAAATGACACCAGGCTTAAATAAATTGACAATACTCCTCAAATACTTGTTTTGTGTGCAATGTGCTTGATGGTGAATGCGACAAAGCAGTCATGCTCTACTGGTTAAATGAAATCACAAACGTAAAAACTTGAAACATTTGACAGCAATACCCAGGGCAGTTCAAAGATGCAGACGGAAGAAAGACAGTCGAGTAAAGATTTGAAATCTGCAGGTTGAATAAAACCACAAACTACAAAGAATCGACACTAACAATCAGTTTAGGGCTGGACAGCTGTGCTTCGCTGTTTTATGCCAGCAGCAGGAACCAGCAGAAAGCATTTAAAATGTGAACGCGAAACTCTATCGGGGGCCGGGCATTACTTTTATTGAACATTTCATGTAGCTGAAATGCTGCACTTGGTGGTGTAGTGCACTGAAACCAGTGGCGTTAGGCAAAATCAGGGGCCCCCTACAGAATTCAAGAAGGAGCCCCGAGAAGAGTTTGCGACCACCCTGTGGCTCAGGGCTGCAGGGCCTTGTGTTACGTCCCTGACTGAAATCTGGAGCAGTAAACAGCTATGGTGGCTCCGAAAGCTTTACCCTGTTAAAAGATCGCTGGTTGACTCTATTTTCTGAGGTGTTTCTGTTCTTTGCCTTTGTCTAGCAGGCCACCCGCGTGGACACCTCCCCCATGTCGAATCCCATCTGTGGACATGGCTCGCGATGCTGCTTTCATCTGATAACATGAACATTTTTGGAATCGGTGCTCTTAGCTGAGACAGACCTGCTGTTGATGCTCTCCAGATCCTCATGGGTGGCTTAAGAGTCTTTTCACGAAGTCAATGGGAAGGCACACACTGTTTGAACATGCAATACCTTGGAAAAACAAGAGGCGTTTGGCAAAACAGTAAGTGTTTCTTTAATTAAACAGTGCGGCCAAGTGAACAGTTACAGGGTGTGAGGACTGTCTCAATTTACAATCAATCTAACAAAGACTTTTATACAGTTCATTGGGAGTAATAAAATGGTTCCGCCAGTCCTTTTTAGGTCGAGGCTGGGCAGCGCGAGGCATGCAGTATTGGAGTATGGCTTTGAAGCCCCACCCACTCTCAGCCCATATTTGTCACTGGTTTGTGTCATTGTCCGTCTGGAACGCTGGCTTGTGAGTAGTTATTAGGCTTGTTAGTCTCTCCTTGGTACCGCCTTGTCTGCATTTGTAACCTCCCATGGCGACTGGCCCTTTTATCACTCTTATTTTTAATGGGTTTCTCCTACTGCAGGCATGACGTGTTTTCCTTGCCATGCGCGCTTTCACTTTCAAGCATTCCCAGACAATGGCGGCCAATTCTTTGAAGTGAAATAGCTCTCGAATTTACAAGAGTTTGAACTATTGCCATTGTAAATGACAATAGCTTAAACTCTCGTAAATGCGAGACCTATTGCATTGCAAATGCTTGTTAATCCATACAACCACTGAATCACCCACTCAGACATCTATGCACAGACTCATACACCCACCCACCCACACAGACACTCAGGGACACATATAGATACTCAGACAACAAATCAATAACCTATATAGACACTCATGTAGGTATTCAGCAACTCATGCAGTTGCTTACACACCAATGGAGAGACTAATACAGACTTTTACACAGTTTAGTCAGTAACCCATGCATTCAGTAAGACACGTTCAATCACTCACTTATAGTCAGTCACATACATACGAAATAATTACAACACTTATGACATGTTCTGTACCACCTTCTCCTTCCCCCATCATGATTTCTCTCTAGCCACGGGTGCCGAAAATGATCTGTCGAACAAGGTCCATGGCCCAATGCCTCAATAGGCATATTGTGTGTTTCTTTCTAGGCATTACATTCAGAAATTATCGCAATAAGAATGTAGTGTTTGGTCCAGGTCTCCCTATCAGCGTCCATTAGAAGTCATGTATCCCTGACTAGGCTGTGCTCACTATTTGGTGCACTTTATAGGTCGAGCATTCGAGACCTCTTGTATATACTTTAGTATATACTTATATATTAGTATATACGTGTATGTGTATGAACTCTGTGGGCTCTGGAGATCAGCGCTAGGACTAGTCTGCTTCTGCTTAGGGACTTTTTTTCTGTTCAACTGCTTCTATCTAACTGTCTTAATAAAAAAAGGACTAGTAGAGGCCAGTAAAATACCAGAGTTGCTTTCTGCTGAGGGACTTTCTTTAAAAAAAATTCTGGCAACTGCCTCTTATTTAACTTTCTTGATTAAAAAAACGACTAGCAGGGGTCAGTAAGATACCAAAATCACTTTAGCATTCTCTAGATTCCAGTCCATAGAAATTGTCTTCCACGAGCACTCGTAGACAATAATATGTTTTTCAAATGTTGTGCTTTCAGTGATATGACCACCAAAAGCCCTGATTTTACATTAAAAACAGAGCTTTGGACTATACCATTTCCAGCTGAAAGGCAATATTTTTCTTCATGTGTTCCCATACCTGGCGTGTCACGCAGTTTGGTGCTTACTTTCCCTCCATGTTAAAGAACAGTAGATGTTTCAGCACCCAGGCTAATGTGCTGCATAGCTAAATACATATAAGGTCCCAAAGACAAGACCGATTGCATTGCAAATGCTTGTTGGATAATTGTGGCCCACTAAAGCATGTTCCAAACCCCTCCATATGCTATTATGTATATTGTATTGGAGCCTCCTTTTCAATCGTGTGGTGGGCTCACCACTGAGTAATCTTACTTGGAGGACTGGAAATTCTTTAAATATAGTCAGCAATCCTTAGCCCATCTTGGATATTGCAGTACACTTGCCTCTTTGATTGGGTCTATCCTGGAGTAGTTCTGTCACAGTTGTCACAATATAGTGGAGTCTACAATGATAAACTAAGTACCATTAGGTTGCAGAATAGTAACTCTGGAAAGTAATTTTCTTTTATGAGCAGATTTAAGAATTCCACTTTCGATGTTGAACATTTACCACAAGAGCCTGAAGACCTGGCTTTTTGATCTTTAGGCTGTTCTTATTGCTTCAGTTTCAGTTCTTTTTCTCATTCTTTTGCTGTGTTGTGTTATTTTTATTCTGAGATGCAGGTGGAAAGCGCCGGGACACTCTTTTCGAGTAGCCGTGCGCTATAAAAGAACGCTGTAACATAACATAACATAACCACAATATATTAGCATCCTATCCTCAAGTGTTTCCTTTGGCAGTGCTTAACATAGCAGAGATTCAGCTGCAATAAGTTGGTTACATTCTCTAATCCTTGCTCAAATACAATTTTTGTACTTGACTAAAGGACATTTGGATGTAACTATAAGATTAACAGGCAGTGGGGTACAGATTGCGCAATTTGATGCACTTGAGTAACTTAGTAGTTCACTACATTCATTAATGAGATTGCTCGCAAGGGCATAGAACAATGACCACCCAGCATTGCTAAATGGATGTAGACAAATCTACACCCATATGACATACAAAAAACAAAATCAATGTCCTGAGCAAAACTCATGTTAAACCAAAAACTTAAGTCCACACAGTGTTGTTCTCCAGTGTTTTTCTCGACGTTTAATTGTAACACTTACCTGAAAAGATTTGATACAAATAAACGTCGAGAAAAACACTGGAGAAGAACACTGTGGGGACTTAATTTTTTGCGTCAACATATGAGTTTTGCTCAGGACATTGATTTTGTTTTTTGACATTTGGATGTAGTTTCTCCATAACTGAGTGATTTTATTACTTAGAAAATGTTTAGTCAGGCTTTAGTTTTAGAGTCGTTATTATTGCTGTAACATTGACAAAAGGAACAAACCTATTCTTTGAATTTAATTTTGTTGATCAAATGGCACTAATTGAATAACAAATTTTCATATTTCAGGTTTTGTTAAAATTGATGAGGTGCTCGTTCAGTAGCCTTTCTTATTTTGAATCAATGTATGGAGTGTGTTGCCCCATTGCTGGATAAAAGCTCCCACGATATGATCCTCACGCTTAGTGAGCAACACTAAGATTTCATCCCACCCAATGTATTTAATTATAGTTCAATTGCATTAATAATGCAACATAACATTACTACTCTGTATGGAGAAAAGCTTTTGTATTTGCTCAAAAATTAAAAATATTTCAATATGTCTTATTTGTTCCCCACCATCCAGACATGATTTGGAGGTTCATACTCCGGCCATGTGGTATTCCATTTCTTTGCTGAATTTGGATGATTTATTTTGCTGATCAAAAGCATGTGATATGTATGTAAACAATTATTTGTGCATGACAATTTACTGACAGTGAAATTCAGCTGCATTACATTATTAAATGTAACAGAAGACCTGACAATATTCGTTGCATCACTTGGGCCTTTCCTACTTATATATTGCAGGTACGTGATAGTGGAATGTGAAGACCCAGACACTCAGCAAAGGGACCCAAAGACTCATGAGATGTACCTGAATGTAATGAGATGTTTTAGTCAGGCATTACTGAAGGTAACATCATATCCATAGATTTGACTGAATGAAGAAAGTGTTGTATGTTCATTATGATTATTTTTGTGTCTGCTTTAATGATCAACAAGGACATACCATCTTCAAGTTCAGTGTGATGAAGGCCTGAACCCACTGTCATCAGTAAATAGTACAATGTGACTTGATGCCAAATGTCAGTCCTTGTCTTTCCTTTTGAAAATCATTAATTTCACCTTTAATAGTCTAGTTGATTCAGTTAATCTAAACCAGGCCTACAGGTCTAAAAATGCAATAACGTGGCTAATAAAAGCTTAGTACTGGAAACAATGACTCCTCGTTAAAGGGAGTCATATAACTTACATGCAGAGTCAAAACAGGTTATCATCTTATCAGTCTCTCTAAGAGTGAAGTCAGATTTTTCAGGCTGATTTATGCTGATATATTTCATAATTATTGCAAATGAAGGGTGGCAAGTGTGTAGGGATGTGGCACCCAAGGGGAGAGTCCACACAGGAATATGTTTTAGTAGTTCATAGGTTTGTGCAAGTAGCGGTGCTGTAGAGGTAGAGAGAGCCTCCGTAATATGCTGTCAAGACCAGCAAACCAGTATATTTATAGTCACCTAGCACACGCAGATGAGTTCAATACAAAATATACACAAATATAAATTGTGGTTTTCTTTATCTTTTGTTCTTTATTGTTCTGCTGTTCAGGTATGTTACTTCATGATCAAAAGTGCAGATTTCTTAGACTTAGCCAACACTCGTTTCGTCGCACTGATGAGAAAGTTATCCGCGACTTCCTCAGGGCTAATTCTTCTTTGAACGGTACCTCCCTGTCGGTTGTAATTCTGTCCCGACTGTTTGCAACACTGGAACTAGCTCATGAGCCGAGAACGAGCACACAAGTGGCGATTCTCCCCTTATACGGGGGTCACACATAAAGTGAAAGATTTGCACTATACCTGATAATTAAAGAACCACTTAAGGCTCCGGAATATATATTCTCAGACCTTTGACACCATACTTTGCAACTGTCGGGACAGAATTAACCAAGAAATCACTAGAACTCGGCAATCTACATATTGTACATTTCCTCCCACAATTTTTGTAGATTTTATACTTAGCGTGGATTTCCCACAGTTTAACATGTAGAATTTGTTACATACTGCAATACCATTACATTTCCACACAGTGGACAATCTGCAGGAATCACTGTAACAGGCGTGCTTCTGATATAGACTTCTATCCACAGATTCTTTACCTTAGAATATTCCCCAGGCAGGTGGTGCCGACCAAGAACCGCCATATCTGCCTACTCGAATGCAGACCACCAGGTTTGCCTGCTTCGCCGAAGCCGCATCACCCGAAGGCAGGCCCGCGAGACCCGGTGCACTCTGCAGGCATCAAGGAAAGATAGGCATGTGCCTCCATGACTCAGATCACTGCATCATATCCAGCAAAGAGGAGACTCTCGCAACGCGCGTCTCAATCCCGAGACCGACGGCACCGCTGCAATCCCCAGAGAAGGTACTATGCACTCTGGGACTTATGAGGTCTCTGCCACCCACCAGCGCTCTGGTAGGCGACCAGAACAGAGCAAGTAGATCAGTCTACTGCAACTGGTCATTGCATTTTTTCTTTCTTTAATAACTTTGGAAGCACTGCTTTGCGCTGACACAGGGAGAAAGCCTATTTCCCAATCCACAGCGTGGATCGCTGTCATTTCCCCAGTGAAACCGTGAAGAACCTTCTGAAATCGCAAGGGCTCTTTCAGCATTTTAACTGCAAACATTCTTGAAGTATTTGTACCGTTAGATGTTTTATTTGGATTCTAGAGGTTTTCATCTTGTTTTAGAGAGTAAAAGAGATACTATTTTCATACCTCATTTCATTGTGGAGTCTTTTGGTGGTGTTTTCACTGTTACTATATGCACATATGCTGGACTACTTTACACATTGCCTCTTATGTTAAGTCCGACTGCTCTGTGCCAAGCTACCAGAGGGTGAGCACAGGCTGATTTAAGTGTGTGACTGACTTACCCTGGCTAGGATTGTGGACAGGGTGTATACTTCTGCCAACTAGGGACCACATTTCTAAAATAGGCCTTACATTTTTTGAAATGACTAGCTGGAGGCTAGATTTGCCTTTAATGTATATTTCCTCTCCTTAGGTGCAGAGTTTGTTTAGGTACCTAAAAAGGTTGAGCTGTAGTAATTTGTGAGAAAGGCTGCCATTTTGAAATCACTTTCAGCACTAATGGGGGTGGAAATATAGTGAGTTATTTCAGAACTGGAGTGATATTTACTGATTTTATAGCATCTCATGAGGTGAGCTGCTGCATGGAGAATGGCTTTTAGAGGAGCCAAGCCGATCTTAAAAAGGCCTGAAAGTAATGTGCGGCCATCATCCAGAGTAGCCACCATAGCAAATGAAAACCAATGATTTCCGCAGCATTCGTTAGAGATGTGATTGGTTTGAAAGGCAAATCTCCATTAGAAGTATCGCCCACCATTTGAAAGAATTGCCCTATTTGAGATTGTGCATTCTTCAGGGATCATATGAACTCTGTTTTGAACTTGCAGCAAGAACCGTCTTAAGACTACAATATAGGTGTTTTTCTTAAGCTTTCATTTGACAGACGGAAAACAGGTCTCCAAATAACATGCCCCTGAGTGAAGGAGTCCTCAAGCCTGTTTAGTCCTTCCTATAGTCAAGTTGGGTACTAGCCAGCAAGAGTGTCTCATTACATGAAGTGATGGCCAATGACCTGTGGACAAATGATCCTGGGAGCAGTGATTCTGTGGGTTCGCTTTCACTTGTCGCTGCTCTGCAGTTTCAAGGTGCTAGTTTGATATATATATATATATATATATATATATATATATATATATATATATATATATATATATATATATTCACTGAAAAAACCATAGGTTTCACACACGTTATAGTTAGGAATTATCATTTACAAAACCTTGCAAATTCACTTAAAGAACCATAGGTTTCACACATGTTATAGTTAGCTGTACATTTCACTCGTAAAAAAACAATGAAATTCCACGTTATAGTTAGATCAGGTAACTATAACTTGCGCGACCGCAGTCCACAATGTGTAATTTCAGATGTCATCATTGATGTCATGAGTGATGTCACTGACCATGTCATGAGTGATGTAATATGTGACGTCATCAGCAGTTTATTGTGGGCGCACAAGTTATAGTTACCTGATTTAACTATAACGTGGAATTTCATTGGTTTTTTACGAGTGAAATGTACAGCTAACTATAACATGTGTGAAACCTATGGTTTTTTAAGTGAATATATATATATATATATATTCGCCGAAGCCGCATCACCCGAAGGCAGGCCAGCGAGACCCGGTGCACTCTGCAGGCATCAAGGAAAGATAGGCATGTGCCTCCATGACTCAGATCACTGCATCATATCCAGCAAAGAGGAGACTCTCGCAACGCGCGTCTCAATCCCGAGACCGACGGCACCGCTGCAATCCCCAGAGAAAGTACTATGCACTCTGGGACTTATGAGGTCTCTGCCACCCACCAGCGCTCTGGTAGGCGACCAGAACAGAGCAAGTAGATCAGTCTACTGCAACTGGTCATTGCATTTTTTCTTTCTTTAATAACTTTGAAAGCACTGCTTTGTGCTGACACAGGGAGAAAGCCTATTTCCCAATCCACAGCGTGGATCGCTGTCATTTCCCCAGTGAAACCGTGAAGAACCCTCTGAAATCGCAAGGGCTCTTTCAGCATTTTAACTGCAAACATTCTTGAAGTATTTGTACCGTTAGATGTTTTATTTGGATTCTAGAGGTTTTCATCTTGTTTTAGAGAGTAAAAGAGATACTATTTTCATACCTCATTTCATTGTGGAGTCTTTTGGTGGTGTTTTCACTGTTACTATATGCACATATGCTGGACTACTTTACACATTGCCTCTTATGTTAAGTCCGACTGCTCTGTGCCAAGCTACCAGAGGGTGAGCACAGGCTGATTTAAGTGTGTGACTGACTTACCCTGGCTAGGATTGTGGACAGGGTGTATACTTCTGCCAACTAGGGACCACATTTCTAAAATAGGCCTTACATTTTTTGAAATGACTAGCTGGAGGCTAGATTTGCCTTTAATGTATATTTCCTCTCCTTAGGTGCAGAGTTTGTTTAGGTACCTAAAAAGGTTGAGCTGTAGTAATTTGTGAGAAAGGCTGCCATTTTGAAATCACTTTCAGCACTAATGGGGGTGGAAATATAGTGAGTTATTTCAGAACTGGAGTGATATTTACTGATTTTATAGCATCTCATGAGGTGAGCTATATATATACTACCTACTAGCGGTTGCCATTAGCTTGTTATAGTTAGGACCTAGTTTCTTAGGAAACTCGTTTTTTGTTTTCCCAATAACTTTGGCGCCGGTTGACGAATCTTTGCGAATTTTTCAAAACTTGTGGCCAGTTACGGTCAGCTCCTATCTTGTTTCGGGGTGATTCAGCAAGCGGTGGCCGAGAAAAAAGGGGGGTCCCAAAACGTGTTTTCTCCATGTTATTTCCCATAGGAAATTTAAGACACGGCTACAGCCCGAACTGCTGAACGGAATTACACCAAATTTGGCAAAAAGGTAGTGCTTGGTTCAGAAAGCGCCATTTTTTCCAAATGGTGTAAATCCGTTCTGTAGTTGCGGTAAAATTAAAAATTAAAAGTTTCGATATCAATGGCCGCGGAGGATCCGCAGACCCGCCCGACCACGAGCTTTATTCTAATTGGCTGTCAACACTTCAAACCAGGACATGTTGGCAGCCATCTTGTGCCTCGAACCGAGGCACAAGAAACCAGGGAAACAAACGCATAAAACAAGAAAAGGGGGCAGGGTAGAAACACCCTGACCCCCTAGGCCTGCTTAGGGGGTCCCACAAGGACCCCAGGGCCAAAAAAAGCATTTTTTTTTTTTAAATCGCCGAGATGCGTGGAGGATCCGCGGATCCGGCCGTGCAAATAAAAAAAACGAAGCACGGGCTTCCGTGCTTCATTATTAATTAGCCCCCGGGTGGGCCAAGTCAAGGGGACATGTAAACAAATGTGTGAGGGGGCCCCAATCCCCCCACACTGCCCCGAGGACCGCCACCCCCCGGGGCTTTGCACCAATATTTGTGGGGGGCACACGGCCACACCGCAGCCCCGGGGACCGCCACCTCCCGGGCTTTGTTTTTTTATGTTTGCAGGCCTCCAAGCCCCAGGGACCGCCACACCCCTGGGCTTTCATTAATAAATTTGCGGGGGCACACGGGAAACACGGGACTGCCACCCCCCGGGGCTCCTATTTTTTATTAATACCTGTGTGGGGGGGCTCGAGCCACCCCCCCACACGCCCCGGGGACCACCACCTCCCCGGGGCTCTAATTATTCAAATTTGGGGGTCCGTGACGGACCCCCAAGCCCTGGGGTCCTCCACCTCCCCGGGGCTTTGCCAATGGTGGGAGGGGGGGCCACGCGACCCCCCTCCTGGAGCCAGTGATGGCCCTGGGGACCGTCACCTCCCAGGGCCGGCTCCTGCAGTGTCCCGGGGCGCCCACCCCTGGGACACTGCTGTTCGCGGCTCCCGCCCTGTCATTGCCAGGTCTGCTTTTTTTCATTTAAGCTAGAGCAGGGAAACCTGCTCTTGCTTCAGTGAAGCAAAGCTGAATGGCTTTTCCACACAGGGAGCTGCATGTCAGCAGCTCCCCATGTGGAAAAGCAATGCCGGCTCCCGCAGGACGCTGGGAGCCGGCGGGACCGTGGGGGCATTGGGGCTCCCCCCATGGTCCCCAACGGAGAGGGCCAGCCCCGGGGGATGGGGTCCCCAGGGCTAGAAGTGGCCCAGGAAAAAAAAACGAGGCAGAGCCCCGAGAGTGGGGTCCCCCGGCCGAAAATGGCCTCGGGAGGGGGGCCCACGTGGCCCCCAACCCGATTTAAAAATAAAAAAAAAACAAAATTAGTGGTCAGGCCCTGGGGGATGGGGTCTTAATTCCTCTTCAATCCTGAGGTCCCTGGGGGCCAACTAGCCCACCAGGTACCTCCAGTAAGCGCCACAGTGCTGCGTTGCAGAGCGGTGTTAAAAGGGGCGTGGCCTCTGAACACCTTTCTGCAGCGCAGCTCCCTGGCGAATAATGGAGGTGCGTGGTGGGCTAGTTGGCCCCCAGGGACCCTTAGTATTCAAGGGGAATTAATCTCCCTACTTAAAACGCGCCACGGGGCGCATTTACATAGTGGTGAAGGGCGAGGCCTAAGGTGGCATGTGTGCAAACACGCCCTTTGGTGCGTTTTAAGTTGGGGAATTAAGTCCTCTTCAATCCTGAGGGTCCCTGGGGGCCAACTAGCCCACCAGGTACCTTCAGTAAGCGCCACAGAGCTGCGTTGCAGAGAGATGGCCCAGGCCACGCCCCTTTTTACACCTCTCTTCAATGGAGCTCTGTGGGGCTTACTGGAGGTACCTGGTGGGCTAGTTGGACCCCAGGGACCCTGAAGATTCAAGGAGACTTAATCCCCCAACTTAAAACGCACCACGCATTTGCACAGTGGTGAAGGAAGGGGCAGGGCCTGAGGTGACATGTGTGCAAACACGCCTTGTGGCACGTTTTAAGTTGGGAAATTAATTCCCCTTCAATTCTGAGGGCCTCTGGGGGCCAACTTGCCCACCAGGTACCTCCGGTAAGCGCCAGAGGCCTGCGTTCCAGAGAGGTGGTCCAGGCTATGCCCCTTTTTACACCTCTCTGCAACGCAGCTCTGTGGCGCTTACTGGAGGTACCTGGTGGGCTAGTTGGACCTCAAGGACCCTCAGGATTCAAGGGGACTTAATCCCCCAACTTAAAACGTGCCAAGGGGCGTGTTTCCACAGTGGTGAAGGGAAGGAGCTGGGCCTGAGGTGATGTGTGCAAACATGCCTTTTGGCACGTTTTAAGTTGGGGAATTAATTCCTCTTCAATCCTGAGGGCCCCTGGAGGCTAACTAGCCCACCAGGTACCTCCAGTAAGTGCCAGAGGCCTGCGTTCCAGAGAGGTGGTCCAGACCACGCCCCTTTTTACACCTCTCTGCAACGCAGCGCAGAGGTGCTTACTGGAGGTACCGGTGGGTTTGTTGGCCCCCAGGGACCCTCAGGATTGAAGAGGAATTAATTCCCCAACCTAAAAGGTACCACAGGGCGTGTTTGCACACATGTCACCTCAGGCCCCCCCCTCCCTTCACCACTGTGCAAACGCGCCGGTAGCGCGTTTTAAGAGGTCGTTTTAATCCCCCTGCTCTTTTATATCCTAGGGCCTTACAGAGGAGGTCATGCTAATCCCCCAATGCATAGTGTTCCCTAGTGTATGTAGGTGTTTTCACTGTATTCTAAGTGTCTTTTAGCATACCAGTGGCTCTAGGCCTGTTTAGTCAGAGTCAGTTACCACCAGTACCCGTCTGAAAAAGTTGTGGGCACAGGATAATTTTGCAACAAGGCCTTTTTCTGCTCCTCTGTTGGTTCCTCCTGCACATGTCTTGCTTCTTCCTGCACTTTTCTTCGTCTTTGTGGACTTCTGTTGCTTCTTTCTGCATTACTTTTGCTTCTTTCTGCGCGTTTTTTCTTTTTTCTTCACATGTCCTACCTCTGTAGGCATAGTTAGAAACTAGCATTTGAAAAACCTTTGAAATTCACTGAAAAAAAACATAGGTGACATTGCACTCGTACAAAACCATAGAAATTCCCCCGTTATAGTTAGTTCAGCTAACTATAACTCACGCCCCGGCAATGCACTGCTGATGACGTCAAATATTACATCACTCATGACATGGTCAGTGACATCGCTGATGACATCACTGATGACATCACCCATGTGATAAGTTCATGCATCTGCTCTCACCCTAATATAACTTTAGATACACCCACTCTAAATTACAGACTGCCATTCTCAAAACCATAGACACTCCAACACCAATAACTACATACCCACTCACTGATTCTTAGGTCTACACGTACGTCCACTCACTCACCCGTACGTACAGTCACTCATACTTATGGTCACTCTGTACAGGACAGTCATATGCACCCATACACCTATATGACACACACACACCGCCACTCATCCATAGAGGTACTCACACACCTAGTCAGTCATGCAAATAATTAATCACACTCCCATTTACTCACCTATACAGTTATACACACACCAGCTCACCTACTCATACAAATAGTAGCACATTCTTCCGTTCTTATACAATCACTGATACAAACACTCATCTATGCAGCCACTCTCACAATCACACTCTCACTTAAAGCCATTTATATACTCTTAACACATATATACTGCCTTTCATATATGTAGTTACTCACACGTGTACCAATGAGATATACATTCACTCACTAACACACCCATACACACACTCACCCACCCATACAGTCCATCACAGATGCACACTTCAAACTATGCACACAGTGAATCACCCACTTACACATCTATGCAGAGTCACACACACCCCACCCACACAAACACTCAGGCACCCATACAGATACTCAGACAACCAATCAATAACTCATATAGACACTTATGTAGTTATTCACAAACCCATGCAGTTGCTTACACACCAACAGACAGACAGACAGACAGACACCGAGATTCACACAGTTTAGTCACTAACCCATGCATTCAGTAAGATATGTTTAAGCACTCACTTATAGAGTCAGTCAGGCACCTAGTAAAACATCCATTCAGACACTTACACACCCACTGATTCTTCAATATGCCTTTCCCTATATATATTAAACATATTTAAACTTTACAGAAACACACAGTCACTGGATGGTGTCATCTGTGATGTCATCAGTGATGTCATTTGAGATGTTATCAGTGATGTCATTGACCATGTCATGAGTGATGTAATATGTGACGTCATCAGCAGTGCATTGCGGGGGCGTGAGTTACAGTTAGCTGAACTAACTATAACGGGGGAATTTCTATGGTTTTGTATGAGTGCAATGTACAACTAACTATAACTTTCCCTAAAACCTATGGTTTTTTTCAGTGAATATATATATATGTATATATATATATCTATATATCTATATATATTGCTGTTCCGATATACATTACTGTTCTTCAGTGGAACTGTCAAACAAGACCCCAAAAAATTATTGGCAAAGCCAGAAGGTTCCCAAGACTCTATTAAACAATGGGGTTACCCAGTAACATGTAGAACCTGGGGACTATATCGTTAAACGAACAGTGGTTCTGCCACAACACACTTTGCGCAATTATTTTTTCTTTCTTTCCCCGAGATATCGTAGGATTACATTAAATGTCCTTCACACAATTGGCCCAAACATGTATTTGAAACTAAACAAATTAATCATAATTTTGATATCAAATTTAAAGTTTATAGATTGTAAAAAATCTTATGTTTCTTCCAAAACACGACATATCATATACAAATTCAAAATGACACACAGGGCATATACATAAACTAAATAGACCATAGATAAACCGACATTGTGCATCTATCACCACACATTACAATACATGCATGAATATTTACATTACAAACAATTACATATAAATAGAGCGTGACACCAAAATGTCTCAAAATGACCTAAGGATATACTCCTTTTAATTGTAATGGCCAGAATGGACTAACGCTTCTTTAATTGAGCGTCGACGTTTCAACCCTTCTAATATCATGAGAAGTCTGTGTATGCCTTTCAGAGTCCCTCAAGGGATTTCACAAATAGAGAAGACTTCTTATTGGGGCTCATTAGTAGCTCCCACACGAGTAGAAACCAATCTTTTTAATGGAATGGGCGGGCACACCATGCTCCAGCGCCACCTCTGGCATCAAGCGCCAAGAGACAACCGATGGTTCAACAATTCAATAAGAGGCAGTAGGACTCCTGTATTAAGTTCATTCATGTAGCAAAAAATGCTAGAAATCAGCAGAAATCTCCGTCAGCGCGGAGTCACCTCTTCTATTCTTAATGGCGATTTCACCAACGGATCCCCGTTTGGAGTAAATCTAGGATTTCAGAAAAACGGCTTGCACACAGCGTAACCGCAGCGCGTCTTCTCGAATTGAGAAGACGCGCTGCGGTTACGCTCCATGAATGGACTTAATACAGGAGTCATACTGCCTCTCATTGAATTGTTGAACCATCGGTTGTCTCTTGGCACTTGATGCCATAAGTGGCGCAGGAGCACAGTGAGCCCCAATAAGAAGTCTTCTCTATTTGTGGAATCCCTTGAGGGACCCTGAAAGGCATACACAGACTACTAGCTTTCTTTTTCCCGATGAAGACCCATTGAGATGTTTATGAATTCTCACGATATTAGAAGGGTCGAAACTTAATTAAAGAAGCGTTAGTCCATTCTGGCCATTACAATTAAAAGGAGTATATCCTAGGTCATTTTAAGACATTTTGGTGTCACGCTCTATTTATATGTAATTTTTGTAATGTAAATATTCATGTATGTATTGTAATGTGTGGTGATAGATGCACAATGACATTTTATCTATAGTCTAGTTAGTTTGTCATTTTGAATTTGTATATGATATGTCGTCTTTTTGAAGAAACATAGGATTTATTGCAATCTACAAACTTTAAATTTGATATTAAATTATGACTAATTTGTTTAGTTTCGAACATATGTTTGGACCAATTGTCCTAAGGACATTTAATGGTTCCAAAGCCTCAGCAGATTAGCTTTGCCAATTCTTGTTTTACTACTACTTGTGCTCAGCACTTGCAGGACCTGGGCCGCCGTCTTCCATCCCAAGTACTGCCCACCCCACTAACTGTCCTTTGTCTGTGACTTAGTATGTGGAGCAGAGGCAGGTTGCCAGGGGGCTGCCTGGGTGCCACAGCACTTTCACCGTCTCGTCTACTCGGGTGTGTGGGTAGCAAGCCCAGGCCAACTCACTAGCTGCTCCTGACAAACCTGGACCGAGTACTGGCTCAGGTGGACAGTGCTTCTCTGCTGGGTTATGGGTTGGTAAGCATGCTGCTGGAAACTGACGATTAGTTCTTCCGATGACAAAAACAACTAACACATGTGTAAATAGACTGTACTGTGCAGGTGTGAACCATTTCAAGCATTTTGAGCAGGTAACATCACCCATTCTGTGCAGACAAATGCCTTGGTGGGCACAGGCCGCCAGGCAGAAGAGACAGCCGGCTCAGAATGAGGCCTGTTTTTGTTTTACGGATTGGAGCAGCAGGATTTTGAATATGCCCACATAATGACTCACACTAAAATTGAATAATAGTGTATAGACTGCTAAGAAATTGTTTGAATCCTTAATTCATTACTTTTATGTTATGAATATCTATACAGTTTTTTAACCTTTTGCAAAAATTAAAAACATATTTCAGTATGCATTATGTTTAACACATTCAAACCTAATTTTAAAAAAGCACTGCAGTAAAAAATGTCTATATTCTTTATCTCTTTTAAGGGTGACAAGTCTGTGAGGGTTATGCGTTCATTGCTGGCAGCACAGCAGACCTTTGTTGATCGATTGGTAATTCTGATGAAGGCGGTGCAGCGGGAAAGTGGCAAAAGCAAAAAGAAGGTAATATGAAGCATTGAACATCCTCCCTGTTCTTAATCTCTTTCCTCCTCTCTTTTTTTAGGTCAGGCAGGTTGTTGTATCTTAGATCTCACATGAACAAAAGCACCAAAAGAGCCCTTGAGTCAGTCCTCTCCAGCCATTTCTTCTTTGAAGTGTCTTTCACGTTTGGATTAGCCCACAGGAGATTGGTCAAAGAATGTAGTTCTGTCTGGCATTGCAGCTTCTTTTATTTTTTGGCTGCCTCTTTCTGGAAGGGGATATGTCATGTTAGTTAAAGCCAGGCTGCTGCTGAGTAACACTGCCAATGTGTGTTTGAAGTGAGGTTGGTTTCCTTGGGTTTGGCTCCCTCAATCCCATTTTCAGACGGCTGTAACCACATGGACACCTGTTATGTGCTACACTGCTTAAGGGTCCACCTCTGCTACAGAGTAGCAGCTTGGTTGGAAGAGTCTTGGTGAATTGTTTCATCCAGGGAGAACAACTCCCTTGAGGAAAAGCTGGAGAGTTTTGTGTGTGAAGCTCTTTCCTAGACCACATTTTAAGTTGGCCATCACCTAGTCCAATGCAACCCATTCACAGACACGCCTGTATGCCCCCACCCAGGGCTGATCTTCAGACATGACGCGCGAGGATGCTTATTGGCCTTCTCATAGGACTCGAGGAACAGATGTGGTTGCCTATGAGGTTTGCACTATGTTCACATTTAGCCCAAATGGACCTTCATGGACAAATAAAATGCCACTACTCTCTGATATTGATCCACAATGTCACCCACCTACAGCAAAGTTGCTTCCTAGGATTGTGATCGCTCTGGCTTCTATAATGGGACCGTTATAACATCATCGCTGTGGACCACAGCTCTTGAAGATGAAGGCAGGAGTATGGTTATATTCTAAAAAAAGGACTTCTATTAGGACTGCCACTTTACTCAAGGCAGCAAATTCATAGGCATATTTTGGTGGACATCTCCCCTTGTTGTGTAAGTCAAGACGCCAACTTTGCAACAGGTTTATCATGACCTGAACAAGGCCATCCCAAACGGAAAACATACGATCCGGGGAACGCCAATACCATTTCAAACAAGGGGTTATATATTCCCGGTTGGCTTAGCTGTCCTAAAGTGGTCGATTAACTATGGATGTTATTAGTGGACTCCTGAATACGTATTAGCCTTGAAAAAGTCCCTTCAGACGAAACACGTGTCGGCTGTTTTTGTACACACGTGATTATCAAAAGAAGAAAAAATAAAGAAATTCCTGAAATATTCTGTGGACTTGTAATTTGATATACACAAACGTACAGTGGAAACCAGCTTCACTGGTTATACTATTTCTCTTGTGTGCCTCGACAAATGTGTAATAAGTTTGTGGATTCCAAAGGGCCTTTGTGTCATTTGTTGGGTCTGATATGTCCTCCAGAGGCAGAGGAGGGTTTTTTGTCTGAGAGCACCTTAATTATTAGTCAAACAGTGAATTATCAAGGCATTCAGATGATACAATGGATGTGCATGTAAAATTCTAGCTAGCTTCTGCTTGAGTATCTGTGTGGAATGAATTGTGTAAGTTACTACTTTGGAGTAAATCTTCAAGATGTGCCTTCCTACACAAGGGTGACAAGGGTGAACTCAATTCAGTGCACCCGAGATGAATGTGGAAGACCGGTTATTGTAGCCCTGCAGAACACTATTCAATGTGTAATTCATATATAAGAATTGCATTTGGGTTACTAACAATCCCCTACAGGGATCAGTGGCATGTTGAAACAGAAACAAACCTTATTTAGTTATTCACAATATCATGCACACTGTACTAAGAAGAATAAATACTTTTAAGTAAAAAAAATATTGACTATGACGGGGACAATCTGTTTCTCAGTGCATCTAAAACAACTACACAAAATATTATTAAGCCAGCAAAAAGGCATTTTATGACTAACGAGAATAAAAGGAAAATTTCTAGCTTTGTTTAAAATGTCAATCTTCTAGTGACACATAACTTTTGAATTCCCCCAGGCGTCAGACTGGATCTGGAAGATTTTTTGTGAGCAGTACCCCTGCGTGCCAGTAGATGGCGTCGGTGGGCTCCACGTAGTGCCTGCGTCACCTATGTAGCCGCCACCTCAGCGCTCTGACGTCAGTTCTTTTCTTTCTGCGCCACCCAGCACAAATCCGTGAGAAGAGCTACCCCTCTGTCAGTTTTTGACAGGATTTTTGCAATGCTTTGTCATTCTTTTTTTGAGGTTTCCTCCTGGTGTGTCGAGGAATGTCATGGAGGAAGAGAGGTTTTGAACCCTAGGGTGCCTGTCACCGCACCATGTTGGTGACCGACCAACACCTTGTGCGTTTGTGGTGCTTGGAGCATGAATACGACTCTGACTTCTGGAGCATGGCGCAGAAGGATTTGAGGGAGCGGTCTCTGAAGCTGCTAGCGTCCAGGCATTCGACTCCGTCGAAGTCATGGTCCCTGCTATTTGGCTTTAAATGTGTCATTTTTACGCCATTTTAGCATCACCATGAAGTCAGCGCCCTCTCCCCCCCCCCCACTCCGCCCCACTGGTGTTGGAAAGCTATATGAGACATTATCAGGTCGAAACTGGCATCTGGCATATTCAGAGACATTTAAAGGTGAATAATCTGCAGGTAGATAGTGTTCATCTGAAAAACTATTGGCAAGTACATTTTTTCTTCTGTTTTTTAGCATTTGCTCTAGCAGATCCCTATGGTACTTCGTATGGGAATGCTGCTTTTCATTGCTCCTAAATATATTACCCTCCCCAAATCAATGTGTGTAAAATTTGACATAAATTTTTTTTTTTGCACCACTAGTTAAAATTTCTTAATGGCCTTATGAGTTTGGTTCTTTTTTACAGTTTATATTGCCGGTCAGTGCTGTCTACAGTTAAAACTTCATATGATATCTTAGGCAAATTTATACTATTGAAAGAGCCTGTGCCCTTTGTTGTGGACGCTCTAAATCTGACCAACAGTGTGCATCTATGTGTCTGTGACTACCTTATTCAGTAGCAGCAGCAGGTAAAAAAACAATTTGGAATGCAATAGGTCTCACATTTGCGAGAGTTTGAGCTATTGGCATTTTAAATGACAATGCCATATAATTATGTGTTTTGAAAACCAGCACGCAGTGCGTAAACACCCACTTTGTACTTCTAGTCCTTGCTTACGAGAAGCAAGGCTGGCAGTGAAAGAGGTGCACTTACTTCTAGCCTTGCATTACAAATGCTTGTTTATTTTTTATATTTTGTAAAGCACACCAATAAGATAGTAAATAAAACGATTCTCTTGGAGAAAACACCAGTCAATTCAATCACACTCCACTATATCAAATAACAAAAAGTCACTCAATCTAAATCTAAAATGACCCAAGGGGCAATTAAAAATATCTGTTTTATGATACACAAATTGCAACAAGCATATTACAGTAGATAAAATTCATATAATACAGTCTATTTTCATAAAAAACATATCACAAACTGGTTGCAAAACATCACAAATATGAGAGACAACATTCCAGACATCAAATTTCGTCATTAAAACCTGTTGATTTGTAAAACTCAAATTGGAAAAAGTGCAAAATGTCACAAATTGTTTATTGTTTCTCAAATTTAACAGAATTTTAAAAAAGGCGTTGGCGCGTTTCAGTGGTACAGTAATATAAAGCCACCTTCTTCAGGACAATAATATGAGTATCTCTCTTGTGCTACCCGAGTTCTGTTGTTCCTGTGCGTTTAGTGTAATTTGTTCCAGTGAATTGCATGTCATTTTGGGGCATTGTCCGTAACAAGACCAACGATTTCCTGAAATTACGCTGACGTAATTTAAATTCCACCAGGGACTAGCATTGCTATAATTTGAAAAGAAAGGGTTACTCTAATAACACATACTGATTGAGTTCTTACTTCACTGCATGACAAAAATCACCAAATGCTTTCATGCCACCTAGATTTAAGCGTCCCACTGAGGCCTAACTTTTGTTTGCCACTGTATTTAGCGCTCATAAGTTGAAGTTGGGCAAAGGCCATTTGAGAGAACACCTTCTTAGTCATTAAGGACATGCAGAATTTTACCCTTGAAATATGCATTTGCAAATAGATATTAAGGTAGCGTTGTGGAATTTGTGTGTTCGCAAATAAAGAAAGTCCAGCTGTGTTGTGGAATTTCTGCAGACGTAAACTGAGAGGTAGGACCATGTTTGTGAGTGAGTCTACTTGAAAAAGTATGTGTACAATCACAAACTTGTAGGTTTTTAGGGGATATTTAATCCCCCTTACTGTCAGTACCACGTCATGGAAATGCACACCAGCCGATGGGATTGCACTGCTTCTACTATTCAGGGAGTGCAGGTGATCGGGTTTCTACTGGTGGAAGAAGAATATTCTGTGAGTGCATGTTTGCGTCAAATGTACACATGTTACAGGTAACGAGGCAGACCCCATTATGGGAAGATACGAGACTCCCGAAGATAGGGAAACTGAAATGGTTCAAAGATTGAGACACAATTGGAATCTCTAAAGTCGGAGATTTGATAAAGGAAGGCACTTTGATTTTGCGGCAAGAATTCGAACTGGGGGACAGCCAGAGTTATAAGTATATGGAAGTGAAACACACATGGACCACAGAGGGAATAGATATTACAAGCACCCCTGAGTTTGCGCCATTAGAGGGCCGTCTCCTGCATGAGAAGATACCGGAGAAGGCCATTTCCAGGACCTATAAGACCCTTATTAACAATATCCCAGATAACTCAGAGGCCCTGAGGAGACGCTGGAAGACCACCCTGGGTGACCTAGAAGAAATAGACTGGGAGGCTTTCCTAATGTACCCAAGGCTGGTCGCAATCAAATTAAGGCTATGCTTAATTCAACTTAAAATCCTTCACAGGACATATGTGACATGGTCCCGATTGCACTAAATGGGGTGGGCAGAATCCCCTGGCTGCTTCTACTGCATGATAGAAAGCGTCACGTTCATACATACTTTATGGGAATGCATGCACATACAAAGATATTGGGCCAAAATAATGGGAGAGTTAAGTGAGATTTTGGGGTTTCAGTTACCAAAAGACGCCAAATATGTGTTGCTAGGCATATCATCAGACATAGACCTGCCCAGACGTAGTTTTATCATGTGCAATTTGGGGACGGTAGTGGCCAAGAGAGATATAGCCAAGAAATGGGGAGCACCGGAGGTCCCAGCTTTGCAGAAGTAGCGGGTCGGAATGGACATGTACATGGGGGCTGAGCAAGTGACATAAAAAGTGACAGGCTGCCTTCAAACGTTTTTCAAGATCTGGCATCCCAGTCTCCGGTACTACAGGCTATAACTTAATGATGCGCAGGTGGAGTCGCAGACTTTAATCGCACTCTGGGAAAAGGGAAGACCTCCGACCCTCGGTCTAGGTCCACTCTCTCCTCGCAGCTCCACTTCGCCTTCTTTTGCCTCCAGACCCCGACCTCCTCCTTGGGAGGTTCGATGCTGCTGCCCGCTCCTGCTGTCTGCTCCAACTGGGACCAGACTGCCTGCAACCACCGTAACCTTTCAACGCCGTTTTTGTTTCTTTCTTAATTTTTCCCTGTTGTGCCACTGTTATTGTGCTCATCTGTGTCTTGCTCTAATTCCACCACTGTTTTTATTTTCTCATGCCTGCCTGTTCCTTTCACCGCTGCTACCCCTGCGGCCCCTCCCCCCGGAATTCCCCCGCTCCATTCTCTCCTCCCTCCCACCTCCACTACTTAATGGCGGCCACTGCGCGGTCGCATGCAGCGGGCGCGATGCCCCCACGCCAAAGGCAAGCCCATCTGCGCCCTTCCGCGACCCGGCCTGTGCAAGGAACTCTGGACCTCCCACTACCCATCGCTACAACACCACCACCCTTCTAGCACCCAACCCTGGCCGAACAAGACCCATGGCCGGTTCTCCTGCCTTCACTGCCGCCAGACCCTCACCGCCACCCCGGCCTCCAACACCGCGACACCCTAAAATGCATCCTCCTCAACGTACGCTCCGTACACAAACACACCATGGAAATCTGGAACCTACTCGATTCTCTCACGCCCAACATTGGTCCAGAGACCTGGACCAATGCATCCTCCATCCTCGACATCAGCACCGCCATCCCCGACGGATACAAGATCCAGAGGAAAGACTGCCCCAACCACCCAGGAGGGGGCCTCGCCATCGCCCACAAGAGCACCCTCTGCCTCACCACCTCCAGCGAAACGTTCCCCTCCGCCGAACACTTGCACTTCCAGATCCAGACCACCCACAAAGCCACACTCCGAGGAACCCTCGTCCACAGACCCCCCTGCCCCCCCGAAGACCCTTCGCCACCACCATCACCGACTTCATCGCACCCCACGCCATCGCCTCAACAAACTATATACTCATCGGAGTCCTGAACTTCCACCTCGACAACCCCAGCGACCCCAACTCCACTATCCTTTGTGACAACCTCGCCAGCATCGGACTTAAACAACTCGTCAACACACCGACCCACAGAGCAGGACACACCCTCGACCCCATCTTTGCGGCAGGAAACAGCGTCCAACAGCCGCCATGGACCGACCACCACTGCGTACACTTCGCCATCAACAAACCCAAGGCACCCACACCAGCCACACGCCCACCTCGAAGGAACTGGAGCAAGGTTACCGATGAGCAACTTAACTCCACTCTCACCCGAGACAACCACAGCTGGGCACCCGACGCAAACAACACAGCCAGAGAACTCCACACGTGGATCTCCAACTGCGCAGATGAGCTTGCCCCGCTACGCAACCCTGACAGACAATGCCCCTGGAAAGCCGCTTGGTTCACCACCGCTCTCCAAGAAGCCAGACGCACCTGCAGACGTCTAGAGAAGAACTGGAGAGACACCAAGACACCCTAAAACCACACCACTTACAAGGACACCATGACGGACTACCACAACCAGATCTGAGCCACCAAGAGGAACTTCTTCCACAACAAAATCCTGGCCATCTCCACCAACTCCAAGGAACTTTTCAGTGTCATTCAAGAATTCACCAACCCACGCAGTGAAGCCATAGACATCACCCCATCCCAAAACCTCTGCGACAAGCTTGGAACCTATTTCCACCTCAAGATCAAAAACCTCTACAACAACTTCATCGACCAGGCACCACAGACGGCCCCCGCCCCCCAGAAACACCAGCCAGCCCACCATCTCCAACTGGACACCAATAACGGCCAAAGACACCTCCACCACCATGAAAAGCATTGTTAGAATCTGGGTTCTCTGGTTGGCACAGGTAGGTACTTGTGACAAGCGGGAACCTTTCCTCTAGTCAAGGTAAGGGGTTACACTCCTAAAATAACCCCCGCTCACCCTCTAGGTAGCTTGGCGCGAGCAGACAAGGCTTATCTCAGAGCGTTATAGGTTAAGCATTTGTGAACACATACAGTAACCAAGTGACAACACTAAAGATGGACACCACACAGGTTTTTATATTAAAAATAAGGATTTTTTATATAGAGCTACCACAAGACCATTAAACCACAAAAATACACAATACTGTTACTTGAGATGGTAGAAGTTTGCTTAGTTCTCTTAAGTTCTTAAATGCGACACTTTAAGTCAATGTACCTTAGATGCGACACGCAGGGCAACAAAAGTGTTGCAACGATGCTGATGCGATGAAGGTTTTGGTGCAAAGAAATAAAGACGTGAAGATCTTCCAGATGCGTTAGGCTTCTCCGATGTTGCGAGAAGACTCGACGCGTCGGCTGCAGCGGCGTCACCCCTTTACGCGATGCGACGACAGCGGCCTTGGCAGCAGCACTCTTCTCTGATGTTTGCGAGACGCTTCCACTTGATGCGATGCTGCAGCGGCGTCACCCCTTTACGCGATGCGACGACAGCAGCTCCGACGGCGGCACACTTCTTCGTGGATGCGAGGCGCTTTTCTTGATGCGGTGCAATGCAACAACTACGATGGCTGCGATGGCGACACGCTTCTTCCTCGATGCGAGACTCTTCTCTTGATGCGGTGCAATGCGTCAGCTACGATGGCTGCGATGGCGACACGCTTCTTCGGCGTTGCGAGACACTTCCGGAATGATGCGAGACGCTTCCGCTCGATGCGATGCTGCAGCGGCAACACCCTTTGCGAGATGCGACGGCAACAGCTCCGACGGCGGCACGCTTCTCCTCGAGTCGTGCTTCCAGCTCCTTGCGACACGCAGTCCCTCAGAAGGCCCTACAACAGCAGCAGGCACTTCCAAAAGACTCTGGGGAGCTGGGGGTGAAGTCCACTGGTCCTGGGACTTCGTTCAGGGGGCAAGCTCAGCACAAGCCCTTGGAGATCTTTTAAGCACAAGTTGAATTAAAATCTTTGTAGTCTTTTCTCCTCTCCTTTCAGCAGCAAGGCAACCACTGCAGGCCAATCCCCCAGGTCAGGGACAGTACTCCTCCTTACAGCTTTCCCAGTTCCTTCTCCTCAGGCAGAGGTTCTTCTTGTCAAGCAGGATCTAACTTCTTGGGAGCAGGGTCCCAATACTTATACCCCTAATTCCTTTGTTCCTCTGGGGTAGAGGGGCCTTTGCCCAGTCCAAACCAGTTCTTGAGCACTTTGTTGACATGACTCTGCCTTTCTATTCAGAGTGCAGGGCAAAGACATCAGCCGCTCCACAGGAGGTGGAGCCAGAATTGTGGTGGCAGGTCACAGCCCTATTCAGAGTCCAGGTGCACTCCTCCCACCCATCTGGATGTCAATCTCTCTATTCACCACCAGGCTACCTAGCCCTGCCCCTCTGGGTTTGCCCAGCCCTGTCACTCACACAAACCAGACAGGCAGATACACATCATAGCAGAGGCGGGCTGAAATGGTTAGGCAAGCAAATACCAACTTTCTAAAAGTGGTATTTGCAAACACAGAATATTAAAATAAACTTTACTAAAATATGTATTTTATTATTCTGAGTTCAGGCATACTAAACTCGATTTTCTACCATGTTCCCTGGGTCTGTTAGGATCATAGGCTGTAACAATTCTAACAGCCCATTCTGGCCTATGGGAACAGGTAGCCTTACAATAGTGAAAAACGAAAATGGCTGTAATTCACTATTAGGACATGCCACACACATCAGGGCTTGTCCTACCTTATTGCTTACAATGCACCCTGCCCTACCATAGGGGTGACTAATATGAAGTTAAGGGAAGGTTTAGGGACTGGGAAGTGGGTGCACTTGCCCAGTCAGCATGACAGTACCAGACTGCACGCAGGTTCTGCAATGGCAGACCTTAGATACATTTTACTAGGCCGCTTCTGTGGGTGGCACAACCATTGCTGCAAGCCCACCAGCAGCATTTGTATTTACAAGCCCTGGGCACTCTTGGTGCACTTTACTGGGGTCTGACAGTAAACCAAATAAGCCAATCATGGAATCCAACCAACATATACATTTTACATAGGGAGAGCATATGCACTTTAGGACTGAACAGCAGTGGTAAAGTGCCCAGAGTCATAGAATAGCCAACAACAGGTCAGAAAAAGTACCGGTGGGAGGCGAAAAGTTTAGGGACCATCCGGCCAAAAGGTCCAGGTCCAACAAGCATCCACTCGGGGGCCCCCACCGACCCCTGCCCCCCTCACATCTACCACAGAGCCGCGGCCGCCATCGCACCTGAACTACAATGCACCATCAACGCCACCTTCAAAACAGGCATCTTCCCAGACGACTGGAAGCGCGCAGAAGTCAGACCCCTGCTCAAGAAGCCCACAGCGGACCCCACCGACCTCAAGAACTATCAGCCCATCTCGCTCCTCCCCTTCGCAGCCAAAGTTGCAGAGAAAACAGTCAACAGGAAACTGACACAATTCATTGAAATGAACGCCGTCCTCGACCCATTCCTATCCCAATCCGGATTCCGAAGCAACCACAGCACAGAGACCGCCCTACTCGCCGCCACAGACGACATCTTCACCCTCCTGGACCAAGGCCACTCCACAGCCCTCATCCTACTCGACCTATCAGCGGCCTTCAACACCGTCTCCCACCGCACACTAGTCGCCAAATTACACGACGCAGGCATACAAAGAACAGCCCTGGACTGGATCCGATCATTCCTCACCGGAAGAAGCCAAAGGATCAGACTCCCATGCTTCCTCTCCAACCCCAAGAAAATCACCTGCGGAGTCCCACAGGGTTCATCCCTGAACCCCATCCTCTTCAACATCTACATGGCCCCCCTCGCAGCCATCGTCCGGCAACACGGCCTCAACATCGTATCCTACGCCTATGACACCCAGCTCATCCTCTCCTACACCAAAGACCCCACCACTTCCAAACTCAACTTCCAGAAAGAAATGCAAGACGTCACAGTCTGGATGACCAACAGCTGCCTGAAGCTCAACACCTAGAAGACAGAAGTCCTCGTCCTCGGTACCACCCCTTCTGCATGGGACAGCACCTGGTGGCCGACTGCCCTCGGAAGCCCACCTACCCCCTCAGACCACGCCAAGAACCTCGGCATCGTACTAGACTTATCACTCAACATGAACCGAAAGGTCAACGCAGTCACCTTCAGCTGCTTCAACACCCTCCGCATCCTCCGCAAGACCTTCAAGTGGATCCCTCCTGAGTCAAGGAAAACAGTCACCCATGCACTCATCACCAGCAGACTGGACTATGGAAACGCACTCTACGCCGCCATCAACAAGTCCCTACTCCGCAAACTCCAGACAATACAGAACGCCGCCGCCATAGTCGTCCTCGGCATCCCCCAACATGAACACATCAGCCAACACCTACGAAGTCTCCTCTGGCTCCCCGTGGAGAAAAGAGTCACTTTCAAAATCCTCACTCATGCCTACAAATGCCTACAGAACAACAGACCCAAATACCTCAACGACAGAATCAACTTCCACGTACCCAAAAGAAACCTCCGATCTTCCATCCTCGCACTGGCTGAAACCCCGCGCATCCGCGGAGCCAGGGCAGGCGGAAAATCCGTCTCTCACATTGCAGCCAAGACCTGGAACGAGCTACCGGCAGATATCAGACGGGCCCCCTCCTTGAACACCTTCAGGAAGACCCTCAAGACCTGGCTCTTCGGCTAAACATATCAGCGGGCCTTTCTCCTCCCTTACCCCCAGCGCCTTGAGACCCTCACGGGTGAGTAGCGCGCTTACAATTCCCTGATTGATTGATTGATTGATTGATTTGGCCTGAATTTGCTTGCAACAGTGGGGAGGAGGGAAGACATCCCCAACGAGAGTCCAGTGCCATGAATCCAAACAGAAGCAAATAGATGCTGCTGGAAATGGGAAATCTCGGTAAGCAGATGAGATGTTTGCCATCCTGTGAAAATGTATATGCCAAATGTGAACTTGCTGTATATTGATAATAATGAAAATGTTTCAATAAAAATATTCACCCCAAAAATGTACACACGTTACCTTTTCCTCCTAATGTACATTTTCGTTTTGATAACTTTATTTCGGTCGAAGACCATAAAAGTGCGGATAAAATACATACATACATGGCACATCCAAAAAAATAATAAAAATAAATAAATTTCTTTAAAAGGTGAATTAAACATTGAGTTATCAAAGCTATTTCAATAATTTAAAATGATTTGAGACTTAACCTACGGCGCCACATGTCATAGAGAAAGCGAGAAACAGCAAATACAATAGGCGGAGAAGTGTCATGCTTGAGGACTCTACACGCCTGTACACAATGCCTAAAACCCAAGTTTCTACAAATTGGAATGAGCCAATATTTACGTATGTTACTGTATGCTGGACAAAAGAATAGGACATGGTTAACATCTTCTCTAACATAATTACATAATGGGCAATTTTCGTTTTCAGTTTTTGCCCATCTCGAGGTGAATGATCTAATGGGTAGAGAGCCATGCCTTAATTGAACATATAATTTCCTCGCAAGAGGGGGTTGGATTTCATCCAAAAATTTCTCCCACCCCCTTTCTGATTTAAATGCGAGGAACTCAATAGAAAGCCTGCCATAAGAAGTTGAGCTTTGTAAAGCATGCCGATTGTGTTGTCTCACCATATTTAACAACTGAGCTCTAGATATCCTCGGGCAGCTCAACTCAGGGGACCCCCATAGTTGAGACAGACCTATTTTTAAAGAGAGGGCCTTGATCTGGGAAAGCCAGGGAATGTTTTTGCTTTTTAACTGTTCCCAGGTCTCCCGGAATTCAGCTCTAAAGGATACCAACTCAGGTACTGACCAGAGCCTCCTCCAATAAAGCAAGGGGCGCACGTCTGCCAAGTTTTCAATGGACTTCAAACCCAGGTCCATTCGCAATGGGATAAGAGGTGTACCTATCGGTAGTCCCACCAAATTTCTCATAAAGGCCTGTTCAACCCTCACGAGACTTGATACATTCATGTGACCCCAAAGTTCGGCACCGTACAGAGATGCAGTCCGAGCCTGCAGGCTATAAATCTCAAGGGCGGGCGCAACCGGTTTAGATTTCGATGCTCTCGGGAACTTGCCAATACCGCCAGATATTTGTGAAAGTCGAAGGGCAGATTTATCAATCTGGTGGACCCAGCCAAAATCCTCCATCAGCATAATCCCAAGGTATACAAAGGTTTTAACTCGCTCCAATGGGACATTATTCAAAAGAGGGTTCGGGCGCGTGCTCCTCGGGGGATTGAAGATCATAAACTTGGTCTTATCCATATTGATCTCCAAACCCCGCGAGGCGCAGAAGCTCACGAAACCATCCAGGACACGCTGGATACCCGAAGAAGTTTGAGACAACAACAGAGTGTCATCCGCGAACATCAAAGCTGGTACACGGCCGGACGTCAACCAAGGGGCAACGCTATCCTTGACTTCATTTAGGGTATCGACAGGACCATTTATGAACAGACTAAAAAGAGTAGGGGCCAAGACACACCCCTGCCGGACGCCCCTGGCAACAGGGAAACGATCCGAAAGGGTCCCGTGTCTCCCACACCTGACCTGTGCATAATTTCCATCATGCAAACGGGACAAGATCTCAAGCAGATAGGGCGGGAGGCCCAAGTCTGCCAATATCACCCACAATTTTTCCCTAGGGACCAAATTGAAGGCGGCCCGCAGGTCCACAAAAACTAGGTAGAGGCTGCCATCCTCGACCTTTGTGGTTTTCCAAAAAAGGACCTGGAGCCGAAAGATTTGGTCCAAGGTTGAGATTCCGGACCTGAATCCAGCCCGGAGAGTGGACAATATTTCCTGTTCCTCCATCCATGCTTGAATCCTGTCCAAAATAATTCTGCCCATTAGTTTTTGTGTTGTATCAAGCAGGCTAATTGGCCTATAGTTTGAAGGCGTAAGTGGGCAGCCTTTTTTGTAGATAGGGACAATCTCGGCCCCCAGCCAAGTGTCCGGTGGGTCAGACCCCTTGAGGATCGCGTTGAATAGGATGACAAGGTAAGGCGCCCATATTTTCGGCTGGGCTCGAAACAAATCCCCCGGCAATTTATCAAGGCCGGGAGCTTTGTTAGGAAGCAATCTAGCTATAGCAGATTCTACCTCCTTCAGGGTGATACTCACTGGGAGGTCAGGCGAATGCACACACAATCCGGGGCCTCCGCCCGAGGCCCCCGTCAGTCGATACTCGTGACGGGGGTCTGGGGCAGGGGGCCGGACATGTGTCGCAATTCCCTCCTGGCTAGATCCAGAAGTTAGACTTAAACCCAGCCAAGATGGGTCATCGTGCTCCAAGCATGCATATAGAGCCCCAAAATGAGCCTCCCACACTGGGGGCGCAATATTTGGGATGGTGGCTTGCCCTCCCCCCTCAGAGCCTGAACTAACAATAGCCCAGAACGACTTAGCGTCCCCAGTCAGGAGCGCATTTCTCAACTCTCCCCACCTAGCTTCCTCCCAGTCCCTCTTAGCTCCCTCAATGGTCTTTTTATAGTGCGAGCGAGATAGTCTAATTTTTAAGCTATCCTTGGCTTTGATTGCAATGAGGAGATCTTTCTTGGCTTTCCTGCAGGTGCCATTGAACCAGGGGTGTGGCTTAGCCCCACCTCGTCTAGGTCTGAATAGTGGGCAAAAAGCATCCCCCAACACACTGGCCAGCTGGCTATGGATTTTTACAGCATGACCATTTGGTGGCAGGTCAGCCATCGCAAGTAACCATGGTATAGCGAGCTGGTATATTTCACCCATCTTAGTCGGTGAATTCTGCAAGTGGGGCCAATTGACCCTACGACGGTTGTTCGAGACCATGAGTGGCATGTTCTTATTGGAGGTGAGACCGGCTTCAGGGTTAGTCAGCCCAAAGCTCCCAGGGTTAAGAGTTAGAACAAGGGCGTTGTGGTCACTGTCGTGTCTCGGATACACTCTAAGTTCTAGAAGCTTGTCCCAATGTTTTGCTTCCAACATAATATAATCAATAATAGATGTTTGTGCTACCCTATTAAATGTGGGATTTCCCGGACGATCAGGGTCCAATCTCCCATTACACGCCCGCAAGGACGTAGCAGGCGAGAATGATTTTATTTGGAGAACCAACCGAGTCCATGCCTTAACAGGAGGGATCTTTGGTTCCGGGATACACCAGAGTGAATCTTCATCGTCCTGTTCATCTCAATCAGGGTTAACCAAGGGCTCAAATTGGCAATTAAAGTCCCCACCGACTATTAGTATAACTGAGGAGTCAAGTGTCTGGATAAAGAGATCTAATACTTTAATCGTATCAGACTCCTGCCCATGCCTAACTGGTCGCGAATAGATATTAATTATGGCTATTTTTGGTGAATTCAGGGGTGTCAATAACACACATTGGACATCGGGGGAGTTAGTTGGTATTTGGGTAGCTTTGACGCCCAAATTGGTGCCTATCCAAATTGACAGGCCACCGGATGGGCGGCCTCTACCACTAGATACTGCCAGGGTATGGAATGTTGCATAGCCTGGACTTGCACTCTCCTCTAATGCCCAAGTTTCCTGAATCAGGCAGATGTCGTGTACTGCCATAAAAGAGCCCCAACCAGGATTAGATAGTTTATTTTTTAAACCAACAACGTTCCACGAAAGGATTTTTATGGTACCATCGGCTACGGCACCGGTGACTTTTGGAATTCCTGTTGCCATGGTGGGGAGGCTAACACTAGTAGGAAACTGTAGATGGACTTTCTTCTCTATTTCTTCTATACAGGGTGCTTCCCCTCCTGCAACAGAGACTCCTCGCGGGAACCCCGCATCCCCTGCATCCCCCGCGGCACGCCTTGCCACCCTACCCGCACCACCAGGGGGTGTGGTCACTGCATGGGTGAGGGTTTTAGTACTTCCCTCCAATATAATTGCGAAGGTAGATGTTTCACTGGTGTTATTCAAGGGTAACTCCTTATCGTGCGGGCGTCAATCGACCTGATTCAGTACACTAAACCTATTTCTGTGTACAAAAGAATGCAGCGGGGAATTATAGACGTTTACGTCTACCCAGCTTGCTTGCCCCTGATGCTCTCTAGAAGGACAGCCATTACGGCCCTCATCGTATTTAGCTCTTTTAAAATAAGCTGATCTCAAAGGAGGGACAGGATAGAAGTATGACAGGTGAAGGGTGAGGATTTGGGTGTTTAAACTAGAGGGGGACAAACCGCAGATGTACTCTACGGCAGCGGTATCCCTAAAGTTTATGACCACACAGTTCCCTACTATAGTTTTGGGACCCTTCCCAATCCAGTCTATATGTCTTACAGACAGGATTTCCCCAGATATGTAGGAAGGGAGAGGTCTATTTACATTTAGCCACTGCACACACTTGTTTTTTAACTCAATATGGGTTTCGTTTTTCCCCTGGGATAGAGGTGGTACCCCTGATAGAACTACAACGTATGGTAAAGACTCTGGGGGGAGGTTAATAATTTGCAACTCCGATGGTGTACCTATAGAGAATGGATTTAAATTTGATGGAGCTGAGACACTGGAGGGCCCCCTTTCCAGACCATATCTTTCACATTCTGTCTTTTCTTCGCTGGAAGTGGCTTTTGGGATTTCAGAGGCCAAGGCCGGGATTGCAGCTACATGGGAACCGTCAGCAACTATAAATGTACTTAAAGAAGGACTAACTGTTTTCGTAGCTGGCTCATTGGTGATCAGTCGTATATCTTTGTTCCCTATAACACTGTCAGCTACAGAGGCAATCTCAGGTTGGGGAGCACTACAACCTACTCCACTAGAGGCAGAATTCCCGTATGGAATCGTAGGGGACATTTTTCCCAGGCCCTTATTATTGAGGGTAGAAACTAGTCTATCAATCCTAGATGCCAGGGATTTAATATGGTTACCAATAGTCTGTTCTAAGAGAATCTGAAAATCGGCTATTAAGCTAGTGACCCAGAGCGGGGCTATTATATTTGCTGGGGAGGAGGCGGTGGTGGTTAGTACAGAATCGCACTTAAGGCATATATTTTTATTCGACTTCTTAACGAGTCTCCTCTTCTTACCTCGGGGGCCCGGGTTTTTTTTTGCAGTAGTGTTTGGGGGAGGTGGGAGCAAACTTGGGGGTATATGGCTAGCTAAAATATCTGAAGGAACCTGGGCACAGGGTAAGTCAGCAAATGATGACGTAAGAAAGGAGCTTACGTCAGGAGGATTTGTTATAGTTATTGGATAATCCCCGACCTGCTCTACCAAAGGTGCCACAGGAGTGATAGACAACCTTTGCTCTTTATTTTCAATAGCATTTACCACTACCCCAATGGTTTTTTGTAGCATCTTATCGATAGCCGTGAGCGAGGGGAGGGGTGGTGCCGTTGCCGCCTGTTGCCTTGTCACTGGGCGGGGAATTGGAGTCTTTTGATATTTACCCATTATGGGGCTTGGCTACAGGGTAAATCGTATTCTACAAATCCTTAGTTCTAAGGTCCAGGGAACAAAATAAAAGTCAAAAGCAACAGTACCTTATAACAGATTACCAGGCCATCAAGGGTAGCTACTAACAATGTTAAGGGGGTAGCCCGACCCGGCCTCCTCCGGCCCCTGACGGGCAAGGACGGGCCCGCCCTTGGCCCGGGCTTCGCCCGGGCGCTGCCCGCGCGCGTCCCGCGCTGCGGGGCACCTGTAGGCCTTTTGTGGGTCCCAGGCACTGCCAGATGCCGTCACCGGCGAGCGCCCGGGGCTTGGAATGCTGGGGGATGTAGTTACGGTGGCCGTTCCCCTCACGGCGGCGATGGTACTACGCTGTGGTATAGTGTCCCCCAACGATGGCCGTTGCCCTCACGGCAGGTAAGAAATTCAGTTTTGTGGCTCCCGGTCTCGGAAAGCGCGTCCCGCGCTGCGGGGCACCTGGAGGCCTTTTGTGTGTCCCAGGCGCTGCCAGATGCCGTCACCGGCGAGCGCCCGGGGCTTGGAATGCTGGGGGATGTAGTTACGGTGGCCGTTCCCCTCACGGCGGCGATGGTACTACGCTGTGGTATAGTGTCCCCCAACGATGGCCGTTGCCCTCACGGCAGGTAAGAAATTCAGTTTTGTGACTCCCGGTCTCAGAAAGCGCGTCCCGCGCTGCGGGGCACCTGGAGGCCTTTTGTGTGTCCCAGGCGCTGCCAGATGCCGTCACCGGCGAGCGCCCGGGGCTTGGAATGCTGGGGGATGTAGTTACGGTGGCCGTTCCCCTCACGGCGGCGATGGTACTACGCTGTGGTATAGTGTCCCCCAACGATGGCCGTTGTCCTCACGGCAGGTAAGAAAATCAGTTTTATGACTCCCGATCTCGGAAAGCGCGTACATTTTACACATTCAAGTTCTGGAGTTCTGCTCCCAGTGTCTCTTTACAGGAGTACTCTTGTGATTGTGAATCTCATGAAAGTCGGTATTGTGCTTAGAATATATGTATAGTCCAAGGGAACACATTTCCGACTTTGAAACCGAAGGCACTCGCAACCATTGACCTCCGTTCTGCCCCAAGCCACCCACAACCCCCCAAGTTCAGACCTTGATTGCCCTGTAGCGGCTTCAGAGGGATTGTATGTATTTGTGAAGAGGAAATCTTGCTACTGTAAACTTTGTTTAATAGGGAGAGGATATACCCAGCTGGTCTTCAGCTCTGGCTACAAACAGCATTAGTGATTAGGTCACTTAATGACATCAATGGTTCAAAAATACAATTGGAAGCCTAGCAAGAGAGTTCTTTGGAGAAGCCCCCATCAGCAGTTGGGTTTCATGTATTGTTGATGTTTTGTCATTGTTTGAATGGGATGTCGTTAAAGTCATGGTACTCTGTGGTTAGGAATATTTTAGAATTTGAGTTCCTATAACATTTCTGTAACTAGACATCACGTCCTTTTGTTAGACTGCAGATGCTGCATTACGTGTAACTTGTATTTGAGAAACATTGTTTCTTTAATATGTTCACTTTGCTAACTTCACAACATTTTATTTGACTTTTCATTGGAAATGCATCCCGTCTGAATGGCTCAGCCTTTTATGAAGAGAAAAACTGTTCACTAATCCTCCTCGCACCCTCATTTGTTCATTATATGCGGTCATGAGAACTTTTTGGATTTACGGCTGTTTTTTGATTATGAAGTACAAATTGTGTTCGCGCGCACACACAGCTATATATATATATATATATATATATATATATATATATGTATATATATTCACTGAAAAAACCATAGGTTTCAGAGACGTTATAGTTAGTTGGACATTTGACTCATATAAAATCAGACAAATTTGCCTGTTAGAGTTAGTTGAGCTAACTATAACTTGAGCGCCCGCAATGCACTGGTGATGACGAAACCTATTACATCACTCATGACATGGTCAGTGACTTCACTCATGACATCACTGATGACATCTCAAATGACATCACTGATGACATCATCCACGTGATAGTCTGACACACCTCCTCACCCTCTAATATAACCTTTGATACACGTACTCTAAAATACAGACTACCATTTTCGAAACCATAGACACACCAATACCAGATACTAGATACCCATCCACTGATTCCTATCTATATATTATAAGCTAGACGTACACTCATAGTCACTCATACATGCTGTCACTCATCATTATATCAGTATAATATCCACTCATACGCCCATACATACATTCACACAATGTTACTGATTCATACAGTTACTCACACATCTACTCAGTCATGCAAAAATCAATCACACCCATGTACTCACCTATGCAGATATATACACACCACCTGACTTATTTATACACACACCACCTTCCTTATTTATATAGATACTAACACATACTTACTCTCTTATACAATCACTAATACAAGTACACATTCATGTATGTAGACACTCTTGCAATCACTCTCTCACGTATAGTCAATAATACACCCCAACACTCACATATAATGTCTAAAAACATATATAGTTAGTCACGTATATACAACTGAGATATCAATTCACTAATCAACACAGCTGTACCCCAGTCAGCTACCCATACAGCCCTTCCGAGATGCACTTTTGAATGTATACAACCAGTGAATCAGCTATTCAGACATGTATGCACAGTCAGACACCCCCACCCACCCACAGACACTCAGACACCCATACAGATACTCATACAATCAATCAATAACCCATATAGACACTGATGTAGCTACTCACCAACCCATGCACCTGCTTACACACCAACTGAGAGACTAATGAATGAATGAATTAAATCTTGTCATGCGCAAAACTTTGCCCAATGGGCGTCAAGGCGCCTAAGTCAAAAACACATAGTCCAGCTTATCAATCGAGAACAGCGAACTTTTATTCATACGCTTTGGTAAAATACCAGGTTTTAAGGGCCTTTTTGAACAAATCCAAAGAAGGGAGAGTCTTAACCTCAATTGGAAGAGAGTTCCAAAGCTTAGGGGCAACCACAGAGAAAGCTCTCGCTCCCCATCTGGCTAATCTAGTGCGTGGAACTACAAGTTGAAATAATCCAGCAGACCGAAGGGTTCTGGAAGGGCAGTAGCGAGTAAGCAAAGAGCCAAGTGCATTTTCGGTGTCAGCCACAAGAGCCCTGTAGGTGAGACATAGAATCTTAAAAGAGATTCTATATTGGACAGGAAGCCAGTGAAGATCTCTTCTAGCAACTGTAGCCGAAGATGCCAGAGAGAGGGCAAGAACAAAACGTGCATCAGCATTCTGCACAATTTGCAATCTATGGATCAAGCATTTGTTGGATTCAGCATATAAGGAGTTACAGTAATCAAGCCTGGAGCCTATAAGAGCCACTGCAATCTGCTTCCACGCCTTCAAAGAAAGATAGCTACGAATCCTATTTAGGGTTCTAATAACACCCCAACATGTGGCCACGGTCCTGTTTATTTGGAGCGTCATGGAAAGTGAGGTGTCAAAAACCACGCCGAGATTTCTGGCGGATAAGGAGGGGGTGGGGCAGATGCCAAGAGTAGTAGGCCACCACTCACTCGACCAGACGTCTAGATCTTTCCCAAAGACCAAAACCTCTGTCTTGTCGCCATTTAACTTTAGGGAGTTGATGACCATCCAATCTGCAACATGCTGCATGCATGACCTAAAGCCAATGGCGGATGTCTGGACAGAGGAGTGGGCCAATGACACCATAATTTGGGTGTCATCGGCGTAGGACACCACCTCCATCCCCTGCGATCTTAATAGTCTGGCAAGGGGGGCCACATAGATGTTAAACAAGGTCGGACTCAGAGCCGACCCCTGTGGCACCCCGCATTGCAATGACTTGGCAGGGGAGAGGAAACTTCCAAGCTTTACTCGTTGTTCTCTATCACAGAGAAAAGAGTCAAGAAGATTCAAAGCCGGTCCGGTAACCCCTGCCTCACTAAGCCGAGAAGTTAAGATGGCGGGAGACAGGGTATCGAATGCGGCTGTGAGGTCTAGAAGGACCAGTATTATAGTTTGGCCACTATCCACCTTGCGTCGGATGTTATCGACTACTACTGTGAGTGCGGATTCAGTGCTATGATGCTTTCTGAATCCGTGCTGTGTATTATCAAGATACTTACTGGTCTCAAGAAAGGTGGAAAGATGAAAGTTGAGGTGTGCCTCCAATATCTTTGCAGGAGCCGGAAGCAGAGAGATGGGTCTAAAATTTTTAAGGACACCAGAGTCCAGAGAAGGTTTTTTGAGAAGTGGCTTTACAATAGCCTTCTTCCACACTACTGGAAAAGAGCCCTGAACAATGGACTTATTCATGACTTCCAGCATAGATGGCAAAATACTGTTTTTACACTCCTTCAGAGTTTTTAAGGGTATAGGATCCATAGGAGAGGAGGATTTGATCTTATCAAGTAGGAGACTCAATCCTTCAAGAGATAGTAAAGGAAATTCCCTCAATAATTTGAGAGGCTCTTTACCCAGCGCATCTAACTTGGCTATGGCAACAAAAGTATCCTTATCCAAGGACTGACTTTGGGCTTCGAGAGACAGATGAATGTCCAGGATTTTGTTGTGGAAGAAGTCCGAGATGTTATCACATAGATCCTGGGAGCTCACTACCGGGTCAGGAAGTTGAAGAGAGCATAGGGAATCGGCAATTTTAAAAAGCTCCCTAGATGACGTTAGGGAACCTGTAAGGTTAGAAAAATACTCTTGCTTCTCCAGTATGACTCTCTGTTTGTAGTTCCGCAAAGCGGATTTGTGAGCTACTCGATCTTCTGGATCCCAGGACTTCCTCCATCTTCTCTCGCTAATATAGACATTCACACAGTTTTGTCACTAACCCATGCATTCAGTAACATACCTTCAATCAGTGACTTATACAGTCAGTCATGCATCTACTAAATAATCCATTCAGGCACTTCTACATCCACTCATTCTTCAATAGACCTTGGCATAGATATATATGAAAAATATTTAAACTTTACAGAAACACACATTCACTGGATGATGTCATCAGTGATGTTATCAGTCATGTCATTTGAGATGTCATCAGTGATGTCACTGACCATGTCATGAGTGATGTAATTAATATGTGACATCATCACCAGTGCATTGCGGGCGCGCGAGTTATAGTTAGCTCAACTAACTATACCGGGCAAATTTCTCTGGTTTTATATGAGTCAAATGTCCAACTAACTACAACGTCTCTGAAACCCATGGTTTTTTCAGTGAATTTCTAAGGTTTTTTAAATGGTAATTCCTAATTATAACGTCCCTGAAACCTATGGTTTTCTTCAGTGAATATATATATATATATATTTCACCAACAGTCCCGATAATGGAGAAGGCTGTCAGAGAGGGCGGTCCGAGTTGGGGTAATCGGCAGCCCCAATTATAAAACTCCAAACTTTTCTTTATGCAAAAGTAAACACGGACTCCCAGGAGATTTGCAGTTCTAAAGCTTGTTTAATAGACTGCACACAACAACGCGTTTCAGCTTTCGCCTTGTTCACGTCAAAGAAAATACTGTTTGAATAAAGTTAAATACAATTGATTAAGCGCAAAATAGACAACAGACTCAACTAAACCACATAATGGTACAGGGAGATGGTAATATGGCGGCCATCTTAGCCTGGTGCAAAATTCATTCAAAAAACCTGTAATGTGAGATAACACTACAAAAATTGTAAATAAATAAAGCGACAGTGATTGACTTTCATTATCACAGCTCAATACTATTTTCAATGAATGTGAAAAGCAAATCATACCCCATATCATACCAAAAGACGTATAAAAATATACATCAAACACAATGCGTTAATATAGCCCAAGTGGGCAAAACACAGGTTTTGAAACCTAGAAACCTTCATACAAAAATTACTTGCCTAATAAGTAAATCTCTATTACTGTATCAATTACAGTCATCGATATGCACAATTCCTCCTACATATATAGCCCCAGTGGGCAAAAGAAAAATACAATGCTATAAATAATTTACTTAAGCTTGATACGAATTTCAAGTTCATCAGAAGGCCTCAGCATAATAATGGTACCACTCCCTGAAAAACATAATAGAACAAAACAAAAACAGATTTAATAACACATAATTCTAGCCTCAGTAATAACAATATAATAATAACAGTTTTAGTTGTGCAGATGTACAGATAGCTCCTCACTTGAGTTCAACCCTTTTGGAAACATAGTCTCGAAGTCCACAATAAATCTGGACTCCAATTGTCTTAAATGAAGTACTTTGTTCCCTCCACGTACAGTATCAGTAACAGCATCTAATACCACCATTTTAAGAAGCCGTTCATTTTGGGCATGTTGCTCGAAAAAGTGTTGTGCCACAGGGTATTGTTTATTGTTATGGCGCAGTGCCCTTACATGTTCTAGCACTCTTTTTTTTGCACGATGAATGGTGCTACCAATGTATGCCTTATTACAAGGACATACTAGTGCATAAACACAATACATAGTATTACAAGTGAGAGCTTTTTTGATCTTAAATTTTTGACTCATGCTGCTGAATTGTACCTCCGTACAGTCCACACTGTATCTGCAAGCCTTGCAGTTTTTACAACAACGGAATCCTGGCCTGCCACTACTTTTTAAGGTCGTGTCACTAGTAATAACATTAGGACTTAGCTCATCCCTCAGAGAGTTGCTTCTCTTAAAAGTGACTTGCGGATGGTTCGTCAGATGTTTTTTAAGGTTATTGTCAGTCATCAACACGTGCCAGTGTTTATCCAGAACACGGCGCAAATCATGCGCCTTTCCAGAGTATGTGGTTATGAAACGGAGACTTTCCACTTCTGATGCACGTGGTGCTGGATGTAACAACTCGTTCCGTGCCACAGCATCAGCTTTTTTACAAGCTTCTTTGATGGTGTGTGAGTGATAGCCTCTGTCTCTAAAGCGTTGCACCATATTGGCTTTTTCATTAAGATAGCTGGTCTCTGTACTACAGTTGCGCTTCGCGCGTAGTAATTCCCCATATGGGATGCTGCATACCAATTTCCGAGGATGGGAGCTTGATGCACATAGAATGCTGTTACCGGCGGTCTTTTTACGGTAAAGATGTGTGTGTATGGTTTGGTCAATGATCTCCACCCTAACATCTAGGAACTCAACAGAGGTTCTACTAACATGCTTGGTGAAGACCAAATTGTAAGGGTTGTCATTTAGCTTATCTACAAAAGCACTGGCAGAGTTGAGGTCGCCTTTCCAAATTAAAAAGATGTCGTCAATATATCGGAGCCACAGGACACAGCTGGAAAAATCTTCCAACTGCCAGGCCACCTGCTCCTCCCACCAGCCCATGACCAGATTGGCATAGCTGGGGGCGAAGCAGGTGCCCATCGCCGTGCCCTGCGACTGCCGATACACGACACCATCAAACAGAAAAAAATTATTGGTCAGACAAAATTCGATCATAGCCATGATCATTTCAGAATGGTGTAGGAGAGAAATAGAACGGGCTTTGAGGAAGTGTTGCACGGCCCTTAAACCCAACTGATGCTGTATGCTTGTATACAAGCTGCCGACATCACAGGTAACCAGAATATAATCAGGTTCCCAATGTATCCCATCGATGATGGTCAGAAAGTGGGTGGTGTCACGTACATAAGCCGGCAAAGCAACTACATATGATCTTAAATAGTGATCGATATAGCGGGAAGTATTTTCCAACAAAGACCCAATAGAAGAAACTATAGGTCTGCCCGGCGGGTTAATGGGGTCCTTGTGCAGCTTAGGTAGTAAATATAGCACAGGAGTCTGAGGATGAGGACATCTCAGGTAGTTAAATTCCTCCCATTCGAGTAACCCTTTTTCCCTCCATTCTATTAGAAGTTCTCCATACTTAGTATTGGACAATGTTATGGCCTTCCTGTCGGAAACCTCATAGCACGTCTGGTCTTTTAGTTGTCTGAAACCTTCACGCAGATAAGCTAGTTTGTCCTGAATAACGACATTACCTCCCTTGTCTGATTGCCGAACAACGATGGTATTGTCAGCCTTCAATTTTTGCAATGCCTGTATTTGTCGCCAATTGAGATTTTTCTCACAAGCTGGAATTCTACCGTATCTTAGTTTCTTTAAATCATTTAGGACACCTCTCTCAAATACTTCAATGGCGTCACACTCAATAATCGGTAGAAACACAGATTTAGGTTTAAAATGACTGCCTAGATTGATGTTAGTATCAATAGCAAACTCATCCAAATTCAAACAAGACTCAACATTACAATCATCTGAATTAGACATAGTTGATAATGCATGTAGGACTTCAATATCATCAACATTGAGATTACTCAACGGCACAATCGCAGGTGTTATATCGGTCTTACTATGTTTGGTCTCAAACCATTTTTTTAGTTTCAATTTGCGCGAAAAGTAAAATAGATCAATTCTTGTCTGAACAAAATTAAAATTGGAGGTAGGGCAAAAGGACAAACCTAGACCAAGGAGATCTTTCTCATCTTCAGACAGGATTCGTTCAGATAGATTGATGACAGTCATTGTTGAACTTTCTTGCCCCTTGTCATCATTCCCATTGGGCTTCCTGTTTCTTTTCTTGCTCCTCTGTTTGGCCTGTTTGTTCCTCTGGTTCTTCCTCTGCCGCCTCGCCCTCTGCCTCTCTGACCAGTTTGGTCTTGATATTGCTCTGTCCGTCCCTGATTTAGCATCTGGAACTGGGCTAAAAAATTCGCTTTTTTTGGAAGATCTTGACTCACCAAGCTGCCAGCCACTGCCATAGGTATATCCGGTAAGCTGCCGTCTGAGACATCGCTCTCAATAATGTCTACATTAACTGATGCTGTTGGTGGTGGCATGGACACTAACCCATTTGTGTCGAACATGTGATCGTATTTTTTATGAAAAGTCAGAGTCCGGCCTGATTGATAATCCTTAAAATCTCTTAAGAATTTACGTTGCTTTTTGGCCGTAATCTCTTCCTCTAACTTGTCCATACGTTGTAATAGGGCTTTCATAAAGATTTCTAGTGTTTCTTTGGCCACCAATTTTTCCAGTTCGGCTGATAGTTGGTCAATCTCAGCCAACAATTTGCTCCGATCTTTTAATGCAAATTTGACTAGTATACGCATCATAGTGATGGAACAGGCAGCAGAATTATTCGACCATTCCTCCAGCATCTCCGGATCAGGGTCCTCATAGGTGGGGATAGTAAATATGCGTAGCCCTCGAGGCACTCGGGCTACATCTATGTATCTTTGTAAAGACTCTGCCTCCCACCATTTGGAGAGTTCTTTCTTATATAACTTCTCCAATTGTATATAGATTTGCTGGACTTTGATTTCTTCCGTAATGACAGTAGTTGGACTTGTAGAATCACCATTTGCATTGTTTTGTGTAAAAAAGAGTCTGTTGGCTGTTACCTTGCGCTTTGCTTCTAAAGCCGCAGCCATACTTAACAAGCTATGATTCTCCAAATCTCCTGCGCCGAGAAAATTGAGACTAGTCAGTCCCAATATCCACTCAGCTCCCTACTCGCAAAGCACCTCGATGCGTGAAACACATGAGGATCCCACACACTGAACCGGGGCCAAACCTATGTGATCCAGACGCTCGTTAAACAACAAAGCCCAGAAACACAAAGAGACACCGGCTTGGATGTGCAGAAATCTCTCAATTCCTTTAAAGTTAGCAAAGGAAATGTTACAGCGCTGTAGTTGCTCTTCTCACAACAATTGTAAGCCACAGCGTCTCAGTCACACCGACTAGGCGGACAGAGATCACACAGTTCCTTAAGATTAACAATGGAAATGTTGTAACGTTGAAGTTACTCTCCACATGCCAAATGCAAAATTGTAGATCGCGGCGTTTAGATCATGATCGCATCGATACCTGTAGCTACGGAATCGGCATGAAACGCCCCAGCAGACGCAACGGATGGGTTAGCCCTCGCTTCCGAAGACAACAGTCCCGCTGCAACCACTCACCGCACAAAGCTTTTCAAAGCGCGGCGTCTTCAATCGAACTCACACCGTTATTAGTAGCAGCGAAGTCTCTGTAGGACACCACACCAGCAGCAGCCAGGGAAGTAAGCGGGGTCGGCCTTCGTTACCAAGGGGTCAGCCCTCGCTTCCAACGACAGCAGTCCTGCTGTAGCCAATCACCGCACGGAGCTTACGAGGCGCGGCGTCCTCAATGAAAATCAAACCGTTTGTGCATGGCAGCGGAATCACTGTGAAGCACCACAGCGGCAGCAAAGGAGGTGAGCGAGGTCAGCCTTCGTTACCAAAGTAAATCACCAACAGTCCCGATAATGGAGAAGGCTGTCAGAGAGGGCGGTCCGAGTTGGGGTAATCGGCAGCCCCAATTATAAAACTCCAAACTTTTCTGTGATAATGAAAGTCAATCACTGTCGCTTTATTTATTTACAATTTTTGTAGTGTTATCTCACATTACAGGTTTTTTGAATGAATTTTGCACCAGGCTAAGATGGCCGCCATATTACCATCTCCCTGTACCATTATGTGGTTTAGTTGAGTCTGTTGTCTATTTTGCGCTTAATCAATTGTATTTAACTTTATTCAAACAGTATTTTCTTTGACGTGAACAAGGCGAAAGCTGAAACGCGTTGTTGTGTGCAGTCTATTAAACAAGCTTTAGAACTGCAAATCTCCTGGGAGTCCGTGTTTACTTTTGCATAAAGAAAAGTTTGGAGTTTTATATATATATATTTATATATATATTCACTTAAAAAACCATAGGTTTCACACATGTTATAGTTAGCTGTACATTTCACTCGTAAAAAACCAATGAAATTCCACGTTATAGTTAGATCAGGTAACTATAACTTGCGCGCCCACAATAAACTGCTGATGGCGTCACATAGTACATCACTCATGACATGGTCAGTGACATCACTCATGACATCAATGATGACATCTGAAATTACACATTGTGGATTGCGGTCGCGCAAGTTATAGTTACCTGATCTAACTATAACGTGGGATTTCATAGGTTTTTTATGAGTGAAATGTACAGCTAACTATAACATGTGTGAAACCTATGGTTTTTTAAGTGAATTTGCAAGGTTTTGTAAATGATAATTCCTAACTATAACGTGTGTGAAACCTATGGTTTTTTCAGTGAATTTGTACGGTTTTTTAAATGCTAAGTTATGTATTTATTTTTTATTTTTTTTCTGGTTTTTCACTATGCGCGCGCTGTGGGCGCTCGGTGCGCTTTGCGCACCGAACGCCCACTTTGCGCAGTCCATGCCGTGCGCGCCTCGCCTTTTTTTAAGCAGTAACATTTGTTTTTTTCTCCCTTGTGGGTCCTTTAATTTATTTAATAAATGTGATTGTTACTTCTTTATTTTTTATTTTTTTATTTTTTTTGCCGTGCGCGTACGGTAAGCTTACCGTACGCGTACCCCGCGATTTTTTTTTTTAAATTATTAAATTTATTTTTCGTACTTTTGGGTCCTTCTTGGACCCCCTGACAAACACTAGGGGGTCTGCAACTCTCTTCGTTGCCCCCGTTTCACGTTCCCCACCTTTGTTTCTCAGTGCGAGAGACAGAAAATGGCGGCCGACACTTCCTGATTTCGACCGATTTGAATGTTTACAGTCATGTAACCACCAATCAGAATTGAGCTCGCGCACGGCACCGTACGCGTACGGTAAGCTTACGGTAAGCGCACGGAGCGCGCTTACAGATATATATATTGATTTAAATGCTATTTTCTCAGGACCTACTGAACAGATTTACACCAGACCTACAAAAGGCACTTCCTTGACCTGAGGACTACCTCTCTGCCAAATTTCAAGTAATTCTGTTCAGCCGTTCGGGCTGTAGCTGTGTCTAAAGGTCCTATGGAAAAATGCATGGGGAAAACGCGTTTTGGGACCCCCCTTTTTTCTCAGCCCCCGCTTGACGAATCCCCCCGAGACTTTCAGGGTAGGAGCGGAGCGTAGCGCCCCATTAGTTTTGAAAATTTCGCGAGGATTCGTCGACCGGCGCCAAAGTTATTCCAAATAGAATGTTGCGGATTTCATATGGAAGCAGGGTCCTAACTATAACTATCTACTGGCGACCGCCAGTAGATAATATATATATAAATATAGATATATTCACAGAAAAAATCATAGGTTTCAGGGGTGTTATAGTTAGCTGCCCATTTCACTCGTACAAAACCATAGAAATTCCTCTGTTATAGTTAGTTCTGCTAACTATAACTCGCGCGCCCGCAATGCACTGCTGATGATGTCACATATTGCATCATTCATGACATGGTCAGTGACATTACTGATGACATCACTGATGACATCTCAAATGACATCACTGATGACATCATCCCCTGAATGTGGTTTAGTTTGAAATTTAAATATGTATTATATATATACCAATCTGTATTGAAGATTGAGTGGATATATAACTGTCTGGATGGAGGATTTAGTAGCTAGCTGTCTGACTGTCTTTTTAAGTGAGTAATTAAAAGTGTCTCACTTAATACATGGATTAGTAACTAAACTATGTGAATGTGTGCAGCACTGTCTCTGTTGTTGTATAACATGCTGCCTCAGTTAGTCACTAACTACATGAGTGTGTATATTAGTTATTGATTAGTTGGGTGAGTATTTGTATGGGACACTGAGATTGTGTGTGGTTGGATGGGGTGTGTGTAACTCTATGCATAGATGTGTGAATGGTGGATTGACTAGGTGTATAGGTTTAAGAGTGCATTTGGAAACAGTTGTTTGGGTGACTGAGTGTATTTATTTGTGTGTTGGTGAGCGAATATATGTTTTAGTTGTACATCTTCAACAAAGTAAATAAAATAAAAGTCATTGTATGTGAGAGTTGGTGTATATAAATAAGTTTGTGTAAGAGTCAGTGATTGTGAGAGTAAATATATGAATGAGTGTATAATTGTAATGGTGCTTTTTTAACATATTAACGATGAGTTACTATGTGTTTGAATAAATGAGGTGTCGTTGGATAATTGTGTAAGTGAGTAAATTTAAGTGCAATACATTTCTTTCATGAGTGAGTAGGATGACTGCATTACCGACTAAGATGACTGCTGATGTGTCAATGTCTATATATGTGTATAAGTGCATTTGATAGTGTTCTATTAATTAATGACTGCATGTATAGATGATTCTGTTGTTGAATGGGTAGTTGTGTGTGTAGACTTAGGAATCAGTGAGTGGGTATGTAGTAACTGGTATTGGTGTGTCAATGGTTTCAAATATGGCACTCTGTATTTTACAGTAAGTGATGAAAGGTTATACTAGTGTATGATGTGGTGTATCGGATTGTCAAGTGGATGATGTCATCAGTGATGTCATTTGAGATGTCATCAGTGATGTCATCAATGATGTCACTGACCATGTCATGAATGATGCAATATGTGACATCATCAGCAGTGCATTGCGGGCGCGTGAGTTATAGTTAGCAGAACTAACTATAACGGAGGAATTTCTATAGTTTTGTACGAGTGAAATGGGCAGCTAACTAGAACACCCCTGAAACCTATGTTTTTTTCTGTGAATTTCTAAGGTTTTTTAAATGCTAATTTCTAACTATAACGTCTCTGAAACCTATGTTTTTTTCAGTGAATTTCAAAGGTTTTTTAAATGCTAACTTTTAAGTGTGATAGTAGTTATATCTATTTTTTTGTACTGATTTTCTACAGTTTTTTAACTGTTTATTTATAAATATTTTATTCATTAAATAACATTATATATTTTTCTGAAAATTGCAAAAATACATTTTTTAATTAAAACTGAAATATTGATTAATTTTCTTGTTTTCATTTTAATATATTTGTATCATTTTCTTAAAAAAAGAAAAATCAAATTTTTTTCTCAGTCGCGCACGCAAAGTGTACACATCATGGTGGGTGCGCGCATTCTAGCCGCCATTTTAGAAAAGTCATGAACGATCCGCGTATGGTGTGCGACGGCTGCGTGTTTTTCAGTTACATCATATACATTTAATATCACGTGATATGCGTGATTGGTATGCGACCAGTCTGCGACTCCTGCTCCCGCGCATTCGCGACACATGCGCATTATGGTACGAGATGTTTGCGCGCTTGCGGGTCCTGCGTGACATCATATACGTGCTGGGGCGCGCTGGGTGCGCGACTACCGCAAAAGAAATTTATGTTCCAAAATGATATGTATGTGTCTTTAATATACATATTAAGGCAAGAGATTATGTAAGATATACATCAAAATAATATATTTGTACTTATAAGAAACTTATATTATTTTTAAATATATTTTCGCGAAGTCGGGTGCGTGCGTCGTGAGTGCAGAAAACCAGATCAGCAGAGCTGCTGTAGAGGCAGAGAACCAGGTCAGCAGAGCTGCTCTAGAGCCTAAGAATGAGGTCAGCAGAGCTGCTCTAGAGTCAGAGAACCAGGTCAGCAGAGCTGCTGTAGAGCCAGAGAAACCAGGTCAGCAGAGCTGCTTTAGAGGGAGAGAACCAGGTCAGCAGAGCTGCTTTAGATCCAGAGAACCAGGCCAGCAGAGCTGCTTTAGAGCCAGAGAACCAGGTTAGCAGAGCTGCTTTAGAGCCAGACAACCAGGTCAGCAGAGCTACTCTAGAGCCAGAGAACCAAATCAGCAGAGCTGCTTTAGAGCCATAGAACCAGGTCAGCAGAGCTGCTTTAGAGCCAGAGAACCAGGTCAGTAGAGCTGCTCTAGAGCCCAAGAACCAGGTCAACAGAGCTGCTCTAGAGCCAGAGAACCAGGTCAGCAGAGCTGCTGCAGAGCCAGAGAAACCAGGTCAGCAGAGCTGCTTTAGAGGGACAGAACCAGGTCAGCAGAGCTTCTATAGAGCCAGCGAACCATGTCAGCAGAACTGCTTCAGAGCCATAGAACTGGGCCAATGAAGCTGCTTTAGAGCCAGAGAACCAGGTCTGCAGAGCTGTTGTAGAGCCAGAGAACTAGATCAGCAGAGCTGCTCTGTAGCATAAGAACTAGGTCAGCAGAGCTGCTCTAGAGCCAGAGAACTAGGTCAGCAGACCTGCTGTAGAGCCAGAGAAACCAGGTCAGCAGAACTGCTTTAGAGAGAGAGAACCAGGTCAGCAGAGCTGCTTTAGAGCCAGAGAACCAGGTCAGCAGAGCTGCTCTAGCTGACACTGACTGACTGACACTGACTGACTGACTGACACTGACTGACACTGATTGACACTGACTGACACTGACTGACTGACACTGATTAACTGACACTGACTGACTGACACTGATTGACTGACACTGACTGACTGACTGACACTGATTGACGGACACTGACAGACTGACTGACACTGACTGACTGACATTGACTGACACTGACTGACTACTCTCTACTACTCTACTACTGACTCTCTACTACTCTACTACTCTCTCTATACTACTCACTCTCTACTAAACTCTACTACTCACTCTCTACTACTCTACTACTCACTCTCTACTACTCACTCGCTACTACTCTCTACTACTCACTCTCTACTACTCACGCTCTACTACTCTCTACTACTCACTCTACTACTCTCTACTATTCACTCTCTACTACTCACTCTCTACTACTCACTCTACTACTCATTCACTACTACTCTCTACCACTCACTCTCTACTACACTCTCTACTACTCTCTCTCTCTACTACTCTCTACTACTACTACTCTCTACTATTCACTCTCTACTACTCACTCTCTACTACTCTCTACTACTCACTCTACTACTCTCTGCTGCTCTCTAGCACTCACTCTCTACTGCTCTACTACTCACTCTCTACTACTCTCTACTACTCACTCTCTACTACTCACTCTACTACTCTACTACTCACTCTCTACTATTCACTCTCTACTACTCACTCTCTACTACTTGCTCTCTACTACTCACTCTCTACTACTCACTCTACTACTCGCTCTCTACTACTCTCTACTACTCACTCTACTACTCACTCTCTACTACTCTACTACTCTCTCTGCTACTCACTCTCTACTACTCTACTACTCTCTACTACTCGCTCTACTACTCACTCTCTACTTTTCTCTACTACTCACTCTACTACTCTCTCTCTACTACTCACTCTCTACTACTCACTCTCTACTACTCACTCTACTACTCTATACTACTCACTCTGTACTACTCTCTACTACTCATTCTCTACTACTCACTCTCTACTGCTCACTCTCCACTACTGATTCTCTACTACTCGCTCTCAACTACTCTCTACTACTCACTCTACTACTCACTCTCTACTACTCTCTCTACTTCTCACTCTCTACTACTCTCTCTACTACTCACTCTCTACTACTACACACGCTCTACTACTTGCTCTCTGCTACTCGCTCTCTACTACGCACTCTAATACTCACTCTCTACTACTCACTCTCTACTACTCCACTACTCTCTACTACTCACGCTGTACTACTCTACTACTCTCTACTACTCTCTCTATACTACTCACTCTCTACTACTCACTCTCTACTACTCTCTACTACTCACTCTGCTACTCACTCTCTACTACTCACTCTGCTACTCACTCTCTACTACTCACTCTCTACAACTCACTCTACTACTCACTCTCTACTACTCTCTACTACTCACTTTCTACTACTCTCTACTACTTTCTACTACTCACTCTACTACTCACTTTCTACTACTCTCTACTACTCACTCTCTAATACTCACTCTCTAATACTCACTCTCTACTACTCACTCTCTACTACTCACTCTACTACTCTCTACTACTCACTCTCTGATACTTTCTCTACTACTCTCTACTACTCACTCTCTACTCTCTATTACTCGCTTTCTACTCTCTACCTCTCTCTCTACTACTCTCTACCTCTCTACCTCTACACCTCTACACCTCTACCTATACACCTCTACACCTCTCTGTACATGCACACATATGCATTTATATATATGTATGTGTATATATATATACATATATAAACATATAAATATAATCTGCATATCTATATATATATAAATTAATGCAAACATATACATATACATATATGCATACATATGCATGGTATGTATATGAAAGTTTGAAAAACTCTAATACAAGCAAAGCTAAAAAGCCACCTAATTACAAACAGAATTGCTTTAACTTAAACGAGGGTGAGACCTATTGCATTTTCAATGCTTGTTTACTTTGATTCCATCAAGAAGGCATTCAGATGTCACACATTTTCCATAAATTCTGAATGGTAGCACTCTAGTTGCTCATTAGATCACTGTAGTAAAGCTACTGCTCACCAGGGAAGTCTGCTGCTGGTATTGAAAGTGCATGTTTCAGTCTGCATGGCAGAATTTTTTAATGAAATAGAAGAGGATTTGAGAAGTCACTCAAAATGGGCCCTAATTTTTCTTTTTTCCTCACTAATCATAATTTCTATGGCAAAATGAACCTCCTCATTGTGTTGCTTTTAAATTAAACTACTCACTCTCTACTACTCACTCGCTACTACTCCCTACTACTCTCTACCACTCACTCTCTACTACTCTACTACTCACTCTCTACTACTCTCTCTCTACTACTCCCTCTCTACTACTCACTCTACTACTCTCTACTACTCACTCTCTACTACTCTCTCTCTTCTACTCCCTCTCTACTACTCACTCTACTACTCACTCTCTACTACTCACTCTCTACTACTCTACTACTCTCTACTACTCTCTACTACTCACTCTCTACTACTCACTCTCAACTACTCACTCTACTACTCTTATCTACTACTCACTCTCTACTACTCTCTACTACTCACTCTACTACTCTCTACCACTCACTCTCTACTACTCTCTCTCTCTACTACTCACTCTCTACTACTCACTCTACTACTCTCTCTGCTACTCACTCTCTACTACTCTCTCTCTACTACACACTCTCTACTACTTGCTCTCTACTACTCACTCTACTACTCACTCTACTACTCACTCTCTACTACTCCCTACTACTCACTTTACTACTCACTCTCTACTACTCTCTACTACTCATTCTCTACTACTCCACTACTCTACTAATCACCCTCTACTACTCTCTCTACTACTCTATACTACTCTATACTACTCACTCTCTACTACTCTCTACTACTCACTCTCTACTACTCTCCCTACTGCTCACTCTACTACTCATTCTCTACTACTCATTCTCTACTACTCATTCTCTACTACTCTCTCTCTGCTACTCAGTCTCCACTACTCACTCTCTACTACTCTCTACTACTCACTCTCTAATACTCACTCTCTACTACTCACTCCCTACTACTCTCTACTACTCCCTCTACTACTCACTCTCTACTACTCTCTACTTCTCACTCTCTACTACTCTCTACTACTCACTCTCTACTACTCACTCTACTACTCTCTCCTACTCACTCTCTGCTACTCTCTCTACTACTCACTCTCTATTACTCATCCTCTACTCTCTACCTCTCTACCTTTCTCTACCTCTCTCTCTACTACTCTCTACCTCTCTACCTCTACCTCTCTACCTCTACGTCTCCACCTCTACACCTCTACCTCTCTACCTCTCTCTACCTCTCTCTACATGCACATATATGCATATGCATTTATATATATGTATGTGTATATATATATACATACATATATAAGCGCATTTCTATATAAATACAAATATAAATGTATATATACATATATGCATGTTATGTACATGAAATTTTGAAAAACACTAATAAAAGCAAAGCTAAAAAGCCACCTAATTACAAACAGAATTGCTTTAACTTAAACGAGGGCGAGACCTATTGCATTTTCAATGCTTGTTTACTTTGGTTCCATCAAGAAGGCATTCAGATGTGACACATTTGCCATAAATTCTGAATGGTAGCACTCTAGTTCCTCATTAGATCACTGTAGCAAAGCTACTGCTCACCAGGGAAGTCTGCTGCTGGTATTCAAAGTGCATGTTTCAGTCTGCATGTCAGAACTTTTTAATGAAATAGAAGAGGATTTGAGAAGTCAAAATGTGCCCTAAGTTTTCTTTCTGCAGCACTAATCATAATTTCTATGGAAAAATGAACCCCCTCATTTTGTTCCTTTGTAAATTAAATGTTTTAAATGTTACCACTTTATTCCAATCAAGATGGCTTCAGGTGTGCCATACCTTTGTCATAAGTAAGACTGTTAGCGCTCTAGTTGTTCTTTAAAACACTGTGGGATTTCTGTCATTGGGCTATACTTGGGCTACATCTCGGTGATATTTGTGCTACATTTGGGCTCTTTTGTCTCTGGTGGCCATCTTGGGAGACTTGTTATGAAGTTTCCCAATTTCCTCATTTACTGCAGTCTCCTCAGTAGGCATACTGTCAGTTTTTTACTTTGATTCAATGACGAAGGCATTCAGATGTGTCACACATTTGCCATAAATTCAGAATGTTAGCACTCTAGTTGCTCATTAGATCACTGTAGTAAAGCTACTGCTCACCAGGGAAGTCTGCTGCTGGTATTGAAAGTGCATGTTTCAGTCTGCATGTCAGAATTCTCTAATGAAATAGAAGAGGATTTGAGAAGTCACTCAAAAGGTGCCCTACTTTTTCTTTCTGCAGCACTAATCATACATTCTATGGCAAAATGAACCCTCTCATTTTGTTCCTTTTTAAATTAAATGTTTTAAATGTTACCACTTTATTCCAATCAAGATGGCTTCAGGTGTGCCATACCTTTGTCATAAGTAAGACTGTTAGCGCTCTAGCTGTTCTTTGGAACACTCTGGGAAGCTGCAGTAGAACACAAAGGAATCAACTGACAGTCTCTGCCCTTGTTGGATGTACATGTTTTACTGAGAATGTCAGACTTCATTCTCACATGACTGAGAAAGATAATGTGAATTTACAGAAAATATGCTCTCAGTTTAGCTTATAGATCACCTTCCAAACCTCTGTGGGAAAAGCATGTGAAAATAGTTTTCTCTCAAACATGATTGATGATATCCCAGCAGAAGGCTTTTTCACATGGTAAAATCACCTTAGAACATACCACAATTCCTAAAATGAGTATGGTACCATCAACAAATGATTTATAATGTAACTAAAGTCTTAAAACCTTCTATTAACTGCAATGCTTTTTAATGAGGTGCTATCATGTATATTGGTCCCAAGATGGCTGCCAACACTTCTTGGATGAAGTGCTGACAGCCAATCAGATCTCACAATGAGATGTGTGGTTAGGCTCCGCCCAGATATATATATGATTTTACTTTTGATTTTCTCAGGAACTACTGAACGGATTTACACCATATATGCAAAAGGCACATGGCTGACCTGAGGACTACCTCTTTGCCAAATTTCAAGTAATTCTGTTCAGCCGTTCGGGCTGTACCTTCGACTAAAGGTCCTATGGGAAAATGCATGGGGAAAACGCGTTTTGGGACCCCCCTTTTTTCTCAGCCCCCGCTTAACGAATCACCCCGAGACTTTCAGGGTAGGAGGTGAGCGGAGCGCCCCATTAGTTTTGAAAATTTCATGAACATAAGTCAACCGGTGCCAAAGTTATTCAAAATAGAATTTTCAGATTTCCTATGGGAACTCGGTCCTAACTGTAACTATCTACTGGCGACCGCCAGTAGATAATATATATATATATTTAAAGATGTAACGAAAAGCACTCTCCTATGCGATGTTTTGCCTTCTAGGTTCCCATTCCCATATGACACAAACTTGAAGTGCTCTCCCTGTTTTCATAGCGCTGTTCCTTGAGGTTGCAGATTAGTTATGCTAATGCTGTCTGTTCCACTGACGCAGGTTCCATGTTCCTGCCGCCCAAGATGTTAGCTCAGTGTTGGATTTTTTTTCTAGGACAGCTAGTGACAACACAGTTCGCCCAACTAATAAATAAAACTTCTGCTAACAAAAAAAACTGACCTGTTTGCTTTGTCAACACTTGTTTGAAATGTTAAATTAATTAACTACCCTTCGATCTGAGCCTTAAGTGGTTGCTGGTTAGCAAAGTATTTAGAACACTTGGGTGTGCAAAGAGCCATTTCAGCCATTCGGGTTCGCAGAATTTTACCCGTGAATCTTGAATTTGTATTGCAGTGAGCTTTCATTGTTCGGCAGTCATAAATGAAGAGTTGGGGTCATGTTTGTTGGTGTCCATGAGTGAGTCAACCTGCAAAGGGAGGTCTGCGACCCCAAACCTTTAGGTTTACGGCTAATCCTATTACTTTCAGGGCATTTAGGGCCAACCCGCACAGTGGCCCTACTATTAAGAAACATTTATCCTCACAAAAAGCTAAACTTGTTTGCTTAGCTAATGCTAGGTTAAGTTTTGTAAGCTACAGATTTGCATAAACAATTGTCATGTTAAAAAAAAAACTGTGTACTGATGAGCCAGTTATTTCGCATGTTTTGTTAATCTCTGCATTTGAATGGCCGCCCAGCTGTGGAAATGCGTTGCAGTTACTGAATCTTTGAAGGCTTTGCCATCTGCTTATCCAATATGGCTTTGTATTATTATTGTGTACTTGTCTGTCTGTTCTTCTCGATAGAACGAAAAGCTGCAGGCTCTCCTGGGAGACAATGAAAAAATGAACCTAGCAGATATGGAACCCATCCCGCTGCCCCTAGAACCGCAGGTGAAAATTAAGGGCATCTTTCCTGAGACAGCCACATTGTTTAAGGTTAGTAAAACATTGGTCACGGCTCGGATATGGCCATTGAACCATAGACTGTAACCACAGGCATGGAATGTTGCTTTTTTGGTTTCCCTAACTAGTTGCGTCATACACAGATGATAGTGATGCTGAATGCTGGTGAATTTATTACTGTCCCTGAACATAGCTGCCCTTCCTGCTTTCAAAGGCAGCTTTTTCCTCTGATCTTCTGAAACCTCTCCTCCTTCCTCGCAAGAGAGGCAAGCGCACAGCACCTTCTTCCGTCTCTCCCCTGTTGTTAGCTAGAACATTGTTGGGATGGCCCATGGTCCTTTCTGGCTGCTCTGTGAAAACTCTGAACTACTATTGTCTGGCTTCTCTTTTAAGGAGAACTGCCCAAAGATTATTTTTAAAGTCCTTTACATGGACATCTTTTGACAAAGATGTTGAAAGGGTATTGCTGAGTATGGATGTGGATAGTGGAGAAGTGTTCTTCAGTATATGAGGCCTTACGGTTAAAAACTATGTCCGCTGTGTCTGTTTTTTTGAAATTGTTTTGTGAACCCTGTTATGTAGATTCACTCTGGATTAGTAACAATAGAACCGATGGGTGAAACTCACTATATTTCTAAAAATCAAAAATGTCAAAACCTGCCAGCTGGCATGTCTTTTCCTTGTGGATTGGATCTCTTCGGGTGTCAAAGATGGCTGCCTTTTAGTCGCCTGTTTCGAACCAGTGTCTGTGCCTTGTCCAGGAGATAGTCCTATTTGATAGAAGTGTAAAGTTGCAGAAGTTCGGGGTGTTCAAGCATTCACCAGTAAATAATGGATTCCTTTGGGTCTTATCTTCTCAATCTCTCTCTGGTCAAGCTTTGGCCTCTTTAGTACAGTAGTTTTCATGAATTACTTTTTGGACAAAGTAGTTATTGATGATAACCTACAAGTTGTACCCAGGCATCTTGCAGCCTAGAGGTGCTATTAAGAAACACTTATTGGAGTACTCATATTTCTATTACCCGTGATTTATTATCCATTTTGAAAATAATTAAATTAATCTGCTTATGCTTAGACGCCGTTCTTAACAACAGGATAGTCACGTTCCTGGCTGACTTTCCTTACATCTCTTTTCACTCTTTTGACTGAGTAGCCAAGAGCAGCTAATTTAAAGGAAGGCCAAGCACTGGATAGGAAGATAGTATATTAATTCTCCATGCCTTCCAAGCATGGAGACCTACATTCAGGCTCCTCTTTTGAGTTTGGAAACAAACAAGCTGACAGAAAACAACCCACGTGGGAGATGGGTGCTTTTTTACATTTTTGGTTTTTATTTTTGCAGTTTTATATAGCACAAACTCGACCCAAGGGTATTGGAGCACTTAACATGAGCACCCGATTACAGTACACAAGGTCAGATTTAAAAAAAAAATAATTAGGCACAGGGAGATTTAGTGATTTTCCCAGAATCACATGATGTTGACCCTACGCTGGGACTCAAACCTTGCTCCCCATTTCCAAAGTCGGCTGTTCTTACCTTTAGGCCACATCTCCTCCTTTTAATGGTAGAATTTTCTAAGAAGCTTGGTAGCAGTAACTATGCTAGCTGGTGTGGAGTTTGCAGGCTTGGAGAGCTCGGCATAGTGGAAAAATGGATTAAACATGACATTTCTGTGCTGACAGGTACAATGTGATGCCCGAAAGCATGTTCAAAGAACAATAATTTGGTTACTTTGCTGTAAAATATGAAATGGGTAAGCCTAAGACATTTAGGTCATTGATCACAAATAGCTTATTTGTTTGACCTTTAAAATGCCCTGACATGCTCCCAGTGAGAGCTACTTGAAAAAGAAAAGAATGCTTTCCTGTTTGCTGCCATGATGAATTCCTTCCTGCCGGACAAAATATAGGGATTGTAGTCCTCAAGTGAATCTCTCTGACCAGACGGCTGCTTCAGTGCAAGCAATGATAACCGTTTGCTGACTCCCTTCTCCCCCCTCAAGATTACAGGGTTCCACTTCCTGCCTATGAAGAAGCTCCAGGGCCCTTGTTGAATGTCTCTCCTAAGGCTGGAGCGCACAGAGGTTGTTAGAACTTAGAAAGTAGTGACCTCCATACAAGAACAGTTTTTGTCCTGCTTGGTTCTCAGGAGCTGCCCGTGCAGGTAAGAGCGGTGGAACGTGGTAGAGGGGGGACTCGACAGACGACGAGGGAGAATTAATTATTTAATTAATTTTTCGTCGTCTGTTGAGTCCCCACCGCTCTTAACTGCACGGACCGCTCCTACTTGATCTATGGATCTACTCCCATGTATCTAGAAGTGCAAAATATTCCATAGCAATAGAAATCGGTGCTGCTGTAAAGAAACCCAAGATCCAGTTGGTACTGGACATTTAGCCGTGGGTTTTATACTGTAGTTATTGCAATGAGGCTCCGGGGTGAGTCCTGAGCATCTGGAGTCTTTTGAAGTAGATAAACCAAAGTTACTGGAAACATAATGAAAGATGGGTGTCAGAATAAATGAATCTCTTGAGGACTGGGATGAGGTGTAATCCTAGCCAAAAATGTTCCCACTCAGAGGCTTTTACTGCAAACTTTGAGGCTACAGTGGGAATGCTCGACATATGGATATGACTGCACGCACCCTGTATGGCCTACAGCTTCATATTGCGGTTAGAGCATCAAGCCTGCCCTACTGAGAATTTTGGACCTCCAGAAATGTATGTTTCTTTCTTTCCCAATCCATTGTTTGAGGAAAATTGGTCTCTGCGTTGTAATATCTGTAGAACACTTACGTTTAACCCAAATTAAAAGATGTCTATTCTTTGATAGGTTAGTTTTTTGTGTATAATCACCATTCTTGTTGAGGCTCTTACACCTCAGATTGCTTCAGTGTTGTTTAGGGATATGCACCCTGGGCTGGTATCTGTAGAGTTGCACATGGACTTCTCATACGTTCTACAAGAACTTCTCTTGAGTAAGCACTAGAGATGTTCATTTTGGCAAAAGTATCTTGACGAGTATCAGTGGCCTTATTTTGGTATCAATATCTACTCTCCCATTTTGAAAACGAATCTGCAGTAAATTCTATCTTGACTCGAGAGGACAAGCGGACAGATATAGCAGTACTTGAGATTTACTAAGCATTGTGACTGTTTCATATCGTTGACCCGCCCATCACTATGTTAAGGTCCTCCTGGTGAGACAAAGAGAAAAACACTAAGGTACAGGTACCTCAAATAAACATTGGGGAGGGTGTGAGCGACTGTGTCCTCATTGATATGCATATGCACTAGACTCCACTCTATTTTGGATGGCTTACAAAAGGGTCTGATCAGCTAACCCATAGCTAGAATACCCCATGAATCTGAAAGGCCAAGACCAGCATTGTAAGTCTTGTGGTATTGGAGGGCCTGGAGTGCCCTCAATTGGCACGCTACAATGCGGCTGCTGGTGCAGTGGTTCCTTTGTTGTCACTCTCAGGTTGTCCGCTGAGGTCCCATATTCATTACTGTTAAACTCAGTCATAGCTTTAGGATGGGAAAAGGTCTGCGAAAGACTGGGAATAGTTTGGAATCAAAGAGAAAAATGAAGACTAATTACCGCAGGGAGGAGACTGGAGGGTCTTGTTTTGCGTAAAAGGCCATCGGTAAATAGTCTGGACGTTTCCCTTTATGAATATGTATTTAAATCGCTGAAACCAGATGGGTAATTGAATTTACTAAAATTCACTTTTTTTCTCCAGAGTGCACTCATGCCTGCCAAGTTATTCTTTAAGACTGAAGAAGGCGGTAAATACCCCGTAATATTCAAGCATGGCGACGACTTACGGCAGGATCAGCTCATCCTTCAGATTATCTCACTCATGGACAAGGTAAGAAAGGCGTGTGCTGTCATTCTAAAGAGAACTTGTGTTGGGAGCACACGTCATTCCAACCTAAAACACAAATCTAATTACGACATTGAAGGCAAAAAGCAAACTGAGCAGATAACTGATGACGTCAAATTCTGTCTCAACGAGATGAAAGGCTGCTCCATGGGGCCCATTCAAGCAGTAGCATAGGGGTTATGTCTTGTGCATTTTGTGATTGCATAAATTGTTTTTTTTGGTATGTAGCAAGGTAAGATAAAGATGCACACGAAGTGTAAGGGTTTTTAATCATAAGGGTTTGTAAGGTCTACACAGCTTTAGCACAGTCGTGTTTTTGTGGTTTGTTGCTGCAGGTGCACCTCTTGGTAGTGAGCATTAAAAGTCAATGTGTCTTACTGGCTGAAGGCACAGTTGGAAGTTGAGCGCTTTAAGCTGGAATACTTTTGTTGGATTCACTCCTATATCACAGTTTCTGTGTTTTTCCCCTGCTATTTAATGGTCATTTGTCCTGCTATTGTACTTCCACTGTCTTGTGTGCACAGCCCTTATTTAAATTTATAAAGCGCTCTGAAGAAAATAATGGTTTATAGTGCTAATTTAAAGACCAGGGGACAGAAAAAGGTCCTATAACTATACCTGGAAAACAACTAGATCTCATCTCCTTTCATGGTTTATTAAACCACTCAGTCAGGTGTCAGTTATAGCCTGTATTCCTCTGGTATTTTACAGTCCAATATTTTCCCAGACTTTGAATAGGAAATCTATTGACACTGAAATTCTACAGTTTTGTCTCACTGAACTTATGTGACAATAGAGAGGCAAATCACTCGACAAAGTAAACAAATTACATAGCAAGGAAAGGCAAATTATACATCATTATATAGCACATTTTGTAGTATCATTAACTCGTTACTTTTAAATTTTACCACACATTGATACAGAAGGGATCCCAGCTCTGTAAAAAAATTGTAAAGATGTCTTCAGAAAGAAAACTACACGCATTCAGTTGATCCTATGAAAAATGTATTTCATCAGCATGAATGCGGTAATTCTGCATGGAAGCCCCAGGACACTATCAATCAATCACTAGCCTTATTTGATTATTTAAAAACAATCATAAAAGCACTACTATTTCATTATTTAAAAACCATCATAAAAGCACTACGTAAAAAAGAAATTAAGACCCTAAATAGAAAATACAGTACAAGAAAAATGTTAAAGAAATAGCTTTAAAGGGTCATCAAATTGTGCTTATGGATGGTCATATTTAAGAAACACAGCAAAACCAAAGGGAATGATGGACGGAGTGTTGAACATTGCAAGCACTCACCCCCAGTCAACTGATCTGGGTTTAATCCATCACCGTTCTTTAGCCCACTCTGCCACCCCAGTTCAGACATGGCCATATGCAAATCAGTCTGACCCTGTGCCTCATGGGAACAGTCCAGCCCGAACTGCCAAGCCATGTCTTCCCTGGACAGGAAACAAGCTTCCTAGGACCGGTTTCTGGCATTTCAGCCGTCTTCAGCCAGGCTTGCTTGAATCCAGTGGCAAAGTGAGCAAGGGACTCACGTCTGAGCATACCCTGCCAACTTATGGCGAACAAAGCAAAACCAAAGGGAATGATGGACGAGTGTTGAACATTGCAAGCACTCACCCCCAGTCAACTGATCTGGGTTTAATCCATCACCGTTCACCTTTGGTTTTGCTTCATATTTAAGAAACAACCTGCATTAAAACACACAAATTGTTTTGAGAGGATGCACCAAAAATATAAATAATTGTGCACCATATACTAAGCAAGCCTCCTACACTGTCTGACAGTGTTTTTTCCTCTAAAGGAGAAAGTTATATCCATCAACCAAACAGTATACCACTTCTTGACCAACAACACAACACAGTGTCAGTTTGTTTGCTCTAAAGGCTTCTGGGACTACACACATTTTACTCTGTGGAAGTACCCCATGCCATGCCATACTTGCTTATCAAAGTACATGGATGTCTTCCTCAAACCATTCATTGACCAAGTGCCATCTTACATAAGGGACACTACTGATTTCATTACCAAGATTGAAGGACAACCATTCCACCCTTGTAACCAATGGCTAGTGTTGTTTGATGTAACTTCACCATACACTCAGATCCTACAGGAGGAAGCATTAGAAGCCATGGAATACTTGGAGACACGCGTGAAGCCCAAAAGAGTCCCCACTGACTTTATATTGGAACTAGCTAGAATAGCCCTCAAGAAGAAGTACTTTAAATTTGAGGATACATTCTTCATGCAAGTCAAAGGGACTGCAATGGGATGTCCCTTCGCCCCAGAAATGGCCGTATTGTTTATGGCATTGTTCGAGGACAAATTCATCATCAACCATAATCCATATAGTGAATATATTTCACAATGGTACAGGTATATAGACGATGTCTGGTGCCTTTGGAGTGATACGAAGAACGTCTACAACAGTTTCATGAATGGTTATACATGAGACATCAAATTTACCAGCACGAAGAGCAGGACTCTCATAACGGTTCTAGATGTGGAAGTCTTTGTGCTTGACAAAAAGCTGACAACAACTTTACATCGAAAACCTACAGATAGAAATACAATACTCCATTATCAAAGCTTCCAACTGAGTAGTTTAAAGGACAACCTCCCTTATTGGCAACTATTAAGGATTTGGAGGAATTGTGCACGAAAAGATGATGTTCGAGGCATATGAGCTGCAGATTACACACTTTTGCATAGATCGCCATCTGGTGTTGGGCCCGGATGTTTGCAGTTTGTTTTTCCTCTTGGAAAGTCTTTGGCAGTCACGAGGTCGGTAGCTCCAGCCTGTCATCAGATCTGCTACTCAGATCTACTAAACCTCATACCCTTCCAACAGAGGGACCATGCCTGTCTCCCCTATAAGAGATACCACCTTTCCGTCCTGCCATAGTGATGCAAAGTTTGTATAGGAGGTTCCCCGAAACAAACCTCTATCCCTTGACCTAAGCTTCCCAATATTGCATTTTGTTTTCCCCTTTTCTTTCTGCTTTTCAGCTGCTGTAGAATCTATCCACATTGTTGAGAGCGCAGAGGTGCAAACATATAAAAACAGGATAAAGTAACTTTAATGTTCACTCAGTATGCAGTTTGTATGCATTTTTCATTAATCATCGCCATCCTTCTGAATCCATTGCCATCACTGATCAGAAAACACCTTCCAAATAGCTCCATTCGTTTTTAATTAAAGCTAAATGGTGAAGATGGCCATTGGTGCTTGACTGTGGCAAGTCACATATAACATCTGCATGGCATATGCAGAACCGACGCGCTGTATAAAAGTTTGATTGAAGCAGTGCCACCTCCAGGTGGTAGGCATAGCCACAAGAGTACCCAGACATTGATAATCGGAAAGAGCCTGCAAACAGAGTGTAAGAGGACACCATGAAGGTTTCTTTAAACTTATGCATAAAGCAAACTGCTTATAATTTGTATAGACGCATAAACAAAAACAAAGTGCATTTAGTGTTTGATACTTATTACCACTCGTTTAAAAGGAATTTGTATATGGCACTTTCGTATTGCAACAGTAAAAATAAATATTATTTTCTCCAATAAAGGCCAGATCATAGAATCCTTCAACACAGCCATACCAGCTTTGAGTTGGGCTAAAGTGATGGACTGGTACTAGGGCTCATAGGGCTTTTCTTGAGACTTGTAGATCTTGAAAGTTGTCGAACCTATATGCTGCTTTTTCTGACTCTGACTCTTCTTTCTACTGCAGCTGTTACGTAAAGAGAATCTGGATCTGAAATTGACTCCGTACAAGGTTCTGGCTACCAGTACCAAACACGGTAAGCTAAAACACATCTGCAGCCAGTTGGAAGCTTAGATTGTCAAAGCAGAGCGATGTCCTTCAACTTGATGTGATGACTCTAGGAGTGACTGACCAGCACCTCATGCACCGTACATCTTCTTCTTGTTCACTCCTACTTCCCGCGGTGTGCAGACTATTCTCTCAGAATGGTGACTGCACCGAGTAGCCCTGCTAGTCCAATCTTTTGATGAATCTGACACATATTGGACATGGGGTCCAAATAGCAGCAAGCATGTTTCGGCATATTCTACACTGCATTCATTTGAATTGTAGGTATAGCGGTTGTTTCAATTTGTGTTAAATCACCAGTGTATTTTTCATGATCACATTTATTTGCCAAACCCACTTCTAGCCACTTGTGACTGTGCTGTTTGTATTAGATTATTTTGCTGCCTGGGCCACTAAATTTCATGGATTATTTTAAAATATTAAACAATTTGTAATATTTTTGTAAGCATGGAATAGTCCTCAAAATAAATTGCATTTTTTCTTATTCAAATAAAGCTCTTGCATTATTTTTAATTGATAGCAACTGTTAGAGTTCACAGTAAATAATCTAAAATAAACTGAATGCTTTAATTGGGAAAATAGGTATTTATACACAATCTACCTTGGGATACCGGATGCTCCCTGTCATTGTTACATACATGTTAGACGTGGCATACTGGGTGTGGTTTTCCCCTAACGTTTTGCCTTCAGACTTGTTTTTCCTAACTTCACTTTGGCTAGCCTTAGGATCTACGCACCCTACCCCTGCTAACCATCGGTAAAGTGCTTGTGCTCTCTCCTTTCATCATGTTGAATTGGCTTATACCCAATTGGCATATTTAATTTACTTGCAAGTCCCTAGTAAAGAGGTACCACCTGTGCACAGGGCCTGTAAATTAAATACAACTAGTGGGCCTGCAGCACTGATTGTGCCACCAACTTAAGAAGCACTTTAAACATGTTGTAGGCCTGTCATTGCAGAGCCTGTGTGTGTACAGTTTTAATCTGCTATTTTGACCTGGCAAATTTAAACATTTTGCTAGGCCCAAACCTACCATGTTAATACATATATTTACCCCTAAGGTAGGCCCTGGACCAGTGGTTAATTTGTAAAATAAAAATAAAAAAGTGCCAAGGCCCTCATAAACAGGCCACTGAAGTTTGCACTTCCCATTGCCCCTGCTATTGTTTCCATCAACAGTACCAACACAAGTGCTAACCATCACACACTACAGGTGTGAAAATTCAGACTATTCCAGGCCACACAAAGCTATAAGAATTGCTTGGGCGACCAGGTATTAGTAATTTTTAATGTATATTGAATTACTAAACAACTGTGCTCATGTCAAAAAAATTAGATTAACAGTACCACCATGTGGCACAGTGTCATAAGTGATAGTATTGACAACTAAGCGCTGCCCTGTACATCCCCAAGGGCAAGGTGCAGTGTATTTAAAAAAGTTGGTCATGTACTTTTAAATTTTACATGGCCTGATAGTGAAAAACTCTTAAATTTGTTTTTCACTACTGCAAAGTCAACCTCTCTCATGGGATGAAATTAGAATTGTCTTATTACATTTTATAAGTAAAATGTCTAAATGGGAACAGGTAATATCCTCATGTTTAGTATCTCTTGTATCGCAATTTAAAATCCTAACGCATGGTGAAGTCTGATCTTAAATTAGAATTCTGAAAATGGCACTTTTAGAAAGTTGGCATTTCCTTGCCATAGCCATTTGGTGTCTGTGGGACACATGAATGGGTGTGGGTGACAATTGAGCTTTCCTCTTAGACAGCCACACACAATGGGAGATTAGGTGTGAGTGGAGGGGTGATCACTGGCAGGATGGAAGGGAAGAGATGGGCCAACCCCACTAACACTTGAATACGCTGTGTCCTGTCTCCACACAAAGGAGATAAACTGTAGTTATTCTGGAGCCAGTGCCAGGAAGCCAAGGTGCCTGTGCTCTTCAAAGGCAAGCCTCTCGAAGCTTCTCCCCACTTCAAAGGCACAACTGTGTATAAAAACGGGAACTCTGACACCAACTCTTCAGTACACTTTTGGACCTGTGGACACTCTGCCAGGAAGGACTGCTGTGCTGCTACACGGACTGACACTCTGCGGGACTGCTGCTCTGAAGCATCTGATGTTCTGCTGTCCTCGCATTGCAGCCTCACTGCATCTCGGTATCGACCTATCGCTTCGGCTGCATGATGCATCTTCAACATGGATCATCATAAAGCTCACGAGCCAGGATTTATAGTACTTCATTCAGCAATACTTACAAGGTCATTGTAACTGGCAAATGCTCCATCGCGGTAGGCCTGTACTTGTGACTTTATCCCAGTCCAGCTCAGCCAGATATCCACAGTTGATACTTTCTGCTTTTTGGCGCTATTTTCACTAAAATCTATAAAATTGCATATCTCCGGTTGTACTAATTTGATTTTTGTTGTTTTGGTCTTGTTTTATTTATTAAGTAAAGCTCTATATTCAAACTAGGCGTGGGATCCTTTTTGTGTGGTATTTTCACTTTTTCTGTTTGAAGTGTTGCACAAATACTTTACACATTGCCTCCAAGTTAAGCCTGACTTCGCTGTGCCAAGCTACCAGAGGGTTGAGCACAGGTTACTTTTGGATTTGCTTGTGCCTCCCCCTGACAAGGATTGTGGTTGCTGCTTGAGCAGGCCTCACACCTTTGTCAACCAATAACCCATTTTCTCACAATACATTATCAATCTCTTCGGGTTAGTTAAAAGGAAGAGTGAAATCTGACATACAATCGTACCGTTTTTGTTCTGCATGTTTGTCTTGTGGTTGTACGTATTTTAATTGCTGATAAATTTAAGACATAAATTGTAGTGTTTTTAAAATTCCCAGTTGAATTAAACAAATTTTACTTTTACTTTTCAGGTTTTATGCAGTTCATTCCATCCGTACCTGTAGCTGAAGTTCTTGCCACTGAAGGAAGCATGCAGGTAAAATCTATATTGGTCTGAGCTGAAGACACAGAAGCTGACTTTTCATGACTAGCATAAAGCCATTTAAACATTTGAATCAATAAGGGCGGAATGTCCTAATTAAAGAGAGCCTGCCATTAATAATAGGGAGATCAAAAACTCAAACAGATCGCACATGTTTTTCCCTCCCTCCTTTCCCCTCCCTCCTCAGTTCCTGCTGTCCAGGCATCTCACAGTTACTTCCTTGACACTAGGGTGATGGGGTCAGAGGAATGGAAGGTCTTAGTTCTGTGTGCCTCATCTGCCCTTATTTTCTGTGAACGTTGTCTGATTGCCTCTGTGAGCAATTCACGATGACCGGAAGGAAATGGAGAAAATATTTTTTGCCTTCAGTGTCAGGAGTGAGGTTGCCCTGCTCGGGTGTAGGAACATATGTTTTAAAGTCTGGTAGCAAAAAAAGTGAAGTGTTGTTTCCTGGTTTCTTTGCCTTGAGAAGTCCCCTGTTAACGTAGGATTGAGTTTCTGCAGCTGTGGATGAAGCATGCGCTGCTGCAGAAGGTATGTTTTTCCATCAGGTAATGTGACTTCTTGATGTGCTTGTATGTGATAAATGGAGACTCGATAGCCTTGCATATGACTAATAAAGGCTTGCATATGATGAATGAAGGCTTGTAATTGTATGGATGCTGGAGGTAGGAGCCGCAGCAGATGCCTGGATGTAGTGTTAATATGATCATACTTACATTCGATCAAGGTGCATTGTATTAGTGTGTAGGGCATTGTCTCCATTATAGTACAGTAGGACAAGACCATCTGCAGTGGATCCAGTGGGCGGTATTTGGAGTGAAGAGTTGGATCCAGTACAGGAGGCTGACGTGAACATTGCTTCATGTGCAGAAACATTTTCAATTCCACTGTACCTGTCATGTCTTAACAAGATATGACTTATCCCTCCCTAGTGCTGTCTGCTTGCGAATGTCACCTCTCTCTTAACATGGCCTGTGTGAGAGGCAGGCTTAGTATATGATGTTCACTTATGTAAGTGGGCTCCCTGCACTAATGCAGACAACCCTTATGGTTATTTTAGTGGTCTTAGACAACCTTAGAAAGCTCTCTAAGTGTTAGTTGTGGAGAGCAGCCTTCAGGCTTAGCCCAGAAGGTGTGTAAAGCATCTTGTTTTACTAGAATGTAATCTTATTGGTATTGATTAAGTGAAAAAGAACCACACAATGTATTTATAAAAAAATATATTTATCATAAGACACTCACTAACACATAGAGATATCTCCTACCGGGAGATATACACAATGCACATACTACTTTGCAATAGAAACACATAAGTAGCCCGGAATACACAGTGGACCCCAGAGGGAGACCAAACCATATGCTAAAATAGTGGTATGCGAACCACGACTCGAGTCAACACAGTACCCAAAGGACTTAGAAGTGCGGAGGACCCAAGGAGCCACCCATGGTGAGTATCTAGGAAACCCACTGAGGTCGTGTGCAGTGTGGGAACACGACCACATTCTCCGTACAAATCAACGTGTAAGTCGCAGTTGCAATTTTAAAGAAAAAGGACTCTTCCCAGTGGACCCTGAAGCCACCCCACCCGTGGATACCCTAGTACCCATGTTACCTACCCCAGGGAAGCCGGGTGCATACGTGTGAAGTGGTGTCGGAAACCGCATTCGAACCCGTAGGAGGACTTCATGAAGATGCCGCTGCTGGGGAAGGTGAGAGTGCCCAGTGGAATCCAAAGGTGGATTTGAGGCGAGGAGTACCTGCAAGCAGAGAGGACAGAGTCTATGTCACTCAGGAGTGACCAGGAGGCCTGAAAGACAAATGCCCACCAATGTCGGATTTTGCAGGAGAGATGACGGTGACCTTGGAGCTGGAGCTGTGCGGACCATGCGATGCTGTGGAAGACCAGGAGCCGTGCACGAGCAGTCCCACATCGGATGTCGAGAGTTGAGGGGTCGATGTCCGTCGGGAGCACCAACAAGCCTTGGCAACTGCAGACAACATGGAAAATCAAGAAGGTGCACTGTAGGGACCAGCAAGGTCCAAGTGACTCACCACAAGCAGGGAAGTCAGTGCAGGCCCCAAGCAATCGGTGGAGCCCAAGGAATTCAAAGGTGACCCTCGACAGGACCCACAGGCCGGAGGCACTGGAGCCGCAAGAGGACCTCGAGCAGCTCACCAAAAGATACAGGCCACGGTGCAAGCGATGCAGTGTGGTCGAAGATTCTGGTCACTGGAGATGCTTGAGGTTGGGGCTACTTGGATCCCGAAGATATTGGTCGAAGGAAGCCAACAAGCCTTGCCAACGGCAAGTTGATGCAGTGCACAGGGGTTCGGTTCCCTGAGCTGGTTTGAAATGGACTCCGTAGGCTGTAGGGGTGTCCTGCTCATGCAGGGGCACCCCCACACTTAGAACTGAGCACCCTGCCTTCAGTATCAAAAAAGGCCTGCTGTAGGGGTGAATTATAGGTTTTAAGTGCAGTGACCTTAGATATAGGGAAACCTATATCTTTCGTAAGCTGTACTAGCAGCCCTGTAGTTACAGTTTGAATGGTCTCCCATGGGTGGCATAATACATGCTTTTGTCCATAGGGGACCTCTGGGATACCTATGCCCTGAGTGCCTTAGTCCCATATACAAGAGTCTTATAAGGGTACCCCAGTATCCAATCTGGGATGTACTCAGTAATTACCATACCACGTTTAGGAGAGAAAGCCGAGAGACAGGGGTTCTGATCAGCAGGATCACTGTCAGACTAGCCAGGACAGCATAGCACCAGACAAAACAGATCCTACTTTCCTACAGCCTGCCAGTGGACAAAGATAATCTCAAACATATTTCATCATGCATGCTCTAAATCCCTGTGTGTCATATTTGATGGACTAATGTCATTTTTCTTTCCTAGAACTTTTTTAGAAAATATGCGCCAAGTGAAAAGGGACCTTATGGGATAAGTGCAGAAGTTATGGACACGTATGTGAAAAGCTGTGGTAAGTTATTTCAAATATTTGTGTGTGTTTTTAATGCGGTGTTATTCTCAAGGTAACCGGTCTTCCTCTTAAAGATTACATGATGGCATAATTCATCAGATTCCTCACCTCATGAATCTCTCCCAGGTGCCAAATTGGATTTGGATTTTTTTTAACAACTTTATTTTTCCAAAACACATTACAATGACATTAAAATGTGTTCCCATCAGGAGCGAGCCTTACAGAGCATAAAAAAAGGCCATGAAAGTAATAATATAACAATGAGTAAGTGCGGTCATCCTTGGCCAAACCTCCTCCTAGCATGGTGGTATTAGGAACCCCTGACAGACACATTCTCAGACCAGCTCCACCCATCTCGACCCACTAGACCCGCAATGGCTACCAAACCCTGTGGATGCACATGTACCTGACCCATAGATTTATCCTTCACAAAGGTCAGAAAAGGGGTCTATATTTTGTCAAAATGCAACTTTGTGTCTCTCACAGTTGCCGCCAGGCTTTCCATAACGTAAATATCCCAGATCTTAGCCCATCACAGTTGCATAGTACGGAATTTGGGGCCCTTTCAACGTAAAGCAATCACCAAGCATGCTGCCACCAGACAATGTGTAATCAATTCACCCGAAGGAGGATTAAGTGGTTAAAGTCCCTCTTGTCTGGGGCCCCCAAGAGTGCCTGCAGGGGGTGGTAGATTGACGTGATATGTAGGATTTCGGAAATTAGACAAAACATGTTTCCAAAAGTCAGTGATCACCAGACATTCCCACCACATGTGAAAATATGTGCCATGAGCCTCGTAGCCCTGCCAACAACTATCGCTTGACCCCATCATGTGCGACAGTCCGGCCAGGGTGAGATACCAGTGCAGGAGCAATTTGTGAACGCTCTCTGTGTATTGTATGCACATGGTATCTGCTGCCAGATGGTGCCACAGCCCCCCTCGTTGATCTTGGTGCCAAGCTCAGTCACCTGTTGTGTAATATAGTCTGTCTTGGTCACATCTAGCGTGCGCTCTAGAGCCCTTAAAAACTTGAAATCACTTTGTCTCCACCACTGAGAATATCCACTAAAGAATGTGTCTCCCGGGTACCTCCCTGAAGGGTGGTGGTCTGGTGAGTCCAATTGATCAACTGAGTAACTCTATACAGATCAGTATGGTGTAGTGAAAAGTCAGTCACACACTGATCTCTGATCATAGGTATCCCATCAGTGAGGTTGGCCCCCCTTTCCCACTTGAGGAACCGTCCACCCAATATACCAGGGGGGAAATTTGGATTGCCCAGAACTGGAGTGTGTGGGGACGGGTGTAGCTTGAACTGAGGTCTATGAACAGCTTGCCTCCACTGGTGTGGAGTAGACAAGGTAGAGGATAACAATGTGCTAGCAGAATAGAGGCTGCCGAGCGGCAGCCAATATTTAAGTGGGATTTGACTTGCAAGCTCTTCCAGTCGGACCCAGGGCTTAGCAGGAGCAGAGATCCAATCTAAAGCTGGGACAAGCTGGGCAGCCATGATATAACGGGCTGCATTTGGAACCCCTAGTGCGCCCTCCCATGAAGAACAATACAAAACTGCCTTGGCCACCCTGGAAGGTTTATGGTTCCATGTCAAAGACCATAGCTACCTCTGGATCAGCGCAACTACCGTCTTTGTTATCTGAAGTGGAAGAACCCTGACAACATAGAGGAGACCTAGCATGAAATACATTTTGAGGCAGTTGACTACCCATCGCAGAAATTTCTAGCCAACCTCATCTATAGCGGTCTTTGAAAAGAACGTTCTAAAGTAAAGGGATATTAAAATGAAAAATATCCACTTGGAATCCTTGGAATGGACACACCTACATACTGAAAGTCTGTGGAGGTCTATGTGAAACCTCTGGAATCAGCCTGCTATTGCAAAGAAGACAACCCGGGAACTACCCCCATACTGACTGATTTTTTGTAAATAATCTGAAATTCAGAACCCTCCCTTAACATATTCAGCGTGGCATTGAGTGCATCCAAAGAAGCAACAGGGTTAGTTAATAGCGTTTCATCAGCAGTTATCGTGATTTGTGTGTCACCCATAGTGAGCCCTCGCATGTTGGGATTCAACTGGACTTTCTGGATAAGAGGTTCAACACAAAGGGCAAATCATGCTGGGGAGAGGGGACACCCTTGACGGGTTCCTCTGGACAGCATAATCGAGTCGTACAGAATAGCTGCTCTTAATCTTCATGGATGGTGACACAAAATTGGGCAAAATATAGGACTTCAACCGTGTGGCCAAGTTTGTCATGAATAGGACCTTGGTCAAAAAGGACGAGGCAACCCCGTCAAATGCTTTCTCCACATCCAAAGATAGGAGAAGCATCTGTACTCCGTCTCGTGTGGCTTTTTCAATGGCAATAACCATATGTCGAGTATTGTCTCCCATCTGTCAATCTTGTATGAAACCACTCTGGAGCGGGGATATGAGGTCGAAGCATATCCCGGCCAAACGATTTGCCAAAATCTTTGTAATAACTTGACATCACTATTCAAGAGTGCAATCGGTCTGTAAGACCCACATTGTTCCGGGGGTTTGGACGGTTTTAGGATCATAGAGAGGGTAAACTCCATCATATTTGGAGTGACCGAGCCATTGTCCAGGAAAGATTTAAAGAACTTTGTCAGATGAGGACAAGCAAGTCCCTGAAAGACTTATAAACAGAATTGGGGAATCCATCGGACCCGGGACTTTGTTGGGAAGGGTCTTAATGGTGGCACACACCTCCTCCTCCGTAATGAGGGAGTCCAACTCCTCCCCCTACTTTATCAGGAACATCTGGAAAACTGAGAGATGCTAAGTAATCATCTTGTTTAGCAGGGTCTAAAGCCTCCCTCTGGTACAGTTCCCTATAAAAGGCGTTGCAGACTTCTTCATCAGAAGGCAAAAAAGAGCCTCCTTCCATCATAATCCCCTTAATATAGTTTCAGCTCTGGCTTGCCTAATTGTATATGCCAACAGCCTGTCATCCTTGTTTCCTTTCTCATAGCACAATTGTTTGATCTCCAATAGTTTATAAGCGGCATCTTTGTTCAGCAGAGCCTCCTACTACCCCCTCGCTTTACGTAGTTTCCTATAGACAAGGCGTGAGGTTGTCTGTTTTTGTTCTGTCTCTACCTGTTGGAGTATATGAAAATGGGAAAAGGCCGTGGTATGTGCGATAAACTACCTCGAATCACTGTCTTAACAGCATCCAAGATCGTACCAATAAAAGATCATCAATCTGGTTCTCGGCAAAATAGTGCCTCCTTAATATTCGAACTGAGGACTGGATCGTACAAAGCGTCCTCATTCATTTTGCATGGTCGATACGATCGCAACTGTGGCAGCTCAGTCGAAAGCATTAACGTGAACGGAGTGTGGTCTGGTAAAACTTCAGACCTAATAGTTGCGCTGGCCACTCTAGACAACAGCGTAGCAGAAATCAAAAAGAAATCGCTGCAGGAATAAGATTTATGTACGATCGAGAAGTAAGAATAATCTCGATCGTGGAGGTAGAGATGACGCCAGATATCCACTAAATTCAAATCAGTAATACCCTGGGTCAAAGACTTTGGAGGATGGGACGCTCACCACAAGGAGGTTGAGTGATCCATGGAGGATCTAAAGTTGCGTTATAGTCCCCTCCCAGAATCAGATGATGGCCCGGGGCAGCCGCCACAGCCGGGAACAGAGCAGCAAAGAAGGCAGCCTTGTGGTATTGGGACCTTAAATGGAAGCTATGGTGTAGGACGTAATATTCTCTGAGACACAGATCATCACCCATCTCCCTTCTGTTCGAGGCATGTGGGCTGCTGAATTCATATCTGTGCATAGATCGCCGCCTAGTGTTGGGTCCGGATGTTTGCACGTTGTTGTCCTGGAAGAGTCTTCGAAGTATCCTTGGATAGGTGACTCCTCCCCTGGACCACAGTGCGCATGGGCATCCTCTCCATCCTCAGATTGTTTTTTTCCGCCATTGGGTTCGGATGTGCTATCTTAGCTCAAGTTAGGAAAATATTTTTTCGAGGCCAAAAGGCCTTTAGTTCGCGTCGGTACTGTTTATCGATCGGGTTTCGATAGAATTTGTTAGTTTACTAACTTTCAGCACCGACTGCTTTCGCATTTACCTGTCCATCGACTACTTCGACGATGGAATCCAGGACGCCATTCAAAAGGTGTCCGGTATGCAATGCGAAGTACCCACACATCGACGTCCATCCGGTGTGCAACAAATGCCTTTCGCCGGACCACGACGAATCAACATGCATGGCCTGTGCCCGGTTCCGCTCGAAGAAGACTCTGCGGAATCGACGAGCGGCGAGACTCGAGGCGCAGCACGCGGCACCGGCCCCAACAGACATCTTCGGCGAGGCCGAAGACGTCGAGGAATTGGAAGTCTTGCCCTCCAGTCCCGTTTCCGAACACGAACCCGGATCGGACGAGGAAGACGAGTCACTCTTCCACAGAGGTGAAGACGACACCGAGGTAGGAGACGACGAGGAGGCCTTCGGGGCCGAAGAAAGTAGCTCCAATGATGAACAAGGCCTACCTGTTCAAACCGTTCAAACACCAGTGCCACAGCCTATGGCTCCGGTCGAGGGATCGCCTTCGGGCCTTACCCGAGACCCATCCCGCAGTTCTTCGGCCCCGCCCTCGGGCCCGGCCTCGGACGTTCAGCGGCAGCCATTACTACATAAACAGGCTGGTTTCCCTACCACAAAACCGAAACCGAAAGCTGCTCAGGTTCCAACGAAACCGAAACTGAAAGTAGCGCTGGTCGGATCGAGGCCTTCGACGCCAGCGCACCGCGTCGGCACCGACCGCACCAAGAGGGACTTCGGTGCCGAACTTGAAGCGGGCGACGTTGGAGTCGACAAACGGAAAAAAGCCATCGGCACCGACAAACCTGCTCGGCTACCGGCACCGACGACACCAAGGGCCGTACCGCCTGCTGTGTCTCACATCGCTCCCTCGACGACACCTAAGCCTCAGGTATCGAAGACTTCGACGGTGATCTCTTCACCCCGACTCGATGACCCGCCGGCACCGAAAAAATCTACGGCCGCCTCTACGAGCCTGGCCGGTGCCAAAGCCTCGAAGGCGCCCCAAGTACGACCTGGTGTGACGCAAGGCAGCAAAACCACACCTGTCCCCCAAGACACGTCGGGCTCCGGTTCGGTCGGAGCTCCCGCAGCCTCTTCGGTGCCGACCAACATTACCTTCGGCTTGCCTCCGTCAACAATCCCAAAAATGTTCCAACTCAGGACACGGGTCACCCAACCTACGGTCACACCTGCTGAGACGTCTCCGGCACGTATCATCGACGCCGGCACTGGCAGGATGATTCTCCAGGACCGAAGGATAACTTCGGAGCCGCCATTGGACCCTTTCAGGATCCCACTAAAAAGGAAGTTGCCTGCAGAATCGGAACCTCTCCTTTATGAACCCTTCCATTCATCCTACCAGGATCCACACCGGTTCTCCCCCACACGCTCCGATACAGACGCACTGGAGGACTACATGGCTGACCAAGTCCCCTACCATGTAGACACGGACCCTGATGACCAGCAGGACCCTGATCAAACTTGGGGCGACCCTGCAGACCCCAGTGCACCTCTCGATGCACAGGATCCACAACTCTATGGGGCAAAGACATCTCCTACGGAGGATACTGCGGCGTTCAATGCTCTTATCGAACGTGCTGCCAATAACCATGGGGTGCAGCTTCACTCTGATACCATCGAAGATGACTTTCTAATGGACACCTTTGCATCCTCAGAAAGACATGTAAAGACTCTGCCAATGTTGAAGGGGGTCCTCAAACCAGCCAAGGACATTTTCAAAGAACCCACCAGGGCACGAGTGATAAACCCCAGGATTGATAAAAAATACAGATCAGCACCTGGGGATCCTACTTACATCAGAGGACAATTACCACTCGACTCCATCGTCGTAGCGAATGCACGCAAGAGGGCACACTCGCAAACAACAGGTGACGCTCCTCCCCCGGACAAAGAGTCCAAGGTGTTAGAAACCTCTGGCAAGCGAGTTGCCGCCCAAGCTGCCAACATATGGCGCATAGCCAACACTCAGGCGCTCCTTGCTCGCTATGATAGAGCGCACTATGACACACTTGAGCAAATATTCCAACATCTCCCTGACCAGTTCAAGGAAGGCGCAGAAATGCTCATCAGAGAAGGACAGCTACTAACGAACGCTTCCATCAAATGCGCACTAGATGCTGCGGACACGGCTGCCAGAGCCATAAACACAAGCGTCATGTTGCGACGACATGCCTGGCTACGGATCTCAGGATTCAAGCCTGAGGTACAAAACAATATACTGAACCAGCCCGTCAACCCCGACTATTTATTCGGGCCAGAGGTTGACACCACCCTCGAAAAGATAAAAAAGGATACGGACACTGCAAAGTCCATGGGCGCACTACAAACTCAGTCCTTTCGGAGCGGCTCCTTTCGTCGCCCCGGAAACAAGGGAGCAGGTAGAGGACAGGGGTCACAACAAACATATAACAAAGGCAATACACAGACCACCTATGATAAAAACACCCGAGGTGGATATCGTGGCTCCAGCACAAAGGGCAGAGGACGCGGCTACGGCAACACCAGGTCCTCCCCCAAGAACAAGCAGTGACGCCCTCTCCCTTCCTCCCGACCACATAACACCTGTCGGGGGAAGGCTACAAAGGTTCCTGTCCACGTGGAATTCCATCACCACGGACAGGTGGGTCAAAGATATTATAAAATACGGTTACTGTCTGGAGTTAACCTCCACTCCACCCACAATACCACCAAGAAGCCGTCCTATGTCCTCAGAGCACTTAACGCTCTTACAGCAAGAAGTGCAAAGTATGCTTCTAAAAGGCGCTATAGAGGTCGTACCCATCCACGAGCAGGGTGCGGGAGTGTACTCCCTCTACTTCTTAATTCCAAAAAAGGACGGGTCGCTCAGACCTATATTGGACCTGAGACCCCTGAACCAGTACATTCTTTCAGAGCACTTTCATATGCTCACTCTACAGCAAGTCCTTCCGCTTCTCAAGCAGGGAGACTTCCTAGCCACACTGGACCTCAAGGATGCGTACTTTCACATACCCATCCACCCCTCACACAAAAAATACCTCAGGTTCACTGTTCAGGGGCAGCACTATCAGTTCAAAGTCCTTCCCTTCGGCGTGACAACAGCGCCCAGGGTTTTCACGAAGTGCCTAGCTACAGTGGCAGCACATCTACGGAGGCAGCATATACACGTCTACCCCTACCTAGACGACTGGCTCGTTCAAGCGAAGTCAGCCCAGCAATGTGCAAACCACATGTCCCGCACCATTCACCTTCTTCACAGTCTGGGATTCTCACTGAATTATCCAAAGTCCCATCTCCAGCCCGCACACGTACAACAGTACCTAGGTGCGACTATAGACACTCTGGCGGCCACAGCTCAGCCAAATTTAGTGAGGATCAACAGCATACAACTGCTGATCTCCAAATTCAAACCCAATCACTCACTTCCAGCGCGAGTGTTTATGCAGTTGATAGGCATGATGGCCTCCTGCATCTTCATAGTCCCGCACGCGAGATTACATATGCGCCCACTTCAGGAGTGCCTAGCACGTCAGTGGAATCAGGCTCAAGGACAATTAAAGGACCTAGTGTTGGTGTGCGGTCGGGCATACAACTCTCTGCATTGGTGGAATCCACAAAACCTTTGCAAGGGCCGACCGTTCCAAGAGCCTGTCCCACAAATAGTACTGACAGTGGACGCGTCTCTCCAGGGATGGGGAGCTCATGTACTCCACTACACAGTGCAAGGACTATGGACAACACAACAAAAGAAGTTGCACATCAACCTTCTGGAATTGATGGCAATCTTCCTAGCCATGAAGGCATTCAAAGTACATCTATGCAACAAGGTCGTGTTGATCCGGACGGACAACATGACCGCAATGTACTACATACAGAAACAGGGAGGCACACACTCTCCACAGTTGTCTCATCTGGCTCAGAGCATGTGGAAGTGGGCCATTCAAAGGAACATGTTCCTCATGGCGGAACACCTCCCTGGCAAGGACAACCAGATGGCGGATCTGCTCAGCAGACACAGCCACCAGATGCACGAGTGGGAGTTACACCCATCAGTACTCCAACCGTACTTCCAGCAGTGGGGTCATCCAGAGATAGACCTATTCGCGACAAGCGAAAACGCAAAATGCCCAAGCTTCGCCGCCAGATTCCCACATCCGCAGTCGCAGGGCAATGCGATATGGATGAACTGGTCCGGCAGATTTGCGTACGCTTTTCCCCCAGCGCCATTGATACCGCTAGTGGCCCGCAAACTCCGACAACACTCCCTGACACTCGTCCTAGTTGCTCCCACGTGGGCACGCCAGCCGTGGTACACCACCTTCCTCGAACTTTCCGTGGTGCCGCATCAAAGGCTGCGGATCAAACCCGCGCATTTGACGCAGAACCATGGAGAGGTTCAGCACCCAGATCCGCAACAGCTGAATCTGGCGATCTGGCGATCTGGCTCCTGAAGTCCTAGAGTTTGGCTATCTCAACCTGCCACCTGACTGTATGGACATCATCAAGGAGGCCAGGAGACCCACTACCAGAGCTTGCTATGCAGCCAAATGGAAAAGGTTCGTCATTTATTGCGGTAATAATGACATCAACCCGCTGGACGCATCCATCCAAAACATCATCTGCTATCTCTTACACCTATATCGATGCAATCTGGCGTACACCTCTATACGTGTCCATTTGACCGCAATATCAGCCTATCTGCAAACCAGGCAGCACCTCTCTCTATTCAGAGTGCCTGCCATCAAAGCATTCTTGGAAGGGCTCAAACGAGTCATTCCACCTAGTCACCCACCGGCTCCAATGTGGAACCTCAACTTGGTCCTCACACGCCTGATGGGTCCACCCTTTGAACCTCTACACTCATGCGAGATTCAATTCCTTACCTGGAAAGTGGCCTTCCTAGTAGCGATCACTTCCCTCAGAAGAGTTAGTGAACTCCAGGCACTAACCGTTCAAGAGCCATTTATTCAGGTTCATGCCAACAGGGTCGTACTACGTACCAACCCCAAGTTCATGCCCAAGGTAATATCGCAGTTCCACATGAACCAGACTATTGAACTGCCCGTTTTCTTCCAAAACCCACAAACTGTTGCAGAAAGGGCACTACATACACTAGATGTACGGAGGGCCCTCATGTACTACATCGACAGGACTAAACCATTCAGGAAGACAAAACAACTGTTCGTTGCCTTTGCCCCACACCACAAAGGTAACGCCATCTCCAAAGCAGGGATAGCCAGATGGATAGTTAAGTGTATTCAAATCTGTTATCAAAAGGCAAAACGCACATTAACTATTCCACCACGAGCCCACTCAACACGTAAGTTGGGGGCTTCCATGGCCTTCCTAGGAAATATTCCCCTGCATGATATATGCAGAGCAGCCACATGGTCCACTACACACACATTTACAAAACACTATTGCGTAGATGTGCAGTCAAAACAGCAGGCAGCTGTAGGACAGGCTGTTCTCAAAACACTTTTTCAGACCGCTGCAGCTGGCACGGGTAGCCGCCGCTAATAGAGGGCACTGCTATGTATTCTATGCACAGATATGAATTCAGCAGCCCACATGCCTCGAACTGAATATGCTACTTACCAGTATGCATCTGTTCTTGGCATGTAGGGCTGCTGACATTCATATCGCCCTCCCTCCTCCCCGGCACCTGTCGCAGCTGCAGCTCTCAGAATTACTGCAAGCATGGTCATCACTTTCTGTATCTACTCCATCACTGCCACAATGGCGAAAAACAATCTGAGGATGGAGAGGATGCCCATGCGCACTGTGGTCCAGGGGAGGAGTCACCTATCCAAGGCTACTTCGAAGACTCTTCCAGGACAACAACGTGCAAACATCCGGACCCAACACTAGGCGGCGATCTATGCACAGATATGAATGTCAGCAGCCCTACATGCCAAGAACAGATGCATACTGGTAAGTAGCATATTCATTATCCCTACATGTGGAGATCACAATCAGTTGGACACCCACCCGAATGAGAATCGCAACCCCTTTGGTTTTGGTAGAAGCGGAGGAATGAAACTGCCGGAGGTAAATGTGCGGCTTGAGCCTGGAAACATTGTTTGCCAACAGGTGGGTATCCTGAAGCAGGACCACATCTGCCCCTTCTGAGAAGAGCCAGCGGATCAATGCCTTGCGTTTACAAGGGGAATAAAGGTCCTGATCATTGATAGGCCAAAAACGTAGCTGTCAGTCAACTGCCATGACAGCAATAAAGCTAGAGGAAAGGAAATAAGCGGACACCCACATGGGACCATGCCACGTGACCCAGGGCTCTGCCTCCCGCCCTGGCAATAAAGCAATTAACAAAAAAATAACAATAGGAAAAGCAATACCAATATAAAAAGGTTATTCACAACCATAAATGCATGATCAGCAGAATCCAGGACTTGTCCCCCCCCCCCCCTTCCACAACAAAACCCATAAACCAGCAAAAACAAGCCCTATGGTCGACCTTTTGCAGATTGTGGTCCAGTTTAGTGACTGCAGTGTGAAAATCCTTCCTGATCTCCCCCAAATCCTTACGGAATTCGTCCACCATTGGGCGAACGTCGACCTCGATCGATAAAACCGCCCCATCGGTCATGGCCGATTGGGAGGTAGCCGGCGTCGCTATCCCCACCGAGTCCGAGGCACTGGGCTTAGAAGAATACTGGAGAAGCTCAGGAATGCACGGGCCTTTGGGTAGTTTCACTTTCTTAGCAAGCATCAGGACGGATGCCCAGTAGGGACGACGAAAGATGGAGGGGGTGGCCTGTAGGGTCAATTACAGCTGTAATGGCACATCCGGGAGACATAACACAGCATCTTTCGTACTTCACAAAGCGTCAATAAGGCAAAATCAACATCTCACTGTCCCAGGCGCCCTCCACTTATGTCCCCCAGCCATGGAACCAAGCAACCAGCCAAGCAATAACCAACCCCCTCCATGCAGAACTCAGCAGGACCTCAGCAACACCTCTCTACTGTGCCAAGAAAACAACGCTCACTCGCAGTGGGCCCTCGATGTGAAACAGCACCGAAACCGTCACAGGAGAAAGGCCCTTTGTAGCACCATGCCCAGTTCACCCAAGATCATGCAGGCTAGAAATAAGTAATACCAAAGGGGATGATGGACGGAGTGTTGAACATTGCAAGCACTCACCCCCAGTCAACTGATCTGGGTTTAATCCATCATCATTCTTTAGCTCACTCCGCCACCCCAGTTCAGACATGGCCAAATGCAAATCATTCTGACCCTGTGCCTCATGGGAACAGTCCAGCCCGAACTGCCAAGCCATGTCTACCCTGGACCGGAAACAAGCATCCCGGGACCGGTTTCTGGCTAATCAGCCGTCATCAGCCAGGCTAGCTTGAATCCAGTGGCAAAGTGAGCAAGGGACCCACGTCTGGGCATACCCTGCCAACTTAGGGCGAACAAAGCAAAACCAAAGGGGATGATGGACGGAGTGTTGAACATTGCAAGCACTCACCCCCAGTCAACTGATCTGGGTTTAATCCATCATCATTCTTCAGCTCACCCCGCCACCCCAGTTCAGACATGGTTTTGCTTAGAAATAAGTAATGCCTCTGGCCATCTTGAAACAACTACCCAGAACTCCTAGTTGCAGCGTAGAGAGCATATACTGCGCCGGTACAGGGGGTATTGAGGAATCCCCCAGGTGCATGCCATAAGGAGCCACGCGGGCCGCCTCCAGGCTAAATTGGAAAGAATCACTGAGCCCTGCTCTCCGCGTGATGAGGGAGGGGGAAGAGCTGCACTCCCAGCGCGTAATTGGACGCTGGCCTGCTAAGCACAACCAAAGTGAAAGGCCCCCCGGACGCTTCAGCACTCAACGGCAACGTGGCATAGTTTAAATGGAGGGAAGGACCACACCACACAGTCCTCGCTCCGTTAAGTCTCTTGGCGAGTGCCACAGCAGCTCTGGGCCGACTCCGCCTCTCGGCTGAGCGCACTGACAAGCGCCATCTTGAGGAAAGGAGCGGCAACACCGGGGCTCGAAAACATTTTTTAAGGATTCCTGTGCACCAGGTGATCCACGCCCATCTCAGCATGGGAGCAAGACGTTCCCCTCACACGATCCTCCAATCAGTGTCCGCTCCTCCTCCCCATGACAGGGTGCGCAGCCAGGAGGGCCGTCACACCAGAGGAGTTTGGCGACGATCCGTCTACATGGGTCTTCGTCATAGACAAGCCCCCCATATGGAAAATGTACAATAATTCTCCTATGCTGGTAGGTGGCACCATGGCTCTCTGACAACCCAAATTGACAAAAGAGACCAATCCCTAGAACCAAGGGGACAAGGTTGACAAATAAAACACCAAAAAACGCTCCCCAGGGTACTGGTATATCCACACCAAATACATCCACTCAGATTTACACACTTTTTAATATCAAATATGTCAACTCTGTGCAAAAACCATTAAAAAATCATATGTGTAAACTTCTTAAATGTATTGCCATTTCCAATTTTTTAAAAAGAATTATGACTTCAACAACTCTTTCTTGAGGTGACCATCACTCACACTGTGGGAGGGAGTCCAGAGAAGAGCTCTGCTCTAACCTGTTTTGGACTTTGTATTGATACTTTCCAGACTATCCTGGACTTCAATCAGCTTTAACTACAGTTTTCAGTACTGTACTGTGAGTTGTTTTTGGGGCTGTTTTAGAAATATTTCTATTTTCTGATAGAGACTTCTAGCAGCATAGTCCTCACTGTAGGAATTTTCCTTCGGCATCAGACTGGATTTGGAATCTTTTCAGAAGTGCCTCAGTGCACCATAAGGTGGCTCCGTGCGGCTCCTCACGCCATTCTGCTCTGTAAGGACATTTGGGGCCCATATAGGTACCACCCCTGTGTGCTGATGCCAGTTCCTTTCTTTCCACACCACCAGACACAGATCCGGAGCCCCCTTTGTGTCTCTCTGAGACATTTATCTCAAATGTTTGTAGAGTGCAAGAGATGTCAACCCCTAAAATGACAGGTTTCAAGCCCTGGCTGGGCTATTGCAAGCAAATGTCTCTGTTGTATTCCCACCGGGTATGCTTGTGCTGTCTGGGGTCGGTCCACGACTCCAAGGCCTGGAGTGACTGCCCTTTAATGAACCCAAAGGACATCAGGGACCGCAATGCGCAGCTTTATATCGCCAAGCTCAAAAAGACTCCCGGTCAAGGCCGCTCCAAGTCCTGGTACTCATCCAAAATTTGATCCTGGTCCAGGGACTCCCGAAGTTGCTGGAGCTACTCTAGAGAGAGGTCTTTGTCATTCGCCAAATCCTCAGGTAAATCGAAAAAACAGCATATAAAATCTAAGCAGGACTTCGCGCTCTCGTGCCACTTGCATCTGTCTGAGCCGGCGAGGGGCAGCGCCACTCCTCTCGATCTCGCCCCCAAAGTTGGCCGACTTTGAAGTCGATCTCACAACTAGTGCCAGCATAATCCGTGTTTTCAGTGCCATTGGCCACACCACATCAGATCAAAGAGTTCTGCACAGCGATGCACCAGCTCATCGGATCCTTGCCAACTCCCTCTGGGTGCGCCTTCGGGCTCCAAAGAGCCGAAAGGCCTTCCATCTGAAGTACCGCCTGAAGTTTGCCACTGAATTTGCGCCCGATTCTTTCCTAAGAGCCACTTTCCCCACTTGATTTATCACCTCTAGAAAGGTGGCAACACACTCTGCAGTGATGCGTTTGCTCAACCCTACCAGAATGATAATTAGTGCAAAAACTTACAAGAGGCTTACAAGAGGCTAGTGGTTTTGATACCTCACTGGAAAAGGGGCTTCTCTCATCCCCTGATCAAACCACAGAGGAATCCGCTTCCTATGCCATGGTAATGGGTAGGGTGACTGAAGTGGTTGACCTCTAGCTCCCCAATGGAGGTTAAAACCAATATATTGACAGAAGCCTATAACCAGGGCAAACATCTCTGAGCCGCACCTCCACACCCCCCCCCCCCCCCAGACCCCCCTCCCAGACCAGGAATATAAGCAGATGGAAACATTTGGCAAATATGTATTTTCTTCCATGCCCCCCCTCCCCCACTCCTTCAACTCCAGCTGCTTGTTGGGACTCTCCTCCCATGCCCTGTGGGATTCAGTGGCTCAAGTTCTCCCTGTATGCCTGAAGACCTTCGACCTGTTCTCATTCAGGTGATTTAAGATGCTCATGATGTGGCCAAGTTCTTGATTCATAGTGGCTTGGACACCACTGAGTTCTTTGGTCGGGCCATATGCACAAGTGTTTCCATTTGCCTCCATGCGTGGCTACGATCGACTGGGTTCTCAGGCGAAGTTCACTCATCCCTGATTAACCTGCCCTTCCCCAGGACTCTCTTGTTTGGGGACAAGGTTGATTCCAATTATTTTAAGCAGAGCAGGGCTACTACTCGCTCTCTGGGCCCTTGAGCCCCATCTCGCCAACTGCAACAGTGCCACCATTCCTGTTGCGATTTTGGTTGAGGTGCCTCATACCGCTAACCTGTTTAATCTCCACAACTAACTAGGGGTGCACGGAACTCATGGAGTTTTACTCTGCAGAATTCCACTGGATTACATAAAAACTCCACGAGATTCAGTGAAGTTCCGCGAGCAGGTGGAATTCGGTGCATCGTGCTGATTTTTTCGCACCGGGTGCTTATTCTGTGCTGCCAAATCAACACGAACTGCACCATTCGGCGAGGGCACTGTTTCTTCACTGCTGCTCAAGTAGATTTTCTGCTCAAGCTGCAGCTTTCTCACCGTGAACGGTCCCAACCTGCCGCAACCGCCCATGTTGAGAAAATCTCGCCGGGTGCTGTTCGCTCAACCGAAAATCACAATAGGGATGGCAAATTCTCACTCACGCTAGTCAACTTCATGTTGGCGAGCCACATGTGAGAAAAAAATCCGCCACACGATGGTTGGCGGAGTTTTAAGCTGGAGTGAGAAAAACACTGCGGACCCCGCCAGCAGAGCAGAATTTATCTCCCACCCCTACAAGGAACCCAGCAGTTTTGTGGTTGAGGTGACCACTGCCTCCGTTTTGCAGGAGTGAAATCCCTTTTGGCCAAATAGGCTATTGAAAGGGTGCCTGCACCAGAAGTAGGGCTAGGTGTTATTCCCACCACTTTCTGATGCATCAAGCTCTGTCAGTTCAGCCACTTTACACCACTTTCTTTCAAGACATGCTGGGGCTCAGGGCATAGGCTGCCTTCCTTCCAAAGCTTGTAATGACTTTCCGTGTCAGACAATCCATCACTCTTCCAACATTCTTCGCTCTGCCTCATCCCTCAAAAGAGGAAGAGAGGTTCCATCTTTTGGACCCCAAGAGAGCGCTCATCGTCTACATAGAATGTACCAAATACCACAGAGTCGAAGATCAGCTCTCTGTGGGGTTATCCGGTACAAAGAAATGCAAAACTGTGCAGATGCGGAACTTGTTTAGATGGATAGTTGTCTGTATTAAGATCTATTATGCAACAATGAAGAAGCAGCGTCCAGAGGCATTGAGGGCCCATTCCCCTAGGGCCTGGCTGCTACCATTGTGCTGGTATGTGGAGTACCTGTCCTGGACATCTGTTAGGTAGGAACATGGGCATCCGTGTACACGTTCACCATGCACTACTGCCTCGACAGCCAGGTCTTATGGGAAGGGCATTTTGGCCATTCGGTCCTGCAGGACTGTTTGGTCTCACCCATTCCACAGACCCAAAACCTTGGAAGGTACTGCTTTGGTATGTATTCACAAGATGAGGATTCTGTGGTGAAAAATATCCATCAGAAGAGCAATTTACTTAACTTTGGTAGCTCCCTTCCTGGATACTCTATCTAACTACAGTTCCTCACTACCATCCCAGCTCCTCTTTCTGTGTTATGGGACTCTTTTCCATCTAAAAATGTCCCAGTACTAGAGATCACATACTGGCATATTTGATTACTACTGAGCTCTGTGTCCAAGGGGGAGGACAACATTCAGAAATAAACTGACATCAGCACGCATTGATGATACATATGTATGGCTCCAGTTGTCACTTCCTGGGCAGAGTGGAGTTGATGCGGAGCAGCACGACTCCACCTACCGGCACACCGGGACAATGCTGATAAATCTTCCAGATACAGTCTGGCACATGGGGATAGTCACAATGTGAGGAATCTGCAGTTAAATACAGTATCCAGCAGAAAGAGCATTACCAAATGAAAGTAACTAGTTCTTCTAACTGTGGACAGAAGAAAATCTACACTGATGACCCTCATCAGTGCATTTATTGACTTTATCCAGCATCAAAGGCGTACCGCTGCAATATGTGTAAAACCTTTCCTTCAATTACTCGGAAGCATAAAGATAGGCGGTTGAGATTTTACATGCTGGAAAAAGAAAAATTTCCCTTCCAAAGGAGGTTACGATTCCATGAGAAATGCTCCAAGAAGCACTTCCATGAAGAGGGTTCGAAAAAGGATGCATATGGATTTAACCAAAACTTTTCACCTAAAACTCCTGCATCCACCTCCTCAAAAGAAAAAAACTGGACTTTACTCTGGAAAACGCCCCCAAAAGGGCAAAGATCAACCTCTGTGGAAAAAGTGCAAAACATCCATCTCCACTAAACGCCCTGTTAGGCCTGCCGTCCTCATCATCAATGAAGAAGATTTCATTGTTGTAGACCATGTCGTCGATGACAACTCCTCCATTGACGCCAATTGTACAAGCCTCATCAGAGGCCATCAGTGGCACCCAATTGATGACAATGGCACCATTATCTACAAGACCATCAGTGAGGATGTTGATGACAACTCCTCCATTGACGCCCATTGTACAAGCCTCATCAGAGGCCAACAGTGGCACCCCATTGATGACAATAGCACCATTAGCTACAAGGTCATTTGTGAGGATGTTGGCATATAGAGGTCAATAATCCTACAGTCAACAACAAGCTTGTCAATGACAGACTGTAGGAAAGTAGGATCTGCTTTCATGGTTACCCCCAACTTTTGCTGCTGCTTTTCTGTTTTATAACTAGTCTGACTGGGATCCTGCCAATCAGGACCCTAGTCACTATGTTTTCTCCATAAATTTGACTGTGGTAAGTACTTTGGTATCTTAATTGGCTACTGGTGTACCCATGTAAGTCCCTAGTATATGGTACAAAGGTGCCCATGGCATTGGTACACCAGGGGTCTCCCATCACCTGCAGCATGTATTATGCCAACCATGAGAGACCACTCAAACTGTGACTACAGGCCTGCCATTGCAGCCAGTGAAAGTTGGTGCTAGCACCACTCATGACACAGATAAGTTTCCCTATTTCTGAGGTCACTGCACTATGTCACCCCTAGGACAGGCCGTTCAATCCTGAAGGCAGGGTGCTGTTATAAGTGTGAGGGTGCCCTGCATGAGCAGGACACCCCCTCCAAACCCCGGAGTTGATTCTCCAGGCTTTGTAAGTGTGGTCAGTCATTTTCATATATATAGTGGTCATGCATCTTTACGCGATAGCTAACTATATATTGGCTGTGCGGAACCTGCACATTTTTGGTATCAAACATGTTGGAATCGTACCCCAAGCTAGTGCTCCTGCTGACCCCAGACACGATTCTAACCACCTGCTGCTGAGCTGGAACAGTGGAAGGTAGAACAATAGGTTTCCTGCCACAGAGAGGTCTGACCACCTCCCAGACAGGACTTAGTGCATTGGGCTGTAGTGGGGGCGCTTGCCAGCGCCACCAGGCTGTTTTGAAGGGCACATTTGGTGCCCTCCTGGCATACTCCAGTTAGAACCAGTTCAGGGAACTCTTGGCTCCTGCTCTGGCGTGAAACTGGACAAAGGACATGGGAGTATCCTCCCCTCTGTCCAGACCCTCCTCTGGGAGGGACCCTTGAATCGTTCCAACCCTTTCCCTAGGGTACTTAAGGGCTTACCTGTGGGTGGCTTTTTAGATTCGTCATGGGACAAGATTCAACCCCGAAACCACTTCAACCGTCTGGGAACCTTGGATTTCCCTGGACTTCGCCTGGAACCGAGACTGCACCAAGGAAGACTCCTGCTGCTCCTGGTCTTGCTGTTCTTCTGGATTAGTGCAAGGTGCTTCACTTAAATAATTGTGTGCCATACACTAAGCCAGCCTCTTACATTGGTGTGCAGAAGTTGGGATTTAAGCCTGCACTCTTTCACCAGCTAATCTAGGTGTGGAATAAATGAAAAATCACCACTAGCATTAGGCACATATAAAATATTTCTGTAAGTTATACTGAACTTTTAGATTGGCTGTTAAGGGCCTAGCACAACCCTTTCTCCAATCTCTGGAAGTTTAGTTTCAGTAGGGTAGGTAGGTGCAACACCACAATACACCTAGTCACTATGTCTTTAATTGTGGAAACCAGTGGGTTCCAACCCTCTAGAAACAGTGGCTCTATGTTCCAGTAACTGAGAACCCTGTGTGCCTCTAGAAGACAAAAGACAGGGAGCAACCGTAACACTAAGCAACTCCGAGAGCTGCTTCTGCAGGATGACCTCCAGAATCCTGATAGGTCAGAAGGGCAGGAAAAAGTGCTTAGACGTGATCACAGACGCCGGAGGGGTTTTCCTTAATTTAAGATCATTAAGTATTTTGAAAATACACTTGGCTGGATTGCTGCTTGACTTAATTTCATTAGCAAAGTAGGTAGCCCGCTCAGATTGTATAGCCCTTAATTCCACTTCCAGTGTTTGGGGTTCCCTTTGTGAGGGTAGGGATAGACATTGTTGGTCCCTTAAACCCTCCAACAGCATCTAAACACAGTTACATCCTAGTGATGGTTGACCATGCCACTAGATATCCAGAGATTATTCCAATTAGGACCACTAGAGCTCATGCAGTGGCTAGGGCCCTTCTGAGAGTCTTTTCCAGAGTGGGGTTTCCTAAAGAGATCTTGACAGACCGAGATACAAACTTCATGTCTAGTTGCATCACTGCCATATGGAAAGAGTGTGGTGTATACTACAAGTTTACCACACCCTATCATCCACAGTGCAATGGGCTTGTTGAAAGGTTCAACAAACCCTCAAGGGTATGATCATGGGACTCCCAGAAAAGCTCAGGCGAGAATGGGATGTCTTGCCCCCCTGTCTTCTCTTTGCCTACAGAAAGGCTCCTCAGAAAGGGGTGGGCTACAGCCCGTTTGAACTTCTGTTTGGACATCCAGTGAGGGGTCCAAGTGTCTGGGTAAGGAGAGCTGGGAGCAGCTTCTCAAACCTCCTAAACAAGATATTTTAGACTATGTCCTTGGCCTGCCTCCACATATGGCTGAGTACACGAAGAAGGACAACGAAAACCTTGTTGCCAGCCAGGAGCTTCAGAAAGCTTTGCATGACCAAAAGGCTGTACTGACTGTTAACCAGCCAGGACAGAAAGTGTGGGTGTTGGAACCTGTGGCCCCAGCAGCTTTCCAAGACATGTGGAGTGGCCCCCACACCATCCCTGAGAAAAAAGGTGAGGGCACCTACTTGGTTGACCTAGGTACTCCTAAAAGTCCCCATAGGGTACTTCATGTGAACCGCCTAAAGCCTTATGTTGACAGGACTGGCATGAGCTTGCGCATTGCCACTGATGAGGGACAGAAGGAAGAGAGTGACCCTCTTCCTGATCTCCTCTATCAATACCCTATTGATGTGTCAGTTGATGGAGTAGCCTTGGCAGGCAGCCTCAATGACCAGCGGCAAGCTGATTGGAGGAAAATCCCATTTGTTTTCTCTGACTCACATTCAACCACCTGGTGTATTCATGAAGTGGACATAGGTGATAGTCTGCCTGTGAAAAATAACATCTACAGACAGCCAGACCATGTCATAGATTGCATTAGGACTGAGGTCCAAAAGATGCTGAAGTTGGGGGGTCATTGAGCCTTCAGAAAGACCTTGGGCTAGTCCAGTAGTCCTTGTGCCAAAACCTCACAACCAAGATGATAAGATGAGGTTTTATGCAAACTCCACACGCCTCAATGCAGCCACTGGGACTGATGCCCATCCAATTCCCAGGACAGATGAGTTAATTGATACTCTGGCCTCAGCCAAGTACCTTAGTACATATGGCTTGAATGCTGGCTACTGGCAAATCAGACTGTCTTAGGATGCCAAGCCAAAACAAAATGCATTTGCAACCCCTAGTGGGCATTATCAATTTATTGTAATGCCTTTTGGCTTGAAAAATACGCCTGCCACATTTCAGAGGTTGATGAATAAAGTCCTCACGGGTCTGGAAGCCTGTAGTGCAGCATATCTAGATGATATTGCTGTCTTTAGTTCCACCTGGGAGGGTCACCTGGTCCACCTCAGGAATGTTCTGGAGGCCCTGCAAAAGGCAGGCCTCACTATCAAGACCACAAAGTGCCAGATAAGGCAGAGCAAGGTTGTGTACTTGGGTCACTTGGTAGGTGGAGGCCAAGTTCAACCATTGGAGAGAAAAATCCAGACCATAATGGACTGGGTTTCTCCCACTACCCAGACTCAGGTCAAAGCATTCATGGGCCTGACTGGGTACTACAGGAGGTTTGTTAAGGGATATGGTTCCATAGTGACTCCCCATATTGATCTCACCTCCAAAAAGATGCCTAAGAAAGTTTGGTGGAGAGTTAGCTGTCAGAAGGCATTTGATGACCTGAAGAAGGCCATGTGCTGTGCTCCCATTCTGCAAAGTCCTGATTGCTCCAAAGCCGTCATTGCCCTGGCAGGTAATTCTGAGATAGGGGTAGGAGCTGTTCTATCACAACTTAATGCAGAGGGCCAGGACCTACCAGTAGCTTTTATAAGCAGAAGGTTGACTCCCAGCCTTGTTTGAAGCCATGAATTATTTAAGTAACTATCCCCCTAGTAAAGCCAGTAGACTAATTGTGGATGTGATAAAAAGGATCAGTCCTCTTTCTTGAATGCACTGCCTGCTGGCTGTTCCTATGCTGCAGTGTGTTCCTGGAGGAGCCGCCCCTTATTTCCTCTTTTAAAGAGTAATGGAAGTATGGAACTAGTGTTTCTGACTTCACTGAAGGTACCCGGGATACTTAACTAGGATTACAAGTATGATATTACTCTAATTTTGCTAATATAAAGTAATTTCATGTATATTTATGGTATGTTTTGTATGATTTATGGAAATCAGATGTAATTACTCGGAGGTTGTTAGTTAATTGAACAGTTATTTGCAAAGCCTTTGATATTTGTGCTTTCTATATTACATTTCTACCTTTGTTTACTTTTTTCATACACACTCTGTTGTTTGGGAGAACATCTACACTGGCACTGTTTAAGAACTAATTTTTACATCGAACAGTTTATATTTAAAAAAATTCATGAATACTTGTAATTATTTGCAAAACAGCTTGTGCCACTGTTCAGTTCTCAGGTTTGGAGATTATTTTGTGCTTTTTTCAGATGTGTATTACCCTTTAAATGATTAAAAGCATTTGACCCAGTGTATTTAACCACGGTGAGACTCTTTTGGACTCGTTCATAATTATCACAGTGGGCACCTCTTGGGCGTTTATGATATAAAAGTTTGAGTCTGCCTCCGGCATTCATAACTGTTTTTCTTTAATTGTGGTTCCCAAAATAGATTATTTTGCGTTAAATGGGCACTCAGATTGAAACCGGATGTTGCTGGAGGGCAGCCTGCGCGCGTGGCCTGCGGGGAGAGTCTGATTGAGATTTTCATGTCAGGCCGCTGTCGAGGCAGGCAGCCGCTGAAGCAGAGTCTGGAAATTCTCTCTTTTACTCTGATTTTGCAGACAACTAGTGCTGAGTGCTGTTGGCCTAACTGGTTAGTGCTAGCTCCTCAGGTCTGTGCTAGCTCCTCAGGTCTGTGCTAGCTCCTCAGGCCTGTGCTAGCTCTTCGCGTCTTTACTACCAGTACATCTAGAATTTCCGACTGACTAAAATGAAACGTTTGAATACAAGCAACATTAGTTTCAGGATTACAGTCCTAGACTTCAAATCAACAAAATGCCAGGGGATTAGTGGAAATGACATCATGTAGCCTTTGACCCTTGATAACATCGCAAGGGTGAGCCCTGTTTCCTGCTGAAGGCTTAGGAAACTACAAGAGTAGCAAGGGAGTACCAAACATAGCAACTAGACACCAAGGTCCCTATTATGTAAAGGGCGCACTTTCCCTGTTTACACCCGGCGCACCATAAAACAGGTGCGCCAGGCGCAAACAGGGAAAGCGCGCCCTATTACATGGAATGTGCTTCCCCCAGAGCAGCCACAAACTCCTGATGCCCTGGGGGCAACGCATTCATGTGAAAAACGGAGTGGCTGCTTTGAAGCCGCTCTGTGTTTTCACGGTGCAGGTGGCTCCCGCTTGCACTTTCAAAGGAGATTAGAGATCCCCTTGCAGGCGGGTGCAGTCAGTGACTGCACCCGCCTGCAAGGGGATGTCCCCTTTGCCCCACAAGGGGGCACACAGACAGAGCGCCCCCTGACAGCTTCTTTGCCTCTGCGCCCGTGTCTTTAATATGGCGCGGGCGCAGAGGCAAAGGGATTCCCTCATTTGCATGTGGCACGCCCCCATGCAAATGAGGGAACACCCCTTGCAGATAGCAAGGGGTGCTCCAGCGCTATCTGTATTACAGAAGGGTCTGCACAATCGTCTGCGGCCCCTTCTGTAATAACAAAGTGCCCCGGAAGGGTGGTGGGGGGGCAAACACCCGTTGTGCTCCCGGGGCACTCTCTCTAATACGGCCCCAGGAGTCTACCCTAATTGACGGCTTTATCACATCACCCCATTATAGTTCAAATGCCCTTCAAAGGTTTGCCTAAAGCCATCACTGTATTTGTTTACTTTACTTGGGAAGATGCCTGAGACCTCCAAATATATCTGTAAAATATTCACTTGAGCACAGTTTTACAGCAGTATTTTGAAGGAAAATTACTAGTTTTCATGTTTGGACAAGCAAGGTGGAGCTGGTCGCATGAGTGAAAGAGTCATTATCCAGCTTTTTCACTCGATGAAAATAAAGCCGGATGATGCTGGGGTTGGAACTTCCTGGACAAGTATAAAGGCAAATGCTTGTGTTTTAAACTGTTCATCAAGTTGCCACCTCTGCGGAAGCCTATTATATTTACCTTGCATCAGTCAATGAGACCAGAACCCATGATCAGACTAAATTAGGTAAAGGAACCATGCAGGTTTCCACCCGGAAGTGTACTTCTTGGTGAAAAGGTATCTTGGAAACAGGTTTAAAGTGATTACGTTTTGTGTATCAGAGCACTTGGGGCAAAAACAGTGATGTTTTTTATGAAAATGTTCTTTAATCCCTCTTATAACAGTTTCCTTATGTTCGTCTGCTGATGTAATTGCCACTGTAGTAATGTGTATATTTATTGTTCTCCTTGCAGCTGGATATTGCGTGATAACATACATCCTTGGGGTTGGAGACCGGCATCTGGATAACCTTTTGCTGACTAGGACAGGTATTTTACTAAATGTTAGGATTTTCTGTGTACCGTGTAAAATATGAATTATTTCGCTTGTCTAATGTGTCAGGTTGGTGATGCAGGGCATGCAGGGTGGTTCTGCCAAGGAAGTGACCAAGGCAAGAACAATCCCCCCTATCACATATAGTGAAACTAATTAAACTGATGTGGGGCTCTGATCAGAAAGAACAGTCTCATAATCTTCCTCTCAGGAGTATTCCTCCTAATATTATTGCACAAGAGTGACCAGCACACACAATTTTACTTCCCTATACATGTGACATACATCTTTTTGAGATATGGGTTGCACAAAATCAAAAAAAGATTCTGCTGCACACACGTGTTGCTGCTTGCGAAGGAGAAAGATTAGGATGCCAACGTAGGCTTGAATAAATTGGAATGCCAACATAGGCTTGAGACATATATCATGAGAAATTGGGACCTACAATATAAGGATAAATACGGATATAAGGATAAAGAGACGTAGCAGGTTCGCACATCTAGTGAGAACCAATAGAACGCGTGCAATTGGACATGACCAGCCTTAGATGATAGAATATTTAATTAAGCCTTGAAGAAGTCTCTTTTGAAGAGACAAAACACGTTGGCTACTTGAAAAATCTGATTTTATGAAAATTTGAATAAAGAAGTTTTCTAAAGAAATAGAAAGAATTTGTGGATGAATTTTGTGCAACCAATATCTTAAAAAAATGTATGTCTCATGTTTAGGAAAGTAACATTCTGTGTGCTGGTTCTGTAAGGATTTTGAATCTCCATGAGCATTTGTTCTTTATCATAAAAGCAATTGTTAGTTGTTGAACCTAATTTAGAACGCAGCAGTTTTTTTAAAAAGGAAATGGTATTACAAGAAATAATTTATGCTAACAGATTAGACGGAATATAAACACAAAAGATTTAATGATATGATTTTACTATGTCATTTTGTGAAGATGGTAGATGACTGTGTCCAGGCCCTTATGAAGTTCCAAATAAAGTTATTGCAGAAACGAAACACATGTTTGCACAAAGTATTGTAAAGCTCTCTGGTATGAGCAGTTTCTATGGAATAAACCTTTGAAGTCAGAAGAAACACACAGAGAAGGAAGTTGTGCTTTTTATTGTTAAGAAAATTTACTGTTAAGTCTAGTAATGATAAGAGCTAATCATTATGGAATTGTCTCTATGGACATTTGAACATATTTATGATATGGACAAATGTTTGCTTAGTCATGATTATGGATGATGGATATATTTATGCTTAAACTTGATTATTCAAGCTTTGGGATATTGAAACCCAGTAACCATCCCCATTACAGCAGCCAAAGATAGTGCATATGTGTTACATTATAGTCAGCAATTCTTTTTGAATTATGATAGTAGGAAGTCCGCCTTTTCTGTGTGGTAACCCCATATTTTTCACCTGTTGCTGGACCCTATACCTTTGCTGGCTTTAGAACACTGTGCACTGTACTCCTGTTAACCACTTAAAGCGGAATTCCTCCTAATTGTCCCACCCAAACATTCTCCCGAGATCGAATTATGGATGAAACAACGAACTGCTCTTAATTGCACACCACGCATTATAGATTCCTCAGGATCTCTGGGAATAACAATTGACAAGAACCTGAACATGCAGGAGCACATCATTTCAGCCGCAAAAGGAGCGAACTACTAAATGAACACTTTAAGGAAATTAAAGCCATTCCTCCCCCATGACGACTTGAAGGCTGCGGTTCAAGCAGTAGTTATTCCCATTCTGGACTATAGAAGTGGTACCCTTTATGGATTTCCTAGATCCAGGATGGCTCGTCTAAGGGGCTCTCTTAACTCTGTGGCAAGGATCATCACATTAACAAAAAGAAACAAACATATCCCTCCGGATCTAAAATCCCTAACTGGCTCCCATATGAGGCAAGAATACAGTTCAAAATTGCCTGCATGACCCATAAATCTGTATACTACAACGCCCCAAGGAACTTGGTACTAAAACTAGAGTTATCTGGTGAATGCAAATCCTTTATAAACACCAGCACCCTGTTGCTGAAACCACAGAAATTCCATAAAATGAAAACTTGCAGCAGAGCCTTACTGGGTTTTGCCCCAAGAATTTCTAACTCCCTACCCTCTGACATAAGACTGATCCCCTCAACTGCATCATCCAAAAGAAGTTTAAATGTTACTTTGGAACACATTTCTGTACTAGGTCACAAAATTTGACTCAGTGTCTACACCAATGACTATTATTCGAATGTTGGATCTTCTCTGTTGTCTAGTCGTCTTGCTCCTGAAGAGGTATCTTTGCTCATTTTATGAGCCTACGCGTTCTTTACCTCTCTTGATTATGCTGTTTCCTGCTTTCATATTTCTTACTTTCAATCATCTGTAAAGTGCTCTGATACTCTCACTGGTCATGTCTGTGCTATATAAAACTTTATAAATTAAATAATGCCTGCGCTCCCTTTTTGTCTTACGGTAGCTGAACACTCCTTTCAAGAAAAGCAGATCTCTCAACAAGGCCTGCCGACATGCATCCGAAAGAATATTTGTACCTACGGAGCATGTGGTTTATGTACCCTTAGCATAAAACTTTAAAATGTGACAATTGTAAGACTTTCACGGCGTCACCAAAACAGGCATCTTGCTTGTTCATTCGGGAGTGAAAAAAAACGATGCTGCCTCTTCTGGAGATGCACCTTCTTCTGGAGATGCACCCTCTTCTGGAGATGCGCCCTCTTCTGGAGATGCGCCCTCTTCTGGAGATGCGCCCTCTTCTGGAGATGCGCCCTCTTCTGGAGATGCGCCCTCTTCTAGAGATGCGCCCTCTTCTAGAGATGCGCCCTCTTCTTGAGATGCGCCCTCTTCTGAAGATACGCCCTCTTCTGGAGATGCCCCCCCTTCTGGAGATGCGCCCCCTTCTGGAGATGCGCCTCCTTCTGGAGATGCACCCAATTCTGGAGATGCTGCCTCTTCTGGAGATACGCCCTCTTCCATGGATGCTGCCTCTTCTGGAGATGAGATCTCTTCTGGAGATGCACCCCCTTCTAGAGATGCTGCCTCTTCTGGAGATGCACCTTCTTCTGGAGATGCGCCCTCTTCCATGGATGCGCCCTCTTCTGGAGATGCGCCCTCTTCTGGAGATGCGCCCTCTTCTGGAGATGCGCCCTCTTCTGGAGATGTGCCCCCTTCTGGAGATGCAGCCTCTTCTTGAGATGCACCCTCTTCTTGAGTTTCAAGTTTAAGTTTATTATGTTTTTGGCTCTCTTATGAGGGCCACATAAAGTACACACACAATTATGCAACATTACTTACAATAAAATCACCAAAAAAAAACGGATGAGAAGGTAATACATCATATTCTCTGGACAAGCAATCGTCTATTATTTCTCTATATATCATTTAATAAATATCTAAAAACCCTTTAAAAAAGTTAAAAATTTTAAAACAAAACATTTCATTTGGCGGACAATAAAGTGCATGGAAGAAGGTATTTACATTTAAAATTCCTAATTGTAAACAAATAGGTTTTAACCATTTATAACGCAATGAGCGTAAAGCGGGACAAATAAACAAGACGTGATTACGATCCTGTACAGTATTATAGCAAAGATTACATATTGGAGATACACCATACCATTTAGCTAAGAGGAGATTTAGTGGGAGCAAATCTTGTCTTAAAAGGTACCATAACCTACGGACTCTGTGGGGGATATTCCATGTAAGGTATTGTTGTGCCAGCATTGGTGTATATGTATTTAGAAGTAATTGCCTTTCTGTTTTTCCTTGTTGGGCAATCATATCCAATTTATAACTGAGTTCCCAAGATGCACTTTTTAATTTAGGCTTTAGTTCAGAGGGAGTAAGTAAAAACAAAGTGCTTACATCCAACTCTAACAGAGTTACTGCTTTTCTAAAGTTTTTTACTAACAGGGAAAACTCGTTAAAATTGCCCAGAAGCTCATTTTTAATGGCTTCCCGTAAGGAATCCGTTTTACCTCTAGCTAAGCAAGCTACCCACCTTACAAGGGCAATCAACCCCTGTACCCAACAGCTTCGGAGTCCGAATTCCAGTCTGCATGAGGATACAGTACAAGCTGTGTTGAAAGAAGCTATTCTTCTTAATATCTTTCCTTCCATTCTATGTAAAAATCCCCATGTTTTAACTCCACTAATTCTAACCCATACAGTAAAGTTGCGGGAATCTTTGCCCTAAATACATCCAAGAATAGTGAGAAATGTCTCTTCCCTGTAGCATTGTACAAGGAACATAACCCCATACCATGAGCTAATGCTTTACGCGAATTATGGTCTGTATGGGGTTTCTCACTTAGGTTTGCAGAGATTATTTTACCTAAGAAGGTATAGGTTTTAACCACCTCTAGTTTATGTCCGCCTATGGCCCATCTATAATTTTCAGACCTACATTTTTTCTTTCCGAAGATACACATGATTTTACTTTTTGAAGCATTAATCTTCATGTAATTTGCTTCTGCGAATTGATTTAATGCATGTAAGCGGTTAGACAAGCCCTTCGGGGTTAAATCTAATATGAGGATATCATCTGCATACATTAAAATTGATACTGATGATCCTCCAATTATCGGGGCTATCCCACCGCACACTGAAATGGAAGAAGGAAGGTCTGCCGTATAAAGTGAAAACAATATAGGGGCCAGTATGCACCCTTGTTTCAGCCCATTAGGAGAAGGGATAGATTGAGACAGACCTCTTTCTCCGCCTTGTAGTACCTTACACCACGTGTTCGAGTGAAGGGATTTTACAAGTTCAAGTAACTGAAACGGCATACCTAAAGTAGCAAGCTTTCTCCACAGCGTTGGACGGTCCACCTTATCGAACGCTGTGGAGAAATCAATAAATGCCGCATATAGTCCACCACCTCGAACACGTACGTATTTATCGACGATCACCTGCAATGCTGTTAAATTATCAAGTGTACCATGCTCTTTACGAAATCCAGTTTGTTCCAAGGGTAAAATGTCATTTAGTTCTATCCATTCAGTAATTAAAATCAAAAGACATTTAGCAAAAATGTTCCCTATAGAGTCCAATAGAGCTATTAGACGATAATTCCCAGGATTATCCCGCTCTCCCTTTTTAAATATAGGAATTAATATACTTCCCCTCCAAGAGTTAGGGACTGATCTCGATAGAAAGCCTGCCTGAAATACTGGAAGGAGAATCCTACTCCAGGAGGTGACATCTTGCTTTATTATTGACATGGGCAGCTCGTCTGGACCCATAGCTCCGGAAGCACACATACTCTTTATCACTAAAGCAATAGTTTTCTCAGACGGAAGCTCTATATTAGGCTGACTATTCGGGGCTAGGTCCCAGTTGTCATCCTCTACGCTATTAGGGGCATACAAACTAGATATAAATAATATCCAGACATCTTCAGCAATAGAGATGGGGATTGGGGAAGTTCTTACCCCACATCCTTTCCCTATTAGGGACCAAAATTCTCTAGATTTATTATAGGCCAATGCCTCTCTTAACCTAATCCAGAGAGAATCTTCTTTTTCTCTTTTTAATTTTGTTCTTAATCTAGCCCTCCTTCTTCTTAATAAGGCTAACCTATGCTCATTTTCCTTAGATCTGCTAAGGTACTGTTGCCTCACGAGTTTATTTATTTCCTTATTTAAAGGTATTAATATACTGGGAGGGAAATATGACTTCTTAGGATTTCTTAATTCTTAGCTGTCGTGGTGAGCTTTTTCTTAAAAATTTCAAAATATAAGAATTCCCTACCCTGCCATTCGTCTAATTCAAGTAAGGTTTGGGCAAGAATATTTTGTACATCTTTCATAGTGGAAGGGTCCCAGAAGCACCTTCCTGACTTACAATGAATAGAAACACCTTTATCAATTAAGGACCAGGAATCAGTATCTGGGGGATGTAATGAGACTGTTATATTATTCACATTATGGTCGCTCAAGCAGGATTGAGAGATCACCATGTCCTGAATATAAAAAAATGTATCATAATCCGTGATTACGTAATCCAGGATGGATTCACCCCTAAATGATTTATGTGTAAACTTAGCAGGAGTGTCAGAAGGCATCCTACCATTTACGATTAGCCCCTCTAAATAACTGAGTTCTTCAAGTAATATCTTTCCTCTTTTATTAGTTTTTATTTTACTAGGAAAGATTGCTTGGGGTATATTATATGCTTCTTCCTTAAATTTACTTCTAAACATATCTATACTGGAAGTGGACACTTTGCTATTTAGGTCACCCATAAGCAAGATATGCGGAGGCTGATCAAGCTCTAATAATTGTTTTACATATGAAAACATTCGCTTCAGGACGATATTAAAAATATCTTCAGGTGGTATATATGCATTTAGAATTACAAGAGAAGTCCGTCTACCTGCAGGCGCTAGATTATTGATAGTTATTGATTGAAAAAGATTACTAGTGTCCTTATAATGGGAAAATTGCCATTGTAATGAATTTGATAAAAAACAGGCTATTCCACCTTTCGCATGACCTTTTTTTGAGGGTAAGGCGGCGGCCTCAAAGACAAAATAGTCTTTCCCCCTATAAAGAAAATCTTTACACCATGTTTCCTGAATACATAGCACATCTGCATTCAAAGAGAATAGATAATCAAACTTCTCTGGACAATTATAAAATCCTGCTGCATTCCAGGATATGATTTTTAATTGTCTGTTAAAGATGTAGAAGCGGTGTTAAATTATTTGATATATTATTAGATAAAACTCCTGGAAGCCAATTCCAGTGTTGATTATCTTCTGTTAAGGGAGTAACCAAATTCTCAGGGGGAGAAAGTACCTGAGAAACCATACGCTTTCCTCTATAGACCTGTATCTTTAGATCTTTTATATGGATGGTCGGGTCTTCTTGCCGTAAACCCAACTCTGAAACTCCTTTTCTAAAGAACGTATGCTTTCCATTATTAAAAAAGGGTAGCACGTCAATCCCTCTACGTTGGAATGTTTCCGCTTGTTGAAGGACAAGATTAGCAATTATTTTTGAACAAAATGTTACCCTTACTCGTGACCCATTTTCAAACCTTATTACTGAAACCAAATCAATATCACTTGACAAAATAAGTTTTAAGCTTTCAATTTCCTTGAAGGAATTGAGCAACCAAGATCTGTTCATATTAAGGTCTGAATCAAATAAGGGAAGAAAATCCAGTGACAGGGTATCCACACATGGATTAGAAGTTTTTAGTGGTACAGTAGTTAAATTTGAGGTCACATGAGCTGAAGGCCAAAAAGTAGATGCCGATGGATTAAGTACCCTTATTACAGTAGGCATTTTTCTTGTAACTTCATCCATTGGTACCAGAGGCTCTATCCCACCAACCTCGGAACATAGGACTCCCCCATTCATAGTATTGACATCAAGGGGACCATCGACTATAGGGTTGGTGAGACAACCAGCAACCTCTATAGAGGAAGTATCCATTAATAAACTATCTGGAGTTTCTATAACATCAGGTACATCTGAATTTACATGCTTTTGAAAAATAATTTGCCTCTGTCTTTTCTTCTTATATTTGCGAACAGGTTTCCTATTTTTCCCTTTGTTCTTTCTACTTTTTTCTATTACTGTCCCCGTAGTCACTACGGATCCTTCAGGTTCTTTTTTATCCTGAATAAAAATGGGAAAAAGTTTGTTTCCAGCGGTTGGATTAACCACTGCCAACTGTTCTTCCTTCAAAATCGGATCCAACTCTTTCCTCAAATTTAAAGAAAGTGGAGTAGGAGTCATTGAGGGCTCATGAATGTCTGCTTTTACTGACATCCCCACTGGTACATTTAATGGAATATTACTATCAGGTACATTCTGGACAACGGGTTCGGTGGGGAAAATAGACCCGTTCACAGCATTTTTAACAATTAATACTTTCAATATTTCAGTAACTGAGTCCAGAATACAGTCAGAGCTCCCAACAAATGTACCCAATAAACCTAATATGGAGGTCAATAAATGTTCAAGTGCTATCAGAGATTCAGAAATTGGTTTTTCATTTTTTATATATTCAGGTGCAGTGAGAGAGCAGATACCAGATAAATTGAATTGCGGAGATTTCAAATCACTATGCAATGAAAGAATGTCATTAGATGTTATAGAAGGAGTGCTACTATATAACAATAATCCTGATGGCGTTGCTCCATTTAAGGTAATACTAGGATCAGGCTGTTTCAAGATTCTCTCGCCCATATAGCGACCACACAACTCTAGATCAATACTAGACGGAATAGAGATTTCTTTTATATCCACCTCCTGATTTTCTGTATCCTTAAGAGTGTTAAACTGAAAACCTTTCGAATCTGCTTTCATAAGGTCAGAATTGACTCCTTTAGATAAACATACTGGGATGTCTACATCTTTAGTCAGGAATGTGGTGGAAGAGTCTTTTTCCGTGGTTAACACAGGGTTAGTATCGGTCACTACTTCTAACTGCGGTTCCGTCGTAGTTATCATCTCATCGTCAGTGATGACTGGAACTTCCGTATATTTGTCCTTTGGTTTTTCCCATAATTTCAACAACTGCATCTGCCCCTTAAATTGTAAGCTATGTTCAAATTTATTCCTCATGGGGTTGGATCTGGTTTTTATGCATGACCTCCCCCCTAGGACTCTTCCAGAGCGTAGTTTTTTTGCTGTCATTTTATATGCAAAAAGAGTAAGAACAGAGACTATCAATAAACGAATAAATAAACCAATAATAAAATAAGAATCAACAGACAGAAGAAAGTATATATGCGGCCAGTCAATAGTTGTATCACCCTCACCGTTTTCTCGCTTTCAATAACTGTCACGATGTACATGCGATGAACATAAATATGAAGATAACAGGGCCCTGCCCGGCCAACCTCGGCCACTAAGGGCCACAGAGGGCCCGCCCTTTGCCCGAGCTTAGCCCGGCGCCGCCCGCGCGCGATCCCGCGATGCGGGGGGCGCTGATATTTTTCAAGCGCCTTCTGGCGCGAAACGCTGGGTGTCCGCCTCCGCCTCCGGAAGGCACAGCAGAGGAGCCTGGGTCCTGTAGTCCAGGAGAGGCTCCGCACACAGCAGACAGAACGGACCAGTCCTCTAGAAGCGCCACAGGTAAGATGCACACCGCCAACTGTAGCAATGAAATCGGCGAGTTAAGAAACCCGCTCTGCCGGGGGCGCTGATATTTTTCAAGCGCCTTCTGGCGCGAATCGCTGGGTGTCCGCCTCCGCCTCCGGAAGGCACAGCAGAGGAGCCTGGGTCCTGTAGTCCAGGAGAGGCTCCGCACACAGCAGACAGAACGGACCAGTCCTCTAGAAGCGCCACAGGTAAGATGCACACCGCCAACTGTAGCAATGAAATCGGCGAGTTAAGAAACCCGCTCTGCCGGGGGCGCTGATATTTTTCATGCACCTTCTGGCGCGAAACGCTGGGTGTCCGCCTCCGGAAGGCACAGCAGAGGAGCCTGGGTCCTGTAGTCCAAGAGAGGCTCCGCACACAGCAGACAGAACGGACCAGTCCCCTAGAAGCGCCACAGGTAAGATGCACACCGCCAACTGTAGCAATGAAATCGTCGAGTTAAGAAACCCCTCTTCTTGAGATGCCCCCCTTCTGGAGATGCCTCTTTTTGAGATGCGCCCTCTTCTTGAGATGCTGCCTCTTCTTGAGATGCACCCTCTTCTGGAGATGCGCCCTCTTCGATGGATGCTGGCTCTTCTGGAGATGCACCCCCTTCTGGAGATGCACCCCCTTCTGGGGATGCACCCCCTTCTGGAGGTGCTGCCTCTTCTGGAGATGCGCCCTCTTCTGGAGATGCGCCCTCTGCTGGAGATGCTGCCTCTTCTAGAGATGCTCCCTCTTCTGGAGATGTGCCCTCTTCCATGGATGCTGCCTCTTCTGGAGATGTGATCTCTTCTGGAGATGCGCCCCCTTCTGGAGCTGACTCTTCTAGAGATGCACCTTCTTCTGGAGATGCACCTTCTTCTGGAGATGCGCCCTCTTCTGGAGATGCGCCCTCTTCTGGAGATGCGCCCTCTTCTGGAGATGCTGCCTCTTCTAGAGATGCGCCCTCTTCTGGAGATGCGCCCTCTTCCATGGATGCTGCCTCTTCTGGAGATGTGATCTCTTCTTGAGATGTGCCCCCTTCTGGAGCTGACTCTTCTAGAGATGCACTTTCTTCTGGAGATGCACCTTCTTCTGGAGATGCGCCCTCTTCTGGAGATGCACCTTCTTCTGGAGATGCACCTTCTTCTGGAGATTCTGCCTCCTCTGGAAATGCGCCCTCTTCTGGAGATGCGCCCTCTGCAATGGTTGCTACATGCAAAGAGCTCCCTCTGCACTCCACCAAAATGTAAGGACCAGATGATGCCACCATTGGATCTTTCTAAAGAGGCACCAAACATATGAGCTTTTTAGGAGAACATGTGCCTTCCAGTGCTAGCATCCCCTCTAAGTCATTGAAAATAAAGCATTTTGATGAGTCCACGGCCAGATCTGTGCAGAAATGTGATTGTTATAGGTTATTGCCCACTTTCTAGATTAAACTAATGCGTAACTCTGAAAAGGTGGGCTGTCCCCTTAGGCAGCAGGGAAGGCCCCCTGTTTGGTAGTCCGTCTATCAGCACCTTCTTCACCATTGGAACCTACAGCCACGGGCCTCTCACTGAGTGCTGATCCCCTGACGTCACCGCCCTGTCCTCCCACCTTCAGTGTCTACGACACTGATGGCGGACAGTGCTGGAGCCCCTGAAAGCCGGTTTCTGAAAGCCCCGGACCGCTCTTGGTGCCTCTGTCACTTTCCCGAGGCCCCGAGATTGATTGAAGCCGGCATGGGGAGACTTCAAGAGGGGGGAAAAGAGAGGATGGGGGGGTAGAGAGAAAGCAACCAGAGAGCGAGAAAGAGAGCGAATGATGGGAAGAGAGAGATTGTGCGAGGAGACGAAGGGAGCGGGCTGCTTGGAGCGTTTGTTGCCAGGGCTCCCTGTGCTTCCCCAGTCTGTCCCTTATGATGACGTTAGTTGCTCGACAGGTCATGTCAGCATGATCTTTGCTGTCTGTTCTGTCAGTGGTTTTACGACCTTACTCCTTGTTGGAGGCACCAGAGCTGAACAGCTCAGCATGCACTGGACAGCCAGGGGACGGCAGTTCGGAATTCTCTAGAAGTCCTGTCACACTCGCGTCATCAGAATCCTTCTTCACTGAGGTTCACATCACAACTGCCAGTCCAGCTCCTCGATACCCGAAGATAGATGCCGAGACGTGCACTCGGCGCTAGCCTGTAGTCCAGGCCAACCAAACATGGTATATCAGCTAGGAGACGAGGGTGTTTGAAGAACCCACCCCTGCCGTTCTGAGGCCTCACGCCCGGTATGCGCCCCAAAGCACCATCACTCGTAGCACTACCGACCATGTTATGACCCTGAGTCAGGGGTCTCCAAACGGGGGGCGCCTCGTTTACTTCCGGAACCCGCTATTGTGTATGATTGTGTGCCTAATTTATAGTAATGTGGCGAAACGTGCTGGCGGTATTAATGTCATTCTGTGCACGTTATTGTCGCAGTTTTTATTAACTATTGCGCTCCCTTTGGCCGCCACCCAGAAATTGGTGGTGAGACTGACAACATGAGGCGCGCCCGTGAAATGAGTGTTCCACCCTCATCATTCGTAGGTTTTACACGGGTGTAGTAAAGCCAGGATTTAAATCGCTGTTGCAGGGTCATTTAGAACCGCGACCTCCCACACACCTGCCAACTTGAAGAACGTCAGTGTGAAGAGGGGGCGGGGCCTTGAAGGGCGCAGGGCTTCGTGCCGAGAAGTACTTATGAGGCACGTTTCAACCCCACCCCGCCCCCAAGTCCCCTCTTCCTCCTTCCAACCCCACCCCCAAAAAATGAGTGAGGCTGCTGCCGATGTCCTGGGGTGTTTTTTCACACCCCTTAACGGAAGTTGGCAGTTTAAAACCTGGAAAACCACTTATTTAAAGATGTTTTGAGCTCGTTTTCTCTGCCACCGTGTGATATCGGCTCCTCACGTCCCCGGGTGAGCGGGTGATGGCTGCCGATATCGCGTGTCACACTGTGTCACCTTGTGAGTGGGCAGGTATGCTACCACGAGGCGCACAACCTACCCGGATTTGCGCTGCGCCAGTTTTGTTTTGCCATTAATACGTTTTACCGATTAAATGGTGAACAGCCCACGCAGCGGTATGTGTGTCTCTTTCTGCGGTAGCGGGTATCTCCTTTAACGCTGGTTTGCACAGCCATTTACCACAGATAGAAACTGGAAAAGGATTGGCAAACACAGGGTGAGTGCAATTAGGGCTCGTCTCCTAATCAACACAAGTATGCAAATTGGGTTCGTTTGTAAATTGTGTTTGCACCGATTTTAACACGATCACTTTCGTTCAAACCTCGTTAGAGTACTTCCATGATTATATTCCCTCCCAGACTCACCGTAAAACGAATGTAAATGGTGCAGCAGAGGGCGCTGTGTAACCATCAAACACACCGTAGAAGCGCAAGTCCCTGGATCGATGTGCTACAAAGCCAGGAATCGACCCGGAGAGCTCCGATGGCGAGGTTTCCTGGCGCCTGTTCTGCTCTGCTAAGTGAACACTGGGCGCTTTGGTTTTCCAGGAGCTACAATTCTTCGTTTTTAATTACATACCTTGTAAATATTCTTACGCTACATGATGCCAGGACATGGCTTCGCAGAGCGTCTTGCTCGTTTAGAAAGGAAGGGTGTGGGGACTGCCATCAGGCGTGCAACACCCATTGGACTCACAGGGCTTCAGCTCCCCCCGTCGTGTGTGGCAGCCCAAGATGAGACAGCTTCCCGGCGCGCACACAGCCGCACCCGACCACTTCACAGGTCTTTAAAAGACCATTTGCATGTTAATGAGGCCTCGCTGTTGTTTCGCTCCTTCTAAGAGCCCCTGCAGCTCCACTCTGCCTATGGCTTAAAAGATTCAGCCCCCCCCCCCGAAATTTTTTCTTAGCTGTGGGCCGCTTATTTGGGCAGCCTGGGGGCTGATTTGTACAGTGTTTTCTTCGGATGACGCCAGCGGCCCAGTGGGTGCCTGAGTGGCCTTTCTGGAGGAAGATGGGCGTCAATTACCTCCCTATTATCAATGGCAGAGGCGTCACTTCCTTTCTCTCCCCGAGCAAGCCCATGAATGTGTGCATATTGAGTGGGGGCAGGAGCATAAGTGGCCTCACTTGTTTTTCAGGTGTTCACAAGTGTGAAATAATCTGTGCATTTCTTTTTATTTAAATAAAGTTAAGAAAACATGCCTCTGTCAGAGACCCTCCCACCCCTTCTTTAAAAAAAACTTCGCCAAAGCAGTGCTTTGCGGAAAGGCAATATGCAAATGTGGAAAAACAACAGTTGATGGACAGAATTCAGAACAATATCATACATTCACCCCAGTACAGAGATCTGGGCCCAAATCCTTAATTTTTTTGCTCACCATGCCATTCCAGTTTGGACCCAGCCATATGCAAATCAGTCTTGACCCTGTGCCTCATGGGAACAGTCCAGCCCGAACTGCCAAGTCAGGTCCTCCCTGGACTGGAAACAAGCATCCTAGGACCGGTTTCGGGGTTTCACCCCTCTTCAGCCAGGATAGGTTGATTCCAGTGGCATGGAGAGCACAGGACTCACGTCTGAGCATACCCTCCCTGTGTGTTTTAATATGCAAATGTGGGCCACTTTTTTTTATGTACCTCGGCCGAGTTTCGATCCCAACCCAACCCTGATTGTGCTACTCATACCAGTGTAGGGAGGCACAGTGCTTTACATCATACACTCACTTTACAGAGACAATGAATCATGCATGTGTAAATCAGTCTGTAGGAAATGTTACATAAGAAATGAGGATTAAAAGTTGTAGGACTCGTGTCATCTATACTAGTAGGCAGATGAGGCTGTGGACTGGATCTTGCTAGAGGGAATTGCGGGAACAAACAGGGACGGCTTAAGTTCGTAGTCCTGGTGTACCCTACCTGAAACCACCAGCTCAAATTAATCATTGGCTATGGGTAATTGGTGTGACCCCCATGTGAAGATGTGAGAAGGGGGTTCTGACCATCTGAGCCACCCGGATTTTTTTGCTTTTTGTATCACCTGATTTCTGACCTTTTACTGTGGGAGAGCCTCATAACCTGGGACTCGCCTACTGTAAACTCATAGTACAGTTGACTGCGTGTGTTTTCCGCCAGTGTCCACCTTACAAGATAAGGCCGCTGCGACGCAGCCAGGACAAGGGGCACTGGGCTGGTTACCTGTGGACACGGGTGCCCACGGGTGCACACGTGTGCCAACGTGTAAGGGCTGCACGAGGGAGATTCCTGTCATGTTCAGCTTAGGGGCTGTGTACAGGTAACCTGACCCAGTAAGGACTATGCTGAGTTGAGTGGTGACCTGGATTAGGCCATATAATGGCATTGTACACATGAAGGTGATTGTCAGTGTGCTTTACTGTTTGACTGTAGGAACACTCCACTATACGTCTATGGGAAAGGCTGCCTTCAGTTGACATGGGCCTAAGAACTCCAAACACTCATGAAAGTACACTGTAAATTGTGTGAAAAGAACCATTCTGCTATGTCAAAAAGCATATCTGTACTGTTTATGGGTCACCAAGAAATGTCATATTTCTCTGACTTAGCTCAGAACCAAAGCCCAGGCCTTGTGTGATCCTGCCAGACTCAATTAATATCCTTCCTCCCCAAGCTGTAGCATCAGCAGCCTAGCCCTTCATGGCAAGCATTCCACAGGGCTGAGGTCTTCTCTTCAGGAGGGAGAGATGGGGTGAAGATGCTCGGCATTAATCAGCCAGCTGTGCCCCGGTGCCAGGCTGGGGCTGTGATGTTAGCGAGTGGGGAACGTGGGATTTTCAGAGACCATATGGTATGGGATCTCTGGACGATGCCATATTGAAGTATCCCAGAGGCATGAGCAGGAAGGTTGAAACAGGGGCAGAGAGGTGATGGGGCACTGCAGGATAGGCCAAAGGTGCATTCCTGCCACCATCCTCCACCCCTCCTTAAAAGGTCTTGCACAAGAAAGAGAGCTCTCTCTGAGATGTGCTTTGGCTGAGGAACACAGGGACTGGAGGTTGACGCCATGGAAAGTTGGAAGGAGGAATCCCCTGACTATCAACACAACTCTGAGTGACTCCAGGACCAGTGAGGGAAAGCCTGGGTTTCAGTGCAGGGGAGAGAAGCCCAGAAGAGGAAACTAGGTGAAAGGTTGGCGCAGGGAGCCAGTAAAACCACCTCCCTGCTGAGGTTGTCCTCTTGGAGGCCATGAGGCTGAAAGAAAGTGCTCCAGGTGGGTAGGGCTGGGCACCAGGAGCGCAAAGAGTCCATGATCGTCAAAATGGGCCTAACGGGGCCCGAGATCTTCCCCAGTAAAGGTAGGCAACTGTTGACCTCTGCAGATCTGACAATGAAGCAAGTGGGGCTGTGCTGTTGGTTGCTCAAGTGTCCCCGGGATGGGTCAGGTCCTGGGGGCTGGCCCCAGGAGAAGGCTAAGTCAGGGAGCACCATCACACTCACCGTGAAGCAGCCCAGGGGACTGGGATCCCGTCGGGGAGCACCTTTGTACTCCCTGTGAAGCGGCCCAGGATCCCATCCCTGGGCACCGACATCACAGAAAAGCCGGGGAGAGCCTTCTCTTTCCCTGTAAAGATGCCCGGGGGCCCAGGAACCGGTCCCTGGGCCCCAACAAAGACACATAACTCAGGAAGCGCCGCCACACCCTTGTAAAGATGCATTGGGTTCCCTGGGACCCAAGAAGAGTAGGGGGGAGTGCGCTGTGCTTACCCCATATGGCCGATGGCCTCACCACACACATCTGTCTGCTGGAGTGGGCAGACCAGAAGAGACGGGCCGGCTCCGGTGACAGCACGCAAGTGTGCTGGCCGGGCGAGGGGTCAGAGAGAGCAGCCAGGGGTGAGCTCCTTGAGGTGCTCTCCATGGTGCCACGGGCATGCGGGTTCCCGGGTGGAACCGGGCACCCTGCGACTGGAAGCCGCAGCGCGAGACTGCACGATACGGAGAACAAAAAGGCACAGCAGCTCTCCCCCAGAACAGCCGGGGAGCCGCTGCTACGATATGCACGCTCCTGGGGGAGCACCCCATAATGCTCTGCAGGGCCTGGCCGCATTTTCCTAGGAAAATGGTTTGTTTTCGGCGTGTGATGATCCCCAGAGGATGGTGTCACCACCATACCACCATAATGAAGCAAAGGTGCAGGGGGGGAGGACGCAGACTCTCCCCTAAAAGAATTGGAGAGTTCCCACCATAAGCCTCTGGGGACTTGAAAAGGATAACGGTTTTGTTAAATTGCGAATCTTCCCAGGTGCTGGAACTCGTGTTCTACAGTGTGGAGGATCATCTCCTCTAGAAACAAGGACTATGGCTGCAAGGCTTGTGGCCGGAGTTGGTCCAATGGGAGTATTCATGTTGTGAGACACCCCCTAGGGGTAGAAGATGGTTATTGCACACATGTGCAGTTACAAAAATGATGCATTTGCCATAGTCTTTAGAATGTAATTTCTCAATGCGGCTCATATGCAATATGTTTTTAATGTGATATCTCAACGTTGCAAGCACCCTTTGGGGGGGTAGGAATTATAATTGCGTGGTGGATCACTGTGGTGCCCTCTAGGGGGTGTGATTGAACTTCGTTATTCATGTTATCATTTATGATCAGTGCCCCACACTCTCAGGCATGTGTAGTTCTAGCTTTATGCTCGTAAATGCTTTAATTGAATAATCAGACTGTCAGCCACTGTGATTGAAGTTGGTATGCTTTATTGCCAGTAGTAGGTGCTCACTGTCAGGGTTATAGGTAAATATTTCATTTATTCCCCTAATGAAAGGCTTGTTGAACTAGTGAGGCGGGCAGCCACTCACTTTGTGCCAGTGCTAAGGGCCCTCACTCCAAGTTATGGTCAACCCATGACATTTAGGGACAAGATAATGTTTACACATGTGAGTGGTAGGACTAGACACCCCTCCTGTGGGAGGGTGGGAATGTTTAAGCAATGTCATCAAGAAGTATTTTCATCAGCTTATGTATATTTGTTAATTATTGCATAGTATTGAGTAGCGTGTGTGTAATAAATGTACTAATACTTTTTGTAAAGAAAAGCACAGACTGGACAGTCATTATTGAGTGTTATTATTGTGTATCTGTGAATGGTGATTACTAGTCTACACCACCTCCCTCTAGAGTAGGCCTTAGACTGCTCTGCAACGTTAACCTATGAGAGTCAAGCGCTACAATGGGGTGTTTTGGTTACCAGTGAAGGACAAATGTAGACCCTTTACTTGCGAAGGCCACACAACTAATGCCTCGTTTTTTCAACAGAATGGTACTAATGGCTCTGGTATTTGTTTACTCAATTGGGTACATTCTGTTTTGTTTTGAAAATATGGAAAACCCTATTGAAAAGTTCTATATTAAAAATGGTATTCATTGGCCTAGGGCTCAATGGGCCCCCGTTCGCTGCAGGGGCCTGCGTTAGGCTGACGCCCACCATCCACTACTGGGACCGCTGCAGGTGTAAGCGCTCGAGCGCAGGACTGAAGACTCACTCTGCTCCCCCACCCCCTCAGTGGCAAGCACAAGACACTGCATGCCAAGTGTTACGAACAGTCAGGAACCTTATTGGCTAGTAAAAGAGGAGAGGATGAAGAGGATATCCAGCTCAAGAGGAGGAATGCATTAGGGCATAGGAGAACCCTTATGAACCTCTGAATAGCAAAGAATAGGAGAAAAGAGTCAGTGAATAAACACACTCTAAAGAACTGATAACCCCGACAGAGAGAACAATAACAAGATAGGAAATAGTAAGTGTGGTTTACACTGGATTCTAACCAACACCAATCACCACACTGCCAAACATGCAAAGAGCATCACAGATGGCCAGCAAGACAGAGAAGAAAATCCAGCTAAGCCCAGAGGAGGGGTTGCTCTCCCTAGATCAATCTGGAGATACCCAGGCTCTGGGCCCGCCTAGCACATAATGTAGTGGCAGCACTGTCACCAGTCAGCAAACAGACTATGTCAGACATGGGTTGGGTGACTGAACAACTATTTCCATGCCACTCATGAGACTGATGGCATCGGGAAGTATAGATGTTGCTCCACTTGACGGACGAAGTCTACATACTGTTTGAAAACTTCCCAAAATGGCTGGAGAGAACAACTCTGATGGCACGGTGACCATCTTAAATGCCCACGTCGACCCTCAAGTAAACCCTGGCCATGACAAATTTAAGCTGCAACAAAGGGAACTGGAGTGAATTGACTGCATCCATGCACGCATATTTGAATTAGCCAGTAGCGGCACTAGTGACGACCCAATAAAGGAAGTCAAAGCACAGATCATTCAGGTGTGAAGGCATTCTGTACTAAGGTGAATGATCCTGCGAGAACTTAATATGAGACTGGATGCCTCACTTATACTAGCCAGATGAGCCAGATTGAAACCGCCCTAGAAAAGGTCACAATCAAGCCAGACTGTGGCCTACTACCATGAGTGAAGGAAGAAACAATTGAAGCTATACACAAGAGAAACCCCAATCGGTTGTCATGTGCAGCTAAAGGCAAGAACAACCACAAACTAATGTGAAAACTGCACCATTCTTAGCACAAGGAAAAACCTGCTTAAGAAGTGGGAAGATGGTCGCTGGAAAACATGGCGGCCGCTAGCTAGAGCGGCTCGCACGCTCCTACCGGTCTTCCGCGATTTCCACCGCTGCTATGCTTCGCTGACCAACACACGGCTTGGGTGAGAGTGTAAGGCATCACGGGCTTAGCAGGCTGCTACTACCGTCCCCATTGCTGCCGTCCCGGTAAATGTGTAAACCGGCGACTCTACCTGCTTCTGCTCCGGCTCGCGTCCTTCTCCCAAGTTGGGGGAGAGCAGCCGTGGAGTTTAGGCGCGGCCGTGCGGCCGCTGCTCGCAGTGCACACACTGCGTCTTCTCTCGGCGGAAGAGCGGGAGGAGAGAACCCGACGCCGAGGGATAACGTCCTGCGAAGGTTTCGCCTTGTCACCGATCCGTCGGAGCTGGAGACTGATCAACTGGCAGCGGACTTGGCTGATTTGGCTGACTTGGCAGACTTGGAGGCATCAGGGGTTTGTGAAGCTCCTGCCCCAGGTGAAAGTAAGGCATCTGTTCTTACCAGGGGGCAGAATGAGATAGGTTATGATAAAAACTACAGTAATACCTTTAACTCTAGTCTATGTGCTACAAGAAGTAAGACTAAGAGTCGGGACAAGGAGCTTAGGCTGGAACACAGTAAACTACAACTCCCAGAGTGCACCTGGAGAGAGGCTGTAAAGTCAAGGTTGGAACATAAAAAAAGTTTGGGCGTCTCTAAGGGGGGCCCTACCAAAGAAGTTATTAAACATACTGGACAAAAAAAAGCAAAAGATAGGAATTTGAACGCTCCAGGGGTTATAGCTCCCTCATTGCGCTCATACTTTAAAGCACTACCCCAGGTATTGTAGATTACGCAGGATATGGCCGTATCTAGGGGAGAAATGTCTCATAATGGGAAACAACAGCTTACACTAAACGCCACCCCAAGTTTAATCTCCTCTCCCAGTCTCCCCACTAATGAGACGACGTCTGAGGGCCCCTCAGAAACTACTTCCCCAGGCTCGGGTGTGGTTACGACCGCGGGAACGGCAGAAATTGTTACCCTAAATGACCCTTCTATTCAACAAGTCAAGTCGCTAAATGGAGGGGTATTAAACCCAGTTGTGCTAGAAAAAACGACAGTGGAGGAGTCTGAGGAGGTAATAGAGGCAGTAGATCCGGGTCAGGAAGCTCTGGGGGTGGGCAATACTCTTGAGACCCTAGTTAGCTCTATTAATGCAATGAGGGAAGAGATCCGACATGACTTTGCAGTTTATAAGTCAAATCAGAATGACATAAGAGCAACGTGTGAGCTATTAGGCCAAAAGGTGGAAGGGTTATGCGAAAGAACTGGCATACTGGAAAGCTCTGTAGGTCTTTTAACAACTGATCTGGAGGTTGCTAGGTCCAAAATAAATACCCTTCAAAGAGATGGGGAGTACATGAGAGAGAGGGTTGAGGTTTTGGAAAACCACTCCAGGCGCAATAACATTCGACTTCTAAAAATTCCTGAAGGTAAAGAAGGTTCGGACCTTAAAAATTTTATAATTCGGACTTTGAAGGAATCCTTAAATCTTGTCGAAACAACCGAGGAACTAGATAAGGATATCCAGCGAGTACACAGAGATCCATTCCGTCTGAATCCAGCAAGATCTAAACCCAGGAAGGTTTTAGTTAACTTTTTGACTTACGCACTTAAGGAAAAGATCCTAAACCTCGCTCTGAAAACTAGATCGTTGAAGTGTTCGGATTTTTCTTTTGAGATACGTTCTGACCTCTCTAAAACCACATTAGACAGACAGTGGGAGCTGGGGCAACGTATGGATAAATTCAGGTCCTTAGGAGCCACTGTACAGATGAGGTTCCCAGCATTCCTACGGATTATGCATAATAACAAAATGCATAATATTCGTTCTACTCAAGATGCTGATGACCTACATGATTCTATTCGGAAACAGAACCAGACTACAAATAACTGAATGCGATCATTTCCGCACGGTCTCTTTGAGTTCGCATGTGCTCCGGGTAGTTGTTTGCCACTGAACTTTGACCTCTCTTTTCTGTGTAGCATGGGATAGGTTAAGTTCACATAAGGATGACCCTGTCAACACATTGTCAATAAAATATTTTTGACATGTAGGAATCATAAGTTCATTACAAAAAAAAAAAACGGGATGGTAAAAAATAAATAAAAAAAAAATAAAATATATAAATGACAATATAAAAAAAATAAAAATTGTGTTTTTCATACCTCCTTTTTTCCCTTTTTACATTCTGTCTGGGTCATCCTTTTTACACCCATAATAGTATATACTATAGCAGCGGGGGGGGTTGACGGGTAAGGCTGTGGGTGGGCGTAAAGCTGGCCAGAGATCAGGCCAGTATAGGTTTGGGAGGGTTTTCCAGGGGGGTGGTGGGGGGATGGTGGTGGGTGGGTAAGCTATTGGATCAAAAAAACCTCATTTGTCTACCTTCTTTGCTTTATCTTTTTCATGCTAATTTTTCCATAACCAGGATTTCTCACTATGTTGAAGTTGAAATGTTACTATATGGGGGACCAAACACGGAGAGAGTCGTGATAGTCCATATACCATGACAGTAATACACTATATCTCCTGGAACGTTAATGGTCTGCGAGTGAGAGGCAGACGAGACTGTATTTTACAGTATTTGAAGGACTCTCAGGCGCAGGTCATTGTTCTTCAGGAGACGCATCTCCTTAATTCAGAGGCTACTGCCTTGTTAAAAAAACATAAGTGGATAGACAAATTCTGCTCAACAGACCATAACGCCAATATTAGGGGGGTCATATTCATTTTTAAAAAATCTGCTAAAGCACAAATTTTGGAATACAAAGAAGATCACTCGGGGAGATGGTTATTAGTGAGAGTCTCATTGGACGGCCAGATTTTTACCTTAGTCGGCTATTATGGCCCAAACTCTGACGATCCCTCACACCTAGACGCGATTTGGAACCACCTAGTTTTAGTTCAGGACCCAGTGATCTGGGTGGGGGACTTTAACATCGTTCTCAATCCCAATCTGGATAAATCCGTCAAATCTAGACTCTGCAGTTCCATCAAATCTAGGCATACCCTCGTAACAATTATGACACAACTTGGTTTGGCAGACGTATGTCGAGAAAGAGCGGGTAACAAGTTAGGTGTTTCTTTTCGGAACAGTTGCTTCAAACATAAGTCTAGAATTGACTATGCGCTTTTTAGCTACTGTTTAAGGGACTCTCTACTTACGATAGACTATTTACCTTCGCATTTGTCTGATCACTCCGCTCTAGAATTTTCTCTAAAAATCGAAGATACCATTACTCATCCATCCTGGTCTTTTGATCGGACCCTCTTGCTTGAAGAGGATGAGGTAAAGTTCTTGGCAAAAGAGTCCTCAGTATTTTTTGACGTCAACAAAGCTTCTGCAGGTTTGGCTGTGGTCTGGGAGACTTTTAAGGCCTTTCTAAGAGGTCAGATCACCAACAGAGCTTCTTTTAGGCGTAAGATATATAGAGAGAGGGTGGCTAGCCTCGAGCAAGACATGAAACTCCTTGAGTCAAAGATTGACTCACCTTCAGGAACACCACAGCTTCAGCACAAATTGGTCGAACTGAGGCTACTACTGAATAATATCCTACAGGAGAGAGTAAATAAAAGATGGGAAGCATCTAAGACTTCCCAATTCGAATTTGGTGAAGCTGCAGGGAAACTGCTAGCCTGGAAAATCAAATCCGATCAAGCTCTCAAATTCATCAAGGAAATTAGGATAGAAGGTGAGGCAGAGACAAGATCTACCAACCTAGACATAGGTAGAGCCTTTTTTGACTTTTTCCAAGATATATATAAGGAGATTCTCCCTAACGACCAGCAGGCAAGAGACAGCTGGCTGGAAACCATCACGCTTCCAACTTTGTCATTAACACAAAGTAAGGCTTTGGAGTTTGAGATCACAGAGGCTGAGGTGATCAAAGCTATCAGACACCAAAAAAAAGGGAAGGCGGCTGGGCCCGACGGTCTCCCGGGAGAGATTTATAGATCTTTGGAAGCTGTCATAGCCCCTCTGTTGATGACCTTATTTAATGCCATCTTAATAGAGGGTGAGTTGCCACCTAAATCTTGGGGGGAGGCGACAATCGTGCTTATTCCAAAGCCTGGAAAATCCCCCCTGGATTGTGGGTCATATAGACCAATATCATTATTAAATAATGACTATAAAATCTTTGCAACAATCATGGCGGCTAGATTGGCCAGTGTTATGGGTGCCATAATCCATCAAGATCAAAAAGGTTTTATCAAAGGCCGACAACTATCTGACTTAACACACCAACTGATAGGAGCCATAGACATCGCCTCTGCTTTCTCTCTACCTTTGGCTACTTTAACTTTAGATGCAACTAAGGCTTTTGATAGAGTCAACTGGCTCTATCTTTCTGATGTACTTAAAAAATTTAATTTTGGGACTGGCTTTTGCAGAATGATAAACAAGCTCTATGCTGCCCCTTCGGCCAGACTGCTGATTAATGGGGTCTTGACTGACGCCTTTGACATAACCAGAGGTACGAGGCAGGGCTGCCCGCTCTCCCTCCTTCTTTTTAACTTATATATAGAACCATTTGCCCAGCTTCTGCGGGAGGAGGCTAATATTCCATCCTTTAGCTTTGGAGAATGGGAAAGGCGGGTAGCACTCTACGCGGATGATATTTTGATTCTTACTTCTGACCCAGTTAAGGCATTTCCTGTAGTTATCAAACGGGCAGAAGAGTTTGGTTTTATCTCCGGATATGATATTAACTTGAGTAAGAGCGAAATAATGGTCTGGAATCTCCCCGATATACAGCTGGGGGTCAACATATCCACATCCATGCGCTATCTCGGCATAAGAGTAACCCAAGAATTGGACAGCATGGGGCATTCCAACTTGAACAGAATTTGTACTGAGAGTAAAAAGCTTTTAAAATCTTGGACTCATTTGCCTCTCTCCATAATCGGAAGGGTAAACCTCGTAAAAATGTGTATTCTCCCTAAGTTTACTTTCATCTTTAACGCAATTCCCTTGGCATTTGATCCTAAACTAATTGAAAAATGTCAGCAAGATATAAATACTTTTATATGGAATAACAAATCGACCAGAATAGCATGGAAAAAGTTGAGGAGAAGAAGGGAGAAGGGTGGGCTTGCCTTGCTGGATTTACTGTATTATGCATGGGCATTCTTGTTATCGCACTCCAGGATGCTTTTAAAAATGCCATCTATCCTCCATCCAGGCTCAAAATATAAAGCGATGTTAATGGGGGCGGAACTTGCAGCAGACGGATTTATGTTCAAATTCGGGAGTCAGAAATTTTTCAAAAAAATTAAGTTAAATATTTTGCAGTCATGGGCCAAAACTTGGTCCAGCATTAGGAAGAGATTGGGGCTGTCCTATTATTCTAATTTCTCTCCAATCTGGGACTCGCCGGGTCTTCCTCCATGCCTAAACGATAGTTTGTCATCTATCATACAACAAGCTGGTATCATTAGATGGGGTCAGCTATTCAAGGATGGGACATTAATAACCTGGAATGAATTATATGATCATGTTGGGTCAGGGCTCTCCAGATTCAAATTTATCCAAATGGAAAGTTGGGCCAGATCCCAAAAACGTAGAGATCCCCATCTAGGGAGGGCTAGTATTTTGGAACAATGGTTAATAGATAGCCCAGGGGGTGAAAAAGAAGTAGCCATATGGTATTGGCAGCTGTTGGAGGAAAGCGACGGGGAGTTTCTCCTTCCAGACCAGTTATGGGGGGGGGTGACCGGCCTTCAGTGTGAAGATCTTTGGCTAAAGTCCTTTGGCCTACTCCACAGAATTGTGAAACCATCTTGGCTAAAACGAAATCATCTATTCTCAGTACATCGTGCATATATAACTCCGCGGAGACTTTCCAAATTTCTCCCAGATAAAAAGTGCAACAAATGTAACTGTATCGATGCTTGTGACGTTCATATGTTTTTGGAATGTCCAGTCATCGCTGGTTTCTGGGAAGAAGTGAAGAATACCTTGAACTCCATCTTAAATGTATCCTTGTTAATAACTCTACCACTTGTCATCTTTGGGTTGGAGGATAACATCACGGGTAAAGCAAGGTCCTTCCTCTTCTATGCAATTTTGTTGGCTAGAAGGCAAATCTGTATTTATTGGACAGAGAAAACAGCCCCATTACATTCTGGGTGGCTTTCGTCTTTATATGCAACATCTAAAGTTGACTTAAATAGATCATGCAGTAAACACAATTTGGCTTTTTGGAATTTGCTGATTAACTGGCGATAGAATCCGGGGTTGTTTTTTTTTTTTTTTTCCCCGGGTCCTATGATTATGCCTTCGAGTACTCCCTGGACCGGGTCCCCTGCCTAGGTTCACGTATGGTCCTCCAGGTTGGAAATATACCTAGATGGAGTCGGCAAAGCCCCTTTTGTGTTGGGTTAAATTGGCCCCCATCATAATGTACCGTGCTTATGTGTGGTGTAGGGTGGTTGGCTCTCCCAATATTGAGGGTAAGGCAAATGAGGACAAAAAAATAAATAAATAAATAAAAGAAGTGGGAAGATGCAACAATTTTTACATGTCTGCAGGAGAACTGGAAAAAGAAAGATAACCACCAGGTGGATGCCATCGCTGCTTAACATCTCATTAATAACAGAATCCCAAGGCGAATCAGACACTGCCTCAACATCTTGTTGTGATTCTGAGGATAAAGTAAAGATATTCCTCATTTAGTAATCTGACAACCCAAGGGAAAAGACCCCAACCGCTGTGTAAGGTACAGGTCCACCAACTTCATATTACCACATTCCTCGACTGTGGCTGATCGGTCACTGTAATGGACTACCAACAAATCAAGCTGCTCAAACTCTGACCAAAGCTATACCCCACCAAGAGAATGTTCTGTGCAAATAGAGGACACACAGCAATCGCTCTTGCTATAGATTTCTCAAGACATACCCACCACCATGGCCGAGTTGTACAAGCCAAATTCTACGTAACCAAGGAAGGCTCCGGAAAGCTCATTAGTTGCAACATGGCAGGAGACCTCTGACTAATAAACTTCACGAAACATATGAATGACTTTCACGTCAACAACATCCTCCAAGAATTTGAACTCCTGTTTCAAGGCTTAGACTGCCTCATGAACAAGACGATCAAGCAACACATAGATGGCAAATTAAACTGTCAACCCTATCACATAGAGGAATTCCAGTACATTTAAGATCATTGGTAGAACAAGAACTAGAGAGACTTTATAATCAAAGTATCAGGTCCACCCTGTGCGCCCTAACCCATGGTGGTGACAACTAAGCCGAAACAATTGGGAGCAGTCTTATTTGTTTATCTATTTATTTATTTTATTTAAGAAGTTTTATATAGCGCTGGCCTGACCCTAGGGTATCGGAGCTCTTTACAGCAGATACATTGCAGAGATTCACAAAACACAAATCAAAAGAGCGACACATTAACAGTGCAGGACAGTCTTAGTCTTCTGGGTGCTTCGAAGTCTTAGAGTTGGAGCAGTGCGCGGTGTCAGCTACCTGCTCCGATTGATCCTATCGACTCCCTAGGGAGCGGTTGAGGAACAGGATTTTGAGTTGGCTTTTGAATTTTACAAAGGAGGGAATGGTTCTGATGTGAGGGGGAATAGAGTTCCAGATTTTGGGAGCGCTTCCGGCGAAGGATCGATCCGCAGTTTTTTGTTTTCGAGTTTTAGGTGGGATGAGTAGGAGGAAGTTTGAGCTTCTGAGGTTCCTGGCCTGTCCGGCTTTTTTGAGTTTTTTCGCCAGATATTCGAGTTTGCCAGTATTTAGGGTTTAATGCGTGAGGCAGGCTGTTGTGAAGCTAATCCGCATTTCGACTGGAAGCCACTTAAGTTCCCTGAGTGCAGGAGAAATGTGGTCAAATTTCTTGATACCGGTGATCATTCTGGCGGCCACAAGCAACATTGTTTTGATGGGAGCCAGATGTGATTTTGGAATTCCTGAGAGGACTGCGTTCCCATAGTCCAGTCTTGACAGTACCAAAGTTTGGGTGGCCTGTTTGAGATCACTGGGTGGACTGAAGTGTTTTATTTTGTTCAGTAGTTTGAGGTTAAGGAAAGCGCTCTTGGCCGAATTCTTGATGTGTCTGGTCATGTTCAGTTTCGGGTCTGGAGTGATGCCTAGTGATTTGACAGAGTCTGCTAGAGTGAGATTCCCGTTGAGCGCATCAACGGCCTTTAACCATTCGGCAATTTGGGGGTTCTCTTCCTTATTCGAGATGAGGAGTGTCTCAGTCTTGTCAGGGTTTAGTTTAAGGTGGTTGCATGACAGCCAGTGTTGAACATCTCTCAGTACGTCATTGAGTCTTTGAATGTCTCTGAGGGAGGTAGTTTCCAAATATATCTGAGTCAAAATATACATTTTCATGAGCCTTCCCAATAGAGCCTTCCAGATGGGATGCCACCTCAACTCCACTATAGACAATATCTTCAATTACCTTAATGAGGTGCAACCTTTTTCAAACCTAAACATAAAAGTCTGTATCACCAGCTACTTCTATACCCCACTAGCCAGTAGACCACCACTTTTTCCGCACATGTTGGTCTCAGACACAACAAATGACTCAACTTTAGGTTCTCCTTTGAGCAGAATTCTTTCAGAACTTTATGTGGAAAGCACTGTCAGGCTCAAAGGTGTCCTTATTATTTTTGACAACATCTTGATTTTTACTAAAACAGTACAAAAACCATCACTATAGATTTCAAGCAACCCTGAACAGACTGTCAGACCATGGGTTCACCCTTCTTAAAGCTAATTGTTCGTTCTTCGAAAACTTGGAGTGAGTATCCCTCCTCAGAAACCCAAGGCTATAGAAAATTACCCAGCCCCTATGTCTGCATCTGAGGTGAGAAGCTACCTCAGCATGGTGAACTGTTGTGGGCAGTTAATACCTAACTGGCTACTCTCACCGAACCGCTCAGAACCCTAAACAAAAAACAGGTCATGTGGGAATGTTCAGGGAGCCTTCTGGAACATCAAAGCATCATTTTCGCATGATGCAACGTTAAAAATTTCGACCCAAAAAGGGGTACAGAACTGCTGGTCGATGTGAGCCCGGTGAGGCTTGTGGTGTCCTGCTGTAAGCATAGCTGAAAGGCTCTTTGGGGCTCGTTGCCCTGCGCGCCTTTGCGAGCATTTACCAACACAGAAGCTCAATGTGGTCAAATTGAAAGGACACATCTGGCGTTCAGTCTCAAGCCTAGAAAGAGTATTCAGTAGGTGAGGAATCCTAGGTAGGTTAATGTATTCATTGAAAATATTATTTATGAAGGTAAGCAACTTTTTCTTCTCTGACGTCAGCAGTGGAAGGAAGCAGTGGAACCAATAAAAATTCAGTATGAAACCTACTTGCTGGGGGGGGCATGGCTAACCGCCGATGATGGCGGTCGCGTAGACAAGGGGCTCCTATTCCTGGGCCCGGTAGCCCCTTTGCATCTGCCCAATATCCGAGACATCGGCCCAAGCCATCAGAGAAGAGCGCCTAATCTACTCCGAGGGATGCACAACTTTTTCACAGCAACGATTCCCTGCCTTAAACAGAAGAATGCGGCAGAAATACGACACTAACAAAATGGCAGACCCCAGCTCGCACAGAAGAAACTGACGGCCGGAGAGCTACACGAGGGCACCCAATTCCCAGCCTGGACTGCCAGAACTCCTTACCACCGCCCCTCCCCTGACTGCCGCCGCATGTGCTGAGAGCTCATGGTGCCGCCCTGTTATAAATGAAGGTACATAAACGGGGGCTGGGAAATAACTTGGCGGCGAGGAGGCCCAAGGTGCACTTCCATAGCCGGCGCATCATTCCAGAATTCCCCAGACACCAGTCAAGAAGGGGCATCAAGAGGCCCTAGTCCTAGGCCGCTATCCTTGGGGACGGTCTGTCCTGCCTGAGCTTGCGCGCCCGACCATCCTTGAGGGTGCTCAGTCCCTGGACCAAAGTGAAAGGAGGCAACATAATTGGGCGGATCCAGTCAAGCGAGAAGGCGACTGCTAATGGGAAAGCAAGGCCCGCACTGCGGTACCCCCCTACACTGTGCTGCATTCTTTTTTTTTTTTTTTTTTTTTTTTTTTTTTTTTGTCCTCATCTCACCTATAAACTGCTAGCAGGACATAACCGGTCAGTTTTAATAATGGGGCGCCCTCCGACCGCCTGCCATTGTTTAGGTTATCCAACCAATCCCCTTTTGTCGTCCGGGATTTAGGTGTTAATCATAGGACCATGGTATTTATCGACCATTAACAACTGCAGAATGGAATCACCAGAGTCTCAATTCCTGGCCCAGACGAACAAAGGGTGCCCAAAGTGAAGGAAGGCTAGGGCTGGAGCTCATAACATCTAACCGGGCCATAGCCAGTGCTGGTTTTAACCAATCTTCTACTTTCGGGGGGAGGGGGTCTTTCCACCTGAAACATATCTCCCTTCGGGCCAGCAAAATCAAACATAATAACAGCCCTCTGAGTGGTTGAGCCAAACAAGCAGTGGACACCTGGTCATTGGCAAAAAAGATCAGAGAGCCGTTCAACACGATATCTATTCCGAAGGTCATACATAAGTATCTGCACACCCCTTCCCAATATTTTCCTAATTCAGCGCATTCAAAAAAGATGTGTACATCGTTGGCTTTAGGGAGGGAGCACCTGGGGCATCTCGGCTCCGGGTCTGGGGCAAATTTCGAGATCTTCTCCGGAGTATAGTAAATTCGATTAGAAACAAAAAAGTGATTTCTCTTCAGACTGGCAGATTTAGTGTATTTATAAAGCAGGGTCATGGAGGGTTCCAGGAGGCTCCCAATATCCGGTTCAAAAGGAGAGTCATTCCAGGCTGAAACCTGATGAGGAATACCAACGTCATCTGCGTTGATCAGGAGCCTGTACCAGATAGAGATTTCCTTCTTAAGATATTGAATGTTCTTGAGAGCATCTTCCACCTCACCATTTCCCCTTAGGTTCTCCTTCTCCGTTTCAAACCATGATTTTAGTTGAATAAACTTGAACCTCGAGAACCCCGAGCCTATTCTTGCTTTCAATACCTCCCAAGGATGTATGCCATTTTCATCCCCCAACTCAGACCAAGTCGCGACCCCGGCTCTTTTAATTGGGAGTGCCATACTATCCTGGAGGCAGGGGGGGGTCCCCGGAGAGTCCCAGATCGGTGCCTGATCGGAGTAGTAACCTATCCCACATTTGGAGCGGATGAAATACCAGACCTCCAAGGCATTTTTGATCACCTTCAGCCTTACTCGTTTGAAGAATTTTGGGGCGCCAAACTTGTAGAGAAACCCTGCTTTATTCCCCCCGCCTTCAGTGCTGACCGACTCCCCCAACAACTTACCCCAGGCACATGCAGTTGGTACCCCTAAAAGCATTCTGATAGCCTTAAATTGAAAGGCAACCAGATAGCAGCGAATATCTGGAAGGGCCAATCCCCCTTTTGCTAGGCGGCGCCTCAATTTTTTCCAAGATAGCCTAACGCCCTTCTCACCCCAGATGAAACTCCCGATTTTACTTTGTGCCTTTGAGATAGAGTGTTTAGGGAAACCTAGAGGAACCGCGTTGAACAAGTACGTTAATTTCGGGAGGATAGTCATTTTAACTAAATTCACCTTCCCGAAGATAGTCAAGGGGAGGTTCCTCCACCTTGCAAACAGCTGGTCAATTTCATTTATTATTTTTCCTATATTAATAGATGGAATTTTCCCCAGATCTTTCACTATAACTATACCAAGATATTTAAATGTATTGCTGGTAACCCCACTCCACTGATCTATGTTCCAACACATAACCTCCGTCTTCGTGGGGTTAGCCAGATATCCTGAGACTGCTCCAAAATCTTCCAACAGAGCCCCGACCTTTGGCAGTGTTATCTCGGGGTCATCTGTGTAGATGATTATGTCATCCGCATATAAAGCGATTTTAGAGCGATATTGCTGTGTCTTAAACGGAGGTATGGTCTCATCCAGCCTTATAGCCTGGGCAAGAGGCTCAATATAGAGGTCGAACAGCAAAGGGGAAATAGGGCAACCCTGCCTGGTCCCTCTTTGGATAGTGAAACTGGGAGTAAGTGCACCGTTGATAAGGATCTTAGCTGAAGCATCCTGATAGCACCCTCTCAGAGTGTGAATAAAGATTGGGCCCAATCCCATCTCCTCCAACACCTCCCAGAGGTAGACCCAGCACACCCTGTCAAAGGCCTTGGCGGCGTCTAGCGCGACCACTGCCAGGGGTTCGAGTCTAGAGATCGCCAAATCGATGTTCCCAATAAGTAGCTGAGTTTGTTCTTGGATATGTCTCTCAGAAATGAACCCTTTTTGGTCTGTATTAACCAATCCAGGGGCTAGCTTGCCCAATCTCCCTGCCAAAATACCCATGAAGATTTTATAGTCCGCATTTAGCAGGGAGATTGGGCGATAGGAATCTGCTTTAGCTGGGTCTTTCCCTGGCTTCAGGACCAGAACAATGATTGCCTCCCTCCATGAATTGGGAACTTGACCTGTAGAGCTATAGATTGACTGAAAAAGGGATCCCAAAACAGGGATGACTTCCTCAGAGAGAGATTTGTACACCTCGTTTGGGAGGGCATCAATACCAGAGGCTTTGCCGTTTTTAGACTGCTTTATTTGAGTTCTTATCTCCTGCAGCGTAATAGGGGAATCGAGGAAGTCTTTGTTGGCCTGTGTCAGCGTGGAGAGGGATTTCGAGCTCAACCACCCACGTATTTGTTGTTTAGAAGGAGATAAGTTCTCCCTATATAGATCCGCAAATAGGGTGAGTATAGTATTTTGGATGTCGCCTATATCTGTGGATCTATCCCCTTGGTTATTTATCACCAACTCAGCTATGTCATTCTTCGAGCGTTCCGATCTCGCTTTCCACGCCAAAAGTGCCCCGGCCCTCTCGCCATATTCATAGTTCTCCATCCTATTCCTATCCCATTGCTTCTTGCACTTCTCTTCTAAGATGCCTCTATAGCGTTGTCTTGCCTGTTCAAGATCAAGTTCTACCCGCGACTTCCTTTGCCCATCTGGGGAGTTTGAAAGCCTCAAAAACTCGGCTTCCAGCAATCTGATCTTTTCTTCGCCCAGTTTCAATGCACTTCCCTCGGAACGATTTTTAAAACAAATGAGACTGTGCAGTTGGCCTCTTAGATTAGCCTTGAAGGCATCCCACACGACCTCAATGGCAGCTGAACCAATGTTGGTGTCAAAAAACTCCGAAGATGATGTTTTAACTGCCTGAATCAAATCTGGGTCGTCTAACCTTCCCCTGCTAAGTGTCCATCTCGATTGAGATTTTAAAGAAAAATTTTTGATGGAACAGAAAACGGGGGAATGGTCCGAAAGATGGCTAGGAAGAATGGATATGTCGGAGTCCTTGCCAAGTAGGAGCTTACTAGCTAAGAGGTAGTCAATCCTAGAGGAGTGATGGAATCTCTTGCTATAAAATGTATATCCAGCCCTATCACCTTTCAAAAACCTCCACACGTCTACCAGGCCAAGGTCATGCATCATATTCTTCATTGCCCGTCTGACAAGAGGATTCGGAATTGAACGAGCCTGATTTGACCTATCTAAATTGGGATCTAATAAAGCGTTGAAATCTCCTCCAACAATTATTGGAGGAGGTAACAACATAAGCTTAGATTGCAGCTTAACAATGTAAGAAGGATCGTCAATGTTAGGACCATAAAATGAAGCGCATGTTAAAACAGTGCCCCCAAAGTCCAACTGCGCTATCAACCATCTCCCTGATTTATCAGTCTGGATGGATTTAATTGTACAAGTTATCCCCCGTTTAACTAGAACAGCAACCCCACGGCTATTTATACCTTGGTCCGAAACGCCATATGCTTTTATCCAAGGGACTCCTGAAAACAATTTATCCGACTCCCCAATGGTCAGATGGGTTTCCTGTAAAAGACAGACCCGGGCTTTCGCGAGTTCGAGATATTTCATAATCAGCCTTTGCCTCCTAATACATCGTAACCCATTTACGTTCCAAGCAAGAAGGCCCATACCGGTCTGGTCTATAGTTACATCAGCCATCGTATACAACGCCCCTCCACCTTGGTGTTGTTCCAAAGATTAAATCGCTAAAGTAAGATGAGGTTATTTTAGTTTTTTCATTTTTATTTGTATTTTTATATTCTCCCCTTGCCCAACCCAAGTGACCCCCCCCCAAAGATCCACCCCCCTCCCACATCCCCGTGCCTACCCCTAAACCCATGAGGAACCCTCCCTTGAAGATGGGTGAACCCAATCGGTCGCACTCACCTCGGGTTCAGCTAAAAAATATACTAGGGGAAAAGAGAAGAGGAGGAGGGAGTAGGAGGAAAGAAGTGTAACAAGAGATATATAATGCCCAATAAGAGACCCCTCACTAACCACTTGATGATCCTCACTTTCCCTGCTCTGCCCTCCTTAATCCTGCCATAAAAAGATCTACCTCTTCAACTGTATGTAGTAGGTGCATTTGATTATTATGCATGGCCCTCAGCTTAGCCGGAAATTTCAGTTGCACCTTTACACCCAGGGACCTCAATTCCTCCAGTCTATTGCCCATTTCCCACTGCCTTGTAGCCGTTATGTGAGAAATGTCCGATCTTATTTGAAAGGTGAATGGATCCGTACCATTGGGGGAAAAGGTCAAGGAGCCCTCCTTAAGACCGAGTGACAAAACTAGCTCTTTTACTGAGTAGGAGAGGAAATTGACCAGAATCTTCCGGGGTTTCTGTTTTTTCGGGTTTATTCTGTAGGGATCTCGGTGAATTCTTTGAATCTCGGACATTAAATTAATGTCAGGCTGATCCTTCAAAACAGACCCCTTTAGTATAGAAATAACAAACCCCTTTAAGTCCGAACCTTCCAAGTTCTCGGGAATATTAAGGAGTCTCAGATTGTTCTTCCTTGAGTGGTTTTCCAGCCTTTCGATATCGTCCTTCAGAGCCTTTTGTTGTAAGGTTAGCTTCCCTACTTCCTTAGTGGCCTCACTTATGGTGTCTTTAATGCCAGGTATTTCTGCTTCAAGAAGGCCCGTCCTAACCACCACCTCATCAAGCCTCTGAGATAGAATTTCACAGGAAGCCTTGATTGCTGCCTGATTGGCTTCAGAAACCGAGAACCTTCCCGCAAGTTCTGCTTGGTTAAGTTCCGATACCTTAAACCCGCTTAACATCTCCTTCTTCATAGCAATCAATATGTCAGACAGGGAACGTGCTTCGGAGCCATCTCCTGTTTCCGTGCTTCCAGCCTCAGCGCGCTCAAGAGGGGCTCCCGTTACAAGGTCTCTAGGGGGATCGTTGGTCAGCGCGGCCCCTTCTTCATCCCCTGACCCCAAGGCATTAAACCTATTTGAGAGGGTAAAACCTTGTTGCGGGGCCTTAGATGCTGGAGAGTTAGTTGGAGGCCCAATAGGTCGCTTGGGATTTTGCTTGACCCCCCTCTGTTTGCATTGAGAAAACGGGGTCATGGGGGAGGAAGCCCCCCCATCGTTTACAGCAGATTTCGGTTTAGACTTTGATTTAACTTTGGAAAAGAAACCCTCCGGGTCGTCAGGAGGCACTTCCGTAGATTGATTGGGCTCCGCTGTAGTAGCCATGACTCTATAATAAGTCTTTAATGAGGGGGTGATTTTTGAATTAAATGTGGGTTTCTTTTTTACTCTGATCTGATTTTTAGGGACACTTCTCTGTGTCAGTTCCTCCTCCTCTTCTTCGCTCTCCCCAAATCTAGCTCCGGACCTTCTTAACTTTGCTTTGGTTAAATTTACAATGGATGTCTTCTTTTGGATCACAGAGACATATGTGGGCTCTAAATTCTGCAACGAGTAGGCAGCTCTAGCTCTTAAGGTGTACCGGCCCACTCTAAGAGGAGAAACAGGAGGGGAAACAGTTCCTTTTAGAAAACCGCCTTCAGTCACCTCCATGCAGTTGCTGAGGGTGTTGAAGCAGCCACCCCACGACACCGGGACCAAACCAACCAAACTTAAAAATGTGTTGCACCTTACCGGTGATTTAGCCCCCCCTGAGGCTTGTTTGTCACCTTTGTCTCCGCCAGCGACCTTCTCTGGAGGATGACATGCAGTTTGAGCATCTGGAGTCCCGGCTGCCTGCTCCCAATGTTCTCGATGCGGAGCCCACAACTGCTCCGGAAGGACTTGCTCAGCCGCTGCTAGTGCTGACACTGCCCCCGAGGCCCGGAACCAGAAGCAGGCAGAGACCCGGCGCCTGCGAAGCCTCGCTGCCTCCTCCCACCTCCAGCCGCAACACTCTCCACCGAAGCCCATCCAGCCCAGCAGGAGAGGCGGAGGTGAGCCCACCAAGCGCCGAGTAGCGAAAACCGGTAAAAAAGAAAGAAAAGTCGGCTCAAGGGGCCCCCGAAATGCCTCTCCTCCCTCTCTTCATATCCCCCTTACTCCATGGAAAAGAAAGAAAGAAAAACCCCGAGGTGAGTGCGGCCGCGACCGCTATCTGCTGGCCGCCATGTTCCTCAGCTCCTATACATTGCCCTTCCCTTACGAGATGTGCTGCATTCTATAAAGCGACGTGCCGGACCCCATTGCACCACGGCTACATCATCTGCCTCCATCGCCCTGGTGGGCGTTTCATCCCTGCGCATGCTGAGACGAGTCCTGGTGCGGGCGAGAGGGAGTAGTGGACAGGGCCGCGGGCCTTGCATCCAAGGACAACATACGGGGCCACAAAGAGACCAGTCCAGGCTGCCTGAAAGATGGCCCCCTCTTTACCAAACAACCCAGAGGCCGCATTTCCTGCTGTGAAAAACCCAAATGCCCAATTGAAGACCTGAAGGCCCAACAAGAATGCCGAGGAGGTTCTTAATAATCTGGACCCCTAGCACAGGCAAAATCCGTCAACAGACTCTAAGGGGCAAAAGCAAAACTCTCCATAGACTGGCACTGAAAGAAGGCTGGGAGGAACAAGCTATGACTTGGGCTCTGCCGGGACCCTACACACTACCAGAAGTCTCACCTGCCCCTAATAAGCAGCAGAATTACCCTCAACTTCACGTGGATTCCCCCCCCCTGCTAGAGGAGGAGCGGTATCAAAACCATTTCGATCCAGAGAACCGTTTTGCAGATTAAAGCCAGCTAATCACAGCTAATACACCATCCTGGTAAGCGCACGCACTCTTACATAACTAAAGCTGCACGGAGAACCACAAATCATCAGCTCATCAATGGAACACACCTACTAGATTGAAAAACAAACACCGCAGCTTTATATTATATCCATGACTGTGTGGCCGCAAAGAAATGTGACGGACCAAAGGAAAACAACAGGACCCCAAGGGAACAGTCCATATTGACATAAACGTTTTTCCTGTCAGTGCGCCAACAGATATGGTGCCCACAGCAGGCGGCTCGCAGCCTGACAAACTAGACCTTTTCCTGCAAAAAATAAGGGAATCTCGCACAGTAATGGAACAGCAGCTGGGCTCGCTTACCATTGAGGTCACCCTAATCAAGGCCGACCATAAGAAACTCCCAGACAAAGAAAATGCCAACACAGCAACACTACAAGAACTGGCCCCATGGCGAAAAGAACACACTGAAATAGTGGAACACCTTCAACACCAAGTTGCGATACTGCAAGAACAGATTGAAGGCGCAGAAGGGGCGATCACACCGCAATAACATCTACATAGTAGGACTACTGGAAAGGCCAAAATACAACGCTACTCATAGAAACTTGGCTATGAACAATAATGCCATCAGGAAGATTATCCTAAACTTTCTGTGTTGAGAGAGCTTACAGAGTCCCTACTAGGTGAAGAGTGCCCGGAATGCCTCCTCGCCCTATACTTGCCTGAATACTCAACTACAAGGACTGTGACCAAATCCTTCAGGTGACGTGAGAAAAAGCACCCATCAAACGTGATAATGTGCGCATTTCATTGTTTCCGGACTACACTGTACAAGTTCATAAGTGTTGGACTTGGCCCTTTTTGCAGGGTCATCCCTAAACTTTTTGCCTTCCTCCTGTATCTTTTCTGACCTGGTGTTGGCTGTTTTATGACTCTGGGCACCTTACCACTGCTGATCAGTGCTAAGGTGAATATGCTCTCCCTATGGTAAAATGTTAATGTTGATTGGTGTCCATGTTTGGCTTATTTGGTTTACTATCAGTCCCTAGTAGAGTGCACCAGGGGTGCCAAGGGCTTGTATATCCAAATGCTGCTAGTGGGCTTGCAGCACTGGTTGTGCCACCCACAGAAGCAGCGGGGTAAAAATTGTCTAAGGTCTGCCATTGCAGAACCTGCATGCAGTCTGGTACTGTCATGCTGACTGGGCAAGTGTCCCCCCTTGCCAGTCCCTAAACCTTCCCTTACCTTCATGTTAGTCACCCCTATGGTAGGCCCTAGGGCATGGTGCATTGTAAGGATAAGGTAGGACATGCCCTGAGGTGTGTGGCATGTCCTAATAGTGAATTACAGCCATTTTCGTTTTTCACTATTGTAAGGCTACCTGCTCTCCATAGGCCAGAATGGGCTGCTAGATTATAACACTCTATAATCCTATCAGGCTCAGGAAGCATGGTAGAAATTCGTGTTTAGTATGCCTGAACTCAGAATAATAAAATACATCTTTTAGCAAAGGTTATTTTAATATCCTGGGTTTGCAAATGCTACTTTTAGAAAGTTAGCCTTTGCGTGCCTAACCATTTCAGTCCGCCTCTGCTGGGAGGGGTTATCTTCTTTGTGTGTAGTTGGAGTGACAGGGCTGGGAAGTTCCAGGAGACTGACTGGGGCTGCCAGGTGGTGAATAGAAAGATCACTCCAGGATGGGTGGGAGGAGTGCACCTTGACTCTGAATAGGGCACCACAATGCTGGCTCCACCCCCTGGGGAGCGTCTGATGTCTCTGCCCTGCCCGCTGAAAGAAGAAGCCAGAGTCCCAACAACAAAGTGCTCCTCACTGAAACGAACTGGACTGGGTTTATGCAAATGCCCCCCTGGCCTGTAAAGACAAAAGAAACTTGGTATAAATGTAGGAGTCCTGCTCCTAAGAAATCAGATCCTGATTGAACCACGAAGAAACTCTGCCTGACTAGAAGGACCTGGAAGAAGCTGAAGGAGGAGTAACTTTCCCTGACCTGGGGGATTGGCCTGCAGTTGGTGCCTTGCTGAGAAAGGAGAGGAAAAGACTGAAAGAGACTTTGCACTTTGTTTTTCAACTATCTCCAAGGGCCTGGAAGAAGAGCTTGCCCCCTGAACTGAGTCCCAGGACCATTGGACTCATCTGCCTTCCAAAATTGAGTTGCCTGGACGATTTGTGCTTGTTTCCCGCTGGATTTGGCCCCAGTACGCCTCGTACCCCATCCGCCGCGAAGCCGTGTCTTTGCCCGGCACCGTGCGTCTACGCTGATCCAAAAGCGTTAGTACGCGCCGTATCCCTCCCGGCCGCATCGCACCTAACCTTCCCCGCCGATTCGAGACGTACAACACTGGCTGCCGAACCCTGTACGCCGGACCCGAGCTCCATCATCCCGGAGGTACGGTCCGTACGCTGCTAACGTACTGCACTGTACCGTACTCAGAGCCGAGAAGCCGCAGTACGCTGATCCTCCCCGTACGCTGTACGGCGCCGAAAAGTGTCGCCGCCTATCCGCACCGAAGGTACGGCTCGAACGCCGAACTCCACGGACTCTGCAAGACGATCCGGACCATCCGCAACGTATCCCTGAAGGTCCCGTACCAACGCCGCGTCCCGACGCCGCGACCCGACCAGACCAAATACGCTGCCGAACTACGATCCGGACCCATCGACTTGGCTCGCACTGTCCGTCGTGGACCCCACAAACTTAAGGTACTTTGTTCTGTTCGCACCGCAGCGTGCGCGTCACGGACCCCGGAGTCCGCACCGATTGTTTGACTCGTACTTTCTTTGTTTTTAATTCGGACGAGTCGCACACCCAGGTACGAACCGTACAAAGCCTGAAAAGAATTGAGTAAAAGAAGCCTATTTTTGCATTTTAAGCCTTTTTCCAAGAACATTGAACTTTGAAATAATACTGTGGTCATTTCTAATCGTTATTCTGGTCTTGTGCTAAGCCTTATATAAAGAAACCTATTTTTGATATAACCTTGACTGGTGTCCATTTGTGGTGTGTCATTGTATTACTGTATGTGTTCACAAATGCTTAACCTATGACGTCCTGAGAATAGTCTTGACTGCTTGCGCCACACTACCTAAAGGGTGAGCAGGGGTTATTTGAAAGGGTGATCCCCTTACTCTGACTTGGAATTGAGAGTCCCTGCTTGTCGCAAGTGCATACCTGTGCCAACTAGAGATTCCCAATTCTAACATTGGTGGTCAGCGGTGAGGATTTGAATTTGAATTTGTGATTCATGTACAGTGATTGAGTGAACGCCATGTAGTGAGTTCAGACCGATAACGCAGCCACACAGTATTGATTTTTGTTTTGCTGAAGAACCTCCACTTTAAGAAACCATGCCTAGCTCAGTCAATGGAGGCGGAGCGTCCTCTATATTCTCTGGGGTTGATGACATAGATTGGGAGGAGGAGGCACTGATGAAGTGCACAAATAAAGTCTTGAAAGGATACCTCTCCAAGTGCAGAATTAACCAAACTGGATTGAAAAACAAGGAGCAGTATACAAAGGCGCTGAGGGCCTGGTACGAATCCAAGTTCCCAGAGAATATGCTGGAGGTGATACCCCCAGAAGGTGCTTCTAAGCCTGGCAGAAGCCTGTCGCCAGAGGAGATGGCCGACAGGAGGGCTGCAAGAGCACATGAAGTGGAGATGGCAAAACTGCGAATGGAAATGGAAAGACAAAGGCTGGCCATGGAGCATGAAGTAAGAATGAGGGAATTGGATCTCGAGGCCAAGAGTTTAAACAACTCTCCCTCTGGTGGCAGCAGTATTGAATTTTCTAGTGCTGAGAGAGTAGTACGCACACCCAGAGATGTGGCGCCTGACTTGAAGGAGGGGGTTAACATACACCAGGAGGTTCAAGGGCATGAAGTAGCTCCAGTAGTGCGCAGTATCCCTGAAGGGAATAGGGTAACTGGCGCAGGGGTTAATGGTCCTAGTAGCGAGAGGGACACTCTACTGACTCTAGCTGAGAGGTGCAGGGAGAGGGGTTCCCCCAAAATTAAAGTCCTGGTGGGTGAGTGTGAAGACCGCCCAGAAGAGTGTGGGTTGTGTGACAGAGACAGTCAGATACTGTCTTGCCAGTCTCAGGAGAGTGGTGTGGAGTACGTGTGTGAGGCACTGGATGGTAAGGTGAAGGATAGTTTGGTTAACCCTGCTAGGGGGCTGTGTGATCCAATTGTGGGAGAGCATATTGTAAGTCCCTGTTTTCCAGAGCTATGCCAACACCTGTTTGAGGGTGAGTTCTCTGACCTCAGAGAGCCCACATTGGAGGCAGACCTTTTGGTGGATTCCAGAGGGTCTGGAGAGGCATTGGGGAGTGACCCCGTGGGGAGTGGCTCAGGTATCTTCCAAACCAGAGTGGTGGAAGTGGTGCAGAGTAGCCCAGCTAGGTCCCCTGGTAGCGGGAGGGGTGTAGGGGCTCACGTCCTGTCTCAGTGGAGAAGGAGTGAGTGTGGGGCTGCGTGCCCCCAGGTGCCCGAAACCCAGTCTCAGAGCCTGGATGGTTCTTTAAGGGAACACCAGGCGGGGAGCCTAGGCTGTCCTGACGGTCTGCCCGTTGAGGGGGATCCCCTAGTGTCTAGTGGAAGGGGAGTGTCTGTAAGCAGGCCTCCCTCGGTTCTGGTGTCTGGCAGTACCGCTCACGTTGGGAGGGTGCAGAAGTCCAGAGTGAGGGGTGAGAGGGGGAAAGAGTCCCCAGTGGAAGAACCAGTGGGTCAGGGGCCAGCCAGAAGGGCTGCGTCACCAGTGAATGACCATGGTGACACCACTGCTGTCCTGGGGGATCTTCAGGCACTGTCAGATGGACAGGGGTCGGGAGATCAGCGCCAGGCAGACTGTCACACGACACATGAGTTATGTGTCACCCTCAGGGGGGGCATGCGTGCTCCCCGGGAAGTCCTGGTGCGCCAGGCGAGCGTTCAACCGCATGGGTTGGACCCAGGGTTGGGAAGCCAGGTTCAGGTGTTGTCTGACCTGGAGGGTGGGACCACTGTAAGCAGTGTCCTGACCCATGTTGCTTCTAGGGGTACCACGCCAGTTGGGAGTGGGCAGTACTCTGGAAGGGGGTGCAGAGGGAGGGAGTCCTTGCCTCTAACCCCGGCTCAACTGAAGGGTTTAGACCCTAGGTTGGAGGGCCGGGTTCAGGGTGTTCCCCCTGACCTGGACGCCCAGTTGCAGGATAGAACCCCTGAACTGGTTGGAGAATTGCGCAGGACACCTGCCCCAGGTGCCCTGGCAATTCTGAAAGGGGTTACCACTCCAGGTGGGAGGGTACAGAGCCCCAAGAGGGAGGACCGGGTGTGGGAGAGGCCACCCCAGTCTTTAGTCCAGCCGCCGGGTACAGTCCTGGGGCTGGTGGGTCAGTGTCAGGATGTCATACCTGACCTGACAAGGGGGATAATGGACAAAGGGTGCCAAGCACCTGGGGCTACTGCCCCCGCTCCCTGGCGCCACAGAGGTTTGAGAGCCCTGAGAGGCATCCGGCCTGGGTCTCATCCCTGACTACTGTCAGTGGCCACTGTAGCATTTTGCTGTCTGTCTGTTGGGACACACCTGTGGGCCAGTTAAGGTTAGGTGCTGCACAGGTGGTGTCCACAGGGGAGGAGAAGGGTTCCCCAGGGATTGGCTTGGTGGGCCCTGAGATTATGGACAGAGGGATTCCAATAGGTTCAGATTGGCGTAGAACTGGAGTCTGCCCATGCAGTTGCGGGCCAGGTCCTTGTTCTATCGCCCCAAGCAGGGAAGACCATCACGGTGGTGATTGGTCTACCCTGCGTTTTGGCTGGAAGGGGGTTGTGTTGGACTAGGCCCTTTTTGCAGGGTCATCCCTAAACTTTTTGCCTTCCTCCTGTATCTTTTCTGACCTGGTGTTGGCTGTTTTATGACTCTGGGCACCTTACCACTGTTGATCAGTGCTAAGGTGCATATGCTCTCCCTATGGTAAAATGTTAATGTTGATAGGTGTCCATGTTTGGCTTATTTGGTTTACTATCAATCCCTAGTAGAGTGCACCAGGGGTGCCAAGGGCTTGTATATCCAAATGCTGCTAGTGGGCTTGCAGCACTGGTTGTGCCACTCACAGAAGCAGCGGGGTAAAAATTGTCTAAGGTCTGCCATTGCAGAACCTGCATGCAGTCTGGTACTGTCATGCTGACTGGGCAAGTGTCCCCCCTTGCCAGTCCCTAAACCTTCCCTTACCTTCATGTTAATCACCCCTATGGTAGGCCCTAGGGCAGGGTGCATTGTAAGGATAAGGTAGGACATGCCCTGAGGTGTGTGACATGTCCTAATAGTGAATTACAGCCATTTTCGTTTTTCACTATTGTAAGGCTACCTGCTCTCCATAGGCCAGAATGGGCTGCTAGATTATAACACTCTATAATCCTAGCAGGCTCAGAAAGCATGGTAGAAATTCGTGTTTAGTATGCCTGAACTCAGAATAATAAAATACATCTTTTAGCAAAGGTTATTTTAATATCCTGGGTTTGCAAATGCTACTTTTAGAAAGTTAGCCTTTGCGTGCCTAACCATTTCAGTCCGCCTCTGCTGGGAGGGGTTATCTTCTTTGTGTGTAGCTGGAGTGACAGGGCTGGGAAGTTCCAGGAGACAGGCTGGGGCTGCCAGGTGGTGAATAGAAAGATTACACCAGGATGGGTGGGAGGAGTGCACCTTGACTCTGAATAGGGCAGTGCTCTGCCACCACAATGCTGGCTCCACCCCCTGGGGAGCGTCTGATGTCTCTGCCCTGCCTGCTGAAAGAAGAAGCCAGAGTCCCAACAACAAAGTGCTCCTCACTGAAACGAACTGGACTGGGATTATGCAAAGGCCCCCCTGGCCTGTAAAGACAAAAGAAACTTGGTATAAATGTAGGAGCCCTGCTCCTAAGAAATCAGATCCTGATTGAACCACGAAGAAACTCTGCCTGACTAGAAGGACCTGGAAGAAGCTGAAGGAGGAGTAACTTTCCCTGACCTGGGGGATTGGCCTGCAGTTGGTGCCTTGCTGAGAAAGGAGAGGAAAAGACTGAAAGAGACTTTGCACTTTGTTTTTCAACTATCTCCAAGGGCTTGGAAGAAGAGCTTGCCCCCTGAACTGAGTCCCAGGGCCATTGGACTCATCTGCCTTCCAAAATTGAGTTGCCTGGACGATTTGTGCTTGTTTCCCGCTGGGTTTGGCCCCAGTACGCCTCGTACCCCATCCGCAGCGAAGCCGTGTCTTTGCCGCCCGGCACCGTGCGTCTACGCTGATCCAAAAGCGTTAGTACGCGCCGTATCCCTCCCGGCCGCATCGCACCTAACCTTCCCCGCCGATTCGAGACGTACAACACTGGCTGCCGAACCCTGTACGCCGGACCCGAGCTCCATCATCCCGCAGGTACGGTCCGTACGCTGCTAACGTACTGCACCGTACCGTACTCAGAGCCAAGAAGCCGCAGTACGCTGATCTTCCCCGTGCGCTGTACGGCGCCGAAAAGTGTCGCCGCCTATCCACACCGAAGGTACGGCTCGAACGCCGAACGCCACGGACTCTGCAAGACGATCCGGACCATCCGCAACGTATCCCTGAAGGTCCCGTACCAACGCCGCGTCCCGACGCCGCGACCCGACCAGACCGAATACGCTGCCGAACTACGATCCGGGCCCATCGACTTGGCCCGCACTGTCCGTCGCGGACCCCACGAACTTAAGGTACTTTGTTCTGTTCGCACCGCAGCGTGCGCGTTACGGACCCCGGAGTCCGCACCGATTGTTTGACTCGTACTTTCTTTGTTTTTAATGCAGACGAGTCGCACACCCAGGTACGAACCGTACAAAGCCTGAAAAGAAGCAGAATTGAGTAAAAGAAGCCTATTTTTGCATTTTAAGCCTTTTTACAAGAACATTGAACTTTGAAATAATACTGTGGTCATTTCTAATCATTATTCTGGTCTTGTGCTAAGCCTTATATAAAGAAACCTATTTTTGATATAACCTTGACTGGTGTCCATTTGTGGTGTGTCATTGTATTACTGTATGTGTTCACAAATGCTTAACCTATGACGCCCTGAGAATAGTCTTGACTGCTTGCGCCACACTACCTAAAGGGTGAGCAGGGGTTATTTGAAAGGGTGATCCCCTTACTCTGACTTGGAATTGAGAGTCCCTGCTTGTCGCAAGTGCATACCTGTGCCAACTAGAGATTCCCAAGTCTAACAATAAGAAACGTGCATCACACCATGGCATCAAGCAACACCTCCAATCACTTAACCTGAAATATGCCCTCCTCTATCCAACGAAACTCAAAATCATAGATGACCAGAAAAGTAATTTTTCAACACTCCGGCCAAGGCATGGGATTGGATTAAGTAATCAGAGAACGCACCTGACAGTGGAACCCTCTATTCGACAGCACCTGAGCTGCTATCCCTCTACTATTTTAACCCCTCTGTGCTCGCTGGGGCTAGTGTGCACACTGGATCGCTCCCACTGTCACAATGCAAGTCCCAATAAAGACCTAACAATTTAAACATAAGCACAGGTGCACCACACATTGATATCAAGGAAGAACAAATATAAAGTCCATTTCCAACATGAGTATTCGTCCAGATTTTCTTTTTATTCCAAAATCAATGGCTTTTTAAAACAGTCATGAGCATCACTGTTCACAACGACACAGCTAACGCGTTTCGTCCTTGAAGCGGACTTCTTCAGGGCGCTGAGTATTTAGAGAGAAAGTCACTCTTGTAAAGAAAGGAGCCAGTCGATAACCAGATCCATGTTGCATAAGTCATTCCCATTTAAAAGGGGTGTATTTCATATCAATAGTACACACCGGCTTCCTCCTAATAATGGGGAAGTTAGACGATGTGAGCTTGTAGAATATTAAAAAGTAGTCCAATGAGGATTCACAAAGGGCTTCAAGAGTGTGTATAAAAACTTTCGTCAACGTTGGTCCATATTATAATTAAAACTTGGCCGAGATGTACAAGTTCCTTATCATATGTTCCTTATCATCGTGGAGAAGTGTAGCTCCCTGGTTAGAGGAGGCATACCCTGAAGCAGAGATCAGACCCGGGACCTGGGTTCGATTCCCGAAGCGGCAGGGTCCAGAGCCCAATTGTCCACGGACTCGATGATTCTCGCTTCGGTGCCCACTCTAAGAATGAGTTCACACTATGCAGCTCTGGGCAACAAGCCTGCTTAATCTCCACAACGGCCCCCCGCGGCGGGATGCCTGGCTTTCACCTTGGGGATGCCCAGTACGGGTTATCTTACAGGGAAAAACCAGGACGGGTTCCCAATGCAAGCGCCAAGATGCCCGTAGGGTGATAGCTGCGCTCTATAAGTACATCAATCAATCAATCAATCAATCAATCAATCATATAGGGAAAGAGTCAATAAAGGTATATACGGAAGATCCCATGACTTAAATAGGTCACAAAATGTAGTAATTATACATCAAACAAATTTTTCGTCATGTAGGATAATATAAAAGGCAGTATCATGGGTCACTGTGGTTTCAACGGTCAACCCATCCGTATACCTTCAAAACCTCTTAAATTACATGCCCAAATTTTAAACTGCAACCGGTATAAGTCTAGCATGGAATCCTCGAAATGCGGGGCGTCACAATCGACAAACGAAGAAAAGCATTAGATTGGATTAAGCACACGTTTCCCGAGTTACCTATAGACTAGACCCTCAGGAAGAATTTGGAACCTAAGGCTGGAAGACTACAACTGCAGAACCGGCACCCAAAATCAAGAAGACTAGAAGAGGACCTAGTACCCACACCTGCGCAAATGCTGGAGGGGCAATGCTCGGCTCTACTATCTGCAGCCACATTCCGCGAAGCAAGTACAATTACAAATGACGAAAACTCCACTGACGACATGGTCCAATCGGAATCGGACAGCGGTCAACTACTCTCCCATCCATGATGCCACAGACCGCAAATGAACTCTTGAACTAAGAACAGGTGCCACTAAACTGTCCCCACCCCACAGATCGATGCAAGAATTACCACCTCCCCTGCTCTGGGGTAAGGAATTAATCACATTAGAGGCACACCAATGTCACATGACCGTACGGACACTCAAAAACAAGGTGAGAAGTCCATACTAGAGTACCAAGTGCGCTGTGCACTGCTGATCAGATTGGGGTCCCCAAACTGATAAGTAATTCCGGACCTTTACAAACAGGTTCCACTACAGAAGTCCATATAGACTAAGGCTATATAAGACTGTTACCGAGGGGCAATCATCAGAGGCATTACTCTTCGATGCCGTTGTCGGGGCGGGATGGGTCCGGGGTGGGGAAGTCACACCCCTTACAGGAGACCTGCCCCAGAGCCTCTGGTAGATCCCACTCACCAGTACGCCCCCTTCTGCAGCTGAATGTTTTACAACCAATTGATTAATGAGAGTTGTACATAAAGTTTGGTCAAACAGAGTTCTACAGTTGGACCGAGTATTGGGTTGTGCAAGGGGAATGCTGACAGGGGTAAAATTTGTATGCTCAGAATTGACATAGAAACACTCTCCTAATAATATGCAATAGACTCAAACATGGAGTCAACACAGCAATATATTTGTATCACCTGGAATATACGGGGTATGAGATCGCCACATAAAAAGCACAGAATTCATGCACAATTAGCTAGGCGGAAAGCACACATAGGTCTACTGCAAGAGACGCACCTAATAGCAGCTGAGGCCACTAAATTGCAAAGAAGGTGGAGGTGTCAATTGTATGCTACAACATACTTGCGTTTGCAGGAGGTACGGCAATATGGATACGGTCAGGGATCCCATTTATTTATTTATTTATTGCACATTAGAAACGTATTGACAAAGAAGGCAGGTATGTTCTGGTTCGCGGAGCAACCACGGTAAGTCAGGCTAAATCATTACAGATCTGGGTGCAGAGGTGGTCCCTGAGGGAAATACGGCGTAACACAAATCACCCGTACGACATACATTGGTAAAACAATATTGGACAACAGTGCTTTAGAAGCCACCATCACCTGGGGATGCATCGCCATCCCAGTTCCCACATGGAGACTAGATCCCTGGTTCAACCCAACCCTTAAAGCCTTGAAACATGACTATAAGACCCTTGAGCGGCCCTGGCGGAGGAGAGGGTATTGCCCGGTTGACAAGCGGAAGCTCAGATATAAGGCGAAAATATACTAAGCAGCCATTACGTTGGCTAAAGGGCAATTCTACGCGGTCCGTATTGAATTAGCCAGTAACAACTCTAAGGACATTTTCGCTATTGTCCAGAGATTCACGTCCCCTCTGGCCCAAGCTAGTGTGGCGCCATCTTCACCTTCCTGGTGTAACACTCTCACCTGCTGTTTTAGGGATAAGATTCGGGCTATCCAAGCTGCATTTACTCCCAGCGACATCAGAATGGAGGCACCTTTGGAGTGTCAATCTGTTGGCACAGCTCATTCCTTGTCGGTATTTAGGTAAGTCGACCCACTGGACAGTCTTAAAATCCTTAAGGGTCTAGAGTCTTGCTCGCCCTCAGACCCATGTCCTGCTAGGATACTGGCAGCAGTTGCAGGGGTCGCAGGCACAGAAGTGAATACCATCATTAACATGTCTCTCCAGAAAGCGGTGGTACCACAGTCTTGGAAGGAGGCTAAGATCTTGCCACTCCTAAAAAAGCAGTCACTGGACTCTCTTTGTCCAGGGAATTACCGGCCTAGCTCCCTCCTTCCTGCTTTGGCGAAGGTGTGTGAGAAGGTGGTAAATAAACAGCTCACCGATTTTGCGGAAAGGGAGGTGCTCCTGCATCCAGCCCAATCATGGTTCCGGGTGTCCCACAGTACCGAAACAGTGCTGGTTGAGGTGGCGGAGGCCATCCGGGAGTGTTTGGACGTCGGCGGGAGAGCTGCATTAATTTTGCCCGACCTCTCAACGGCATTTGACACGGTCCCGCACTCACTTCTCCTGTCAAATCTGGCCAAGATTGGTCTGTCGGGTGCCGTGTGGGGTTGGCTCCGGTCCTTCCTGGAAGGGCGGGTTGAGCAGATCTGGATTCCACCATCCTCCTCCTCCCCTCAGCCTGTAACAACGGGTGTCCCGCAGGGTTCTGCCTTTAGCCCCCTCCTTTTCAATATCTATATCACTCCTCTGATTTATCTGGCGGAGGAGTTGGGGGCAAGGTGATGGCTTACGCTGATGACACCCAGCTGCTTTTTACTTGGTACAAAGATGCGGACTCTGTACTACTGGTTCATCTTTGCCTATCTTCCATCTTTAAATGACTGGCGTAAGCGCAGCCTAAGTGCAATGAAGAAAAGTCAGAGATTCTGCTATTTGGTAAATTCCCCCTTAACTTCAGAGAGCAGCTCTGGCCTCCTGAGTTTCCATTACCCACCTCGTCAGGGAAGCCAGCCAAAGATCTGGGGGTTTGGTTCGATGAATGTCTTTCCTTCTCGACACACATCAAGAAGCTGGCTGGCTGCTGCTTCGGCCTGCTTAAAACTCTCAGAATATTCTTCCCCCTCTTAGACGGCGAGCAAAACGGTCACCTGTGCGCTGATTCTGTCACGGCTGTACTGTGCCAATGCCCTTTATGCTGGTATAGCGCGCTACCTGTTGAAGACGTTACAGGTGGTTCAAAATACGGCAGCCAGACTTTTATTGGGCATGTCGGCTAGGAGCAGTGTTTGTCAACAGCTGCTCTCTCTCCACTGGCTCCCCATGGTGGATAGAGTCAAATTTAAACTACTAGCTTTAGCCCACAGTGCTCTCCACGGCTGTGGTCCTCTCTACTTGCAGAGGCGTCTCTCCTTCTATGTTCCCACGCGCTCCCTGCGATCCTCGTCCCTATGTTATGCTCAGGTCCCTTGTTTCAAGCTTCAGAGGATAGGGGGCAGCTCATTTGCAGTGAAAGCGGCAGTTGCTTGGAATGCTCTTTCTCTTGCCCTGCAAACCATCCAGGACCCAGTCGTGTTCAAGAGGAAGTTGAAAACACATCTATTTCCCTGAAGCTCTCTGGCCATACACCGCTTGGCTCTGCGCCGGGACACTCATGAGTAGCTGTGCGCGTTAAAAATTCATATAACATAACATCCTCGCCACTTAGATGGGGTAATCTGAAAGAAACACGTTAGTTAGATTCCTCACCTTAGAATATCCCCAGGCGTCAGACTGGATCCGGAAGATTTTTCGTCAGCAATACCCCTTGCGCGTCGCTAGGCGTCGTCTGCGGCTCCGCGTCCGTCGTCGGCGTCGTGCGCCGGAATGACGTCGTCGGAGTACTTAGACGCCGCCCTCGCGCGCTGACGTCAGTTCTTCTTTTTTCCGCGCCAGTAAGCGCAGATCCGGGAGAGCTACCCCTTTTAGTCACTTTTTGACTAACTTTTTTCGATCCTTTTTGATCTTGTCTCGACTCTGGTGCCGGTAGGATGCCTGGTTTTAAAGCCTGTGCTGACTGCAACCGCTTGATGTCGGTTACGGACCATCACCGCCGGTGCCTTTACTGCTTGGGCCTCGACCACGACGCGGCGTCGTGTTCGGACTGCAAGGCCCTGACCTCGAAGGCTAGACGGGAGCGGTCCCGTAAGCTTCTCGAGCTTCGCCACTCGGCTCCGCGCCCCTCTCGATCCCGGTCCAGGAGGAGGTCCAAGGATCGGTCGCGGAGCCGCAGCCGACGTCATCATCGATCGTCGGGATCCAAGTCTTCGGGTAAGTCGAAGCACTCCAAGAAGTCCAAGAGGCGACACCGCTCTTCGGACTCCCCTCGCCGGTCGCGCGACTCGGCCGAGGGTCAGGGTGGTTCCACCCCCGCAGGCGCCGCGCTAGTCCCCATACCCACCGGTCCCTGGGACTGACGCGACGCCGGCGGAAGTCAGTGCCTTCCTCTTGGCCATGAGGAACCTGGCTCCGCCGTCGACGCCCGCTGGCGCGCCTTTGGGCCCCGCGGACCCGACTGGGCAACCTTGCCTGCCGGCGGCTCCGGCGCCGTCGACGGCTCCGGCCTCGACGCCGCAAGTGCCCGAGGGACCCGTTCCCGAGTCCCCGCCGACGCCGGTCGACCTCGTCACGCCTCCTCCGCCGGCATCGACACCGGTACCACCTCCGACGCCGACTCCGCTCGGCGTCGAGCCCCAGTTCAGCCCGGCGCCGTTACGGCGTCGATGGACGCCGCGTTCGGCGCCGCTGGAGACACATTATGTCTATCGCCCGGCTCCGATCCTTCCTCCTGCATACCAGGAATCGGATGATGGGGGCGAATGGGAGGGGTCCGAGGATCCTATGGCCGTTCAGGCTCAACTGTCACAGGACTGGGCAGATGAACTGGGGGAGGCCAGTGGTCTGGATACCTCTCCAGACACTGGATTCATCTCTCCTCCGACTGTGGCTTCGGAGGAGGGTGCTGCTTTCTCTGTGGTGCTGCGCAAGGCGGCCGCAGCCCTTGGGCTCGAGCTACCTGCCGTGGCTGTTAAGACTAACGTCCTCACTGAGGTGCTTCAGTCTGCAGCAAGCTCCACTGAGCCTCTGCTGCCATTCAATGAGGCCCTCACTGACGTTCTGCAGGGCACCTGGTCCAAGCCCTCCACAGTTCCTCCTATGGACAGGAACGTCGCCAGGCGCCACCGCCCTGCTCCGGGTGACCCCAGTTTTCTGTCCCAACACCCTACCCCCGAGAGCCTGGTTATCCAGGCCTCTACCTCCCAATCCTCCTTCCCGACCGCTCCGCCGGACCGGGATTCCAAGAGACTGGAACAGTATGGCAAAAAGCTGTTCTCCTCCCTTAGTTTGGGTCTGCGGTCTTTGAACACCGCCTGTCTCTTGGACCGTTATTCCCACTCTCTGTGGGATACGGTGGAGGACGTGCTGCCCCTGTGTCTGGAGGAGGTCCAGACACGACTTACCCAGGCTCTGGCCGATGGGAGGGATGCAGCGCGACATGCTATCCGATGTGGGCTTGACACTACGGACTCGCTGGGTAGGGCGATTTCTACCTCAGTGGCGCTTAGACGTCACGCCTGGCTGCGGTCCACGTCCTTTTCGGGCGATGTCCAGAGCACCCTCATGGACATGCCCTTTGATGGCACTCGCCTTTTCGGCGAGAAAGTGGACAGTGCGCTGAATCGCTTTAAGGACTCCCGGGCTACGGCCAAGTCCTTGGGCCTCTCGGCCCCGCGGTCGCAAACTTCCGCTTTTCGCCCCTTTCGTGGCCAAGGAAGGGGTGCCTCCTCACGTACGCCTAGCCACCAGCCGCAGAACCAACCTGCGCGCGATCGCGGACGTGGTTTCCGCCGAGGCGGTTCTGGAGGACGACGAGGTCAGCCCACATCCACCCCGGCAGCATCCGCCTCAAAGCCTTCCTAGTCCGAGCTTTCAGGCCCATTCCACGCCAGTGGGCGGCAGAGTTCGCCATCACCTGCTCCACTGGCGGTCCATCACATCGGACAGGTGGGTGCTGCAAATCGTCCGAAGGGGCTACTCCCTCCCCTTCGAGACGACCCCTCCAGCCATGCCACCGCAGCACCACCGTATCTCGGGGGATCGTTTGAATCTTCTCCACGAGGAAGTTTCGGCCCTCTTGGCCAAGGGGGCCGTCAAGCGCGTTCCGAGCCCAGAAGTAGGTCGTGGTTGTTATTCCCACTACTTTCTGGTTCCCAAGAAGGGCAAAGGGGGCCTACGCCCTATCTTGGACCTCCGGAACGTCAATGCCTTCCTCTGGAAGGAAAGGTTCAAGATGTTAACTTTGGCTCAGGTTCTAGCTGCCCTAGACCCTGGAGACTGGATGGTAGCGTTGGACTTGCAGGACGCATATCTCCACATCCCCGTCCTGCCGGCCCACTGGCGTTACCTGCGGTTCACGGTGGGCCCAGAGCACTTTCAGTTTACCGTGCTCCCCTTCGGCCTCACCAGTGCCCCTCGGGTGTTCACGAAAGTGATGGCGGTGGTCGCAGCTCATCTGCGCAGATCAGGGGTTCCAGTCTTCCCCTATCTCGACGACTGGTTGTTGAAGGCGGGCTCGCCCCAGACAGTCGTCTCCCACCTCCAGATTACGGCGGATCTCCTGCATTTGCTGGGATTTTCCATCAACGTGCCGAAGTCACACCTGAGCCCCTCTCAGAAGCTCCTCTCCATCGGAGCGGTTCTCGATTCGGCGCAGTTCCGGGTCTATCCGCCGGAACAGCGGGTCCGGGATATTCAGGCCCTGATTCCCATCTTTCGGCCTCTATCCTGGGTTTCGGTCAGGCTAGTGTTGCGACTTCTGGGGCTGATGGCCTCCTGCATCCTTCTAGTGCATCATGCCAGGCGGCGCATGCGGGCTCTGCAGTGGGACCTGAAGTTTCAGTGGGCCCAGCATCACGGCAACCTGTCCGACCATGTCTTGATCTCGGAGGGCACTGCAAAGCAGTTGCAGTGGTGGCTCACGGAGCGCGATTGGGTCAAGGGCAAGAGCCTCTCCCTTCCCCAACCGGAGCATGTCGTAGTGACAAATGCGTCCCTCCTGGGATGGGGTGGCCATATGGGAGAGGCGGAGATCAGAGGCCTCTGGTCTCCGGCGGAGTCTCGTCTCCACATCAACCTGTTGGAGTTGAGAGCGATCCGACTTGCACTGAAAGCCTTCCTTCCCTCTGTCAGGGAAAGTGTCGTGCAGGTGTTCACGGACAACACCACCGCCATGTGGTATTGCAACAAACAGGGCGGGGTGGGGTCGTGGACCCTTTGTCAGGCCTCTGGACGTGGCTGGAACACCAGGGCGTCACCCTAGTGGTTCAACATCTGGCGGGCTCTCTGAACGCCAGAGCAGACGAACTCAGCCGCCGGTGCATGATGGATCACGAATGGCGTCTGAACTCCGAAGTGGCGCAAGGTCTCTTTTCAGCAGTGGGGAGAGCCTTGGTTAGATCTATTCGCCACCGAAGCAGTTCTGCGCGTTGGAATTTCCAAGGCGGCACTCGCTCGGCGACGCTTTTCGTCACGAGTGGAGTTGCGGTCTGTTGTACGCCTTTACGCCTATACCACTTCTGCCCAGAGTGCTGAAGAAGATCAGGCACGACCGGGCCCAAGTCATCTTGGTGGCTCCGGATTGGGCACGAAGGTACTGGTATCCCGAGCTACTCAGTATGTTGACCGATCCTCCGATGCGTCTGCCCCTTCGGGAGGATCTTCTGTCGCAGCAGCAGGGGACGGTCCTCCACCCGAACCTGTCCAGCCTCCACCTCCATGCGTGGAGATTGAGCGGCGGCAGTTGATGCCATTTGACTTGCCTCCTGAAGTCTGTGATATCATTCTGGCAGCCAGGCGTCCCTCCACAAAGACGGTATACGCCTGCCGGTGGAACAAATTTGTGGCATGGTGCACAGCAAAGGCTGTGGATCCCCTTTCCGCCCCTCTTTCTGAGGTCCTCCTCTTTCTTCTTTCTTTGGCCCGGCAGGGCTCTGCCCTGGGCACCCTGAAAGGTTATCTTGCTGCCATCTCTGCCTTCTTGCGGCTTCCTGATCAGCCTTCTCTTTTCAAGTCCCCTGTAGTTACACGCTTTCTAAAAGGCATTACTCACACGTTCCCTCCTGTCCCTTTTGTAATGCCTCAGTGGGACTTGAATCTTGTTCTCACATTTCTAATGTGTGCTCCCTTTGAGCCTCTTCATAATTGTCCTCTTCGTCTGCTGACGCTTAAGACTGCTTTTCTGGTAGCCATCACCTCGGCTAGACGGGTGAGTGAGCTTCAGGCTTTATCTTCAAAGCCTCCTTTTCTCTCTGTTCATCCGGACAAGGTTGTCCTTCGGCCTCGTCCCTCCTTTCTTCCGAAAGTGGTGACTCCATTTCATCTTGGGCAGTCTGTCACCTTGCCCACCTTCTTTCCGCCTCCGCATCCTTCCAAAGAGGAAGTGAGGCTCCACCGTCTGGACCCAAAACGTGCGCTCTCCTTTTATCTGGACCGCACAAAGCAGTTCCGGGTGTACGACCAACTTTTCGTTGGATACGTGGGTGCTAAGAAGGGAAAGGCTGTGCACAAACGGACCATCTCTCGGTGGGTCGTTTTGTGCATCAAAATTTGTTACTCCTTGGCAAAAAAGGACCCTCCTGTTGGGCTGTGCGCCCATTCTACTCGGGCCACGGCGGCTATTTTATTTATTTATTTATTTATTTATTTATTTCATTTCTAAAGCGCTACTGCTACCCAACAAAGGGTTTCCCGGCGCTGATGATTCCGTGCATTGAGAAAATCAGGATTTTTAGATGTTAAACAGCCAGGTTTTTAAGGCTTTCCTGAATTTCAGGTGATTCGTTTCCTGCCTAAGAATCAATGGAAGAGTATTCCAGAGGGAGGGTCCCAGGTATGAAAAAGATTTGCCGCCCATTCTCGCCAGCCTGATTTTAGGGATCACAAATTGGTTGGCTGTAGCTGAACGAAGGGTGCGGGATGGACGGTAGGGCTGAATAAGGTTTTGAAGATATTTGGGTGCCTTGTTGATTGAGATCCTATGCATAAGACATAAGGATTTAAATTTTACCCGATTCTCGATTTTCAGCCAGTGCAATTCGCGGATATACTCGGTGGTAGGTGTGGAGATGGGAATTTTCCACAGCAATCTTGCGGCGGCATTTTGCACTGTCTGTAGTCGTCGGGTTATGGCCTTGTTGGCCCCTAGATAAAGCACGTTGGCGTAATCGAGCCTGGAGGTTATCAAAGCATTGATGACCGATTTTTGGGTGTTTTTGGGTAACATCCAACAGATTTTCTTCAGCCAATTTAGAATCGCAAAGCAAGTGGATGATGTCTTAGTAGCTTGCTGATTAAGACTTAATGATTCATCAATGATGACTCCGAGATTGCGTGCTGATTTGACTGGGACCGGGGGTGTGCCCATCACATCAGGCCAGTGCTGGGGTCCCCAGAATTCTTTGTTTTTGCCCAAAACAAGTAACTCTGTTTTCTCGCCATTAAGTTTGAGAAAAAATTTTCTCATCCAGTCTGCGATGTTAGTGAGGCCGATTTTTAATGACGAGATGTTATTTGGATCCGAAGATGATAGAGAGAAAATAAGCTGGGAATCATCAGCATACGAGAACATGAGTAGGCCAGACTCTTCTATCATTTTGGCCAATGGACTCATGTAAACATTGAAAAGCAGTGGGCTCAATATAGAGCCCTGCGGCACTCCATGTTTAAGGGTCATAGTGTCAGAGCATGCTGATTGGGAGAAAACCTGGAAGGTGCGTTGTTCTAGCAGTGATTTAATCCAGTTGCAGGCGGCGCCCCTGATACCGGTGGCGTGGAGGGTTTGCTCAAGTACAGCATGTGACACAGTATCAAATGCTGCACTGAGATCCAGTAACAGCAAGGCAACCGTTTCTCCGCGGTCCAACAGTAGACGGATATTCTCAGTTACGCCCAACAGAGTCGTTTCCGTAGAGAATCCTGTGCGGAATCCTGACTGATGAAGAGGTAGAAGATCATGGGTGGTAATGAAATCAGTGAGGACTCTGTGAACATGTTTTTCCAATATCTTTGCAAAGGTAGGTAGCAAAGAGATAGGCCTAAAGGTGGATGGCAAGTTGGGGTCAGTTCCAGCTTTTTTCAGTAGAGGGTGGATCATTGCATGTTTCCATTCCTTTGGAACGATTTCTTCCTGTAGCGATTTATTAAGAAGGTTGGTAATAGTCCCTAGGGTTTTATCATTTAATTTTTTCAGGATAGAACACGGTAATGGATCGTTTGGTGAGCCAGATTTGATGGAATTCAAAAGTTTTCGAACCAAGTCTAAATCAAGCAACGGCCATTTATCTAAAATGGCTGGTGGTGTTACATCAAGTGGGGATATATAGGAGGACATCTCTGTTTTCATGGGAGTGATGGGGACTGAAGTGTTGATTTCAGGGCCAATATTAATAGAAGGAGGGGTTGCTCTGGACTCGGCAATTTCCTTTGTAGTTTGTTCTATACCCTGATAGATTTTGTCGACTTTTTCTACAAAAAAAGTTGCAAGGGCATCACATTGTAATTTGTTTAAATCTGGAGGAGATTGTAATGTAAGGGAACCAGTTAGTTCTCTTACAGTTTTAAAAAGTGTTTTGGACTGACATAGGGCTTCAGTGATTTTCGTGCAGGCATGTTCAGCTTTGGTTTTGGCACAGAGCCTCTGATAATTTGAGAGTTTATGTTTATAGGCCAATTTGGACTCAGGGCAATAGGATTTGCTCCAATGACGTTCTGCAGTTTTGCATATACTTTTTTCTTGTTTCAAGGTCTCAGTGAACCATGGAGCAGGGGGACGGTGGGAATTTTGTTTTAATATAGTTTTAGGCAAAGTGGAGTCGATGGCTTCTAGGAGCCAAGTTTGGACTGATGTAGAAAACTCTTGTGCTGTTGATTTTGTACAAGGGAGATGGCCCTCGAGAAAGAAGTTAAGTTTTTCTAGATCGAGTTTTTTCCATTTCCTGATTAATTGTATAGGAATTGGTGTTCTCATCCCATTATAGTTTTTTACAAGAAGGGAAAATTTAATCAGGAAGTGGTCAGACCAAGGCACAGGAATGGCCGTGGGTTTCGATATGTCGTTTAGGTTGGAGAGGATAGGATCCAACAAATGACCGGCTCTATGTGTAGGGCCAGAGTTCTTTAAGGTCAGGTTGAGGGATGCAAGATCCGTTTTGAAATCATTCACTATTGGGCAATCATCTTTCTCCAAGTGTAAATTCATGTCTCCTAGAATAGTGAAGTTAGCCATTTTCATAATTAGGGGTCCAAGAAGTTCTACAAGATGAGATATCCATTTCGAGGCAGATCCCGGTGGCCTATAAATGAGTGCTCCCGAGAAAGTAAAGTTCGGTGTGAGTGAAAGTTTATAAATTGCGCCTTCACAGCCCTCACATGGGAGTTTAGTAAATTTGCAATTATAGCGTTTTTTAAAAATGATTGCTATTCCTCCTCCTGGTGGTTTTTCTCGGTCAAGTCTAACAATTGCATAAGTTTCAGGGAGTGCCATAGCTAAGTCTGGTCCAGAGCTGTCTTGAAGCCATGTTTCAGTTAAAAAAACAGCATCTGGAACCTCGTCCAAGAGTAAATTGAAGACTTCAGTTCTATGCTTAGGTAGTGAGCGACAGTTAATGCTAAGAAATAGAAACTGTTCTGAAGGCATCTTGTTATTGTTTATAGGGTTTCTAACCTGTAAGGCTTTAATTTGTACATGGTTGGTGAATAAATGACAGCATTGGCATGTAGTTTTCTGTAAATAAGGATCTATTGTCCTGCAAGCAGGATGTCGAGAGGGTCGAAGGGCTAGTAAACATTCCGAAGAGTAATTTAGGCGTAAGTGGCTGATCGTGTCACTTTGTGCCTCAGTTATAGGGGGCATGTAACTAAATCCTTGATACCTGAATGGAGAGGTGCCATGGTGCGTGGCGCGTCCGAGGCGCGGACGGGCGCAGACGGGCTGACTCTGGCGTGACTCCGGCGCTGGCGAGGCGCGTCCACTACACGCGTCCGCTAACGCGGAGGATATCCGTATCCTTTTGTAGTAAAGGCTAGAGCGCTCAACCAGCTCCGCCTCCCACAAAGATGTCTGCCGTGAGGGAGCTCTACTGCCCTTCTGCTCGGTAAAACAGCCCTAAAATCGGCTATTACTGGCGGCAAGTGCGCGGGGAGTAATTAGCAGGGGTGGGGTAAGTGCTAGAGTAATTCCAAAGTGATTTACGCAATTTGTGATTTTATAAAAATATCGGCGTCTAAAATATGCAGCTCGTGTTGTAATGCAAAGCGTTTGTAGTCAGCGACAATTGCACACACAGCGAAAGTCATACAATAGGCACAACAGTTAAAATTCTACCTCCCGGCTCAAGCCTCAGGAGGGGTCCAAGATTATAGCAGGTAGCACCAGTGTCAGCGCATAGAATCCTATGAGCTACCACTGCTTTGGGACGGGGTGTCCCTTTGCAGGACATCTGTCAGGCGGCAACGTGGGCTTCGCTACACACGTTTGCCAGGCATTATTGCCTTGACAGCCAAGTCCGGAGGGATGGCTTCTTTGGCCGTTCTGTCCTCCAGGACTTTCTGGTGTGATCTTGGTTCGCAGACCCACCACCGGGGATGGTATTGCTTGGGTATCTATTCTAAGGTGAGGAATCTAACTAACGTGTTTCTTTCAGATGAACAAGTTACTTACCTTCGGTAACGATGTATCTGTAAGAAACATTAGTTAGTTAGATTCCTCACCGACCCACCCATCCTCCCCGTTCTGCGAACTGACATCTAGGGTTAAGGTTATCCTTTTCAGGCCCCTATATTTTATTTTTGGCACCAGTGTCGGTCTTTGCATGGCTCTGCGTTCCTGGCGCGGAAAGCTATGTACAAGAACTGACGTCAGCGCGCGAGGGCGGCGTCTAAGTACTCCGACGACGTCATTCCGGCGCACGACGCCGACGACGGACGCGGAGCCGCAGACGACGCCTAGCGACGCGCAAGGGGTATTGCTGACGAAAAATCTTCCGGATCCAGTCTGACGCCTGGGGATATTCTAAGGTGAGGAATCTAACTAACTAATGTTTCTTACAGATACATCGTTACCGAAGGTAAGTAACTTGTTCTTCAGGGACACAATGGCTTCCATTATTAAAAATTACTACACTGAAAACACTGTTACAGCCTCCTCAGTAGGGGCGGAGTGGGAAGCTTTCAAGGTGGTACGCGGAACAGCAATCAGCTCAGTCACAGGTGCTCACCAGAATGTCAAGAGGGAACTAAAACAGGTGGAAGGCACCTTAGGCAGACTGGAACGCGAAGCAGTCCAAAACCCAGCTGCCAAAACAGAGCTCCAAGGCGTTTGCATGCAATACGCAATGCTCCTAGAGCAATTGCAAGTCATAGATTATGAAACATATACACAAAAAAATTCATACCGAAGCAGACAGACCGGGTACATTATTAGCACGTATCCTTAGAAACGCCCCCCACGCCAATAACAGAAATCATTACGCCACAACACACTCGCGCAACCACAGAAGATTAAATAAACAAGCCCTTCTGCGACCACTACAAAGCACTATACACTGCTCCACAAAAAGCAAGCCCACAGGAACTTCATACCTTCTTGGCCTCAATCAACTTATCTCAAATAACAGTAGACGCCCTTAAGACAATTGCCGTTCCAATAACATTAGATGAAATATGCACAGCATTTTAAGATCTTCCCAATAATAACACCACAGGCATAGAGAGCTTACCAGTGGAGCTATACTACACTTATGCACAGTAGTTGGCCCCCGACTTAAACTCTACCACGAAATATACAAAACTGGAGCTTTACCCCCCACCACCACAGTGCAAGCCTTAATAACCTCACTGCTCAAACCCGGCAGGGATCACACTAAATTTTCGGCGTATCACCCACTCTCATTACTGAATACAAATTACTCAGTAAAATGTAATATAGTCGTCTACAACCCCTACTATCGAAACTCATACATACCGACCAATCCGGATCTATTCCAGCACGGAACACATCCCTCAACATACACAGACTGTGCAACATAATGTTTGCCTGCACTAAAGAGAGGCCTGAAGCGGGTTCATCTCACTCGATATCTGCCAAGCATTTGACACATTAAGCTGGGACTACATGTTGACTGCCTTACAAAAATGTGGGATCCCCACTGAATATATACGATGGATCCAGGTACTTTATCATTCCCCAACAGCCAGGGTAGGCACGGGTTCGCACATATCCCAAGCATACCAAATACAAAGGGGCATGAGACAGGGATGCCCCCTCTCGCCCATGCTGTTTGTGCTTGCACTCGAACCTCTAGCCTACAGATTGCGTGCTTTATCCAATAGTTGAGGTATCACAATTAATCACACCCTCCATTCACTATCCCTTTATGCAAACGATATAATATATTCCCAAAAACCTTCAGGATAATTTACATACGGTAGTGCAAATCTTCACCCAGTTTGAATCCATTGCAGGTCTTGCCATCAACTACGAAAAATCACATGTGTTCTCCTTTGGGAACAAGATCATCATGCAAGCTCTCCCCTTTGAGGACCGAACTATAACAGTTGCCCCTAACACATTTTGATATCTAGGGATACAAATATACAGACACCAGCGGGACCTCATCGAAGGGAATTTACAAAAAGCAATAGGCTCATTAAGGGCCCAGATCACCTTCTGGACATCCCGACCTCTCTCGATCGCGGGCTGACTAGCAATATCTAAAAATATGATGCTCCTGCGGCTGCTTTATTTCTTCACCAACCTACCTGTGGTGATTCCCAAAACCATCTTCAAAACATTAACTGACTGACCTAATATGGGGCACAAGCCGCCGACGTATCAGTCTAGTGAAGCTACAACTGCCGGAGGGATGGGGACACCAGACTTTTATGCTTACCGCCTAGCAGGTCAACTGCAGTGGCTCTCATACTGGTTAGCGGGTCGGAACCTGCATGAAACAGCCTACACAAATCAAATGATCGCTCAGGGTACATTACACACTTTGTTATGCCCAGGCAGCACTGTCCCACCCTCCACTTCAATGTTGCTTAAGATGGCACGCACTTATTGGAAGCAGGCATTAAAATACACAGCAAATGCTCCAGCATACGCTCCCAACATACCACTCCTAGGCATCCCGACCGCTATGGGCACTCTAACAAACCGCAAACTATCCCCATGGACGCAGGCAGGAGTCTACAATGGGAGACCTCTTCGGGGATGGGATGGTATTGATACATACAGACTTCATAAATGAACAAGGGGCTAAAGGAGTGCTATTTCTTATACCTGCCAACCTGGTAAGATATATTAAGCAGCACCTCAGGGGTCAGAACCCACCACGAACAAACTAGTTCACCTAATATACTGTATGGGAACGGGAAGGCACCTAACCCGTTAGTTTTATCGAGGGAACTGCACGCCCCAACCATACCCCCTGATTCAGTTACGCATTAAGTAGGAACACAACATTAACAAACCACTCTCAGACAAAGAATTGAAAACAATACTGGAATACCCCAAATGAGTCTCTTGTAACACTCATTTTAAATTCATACAATATATGATAAATCAGCATGCATACCTAACACCACACAAGTTACACTCCATCTACCCCAGTATCACTGCGGCCAGCCCTAGATGTGCAGAGCAAGATGCAGACGTAATCCACATGATATGGTCCTGCAACGGCTTACGAGATTTTTGGGGAAAGGTCATGGCAACCCTGGGAGCGGTGGTGGGAGAACTAGGTTGGCAGTCAATGGAAATGTGTATATTGTACACGCAGCGGAAGGGACAAGAAGTACAGCCCAAATTTTCAGACTTAGCTCATATCCTGGCAAAGAGAGGTATCACGAGGAGATGGAAATCACCAATGCCCCCCAAGATACAGTTATGGAAAGAAGTCGAAAAATGGGGTTTAGCAGAAAGTGTAGCCATTCGCAGAGAAGAGCGTAGAGGACTTCGGAAGAAGCCCATAGCTATGAGCTGGGCTATCTTATTAGAAACCTTCAAAACATTAGACACACTGAATTCCAATGGTAGCAATGTTAGAATCCTCAGGACCTTCGCAACCGACATAGGGACCCGCCAAAAGTCTCATCCCTTGGTACTTAACTACTTCTCTGCCTGCTACCACACTATAACACCGACATACTTGCTCTCAGCCCAAACCAAATATACAATGGAATTGGAGCCTCCAGGCCCTCTGCCCCACCATAGCTTGCGACTCATGCAACTGTAAGGCTACCCTAAAATGATCAGTACTTGATCGCCCGCTCCGCACCCATCAGCAGGGGGTAGGGGAGAAGTTCTGTTAGCTTACTGCTTTTATAATATCTCTCAGATAGAATATACTACGTCCATCAAAAAAAAGGTCTCAGACGGCCACCTCAACTGTTAGGTCATGTTCAGCTATGATTACTATGTGATACAAAGTGAATGTTCCAAACACTGTGAGTGTACAATTATAAAAGTTGGCGGATCCAGCCCATACGTTTTTAAGAATACTGTATACACCGAATATGTCACAACTAACAAAAACTAGTAAAATCTGTTTTTAAAAAACAACTACTTGTTGCAAGGGCAGGACAAACACAAAGCTGTGGAGGAAATCGATGGCATCAGGAGCCAGGAAATTGAAAGAGACAAGAAAGCCATCCAGTCTTGAGCAAGGGGCTGGATCTATGGTGAAGTACTGGTTGCGGTGCTGAATGCAACAGAGAGCCAGAGCTGTCTTCAGTGAGTCTACAATGATGCGCCCAGTCTTGGTCTACTTGACCACAAGGCTCCCTTAACAGGCTCTGCAATGATTGGTCTGAAAGGTATGGAAATCAGACTTTGCTGTCATGAGTGCACTACAAAAGTAGCTACCATATGGTAACTATACTCTTTCTTTTTTGCATAAACACTTTATGAGTAATAAATACAGACAACACTGAGAACAATGATATGTTCCCCATATCAGCACCTGAATTAATTAATGTACTCTTCTGTACAGTGTATTTTGGTAAAGAAATATGTCAGTCTTCTTTATCTTGCATCCCTTTGAATCTGTGTGCCTTTAGGGATGCATTCTCAAGACACTGCTCTTCAGATTGAGCCTTGAGAGTGTGGCAATGATAGTGTGCCCTTGTTTCTATTTAGGTCTGGGCTACAGACAGCTTGAGCTGTCTCCCCAGACCTCTTGAAAGTAATGCAAAAAATATATTTAAAAAAAACACTAATACTGAGAGGGGTATTGGGTAAACCCCCTTCAACCACTGCTTGCTTCTAGCGTCATTCAAACTTTGACTCGCCCACCGGTAGCATAGACAGAGTGGGGCACTAAGTCAGCCCACGTCAGCCCCTGCTTTGCTTAGATTGTCACTCACTCACATTTTGAATCTGCCCAAAGGGGCAGCCATTCGGTGCTTGAAGTGTCAGGCATCTTGAATGAGGGATTTTACCCACATTAATTCTGCTTGTACCTTGAGGAAGTCCCAGCAGTAAGGGCACTGAACAAGCCACCTAGGGAGCTGTTAAGGAAAGCATATGGCGAGGCCAAGAGTACCAGCACTACACCCTCGCACAAAGGGTGACTGACCAGCGACACAAAATTACAAGCATTGGTATATGCATTGGGTTTCGCCTTTATGATTAATAAGAAGCTGTTTTTGTTGTAAGTTGTAGCTTTCTGAGTAGTTGTACAATATAAGTTACAGAAAGTCTGTTAAAGGGTTATGACTTGTGTTTGTACAAAAAGTAATATATAGTGCTGTTACTAGTGGTATAGTGCGGGTAATAGCAACATTCCGAAAAATGAAATGAAAGAGGGAAATAATAGAATTAATTGATGTAATAAAAATGTGTTCTTACAACTTTTGGGCCCGGTGCCGCTGCACCATTCAAATCATGCCCCGAGTACTTGGCATGATAACTGCATTTGTGACTGCCTGTTTAGTAGTAAAATATTACAATATTTGGTGTTTAGTGGGGTTCCTAGAGCTTTGGGCCCCAGCGACACTGCACCTGCTGTTCCATTGAACTCATGACCCTAGTGCTTGCTAGAGAAACTGCACTTATAACTGACTGTTTAGTGGTAAAATATAGCAATAATTAGGTGTTTCGAGGAGTTCAGACAACTTTTGGTCCCGGCGCCACTCCACCTGCCGCACCATTCAAATCATGACCCTAGTGCCTGATAGATCACCGCACTTGTGAGTACCTGTTTAGTAGTACAAATATAGCAATATTTGGTGTTTAGTAGAGTTCAGACAACTTTTGGCCCTGTTGCCACTGCTCTTGCTGCACCATTTAAATCAAGCCCCTTTCAACTGCAGGGTAACTGCAATTGTGACTGCATGTTTAGTAGTAAAATATAGCAATAATAGGTGTTTAAAGGAGATCAATCAAACCCTGGCACACATATACGAAGATTATTACAAGTCAATAACTTATACTCAAGGCACAGTCATAAATAATGTGAGTAGTTTAATGATTTTCTTGTTTTGACTCCAGCCAACACATGTTTCGTCACTCGGGACAAGACACCCGCGACTTCCTCAGGGCTTAGTATAGATGGAACAGTCCTATGTGCCTTCTGACTGGTTATAATTCCGTCCCAGCCTAATTGTAACTAGATACACACCGAGAATAGTGAGCGCCATCTCCACCCAGGGCACTATCATCCCAACCAGTATTAATTATAGGTGTTTAAAGGAGTTCTGACAACTTTTTGGTTTGGTGCCACTGCACCAGCTGCACAATTTAAATCATCCTAGTGTCTGAAAAATAACTGCGCTTGTGACTGCCTGTTTAGTTGTAAAATATAGCAATAATCAGCGTTTAATGGGGTGCCTGGAGCTTTTGGCCCTGGTGCCACTGCACCTTCTGCACCATTCAAATCCTGTGGCACTATTCAAATCAAGTCCTTTTTAACTTCAAGGTAACTGCAATTGTGACTGCCTGTTTAGTTTCAAATATAGCGATATTATGTGTTTAAAGGAGTTCTGACAACTTTTGGGCCCAGTGGTACTGCACCTGCTGCACCATTCAAATCATGACCCTGTTGTCTGTTGACCCTGGTAACTGCACTTGTGGCTGCCTGTTCAGTAGTAAAATATAGCATAGCTCTTGTATATTACCTTTATTTTTAACACGCAATGTTTGTTACATCATTTAGAATTTGATCATAATGACCAAACAGATTAAGTTTTAAAAAAATCTATCCGATAATGCCTACAAAAAGCAAAGAAAGCAAGCATTCCAGCATACAGTTAGAAGCTGTATGCCTTTTCTGTGGAAAGAGATCTTGACTCAATAGTGAATGGTGCTTAAACAGTGTGAACAGCTTTAGTCAAAGTATCATCAATGCTTGCAGCCTGGGGAAGTTAACAAAAAAAAGTTCCACACAAAAGCTCACGAACACAGTAATTATGTAATGGGAACTGATAAGAGCACTCTTTTAAGATATATTAAATACAAGAGATTTCACAAGCACATCGCAAGCGCTGTGCAGGCAAAACTTAAAAAGAAATATGCATCATCCCCATTATCGGCGAGCTGTCTTTCATCTGTTGCATTCTTAAACATACACTCATATGGGTGTGTTACCATAAAAAAAAAAGCAATTACAGATTCCTCATTAGCTACATATTAGGCTGTTACCTCATACTCATTTTTAGATTCCCCCGCACACTCTGTATTGCTACCCAGCTCGGCTGTTCCTTCCACCACTGTTCCTCGTCTCACTCAACTTCCACCCGCCGGCTCACCCATTGCTTCCCAGCCTCTCCCTCTGGCTTATTGTTGGCATTGAATCACTGTCCCACCCATCCCTGCTCTCCCGCCTCTCCCTGACTCGTTTTTTTCTTTTTATTTGTTTGGGAGGACCCAGCAGGCACAGTTTGCTACCACTTCCCTCTTTTCTCTAAAAGCATTTTTTCACATCTTTTATATTGCTTAATAAAACATAAACCTGCTTAGTCTGGCTATTTCTTTTCATTTTGCTGATACTGTAAAGCATCAGCAACAACCATTTTTTAAACCTTTTGAAAAAGCCTGTTAAGCATCAGCCAAAAGCATTGGCTAACACCTTACAAAGTCGAGAACTTTAGGCCTTGGCAATGCTTGTCTACTTTGTCTATATTACTAATATATTGAGATCTGATTGTCGCATCTCCGGCTGTACAAAATTGTGGGGTAAATGGTGCACTATCTACAAGATGATAGTTTAAGTTTAACCCCTTCAGCGCGGCGCGGATTTCCGCGCCGTGCTGAAGGTTCTGTGCGCGGGCGGGGCCCTGATGGAGCGGTTCCGTCATGCGCACAGCGCAACCGACGCTCATGACAGAACTGCTCTGTCATGAGCGTCGAAGGGGTTAATAGCTGCTCCATGAGAATGTGTTCCTGTTATATTTTTAGAGGGGTATGTTTTGCCCAGTTTCCAGTTTTAACCTTCTTGCAGTGGACACAAGTATTTTTCGTAAAACAACATTGCCACTAGTTGTTTCAACTACAGCAGGCTGCCACAATTTATTCTGCAATGTCGTGTTAGTACCACTGAAAGCAAACTGCTTCTTCAGAGGTCAGTTTTGTAGTATTGCATGTGTCTTGATTTACTGTCTGGCTAAGATGAAGCAGATGACAGCATGGGAAGATTAATGCTGTGTTTAGAGGCATTTGTTAGCTCTGGTAAGAAAGCTACAGAATCCTCAATCAAATATGTGGGGGCTGTAGAGCTGCTCCCTTTAACATGTAAGCAAGACATAATTAAGGTGATTAATAATGATTCCTCTTCATGCACAGTTGCATACTTATAAATAGCTTTGTAGCAGGACACTTTCTGGAGGCAACAGAATACTAGTTTACTATTTCATAAGTCAATGAGATATTGTACTCCACGCAGAGAGCCCATCACTAACATGCCTTTCAGCAATCATGAGATATATATATATATTCACTGGAAAAAAAACGTTAACGTAACATTATAGTTAGGTGAATTGTTCCGTAATAATGTAACATTTTAAACTCTGAAGAACCACAGAAATTCACCAGTTACAGTTATCTCAAGTAACTATAACTCGTGCCCGAAGATAACGTGCGCCCCTGTCATGGACAGTTTTCTTATCAATAATTTTATTGCAAATCGTGCAGTGATATTATCAATGATATCATAGAATAAGTCATGAGTGATGTAATATGTGGGGCAAATAGCAGTGCATGGCCAGACCCCCCTCTCCTTTACTTAAGGTATTGTTTCTGGGGGTTGGGGTTCCCTGGAGGCTTTAAGAGGAGTGCGGGTTGGCCCCATCCCCTTTATTAAAGTTATTGCCCCGGGGGGTGGGGTCCCTGGGACCTCGTGGAGGCATAATGGGAGCTACATTCTCCTCCCTTTAAAAAATACCCCCAGGTCTAGCTCACCGGTCTCTTGTTAGAAACTCACAGGAGCACACGTTTAAAAAAACAAAACAAGTTGTTATGAAAATCAATAAAAATGATTGCTATAAAAAAAAAAAACAATAAATATTACCACAAATTCGCGGATTCGCTGCAAATTCGTGGCAAAATCTTAAAAAATTAAATGTTAATAGGCCCAGGCCTAGAGGGCTAGGGTATCCCTACCCTGCCCCTTTGTTTTTTGTTGTTGTTTTTATTACTTTTTCAGGACTTTGGGCTAAGTCCAATTTTGGGCATTGAAACGGGAAAAGGGGGAGAGAGTGGATTAAAACCATCATCCACAATCTGCCCTCAACTACCACCGGGGAACAAGATAGATCTATTCCATGACATGGTAATTGAAGATTTGAGTAAACCTTCTCAAAGAAACACTTTGGAACGGAAAAGCAAAAGAAGCACCACTATTGGAGAAATAATGGCGATTGAAGAACTAAGGGACGATTAATCAATTCTCATTAAAGCATCTGATAAAGGGAGAAACATTATTATACAGGATTGTGATAAATAGCTAATGGAAGCTAATGAACAACTTAGAAATAGACAACACTATAAAAAATTGAAGGAAAATCCATCTTTAAAAATCATTCTGGAATATCATGAAAAGCTACAGAAGTGGTACCAGCAAGAACCTATTAATGAAGAAGAGTATAAATATATAAAAACTATACATCCAACAATGCAGATGATCTATTTTCTTCCAAAAATTCATAAAAGTCTAATAAATCCACCGGAATGTCCAATAGTCAGCTCAATCAACTCGCTTTTGGAGAACACTTCAAGGTATAGTGACATCTTTCTAGTACCTTATGTGACAGCTTTACCTTCTTATTTGAGGGATTCTATGGACTTCTTGAATAAAATCCAGGATATACCTTGGAAGGAATCATATATAATCGCTACAATTGAGGTAACGTCATTCTATACGTCTATTAGACACATTGATGATACAAGAGCAGTGAAGCACTTTCTGCGGGATACACCAATCAATAATTTGGAGAATTCAAACATGCTAATTGAAATGTTGGACTTTTGCCTAAAACATAATATTTTTATGGTTAATGGAACCCATTAGTTGCAAATGCAGGCCACTGCCATGGGAACATCTTTTGCTCCAACATACGCTAATTTATTGATGGGATATTTGGAATCTGAAAAAATCTGGATAGAAAGAAATCAAACGACCCTGGAAAAGGTGACGTTATGGACTACATTTATTGACGACCTTTTCATAATTTGGGAAGGGGAAAGAAAGGAACTGGAACATTTTATTTTATCTCTTAATAATAATGACGTAAACCTAGAATTCACTCACACCATCAGTTCTGAGCAAATTATGTTCCTAGATATTGAAGTCTATATCAGGGACGGACATCTTTGCACCAAAATCAATAAGGAAAAAACATCATGTAACAGTATCCTGCATGGAAATAGTGGCCATCCAAAAAACCTAAGATAGAGCATCTCCTATGGGCAAATGCTAGGAGCACGGAGGAATTGCTCAGAAGATCAGGATTTTTAAGTAGAACTGAATGAAATTAAAGGCAGATTTTTAGCTAGGAGATTCCCCCCAGGAAGTACTACAAGATGCTATAGAGAGAGCACAGAAAAAGAGAAGAAGTGAGTTAGTACCAAAAAAGAAGAATGTGGAAGAAAAAGATGAAAAGACGCATCTCATTATGGATTACAATATGCAACATAAAGAATCTAAAAAAATAATCCAATGGACTTCGATCTGTTGAAATTTTGAATACAGTTCTCTCTTACCATCCAAGCATCACATACATAAAAATTGCTTCATTAGGTAACAGCCTAACTAAAAGCCATTACCTGTCTGAAAATGAAAGAGAAAGGGAAAAGAAAAAGAATTGGCTAAGTCGTCCAGGCTTTTGGAAATGTTCAAAATGCAAAGATTGTGAACAGTTTCCTGCCTCACTACCCTGGCCCCAGCTTGTCTGGGGGCACAAATGACTGGTGTCAAACCCTTTGAGAATGTGCTGAGGCAGAGGCTTTGTAATATGCAAGTGTGGTAGGTGACCGCTCCACCCCACTATCAAGTCAGAGATGGTCTTTCTTGGCAGTACGTGTTTCCCCTATGTCTTACTGTCTGGGAGCAATACACAAATACCACTGCCAGTTATGCCTAGCCGTGTGACCCAGGATACAGGTACCAAATTGTTGGGACAAGAAAATGCTATATTTCTAAAAGCAAAAAGAAATAAGAAATATATGAGGATGCACTCCTTCCCTTCTGTTAATTATCTAGTGAATAAAGAATCATAGACTTGCGTGCGAACAGACTCTGTGAATCATCCCATGTATCACAACTCAATCAAAAGAAGTCCCAAAAAGGTGCGCAGGTTATGTGCCTTTTTAGGACATATTTCTAAAAGTTGCATTTTCTGAATTGTGACTTAAAACCAAATGTTACCAATAAAGAGGGTTTTAAATTACAATTCTTTAAAGACCAAACTCAATATTCCTACCTGCTCCAAATTTAAAGTTATCACTTATTACATGTAATAAGGTAACCCAATGTTAGCCTATGAGACACGTAGGCCTCCCAGTAGGGAAAAACGAATTTAGGAGTTCTCCGCTAACAGGACATATAAAACTTAAAAGTATATGTCCAACTTTATTATTACACTCATCTCACCCCCGCCCTATGGGCTGTTTAGGCCTGAACCTATGGGTGACTTATTTGTATTAAAAAGGAAGGTTAATGCTTGGTAAAAGGTTTACAACCGTGCACACAACCTGCAGTGGTAAGCCTGAGACATGTTTAATAGGCTACTTAAGTGGATGGCACAATTAGTGCTGCAGGCTCACTGGTAGCATTTAATTTACAGGCGCTCAGTACATGTAGTACCACTTTACTAGAGATTTACAAGTAAATTAAATGTGACAATTGGGTCTAAGGCAATTTGACCATGTTTAAAGGAGTGAGCAATAGCACTTTAGTACTGGTTAGCAGTGGTAAAGTGCACAAAGTCCTAAAGCCAACAAAAACGGGTTTAGAAAACAGGAGGGCGAAGGCAAATAGTTTGACCCTGCAGAGTGTGGCACGCCCAATAAATACCAATATAACACGCAATGTACCTCTTATAAACTATGTCTGGATGTAAAGCAGCGAATATGTTTAGCAATACACACACCTATATTAAAAGAATAATGCATGAATTCATAAACCTATAATCCATAGCATATTAGAAAATAATGAACACATATACATACTTCCTGTACAATTAAAAGGAATGCAGAGAGTACTTATGAAACTGTGCACTCTTAATGTATACTTTGAACTCGTCAAAATTATGACGTGGATGCCATATGACGTGATTATTTGTGTTACATAAGAAAATGTTATTTTAAAATCAGGTTTGTGATCATGTGTGAAACAAGAATGTCAAGTGGCTTGTGCCCTAACTATGCTTAAAAAACAACAAATAATGATGATCACACAGAAATATGGAAAAATATGGGGGGAAAAAACAGTTTTGTACATTTTAAAATGTTTTTGGGGGATAAACGGATTCCTTCGCTTCAAAAACCTCAGAGTAATACGTTTAAGTTGGCGTTACTTAATATTAAAATTAAAGGTGATTAGTGAATTTTTTTAGAGTTGATATTTTTAATTTGTGTGTGGGCGTGTTTAAACAGCATTATTGCACAAACGAGTACCAAGTGTGACATTATTAAAGCATGAAAGGATAGATAGTCCCGCCCCTCCGTCCTCGTCATGATGCCCCTCCTGAGCTATTCGCCAAGCTAGAGATTATTACCTGGGTGTTATGTTACAAGTGCGTGTCATGGCCCAGCCAAGCCTGCTGGCAGGACACAAGGACGGTGAATCCACCGGCCTTTGATTTACGATGACTCTGGGGGAGGGCGTCCTCTTTCTAAAATTAGTAGGGGGGACTCTACTCACGTAACCCACCTCCCCCTTGTCATGCAAATAGCAGAGTAAATGCTGAGAAGGCTGGTCGGCGCCTGTTGACACCTGAAATCAGAGTACACAAATAAAGCCACAGTGCCACACGATGCAGAAAAGCAAGCTGACATTGAATGGCAGAGGGGGCTGCTCCCAGCAGTCTTCAAAGGAGCAGCTCATTAGGTCGAGGACTACCGGTCTGCCGAAGGCAGAACCGGAAGTCGAGATTTAATGTTTCCTAGAGTGGCTCCTTAGCCCGCCTCTCTTTTTGCTTCTCCTCCATTGGCTGGCTTCCTAAACGGAGGCCCGCCGTTGGAGGAGAGAGCCGTCCCTCCAAATAGGCTCCGTCTTTTTCAGATTCGGGGGCGTGTTTTTGCTGTTCTTTCCACTTTTTAGCCACGCCCTTTTAGAACAGCAGGAACACGCCCCCGAATCCGAAAAAGTTTCGGAGCTTCCATCCGCCATTTTTTTGCTATAGTCTGGCCGTGAGGATCCATCCGTCCGGCGCCGTGTTGTTGTGCTGGTGGCGGCGCTGCCGGGGCAGGCTTCACCGGATAGAGTGAGCAGAAGAGCTTAGGGGTGACTTCAGCAAATAATTCTGGGCTGCTGATTCTGTTTTGGTGGTCTCTGTAACACGTGTGGTTTTGTGGCAGTTTGCAGCTCGGCGACTTTTGCGTTGTGATAGCCTGATTACGGTGACTGCTACGACTTACTTGACTCTTGGTTTAGGATGTCTAAGGCATGGGGCTGTCACCGATGACGAAATTATCCGTAAGCGGCTCCTAGAGTGAGAGTAGACCGTGAGAAGCTGGGTGGCATTCGTTGGCGGGTGCCTACCCCGCTTATTAAGTTATTCCTACGGCGGGTGCCCACCCCGCCGTACATTGCTCTTTTACCGCTGGACACACTTCTTTAAGTGGATAGGCCCACTTTAGCCACTATTGAACATCCAGCAACGCTCCCTATGCTGCCATTGGATTGCTCATATAGTGGGTTTCCAACTTGGTTTTGGTGCGTTTCCAACTTGTGCTTGGTGCTTCTGCACAACCGATGTCGATTACGGGGCATGAAAACACCTGGGACATCTGCAGCAGACCCAGAAGGGGTTGTTCTCATTTTTGTGGAGGGAAAGGGTAGAAGTGCCTCACCACATCAGTGCTCAGCACAAAAACCGGTCCCCTCCTCTCGCATGGCATAACTGTTTAGACATTGGCAGTTCTGGTACACTTAAGATGTGGAGCACAGCTAAAACTCACGGATGACTTCAAGCCTTCCAACATAGACAACAACACTGCATTAATACACACTTCAAACCACCAGACTGTCGCATCCAACATATTATTTAATGTTGAGTACCACAAGAACACAAACGTGTCTGCATTATATTAAACTCTTTTACCGCTGTAGATCTCCGCCGCTGCCGCCCGCGAAACCGGAAGTCAGGCGCCGGAGTTGTGACAGGGGCGGGACTTAGAGGCAGGAAGCGACGGGAGCCTACCCCGCGCTCCTGCATTGGTCGCCAGGAGAGCTGCGCTTCCCCGAGGAGAGGAAGACGACCGGAGCTGGTGCGGAGGGGGGCGCGAGGCACATCGTCGGTGCCTGCCCCCTCCGCGGTGCAAGACGCCTGGAGTCCTCCCTGCGCCCGGTGAGTGGGGCTCTCTCCGAGAGAGGGGGCCGGGGCAGTTTGGTCGGACACAGAGCGAGGTCGCTCCAACGGCCGCAGAGTAGTCTTTGAGAGCCTGCGTGGCTCCAAGGCTCGAGGGGGCATATTGTGCTAAAAACGCGAGGTAGCTCCCACGAGGGGTCACGTACCTGTCTAGGCTCCAAAGTCGGGGGCATTTTGCTTAATAAGAGGAGCGGCCCCGGAAGGCAGCGGGCCGCCCCAACATTGGCCCCCCATATTGGTGCAGAGTCCAACGAGACTCCAACGGTTGGGGGACATTGCTGATTCTCGAGCGCGGGTGGCGCTCCCACGAAGGGACAGTGTTTGTCCAGAGCGCGAGTACGCTCCAACGACGGGGGCAATATTTGCATAGAGCCCTGACAGGCTCTAGGGGGCATTTCGTGCTGTAGAGCCCTAACAGGCTCTAGGGGGCATTTCGTGCTGTAGAGCCCAGAGGGGCTCAGGGGGCCACACGTGTTGCGTATTTAGAGTCCAGGAGAGGCTCCAACGACTGCCATAATTGTTCTCAGGGCCCAGAGGTGCCCAGGCTGGATTTAAGTCAGATCTGCAAGACATATTGCCCCAGTCTCGAACTTTGAGTAGACCTCGTTTGATCCAAATTGGAGACTTGACACGGCGTGAGCTTAAGGACATACACTGGTGGACCAGTAGCAACAACTTGATCAATCATTTGATCATTTGTTTTCAAAATCATCTAATGATCGTATCCTAAAAAGATGGTGACCCTAAGCCTAGGCTGTATAGCTAGTGTAAATAATATACACATCAGGGAAGACACATGTTGTATCTAAAAAATGTATGCCTAAGGCAAAAATTGTGTTGTTTGGAGAGGGAAAGTCCAGATTCTGAACCTGCTAGTAAGCGAGGGAAAGACTGGAGACCGGCTCTGAGCCTCTTTATCCTCAGCCCAGGGCCGCCCGCCCAGCACAGCCTCTGATAACCTGACTCGGACGGCTGCCTCGCCCGAAAGCCAAATACTAATTACTCCAGTTTTGGGGCGTGGAGCTCGGCGGCTCCCTGAGGGGTGTGCCTCTCGTAACATCCCTGTGTCTGTGGCCCGGCCCTGCCTCACGGCGCTCAACTTCACCCCACTTCACCCCACGGCGTATCGATGACCGAGGGTAAATACAAACGCTTCCGGAGTCTTAATATCTTATCGGGTATATTTGTATAGCACGGCGTTCGCCAGTTATTTGACTTCTTGGCGCTTTGTGCAGGTTGTATTCTGCAGCTGTGATTCACTCTCACTCACTACCTCAATCACTCTCTATCTCACTACCTCACTCTTTCTATCTCACTGACTCACTTTTACTCTCTCTTTCACTACCTCTCTCTATCTCACTACATCACAACATCACTCTATGCTTATATATCACTACCTCACAACATCCCTCTCCCTCACTACCTCACTCTTTTACTACCTCACTCTCTATCTCACTACCTCACTCTCTCTCTCACTACCTCACTCTCTCTCACTACCTCACTCTCTCTCACTACCTCACTCTCTCTCACTACCTCACTCTCTCTCACTACCTCACTCTCTCTCACTACCTCACTCTCTCTCACTACCTCACTTTCTCTTTCAATACCTCACTCTATCTCACTACCTCACTCTCTCTCTGCTAATGCAATAGGTATCACATATGCAAAAAAAAGCTAATGCCAATAGAAATGACAATGCCATTTATTTAGGGATACAAAGATGATAAAAAAATAATGAGCAATACCAATAGCTCTACCTATAATATTGCCGAGACCATTGCATTGTAAATGCTTGTTTTTTATTTCCAGGCTCGATATAATTTCCCGCCTGAAATTTGTCAGTACTTTAACGAGCGAAGTGCGCGGAAGCGCCTCCTCGGAGAACAGTCCTCCAGACGCCGAAATTGACAGGAACTGATGGCTAAGGGCTGTGTTTTTGCTTCCCGCCCCTCAGAATGATGTCCTGGGGAGAAGGCAGCGCGAGCTCCTGGTGATCTGGGAGAACCTCATGGTGCAAGGTCATTTTCTGCAAACACGAGAGAAGACGGATGTTTTTGGTTGTTGCCTTGATAAAAATAGGTCCCAAAGAACAAAAAAATACTTGAGTTGTCTGCGATTTGAGTCTTATCTTCACATGCATCAAATACTCGAAGACTCCAAGTGTAGTGTGAGGATGCTTATGATAAGTCTAACGCTGGCAACCGCTCATGGAAGCATTCCAACCCATCCCTCTTTTGCCCACCACGCCACCTCAGTTTCGACCCAGCCCTATGCAAATCAGACTTTTTTCTGCTCTCCTGGGAACAGTCCTGAGTTGCGTGTGTTCCGGTTCAAGGAGGACCTGGCCTGACTGTCCGGGCTGGACTGTTTCCATTGGAGCAAGGTCAGGACTAATTTGCATATCACTGGGTTCAAATTGAGGTTGCCTGGTGTGTAAAATAACGAGGACTGGGGCGTGGCCCAAGTAATTTCTAGTGGCCGAGATTAATTCCGGGTTTTCATCCATCATATTGTTTGCATACTTCATTGTCATTTAGTGCAGGCAGCCCTTCACATTTTTAGGAAATGGGCACTGGCGTTCGTGGGTGGAGAGAAAGCCTCATTTTTTATCATCAGACTTTGACGCAGAGCAGGTGAGGTAAAGGTAGGAAACAGAGAAAGAAGGGAGAAAAGCGAGATAGGAAGCAGTGACCAACATAATGCAGCAATGGAAAACTTGCAGCGTAAGCAGAGTCAGGAATTGGAGGGCAGAAGAAGAACGGTATGAGGTGGAAGCAAAATGAGGCCGCCAACCTTGCCACTTTTCACTGCTGCAAGTGGAAAACTTAGCTCCCTGACTTATTTATTTAGTATCAAATTAAGCACTGGAAACAGGGTTTCTTTCTGTTGGCCTGAACCATTACGTAAAGGTTAGCGAGCCACTGAAAGCTCAAGATGCCTGGCTGTGGCTCACCTCAAGGCCTTCTTGACTTCTCGAACCCAAAATGAGCTGAACTTTCAGGGGGCTGTTGCCTGATGCACGGGTGGGGCTGTCGCCTCATGTTCTATGAAATAAGGACAAAGCTTTGATGACAAACCTTTGATTAAAAACGGACAACAGAGAAATAGATAGCCAACTTGTGGCCGAATTGCATAGTATAAACCCGAAATCCCAGCTTCCCCGCTGGATAAAATTGTGTGATCCTGAACAAATATTATTTTTCACCAAGACTCCTTTTTAGGTCAAGCCTGGACAGCGGTGTTTTGCAAGCCATGCTGTACTCGAAGCCCCGCCCACTCTCCGCCAATATAGTTGAAGCAAATGTGTGTGTGTGTGTGTGTGTGTGTGTGTTTACCACCTCCCTCGAGGGTACTACAGACCTTGTTTGGTTTGCGGCTGCCTCTCATTTTCAAACCCCTCCTCTCTGCTTCAGTTTCCCCTCCCCCTGGGTGGACACGACATGAAAGGGGACTGACCCAGTGTTGCCAGATTGGACTAGATCACGCACAATTGGGCTATATTTTGCCGGTTGTGTGGTAAAAGTTTGGTTTGTGCTAGTTGCCAGATTATAAATATATATACAGCGCTCCAGCAAAGTAGTATGTTAAAGCGCTTTATTAGACACATATTTACTTGGCATCCTGCTACAACATCAATTCCAATGCATTCACCACCTGCTTGACGCTGTTCCTGTCCCTCCTTCCCTAAAGTAGCAATATTGGGCTACTTTGGGCTATTTTTTGGTTCTCTTTGGGCTATAGAAAGCTTAAAAAATCTGTCAACACTGGACTGACCTCGGAATCGTTTGCAGAGGGTAATTGGTTGTGTCTGTGGGCTTTCTTTGCTGCTCTCTCTTGTGCAGACTTTTTTATAGCGCAAACTTGACCTGAATCCAACCAAGTATCAGAGCGCCTTACATAGCACCAGTTACGTTACATGAGGACACATGAGGAAAAATATAGATTTCTAAAATAATTTTGGGATAATAGCTGGAGTGACTACCTTGCAGAGTGGGATTCCAAAAGGGCCTTGATATGGCCACAGAGGAAGACAGAAATGCAACGGTTTGCTGGCGATTTGGTTACCTTATGTTTACCATTCTTCTGGAAGGGCTGCGAACTGGTACTTAAATATGCATTTTTTGTAAAATTGTTTGTTGAGTAACCTTGCCTTTGCTTGCTTTATTAGAAGTGTAGGAGTAGTAGTGGTAAAATACTTTATTCGGCTGTCAAAAAAAAACACCAGAGTATACATAGAAATAGTACAAATGTGTTCGAGGCATGTGGGCTGCTGAATTCATATCTGTGCATAGATCGCCGCCTAGTGTTGGGTCCGGATGTTTGCACGTTGTTGTCCTGGAAGAGTCTTCGAAGTATCCTGGGATAGGTGACTCCTCCCCTGGACTACAGTGCGCATGGGCATCCTCTCCATCCTCAGATTGTTTTTTTCCGCCATTGGGTTCGGATGTGCTTATCTTGACTCAAGTTAGGAAAAACTTTTTCTCGGCCAAAAGGCCTTTAGTTCGCGTCGATACTGTTCCCGATCGGTATCGATAGTATCTTGTTAGTTTACTAACTTCCAGAACCAACTTTTTCGCATCTTACCCGACCATCGACCCGTCATCGACGATGGAATCGAGGACACCATTCAAGCGGTGTCCTGTATGTAATGCGAAATATCCCCACATCGACGTCCATCCGGTGTGCAACAAATGCCTTTCACCGGATCACGACGAATCTACATGTATGGCCTGTGCCCGATTCCGATCCAAGAAGACTCTCCGGAACCGACGAGCAGCGAGACTCGAAGCGCAGCAAGCGGCACCGGCCCCGGCCGACATCCTCAGCGCCGAGAACGAAGATGTCGAAGACGTGGAGAACCTACCCTCCAGTCCCGCTTCCGAACATGACTCCGGATCGGAAGACGTCGAAGAAAGACTCTTTCGCAGAGATGAAGACGACACCGAGGTAGGAGACTACAATGAGGCCTTAGGGGCCGAAGAGAGTAGCTCCGGTGACGAGCAAGGCCTACCCGTACAGACTAAGGATATCCCAGTGCGCCAGTCTATGGCTCCGGTCGAGGGATCGCCTTCGGGCCTTACCCAAGACCTATCCCGCAGGTCTTCGGCCCCGCCCTCTGGCCCGGCCTCGGACATTCAGCGGCAGCCATTAATACCCAAACCGGCTGGTTTCCCTTCTTCGAAACCGAAACCAAAGGCTGTATTGGTTCAACTGAAACCGAAACCGAAAGTGACGCTGGTCGGATTGAGGCCCACCACACCTTCGACGCCAGCAAAACCCGTCAGCACCGAGCGCACCAAACGAGACTTCGGTGCCGAGCTTGCAGCGGCCGACGTCGGAGTCGACATACGGAAAAAGACCTTCGGTGCCACCAAACCTACTCGGCTCCCGGCACCGACGCAATCGGCTCCGACCCCAAAGGTCAAACTGCCTGCTGCGTCTCACACCGCTTCGACAGCACCACCAAAGGCACACTCATCGAAGACGTCGACGGCCATTACCCCCCCTCGACTCGATGACTCACCGGCGCCGAAGAAGTCCACGCCCGCCTCTACAGAACCGGTCGGCGCAAAGGAATCGATGGCGCTCCAGGTGCGGCCCGTTGCTGCGCAACGCACCAAAAACAAAACAGTCCTCCAGGACACGTCGGGCTCCGAGCCGATAAAAGCTCCAACAGCCTCTTCGGCACCGGCCAACATTACTTTTGGCCTTCCGCCATCCACGGCCCCGAAACTGTTCCAAATCAGGATACGGATCACCCACACCACGATCACGCCTGCCGAACGCTCTCCTGCGGAGACGTCCCCATCACATCTCATCGACGCCGACACCGGCAGGATGATGCTCCACAAAAGGAGAATAACTTCTGAGCCAGCTTTGGACTCCTTCCGGATCCCGCTTAAGAGAAAGCTGCCAGTGGCTTCGGAACCAGTTCTTTACGAACCTCTCCATTCCCCCTACCAGGATCCACAGTCATTCTCTCCCACACACTCCAACACAGATGTTTTGGAGGACTACATGGGTGACCACGTCCCCTACCCCGGAGAGATGGACCCTGAAGGCCAACAGGACCCTGATCAAGCTTGTGATGACCCTGTAGACTCAGGTGCACCTATGGATGCACAGGACCCGCAACTCTATGGAGCAAAAACATCTCCCACAGAGGACACTGCCGCGTTCAACGCTCTAATTGAACGTGCTGCGGCCAATCATGGGGTGCAACTTCACTCTGACACCGTCGAGGACGACTTTCTCATGGATACTTTCGCATCCTCAGAAAGGAATATAAAGACTCTGCCCATGTTGAAGGGTGTCCTCAAACCAGCAAAGGACATCTTCAAGGAACCCACCAGGGCAAGAGTAATAAACCCCAGGATCGACAAGAAATACAGATCGGCGCCTGGGGACCCTACTTACATTAGAGGCCAGTTACCTCTGGATTCCATTGTAGTTGCGAATGCTCGCAAGAGGGCACACTCGCAAACAACAGGTGATGCTCCTCCCCCGGACAAAGAGTCCAAGGTGCTAGAGACCTCCGGCAAACGGGTTGCCGCCCAGGCAGCTAACATATGGCGCATTGCCAATACTCAGGCGCTCCTCGCTCGCTACGATTGAGCGCACTACGACACATTAGAACAACTACTCCAACATCTCCCTGACCAATTCAAAGAAGGTGCAGAGATCCTCATCAGGGAGGGACAACTGCTCACAAATGCATCCATTAAGTGTGCACTGGATGCCGCGGATACAGCTGCCAGAGCCATAAACACTAGCGTCATGTTGCGACGACACGCCTGGTTGCGAATCTCCGGATTCAAACCTGAGGTACAAAATAACATCCTCAACCAACCTGTCAACCCCGACTACTTATTCGGGCCGGAGGTTGACACCACCCTAGAGAAAATAAAAAAGGACACAGACACTGCAAAGTCCATGGGGGCCCTACAAACGCAGTCCTTTCGGAGCGGCTCCTTTCGTCGGCCCGGAAATAGAGGAGCAGGTAGAGGACAGGGGTCACAGCAAACATACAACAAGGGCAACACACAAAGCACCTACGATAAAAACACCCGGGGTGGATATCGTGGCTCCAGCACAAAGGGCAGAGGACGCGGCTACGGCAACACCAGGTCCTCCCCCAAGAACAAGCAGTGACGCCCTCTCCCTTCCTCCCGACCACATAACACCTGTCGGGGGAAGGCTACAAAGGTTCCTGTCCACGTGGAACTCCATCACCACGGACAGGTGGGTCAAAGATATTGTCAAATACGGTTAATGCCTAGAATTAACCTCAACTCCACCCACAATACCTCCAAAAAACCGTCCTATGTCCTCAGAGCACTTAACCCTCTTACAGCAGGAGGTGCAAAGTATGCTACTAAAAGGCGCAATAGAGGTCGTACCCGTTTAATACCAAAAAAGGACGGGTCACTCAGACCTATATTAGACCGGAGACCCCTGAACCGGTACATTCTTTCAGAGCATTTTCACATGCTCACTTTACAGCAAGTCCTCCCGCTGCTCAAGCAGGGAGACTTCCTGGCCACACTGGACCTCAAAGATGCGTATTTCCACATACCCATTCACCCCTCACACAAGAAATACCTCAGGTTCACTGTTCAGGGGCAGCACTACCAATTCAAAGTCCTTCCCTTCGGCGTGACAACAGCACCCAGGGTGTTCACAAAGTGCCTAGCTACGGTGGCGGCACATCTACGGAGGCAGCACATACACGTCTACCCTTACCTGGACGACTGGCTCGTTCAAGCGAAGTCAGCCCAGCAATGTGCCAGCCACATGTCCCGCACCATTCACCTCCTTCACAGCCTGGGGTTCTCACTAAATTACCCAAAATCCCATCTCCAGCCCGCACACGTACAACAGTACCTAGGTGCGACTATAGACACTCTGGCGGCCACAGCTCAGCCAAATTTAGTGAGAATCAACAGCATGCAAATGCTGATTTCCAAGTTCAAACCACAACACTCCCTTCCCGCGCGAGTGTTCATGCAGTTGATAGGCATGATGGCCTCCTGCATTTTCATAGTCCCACACGCGAGACTACATATGCGCCCGCTTCAGGAGTGCTTAGCACGTCAGTGGAATCAGGCTCAAGGACAGTTGAAAGACCTAGTGTTGGTGAGCGGTCGGGCATACAACTCTCTGCATTGGTGGAATCCACAAAACCTTTGCAAGGGCCGACCGTTCCAAGAGCCTGTTCCACAAATAATACTGACAGCGGACGCGTCTCTCCAGGGATGGGGAGCTCATGTACTCAACTACACAGTGCAGGGACTATGGACAACACAACAAAGGAAGATGCACATCAACATTCTGGAATTGATGGCAATCTTCCTCGCAATGAAAGCATTCAAAGTACACTTGTGCAACAAAGTCGTGTTGATCCGGACGGACAACATGACCGCCATGTACTACATACAAAAGCAGGGAGGAACACACTCTCCACAGTTGTCTCATCTGGCTCAGAGCATGTGGAAGTGGGCCATTCAGAGGAACATGTTCCTCATGGCAGAACACCTCCCCGGCAAGGACAACCAGGTGGCGGATCTGCTCAGCAGACACAGCCACCAGATGCACGAGTGGGAGTTACACCCATCAGTACTCCAACCGTACTTCCAGCAGTGGGGTCATCCAGAGATAGACCTATTCGCCACAAGCGAAAACGCAAAATGCCAAAGCTTTGCCGCCAGGTTCCCACATCCGCAGTCGCAGGGCAATGCGATATGGATGAACTGGTCCGGCAGATTTGCGTACGCTTTTTCCCCAGCACCACTGATACCGCTGGTGGCACGCAAACTTAGACAACACTCACTGACACTCGTCCTGGTTGCTCCAACGTGGGCACGCCAGCCGTGGTACACCACCTTTCTCGAACTTTCCGTAGTGCCGCATCAAAGGCTGCGGGTCAAACCCGAGCATTTGACGCAGAACCATGGAGAGATTCAGCACCCAGATCCGCAACAGCTGAACCTGGCAATCTGGCTCCTGAAGTCCTAGAGTTTGGCTACCTAAACCTGCCACCTGACTGTATGGACATCATTAAGGAGGCCAGGAGACCCACTACCAGAGCTTGCTATGCAGCCAAATGGAAAAGGTTCGTCATTTATTGCAATAATAATGACATTAACCCGCTAGACGCATCCATCCAAAACATTATTTGTTACCTATTACACCTATACCGATGCAATCTGGCGTACACCTCTATACGTGTCTATTTGACCGCAATATCAGCCTATCTACAAACCAGGCAGCACCTCTCTCTATTCAGAGTGCCTGCCATCAAAGCATTCTTGGAAGAACTCAAACGAGTCATTCCACCTAGCCACCCACCAGCCCCAATGTGGAACCTCAACTTGGTCCTCACACGCCTGATGGGTCCACCCTTTGAACCTCTACACTCATGCGAGATTCAATTCCTTACCTGGAAAGTAGCTTTCCTAGTAGCGATAACTTCTTTACGAAGAGTTAGTGAACTCCAGGCACTAACCGTCCAAGAGCCATTTATACAGGTTCACGCCAACAGGGTCGTACTACGTACTAACCCCAAATTCATGCCCAAGGTGGTATCGCAGTTCCACATGAATCAAACTATTGAACTGCCTGTTTTCTTTCAAAACCCACAGACTGTCGCAGAAAGGGCACTCCATACACTAGATGTAAAGAGGGCCCTCACGTATTATATCGACAGGACCAAACCCTTTAGGAAAACAAAACAACTTTTCGTTGCCTTTGCCCCACACCACAAAGGTAACGCTATCTCCAAAGCAGGTATAGCCAGATGGATCGTTAAATGTATTCAAATTTGCTATCAAAAGGCTAAACGCACTTTAACGATTCCCCCACGAGCCCACTCAACACGTAAGTTAGGGGCCTCCATGGCTTTCCTAGGAAACATTCCTTTGCATGATATATGTAGAGCAGCCACCTGGTCCACTACACATACATTTACCAAACACTATTGTGTAGATGTGCAATCAAAACAGCAGGCAGCTGTAGGACAGGCTGTTCTCAAAACTCTTTTTCAGACCGCTGCAGCTGGCAGTGGTAGCCGCCGCTAATAAGAGGGCACTGCTATATATTCTATGCACAGATATGAATTCAGCAGCCCACATGCCTCGAACTGAATATGCTACTTACCAGTATGCATCTGTTCTTGGCATGTAGGGCTGCTGACATTCATATCGCCCTCCCTCCTCCCCGGCGCCTGTAGCAGCTGCAGCTCTCAGAATTACTGTAAAGCATGGTCATCACTTTCTGTATCTACTCCATCACTGCCACAATGGCGAAAAACAATCTGAGGATGGAGAGGATGCCCATGCGCACTGTAGTCCAGGGGAGGAGTCACCTATCCCAGGATACTTCGAAGACTCTTCCAGGACAACAACGTGCAAACATCCGGACCCAACACTAGGCGGCGATCTATGCACAGATATGAATGTCAGCAGCCCTACATGCCAAGAACAGATGCATACTGGTAAGTAGCATATTCAATATATGGCATGAATATAAAGACAATTACAGTACATAAAAAAATCATGATTTTAGAGATTGCTGTACAGGCAGGATGTTCATGATAAGTATACATTCATCTCCAAAGATAAAAACAATTGTTTCAAAAATACAATTAGAAAAATGCCATAATCAGTAAGTGCCAGCTCAACATACATCATAAAACTAGGTACACGAACGCAGAATACGTGTCACATTCTAAGCTCTAGAGGAATCTGCATGAAAGAAAAACAGTACACAAAATCCAGAATATTGATCGTGCTCATTAGTGATCATGAAGCAGTTTGTAATAAGATCTTACTGCATTTGTCCCAAACATTTGCTAAACAAGCATTTGCAATGCAATAGGTCTAGCATTTGCAAGAGTTTAAGCTATTGGCATTGGAAATGACTGCCTTTTATTTTTGTTTAAAAAACCAACACATAAATAAAAGGCATTGTCATTTACAATGACAATAGCTCAAACTCTCGCACATGCGAGACCTATTGCATTGCAAATGCTTGTTCTTCATTATAACATTTCCAAATACGTGCGTTCAGGATGCGCGCTATACAGCAACCTCATGTTTTTCTTTATTAGACTGTGATGTTGCTCCGTCTGCAATCAAAATCCATAGCCTGTATATAGGGTACACTTGACTGCTGACTTTCCTCTTAGTTCACTAATAACATTGTCAGAAGGGCTGGTTCCGAGGTGTAGGACTGCTTTAAGGTAATGTTTAAAAACTATAACGTTTAATAAATATTTATCAATGCAGTGGTATAAGCAGAAGTATTGGAATGCATCTGCATGTGAAAGAATACACTTTAAAAAAAATTATAAGCGACTTCATTATATTTTATCATTATGTTTGTTGGGTGACTTACAAGTCAATTATTTACAGTTCTGGCTCATGCATGCGCTCATAGAGCTAAGTCCGACCCTTGGCTCGGCTCTGACTCAGCTATCCATGTTAATTTGTTGGCTCGCCTACGTCTGCCCTTACCAGGTAGTGGTGTTCTGTATTTTATTCCTGCCAAGCCTTTCGTCATTCGGTACAAAGTTCTCCCGACTGAAGGTAAATCAGATCAGTGTTTATACGAACAGGACCCTGGCAATGGGTAATTCTTTATTATATAGAACTTATCTTTATTCATTGAGCTTACACATGCGTTGCCATCAGAAGAGATGCCCACAGCTGCATTGTTACATGCACAACTGGAGCAAGCACCCTATATTGCTGTCTGAATCCCCCTGGCACTCAGTGACCCATCACCACTGCAGCACCGGTGGCATGGCTGGAGGGGGCAGTGTCACTTTTTTGGTGGCGATGGGTGCCTAACAAAGCGCAAGGTGCGTTTCGTTATTCTCCCTCGTCGGCATCGCTGAATGACCCCCATCTTGTTGTCGTCTGTCGCACGCACCCCCTTCATTCAGCCCACCTCCAAATCATTGTCATCTTTTGCCAGCACCCCACCCCTGCTCTTACCGGCAGTGGGCGGCAAACTAAGGGATCACCCCGGGCGTCAAAAGCTCTAGCTGCGCCACTGTGAAGCACGTGTGACTCATCTTTACAGATGCATCTGAGACATGACTAACATTTAAAAAAAAATAAACAGTTATTGTTTAGTCAACTAACTAAAACTGCGTATGACCTCACATATTACATCACTTATGACATGCTAAAATAAAAAAATAAAAAGGGTGAGAATGTGGGTCGGGCATTTGTGGAGGGATGGATTCCAGGCCCTGCAAAGACTCCCCTGCTGCACACTGCAAAAGGCTGTGTGCAGCTGGGGTTTACCACAAACCCTGTCCGAAGGGTGTGTGCAACAGGGGTTTTCCACAAACCCTGGATGAAGGGCGTGTGCAGCAGGAGTATTCCACAAACCCTGGCTGACAGACGTGTGCAGCAGGAGTTTTCCACAACCCTGGCCAAAGGGCGCACGCAGCAGGAGTTATCCACAAACCCTGTCCGAAGCGCGTGTGCAGCAGGAGTATTCCACAAACCCTGGCTGAAGGGCGCACGCAGCAGGAGTTTTCCACAAACCCTGGCTGAATGGCGTGTGCAGCAGGAGTATTCCACAAACCCTGGCTGAAGGGCGCACACAGCAGGAGTTTTCCACAACCCTGGCCGAAGGGCTCACGCAGCAGGAGTTTTCACAAACCCTGGCTGCAGCGCGTGTGCAGCAGGAGTATTCCACAAACCCTGGCTGAAGGGCGTGTGCAGCAGGAGTATTCCACAAACCCTGGCTGAAGGACGTGTGCAGCAGGAGTTTTCCACAACCCTGGCCGAAGGGCTCACGCAGCAGGAGTTTTCACAAACCCTGGCTGCAGCGCGTGTGCAGCAGGAGTATTCCACAAACCCTGGCTGAAGGGCGTGTGCAGCAGGAGTATTCCACAAACCCTGGCTGAAGGACGTGTGCAGCAGGAGTTTTCCACAACCCTGGCCGAAGGGCTCACGCAGCAGGAGTTTTCACAAACCCTGGCTGCAGCGCGTGTGCAGCAGGAGTATTCCACAAACCCTGGCTGAAGGGCGTGTGCAGCAGGAGTATTCCACAAACCCTGGCTGAAGGGCGTGTGCAGCAGGAGTTTTCCACAACCCTGGCCGAAGGGCTCACGCAGCAGGAGTTTTCACAAACCCTGGCTGAAGCGCGTGTGCAGCAGGAGTATTCCACAAACCCTGGCTGAAGGGTGCGTGCAGGAGGAGTTTTCCACAACACTGGCCAGAGGGCGCACGCAGCAGCAGTTTTCCACAAACCCTGGCCGAAGGGCGTGTGCAGCAGGGGTTGGATGCATGGCGTGGCTGAATGTCCAGCCATCAATTTAGATTGTTGCATTACTCCTCCCTTTTGAAAGCCTATAGCACACTGTGAAAATTATTGAATGATCTCATTAGTAATATCAAAGTTGTTTAAATATAATCAGTGATGTCAATGATATTTAAAATGCCATGAGTATTGTAATATGTGAGGTCATAAATAAGCAGTGCATGATGGGGGTGCAAGTTATAGTTAGTTTACTAAACAATGACTAGTGAATTTCAGTAGATTTGGGTTTTTTTAATGTTAGCTCATATTGCATTCTAACCCTAACTATAAAGTCACTTAAAAACACAGTAGTGGTCGTCACTGTGTAGTTCTATTTAGATCAGAGTTTCCATAAGAAGACCTTTTTTGTTTTGTTAATAACTTTGGCGCTGTTTGATGAATCTTCACAGAATCTCCCAAAAAGAAAAGTTCAACCGCCTCAGCTTCTTCCTTAAAAGTTTTGGGGTGATCTGTCAAGCAGGGAACTCGTAAAAAAGGGGGTCCCAAATCATTTTCCCATGTAAATTTATATAGGAAATTTTGGGAAATGATACAGAAAAACAGCTGAACGGAATTACTCTAAATTTGGCCGAAAGTTAGAACCTTACTCAGAAAGAGTGCTTTTCGTGAAAATGTATGTTCAAAGTGTTCTGGGTAGTTTTTGTCCCCGTATCTTGAAGTAGTAAAATAAATATATATGTATTCAGGGTAGGGACACAGATTCTGTGATACATTCGCCAGACATGTATTGTGGGCGACCCAGAGAGACTCCCAAAGGACCCAAAAAATGGAAAACATCGAATTTTTACCTTAGTACCCCCTCCCATCGTACTCTCGCTGGAGTTGTACCGTGGAATTAAGCAAGCTTTACCCAGTGAAGCTTGCACGGTCCTGGGGTGCCATGAAGGTGACGCTTGGTCATGGCACTGTGAAGAAATGAAAAATATATATTTGTGAGCTAAGGGTCTGTGGGGGGTGGGTGATGTTGGGCGTAGGGCCTCACCAGAGGACACTCCTACACTGGTTTACCGGTCATAGCAACCCATCTTTTAGGTCTTGAAAATGTGAAAGCAGACACTTGTGTAGATCTGTTTCAGAGCATCTCAAATGGATCTTGAAATGCTCAATGAAATCTCTGTCCAGTGGTTGACACCGCGACAGCAAGTAATGCAGAATGCAGCGACTTTGAATACAGATGTTGTGAATCCAATTGTTACGTGAATGTTCATTTGATTGGATTGTCATGTATTTTTGTGAGTGCATTGTGTCCACTGCTCTTTTGCCAAAGATTATTCTCAAACCAGACAAATTGTAAAACAAAGACGCTAATGATCATTGAAGCATGGCCACAAAGTAAGGGTTTCCTGGCTTTATTCTGCATGAGCGTATGCCTTTTGGACTGGATCTCCAATTCAGAATGGAGGGAAGCATCCTGCTTGTCAGCCTTCCATCTCTCCATCTGACTCCCTGGCAACTGATTACCTCTAGTATGGACTTCTGAATCTTCCTCCAGAATCTATGAATATTCTCGGAGACCAAAATGACATGGTACAGGTCCCACCTATGTCTTCTAATGGAAAAGGTTCTGCATGTGATGTCTACACTGGGATACTAACCCTTGGAAATTTTAGGAATAAATGTGTTTATATATTTAATACATACATACATAATCACCATATAATCTGGGCGCAGTGTGGTGCGGTGCAAAAGAACAAAGTAACAAACATGAGTGCCCCATTAAACATAAATAAGTTAGGATAAATACAATATCAAATATATAAAAAGGAAAACATCATAAGAATATATTCGCAGATAAGTCACCACCATTTGGCCAGTTTAAAAACGTACGTTTTAAGAGCCCTATGACAGTCCAGAGGTGAAGGACAAGGCACAAGTATGACAGGGACAGAGTCCCACATATGGGACTGCTATGGAAAGTGCCTGGGTGGAAAACGCTGTGTGCCAAAACATACATTGTAAAAATCTAGCAGCTCTGCTCCTGTGTTCTCGGGAGTCCTTCCTTTTCTGCAACGCAAACAGGCTGACCAGTTTATGACCTTACAGGTTGTGCAACAGAGTTTGAACTCAATCCTAACTTGCAAAAAAGCAAGTAGTGCAAATTAATTCGTATTGTCGGGGTACGTTTACAAACACAAAACATGGCTATGCCCACCTTAATTGCAAATCCAAGAATGACACTTGTTAGGGAAATAGTAACATACAGTGGTTTGTTGTGTAGCTGAAGGTGCTTTAATAGTACTAAAACACCCCGCAGGGTAGGACACCGTCCTTGGCGGAAATAATGCAAAATGATAAGTACCGAAGCACCTACATGAAGTCCATTCAGTAAGAGTTTTTTTAAAAGGTAATAAGAAATGTGAACCAAAATGCAAAGTCCATCAAGATCTGTCTTCTTTTTGTGAATATTTATTTCATTTGTGTCGACTACGACATCTGGTATGTACAAGCAGTGGCTTCCTTGGGTCATTGACCTGGCCAAGAGGGCATGCAAGAGCTGAAACTGGATCATAAAATCAAACCTGTTCCAAACAGGGGGCCCCAAAATACGTTTGGCCCAGGACCCCCAAAATCCTTAAAAGGCCCCTGTTCCAATCAATACTAAGACAATCCATTGTAATCTACCCATATGTCAGCCGCTGCCATGATGTGCGCCAGATATTCTCCGTATTTCATCAGTGCCATGATGCGCCTCAGTTAGCTCCCATGTGGCAGTCAGTTCAATATTTTGCCCTAGGTACTTCTTACCAATGTACTGATTTATCTTACAATGTGCCTTTCAAATCCACCTTCCACCACTCAACCCACAGCACGTATGCTGGGATAGATACACACAAACATTCAATGTACCCAGTTGCATTTTGTAACCGACACACAGATTTACCGGTCCCTCAGGCAGTTTCTTGTTACAAAGCTGGGTGATTTTCCACAGTCTCTCCTGTGGCTCCACAAGGCTGGCATGGTCTCAAGCAGTGAGATCGTAATGGTCATAGCTTTTCACAGCCTCATTGTGTTGAGCTTTGCTCAAATCCACTACCTCCATGCCCCATGACCAGATCCATGTAAACAGAACCCCCTCCACCGCCATAAATTCAAAGTATTAATGTTGAATCAGCGCAAGATAAAATGTAATCGAGTTATAAGCACTCTAGTTGCATTTGAAATTTAAACAAGGAAATTTAACAATATATTACATTCCATGAAAACGACTGACATTCATCACTTGAACGTTTCTATAGTGTCCGTATTTACAGCACTCTGGCTGTACTCAACAAAACAAAGACATATAATGGAGATAGGGTGACCAGATTTTGAGAAGCAAAAACTGGGACACAGCAGACCTAAAAGTAGGACCAAAGCCTTATAGTCTCACTTATTTATCTGGACTGTCCCATTTTTTGCGGGTGTATGCGTGTGTATATATGTATATATACACCCATGCACACACTCATTTACAAGGCTACGTTTACAGAACATTAGCTACGGCAGAACCTTCAACCAGCGCCCCCCTGCCCTCCTCCCCACTCTGTCTTTCTGCTGGGACCTCCTCATGTGCTGCCTGGCAGGAAGCGACACATTATTAAAATTATTTAAGACTTCCGAGGCGCCTGTGAAAGGAGAGCATGCCTTTAATTTTTGCTTTGGATGACCTGACCTTTGTCCCAAAAACTGGGGCATGTATTTAAAATGAACAAAAGCGTCAAGACGCCAGGACAGTCCTCTGAAAACCAGGACTGTCTGGAGAAATTTGGGACGTCTGGTCACCTTAAATGTAGGAGTTCTTTATGTTAATCACCAAATGACGTCCCAGAGGGGGTACATTCCTTCAATTAGAGATCCCACCACCAAATCATAAAAGAGTTATTGCAGTTCTGTGTAAAAACATAGACATGGGTAGATCTCTCACAGTGATAAGACAGGAATGTCTCCGAGCTCCCTCATGTTTGCCACCGGTGGATTTTGACTTCCTTCACAATGGGACTTAATTAATATTAGAACAGTGGAATGTTGGGAGCTCCATTGAAAACAATGGTGTGCTCCGGGCTTCTAATGGCCGGTAGAAGCCCAGAGCACCAGCATTCCAAAGTTTGTTCTCAGCTGTTGCTGTGAACCAAGGCCTCATGGAGCCCGAGGGGATTTCAATCTCCTCGGGCTCCGTGAGGCCTTTATTTTACAAATTAGAACATTCTTCCATCTAGGGGTGAAATGTTCTAATAGACTTAAGAGCCCTCCATAGCAGGTTCTACTGGCCATTAAAGGCCCGCTCCCTTGTTAAGGTCCCTCACCTTCGGCTCGGTCCTTTGACTCTGGAGCCGGCCATCAATGGCTTGTAGAGCCTGCTATGGCGGACTCTAAGGCTATATAAATTCATCATGAGGGGATTTACATTCTTGATACTGGACACCTTGTGATTTATGAGAGATTCAGTGTTATTGAAGACCTCCTCGCTGTACAATATCCATCTCTTGCTATAAAAGAACCTTATGTTGTATGTCTTTTTTGTTGAATACAACCAGAGTGCTGTAAACATGGACACTTTAGAAACTTTCATGTGATGTTTATTCATGTGATGTGTTGACCTATAAGTCTCTTTTTGTAAGTGGTAATGTTTGTTTGTAACCAATCATTTTTGTGTAATTTAAATATATTGTTAAATTTCCCCGTTTAAGTATCAAAAACAGCTAGAGTGCTTATAACTCCTTAAATAATTTGTAAAAAAAAATTGAAAATAATACACACCGAGGCACTTGATTACATTTTTTCTCGTGCTGATTCAACATAAATACTTTGAATTTATTTCGGTTGGGGGGTGTCTGTTTACATTGTTTTATATTGAACCGCCCCCATTAAGCCTTATGGGATCAAACCCCGCCTTGTATAGATCCATGACCAGATTCAGGCTCACCCGGCATGTTGGAGACCGCAACTCAGGGGACAGATGCTCAAGAGGACTGAGGTGAGGGCGATCAAGTACATGGGCCCCCTTCATTATCTCTCTAGTGCCTCAACCTCCTCCACTCCCTTGCTGAGCGTATGTATGTAATTGAATTAATGTAGTGGGCAGCTAGCAAAAAAGAAGTACATTGCTATGTGGCCAAATAGAGTACAGGAGGCCTTGGGGTGAAGAATACTGGGGAGAGAGAAGGTTGAAGCCACAAGGTAGTATGAGGGTGAATCTGGGAGAGTGGTCTGTAGGATAGCTAGCGAAGAGGATTGCTGGGACGGGGTAGTGTGGAGGGATAGTCAAGGGACTGACAAGCGGAATTGAATTACTTCTCAGGGAGCTTAGCATCTCTTGAGTTAATGTTGCCTGGTGAGCCTTACAGGTTGTCTGAGTTTGGAGGGCATTCAGAAACCTAATACCAGATAAAAGTGCAATCTCTGATCTTTCTGAATGCAATGCAGCCCTCATCCACATGCACAGTTAGAATTTAAGTTAAAGGAACCATGTTGATAACTTGGTGGGGAAAATAAAAACTATCAAAATGATAACACCACTTTTTACCATTCGCATGCTCCTGATGTTACTCCAACCAAAATTCTATAAAATAATTGAAGCTCCTGAACATCACATAATAAACTCAAATTAAGCAACAATTAAGGAGGGGTCGAACTACAAGGTTTTTCAAGATACCAAACTGCCTTCATGACATGCCAAGGATCTTGGCGGCTAGTAGACAGTACACACATTAAACCATTATGACTTTCAATAGAAGCTGAGTTGCTTTCCCAAATACCCTTTGTTGCGTCCCTAACAATTAACCATGTTAAGCAACTAAAGATCTTTTACTCGGACTATTTAATCCTCTATACTCTAGCGACACTGTTCTCGCTTGATAAGAACATGAACCCTCGTCTGACTAAATCTTACAAAGCCTCACTTTGGTGTAACAAATTAGCCGGGACTGAGGGTCTGTCACTTTTCTGGGAGGATTGGGCCCTCAAAGACAATAATCTACTTGCATATCTAGGCAGAAAAGACAATCCAAAACTGAGCAACAATCTAAGCATACCATCGTTAACCTAGATTTGTATAAACTTCTAAAACTGAAAGTAGCCGTACAAAATAATAGGTACACCCCATAGCCCTGACCTTCTTGAGATTCTGATAAAACTTACACAGGTGGGTCACAATGCCTCAAAGATTTCCAAAAATGTAACTCCATCCATACCACACATTAACAGTAAAACTATCTTTTTGGAACAAATAGAAATAATAACCCATAGCCACACATACATCGTCAAAAATATAGGTCCTCCTATTTAAAGACAGAATCACACCTGAACTCGTCCAATCAAGGCTATAGAAATTACATAATGCTTATCGAACACCTGATAAACTCTACAACTCATCTCTGTTGGAACTGCAACTCAGACGCAGGCGATTTGTTCCACGTGTTGTTCAACTGTGAATATGTCTTTTCACTATGGCTCCAAATTAAATCCCATAGCTAAAAAATATTCAATATACATAGGTCCCAACACCGCCCTCATAAGCATTTTTGCTGATGGCCATGCCCCACAACTCAGCTTACCGGACATTCTTCTGATAGCTATGTAAATAAAATCAATACTTGCTGAATGCAAAGGTTCAACCAATATCTCTTTTCACTCTTGGCGGGCATGGTTGTGCTTTGTCAGAAGTGCTAATAACACTATACTTCACAAATCACTCTCCTTGTACTCATCCAATAAATCAATTGCTCCATATCTTCAGAAATCCAAACCACCATGAATGTCTTTCTTTAGCCACTGTGCGGATCGTGCAACATGACATGGCCATACTAGGCTCGAGAAGGTACCAATTCCAAATGTCTCACTTTCCAGCGCTGATCTTCCCCTTTTTAGCTCTCTTCTTTTCCTTTCATCTGCTTCTTCTTCCTGTTTGGCTTTCACCTTTTTCCTCTTTTCCTTCTCTCTAAATACTCCTTTTTAATAAGATATAGGTTCCTTATACTGGGTACATTAGATATCCTCAGATTTCAGTGTATATCTTAAAGTTCAGCTCTTGACTACCGCAATATTTTGCTGTTTAACTGTATTGATGTATGATGGACCAATGTGTTGCATTCTATATCTTTTCTAAATGATATATTAAATAAAAAAATCTTTGTTCTGTTTGGAAAGCCAGTGTGTGCGTTTGTGCTTCTCAAGTCTAATAATGTGCCTTGATAATCCATAGGCAAGCTATTTCACATTGATTTTGGATACATTCTGGGGCGGGACCCCAAACCTTTGCCACCCCCAATGAAATTAAACAAAGAAATGGTTGAAGGAATGGGGGGCCCACAGAGTGAGCAATACCAAGCCTTCCGGAAGCAGTGTTACACAGCTTTTCTGCATCTACGCAGGTACGAAAACATTTGCTTCAAATATTTGTTGTCTGTCCAATGGGAGCCTTCGTAAAGACATCTTTTGTACTGACACATAAACAGATAATGTAAACAGCATATGATGACTGAGTGCATTTGCTGCTGAGTTGGAGACTTGATTAATGCAATCAAGTTGGTGGAGTGAGGCATACATTAAATTATTCATTGCATAGTTAGTTTTGGTTTAGGCATGTAGTGTTATTTAGTGAAAGAATGACAATGAGAAACAGAAGGCTGATGACGTGCCATTCTACATTATGATGTACTCCTTCTGTAACAATATATGATTGTATGTTTGGTGTAGTATTGCTAGTGTTCCAACATTATATCCTGCTCAAGGTGCGGCTGCATCCATTTGTTAAGCTTAGTGATTTCATTATCACTGATACTGTTAGTGATGGAGTGTGGCATTGTTCATGTGAACTGTGTGTAGATGGCAGAGAAGGAATTAAAGTTTAACCTACTGACTTAGCTGCTCAATGTACCAACCTTGGAAGGTTTGTGTTGTAGGCCCTGTTCGTCCCCTGGTCAGCCTTAACTAAACTTTAACTAAAGTTTCTATTTAAAAGCACAATCTCCTTGCTTCAGTGTGTCGAGGATAAATACCCTCTAGAAGGAATGGGCCTTAAGGTCCGTGTGTAATTCTGGGCATAAATGTCAGTGCACCCAAGAGTGATATTTCATATTGCCTTGGGCAATAATGATCACCAAAGCAGCAACAGTAATGAATATTAATTGCTTCACACATAGGTGCTTTAGTGCCCCCATTTAGTAACCAGCATTAATTATAGATCCAGGCTGTAATTAACCAGAAAGTCCCAGCCACTAATGAACCAGAAAGTCCAAGCCACTAATGAGTATCAGTGAACCCAGGAAGTTAGGAGCCTCAGTGTTTTGGGGCATTAATAACCAGTAATGGTTGTAGCTTTGTCTTAATAATCAGCAGCAGCCTCCCAGAGTAATGGACCCCAATGGTACCAGGCAGTGGTGAGTATAAATGACACAGGCAGTACAGAAAAATAATATTGTCCCCTGGCATTAATGAGCATCAATATCCTTTGGCACTAGTATCCTTAATGTCTCCAGACTTTAATGAGGCATCAGTGGGGCCAGAGCAGTTATCATAATCATCAATTGCCATGCACAAACGAGTCCAGTGGCCAGAGAATTATTCATTGTCAGTGACCCCAAGGCTTAATGGTCTCTCTCAACTTTGTATAGGGACTGGGGGTTGTTTGCCCTCAGCCGCCTTCTTTACTTAAAATTTGAGGGTGTATTTCCTATTTTATTCTTAACTAGGGCAGCAAATAGCCCAGTTTTCCTGTTTCCAATTGCAAACACAGCCTGTGCTGGAATTTTGCCCTTTCTACAGGATGATCCCAGATTTTTTGAAACTTTTTTGCTGATCCCTACTTTCGCTGGCTATAGCACTCAGTGCACTTTACCCCTACTAATCAGTGGTAAAGTGCTTGTGCTCCTCCTTTCAACAGGGTAAAATTTGTATGCTCCTGATTGGCACATTTACTTTACTCAGAAGTCTTTTGTATACAGTACTAAGTGTACCCAGAGCATGTCAATTAAATGCTACCAGTTGACTTCAGCACTCATGCTACCGTCACACATCGCGCTGTGAAACATGTCTCTGGTCGTACCGTGGTAGCTTGACTGTGCAGTTTTAAAACTGCAATTTAGACCTGTTTAAATAACCCCTATTGACAAGCTCACACTTTCCTTTTAAATATTAAACAGGCACCCCTAAGTAGACCTTGTTGCTTATAAGGCAGGGTCATCATATTTAAAAGTAGGACATGCAAAAGTTTCATGTTAAACATGTCCTTGCAGTTAAAAAGCTCTAAAAGCTATTTTCACTGTAGCAGGGTTTTCTTGTTCACAAGAAAGCATTGGGATAGTTTAATAAATGTTATCTCCCTCTAGGAAACTGCTACAATTTTAATTGTTGGACTTTTTATTATAAGCCCAATTCACTGGTAAAGTTGAATTTCTAATAAATATTTTGGAAAGGTGGCGTTTAAAAAGTACAGTTGCCTTGACTGATGCCCCTGGAAGCTAAATCTGTATTTTGTTCTCCCACTTATGCCAGCCAGTAATTAGCCTTTGAATATGCCCGAATGAGGTGTGAAATTGCTTCCAGGAGCAAACAGTAGGTTGGCCTGAATAGGTAGAGATGACCCACCTGAACCTGACAATATATGCAGAATAGGTCAATTAGCATCCTTTTTCATATTAAAGGGTGAAAGCCTGCTTGAATATTACATTCTGCTTGCCATTGTCTGCTAGGAGTTTTCATATGATACTTGGGGCGCGCTTCGAAGTGGCCTCCCCTGTCACGAGCAAATATTAGCTGATACTTGGGCAGGGCCCTTCATTTGTCCCCCAGCACAACAAACCCCAATCACAGTGAGCCTCTTTTTGACATTACAGTGTCAAAGCCTTTTTGTCAAGTCTGCTGGGTTTACTTATAACATTTTGAGTACACCTCAAAGGAGGAAGACATAATGTCAAAACAATTTCTGTGTATACCTTGTTTGGTTGCTGAAGAGGGTTGTTCTACCAGACGTCAGTCTTTGACATTGTTGTGGGCACAGCTTCAAACTGGATTTTAATGTTAGATGTGGGGAGACTCCTGGATTACTAAAGTATACTCCCCACACACAACCCCAGCCCTCAGAGCCCAAGTTTTTCATGTCCAAAGACTTATGCAATGTTGAAAATGTATAGAGTGAGTAGGGTTAGCCTTGTGAATCTGTACCACATTGTTTGGAGTATCCACAGGGGTCTTCCCACCCACTGACTCCCGCCAGGCATAAATGTGACACTGCTGGACCTGAGGAAGATCAGAAAAGGATTGAACCTGCTGTCTGTAACTTGAGAACAGTTCTGGAGTACTGGACCTGCTCTCTTCTGTACCCAGGACAAAGAATTGCCCTCCAGGGGTCATAAGGCTGACCTCCTGTTAAAACTACACAGACACAACAAATCACAAAATACTTGTTCTTGCGACTGTCCAGCTCACCGGTGGCAACTGGAACTGGACTAGACTCTTCTACCTGCCACCCTGTGAGTCTCTGAGTGCCTCCCCTGAGGTTGTGTGGGGGGTTTATAAGTGTACTCTTGAGGTGGATTGGAACTTAAAAGACTAAAGTCAGAAACTACAATCTTTGACCAGGCCGAACTTGGTTAGTGTATTCAACCCACGCTCCATTGCAGTCAGCGTCAGATTGTTCATAGGTCCTGTTCTACAGCGACCATTGACTATCATTGGCACTGCGGCACTTGCTAGAGACTTCTAGCCACTAATTCCTTACCTTAGAATATCTCCTGGTGTCAGACTGGATATAGATATTTTCGAGCAAGACCACAGTGCGCATTCAGCTCTCTGTCATCTGCACCTGAAGTGACATGCGCGATCCCTATATAGGCGCCACCCCGGCGATCTGACGTCAGTTCTTTCCTTTTCACACCAGATAGTGCTGATTCTTGAAGAGCAAATTTAGTGGCTTTAACTGTTTTTTTATCAAACTTTTTTCCCGCCAGTGCCTTTTACATTCAACAGGCCTCGAGACGAACGAGAAGGGTCAGAAGACCCATATGGATACCAGCATCCCCTAGAAGATACTGCGGACAATTGGTATGAAGAATTGGCAGATGTCTGGGGGATATTGTCCTATTTGGAAATTTGTCAATATCCTGTTTCATAGAAATATATGCGGAGCGTTCGCACAAGTGGTACTATAAAACTTCAATAAAAAATGCTTTTAAAAAAAATATTGCTATAATGTCGCTCCCCACATGCAAGGCAGCGGACCTCGATGGGCTCCCTAGTGAGTTTTACAAAACCTATGTAGACGACCTGGCCCCTAGGCTCCTGGACGTTTACGCAGAGGCGTATGATACGGGACAACTTTCTCCCACACTTAAAGAGGCTCTCCTTGTGACACTCTTGAAGCCTGACACGGCAGCCAATAGGTGTGACTCCTACAGGCCTCTTTCCATAATCAATATTAACGCCAAAATCCTGGCGAATATGATTGCCAATAGGCTCCACCCACTAGTTCCCATGCTGGTCCTCCCGGACCAGTCGGGATTCGTACCCAATAGATCAACAAGGCACAACCTGCTCACGATCTTCGCAGCGTTGCACTACTTTGAACCAGACTTCCAGGCAGTGGCGGTGCTGCTTGACGCAGCAGAAGCGTTCGACTCCCTGCAGTGGGAATATATGTTTACCGTGCTGTTGAGAATGGGCCTGCCACCGTTTTTTCCTTCAATGGATTAGTATACTGTATACTGAGCCGGTGGCTCGGGTGCGTGTCAACGGCTGGGTGTCAGCGGCTTTTCCCATCAGAAGGGGCACAAGGCAGGGGTGCCCCCTGTTACCGATGCTCTTCGCGCTAGAGCTGGAGCCCTTTGCCTGTAAATTGCACCAGAGGCATGCTCCGGCGACGCTGCAATCTCGTCAGAGACCACTAGTGGTCTCATTGTATGCTGATGACATGCTGCTGTATGTCCGTGAGCCTTCCACGTTTCTCCCGGAATTGCTCCGCGAATATGTAAAGTTCAATAGATACTCCAGATTAGGTATTAACTCGGGAGGTGGAGCTGGAGCTGGACTTCCCGCTGACGTGGTGGCAGGACCCGGTGAAGTACTTGGGGATACGGTTGCATAGCGATCCTGATCAGTTACTCTCTCTATGAACTATGGCCAAGTTATGCGCAGATCACTGACCAGGCGGCACGGTGTGCTTGGTTTCCTCTCTCGCTTGCTGACCGGATATCGGTGACAAAAATGACGATATTGCCCAAACTCCTCTATCTGTTCGTTAACATCCCCATTAGACTGAACGTCTTGTTGTCTAATACCCTCCAGACGGCCATACTGACATTCGTCTGGGGTGGTAAGAAACCCCGATGCAGTTGGGGCGTGCTCGTACAACCATTTGACCGAGAAGGCTTCGAAGCCCCTGACATGCGGCTGTATTACTTGTGCGCGCAGGCACAGTTTGCGCATTATTGGTTCTTTCTGCAGCAGTACCAATCACATACCACAATTGAGGCCGATGCTGTGCTTCCTGTACCACTTGTGGCGGCTGCACTGTCGGGCGGAGGGGGCGGTCCCAGGACGGAAATCAACCCTGTTCAATGTACTGCGTGGGCCTGGAAGGCCCTTGCTAAACGGCCACAGCTGGACTACTTATATGCTCCGGCGTTGCCGTTGGCCGCACACCCGGAAATCTCTGCGACACAAGAGCGGGCTGCCCGGCAAGCACTGGAGGCAGTGGGAATCAAACAGATGGGAGACTTGTATATGCAGGGTCTGTTCCGCTCACTCCTGGATGTGCAGGGGGGACGGGATCATAATATGATGTTAGGGTTTACATATGTGAGCGTGAGGCAGGCAGTCCGAGCCCTTTATCCTGACTATCCAGAGGAACCAAGAACATTGCTAGCACTGCAGGCGGTGGTAGCAGGGGCAGAGCGTAAGGGTCTGATAACTAATCTGTATAATGTGTCACTGCGAGAAAGGGAGCACATGGAACATCCTATCATACATTAAATCGAACTCGGCGCTAGGGTCCTGTAATGATCGCTTGGTATGTTCCACAGGAGCGTCAGGAACCTGAAGATAAGTCCTCAGTCGTCCCCTACGGCCTTCTGACTCTATCAGACTATAGAGTAACGGATGACACGCCAAGGGAAAACAGAGAAACAAAACAAGGATAGGCGGGGAGAGAAGGCAGGTTGTGTTGTTGGACCACGTCAAGGTTAAAGGCAGGAACTCTCAGCTGTAAAATAAAAGGCTATATTAATTTGCTTCAATATCAAGTGACCTCAATGTATGAACACTCTATGTTAGGGAAACCTACCACGGGTATATTTCACCATTCGAAGTATGAGAGGGTGGTATATTTGTTTCACAATGCTAGAGATCCCTATGACGAGACACAAGGTTAATAACTATCAATCTACTATGAGGCAGTGTTTAAACAAAGAATGTACCAGGCTCACCCCGTAAGTATCCAAAAGAACTGTGATTGAGGCAAAATAACGTCTTCTTCTAAAAAACCTCCTAAGGGGAGTGGTTTACTAAAGGGCCGAAGGGTAATGACATTCATTGGTCAAGAAATTCATGGAGGATAATCATATGTAAACCCCACCCTATATCTATGACAAGTGTTGTAAAGCGATAATACCGTGTTTTCTAAAGTGAAATGCTGCCTCCTAAATGTTGCGCGATGGTCCACGCCAGTTAACCCCACTTTCAACACGTAATGAGGGACATAATGCAGGATACAGAACGAGAATACCTTTCTCATTCAATGGGAGGTATTTAGACCAATGGACGAGTAATATTCAGGAAGAATAATAACATAAACAGGTTACACACCGGCTTCTAAATGACAGAGAGGCGCCTTAACTGCAGGCTCCACTGCTATGAACAAAGATACCAATGCCGGTTTCACAACGGGTATCAACACAGAAGAACTGCTCATGGAACGGGACCAAAAGAAACGCAAATGGACTCGGGAAGGAATCCAGGGCCTTACTTGATAGCAGGATCTCAATCGGGTAAAGTAACACAAACCAAATGGATCCCACTTCCACTGTTACCGCTTCTGCAAACACGGCAACGCCACGCCAGACAAGGAACCACGATCCCGACAGCACTCGTTCACTTCGATCCGACTTCAACCAGAAACAGGAACTACCGTGAAACGGAAGTCAGGCAAATCCTAAGGGGACGGAAATGGGGCTTGGTGCAAGAACGCTAAGCAGCGTTTACACGCGTCTACGCTCCTTAAATACTATACATGTCTCGGGGGCAGGACCGCAGGGCATGACAGCACACTCCCCCCACAATGCTCTCCCCTTGGCTTGGGTTTATTTGGGTGCCTTTGATGGAAAAGCCGTACTAGCCGGGGAGCATGCACGTCACAAGCAGACTCCCAGGTGCGTTCCTCCACCCCATACCCTTTCCAATGCAGAAGATATTGGAGAGATCTACCAACGGTGCGAGAGTCTACTATGGCTTCAACTTCATATTCGTCACTATCTTGGATGGCAACAGGAGCAGGTTTCTTAGGGATCTTAGTGCCAGGCTCAACTGGTTTCACCAACGATACGTGGAATACTGGATGGATCCTGAAGGAAGCAGGCAATTCAAGCTTCAGAGCCACCGGATTGACCACCCTAATCACCTTGTAAGGACCTATGTATTTGGGGTTGAACTTGCGAGGACCACTGAGCGCCATGTGTTTTGTGGAAAGCCACACCTTATCCCCGGGAGTATAAATAGGTTCCAATCTCCTGTGTAAATCTGCCCCCTCCTTGTATCTCACTTTGGCCAAGTCTAGGTCTTCTAATGTTTTCTTGTGTATGTCTTGCAGTTTCTGCACCAGATCATTGGCAGCCGGAGTCGGGCTGTCAATGGGGACCCCTACAGGTAACAACTTGGGGTGAAAACCGTAAGAACAAAAGAAAGGGGTATGGTTGATGGAAGAATGCGGACTGTTGTTATACGAGATTTCCGCCACCCACACCCACTCATCCCATTCCGCTAGGGAGTGCAGGACTTGATTCCTCACATATTGCTCGAAGCACTGATTAACCCTCTCGGTCTGTCCATCCGACTGAGGATGATGACTAGAGGATAGTCGAACATCGATCTGAAGCATGGAACATAAACACCTCCAAAACCGAGACACAAATTGGGCCCCCCTATCCGAGATCAAGACAGAAGGGAAGCCATGGAGGCGGACAACCTGATGCAAAAATATAGAGGCCAATTCTGAAGCTGTGGGCAACCCATTCAAAGGGACAAAATGAGCAGTCTTCGTGAAATGATCCACCACCACAAGCAAGGTATTATTCATTCTTTTGGTTACTGGCAGTTCCACTATAAAATCTAGGGACACCGTATGCCAAGGGCCAGGTGGGGAGGTGAGTGGAAGAAGCAGGCCTACTGGGTTCTGATGGGACACCTTGGTTTGGGCACATACATGACATGTTCTCACATACTTCTCTATGTCCTTCAGCATAGTTGGCCACCAAAACCGTTCACGTACAACCTTGGTAGTCTTTTTGATTCCCGGATGACCTGACATGGGGTGCGAATGATACCAGTCCAAGACCTGAGCTTGTAAGTCTGGAGTGGGCAACACCACTCCTCCTTGAACGCAAACACAACCAACTTTAGTGACAGTCTCATTGGACCCTACTATTTCATGCATGTTCTCTGAGGATTGGCCCCATCTGATCTGATCTCTAAAACTTTCCTCAGTGAGTACCCCCCCTACGATGAAATCACTGGGAATGATGGTGGGTGCGTCTACTGTCTCTTCGGGTTGTTTGAATCCCAGCCGGGATAAGGCATCTGCTTTACCGTTTCTTCTCCCTGGTCGGTATTGTATAGTGAACTCCTATTCACAGAAGAATTGGGACCAGCGGAGTTGTCTCATGGACAGGGCTTTGGCCGATTTAAGGTATTGGAGGTTGCGATGGTCTGTATATACTACAGCTGGATAACGGGCGCCTAGGAGATACTGCCTCCACTCCTCAAAAGCCTTCTTTATCACCAGGAGTTCTTTGTCTCCCACCGCATAATTATATTCCGCAGGAGGGAACTTGTGGGAGAAGTAAGCTACTGGGTGACACTCCCCAACATCCGGATCTACTTGACTCAGAACCCCTCCCACTGCCACTTGAGAGGCGTCTACCTCCACCACAAAGAGCAAGGCTGGATCCGGATGACGTAAAACAGGAGCACGTGTGAAGGCCACCTTCAATTGTTGAAAAGAAGCATCCGCTTCTCTTGACCATACATATGGAACTCCCTTTCTCAAAAGGGCAGTGATTGGATGCACCAATTCGGAATACTTCTGGATAAAACGCCTATAAAAATTGGCAAACCCAGAAAGCTCTGAAGTTCTTTGACAGTACCAGGTGCTGGCCAAGAGAGAACGGCCTTGACTTTGACAGGATCCATACTAAGTCCGTGAGGTGAAACAATAAAACCCAAAAAAGGCACTTCTTGTGTATGGAAGGTACATTTTTCCAATTTGCAATAAAGGTGGTTATCGCGTAAGCGCTCCAACACCTTTCGTACGTGGCCTACATGTTCAGACATGGTTGGAGAGAAGATCAACAAATCGTCAATATAGGCGATTACATGTAAATCAAGCATATCCCAGAGTACTTCGTTTATGAAGAATTGAAACGCAGCGGGGGCGTTACAAAGCCCAAAGGGCATCACTAAATATTCATATAACCCGTATTTAGTGCAGAAGGCTGTCTTCCACTCGTCTCCCTCCTTGACACGCACTAGATGGTAGGCGCCACGCAGGTCTAGCTTGGTAAAAAACTTAGCATTGCGCACTCTGTCAAGGAGAGAGGCTATCAGAGGCAAGGGATAACGGTTCTTAATAGTGACATTATTTAATCTCCTATAATCTATGCAACATCGAAGACCCCCTTCATGCTTAGGTATGAAAAACAAAGACGAAGAGGCAGGAGATCTAGAAGGCCTGATGAACCCTTTCTCTAACATGGTATCTAAATATTCCCTGAGGTATATGTTTTCTTTTTCTGTGAGAGCATAAACCCTGCTGCATGGGATTCTGGCTCCTGTCTCTAGATCTATCCGACAGTCGTAAACCCTATGCGGGGGAAGGACTTCTGCTTCCTTGGGATCGAAAACCGTGTACAAATCTTGGTAACAGGAAGGTAACTCAGGTACAAGGTCCTTCTTGTCTGCCTCAATTATCGATTGAGCGACCGCTATCCTGGAGTCATGGTGTGTAACCTGACGAAACGTGAGTGTAGATTTCTCCCAGTTTATGATAGGGTTATATGTCTGCAACCATGGGATGCCTAAGAGTACTGGTATCTGTGGTGAACAGATCAAATCAAATTCGATGTCTTCTTGATGGTCAGGGTCTATTTGCATGTGGAGGCTAACAGTTCTGTGGGTTACTGGCCCTGAAATTAGGGAACTGCCGTCTACAGTAGTAACCTTATGGACACTTCTTTCTTAACACATGGTATTAAGTTGTCTCTCGCCCACTCAGCATCCATAAAGTTCCCAGAGGCACCTGAATCAATCATGATAGCTACATGTAGACCGAGTTGTTCCACGGAGATGTAAGCTAACACATAAAGGTGATTAGTGGGTTTTTGATCGTATTCAGAGGAGGAGACTGTCAGTCCGGATTTGCCCAGGATTCCCGTCTCACCGAACCCCGGGCTTTCTAGTTTCCCGAGCTCTTAGATAGAGTCGGTTTAATCGGACACGACCGTAGGAAGTGACCAGCCTTTCCGCAGTATAGACAGAGCCTATTGGTTCTTCTTCGTTGCCTTTCCTCCGGCGTTAACGGACCTCTCACAATGCCTATCTGCATAGGCTCACTCTCTTCGGAACTCTTAACTGACTCTCCCTTCTTTTCTTTGGCAGGTACAAATCGAGGTTCACCCTTCCCCTTCTCTTGCTTCCTTTCTTGGATACGGTGTTCAATCTTAACTACTAAATCTATGAGATCCGTACAAGACGCGGGTAGGTCCACTATCTGGGAAAGGGCGTCCTTTAAATCATCGCGCAACCCCCTGTAAAACAACGTACTATGCTTTTCTTCAGGCCAATTGGACTCAACCACCAACCTTTGAAATGAAGTAATGTACGAGACCAGTTCTTGGCTACCCTGTTGCAAAGCCAATAGTTTTGTATCAGCGGAGTGTGTGTACATATGCCTGTCAAACAATTTACGGAACTCCCTCTTGAAGGCTGAGTAATTATACAATAGAGGGTCGTCACGGTCTACCAAAGGTATGGCCCAGTCAGCCGCCGAACCGCTAAGGTATGACACCATAAAGGCAACCCAGGACGGATCTGTTGGAAAGCAAGTAGCTTTACAAGAAAAATGCAGCTGACAGTGACTAAGGAATGCGGCACACCTAGAAGCATCTCCTGAAAACCTCTCAGGGGGAGCTAAAGGGATGGAAGTAGGTGTAGTGACCTGTATCACTGGGGGTGCTGCTTCTGACCTCCCCCCCGTAGCCGCCAGATCTTGTCTTTGCTGGAGTGTGTCTATTCTGGCTGCCAAAGCCTGAGTTTCCGCCTGCAAGTTGCCTAACATACCGGCAACATCCGCAAGCGTAACTACTCCTAATTCCATGACGCTCGGGCAGAACCTACTGTTTGAGGCTTAGCGTTCGTTAATGATCGCTTGGTATGTTCCACAGGAGCGTCAGGAACCTGAAGATAAGTCCTCAGTCGTCCCCTACGGCCTTCCGACTCTATCAGACTATAGAGTAACGGATGACACGCCAAGGGAAAACAGGGAAACAAAACAAGGATAGGCGGGGAGAAAAGGCAGGTTGTGTTGTTGGACCACGTCAAGGTTAAAGGCAGGAACTCTCAGCTGTAAAATAAAAGGCTATATTAATTTGCTTCAATATCAAGTGACCTCAATGTATGAACACTCTATGTTAGGGAAACCTACCACGGTTATATTTCACCATTCGAAGTATGAGAGGGTGGTATATTTGTTTCACAATGCTAGAGATCCCTATGACGAGACACAAGGTTAATAACTAGCAATCTACTATGAGGCAGTGTTTAAACAAAGAATGTACCAGGCTCACCCCGTAAGTATCCAAAAGAACTGTGATTGAGGCAAAATAACGTCTTCTTCTAAAAAACCTCCTAAGGTGAGTGGTTTACTAAAGGGCCGAAGGGTAATGACATTCATTGGTCAAGAAATTCATGGAGGATAATCATATGTAAACCCCACCCTATATCTATGACAAGTGTTGTAAAGCGATAATACCGTGTTTTCTAAAGTGAAATGCTGCCTCCTAAATGTTGCGCGATGGTCCACGCCAGTTAACCCCACCTTCAACACGTAATGAGGGACATAATGCAGGATACAGAACGAGAATACCTTTCTCATTCAATGGGAGGTATTTAGACCAATGGACGAGTAATATTCAGGAAGAATAATAACATAAACAGGTTACACACCGGCTTCTAAATGACAGAGAAGCGCCTTAACTGCAGGCTCCACTGCTATGAACAAAGATACCAATGCCGGTTTCACAACGGGTATCAACACAGAAGAACTGCTCGTGGAACGGGACCAAAAGAAACGCAAATGGACTCGGGAAGGAATCCAGGGCCTTACTTGATAGCAGGATCTCAATCGGGTAAAGTAACACAAACCAAATGGATCCCACTTCCACTGTTACCGCTTCTGCAAACACGGCAACGCCACGCCAGACAAGGAACCACGATCCCGACAGCACTCGTTCACTTCGATCCGACTTCAACCGGAAACAGGAACTACTGTGAAACGGAAGTCAGGCAAATCCTAAGGGGACGGAAATGGGGCTAGGTGCAAGAACGCTAAGCAGGTTTACACGCGTCTACGCTCCTTAAATACTATCCATGTCTCGGGGGCAGGACCGCGGGGCATGACAGGTTCGCACTGTCTCTAAAGCAATGGAAGTTTTGATGTGAGCTGACAGGTTGCTTGATGGCGAACTGTAATCTCCGCATCATACACTTCAAGTACCTGCACCAGTTATATTATACACCCATACAATTGCGGAGGTTTGGTTTGAGGCAGCATGCCTGCTGCGTGAGGTGCGGGCAGGATGACGCGGACTTTCTGCATCTTGCATGGTACTGCGCAGGAATATTAGCATTTTGGACTAGGGTTGCGGGCATGCTTACTGAGGTTGTGTTGAAAAATGTGGTGTGGGCGCCTGAGGTTTGCCTACTGGGTTGGGTAAAGAATGTTAAGCCATGTAATCGGCGCATTGTAGCAGTCTTGACCATGTTGGCTAAGCTGGCTGTGGTGCAATGCTGGCGAGCCAAAACCACCCCAACTGTGAAAAAATGGGTTCGGGACTTGATATATTGTAGAGAACAGCTGGGGACTTATGCGGAGTAATTACCCGAGGCCTCGCGGCCCAAGGACTTTTGGACCCCAATCCCTATGAACCTACTTGGGCATCCGGAACTGCAGTAAGCCTGTTGTCAAATTGCGTGGGCTGCCAGTGTTCGCAAAAGCTAGGCCTGTTTATAGAGAAGCTACAAATATGATGTGTAAGATACCAGGGGTTCAAGAATGTCACCTTAAGTGCCGGGATGGGAGGGGGAGGGGTTTTGTGGGTTTGTTCCACATTGCGCTCTTTATGATGTAAAATGCTTGTATTGCTATATGCTACAATGGTCAAGGTTGCACCAACTACCGGGGCTATGTATATTTTTGCTACAAGCTACTCAATCAAAAGAATTAAAATATATATAATTTACATCTCCGATTAGAATGCGACCAATCCAGAGTTCTATTTCTATAAGTTAAAATTGCCATCTCCGTCTAAATTCATATTGACTCACACTAAAATGATCTATTCTAATTCCTTTCGGACCGATTTGGCCCATACATGGTTACAAACATTGGAAAACCACCATTGATTTGAAATCCATTTGGAGTACTAAAGTTTGGCAGGTCCAAAGTACTGAAGCTCTGCATCGTGCGTGTCTAATTCCGACTCAAATGTTATTTTTAAATGACACGGTGCAGCAGACTACTTGTTTTAGTTTTGCTAGAGCCCAAAATGTTAATGTTCCTTCTATTCATTCATTGGCTGAGTACGATACTTGGCGTACACACACCAATCATACGACTGAAGTATTGCTTGCCCTGTTTAAAAATGGTAGTATAATTGATTCTGATATCGAACCCTAGGGGTGGTTGTTGTGACTAATAAGTTCCAATGCATGACAGTGCCGTTTTCCTAATGCAACAAGAGGTATCACACAAAGTAGACCTGATCCACGTTTCCCACATTCTCATTCAGTAACTACTTATTCAGTGGGTAAGTTGTGTCAGCAATGGTTGAGACACTCCACACTGCCGTCAGTGAAACAACACCTGTCCCTTTTGTCCAGTAACATCAATTTGGCTGAATTTATTTTAGGACCAAAATCACCTAGATCTAAACGATTTATATATGAAGCTTATAATGAATTATGGAAACTAACGCAAATGGAAGCTGCGCCAAATTGACCAAGCTAATTTAGAAAAAGTTCTTGCAGTGGTAGATAACAGCATTAATACATTATCATCCCGTATTTACACCTTGCATAATAATGTTTCCACTGTTATTGATATTGTACAGAGTGATGTATCTGTGTTGTACCGTGGTCAAAATCAGTTGCTCTCTGTAATACAATTTGCATAGACATTACAAACGCACAAAATAGGAAAGGTTCCGTGGGATTATTTAAATGCTTCTGTGCTGTTTTTGCTGTTTAATTTGACTGATAAACAGAAATGTATGTCCATGAAAGACGAAACTTACACACTGTTACATATTGAACAATTAGAACAGTTATCTTTTTCTGTGGCTGAGATAGATTTATCTGTGTGGTTAATACACAGAGTTATTTCGCTGCCCTTCTCCCTCTTTCAGTTCACATCTTGCATGAAACAATTCACGGCTGGGTGCTTTGAGCCCCTTGAAAGTGCTTTTATCCATGAATTGTGGTTCTTGCCTTTCACCTGTAGATGCCAGCGCGCGGATAAGGAGGTTTTCCTAACAGGGGAGGATTGCAATTCCATAGTAGGACATTCCCTAGTTTGCAAACAAGTTAAATTGCACGGTGCCTATAACGTGCCAGCACCTAATCTGGCTTTTTTTTTTTTTTTTTTTAAAGGAAGGCCTGTCCCATCTATTATTCCCGACTTGTATTGCTTTCAAATGGCAGTTATCTCATTTTGAATGACCACGACTTCTGTCACTTGTTGCAGCAATGTCCTTTTTCCACCCCCGCATGGGAATGTAGATAGTTCTCTTTGGCCTTCCATTCCTACTTTGAAAACAGAATTCAATAAACTAAGTAGACTCAAAGTGCTATTGTTTCAACAAGAAGTGGTTCTCACATCAGCACGAGAGACCTTCAAATTGAAGGTGGTGAGAACCGCAAGTGAGATACACACCATTTTGGAGAATTAATACCCCAGATATTTAATGCGTCTGATACTGAAGGCCTTGCTAATTTTTTTTAACTTGTGGGATCCGGCCTTGTGTCCTCTTTTCAGACGATTTTTGGAGTAATACCGGCCTTTATTCATTCTATTTTTTCCAGCGCGTTCGGTGGGTTTCCATTGATCCTTTTGCTGGTGTGTGGCCTGCTGGTACTTCTGCTCCTGTTACGCAAAGGCTGCCCTTCTTGTGGTACTGCACAGACCCATCCTGGACTTACTTTTCGCTTCACATAATTCACTTGCGTGCAACTATGTTCTATTGCCGACGGTGTCCTTTCTGTTGGGCCTTGGATATATGCCTCTTTAATGCATCCGGCACTGACCTGGATTATAATATGTTGCTGGGTCTATTACTGGCCCATGACCAGGCCTGTTCTGGAGACGGCCGTTTGATGCGTGCGGCTGCAGTTGGAGTGTTGGCAGACTGGAATACCTGTGAGGCTGCACAGCGCCTCCTGCAACGGAATTTCGAGTCTCACTCAAGTTGCCCGGATATGCTCCTGGAGGCAGTGGAATATGAGGAGCACATGTGTTCCTTCAAACTGCTCAGTCGGATGGCAGCCCTCTTTGCTAAGAACGACAGGGGTGACCTTTTGGAGCAGCTTGCATTCCTCGGTTCACGTATTGTGCTGAAGTTTCCGTACTCGCCGTAAAAACATTTTTCCAATTTGGCCCTTTTTCCAAGCTATTTGATTCTGCCTACAGTTGCATTCTGTTTTTTCTACATGCTACGATCTGGCCAAGGGGAGGGTGTCACGTGGCCGATAGCGACATTGTCTACATCGCTAAGTTAGCATGAGCCCAGCAACCATGATTCTGCTTTTGCGCACGGTACTACATGACTTTATATTTGCAAGGCTCTGTTTATGCATTTTACATGAGATCTGTCTGCTTTGGTCGTTCTCTGCCTGTTCCTGGAGTTTAGTCTGAACACTGTGAGCAAGGTCGATAAACCATGCCCGTTGTTATTCTGTTCTGGTCAGTCCTTTGCACATAGACAAAACATGCTAACACAGCTGCTGCTGGAAACTCGTACTTTGATATTATGGGGATGCATGTTTCGGAAACACACACTTGGAGCGGGAGCTTTCCAGGGAGAAGAGCAATGCGGTTCATATGATGTAGATATGCATCCAAAACTGAAAACCAAACTAAAAATGATTAAAATCATACTTAGGTGCTGCTTTGACGACCGCCGCCTTCCATTCTCTCCTCCGATCCTGTACTCTGACTGCGCAGGCTCCTAGATGCAAAATCCCAGTGCTTCGCTCATGCTGGAAATAATATTCCCAGAATAAGAGAAGGGCTGGTCTGAGCGGCTTTGTTTGGTGCTTAGACAGTGCATTGGAGCCTGAGGTGTTTTTCCAACCGGTCTGTGCAAAACAGCTGGGTTGGGGAAACTTAAGTGCGCAAATGTGTTTGGCCTGCCTAGGCCGGCCGGCCAAGCACACTTAAAAGTTCTCACCAATCCACCTGCCATGCCTCTCCAACATGATTGCTTGGCCCCGCCCACTCCCCTGAACACTCGTGTCATCAGCTGTTAGGCAAAAATAAAATACTTTTAATATCATTTTATTTTTACTCTTTTAGCAGGGAGTGCTCTGCCATTATGGAGCAGCCGCTCCTGGCAGTGCCCTCAAGGCAGAGTGGGAAGCTCGCCCCTGGAGACTGCACGGAATAACATCGAAACCTACGCTGGCACACTACCACGCTCTAAAGCTCAGCTTCCGCCTGCACCCTCTCACATCACTCTTTCACAATTCCACAGAGGGAGGGGTGGGGCCAGCGAGGCTTGTTGAAGGGTGTGGTGGGGTGGATGAGACTGCAATTCTTGATTGACTTCAAGCCCTGGTGCTGCAGGGCTCCAAACCGACGCACCCCGGACAAAGTTCACAACTCCGTCTCCAGGGGATGCAGCTCAGCAGTCAAGGCTATGGCTTTGTTGGGCTGATGACATCACAGGCTTCAAGGCTGTGTGAACGCCAGCCGGGGAATTGCATTCCAATTAACAAAGGAGATTGCTGTACATGCGCATGCGCTTATCAATGTCCAAACAGGGTTCCCGGGGAACACTGAGAGCATTTTTATCTGCGCATGTGTGTTTGTCACTTTATTTATCTGTTCAATCTCAAAAAATATATATAAAGAAAGGAATCCATTAAGGGTGACGGAGCTCTGTAGTGTCCGAGCATGGACACGTTCTAGTGTTCGAACCCTGTGTAACACACTGTACACCCACCCACCACCGACGTCACTGTGTCAGGTGACGTGGTCAATAAAAGGGCCGAGTGCACGTGCTCGTGGCCATTCCCCACTACCCTAACTATGTGTCTTGTGTGAGTCATTGCTCTCAGCATGCGGGCCTAGTGCCCAACATTACACTGGCGACGAGGGGGCTGTGCCCTGGCGTGCAGCTGCCCAGCTAAAATGAAGGGGGAGAGTGAGCTGCCCGCAGTGACGACACCCCCCCCCCCCTGTATGAAGGCGCGACGTGCCGAGAAGCCTGCAGGGCGAGGCAGAGCCCGCAGCGTGTCCTGTGACGACCGGGAGCCCACCCCGCACCTACAGAGCCAGCAGCGCCGGAGAGTGCGGCGATCATCGCAGCGGAGCCCACCCGCATCCGCCGTGAGGCTGTGACCCTGCCGGAGGAGGTCGGGCGCCCACCCCGACCCCGTCGCGTTTGCTGCCGTGACCCGGAGGGGAAGTGCCCCGAAGGAAAGCGGACCGATCGGAGCCCACCCGCATCGGCTGCGACGAGCCCGGTGAAGGAGGAGAGTGAGCCTGATCAGCTGGAGCCCGCGGGAGCTCACCCCGCGCCTTCATTCCCCGCTACTGATCGCGGCCTGCCCGGAGCGCGTCAAGGGCCGCGGGAGCCCACCCCGCGTCTGAGGTGAGTGGGGTGCCCCTGAATGACAGGCGGAGCCCACCCCGCATCAACGGAGCACACCCTTGGACGCCGCATCGCGGTGAGACCCCGTCTCCCCGCCCGCTCCCAAGCGGCATGCAAGCCGAGTGAGGCTGCGGGGGAGGGGGGGGGGGGGCGGGAGAGAAAGGACAAATCCGCGCGCGGCCCAAGGCCGCTCGAAATCTTAGCACAGGCGGCTGGGAAAGCAGAAAACCTACACCGCGTACGCTGCCCGAACAACCAGTGCCGGCATTCAGCACCGACCCTCCCCCGCCCCGAGCAGCGTGATGACAAAGGAGCTGCTGCGGGCGGGGAGAGCAAAAAAAAAATGCACATGAGCAGGGGCATGAACAAAAGAGCGTGAGGGACACCCAGGCGGCCGAGGAGAGCTGCAACAGCCCCCCCCCCCGCGCGCGGCCTGCGAAGTCAGAAGGCCTGCAGCAAGGGGGCGGGAAGTGTAGAAACAGGATGGTGCCAGCGCCGCCCTGAAACGAGCTACAGAGCCCACACCCTCCTGCAAGAAATGAAGCACATGTAGTACACACCGAGCCCAGCCGCCATCCACACGAGTTCACGAGTGATGCCTTATCCTCCCTGCAGCTCACGGACAATGCCTGTGCCCCCCCCCGTCTCTAAATAACTAGACAGAGACTTACCTGCTGTTTGGCGGTGTCCTGCACTCCACTGCTCTGCTGTGGCTCCAGCCCTTCTGCACGGCCCACCGAAGCCTGGAAAAGTGAAAGAGAACACAGAAGAAAAGTTTAGCAGCAAAGAAGGTTGCTGCTGAATGGAGAGCAAAATAACACTGCCATCTAGTGGCCGTTTCCAGCAACTGCACTGAGAGGAATGCAAACAGCATGGTCAAAGCCTGAGAACAAGGGGAAGCCATAGAGGCAGACGACAGTGTGCCAGAGGGATGCAGCGCCATCCCACAGCAAGACAAGGAGGAAGTAAAAGGGTCAAGCCACATCCACCCCAGCGAGGACTGCGCTGTCGCCGCATCAAGTGGAGCAAACCCTCGAGAGAGAGAGATAAAAGACTCAGCACTGATGTACCCCAGACGCGGAAGGTACACAGCAGCGCCTACAGGAGAGGAACCCACTGAAGAGGATGGGCGCAGCAAGTATCCAACGACACAAGGGAAAGGATGCAGAGGCACAGCCAGTGGCGCCAAGAAGCCACCACAACAAGAGATCACACGGTTCAAGGAGCAACGCTACACTGAAGATGTACCACGATGGTACGAAGATTAGCACGCACCAGCGCCTGACAAGGCAGCAAACACAGGTAGTCACACGACGTGACGCACCTCGCAAACACAGGTAGTCACACGACGTGACGCACCTCGTGAACACAGGTAGTCACGCGACGTGACGCACCTCGTGAAGCCGACCAGCCAAATGGTCGCACCACAAAGCCAACCCGCCAGCGGTTGCGAAAGGAGGTGACCGACGCACGGGTCAAAGTGAATATCACACCAACCAGTGACCAGCCAGGTGGTCAACACACAGAAGCCAACCCACCAGGGGTTGCAAAAGGAGGTGACCGACACACGGGTCAGTGAAACTACGGAACAAGAGGTCTGACGACAAGACCGAAGGTATCCTGCCAGAGATCGGCAGAATGGACCGTCAAGTGGTCCGTGAAGTTCAAAAACGAAGAGGACCAAGAGTATGGCCCCACGAACTTCAACAACCAAAGTAGCTGGTGAAAAGGAGAAGACCAAGAGAAGGTCACGACGCTAACTCGGGATGCTGAGGAAGATGGAAAGAGTGTCCTCGGACGAGGACAAGACCAGGGGGAACACGTGCAGAGTGCGCGCGCTGCATGGAGAAGCCTGGCCAGACCAGAGGAAAACAGAAACGGTCCAGAGTAAGTCGTGAAGCGAAGAAAGAAGATATCGGAGTGGCACGTTTGCCACTACAAGAAAAGAAAGAAGATATCGGAGTGGCACGTTTGCCACTACAAGAAAAGGGGAAAGAAAGAGATCTGAGTGGCACGGTTGCCACTGCAAGAAAAGAAGAAGTCAGAGTGACACGACACTCTCACGGAGAACAGAATCGAGGAAAGAGAGAAGAGTGTGGAACGACTACTAACACCCCGAAGATAAGGAAGGCGACAAGTGTCAGAACACTGTGCGTAAGTCCTGAGAACACCCGTGGCACGGAGAGAAGACCATCTGCTTGACGATGCTTTCAGCACACCTGGGATCTGCAGAGGTGAGCAGGCCGGACCGTTTGAAACATCCACCTCTGGGGTCACACGGACACTAGACAATGCCAGCCGTGGTGACTCAGGGGCAGAGGCCTCAGGGATGACAGTGAGAGGGCATCCCCGCGACGAGAGATGGTCATCAGCCGCCATCCAGCAAAGGTCCCAGGAGGATGAAGACAGGAGCCAACAGCTACCCTCCAGGTCTGACTGCGGAATCTGAGGTGAGACTTGTCGTCTCCTCCGCACCCGCACTAATCGGCGTGGGAGTAACACGATACAGGACACTCGGCCCAGGACAAATCTGATGAAGAGGGCCTCAGGGATATCCCGTGGCAGGGGAACACCTGCGAGAGGGGCATCATGATGAGAGGGGTGTCTTGCAAACAATCCGTCTTTTGCCAAAACAGAACACACGCCACAGATGAAGAAGAGGACAGGACTGAAAGATGAACGGCAACGTCTAGCGGTGAACCACAAGAACTCAGACTGCGTTTGTCGCCATGGAAGTAAAGTGAAGAAAAGACTGTGAGGACAACTTCAAGGCAGAGTCGTCAACAGACTGGATCCATCGAGCACCCATGGCTGGTGCCACAGTAAACTGGTGGTTTCCGCGACAGGAAGAACATCGTCTGTGACCCCAAGCAGCGGAGGCGTAAGAGACTCTACAGAAGTTTTGGTCACTGTCTTACATATGTATGGGTTTTCTTTCTCCCACAGGTTGAACTTTGACTTTGGGTTTTTGTCATTAAAAATTGGGAGGGATGTAGTGTCCGAGCATGGACACGTTCTAGTGTTCGAACCCTGTGTAACACACTGTACACCCACCCACCACCGACGTCACTGTGTCAAGTGACGCGGTCAATAAAAGGGCCGAGCGCACGTGCTCGTGGCCATTCCCCACTACCCTAACTATGTGTATTGTGTGAGTCATTGCTCTCAGCATGCGGGCCTAGTGCCCAACATTACAGAGCTCTGACATCCATAAAGGGGAACCCCCAGGATATCTGGGAGCCTTTGGAGAGATGTATTTTTACTGTTTTTTGCATGAACCCTTTTTCTAAAAGTTTGTTTGCCATAATGCAGGCTGCAATTAGTAAAGATGAGGTGGGGCTGATGTTACGAACAACAGGCCCCAAAAATATCTATTGCCCGGGGCCCCAAAATCCTCAAGACGGACACTGATAAGAAATCCTTCAGTTTTTCTCTCCGTTTTCCTTTTTGCATCGCCCATTTGACAGCACGCTCAGTACTTGTCACGGGCTTCCTCCGTGTGCCTTGTGGTACCAGCCTAGAGTGCATAATTCCAGGCACAGAAGCCCCGGCGCGGAGCGCAGCACCCGGCAGGAGTTCAGTTGTGAGAGGACACAGGAGAGACAATGCTTCATAAACGGAAACAAAGCCGGACCTGCAGACATTTGAATAGGCCCTTTGTCTTATTGAAAGGAAGAGAAAGAAACGCTGATTCACGGGCTGGCATTAGTCACGGATTGGCAGCAATTCCCAGGAAAGAGAAATGACAGAAAGGCGCGTTATTAATGGCGGCCCGCGCGGCCGCCATTACTCGCCAGAATAATCACGAGGGCATTAACCTGCGCCGGCCGCGTGCTAAGTATCAGTCACAATATGCTTCATGCCCCCATTTCAATAGGATGCTGTAGATATTTGTCATAACTGTCCACATATTATTTATTTTCCGGTTTTAGCAGTCGGGCTGAGTGGCTGACTCTATAGATTCACCGTGATGAATCGCTGCGTCACTTAAGTTACCCAAGTCACGAACACCATTTATATTTCCTAATGGGTCCGCTTCATCCGCATCATCTTTATCTTTTGAAGCATCCAATGTGCTGGGTTGGAGTCTGACAGCATTTTAATCAAGCTGGCGGAACCGCCAGAGCAGAAGTGCACCATGGCTCCTCTGACGTCATTGGACACAACCTCAGTCGCTATGCTTTAAATGAGCAGGTACTCTCCAGTACTAAGTACCTACACTTCCTTACTTTAAAAAGGAGAGTATTTGCACTTATCAGCACTGCTGCAATACATTTAATCAAAGAGTACTGGCACACTTCAGGAGTGAACAGGCACTCTAAAGAATAAGCAACCACACTTTTATATTTCAATTTAAATCTAGCCACAACTGACCATCACCGAGCCGAAGTCACCATCATCGAGTCACAGTAATCTCAACTAAACCACTTTTCCCACGAATGCACTTTAGTCCCCTTTACAGAGCTTCGAAGATCGCACTGAGGCACAATCACCCACACACTCAACTAGATTCACCAGTGCTTTAAATGGGCAGGTATTCACATGTACTGAATATCTGCACTGCTTTAATTTGAAACGGAGGGTACCTGCAATTCTTAGCAGGGATGCAATACTTTTATCATGAGAGGTCCAAAAAGGAAGAAACCTAGGAGTTATTTTTGACTCAAAACTAACCTTTTTGGAGCAAACAAACACAGTCACATCTTCTGGTTTCCTCATATTGAAGGTTTTGAAAAAAATCTTTCCATATATTCCCATGGGTTTCTGCAAAAAAAAGTGATAACAACACTTGTGTTTTCAAAAGTGGATTATTGCAATGCTCTGTATTTGGGTGCTCAGAAATGTGTGATAAAGAAATTGCAGGCATTGCAAAATGCAGCAGCAATATTGCTGCTCAGAATCCCTAAATTGAACTCTGTAGCACAATCTCTGCTGGATCTACAGTGGCTCCCTGTGAAAACGAGAATTATTTTCAAGGCTATGTGTATAGTCTATAAGGCCTCACATCAGACTGGCCCCAAGTACTTCCAGGGTCTTTTCTCCTGGTACAGTCCAAGCAGAAATCTTAGATCTAGCTCCTCACGATGTGTCATCATTCTTAGATCAAATAAAGCAAGATGGGGAGGTAGGGCTTTTTCCAAAGGGGCAGGAAAATGCTGGAACTCGTTACTTTTTAAGCTGCCTTGTCAACCGTCTCTGATGCAGACAGGAAGTAGCTGAAGAACTGGCTATTTAGCGAAGATGTAGATTAATTTTCGGTACAATCTACTGCGCTTTTGGAAAAGGACTGTTTTCTGATGTTCTGCTTATATCGCTAAGACAACTCAGGGTACTCGCGCGCTTTATAAAATCTTTTTTCAATTCATTTTATTTCAGTGCCTCCACTTCTTTGTAGGAGGCAGGTACTCTGAGATAGTGAATACCTACACTTATAGATTTCCATTTCAAGAACTACTATACCGTCATTTTATGATCAGTTCATGATACGAACAGATTTGAGTGCAGGTAGTCATTATCTAGAATGTCTGCTTCCTTTTCCAAAGTTTCCCACACAGAAGTAACTTCACTCTGCCTTTAATGAGTGTTGTTCTAATGTTCTCACAGATTCCTTGGTAGTCCGATGGCTCTGGTGTCATACTGGAAAATACAGACAGGCTTCGTAAAGGTGTCAGATGAACCATTGTGATGTCAGATTCTCCTATTCTTAATGCCACAGATGAAAATAAGAAGGGTTTTAAGTTGAGTTCTGATTCGAGAGGATTTGAGGAGGAACCATTCTCAGAGACCAATAAATAGTGTTTAGTGACAAAAGCACAATCGTGACCATGCATCGTCCTCCTCAAACCACACTGTACATTTGGGTTTTTGTTACAAAGGATGACACTGGTAAGTTTGAAGAACTTTATTTACTCTTCTTGAAGAGCCACCAACATCAGCTGCTCGTCTGTCCATTCCCTCGCAGCCGCTCCTTAACTGAAGCGCTACCATGGAGACCGAACGGACGGTAAAACACTTTGAATCATTACAACACACCCCCCTACTGGAAATAGAAATGAGAGAAAAGGAAAGGATTATAAAGAAAAAAGAGAATGAAAGAAACAGGAGAAAACAAGAAAGAAATGCACCAGTCAAAACATGACATCTTTTCAACAAAAAAAAAATCTAAAAAATGAATATATTATATATCGTTATGGAGGACAATGAGACCGTGAAGAAAGGCCTCGAGAATGGAAACTCGGAGAAAAACTGGAGTTTGGAAAACTTGGCCCAGGCAAAGCATCTGGACATGAAGGAAACGGAGATTTCTCGCCTCTGAATTTCACCAGGCGAGACATGCTCCACTTACAAACATTATGAACAGTAACTACATTCTTATGAACAGAAGTGATGTCAAAAGGACCCATAAAATCAGTGACACCCTTTCTATGCCAACTTGGTCTCTTAACGAGTACCCACTCTCTAACCTTCCATGACGTGGCCTTAGCTGATCTCTAAAAATCAAACCTCTCCTTATACTTCTCCTCATAGGACTTGATTCTGGCACCCATCTCCTCCTTATCCAAAACAGGACCTTCAATGAGGGGTAACCAGCCAGGATTGAGTTTGGATAATGCAACCTTCCCTCTCAATATTTGAAAAAGAGACTTCTGCAGAACCGCGTTGAGGGCAGTATGATATGCCCACCAAGTATCTCGTAGGAATCTTCATATCAGTTGTCCTCTGCACACACGCCTTCACAACTCTATTCATCAGTTCCGCGAGACCATTGGCTTGGGGAGCATAGAGTGCAGTTTTCTGATGGGTGATGCCAAAATCACTCAGAAAATCTTTAATCTCTTGTGAAATGAACTGCACTCCATTGTCCGTAATAAGGATCCCGGGAATGCCTTCACTTTGCAAATTCATCCCTGATAAAGTCAATAACCACCCTAGTATTAACAGAACTCACACATTTAGTGGACACCCACTTTGAAGAGTAATCAACCAAAAGAATTACAAATCTTTCTGAGGGACCTAAAAGCTCAAAAGGACGCATAAGATCTCAACCAAGCTTGACACAAGGCTCATGTGGAACCTCAACAGGTGACAAGAGGAGCAATACTGGTGACCTGGGATTTATCATTGGCGGCACACTGACAGCACTCCTTGACCACTTTCTCCACATGACTGTCCATCCTGGGCCACCAATACCTCTCACGTGACTTAGTGATATTTCTACCTATGTGTCCCTCATGAGCAAGGTTGACAAGCTTTGGTTTCAAGGCATCAGGAGGTATCACTCTCTCACCACGCATGAGCTGGCCTTGACAAAGAGTAAGCTCATGTCTGATGGATCAGAACGGTAACAGGACAGAGTCAAATGTCTTGCTGTCAGGCCACCCCTCAATAACAATTTTTGTTACAACAGGAATCAAAACATCCTCAGCTAAGGCCTGTTCCCACTCCAGCTCCTGTATAGCAGCCTCCCTAACCCAGCAAACACCAGGACAGTCACAGTCTTGATTATTTGCACAATCTACAATTGGCAGCCTTGACAAACAATCCGCTGCTTTGTTGGCAGAACCAGGAAGATAATGTACTTGAAAATTGTATTCTTTCAACCCCTCGCTCCAACGTTTAAGTCTAGGTGTAAGTCTCTCACTCTCCATACACGAGAATACTTGAACTAAAGGGCTATAATCTGATCTCACTGAAAAAGGAATGCCCCACTATAAAAACTTAGTGTCTTATCGCCCAAACTATGGCCAAAGCCTCCCTTTCGAAGCAGGAATACAGTTGTTCAGGTTTCTTTAACGCCCTAGAGGCGAATGCAACAACCTTTTCCTCGCCTCCCACAATTTGGGAAAGCACCGCCCCAAGGCCACACAAGCTAACGTCAGTTGTAAGGAAGGTTTGCTTCGTGATGTCAAAATGGCAGAGGGTGGGCATTTTAACAATCGCCAGTTTGATAGAATTAAAGGCCTCAACACACTCAGATGACCATGCAAAGTGCGTTCCTTTCCTCAAAAGCGCTCTGATAGGTTCAACAGTGGAGGCAAAACCCTGAACAAACTTCGAATAAAATTCGGCGAGGCAAAGGAAAGACCTCACTTGTTCTTTGTCAGTTGGAGCATAAGCATCAATGATGCGCTTAGCCAGGTCTAATTTTGGTTGGATGCCTTCTCCAGAGATAACATGACCCACATATGTGACAGAAGACACACCAATCTTACACTTTAGTCTATTCACAGTTAGACCTTTGTCAGTTAGTCTTTGTGGAATGGCCCTCAAAGCACTATCATGTTCCTTGTCATCCTTTCCGTAAACTAAAATGTCATCCTGAAAGAACATGACGTTAGAGATGTCTCCCAGAATATTTTTCATGATGCGCTGAAAACAGGCAGCTGCCGAAGCTATCCCGAACGGCTTCCTAATGAAACGGAACGCCCCCTTTGGTGTCACAAAAGATGTTAAGTGTTTAGACTCTGGATGGAGGGGTACTTGGTGATAAGCTGAGGACAAATCTAACACACTGAAAACCTTAGCTCCACCAAGCATGTTGATAGACTCCGAGATATTAGGAAGGGGTCGATGATCTACCCATATCCACTTGTTTAGACTCCTCAAATCAACACACATCCTAATATTCTTCCCTCCATCCTTGGGGGGCCAAAACCACTGGGACCAACCATTCAGAGGATTCGATCTCCTCAATTATACCTAAGGTAACTAGTCTTTCAAGTTCATTCTTCAGAGGTTCCAACATCATGTGGGGACTTTCCTAACGTTGTGTACCACTGGAGTTGCATTCTGTTTGAGCACAATGCGGTGTTCAAAATCTTTCAATAGACCAAGGTTATCAGAGAAAGCTTGAGGAAATTCCTCAAAAAACTTATTAGAGGTTGCTGAGGGATCAACCAGCATGACTTGTTCCGATGGAAAACGAGCATTCGGATTGAGGATTATTCCCAAGTCTCTCTGATGTCTACACCCGAGGAGGTTGTCACCTCGTTTAGCAACATAAATTTTGCCAATGGTCTCTCTTCCTTTGAAGTGAACCTTCATGATGGCATAACCTATTACATCTATGTGTGAGCCACCGTAACTGACTGGACTAATTTCAGGTTCAAAAAGTTGGGATTCAGGAAAGGTTTTGTTTTTGTCACAGGTGCGTGGAAGTGTCTTTAGAGAAGCTATGTAGTTCCCAACCTTCTCATTGCTCTCTTGTGTTCTCATGAAAAACGTATGTTTCTCCAAAACAACATTGATGCATGGCCCAAAATACATCTCCAACATTTTTATGGACATTTCAAATACATCAGATGGTTCACCTTCACCCACAGGAATTACGTCAATGCTCTCATAAATGTTACGTCCTTCTATTCCAAGATTATAAAGGAAAATAGCTTGCCTCCTATGGGCCGAAACTGTTTCACCTCTAATAGCCACCAAATATGAATCAAACAATAGCTTCTACCTTTTCCATTGTAATAATGGTTCACCTTTTTCATACAAAAATGGAGGAGGCTGGTTCATAGAAGTTGCTGCCATGATGATAATATATGTCAATAATGGTTTGAACTCAAAAATTCGTATGATTTATAAAATATGCCATGTAAAATGGTTAAAAGTGTTAATAATAATTGTAGATTAATTGTAGCAGAGAAAAGTCAATATAAATGTCAAGATAAAAATTACCGCAAATAAATAACTCCGTACCTGTGGGATCCTTAAAAGAAGGAAATATAGTCTCGTAGTAAAAGCAATTAATTTAAAAACTGTTTGCAAGCATAAAATGTCAATTACACATAAAGTTGAACGCGTTGCTTCGTTTCGAGGTTGGTTACCATGGAGATAGGAATAAACAAAATGGTGGCATGCAAGAAAAACGTAGCGTGCGTGACGTGTGATGACGAAGCACTACTGAGGCTGTGCACGTCAGCGAGTGCACAAGTAGAGTCACGAGCGGCAAAAACAGCATGAACAGGGCAAAACTGTTGAAAATTGCCCAATTCTGACCCAAAACTCACAGGAAGACAGGAACAACCAGAGCAGACATCGGAAATTCTCAAGACAATGGCACGTCCTCTCTTGTCACCTTGGAGAATAAAGCCGATCCGCAGGTTCACAGAAAAGGGGAAGAGTTGGTGGCAAACTTGCCCCCCTTGAAGCGTTGCTCGTCGCCAGTGTTACAAAGGATGACAGTGGTAAGTTTGAAGAACTTTATTTACTCTTCTTGAAGAGCCACCAACATCAGCTGCTCGTCTGTCCGTTCCCTCGCAGCTGCTCCTTAACTGAAACGCTACCATGGAGATCGAACGGACAGTAAAACACTTTAAATCATTACAACAGTTTTAATGTGTTTTCCTTCATTCCAGCCTTTCACAGACTGATCCTGAACAAAAAGAGACAAACAAAGGATGTTATACTCGCAACGCTCTACTAGACTCGAATGAGATGTTCTCTTAGACTTCTTAAATAGGTTTTAATACAAACACACAAAGAATGATATAACTAAAAGAAGGTCTGCAATATCTCAGCAAGGGAGTATGCTGCATCCAGATAAAACAGATCAGTGTCTCCAGGCTTGGAGGTTAAAGGCAAACAATAAGGACAAAAGCCACTGACCACCTGTGCCTCACCACAGTATTTTCCCCTTTGCCCCTGCAAGCTCCCTCTGTCTTTTTGGTTTTGTCTGCTTAATTTGAGGCTCTGGATCCAGATCAAACCCCACAAAACTAAAGATCCTTTGGTTCTCGTGAATACTATCAGTATTCCCTGACATTTAACAGACCCTCTTATAGTCTTCCCTTGTTCTTAACTCGAGGTCGTAACCCCTTTGCACCATTTTGTACAGTAGCCCTGGCTGGTGACATTAGCTATAAGATCAAGGTGTGCTTTAGCTTCCCTCAATGGTCATGCCTGCTAGCCTCTCCTATAAATTGAGTGCAGTGTCCTAGGACAGGTAGGATCCCTTTGTGTTTATTTTTATATCATTTGAAGTGTTTCTATAATTATTGGCTTAGTTTTTGCAGTATTGAATGTAAATATTTGAAGGTGTGTGCAAGTAGTTTACAAAATCTATTAAGAGTTTCCCTCAGCTGAGCTTTATATTTGCAATAACGCTCATTCCAATATGGAGAGTACATGGCTCCCAGCTAAGGACATCAAGGATAATCCCATCGCCATCTTGAGGAGGGAAGCTGCACCAACCTGATTGGTTGAATTTTCAAACTGTAAAGGATACATTGATTGTCAGAGTTTCTTCCCAGATACTAGTTCTTTGAAATGTAAGATGTAGGCCTCCTCTGTGTTCTTGACCTTTGTTTTAGCCAGACTTCCTTTGACCCTACTGCTACAGTTTTTCCAGGATATGCCTGTTGGACCTGGCCCTTTCTGAAGGGTCGCCCCAGATTTTTATCTTCTTATGCCTTCCTTTCCTGAAGTCATTTTTGTTGGCGTTTAGGACTCTGTGCACTTTTTCCCTGCTAACGGTAGTAAAGGGCTTGTGCTCTGTCTACTAAACATGGCAATACTGGACTATAATTGATTGGTACATTTAATTCACTTTTAAGTCCCTAGTAAGTGGTAGTACATGTACTCTAAGCCTGTATATTAATTTGGTACTTGTGGATTGCACCACTAATTGTGCCACTCACTAAAGTTGCCTTGTAAAACATGGTTCAGGCCTGCCACTGCAGCCTGTAGAGCGGTTTTGAACGCTGTTTCAACCTGGTAAAATTATCTTTTTGCCAGGCCTAACCCTTCCTTTTTGTTAATACTTATAAGTAACCCCTAAGGTAGGTTCTAAAGGCTCATAGTGTAGGGTGCATGGTAATTAAAAAGTAGGGCATGTGTGTTTGTTTTACATGTCCTGTCACTGAAAAACTCCTAACAGTTTTTCACTACTGTATGGCTATCGCTCCCATAGACTATCAATGGGTTACCTCATTACACTTAATAAGTGCTAACTTGAGGTTGATACCAGATAGAGTTATTCAGTTTACACAGAAAGAAAATGTAATATAAAATCCTCTTTCGTGGTAAAGTCGGATTTTAAGTTACTATTCTGAAAATGGCACTTTCAGAAAGTTGGCATTTTTCTGCCTAAACCTATTGTGCCTTTCTGCCAGAGTCCTGGGTCACATGACTGTGAATGACTCTACTGATTTGGGTCGTGTATTGCTTCCAAACATTTAGGCATAAAAGGTCTAGGGCATGGGTACTCACAAGCATTTTCCAAGGGGCTAATAAGTTTGGTCTGGGATGTGACCGAGGACCGTATTGATGCCATCTGGGCGACGGTTGGGAGGGGGGAGTTGGCGGTAAGGTGGGTATAGGGGAAGCAAAGCATGTTTGCACAATGTGAAACCAGAAAACCTGGGATTAATCCTGGCTTCCCCACTTAAAAAAATTGGGTGATTCTAGGCAATCGTTTTATTTCACTGTCCCTTCTATTTCTTCATTATCACAAATAAGAGGAACTCGAAACAAATGACATAAGAGTGTGCACTATTAAAAACCTTCTCCTGTGTTCGGTTTAATAAACTATAATGTTGTTCGTTTACAGTAGGAACCCAGGTCACCCAAAGAGTGTACATAACAAATGATTACATCCTTTCTTTAACACAAATTAACATTTATATAAATGTCTGCCTGTTTATTTAGCATCTTTTTATTGTTAGTGCTGAGGCGAGTAAACAGCAGCCCAGAGCTGCTGTTGACCAGTCGGCCACATGTGAAGGTCACTAGGGCCGCATGTGGCCCCCGCGCCGTACTTTACGAATCATTGTCTTAGGGTAGAAGATGTTCCTGACAGGAAGGCTGGGGAGAAGCAGTGCCCTGCCATGATTACACTTGAAAGGGCCCTGCCTGCAGCACACACAAAGGAACCTGACACCAGGCCTACCCTTACCTTTGTCCCCCTATACAGTCTGGAGCCAGGACCAGGGGAAGAGGAAGAATGGACTAGAACCAGTTTTGGGGGTAGGTAAGGGAATTCCCCCACACAAATGCTGCTACCGGGTACCAAAGTGGTAACTTGAGAACCTCTCGTCAGAACACTCCTGGACCTGTGGAAGATTCAGAAGGACTGCCCTACTGTCTGAGGAAGAGGAACTGCCCTGCTGACTGAAGAAGGACTATCCAGCTGACTGAAGAAGGAGTGACCTGCTTGCCTTGAACGTAGGCTACCCAGAGTGTCTCCAAGAGTCATTTGGCTGACCTGTGTGAGTTACAGGGACTCAACAAACTCCCAGAGGCCTCCCTGCAACTGCCAGACCTTACCACCACCAACAGGATCTGCCTGAGATGTGCTGCTGGCCTCTGCTGGAGTGAGTTCTGATCCCAAGAGGTGTCCCCCAGGTCTGGACCCGCTCCTTTCGCGCAGAGAATCTGCCTCTAGCAACGACTGCCAACGAGAATCTCCAGCTGCTCTTCACGCTGACAGCGGTCACCCATGACGACAACATACGACCTGCACTTTATGTCGATAGTTATCGTCTGCAGGGATCCAATACAACATGAACATCCAGCGATGACCAGCTCTTTTGCACTACAGCAACAACCGTCCGTGATGCTCGACCTCATCCTCGCACCTATAATCTCCTCTTCGCGGCCAGTGCGAATGGAACTCTTTGCATAGACTTTGAGAAAGTAACTCTTCACGGAACCAGCCTGCTGCTGGTATATGACCCACACTTTATCGTGGTTGGCCTGAACTTATGACTTTTACCTGGTGCAGCACGACCAGATAAGTGCAAATGGTGCTCGGTGCTTCTTGACGCTATTTTCACCTAAAAAAAAAATCTTAAACTCATATTCCTGGTTCTACTAATTGGAGTTTTGTCATTTTAGTGTCACTTTATTTATTGAAATGTATTCTATTTTTCTAAATTGGTGTGGGATTTTCCTTGTCTTGTGTTGTGTTTCACTTTATTACCATTTGAGTGCTGCATAAATACATTACACGTTGCCTCTAAGTTTAGACTGATTGCGTTGTGCGAAGATACCAGAGGGTTAAGCACAGGTTAGTTTAGTACCGTTTGTGGTTCACCCTGACAAAGATTCTGTTCATTATTTGAGTAGGGCTTCCATCCCTTTCTACTAATAAGCCAATTTCTTGCAATGTCCATTTCCTGTTCGCTGGGAACATGCTTGAAGGTCCTTCTGGGAACATGCTTGAAGGTCCTTCTGACTCTCTGCTACTTTGTACTGCTGCTGATCTTCACTTTGTGAATCGGTCAGCCAGCACAAGTAGTTCAGAGGTGCAGCACAATTCGTAGAAATCTTCCTCTCCACACTTCACCAGAGAGCAGTGCAGCTCCATCCAATTACTACTGCAGGTGAGCTGATGGGTGTCTATACCTTGAGAGCACGATTCTTCCCTGCACAACCCTATATTGTGTTTTTATCTACTTGGTCAGTGTTAGCTGGATTAAGCAAGGCTTGAGTGCTCCTAGTGCTGTGCTATATGTCCTGTTCTGCTCATACGCCATTGACCTTGTGGGGCAAACTGCTGTCTGCCCCCTTCATTCTCCATGTTGCTCTTTCCACCCTAAGTGCAGATCTGTTGTCTCATATACTGTAGGGCCAGCTGGTGGCTTGATATCTTGTCTAAGGGACCAACACCACATAGGCTTAAATCTAGAGCTGGGCTTACATTACTGTTGCATTGGTTGTCATCGGCACTGTGTTTCAGCTAGTTTTCCAGGTTCTTAATCACTAAAACGATGAAGTGTAATTTAGTAACTCAGGTTTGGCTGGAGGATTACGATCGTCTATTTTACAAGGCCATGTTCTCAGATGGGTAGCGATTGCAAATGTTACAATAACTGCTGACGTATCATGTTGTGCCTCAGGTTTTCAGTATGTTCTACTATTTATTGTCTCTCAGTGGTCCTAAACTGTGCATAGTTTGACCATTGTATTGTGTTGTGTTATTGTGTATTCTAATTTGTATCATTGTCTCAACTTGACTTTTGTTTTTACTAGAAACATATACTTAAAACTCCTGAGCGGACCTTATTATGTTTGCTGCGTCTGTGCCCCAATGCATGGTGATTAATGTGAATTTACTGCAGAATGAGAATTGTGTGAGTGTACAGGGTGAGCGATGGTACCTTGTACAAGGCAAGAGGTGTGCAAGTATAGGATGAGTGGTATGTTACTAGTATAAGTGCAGGAAGAGCGGTTTGAGTTCAGGATGAGAGGAATGTGAGTGCTGGGTTAGAGGTATGCCAATGGTGTGTTAGTGCAGAGTCAGCACTGTGTGTGGTGGGTGAGCAGTATCTGACTGCCACTGCAATGTCAGGGTGACTGTGCAGAGTACATAGTAGATGAGTGTGCGGGTGAGTGGTGTCTGAAAGTAGGTGAAAGGTATGCAAGTTGTGTGCAAAGTTACAAAACGAGGCAAAGCTGTGCTGTGTCCTAATATGCTTGGGACAGATGCCTTCAAATCAAATATCAATAATGACAATAAATGCCATTTCTTCCATTTGCTCCCTGAGCTGTGCTTTAGAACTCTGCTCCACTATATAGAGTTTTGCATGTGTGAGTGCTTAATAAACACTGTTAGAAATGGGATTTCTGGTTGGCTAGGGCTTGCGCCAAAGCCAGGCAGAAACCACCACTCTAGTCAGGGCAAGGAAGTTACACGCCAAAGATAACCCCTGCTCACCCCCTTGGTAGCTTGGCACGAGCAGTCAGGCTTATCCCGGAGGCAATGTGTAAAGCGTTTGCGCGCGCACCCAGCAACAACACCCAAGGCCCACCACAAAGGAAACTCCACACAAGGTTATATACACAAATAGCCTTTGTATTATACCAAAACACATTAGATAATATTCACACAATTTACACTGTGCCAACTGGCACTGGGCAGAATTTTACAAGGGATTATTTACAGGGGACAGGGCCACATGGACCACTGTCCGGAATTAGCACTTTTAGAACTTAGCACTTAGAACATAGGATATAAAATTACTGTAGCACAAAATAACACAGGTAGCACACAACCAGTAACTACTGGTAACAGGTAAGTACCACCTACGCAACCCTAACCACCTTAGGAAAATGTCACGCAGGGAACCAGGACCTCACTAGCACCACCTGTACTAGGGAGAATAACCACCTAAGTATCACAATACCTGTAGGGGTATAAGCACATTACACATGATGCATCACAACACATTCAGAGGTGCAGGGAAGGAAAGCACCGGATGCATAACATACATTCAGCGGTGTAAACACAAGGCACATGACACATAAAAACACATTCAGAGGTGCAGGAAAACACAATTGCGCCAAAGTACACAGGTACACATAACCATGTACCCTAGGACAGGGCACAACACAAGAAAACTGTCCCCAGGCCAACTTGGCCTTTCAGGGGCTCAAACGCCCTTTGTCCAGAGTCAGGGCTGGACTGCGCACGCAGTCAAGGCAGACGCAAAGGCCACAACCTAAACGTTGCAGCTGCCCACTAAGTGCTGGGCAGCTGGGAAAATGAGCGTGGGCACCACTGTGCCTTTCAACAAATAATACACACGTTGGAGCCTCTGGCGCTCGTGATGAATAATGCCCCCAACGTTGGAGCCACACTGGGTTCTACACAAATGTGCCTCGTGGGAGTCCTTCTAGACTCTACAAAATACTGCCCCCGTCGTTGGAGCCTCTGGGCTCTGAAAATAGCCATTTACACGTGTTGGAGCCACTCAGGGCTCTGAAATACTAACAAAACGTGGGAGCGGCCCACTGCCATGCGGGGCCGCTCTGACCCTGCCTCCCCCCATCTGGACTCACTCAGATCACTCACCGGCTGGGGGGGGGGGGGGGAGCCTCTACTTCTCCGGTCTCCTCTTCGGTAGGAGCAGCGGCACTTCTCTCGTGGCGCGGGCAGCGGGCGGGGCTCCCTCTCCAACACGGGAGCCCTGCCCAGGCATCGGTGGCGGTCATGGCGGGGCTCTCTCACCTCATGAGAGCCCCGTCCTCTTGACGTGCCGGCTTTCACCCGGTCCCCCATCTCGGGATCGGGACTTCTCTGGTGGAGCCTGCGAGGCTCCGGGACTTCCTCCCACAAGGAATGGCTGCACTTCCGCTTCCGTCCCGCGGCCCCGCCCACAACCAGGCGGGCCGCGGACTCGGCGGCGATTTTTGTATGCGGCTCGGGCGGCGGCGGTGATTTCTTCCTAAGAGGGGTAGGCTCCCTCTAAATTCAAGATATAAGGCGGGGTGGGCACCCGCCGCACACGGTAAATCGCGGGGTGGGCCCCCGCTATTAGAATTAGTGAAATAAGCGGGGTGGGCACCCGCGTAACAACGATAAATGCAGGCATCACGGGGGGAATCCCCACATCAGAATTCCCTCGGTTCCCGGCAGCGGCGCACTGCACGCCGTCAGCCCCTCGCTCTCTTCTGGGGCCATGATTCGAATGTGGCGCTCCTGAGGTGCAAGAAGCATTGGCAAAGTCCTGGCCTCTAGCCAGAAAAGCACAAAGGAGTCACAAAAGTCATGAAGTATCCAGGGGCAATGCAGGGCCCAGGGGCCAGCTCACAGGGCCCTCCAGCAGGGAGGCAGCCCCCATGGCGGTCCCCCCTGGGCCCCACCAGCAGCAAGCCCCCCTCTGTCAGGATCCAAAAGAGAATCAGGCGCTAGAGACAAAGTCCTTGAAGTCCATCAGGCATCCAGGGGCCTGGCAGGGCCCAGGGAGGCAAGCCTTCCCCTGGGCCCCAGCAGCAGCACGCCCCTGGCAGATTCAAGCCAGAACAAGAACATTTTCATGGGGTCACAGCCCCTCTTTTATACACCAAATCCCTTTGTCTCAAAGTTGCAGGGAAGGGGCGAACCAGATACAACTGGTTCCTGAGCACTTTGTTTTGCTCAGCCCCTCTCCCTATTCACAGAACAGGCCAGGGTCATCAGTCGCACCACAGGGGGGTGGAGCCAGCATTGTGTGGGGAAAGCCCAGCCCTATTCAGGTCCTAGGTGTACTCCTCCCACCCATCTGGCTGCTGATCTCCCTATTCACCACTGGGTGACTCCTCCTGACTCTGGGGATTCCCTAGCCCGTCACATGACCTCAGCCAGCCAATTGCCAGACAAGGAACTCATTTCACACTGCACACAGAAGTGCCCACTTCTAGAAGTGGCACTTCCACACTAGATACATGCACGCCGCACACATCATCGCGCAGCATTTTATCACACGAGTCCGTACATACCAAACTCGCACCTGCACTCCCCACGCATCAGGAACTACCAGGGACACATACATTCCCCCATGCATTCCTATGGGAGGGCAGGTCAGTCTCACCAAACCATACCCAGAGCGCACACGCTTTCCACTGGGACACAGTGTGAAAGCGCCTAGAGGCCTAAAACCACCAGTACAACACAGGAAAAAGGCTAGGATACTGCAAAAAGTTCTAGGGGTGAACTTGCCAGAAGGGCCAAGTCCAACACACACTGTGCAGCAATTGAAGTAATCATAAAGAAGCTCCAAAAATCTGTCTACAGTAAAGGATAGCTAAGAGGGCTGTCATTTTAAAAGGGCTGTAGTTTACCTTTGTAGTTCAAACAGCCCAGCGGGCCAAAAAGAACTCTATTGATAAGACAGGTTCAGAAATACACCTGTGCACGAAGTAAAGAAGGGAAAAATCTTTTAACGTACAATGCAGCAAGATTGAGGCCCATGTTCACAAGCAAAAGGCGAGGCCGTGACTTACATCAGCACTCTTGCCGACAGGCAGTAGACCCCTTGTATTCCAACAATATTGTCCCTTTAAAAAGAAAGCCTGCATACGGAGATATAAAAATCAGAGGCAGGCAAACTAGTCACACTACCTTAGTAGAACTGGCCTACAGAGAGAAAGGTAAGGAGCATGTAAACAGAAGCCCTTGGTTAAATAACCATAAATATGGAAATAAATATAAGTGTATACGACATTGCTGCTTTAAGAAACTTACTATCAAATTCCAGTGATGTAGTTCTAGGGCTGTCGGACAAATAGGTTTGGGTGACAATGATGGTCCACAAACATGTGTATGGCGAAGCTCATTACGTCATGGTCGGGTGCTTATTCTGTGCTCATTTAAAAGGATGTGACAAAGCCGGCCTTAATTGTTGAAGTCAGTGGAGTCGCATGATGTAGACGCAACTTACAAGAAACTCTAGAATATTTTATCTAGTGCAGAAGAGCATGTGCACATGAGAGCCATATTTGCAAAGGAAAAAAACGCAGTTTTGGCGACCCAATTATCCATACTTGTACTGCCGATGCATACTGTTGTCGCAATTTATACAGAGCCAGTACACACCAGCTGCTGGGTAATGATGGTGCTACCAGTGGTAATCGGGGCTGAGGCGGTCACAGTCTGTTTTATGCCTCCAATGTGTGGTGAAAGTCAGGTCCAAGCACTTCAGCCGTCTATCACTCCCAGCATTGGAAGAGCGCAGCGACATAGAGCACAAAAGTCTGTATGCCGTCACGGCCCCGGGTACTGCAATGCTTAGTCCAGGTCCTGTTAGTGGCAACCGCTGGGAAACAGCCTCAGCATTCCCCCAGTGCTGGAGGTATTTCACTGCTCCTTTCTTGCCTCTCCATGGTGGAAAACGGAGCCGACAAGCACGCCTAAAATGCGTGCAGCCAGGGGTAGAATTATTGCGTAGACCAGCACAGCGCAAGCAAACATTTTTTTTTTAAAGTCCCCCAAAAGCGGACTGAAACAGTCCATCTGAAAGAGACTATTGGTATAGGTTCCTTACCTTAGAATTACCCCCTGGCATCAGATTGGATCAGGAGAATTTTTTCCCTCAGCAGTACCCCTGCGCGTTGGTAGGTGGGGTCGGTTTGTTGTGTGTAGATTTAGATTCTGTATATAGGTTTCCCGATTAATGCCCTTATATAGGTACAATTCATATTGCCCTTATTTAGGCATAGAAAATCCAGCCCTTATTTAGGCATTGTCCATGCTAACCAAATACAGGCATGGTCTCCTACATCCGTCAAACCACGTCACAACGAGTTCTTGGAAAACCAAACTCTTAAGCCTTCAGGAATTTCCCTTGCTTGGATATTGATTTCTCCAAGAACTCATTTATTATACATGAACATCTATTCCTTTGGGGTCATTCATGACGTTCCGATGCCCGACTTTTACGTCAATACAGGCATTCCTAAACACCTTCAAGGTATAAATATACCTGCACATGCCCTGGCAAACTACGGTTCCGGTACGGTCCAGTTCGACTGCCTACTTGCGGTTCACCACGGCAAGTTCGGAAGGAGATAGGAGATCGAGTTCCCTCCTGATGCACTGACCAGACGCTGTCATCCTCCTCGCAGAGAATCCAGCTCCAGTGTTTCTGATTCCCCTTGCGGGGTGTTATAGATCGAGACTCGGAAATAGATTCCAGCCTCACACATTCTAAGGTATGGAGCAAAATAGAACTTAGAGAAACTTTTGGCAACTCTTGGCAAAACCAGTGGCGGCTGGTCCATAGGGGGCGCAAGGGCGGCGACCTCCAATCACCAGCAGGCAGGAGGAGAGAAAAGCTTCTCTGTGCATTTCCAGCCTCCAGAAATGCAAACGGACGAACTGACAGATTTGTCAGTTCGTTTTGCTTTCACTTCTGTGCAGGTGTCAACAGAAGTGCACAGAGGAGCAACACAGGGCATGGGTGCTTCAGCTCCATGTTTGGCGCATGTGTGAAGAGCGCTTTTAATTTCAGCCCTCTTCACACATTCGCAACCCCTAGACTTGCTGCGCATGCTCTTTGCAGCGCAGCTTGTCTAAGAATGGATGCATGCACGGGCGGTGAGACAAAATCGCCCCAGGCCCTATCAGGTGTCAGGATGGAGCAGGGGTGAAAAGAGGGTTAAAGCTCAGCTCTAACCTGATTCCTGATACGGCTATGATCAGCACGTTCCTGGCGCTGCAATTGCAAGACCGAATTGGAGCCATTCAAGACGTGCAGAAACACGCAGGTAAGTAAAAAATGGTAAGGAATCCTTCATTTAAAAATATTTCCAATAACTTTGAAGACTGCAGGCAATGGTTAAGCACTCTCCTCGGATAACAGCTTCGCAATGGTGGCCCACGGTCAGGGGGGACTTGTATGCTTTTTTATATCATAAAAAAGCAGGGAAGTGTGCATTCGCAGGGGTGGACTTTTGTTATGGTTTAAAACACGTGTTTGAATGAGTTCATTTAAGCTTTTCTTCAAGTGGATGCCAAAAACTATCATTGCACTCATTAGTTTTGTTTAATCAACTGTTCAGTCTGAGGCAACTATTGCTCTCAAGATCATATCTCAGAATTCTCAAAATGCACAGAACGAATTTCAGGTGCTGCTGCTCGTGACTTGTGTGCATTGCGCAGCTACTGTGGGTATCTGGTGACAAGACACTTGTTTAGAGTGTAGGGATTGATATCAATGTGGTTTAGCCTATTTAGCCTATTTCAAAGCATTCTTATTATTTTTTGGGTAGATAGGAAAAGCGCGAGTTATGGTGAGGAGTTGATTTGCCCAAGATCACACAATTTAAATAGTGAAACTATGACTGTTGACCACCTATGCTGTATTGTATGTTTTTCTTTTGTCTTCGCTTAACCTGTAAAGCGCTTTGATACCTGTAGGTCTAGCTAGCGCTATATAAAACTCAAATAATAATAATTATAATAATGAGACGTTTAGGTCTACCTTAAAAAGAATTCCAGGCAGTGAATGGCATTTCATATCATGTGATGGCTCCTCCAGGGCATGTAATGTGACGAAATCACACTGTCAGTTCGTCTTTTGGCTGTGTTGGGAGTGCTGTCCCGGTTGCCTGTTCTTTTCCAGCTGCTAACTCACCGCCTCGCGGCCCCCGCTCCGCGGGAGCCGCTCGCAGGCTCAAGACTGTGTCAGGGTCCTGGTTTTTTTGGTCCCCTGTTGTGCATAGGAGCACCAACGCGTCTATTGCAACCACCTCGCAACACACAAGCTCAGAGGCGGGACTGCGAGCACCAGCCTGCTGAGCGGCGCTGATCGGCCGCAGCTGGTCCTCTTCCCGCCCCCTCCACCTGTTTAAAACCTCACGGAGACTGTGCTGCTTGGGTTCGTCCTTTGGCTGTGTTGGGAGTGCTGTCCCGGTAGCCTGTTCTTTTCCAGCTGCTAACTCACCGTCTCGCGGCCCCCGCTCCGCGGGTGCCGCTCGCAGGCTCAAGACTGTGTCAGGGTCCTGGTTTTTTTGGTCCCCTGTTGTGCATAGGAGCACCAACGCGTCTATTGCAACCACCTCGCAACACACAAGCTCAGAGGCGGGACTGCGAGGACCAGCCTGCTGAGCGGCGCTGATCGGCCGCAGCTGGTCCTCTTCCCGCCCCCTCCACCTGTTTAAAACCTCACGGAGACTGTGCTGTGTTGGGAGTGCTGTCCCGGTTGCCTGTTCTTTTCCAGCTGCTAACTCACCGCCTCGCGGCCCCCGCTCCGCGGGCGCCGCTCGCAGGCTCAAGACTGTGTCAGGGTCCTGGTTTTTTTGGTCCCCTGTTGTGCATAGGAGCACCAACGCGTCTATTGCAACCACCTCGCAACACACAAGCTCAGAGGCGGGACTGCGAGGACCAGCCTGCTGAGCGGCGCTGATCGGCCGCAGCTGGTCCTCTTTCCGCCCCCTCCTGTCACTCCCCTTGATAATCTGCCAAAGCCACGCGCACGCGGGACGCGCGCGGGGCAAGGGCCGGGGCGAAGACCGGGCAAAGAGCGGGCCGTTTGAGGCCGTTCGAGGACATAGAGGACTGGCCTGGCCCACCCCCCTTGGTTCTTGTTATCTGACTCGTCCCTTTTCCACCAGTAAGTACATTGTGGGTACTGCAATTCAAATATATCATGAGTACACGGGGCAGTCGCAGTAAAACTGCAATGGGGCTGAGTAAGCCCAGCGGGACATTGGATGATTTCCTTGTTAAGACTAATCTAGCAATTGATGCTGAAATCACTAAAATGTAGAAGAGGGTGTCAGTTGAGCTTGACGCGGCATGTAGGCTTTCCCAGACCTTTGCTAACTCTAAAAAATCTTCCCTAGGGAAAATCGCGTCTGCTGCATCTCCACAACATGCTTCTTGCCCTCCCCCACTGATAATCCATGCCTATGTTCACCATGCTCCCCCACCTCTTTCCCTTCCATTAGAGTTTATACCCACCTTAACTACTGTGCCCCCCAAAACTTTCGAGGGAATCGCGCCCACTGGACCTGGAACTGCCATTGTCTTGTCGGATAGCCCTGACCCCCCTGACCTTTCTCCCCCAGTAGCAAAAAATAAAAACAAAGATGGCCCAACTCTAAAAAAGAAAAACAATGCAAGATCTGCTTATGCCCGCAAAAAAGAAAAAATTGCAAGGTTGCAGTTCTTTAATAATAGGCGAACACTACCCACCACAGGGGAGACCATACAAGCGCCAAATCTGGTTAACCATCTAATAGGGGGGGACAGGGAACATAGCAATCTTAACGTAGTCCTTGACCCTATTCAAGGGCCTCTCCCCACATATGGTGAGAAACCCAAAGAGGGAGGGCAAAGTGAGCCAGGGAGGGATAGAGACAAGGGGGGTGATGACGAAGATTTTCTTAAGATAGTCTGGGGTACATTAAAACAATTACTGTCACCTCTGGAACTCAGACTCTCTCGTATCGAGAATAATCTCCTTGAGATGGATAAGACCTTAGTCTCCCTGGCCACCCTTAGCCTAAAACAACTGGCAGCAACTTATCCTCATATTGCTGAGAGTACTCCTCAGGAGAATGACGATGGTATTCACCCGGCTCCAGAAACTAACGTTAGTTCCCTTGCCCCTGAAATGCTACCTCCGGTCTTGTCCCTACCCCCACCAAAGCCAACCCCAATACCCAAACCCCGCTCTAAGCCAATCGTTCCCTTTCCCCTAATACCAAAAATCCCAATACCAGTGGCAAAAGGCCCCGAGAACCAGACCTTACCCAACCCTATCCCTAAGGCCGCCCACAAGCCCAATAAGACTAATATCCCCCCTACTGCGCGCATAACCAACCAGTACCATGGCCGCCAGAACTTTCGTGGGGGCTACATTGATCTTCCTCCTGACGCCGGGCCCTACGTCGTCATACTGGCTGGTGTACCACCACTTGACCCGCTTTCTATGGAGACCCAGTGGTCCCTAAAGAATAAGGTGATTCACTGGCTCAACATCAATAGACAGCTCCCCAATACTGTTAGGACTAGGGTTCTAATGGTTAGGAGAGTGCCATGGGTGGGTCGTACCCATAAATCCATCCCTGGAGACTGCATAGTGGTCTCATTTGCAGACCCTCACACAGCCCAGCATATCACTATATGGGATTCACAGGATACTGACCAATCTATTGTCACCAGACCCCTCACCTTTTTCTATCCTCCAAAACAGACTGTTGAGCCACCTGGGGCTTGGTCAATAGCCCACAATCGTAGATGGAAAGGACATGGGGATGGTTGGCAACCCTTTAACAACTGGTGGGAAGGAGCACCCACTATGAACAGGTTTGAATGTCTGGATCAGGTGGATTGACTGGGAATTAGTGTTGCTCCAATCCTTACCAATGCCCAAAATCCCCTAACGGAAACTGTCCCGAGTGAAAAATTAATGCCCATACCCCAAGTTCCAAGCCACATTGGGATAGACCTAACCCCCCCTGAACAGCACCCCCTTACTGCACAGGTCAAACTACAGGCAGACCTTGCACACCTGCAAGTTCGGATAGGCACAACGGGGAATGCAGGGCATCATCCACAGGAAATTAGAAACCCAATGCACACTCTCCTTTCTTGGAATGTTGCAGGCCTCGGTAGTAAGATCACCCACAAACCTTGGCTGGAGATTGTGCAGAAGTATGGCATCCTATGCCTACAAGAAACCTGGCTTATAGAGGAAGTGCACATGTTGGGCTACCGAACCTTCCATTCCCCAGCTGTACCATCAGCCCAGGGTCGCAACAAGGGGGGCTTGTGCACATACATATCTAACGCAGGGGATGTAAAAGTTTGCGATTTCCAATCCAATCAGTATTTCCAAATCATACTACTTAAATGGGGCACTTCGCAAAAGGTGATTCTTGTGAATTTTTATAATAATTTGCCAATTAGTGAGGTGGAATCAAATTTGAATATTATGATCCATCATATTCACAAACTGAGAGATCAAGGTTCGGGGGATCACATAATGTTGTGGGTGGGTGACTTCAATTGTTCCGTCTGTCCGTCTTCTGAGCTAGGTTTGTGCGGCCTGTCAGATCTCGGGGAGGACGGTCCTCTGCACTTCTCCCACACCAACATGGGGTCTCTTCTTAACAATGTCATATTTACCTTTGACCTCACCTTTATTAACCAGGCATGCTCCCCCCCGGTTCCCTTTGCCCCAACGTACAATGGAAGAGGTTGTAAATCCACAATCGATTTTGCCTTGATATCACCCACCTATCCTGACTTTATAACCTTCTGGGAAACGGGGGATGACCCCATGAGCGATCATTATCCCATCACCTTCGGGGTAAATCTCATGGAGGGCAAAGTAAAGGAACCTAGTAGGGTTCTATATCCATTTGAGGTTACCCTATCTAAGACCAATGGGTATGTAATTAAATGGGAGAAAATGAACCCAACATCCTTCTTTCAAAACTTCCTATCCTCTTGCTCCACGGACATACTTGCCTGCTCAGAGGAAGATACTGACCCAAAGAGCATCATGGTTGCTTTTTCTAACATTCAGCGCCATATAAAAAATGCACTGACTAGGAACTGCAAAGACAAGGGGAGGCATACTCGTGGGTGGTTTGACTCTAGATGTACATCTATACTGAAAATCTTAAAGAAAGCTTTGTCTGCTGACCCAAAAGATAGAGTTCAAATTCGTCAAGCGAGATACGATTATAAGCTGGCAATTAAACAGCGGAGGGCGAAACTGAAGCAGGAGGCCTGGGAAGCTTTGGGGGAAGCCGCCAGGAATAAGGACAGCAATGCCTTCTGGAAAGTCATAAGATCTGTTTATAACTCAAAAGACAGAGATAATTCTGTAGAAGTGGCTATAACGGCTGAGCTCTGGGTAGAACATTATGGTAATCTTTATTCCAACAACACACAGGGTAATGCCCCGAACCCATGCAAGGTGAATTCACCCCCAGATAGCATAATTCAGGATAACCACCTAACTGTCTCCCCAGCACCTCCTTACCCTATTGAACTGGTATTTACCACACTAGAAGTGGAAGATGCCCTTAGAGAAAGTCCTTTAGGTAAAGCCCCCGGCCCTGACCACACCCCAGTGGATCTCTATAAATCAGAACCGGACTTCTGGGTTCCCTTGTTAACCAATGTATTAAATATGGGAAATAAATGCGGTTTTATTACCACCTGGTCGGACGCAATCGTAGTCCCCATATTTAAAAAGGGGAATAGGGACGACCCGGCTTGTTACCGTCCAATATCGCTATTGGACGGACTCATGAAAGTTGCTGGCAGGATTGTCCTTAAGAGGATACAACACTGGGAAGAAGAGAAGAAGGTTATCTCGGAGTTCCAATATGGGTTCCGAAAGGGACTAGGGACATTGGAGCAATCCCTAAACTTGTCCCTATTAGTCTCTAAATATACGCAGGCCAAAAAAGGGGACCTATTTGTTACCTTTGTCGACCTCAGCTCCGCATTCGATTGCGTGGACCATGCGATGCTCTGGTCGACACTGGAAGACATCGGGGTGGACTCAGCTATCCTCACATTTATCAAAGAACTATATAGAGAAGCGGGGGCCAGAGTAAGATTTGGGACCCAGGGGCAATGTTCACAAAAATTTGCCATAAACAGAGGGGTGAGGCAAGGCTGCATACTTGCGCCCTTGCTTTTCACATTTTACATAAACTCTATCGCTGAAAGCTTAATAACTCTGTCAAGCGATTATCCGGCTGTTAATGGTAGGCCTGTACCCATTCTTTTATATGCCGATGACGCGGCAATTATGTCTAGGACAAAAGTAGGTTTGCAGAGAGCAGTAAATGAATTTTCATCCTACATGGGTAAAAGAAATTTAAAGGTGAATATTTCCAAAACTTTCTCAATGCCCTGCTCCCAAAAGAACAACAGACCATCATGCTCAATATATTTAGATCAGCAAAAGATTGCCATCACAGACACTTTTTGCTATTTGGGCATTGTGTTTGACAGGTGGGGAAGGTGGAAACACGCAGTGTCAGCTAGGAAACTCGCCTTTAGCCGTGCCATAGGTGCTTTAAGAACCTTTGCAGCCAAAATTGGGGGTAAACCCATTCAAGAAATGTTACAGATCTACCGGGCAAAGTGTATAGCTACGGCCACATATGGCGCAGGTCTCTGGGGTTTCGAGAACGTGTCCTCATTACAAACTTGCGAGAATATTTTCATCTGTTACTTACTAGGTGTGTCCAAAACCACGTCGACTTTTATGACTCACATTGAGACCGGCGTCAAATACCTTAGCGACATCATAAAAATATCACCTTGTTTGCTCTGGTATAAGATTTGGACCACAGAGGAGTGCAAATTGAATAGAAATCTCATAAAAGACTGCATGGCTTTGGACGGTGTAGCAAAAGTCAAGTGGCTGCGATACGTACAAACGATGTTTTCTAACATTGGACACTCTGAATTTTACGACGAACCAGAGACCCTACAAACCTTGACTAGACCGGCCCTTAAAAAACTATTATCTATACACTTAGAGAGTGCTAGATGGGACACTGAGAAACTTAAAGGCACAACCCTGAGCTATCAGCAAATCACCCCTACTGAAGTCCTACAATCTTACCTTGGGATTGAAAAAGCACCCTATGCTCGCATGCTTTTAACTAGGCTGCGCCTAGGGATTTTCTTCCGCTTGGTTACTTTGCCGAAACAGAATGACTGGGCCTCATTGAAATTAATATGTCCATGCGACGACCATTCAACACAAAGTAACATTCACATCATGTTCTTTTGTAATCTGTATACCAGCCCGAGGAAATTATTTCTTCTACCCTTACTTAAACGCTGGGGGATAAGAACATGTAAACCTGCATATTTAAAATTTTTGCTTTTAGAAGATGTGGATGTTATCTTTGCTGTTTCTCGCTTCTTAATGTCAGTGATGAAATTTAGAAACTCAATGAGTTAACTAACACATGTTAATATTGACTGATTAGTGTAAAACGAGGCCCCTCATCCAAATGACTGCTGTAGATTTTAACTTTTGGAGAAATGTTTTATCCATTTTTGTAATTTTGTTCATATGAAAACTGTTCTTAAATTGTCTGCATAAATTGTATTTGTATGCTTTTATGATTTATTGATAAATCGAATAAAGCATGAAGAGAGAGAGTTCAGTGAGCACTGTCAGATTTGACCATCTGAAATGTATATTTTGATACCCAGTTAACTGGTGTAAAGTGTGCATTTTGTCCTCGTTGCACTCCATTGGAAGGGTCTCATAACTGATAAAATGTCACTTTATTTTCTGGCACACTTCTTCCGTGTTCTTTTAAATGACTTTCCTTGTGTTGGTATACTATAGCCGTTGTTATTTACGACATTATAAATGCTAGCATTTTACCAACAACTGTAATGTGGCAGAAGGAGTCAATAATATTGCAATAAATATGTGCTCGCTTTTTTCCTCTGCAGAGCTTTTACAAATTAGATTCCCAGCTCCAACATTCCCCATTTTTATGATTAATTAAAGGAACTTCTTTAGTTGCCATATTAACTTCTTGCTTTCTCAAATTTGCTTGAAAATGCACCATTTGCGCCTCTTTTTGCAAACTTTTCTTGGGGCGAGAACCCCCTGACAACAGTCGAGCTCGAGTGCTACGCTCACTCACCACAGGTCACTCATCCCAAACTTTTACGCTCACCACTTTCAAATGTCACCAGCCACCACTGGGCAAAACTAAAACTATAGCTAGCTATGCTTTAGAAACCAGCACCTACTTCTTACCTCATACTACACTTAGGTTAGGTACACTGGGGTAGAACTATTTAGAAGCATCTGATGAGTATTCACATTTTAGCCTGTGTTATTATGTATATATTTTATGAATATATGTCATACCTGCAAACCATGCTATTGCAGTATTATTATATCTTACTGCTAACCCTGTACGTATTGTACTTCTTATCCTGTCTCATGATTGTTGCAGTTCATATCTCTTGCACGAGAAATAAGACTGTTCAATAAACCCTTTTTATTGAAACGCCCGTCTTATCTATTTCTGTGTAACTCTGTGGAAATGAAGCATGCACGATTGACTGAGTGAAACTGTTATCTATTGTTTCCACGGTTCTGAGATTGTTCCGACTCTAAGGGAAACAAAGTTGTCATGTTTATGTGGTTGTCAGAAACTAATCCCTTCTTGTATATTCGAAAAGTTTCTAGTGACCTCTGAGTTAGCTGGCACACACAAGTAATTAAGTTTAATGTACTCGATAGAGACTGACTGACCTCAGTCCTATGTCAAAACTATAGTGTATATTATTCCAATGCGCAGAGCCTATCAGGGATATAGGAACTACACTGCAGGTTGACTCCGCGTTCGCCGTCTGCGTCGTGATCGCCAGGATGACGTCGCTGTATCTACTTAGACGCCTACCCTGTGCGCTGACGTCAGTTCTTTCTTTTTCCGCGCCAGCCAGCGCAGATCCGGAGAGAGCGGTACCCTTAGTCATTTTTTGACTAACACCTTTTCGACTTTTGTCGACATCTCTTTTGAGTCATTCGACTCCTGGTGCACATAGGGATGTCCCATTGTCGGACCGGCTTCAAGACTTGTGACTCCTGTCACAAGTTGATGTCAGTCATGGACCCGCACTTCTTGTGCCTCTAGTGCCTGGAGCGCTACCACGACCCGAAGTCGTGCTCCGATTGTCGGGCCATGAAACCGAAGTCTCTGGAGGCCCGGCAGTCAGCTCCGTGCCGCTCGAGGTCCCGGTGGAGAGGAAGGTTGCGGGATCGGTCACTGAGTCACCACCATCATTCCTCCTCATAGTCTTCGTCATCCGATAAGTCGAAGCACAAGAAGAAGGAGAAAAAGCACCGTCACTCTTCGCCTTCTCACCGTCCGTCCGCCGACAAGACGCGGGACGTGGAAGGGTGTTGTTCTCTGCCTCCGTGCGCAGAGCCTACTAGGGTGGCTCCGAGCTTCCCTCCCTTGCCTGGAGCCGGAGCATCCCCTGCCCAGCTTTGTGCATTTTACGAAGCCCTCTACTCCATCTTTGGGCAGCCCTACTCCGCCGGCGCGCCTTCGGGCCCCACTGACTCACCTGGGGGTTCTTGGCCTTCGATGCTGGTTGCTCTGGCCCCGGCTTCGCAGGGACCCAGGCCTGGATCCGGATCGGTGCCGATCCCTCTGACAACGCCTCCGTAGCCGGTTGTGTCCCCGGCCGTCGTCGATCCCGGCCTCCCCCCTCGACTTGGACACAGAGTCGGACCGGCGTCGACCGCTGCCGGTACCGGCGTCGATCGGTACTTTTGTACCACTGTTATACCCTGGCATTCCTTAACGCCCTGCGTGGCAGCAAGAGGAGGGTGAGGTGGACTGGGAGGGGCCTGTGGACCCTCTGGCCAACCAGTTGGGAGAGGCAGACTGGAGAGAAGACTTGGGTGAGGCCAGTAGACTAGATAACTCACCAGACATTGGTATGCTTTCTCCCCCTACCGTGGCCACGGAGGAGGGCGCCTTCTACGCTGTGGTGATACGTAGGGCAGCTGAGGCCTTGGGCCTTGAGCTTCCTATGGTGGCAGTCGGGACTAACACAACAAGTAGAGTCTACGGTCTAAACCAATCTCTCAAAAGAAAAGAAGCGACATGTCAGCACGTTCAAACAAAAAAGAAGATGTCCTCATAAAGAGGGCCAAGTCCCATCACCCACCGAGGTGGCATGCTTCATCATCTGGGACCTCCCATAACTACACCTGGTGTAGTTATAGAGCTACGACTCCTTCGATTACTATAACAAGGAGGAGCTCAGGGATGTTTTGATTCCTGTGGTTGGGAGGACGTATTATCTCAGCATGAGGAAGACTGTCATAAGTGTGGTGAATACTAGATGCAGTGTGTGAAATGAGAAAGTGATTTAAAATTGATCATCATCGGAAAATAAATTTTATTCTGTATCCAATGACACCAAACTAAAAACAGCAGAAATTTGTGAGGGGAGCGCGTCCACAAACGTTATAGGGCCGCGCCCTCGTGGGTCAACATGTTTCAGCCAACCTGTGTCTACCCAATGACTGTGGCTTTCGTCAGGACCAAACAGGTAACACTACTGCAAAAAATGTGAATAAGTGATAAGTGAAATAAAGAGGAACAATACAACCTATCAGAGTACCTACTTATCCGTTGATATGTGGCACCGTAGTGATGTAATTTAATCACCTGGAGACAAAACAGAATAGTAATACATGAATGTGCTGAACATATCTACTAGGTTTTCTTAAACATAATACAAATGTCTCGTGCATAAACATTTGTCAAGCGTACAGACTGCATTGTCCTCTTACCCGCAAAAAGTCAGGGATGCACCTACACTCCTGGTTACAACTCAGGGCGTGAGGCAACGCTCTAGAAGACAAGAAGAAAGGGGAGAGAGAACTAGCTAATGCCATAGACAACAGAAGATGGTATATTCAACTGTGTGAGCAAAAAGCTGTATAACCATGAAAATTAAAAAACCTAAAAACAGACATAGGTATGTTGACTGACTGTAAAATATATACAACCATGCTACTAAAGTACTGGAAACCAGATTAACCAGGGTCTTAAGTAAGCATGTCCATGACAAGAATGATACTGAAATCACCAACAGCAGGCGAATGTCAAACCATATAACTGAATATAGCCAGAAATAACTCCAAGACCAATCTCTAAGGTAGAATTTAGTAAAGAGACTAAGTCGTGGTGTACAGATGAGCAGAGAGCAGGCTTACCTGTCCGTCGTTACCCCGGACCTTCTACCTAGTTGTACCGAGCGTAACCGGAGCATCGTAAGCCTGCCCTTCATAACAGTCATCTGTATGAAGTTCCGGGCGTCAGACCAATCATCGTGCAGATGCGCGATGACGTAACACGCTAACCAAACGTGCGTAAAGAACGCAACGAATGCTGGGGATTGTGGTCTTCACAAATTATTTAGCGCGCTTATGGCCGGAATTGTGCGATGTAGTAGACAGAAATATATCTTATAAGTGGAAACACAGTCCCATCTGGCCCCGCTGTAAAAATCTACACTTTTGTGTCACATGATTGTGGTTATTAACCCAAACATAATCGGAATAGAAGAAGGTACGTTTGCGTCCGGGATAGACGCGTCCTGAGTTGTAGCAATTCAGTGACAGGGCGCTCTAAGTGTCAGAGGTGTAGGAAGAACTGAAAACATTCTAGATAGAATAACAATGGACTAAACGTACATCCTCTTGTGTCTGACTGGACGAGGATTCAAATTTCCCTAAGAAAGTCCGAGTCAGTCTTTGGCTTTAGTACATATGAATGTCCCTCTACCTGAGGAGATGTTATGTATTAAGAGATGGCTTAATGAGAAGGTTGGAATGATTAATGCCACTCTCCCATGCTTCTCATAGTGGACTGAAGTACCAATAGATACAACTAAAGTTCTTATGTTTATTCTACTGATATGCTATGTCGTGAGACTTCACTGGAAAGGAAAGGGAAAAGCCCCATCGTCAGCAACCTGGGCTTAGCTCCTGCAGTATCACAGCGAAGTCCAAGGAATTGACTCGTTGAGCCCTATCGTGTCGCTTTGGAGTGTAAAAACCCAGCGTTGCTCCTTTCTGAATAGGAAAGTGGACACATCTGTTATATGGGACGGAATGAAGGGTTGTTCTATGATCGTCCACCTAATGTCATCAGGGCTGTGTTTGGATTCCACAAAGTGTCTCGTCATCCGGGTTGCCTGCCTTTGGCATCTAATGGTACTTTTGTGTTCCATTATCCTGAGTTTGACCTTTCTCGTGGTCATACCCACGTATCTTAAATCGCAGGGGCAAGTGATCAAGTAGATTACCCTCTCACTATTGCAGTTAGTGTGTTTAATCTGCCTCCAGGGTTTGTTTGTCCCTATGTCTACTTCTGTAGTGTGTCTGGTGTTAGGGCATACTGCACAGTTGCCACATGCATAATGCCCTTGGACAGGTGGCAAATTCCACAAGGTGTTGGTCTTAGAGATCACTCTGTTCTTTGGGCGCGTGTGTACTAGTGTGTCTCGCAAATTCGCACTTCTCTTGAACGAAAAAAGTGGAGGGCTGAGATGTATCTGTCCCACATTCAGAATGCGCCAGTTTTTTCGTATGACTCCTGACTGAGGTGCTTTAGCCGGCAGAGGCCTATTCAGAGCCCCTGCTGCCGTTCAGTGAGCCCCTCACAGACATCCTTCTGGGCACTTGGTCCAAGCCCAGCACTGGGGCTCCTGTGTATAGGATGATTGTCCAAATCACCGCCCAGCCCGGGGCGACACGATTTTCCTCTACCAACACCCTACCCCGAGGGCTTTGTGTTCCAAGCCTCAACATCCAAAGGCGCATTCCTTGCTGCTCCCCCAGATAGGGAATCCAAGAAGCTGGACCATCTGGGGAAGAAGATGTTTTCTTCTGCCAGCTTAGGACTGCGGTCGGTGAACCCCACATAGCTCCTGGGCCGTTACATCCACTCTGTGTGGGACACGGTTGCGCAGGTGCTGCCACAGTGCCCGAAGGAGGGCTGGGTCGTACTCTCCCATGCGGTTGCAGAGGGTAGAGATGCAGCAAAGTTTGCCATTCGATGTGGGCTGGATACCGCCGACTCGCTGGGTAGAACGATTTCTACGTCAGTAGCCTTGAGGTCCACTGGCTTCTCCGAGGATGTCCAATCGACTCTTTTGGACATGCCCTTTGATGGCCATTGCCTATTTGGCGACAATGCTGCCACCCCTCACCCTGTTCAGTCTGCCTTTCGCCCCTTTTGTGGCTACGAAAGGGGTGCCCCACCACATTCCACCCAGAGCCACAGGCAGGCGCAAACTACCCAGCCTATGTGCGACCGGGGACGTGGGACCCACAGCCGTGGGTCTGGGGGCCAGCGGGCGGGCCAGTCCACCAGTGACCCCTCTGCAGCAGCCTCCAAACCTTCCTAGTCGGACCTTTCAGGGCCACCAGTGGCCAGCAGGAACCAGCATCCCCTCCTCCACTGGCACAACTTAACGTCAGAAAGGTCGGTTTTGCAGATAGTCCAAGGGTGCTGCTTCCTCCCCTTCGAGACTACCCTTCCCTCCATGCCACCAACACTCCATCACATGTTGGAGCATCACTTGTCCCTACTCTGTCAGGAAGTTACGGCTCTCTTGGCTAATGGAGCTATTGAGCGAGTCTCTGTCCCAAAAGTAGGTCGTGGTTGTTACTCCCACTACTTCCTGGTTCCCAAGAAGGACAAAGGCCTGCTTCCTATCTTGGATCTCAGGGACGTCAACCGTTTCCTCCAGAAGGAGAAGTTCAAAATGTTGACATTAGCTCAGGTCCTGTTTGCCCTCGACCATGGAGACTGGATGTCAGCGTTAGACTTACAGGAAACTTACTTCCACATCCCTGTCCTGCCAGCACACATGCGTTACCTACGGTTCACGATAAGCCATGAGCATTTTCAGTTTACCATGATCCCCTTTGGCCTTACGAGCGCCCCTCTGGTGATCATGAAAGTGATGGCGTAGTCACAGATCATCTGCGTAGATCAGGGGTTCCAGTCTTCCCCTATCTTGACGACTGGCTGTTGAAGGCGGGCTCCCACCTCCAGGCTACGGCGGACCTCTTGCACTCGTGGGGGTTCACTATCAACGTGCCAACGAGTCACACCTGATTCTCTCTCAGAAGCTCCTTTTCATCGGAGCAGTTCTGGATACAGCACAGTTTCAGGGGTATCCTCCTGAGCAGTGAGTCCGGGATATTGGGGCTATGATACCGATGCTTCAACCTTTAACCCGGGTTTTGGTGAAAATTACCTTGAGGCTGCTGGTCCTCATGGCCTCCTGCTGGTGGATCATGCCAGGCGCCATATGCAGGCTCTGCCGTGGGACCTGCAGTTCCAGTGGACGCAGCATCATGGGAATCTTTTGGATTGTGTCCAGATTTCGAAGGTCACTGCACACTAATTGCAGTGGTGGCTAACGAACCAGGATTGGGTCAATGGCAGATCCCTTTTCCCTTCCCCAACCAGAGTTCACAGTGGTGAAGGATGTGTCACTACTGGGATGGGGCGGCCACATGGGAGAGGCGGAGATTAGAGGCCTCTGGTCTACGGCGGAGTCCGGGCTCCACATCAATTCTTCATTCTATCTTTGGCCCAGCAGGGCTCTGCTCTGGGCACCCTTAAAGGCTCAACCTTCTCTTTTCAAGTCCCCTATTGTCAATAGGTTTCATAAGGGCATTTCTCACCTCCTTCCTCCTATTCCTTTCGTAATGCCCCTGTGGGACTTGAATCAGGTCTTAACTTAACCTATTTGTACTCCTTTCGAGCCACTACATAATTGTCCCCTCTCTTGACCTTAAAGATTGCTTTTCTGGTTGCCATCACCTCTGCTCGCACGGTGAGTGAGCTTCAGGCTCTATCTTCTAAACATCCTTTCCTTGCTGTCCATCCGAACAATGTTGTCCTTCGAATTAGACCTTCTTTTCTTTCCAAAGTAGTTACCTCTTTCCACATAGGACAGACCATCACTTTGCCCACCTTCTTCCCGCCCCGCATCCTTCCAAGGAGAAGGAGAGACTCCACCGTCTGAATCCAAAACGGGCATTATCACTTTATTTGGATCGCACAAAACAATTCCTGGTATACGATCAACTCTTTGTTGGCTATGTCGGCACCAAGAAAGGTCGGGCCGTGCAAAAACGGACCATCTCTCGATGGGTCGTCCTTTGCATTAAGATCTGTTACTCCTTGGCAAAAAAGGAGCCTCTGGTAGGACTGCGTGCCCATTCCACCAGTTCGACAGCAGCCACTACTGCTTTGGGGCATGGAGTCTCTCTCTGTGATATCTGCCAGGCAGCCACGTGGGCATCTCTGCACACGTTTACACAACATTACTGCCTGGATAGTCAAGTCCGGAGAGATGGCTTCTTTGGCCGTTCAGTTCTCCAGGACTTTTTGGTGTGAACTTAGTTTGCATACCACCTCCGGGGTTGGTATTGCTGGGGTATCTATTCTAAGGTAAGGAATCAATTACTAATAGTCTCTTTCAGATTAACAAGTTACTTACCATCCGTAATGATATATCTGTAAGGGACCTATATTAGTTATAGATTCCTTACTGTCCCACCCATACTTCCTGTTCTGCGAACTGACATCTAGAATAAGGGACTCACTTTCAGGGCCCTAGTTTTATGCACCAGTGGTCAGTGTCTTGTATGGCTCTGCCCTTCTGACGTGGAATGTCGTGTAAAGAACTGACATTAGCGCGCAGGAGCGGTGTCTAAGCAGATACTGCGATGTCATTCCGGCGATCACAACGCCGACGACAAACGCAGAGTTGACCAACGCTACCTCACGTGCAGGGGTGCTGCTGAGGGAAAAAATTATCTGTATCCAGTCTGACGCCTGGGGTAATTCTTAGGTAAGTAACTCTTTCTTCAGCGCCGGGAAACTGATAAGAGAAGCACAGGAGGAAAAACCCAAGGAACAACAGGAAACAGTATGCTGCAGCCAGTAGAAATGGAGGAAATGTAAGTTGCAAGCACAGTAACCAATGAAAAGCAATGTGGCGGGATGTAAGCCCTTTTTGAGATTTGCAGTGAATGCAACAGTTTTCACATGCAGGCGAAACCTAAAAATAGGACTCATGCCCTTACATTTTAGTGTCTGAAAATCCTTTCTCAGGTAGCTCCTGCAACTGTGACTGAGCTCAAGAACTCTTCTTTGGTGTTATGTACTATATGGGAATAGATAATATTGGCATGGTTTTCATCAAAGGGCCTTGCATGTGCAACATGACAGATAAGTCCACAGGAGAGAGTAACCGGTTTACTTTACACTGTGACTCTCAGTGAAACAGAAGTGCTGACAATCTGGGAACTTACAATGGTTTCGAAAACTGTACTTAGACCCCTCCAGTTAATCCAGATATCAGCATCGAAGGAAGTATCCCGTTCTTCTAAGTTCTATCATGCACTCCAATGCTTTGTGCTTTAGACTGGCTTCCGGTGGATGCTATGATTTGTCTGCAACTGTTATGCCAAGTCATAGAGCCTTGGTTGGAATTGCCACCCTCCATCTATGAAAAGTCACCTCATTCCTAAACACCCTATTTGGGCATAAATATCCAGAAATACTTGTCTTCTTGAAATTCCTCACCTTCAGAACCAGAGACTCGGTGGCCTTTCTTTTTCCATCATGTCTCCCATCTTATGAAACAACCTTTCCCAGTCTCTAAAAATGATCATTGGTTTTATTTTGTTTCACAAAGCATTGAAAAAATACTTTTTCCCAGTTTCTGGCATCATTCTTTCGATGTTTGTGGTTTGTTTGCTCCATATTAGCAACACAAAACCTGTTAGGTTGTACAAGTGCTTTATGATCGATTTTTAAGGTAGCATAAAAATAGCAGTAACAATCTTTGATGTCTTGTGTAATTTGATCCTAGATGAATAATTGTCATGCCTGGACTGCATATTTATGTAACTACCTTGCTGACAACTTGGGAAGCCTAAAATGACATACCTGGAGCTTGAGTGGCTAATTGTGTTGTCTTGTGTCTTACCTGTACAAGTCCTAGAGATGTTATTAGCAAGTTTTATACATAGGCAGTTTTTTCAAGTAGGTGGTTGATGCGTGTACTGTTGGCATTAAAATATCAACTTGGAGAAGCTGTTATGCATTTTCGGTTTGCTGTCTCCTTACCTGTTAGAAACGCTTATGTGGGTACAGTAATGGACTACTTAGCTGCAATTTCAGCATGTCTGTATTCCCCAGATAAGGATTGCCTGCTTATATTGTCAATTGTTTTTCTTGAAGAGTTTGCAGAATGCGTTGCCTCTGGCTATGTTGAGCGTGGCTCAGTGAGATCTGAGTCTAGTACTGACCTTTATTATTGCAAAACAGTGGGTCTCTGCGGGGGGACGTCACAAGCCTAAACCTCCAAGATAAAATAATTTACATTTCAGTTTAAATCGACTTAGCAGGTGTGTGAGTGACTGGTTGAGTGAATCGTTGTGTGAGTGGTAAAATGGGTATGTGAGTGGTTCTGTGGGTGTGTGCGTGGGTCTATGAGAGGTTGTCTGGGGGTGTGAGGGGTTCTGTGGATGATGTCATCAGTGATATCACTGACCATGTCATGAGTGATGTAATATATGAGGGCATGAGTATAGATAGCTCAGGTAACTATAACTGCTGAATTTCACTAGTTTTGTAATAGTGAAATCTTAGCCTAACTGTAACGTCCCTGCAACCTTTGTTTTTTTCAGTGAATTTCGAAGTTTTTTTTAATATTATTTCCTCACTATAGCATCCCTGTAACCTATCTTTCTTTTAAGTGAATTTCTATGGTTTTTTAAATGTTATTTCCTAACTGTAATGAACCCTGTAACCTTTGGATTTTTTTTACTGACTTTCTAAGGTTTTTTTAATTTTATTTCCTAACTGTAACCTGTGACCTTTGAGAGTGGGTGTGTGAGTGACTATATAGGTCAGTGAGTGGGGGGGTGAGTGGCTGTACAGGTCTGTGAGTGGGGGTATGAGTGTCTGTATGGGTCGGTGAGTGGTTGTTTGAGTGGCTGTATGGGTCGTTGAGTGAGTGTGTGAATGACTGCTTGGGTCTGTGAGTAGATGTGAGAGTGATAAAATGGGTGTGTGACTGGATATCTGAGTGTCTGTATGGGTGTAGTAGTAGCTGTGTGAGTGACTTCTCCAGAACATAACCTCACCTGCCCCTTTATCCAACAAGAGTCCACAGCTTTGCTCAAAATGTCTACCCACCACCAGGCTTAGAGGTTCACGTATGTTTTTCTTTGGATTCAGCTGAGTTCGAAGTGTTGGCAGCCAATCAGATCTGTTCACAAAATAGTGAGAAGTATATTGTATAGGTGATATGTACATTGATAGCTAGAGGCTGATGGTATGAATTTGTGTAAGACTCCTACTGAGAGTACATAGTAATAAATATGATCAGTTCATTAGTAAAATTGATGACGTTTCGACCTTGTTGTAAACAATTTTTCAGGATCATCATCAAGGCAAACAAGGTAATGGTAGCAACCATTTCGGGAGTGAATCCGTGGTGAGGTGAATGAAACAGGAAAATGTATTAAATGTCACCCTTTCCTATTTTTATTGATCATGCTAGGGAAGTACACCCTCAGAATGGAAATGGCACCGTCCAACAGTCAGTGCTCACATTCTTTAGTATTCCATCAATCGTGCTGAACCGGCTACGGACTGCTACACTGTACTTGAGACCTTTATTACTGGGCAGCTCCTTGAGCCTCTTACTTCTTGCACATTGAAAATCTCAACATGGAAACCTGTTTTCCTTTTCCCACAGGCACCCTGGTAAATTAGGGCCCTCTCGGCCCTTCACAGTCTTTTAAAAGGACCGGTTAGTTCTGTGGGATCCATTGTTTCTGCTGTAGCTAGTAATAGAATTGAGTATGTCTCCATCTCTTTGCCTTGCTCTTTGCCTTGCTTTTTGCCGTCTCCTCATCCATCCAAAGATGAGGAAAAACTGTGTAAGCTGGACCCCAGACATGCTTGAAGCCACTCCACACAGAACTTATTCTTGTAGGGCAGATGATAAACGTTTTATAGAGTTTGAACATCCTCCAATGAGTTAAGCTGTCAGAAATCAAACAGTTGAGAAATGTGTATCTTTAGATGGTACTTAATGATATAATTTGCTTTTCGTAGAGGTGTAATGGTTACTGCTTTGGCCCTTGTGTTTCACTTTAGGTAATCTGTAATGCACCATATGATCCTACATTACTGTCTTGCCTCTGGCGGATGAGACCAATGCCTAGTTGAGTGTGGTGATCCACTCTTTTCTGGTGTTGAGATCTTTGTTCAAATTCACAACCGTCCTTCTTCTGAAAGCTTTGGGATCGTTTTATTTAAGGCACTATGGAAGCAGGTATCAAATAGAATATACTACTTTCTATAGTGGTTTTTATTCCCCAGAGTTTTATATAGCGTGAACTAGACTCGAGAAATCGTGTATCAGAGCTCTTTACATGAGCACCAGTTTCGTTACAGATGGACACATTCATTTTTGTCAGGCACGGGGATATTAAGTGATTTGCCCAGAATCACAGGATGTTGAGCGTCATTTCCGAGACTCGATCCCGGTTCCCCAGCTTAGAGGTCGACCTCTCTAGCCGTAAGGCTACATCCTCTCCTTTCGAATGGATACAGGATAGTCCCATCTCCCCTCTTCAGGACATGCTTCACAATTGTTTACTTTTTTGGCTTGGTTCTGTTATTGTGGTGATGAATATACAATCTATGCTTCATTTCTGGCAAAATTTCAAAAAGCCAACCAGGACATGGGACAACACTGCATTGCAACAGTGACATGTCATTTCCAACGGATACTTTTACTTACAGATTTCTTACCTGAATATCTCCATAGTCTCAGACTGTCTCCCGATACTTTTCATTGCTCTCCTTTGCCGGTAGGGTGCACTGGATCCAGTAGGTGGTTGAAACGTCACTAGCATGACGTCATCTGAGCTATATAGCTCCCATCCTGATGCATCAACGCCACTTCTACGTTCATTTTTTAGTTTCGTAGGAGGCATTAGTTGTAGCAGTGCAGTAATCTGATTTAAGCTTTTTACCAAAACCTATGACCATCCTTCAGAACAGGGAGACAGGCGAGATGGGTAAGGAATCTTTAGGTAGATCGTGTAGCCACCAAAAATATAATTTCAGGATGGAAGTAACGTTTTTTGCTGATAGATACTTCTACCTGCAGAAATTTCAGCTGTTGAATAGATTCTCAAGAAGTACCTGCTGAGGTGATGGGTTTGAAGGATCGGTCAAACCTAAAAATCTTGTTCTGATTGGGTAAAATGGGCATTTCTTCTTACTTCAGCATTCAGACAGTAGCTTTTGATGAATGTGTAAATGCAAGCTGAGGGAGATATAATGTGGGTTTGGTTGGAATGTTGGGTGATATGTTGAATGCAAAGGATGGAATGTTTAGGGTGTCCTCTTGTAATGGGCGGACAGTTGGAGGAGAATGGAGACGGGTTGGAGCCACAGTGCTTCTGATCTGACTGTTTGTCTTAATAAATGGTTCAAACTTTGATTGTGGTAGTCTTCTGAGAAGACCATGTTGCCCCCCCCCCCCCCCCCCCCGCAAAAGTCCAGGAACACCTCTGGCTAAAGCCGAAGTGGAAGGTTTTGCTGCAGTTAAATGGGCTTGAACTCTTGAGGTGGTTCCTTCTTAGCAAGATTGTAGCACAATGTTATAAACAAAATAATCCTCTTCTGGACTGCCTTGCCCTTCTTACTTCCAGCTTAGCCGGCAAAAAGCTGGTCATCAAACCTGATCCCTCTGCTAACCAAGTAGAGCATCCACAAGAGACATTGATACCGAACGGAACTAATGTTTCTTTTAAAAAAAGTCCAGATCCATATATGGTACCTTGGTTTTACTTAAGAAATCTGTAAGAGCTGTTGTATCCAGCATTGTAGGACTTTGGTCACATTATTGTACTTTATATTTAGCTCTTTATTGTTTATTATATTTTAAGATTGCTACTGTACAAATGTTTCGAGATATTAATATAGTTATGGTGTGCTTCTCACACCCTGGATGGACTTTAACATCTTTGTTACAACTGTATATCTGAACTGTTCGGTACCCTGACTCAACACCCCACCACCTACTTGACATCCCCATCTACTCTACCTGCAGAGTCAACGAGGCGAACCTTCCATCGCAGACCAAATACTGAGTGAGCTGATATGTGGAGAACACCAGCACTTTCACCTGTGATGGTGTTTGGCTGTAAAGGCTAGTGCTTTTGCCAGAGACAATAACGAGAGGACGCTTTGTAAAGCTCTCCTTATGGGTTCAAAGCGTTACACAAAGATTCCATCTGTTTACGTTTTGTTCCTGTTATGTCCCTTTCCTGCCCTCAAATCCATTACTATTGGTACAGATGAAGTGTGAATAATTTTTGAGCATTGCTAAGGATTTGTAAATAGGAATCATAAAGCCACGAACGACATGGCACTAATTAAACTAATTAGTCGTAACTTATCAAGAAGAAAATGTAGGTGTTTGACGAGGCAACATAGTGGACATATCAGGGTCTACACCAAGCAGGAATTTGTTGTGATATGTTTGGCCATATGCTAATGTATATACTGATCTTCTACATGGGAGCGTTTTTTTATGTTTAATCATACGTTTTATTGTTCCTACAGGTATTCCAACCTAATATTGAATTTGTTTTCCCTCATGGTGGATGCTAACATCCCTGATATTGCTCTGGAGCCAGATAAAACTGTGAAGAAGGTAATTATGGGGAAACTTTTTTAGTAAAATTGTTTTGTATAAATTGAAAAATCATTACGGTGTATCACAGGGTTAATAGTTTGAAAAGTTTAACGTCTAAGTCACATGCTCAATATACGTACATGTGCCATTTGTAATGTTAGCAATGCCATGCTCAGTGGTAAGGCCACGAGCTCTGTCTGTGGCAGTTGGTGCCTCTTCTTTGTATGCCAGGAGATAGCCCAGCATACTCCTTTATTATATGTCAATAAACTAATGTGTACCAACCAAAAGTTGGAGTGGTGCACTACTCTGAAGCAAAGTTTGTATTTCAATAAGTCATATAGTCTTGTTTGTTTTGTCTTTGGTAAATCCTTTATTTTCATAAGCATCCAAACAGTTAAAGTTACCAGCCAACGGGTTTCGTTCATATACAATGAACTTCTTCAGGGCATTGAGTGAAGTACGATCTTGGGGGAGAAGGTCCTGAGTTCCCCCTGGTGTTTCCTGTGAGCAAAGTACGGGCTCGATCCAGAAAGTGGAGTCGTGGCACAGTAAAGTTGCACATGCCCAAATTAATGTGACTGTGTGGGACTCCTTGATAAGGGACAATAAGCGCTGATTCTGAGAAGCAGGCAGCTAGCCTTCACATAGTTCCCACCCCGGCGCGCTGACGTCAGTTTCCTTCTTTTCCGCATGCAACGTTGATCCGAAGTGTGTTCCCTTTGCCTGTTTTCGGGCCTCCTTTAACGCCTTTGCGTTGAGGAACAGTGTGCAATGCCTTCGGGTTTCAAGACATGCGCTTCTTGTTCGCGCCAGATGTCGGCGACGGACCCTCACTCTATTTGTATGTGGTGTTTGGGGGAGCACCATGATTCAACGGACTGCGAAGCTTGTCAGCGCCTCAAGCCGAAGTCCGGGCGGGAGCGCCGGATGAAATTGCTTTCGGCCCGCTTGTCCAGATCGGTCTCATCACAGCACCCATCCCTGGAAGGGTCCAGAAGTCACCGATTCCGGCTGCGGCGTCATCTTTCGCCGAGGCCCCATGGGCGTAGATCGCCCGTCGGTAAGTCCGGTAGCTTGCCGCCGAGGCCCTGTCCTCAATTGTCAGAGGGTACGGGTTCCTCTCAGGACGTGCGCCCTCGCACGTCGCCACCCTTTCTGCCGTTTCCTGGTGTTGGGGTGACACGGGGGCCAAATGAAGGCCTACTCTACGGCTTTGCAGGCCTCTCTGGGCTCCCCTCCTCTCCCTGGGAAATCCGTGGATCCCTCGCCATGCGCGGGGCCTTCTGCGGACTCGCCGACGGGTTCAGCTTCAGGGTCCTGGAGGTGTGGTGTCATCAAGGTGCGGCCCTACGGGGTTCCCCTCTTTGACCCACGGCGCCCCAGCCTCAAAACCCTGCGGGGTTCCCTGTGGTGTCGCAGGAGGTCGCCGGGATTCCCGGCTCATCCCGAGTCCCCCTCGGTCCTCTGGACAGGCGGCTGCCTTCCCAGAGGCCGAGCCAATGCCTTTCCGGTGCCAACAGCTTTCCTCCCCGGCCCTGGCGGCGCCGCGGGTAGAGGCCGGGACTCGGGGCAACTCCTTGAGTCCCTCTCGGTCCTCTGTGCAGGCAGCTGCCTCATTGGAGGTCTAGCTGGCGCCTTTTCGTTGCCGTTCATTGGCCACTTCGGCGCTGACTCCGCCCCTTTCTCCTTTGAGGCACGTGGCGGTGGAGGTCGACCCGGCACCCCTGGTGGACGCTTCGGCGCCAATCGAGGGCACGCCGGTGCCCATTGCGGACTCCCCGTCCCGATATCGGATCGTCGACTCTTCTCCGGATGTCTCTTCCTCTCCGAAGGGTCATCTCCTTGTCTCCTCTTCACCGGAGACTGGACGCCGCATCGTGGCCTTTTCCCCAGTGGCTTCCAGGGCGGGTTCTACGCTGTCACCGCGTCCACGGCCCCCGGAACCGCTCTCCTGTTCCCTCACTCGTCCATGGGCCTTCCATCCCACAGGAGCTGGCCGTTTCTTCCTCCAGCAGGGCAAGGGGATGGGCGGCTTAGTCTGCAGCCTTTGCCCACGGAAGAGTTGCTCTCTTTCCCACGTCGCCCTACGGAGGCGAGTGCGGCCTTTTTCCGGGCCATCACCACGGCCGCCGGCATTTTGCAGATGGGCAACCCGGTCGCTCCACTCCCGACGCCCCACTTGTTGGGGGTTCTCCACCAGGGCTCTGATGGAGGGGAGCCGCTTCTTCCGTTCGAAGCTTCGCTCCACGACTCTTCTGGGGGCTTGGGGGTGTCCTGCTACAGGGGATCCGTTGCCTCAGCCGCTCCTCCACCGCCACCGTCCTGCTCAGCACGGCCTGGTCTGCCTTCTTTCCTGCCCCTTCTGCCCAGGGCACTGTCCTACAGACTGCTTTTCCGTCCTTGCCTTCAGTGTTGCTTCCTACGTCACGGGAGGCCCAGTGGTTGGACTCCTGGGGGCGTAACATTTTCGCTTCCACTAGTGCTGCTCTGCGCGTGCTCAACACACTTTTGTGTGTTGGCCAGGGCTAACTCCGACCTATGGGATTCCGTGGAGTCCCTTTTGGCTCACGAAGGTGCCCGTGCTGATCTGCGGCACCGTGTGCTGGATGGTCAGGAGTTAGCTGCGTTCATTCTCCGTTCGGCCTTGGATGTCTCCGATTCCCTCGCCCGTGCTATGGCGAGTTCAGTGGCCCTCTGCCGCCATGCTTGGTTGCGGGATAGCGTCTTTCCGGAGAGTATTCGGGAGTGTGTTGTTGATCTGCCCTTTGATGGGGTTCTTTTGTTTAACATCCACGCGGACTCCGCTATTCAGCGCCTTCTTGCGGAGCTCCGTCCCCCTCCCCCTTTGTAAGCTTCGGCTTGCAGGTCTTCAGGGGTCTTATGGGAGGTGTTTCTCCCACCTTTCTCGTTGGGCCTAGTGTTTCGGTTGGCCCGTCTGTGTGCTATGTGTGGCTTGGAATGCCTCCGGGGTCCTTACATTGGCCCCTCTGTACTTTGGCTGCTGGTACAGCCTTTCGACTTCTGTGTGATTTTTGACTGTTAGAAAACGCGTATAGGTCCTCTGCTTGGACCATCTGTGTATTTTTGGCTGATTGGTAAGCCGCCTGTAGTGATGCCTACAGGTCTTTTCTGTTTTTGGCCTCTGCTGCGGGTTTCCCTAAGAGGTGTTTCCTGGGTTTGTTTTGGGACTTGTCATACCCTAGGTGGGGTACTTGTGGGCTATTGTATAGCTCTATCCTCTGCTGGGCGGGTGTGGATACCCTCTCGGGTTCCTCGCGTTTCCTGGCGTCACTGTATGACGCTTGGTGCGGTTTCTTTTTCTCTTCCGCTTTGACGCAGCTTGTGCTGCTCCGGGTCCTGTCCCGCTCAGTTTCCAAGGGTGCTCTACCCTTCTTCTGCAGGGATTGCCTGTCGTCCGTTAAGCCCTTGTTCCTGCAGGATATCTGCTTCTGTGCATTGTGCCTTCTCTCTTCAGCTGCTGGGTCGACAGCCCGACTTTTGTCATGCCGTCTACGGCGTCGTGTCTTGGTGTTTCCACCTTATTTTCCGCCGTTTTGATCTGGTCCTCTTCCCTGTGTTCCAGGGCAGCTGGGTTTTGTGTCCTAATGTTCTTCTGTGTCCTGGTTCTTCTCCTCTTTACCTTCTGGCCGGTCCCACTTCTCTTTGTGGGCCGGGTTGTGCTTTGGGACGGTCCTTTTCTGGGCTTGCTCTGGGGTTCCCTTTCCTCTGTCCTCCTCTGGCGCTCGGCTGTTCCAGTTACACTACTTCATAGTCTTTACCAGGGGCATGCTGCGCACGCCTGGTCGTTAAAATCCACCTCCGTGGGCCCTGGTGTGTGCTCGTGTGCTCCTGTCCCTTGCTTTGCTGGGGCTTTGCGCAACTGTATCTTCCTTCTCACGTATGCACTTATTGGCTGTGGAGCCGTTCCTCCCTTGTCTCCCGCCTCGGGGCTGATGCCTGTACGGCTGTCCCCTTTGCTGTGTGCATGTGTGTTCTTCTGGGGCGGGCTCTGCCTCCGTTCCACCTCTTCTCCTTGGATTTTGCGGGTGGTTCTTTTCTTCCTTTGGTACTTTCTTGGTGCCGTCTGTCCCTCCGGGTTTTCTGGCGGACGCCCTTTGCCACCCGGGTCGGCTTGTGGTATCCTGGCCTTCCCTTCTCCTTGTTCTGCTTGGTGGGGGCTGGGCTGTCCTTCCTGTCCCCATGACACATCCCCTGTTGGGGCTCTGTGTTCTTCCAAGCTGGTGAGGTTCTCTCGCAGACCCTCCACCCCTCTGGGTATGGCTGAGGTGTCTATTCTACGTTAAGGAATCTGCGGCTAGTCGACTCTATCAGATGTACAAGTTACTTACCTTCGGTAACGATGTATTTGGTAGAGACGATTCTAGACGCAGATTCCTTCACGACCCGCCCTTCCTCCCCGTTCTGTGAGGATCTTCCAGCTGGTCTTTGGCAGGCTTTCTCTTCTGCGGGTACCCTACTTAACTTCCTCCCTGGCAGGATGCTTAGTTCTGTTTATTGGTTCCACTCCTTCCTTTCTGGTGATTGGATGGTGGGTTCCTGTGTACTTCTGCATCCCTACACCCTGGTTTTCCAGTGTGAGGCCTCCTTATACTCTTCTCCCTTTTTCATTGCTTGGGGTTTCTGATTCCTCTGCAGTCCTCTGGGTTGGGGTTCCTTGGCTGTGCCTCGACTTTTGGTTCTTTACAGGGGATATGACACTCCTTGATGGTGTTGTCTTGGGATAAATTGTCGTTGCTCCTCTGTTCTGGACTTGTTGCCCTTCACTGTTATAGAATGGGGTTGGAGACTTCTGTCGTCTGCCTGCCATTTTACACATGTTTTTATGTCTCCAGGGGGGATATCGCCTTCGCTGTGCAAGGTTGCTCCTCAGAGCAGTGCTCTGTTCTTTCCTTTCCATGCCTTCCATAACACAGTGCTTGGCACTGTCACTAATGGTGCTGTTCCTCACCATTCGCTTCTTCCCTTTCTGTTTCACTAGCTTTTTTGCACACTGTTCCCATACTCACAGTTTTGTTTGTGATGGCTCCGCGATGTGGCGTAGAAAAGATTTCCGAAGAAACCTGACGTCAGCGCGCCGGGGTGGGACTTATGTGACGTCTGCGGACGACGTCAGGGTGAAGTCACGAGGTGACGCTCCCCGGCGCGCAGAGATGCTGTGGCAGAGAAAATTTTCCGGATCTAGTCTCACGCCTGGGGATAATTCTAGGTTAAGGAATCTGCGGCTAGAATCGTCCCTACCAGATACATCGTTACCGAAGGTAAGTAACTTGTACTTTGGTCAGGTGCGGGTGCAGGACCCAGACCCGCTGTTGTGACATAAGTTCCTCCCAATGAGGCAGCTGTATCAAAGAACATCTGCTTATGGGCAGAGGTTGTTGGTACCACACTCTGCTCGCCCAGCCTGGAGCAACTAGGACAAATTGGGCCCAGTACTTCTTGATCTTTTCCAGCACCGTGAACTGGAGAGGTAGGGGTGGAAAATCATACAGGAGTTCAGAGCTCCAGTTCAGTGGAACCAGGTTAAAGGTTAAAACATCGGAATCATAGCCAAAATATCTTGGACTTGTTCAGGTAGAGAAAAGGCTTGGAAGAGCACCATATTCAAGATGGCTTCAAAGAAAGGGAGCAGATGTGAAGAGGTCAGATATGACTTCCGCATGTTGATGGAAACCCCCATGCGTTCTCTCTCTCTCTCTCTCTCTCTCTCTCTCTCTCTCTCTCTCTCTCTCTCTCTCTCTCTCTATCTCTCTCTCTCTATCTCTCTCTATCTCTCTCTATCTCTCTCTATATCTCTCTCTCTCTCTCTCTCTCTCTCTCTCTCTCTCTCTCTATCTCTCTCTCTCTATCTCTCTCTCTCTATCTCTCTCTATCTCTCTCTATCTCTCTCTCTCTCTCTCTCTCTCTCTCTCTCTCTCTCTCTCTCTCTCTCCCTCTCCCTCTCTCTCCCTCCCTCCTAGGTTTAATTGGCTGGTAGAAGTTTGCACCACTAGACTCTTGGGAGAGGATTGTTGCAGGTGAAAGCATGGTCCCCTTGAGCAGGCCTTTGCCACCTTGCATTCTGCCTATAGACTGGCGCGCAAGATCCTGGTTTGTACCTGTCTGTCAATGCCTCTTTGAAAGTTAGTAGAGCCTTTTGTCTGGTTTGTTCTGTGTGTAGTACCTCTGTAAGCACATATGTTTTAACCTCGGCCTAGGTGGGAGTTAAATCTGAATCTTTATCAGCTCTCCTTATCACTGTAGCAAAGGAGGTAGACTCTTCTATGGCCAGAGCAGGTAGCAGTATCAGGCGAGGTGTCAAAATCACTGGTGTACTGAAGATCCATAAATAAGTATTTTTGTCATCATAGATGTCAGTTTCAGTATTGTAGATGTGCAAGAGGTGTGGATGCGATTCAGGGTATGAAAGAGGATATTAATGGATTCGGTGGAAGTCACTGAATTCGCTTCTGATTCCAATAGGATTATTGGCTCCATCATCGATGTCGTCACTTACCACGATTGTTAAACGCTGACCATTACCTGAAAGCCTACTTCGATGGGTATTGTTACACTTGACGTTTAAAAGAGCCTGTATTGTTTATATATTGTTGTCTTTGTTGAGCCCTCCTAATAGTGCTGAGTTAATAGTTTACCACAGAGAACACTTTTGCAAGTTCCAAGGCTCACAAGCTGAGCCCACTGTGATGACCACTGCAGCAGCAGCTCCACCGTCTAGGGAATGAACTATTGTGTGTATATTATAAGAACCATAGCCAGAAGAGATGCAAGCGTGACTGAAAAGACCTAGTATGCACTTCTGTCCTGCGGATAAAACGATCTCTGCAGCGGAGACTTTTGTGCAGTTTCGTATTAATTAATTATTTTTTATGTCTGGCCTAAAGACAGCCTAAACTGTTTCTAGCCTCATTTTTTCTAAACAAATCTTAACAAAATCATATACATACCCTCTGTATCCATTGGGCTGCGCAAACGTCACTCAGATTATGCTCCCTCCCTCCACAGCACACAGCTTAGGACACTGGCTCAAACCATTCGGCCGTTGGATACCATCACTTTGAGTGACTGCATTGTGCTTGTGCGCCTAAAAGGAGAAACAGGCCCCGATGTTAGACATTTGAAGGCACTAGTGTTAACCCATTACTGCTTGTATCTAGAGATAATAGTTGTCATCACTTACTTCAATAAACATCAAGAAATGTATCAAAAGCTACAATATTATCATAAAACACTTTCACATTTATTTATCCTATGACAAAAAAGCACAAATCATTAAAACAGCAAAATTATGTAGGCAAATGTATTTGTTGAAGCCACACCCCTAAGCTTTGAAGGGGTTGTATCTGACTCCAGGGGGACATATAGTAAAGACTTGAGGTACTGTTGTTATGCAAAGGACCAGACGTATTGGCTTTGCCAATGCTTCTTCATGCTTTAATATTCAGAACACAAGTTAGGTAAATCGTGCTGTTATCTAAGGTGTGATTAGTTGAATAAGCAAATGTGCACTTTTTTGCAGATTATTTTCGCCTGTCCATTATTATATTATTGATGAACATTCTAGAAGGTATTAGCATGATTTACTGCCCATTACCTGATATGTGCATCTTAACCCTAGGTTAGAGAAAAGCTGTCAGGTTGGTTACGTACACTTATCTTGGAGATTTGCCCTCTAAAATATGCAGTAACACAAAGCATATATCTTGGAGTTGTGGATAGCAGCCGATTTTAAGTTGGCTTTCCTACATCTGTTGAACTTGTGCCACACACGTAAGTAGTCCTGTAGGCCAGTGGTGTCTCTAAAGGGGGACCAGATGGGGGCCATGCCCATGATCCATTTGTCCTGCATGCCTACCACAGCTGTTAGATTTACTAGAAGGTTACACAGGAAGAACAAGCATTTGCAATGCAATAGGTCTCGCCTTTGCAACCGTGTATGTTTTTAGCTATGAAGCACATTATCCTGGGTAAATCGATTCTGGTATTTTACTGACCTCTGCTGGTCATTTTCTATCAAGACAGATAAATAGAGGAAGTTACTAGGAAAAAAGTAGTCCCTATGCAAAAGCGGAAGCAGACAAGTCCTGGGGCAATGCTCCAAAGTCCGCACAAAGTACATACAACAGATCTTCCAGAGAGCACAAGCGCCATCTAGGATCAACCTAAAAAACACAGGCACTGCATCTTACCACACACTTCCTCCAACTGCCAATCGCTGCAAAACAAAGATTGTTTGAGGCAATACATGAGCACCCACTTTCTTAAATTGTTTTGGTGACCCCCACTTGTTTTATCTGTGGCCCAGTCTGTGTCCGTCCCCATTATAGATCACCTCAAGAGACACCACGTCTGTAGGCTTTGTCTTTCAGTCTCATCTAGGTTTCCAAGCGAAGCCCAAAGAGTGGTGAACATGAAAAAAAAGGGGACAAAATGAACGTTTGTGTGAAATATTTTGTGACATCCTGATTAGAAGCAGACTGATTTAAATATCTGGTTAAGGCAAACGTGATAAACTAATATTAACTACGAGAATTTGTAATAAGCAAAATCAAAACTACAAATAAACAAGGTAATTCATATGCACTCTGTAACACTCAACGGTAAAGCCAAAGTGATCATGGCACAGTAAAGAACAATGTAAAACACTCATGACCCAAACTACTGAAAAGCTGTAGACACGGCACTCCGAATGCAAGATGGGCCGCACGCACCGGTAATCGTCAGATTAGATATAAGTAAAGTTGAATCAAACAAGCAACAATACATGTAATGAAAGTAACTTTAATAATATGCAAATCAAGTACCATGTAGGAAGACAGTGCTCAGTGATGCACGAGGTGGATCCTGAAGCGTTCCCCATACACCTGCTACCAATCGCACAGATAAGTGTATTCCAAAAAACACATTCAATTAGAAAACTCTTGTTGCAAGAGTATACAAAATGTCCATCTGCTTACCCTTTACTAGTGAAAGCCCATCCACTGCCTAAAAACCCAATCTCAGGGTGCTTGCTCACTGAGCCACAACCCCGGGTAGAAGATGCGCTGTGTCTGTACTAACCTGCAGCGGTGGAGTACAGTTTACACCACTGCATTTTACATTCCTCCACTAGGCCACAGGAAGGGTTGAAAATATACTTCAAATTGTTTTATTCCTTTAAGATTTCCACTTTAAACTCTCGGGGTCTAATGTACTAAATGGTTTTGTGGTTGTAGCGATTTGGAAACTCAAAAACTTTGTGACAAGAGTCGCAATATACTAAAAGCATATCGTAAATCAGAAATGTCGTTCCACCTCACAGTGTGCACTTTGTGGTAAATTACAATTTCGTAGGTTGACTGTGAAAGGGGCATTCCTCATCCTTAAGAATGGCAATGACATGCATCAATGATTTACGACTGCAATTGCATTTACAAACCATTGATGCCATACCGCCTCCTCAAAGGAAGTGCAAAAACAACAATTGATGGACAGAATGCAGAACAATGTCGTACATTCACTCCAGTACAGAGATCTGGGCCCAAATCTATTGTTTTTTGCTCACCATGCCATTCCAGTTTGGACCCAGTCATTAGCAAATCAGTCTTGACCCTGTGCCTCATGGGAACAGTCCAGCCCGAACTGCCAGGCCAGGTCCTCCCTGGACTGGAAACAAGCATCCTAGGACCGGTTTCGGGCTTTCAGCCAGAAAAGCTTAACTCCAGTGGCATGGAGAGCACGGGACCCACGTCTAGGCATACCCGTCTCACTCGGGGTGACAAATGCAAAAACAACAATTGATGGACAGAATGCAGAACAATGTCGTACATTTACCCCAGTCAAAGAGTGTGCAGCCTTGACGATTGTTTGACTACAGGCGCCCTCCCCTTCCGTGACAGCTCATGAGGCAAGAACTCTCCTGAATTGTTATTGAAAAATACCAATTAGGTATGTTTTTTGCATGCCCATTATTAGCATGCATTGTGTTTACTACACTTTGTTAGGCACATGAATTACACATTATTTAATGTGAGAGTGGAGTCGGGATCTCGTATGGTCCTGAAGAAGAAAGCCAAGGGGATGGCTTTTGAAACATGTTGACCCAGTTGAAGGCAAACTCATAATATTATACCCTCTACGTCTCCCCATTTTTAATGCTTCCAGCTAGGGAAGGTAATAAATTATATATCTGAAAAAGACACGTTAGTGATGGATTCCTTACCTTAGAATATCCCCAGGCGTCAGACTGGATCCAGAAAGTTTTTGTAGCAGTACCCCTGCGTGTCAGTAGGTGGCGTCGTGTGGCTCGGCGTCCGTCGCTGGCGTCATAAGCGCCGAGATGACATCACGGAGACTACTTAGGCGCCACCCGTGCGCGCTGACGTCCGTTCTTTCTTTTTCCGCGCCAGCAAACGCAGATCCGGATAGAGCATGTACCTTAGTCACTTTTTGACTACTCTTTCGAGACTTTTGTCTCCCCTTTTTAGGTCTCACCTGAGCCAGCGCTTATAGCTGGTCAACCCACTTTATTCACTGGCGGTCCGCACTATCAGTGAGAGCATTTTGTTTGACCACATGTGCACAGTGCATGTGCTGGCATGTTGGAGCTCTGGCCTTCTCCTTTATTTTGTATATTTTCCCACTCGCAATATGTCTGTGGCGGACCCCCACGATGTCTGCCTGGAGACCGACCACAACTCCCGGTCTTGCCAGGACTGTCGGGCCATGGCCCCGAAGGCCTTGAGGGAGCAGCACTGGAAACTACTGGAGGTCCGGCACTCGTCCCAACGCCGCTCCAGGTCCAAGGACCGTTCGCGGGGCCGCAGTCGTCGCTCCTCGGGCTCCAAGTCTTCGCCCTCGGATTCCGGTAAGCGACGACATAAAAAGAAGTTGAAGAAGCGTGTTCGCTCTCCGATGTCCCCCCGTCGGTCCTCGGATGCGGACGAGGGGGGGATAGGGGCTTTGCCCCTGCGGCTCCTTTGGAGCCTGGGAGTCTCGCGGCCTACCTGCCTTACCCGGGTCCGCAGCGACTCCCGAACAAGTGCAAGAATTTCTTGCCACCATGGACTGCCTTTTTAGGCCTTGGGCTCCAGCCGGCGCACCTTCGGGCCCCGTGGTCCCGTGTCCAGATCCTGTTGGGCCGTCGGCGGATCCAGCTTCGGCGCCACAGGATCCTACGCCGTTGGCTCGGGCCCCGGCACCACGAGGTCCGGCGTTGCTGGCTCCGGCCCCAGTGTTGTCCTCGCCTGCGCCTCCGGCACCGCAGTGGGTGCCGTTCGTTCCGCCCTTGCCCCGGTTCCGGGACCATTTCGTTCCTGGCTGGGATCCGCATTGGGAGACGGTGCCGGCCCGACCTCGATGACTGGGAGGGGTCTGAGCTCCCTCTTGCCCGTCAGTGTGACTCCGAGCAGGACTGGGTGGACGATCTGGAGGGTGTCTGGGACCTCGATGTCTCTTCTGACCCGGGGTTTGCCTCTCCCCCGCCTACAATGGAGGAGGGCGCTTCCTACACGATGGTGCTCCGTCGGGCTTCTGAGGTCCTCAACTTCGATCTTCCTACGGTGGCCCTCAAAACTAACCTCCTCACTGAGGTGCTCCAGACGGTGTCTACTTAGTCAGAGCCACTGCTTCCCTTCCACGACACCCTCACCGACGTCCTGTTGGGCACTTGGTCGTGGCCGGCCATGGGCGCCCCTGGGGATAAGAATGTCGCTAGGCGTCACCGCCCAGCACTTGGTGACCACGCGTTTCTGACCACTCATCCCACGCCTGAGAATCTGGTCATCCAAGCCTCGACGTCGCAGAGTGCCTTTTCCACGACTCCGCTGGAAAAGGACGCTAAGAAGCTGGAACAGTTCGGTAAGCAGTTGTTCTCTTCGGCCAGCTTGGGGCTGCGGTCGGTGAACACCGCCTGTGTCAGGCGCTGATCAAGAGCGCCTACCGAATGTACAGCCGGTTGAGGACTACGACACCCAGAATCCTCGGCTGTACGGAGGAGGGGCCAAACACCGAGTAAATACGCGGCTCGAGAGCCAATCGAGGCGCGTAATACTGGATAGTGATTCAAGCTGGTGCCGACGCCCAGCGCACAGCACGGAAGACGCGTGCAATAGCGTCTACGACTTACGGAGCATTGGGAGCTCGATTGCCAGGAGGATTGGGATCTTCGTAGGAAGAAGAAGACGCCGAAAACTATACAGCGGATGCTGTGGTTCCCTCATACAGGAACTTTAACGTGGGACGCTGACGTAAGCGTCGCCACGTCTTTCAGGATCTAAGGATTACCAGGGGGTGCCGTGAGAGACCGGAATGAAGCAGAGGATTTCGCGACTGGTTCCGTGAGAACTCACCAAGACCTCCGATTAGAGCAGAGAGATAGTTCAGCAGCCCGTGAGTAAGAGCGTGCGCTCAAAAGCTTGCAAGACTTTGTTGTGAGTACCCGTTAAGGCAGCGCTCAGGACGAGCGTGGTGCTTCTTTTAGGATGTACGAGACATTTTGTTACTAACGCTCTCGTTGTATTCAGGGGAAAGAGCGTGGGGGCTTCATTTGGAATTACGAGACAATTGGATGCCAGCGCTCTCGTTGTACTCACGAGAAAGAGCGTTGTGCGTTATATTGATTTACAAGACATTTGGTTACCAGCGCTCGTTAGACTCAAGGGAGGTGGAGTTCACTTCAAACAGCGCTTAGTGATATAATTTGCAAAGAAGGGGCAAGGTGAACCGGGGGAGTGTTAGCTCATGTTGTGCTTAAATGCTGATGGTGCAGCGGTATGCCTGAATGGACACATTTAGTGAGACCTAAATGAGAGTAGCTTGGTTAACTACCTTTTGTCATTCCTGATATACCTGTCCCTGCTTTCCCTTCCCTGTCCCTAGTCCCTCGCCTGATTACTCTGGTACTCTGTGTTTCTATAACCAGAGCCGGGGGCATCGGGAGGTGGACCCCTTGTGCTTCACTCGAATCTACAGGAACGACGGCGGACGTGACAGAATTACGCGCCCACGAAATATTCCCTGGGGATTCGAGTGACACACAGAAATGGCCTCATTAGACGAGGTGTTGCAGGCTCTCCTGGTGGTGCAACGGGAATTGGAGGCCTCAAAGGCAGAAACAGCCGCCCTGAAAGAAAGGTTTGACCGACAGAATAGGAATCCGTTTGACGCCACCTTATCTTCGTCACCCATACAGGTGAATGTGTCTCCACCCATTCCCCTGGCTAGCCCGGAGAGATTCTCAGGGGATCCTCTAAAAATCCAAAACTTTTTAACGCAAATTGCCTTGCACTTTTCATGTAAACCCGCTTCCTTTCCGTCCAACCATTCACGAGTGGCTTTTACAATTTCGTATATGACGGGAGACGCTGCCAATTGGGCGGTGCCCTTGGTCAAATACGACGATCCCCTGCTGTCAGATTGGAATGCCTTTCGGACAGAGTTCGAGAGAGTGTTCGATAGAAGGGCTACCACCTTCTCGGCAGATAGAGAATTATTGAAGCTTCGACAGGGGAAGCAGGACCTCGTGACGTATCTGAACCAATTTAATCGGCTCGTTGGGGAAACCGCCTGGCCAGAGGAAAAAAGAATGTCCCTTTATTACCAGGGTTTAAGTGACGACATGAAGGACGTGCTGGCCCAAATTGACCCACAGCCCACCACCTACACGGATCTAATGAACCTCACATTAAGGCTAGATCATAGATTAGCGGAACGCAAGGGCGAAAGGGTGTATTCTCCTGTCGAGAAAACGGAGAGAGAATCCCGACGGGTCGGGGCCTCTTCAGATGGCCAAGCCGAACCCATGGAGGTGGGTGCAATCCGAGCCCCGTTGTCTAGGGCCGAAAGGGAAAGCCGTAGGATAGCAGGCTTATGCATGTACTGCGGAAAAAAGGGGCACTACGTGAGGGAGTGTCCCGTAAAGCCAAAAAAGAGTGGGTATGCCGGAATGAAGAGGGTGGCGGTAGCCGCGTTGCAGGAGTCTCCCCCAGAGGCTCCGATCCGAAGAGAGGGAAGCCAGAGGCCCGCTGATCATACGTTACAGCTGCCATCTTTGGCGATTATAGATTCAATAGCTTCGGAGTCACACGTTGTGATAAATATGCTCTTAAAGGTGGGTTCCTCGGAACACATGGTCAGGGTGATGATCGATTCCGGAGCCACCGGGAATTTCGTGGATAGTGGGTTAGTGCGGATGCTGGGGTTAAGGCGCTGCCCGAGACAGAGTCCGGAAAAGGTATGGGCGGTAGATGGGAAGCCTCTTAAATCAGGACCCATTACAGAAGTCACGGAATCTTTGACCCTAACGAAAACAGGGTGTCTTTGGGATCACGTGGAGGAGGTCGCATTCAACATCATAGAAGCTCCTCAGTATGAGGTAATACTGGGAATGCCTTGGTTAACCACACATAATCCCACGATAGATTGGAAGAGTAAAACAGTGGAATTCGAAACCACCTTCTGTAAAGAGGAGTGCGCGAACGCCCACCGAGCACACCTTCTGGCGCTTTCCCAGGGGTATCATGTTCTCACGGCAGCCGAGAAAGAAACTGTCCTCCCCGCAGCGTATGAAGAATATAGGGACGTGTTTAGCGAAAGCGAAGCGGAAGTCCTACCACCCCATCGCGTATATGACTGCCAAATAGACTTGATCCCAGGGGCACAAATGCCGGCGTGTCGAGTGTACGCACTCTCGGATCTGGAGACGGAACATCTGCGACACTATTTGGAGCACTATGTGGACATAGGGTTCATCAGGCCTTCTCGTTCTCCGGCCGCTTCTCCCCTGTTCTTCATCAAGAAGGCTAATGGCGATTTAAGAACATGCATCGATTATCGCGTTCTGAATAAAAACACCGTGAGGAACAGGTACCCTCTTCCACTCATCCCGGTCTTGCTGGACCAGGTGAAGGAGGCAGCCATCTACACTAGACTAGATTTGAGGGGGGCCTATCACCTGGTTCGGATAAGAGAGGGAGATGAGTGGAAGACGGCGTTCAAAACGCGATATGGTCTTTTTGAGTATAGGGTGATGCCGTTTGGGCTGTGTAACGCCCCGGCAGCGTTCCAATACTTCCTAGATGACGTGCTCAAGGAGTATATCGATAAAACAGCGGTGGTATACATAGATGATATCCTAATTTACTCCACGAACCCTAGCGCACACCACACTCATGTGGCCCAAATCCTGCAGAAATTAAGAGAGCACAAACTGTTTTGTAAGTTGAGCAAATGCGAGTTTGATGTGGAGAGGGTGGAATTCCTGGGGGTGGTACTGAGTCCAGCAGGGTTGAGTATGGCGGAGAGGAAAGTGACAGCCGTACAGGAGTGGCCAATCCCAAAGACAGTAAGAGACGTTCAGTGTTTTTTGGGTTTCTCAAATTATTACCGGAGATTCATTTCTCACTTCTCGCAGTTGGTCTCTCCTCTCACTCGGTTGCTGAGAAAAGGACACCCGTTTTCTTGGACTCCAGAAGCGATGCAGGCCTTCAACGAGTTAAAACAGGCGTTCACTACAGCCCCGATCTTGCAACATCCACGCTCCGAAGCGCCTTTCATCGTGGAAGCCGATGCTTCCGACATAGCAGTGGGGGCGGTACTCTCGCAGAGAGAGGCGCAATCAGGACAACTGCATCCCATCGCCTTTCTCTCTAGGAAACTGACACCCGCGGAAGCAAACTACACCATCGCGGAGAAAGAGTTGCTCGCCGTCCGAAAAGCATTTCAGGAATGGAGGCATTACCTGTGGGGAGCCAGACATCCGGTAACTGTGTATACGGATCACCGGAATCTGCAATTCCTAAAGACTGCCCGACACCTTACGCAACGACAGATGCGCTGGATGCTGTTTTTTGCAGGATACGACTTCGTCATTACCTTTCGACCAGGGTCGGAAAACAAGAAAGCTGATTCGCTATCTCGACAAGGCGGAGAACGCCTGTCTCCCAGGGAAGTCCCCGAGGCAATCATATCCCCGGCCAAAGTAATATGTGTCATCAGGGCGGATACGTATTTACAGGCAATCAGGACACATTACACCATTGAGCAGTGGCTTCAATGGGAAGACCAGGGGGTAGATCGGCGGATTGAGGGAGGTTTGCCGTTTTTCCGCAACCGATTGTTTGTGCCGTCAGGAGCGCTCCAGCGGCAAGCCTTCAAGTGGTGTCATGAATCTCTGATGGTAGGTCATCCGGGGTGCGCAAAAACCCTTCAGCTTCTGCAACGACACTTCTGGTGGGATCACATGAAGGAGGATGTCAGAAAATGGATAAAACAGTGCGACGTGTGCGCCCGAGCCAAGGGAGACCGCTCGAAAACGAAGGGCAAGTTGGTACCGCTACCTACTCCCGCTGGGCCCTGGCAAAACATCAGTGTCGACTTCGTGGTGGGCCTGCCAATGGACCAAGGATACGACGCGATCATGGTCGTAGTGGACAGCCTCACGAAGATGGGCCATTTTATACCATGCAAGAATCTTCCCTCAGCCAGCCAGACCGCTCAGCTGTTGTTATCTCACGTGGTACGACTGCATGGTTTTCCGAGAGTAATCGTGTCGGACAGAGGCCCGCAGTTTATTGCTCGATTCTGGAAATCCTGGTGTTCGGCTCTGCAAGTGGAGGTGGCCACGTCCACCAGTTTCCACCCTCAGACGGATGGGCAGACGGAGCGTCTTAATCAGACACTGAAGACGTATCTACGCTGTTACTCCAAGGAAGCAAGCGCCTCGTGGGTGTCGCTGCTTTGGTTGGCGGAGATCTCCTACAACAACGCGTGGCATTGTTCCATCAAGGAGGCGCCCTTTCGGGCTAACTACGGCTATCATGCCAAGGTTCTTCCTTTGTCCTTCTCGGCGGAGGTCCAGAATCAGCCGGCGTTGGCAGCCCAGTTGCAGATACTGGGGAGATTACATAAACGCCTACGGATGAATCTGGAGCATGCAAAAGCCGTATACAAATCCTGGGCAGACCGCCACCGGCAGGACGGCCCTTCCTACCAACCGGGCGATCGTGTATGGTTGTCTACGAGATATCTCCGTTTCAAGTTACGCAGTATTTTCCATCCTCGATTCATTGGTCCATTCCTCGTGGTTCGCCGAGTGGGCGCGGTAGCGTATCGATTGGCGTTACCCGCCTCACTACGTATCCATCCGGTGTTCCATTGCAGTTTGTTGAAACCGGCGGCCGGGGCCCGGAGGATGGCGGCTCCGCCGATATTCCGCGACGGCCATCTGGAGTACGAGGTGGGGAAGATATTGGATTCCCGGTTTCGGAGGGGGCGACTGTGGTACCTGCTGGCCTGGAAGGGCTCTTCGGCGGAGGAGGATTCCTGGGTGCCTGCCGCGGATGTCCACGCACCGGAGGCTGTGCGTACCTTTCACGCCCGCTTCCCGGCCAAGCCTGGTCCTAGGAGGCGCTCGGACGGGGGGCATACTGTCAGGCGCTGATCAAGAGCGCCTACCGAATGTACAGCCGGTTGAGGACTACGACACCCAGAATCCTCGGCTGTACGGAGGAGGGGCCAAACACCGAGTAAATACGCGGCTCGAGAGCCAATCGAGGCGCGTAATACTGGATAGTGATTCAAGCTGGTGCCGACGCCCAGCGCACAGCACGGAAGACGCGTGCAATAGCGTCTACGACTTACGGAGCATTGGGAGCTCGATTGCCAGGAGGATTGGGATCTTCGTAAGAAGAAGAAGACGCCGAAAACTATACAGCGGATGCTGTGGTTCCCTCATACAGGAACTTTAACGTGGGACGCTGACGTAAGCGTCGCCACGTCTTTCAGGATCTAAGGATTACCAGGGGGTGCCGTGAGAGACCGGAATGAAGCAGAGGATTTCGCGACTGGTTCCGTGAGAACTCACCAAGACCTCCGATTAGAGCAGAGAGATAGTTCAGCAGCCCGTGAGTAAGAGCGTGCGCTCAAAAGCTTGCAAGACTTTGTTGTGAGTACCCGTTAAGGCAGCGCTCAGGACGAGCGTGGTGCTTCTTTTAGGATGTACGAGACATTTTGTTACTAACGCTCTCGTTGTATTCAGGGGAAAGAGCGTGGGGGCTTCATTTGGAATTACGAGACAATTGGATGCCAGCGCTCTCGTTGTACTCAGGAGAAAGAGCGTTGTGCGTTATATTGATTTACAAGACATTTGGTTACCAGCGCTCGTTAGACTCAAGGGAGGTGGAGTTCACTTCAAACAGCGCTTAGTGATATAATTTGCAAAGAAGGGGCAAGGTGAACCGGGGGAGTGTTAGCTCATGTTGTGCTTAAATGCTGATGGTGCAGCGGTATGCCTGAATGGACACATTTAGTGAGACCTAAATGAGAGTAGCTTGGTTAACTACCTTTTGTCATTCCTGATATACCTGTCCCTGCTTTCCCTTCCCTGTCCCTAGTCCCTCGCCTGATTACTCTGGTACTCTGTGTTTCTATAACCAGAGCCGGGGGCATCGGGAGGTGGACCCCTTGTGCTTCACTCGAATCTACAGGAACGACGGCGGACGTGACAGCCTGCTTATTGGGCTGCTATTCCCACGCGATGTGGGATACGGCTGCTCAGGTGTTACCTCAGTGTCCTGAGGAGGTCCATGCTGTGCTTTCCCAGGCGGTTGCTGAGGGTAAGGATGCGGCTAAGTTCGCCATTCAGTGTGGTTTGGACACCCCTGACTCGTTGGGCAGGGCGATTTCTACGATTGTGGCGCTGCATCGCAGCAATCTACTGGGTTCTCGCCCGACGCCCAGAGCTCGCTCATGGACATGCCCTTTGATGGCACTCGCTTGTTTGGTGATAAGGCCGACAGTGCACTGGAGCGTTTTAAGGACTCGCGGGCCACGGCCAAGTCCTTGGGCCTTTCCACGAAGAGCCCAGCCACTCCTGGTTTTCGTTCCTTTCATGGCCAAGGCAGGGGCGCCCAGAGACGTTCCTTCAGCAAGCCTGTGCAGAACCAGCCTGAGCGCGGACGCGGCTTCCTCAGGGGCGGCTCTGGGAATCAGCATGGGGGCAGTCCACCTCCGCCCCCGCTGCTTCTACCTCCAAACCTTCCTAATCCGAGCTTTGTGGTGCACCCCATGCCAGTGGGTGGCAGGATTCGCCATCACCTTCCCCACTGACATGCTGTCACATCGGACAAGTGGGTGTTGCAGATCATCCGGAAGGGTTACTCCCTTCCCTTTCAGTCCACCCCTCCAGCCATACCACCTCGGGACCACCGCATGTCGGGGGAGCACTTGGCGACTCTCCAGCAGGACCTCTTGGCCAAGGGGGCCATTGAGTGCGTTCCTGGGCCAGCAGTAGGGAGTGGTTGTTATTCCCACTACTTTCTGGTCCCCAAGAAGGACAAAGGGGGTATGCGTCCCATCTTGGACCTCAGGAACGTCAACCGCTTCCTCCGGAAGGAGAAGTTCAAAATGCTGACTCTGGCTCAGGTCTTGGCTGCCCTCGACCCTGAAGACTGGATGGTAGTGTTGGACTTGCAGGACACATATTTTCACATACCCGTCCTGCCGGCCCACCGGCGTTACCTGCGGTTCATGGTAGGCCAGGAGCATTTTCAGTTTGCCGTACTCCCCTTCGGCCTTACCAGCGCCCCTTGGGTGTTCACGAAAGTGATGGCGGTGCTCGCAGCTCATCTGCGCAGGTCAGGGGTGTCAGTCTTCCCTTACCTCGAAGACTGGTTGTTGAACACGGGCTCGCCCCAGGCAGTCGTCAACCACCTTTAGACTACGGCCGACCTCCTGCATTTGCTGGGGTTCTCCATCAACGTGCCGTAGTCGCACCTGAGTCCCTCTCAGAAGCTCCCCTTCATCGGAGCGGTTCTGGATTCGACGCTGTTTCGGGTTTATCCTCCCGTGCAGCGAGTCTGGGATATTCTGGCTATGATTCTGATCTTTCAGCCTCTGTCCCGGGTTTCAGTCAGGCTGACCCTCCGGCTTCTGGGCCTGATGGCCTCCTGCATCCTGCTGGTGACGCATGCCAGATGGCATATGCTGGCTCTGCAGTGGGACCTGAAGTTCCAGTGGGCGCAACATCAGGGCAACCTGTCCGATCATGTCCAGATCTCGGAGGGCACTGCACGACAATTGCACAATTGCAGTGGTGGCTTACGAATCGCGATTGGGTCCATGGCAGATCCCTTTCCCTTCCCCAACCAGAGCACACCGTGGTGACAGATGCGTCCCTCCTGGGATGGGGTGGCCACTTGGGAGATCAGAGGCCTCTGGTCTCCGGAGGAGTCCCGGCTCCATATCAACCTTTTGGAGCTGCGGGCGATCCGGCTTGCACTGAAGGCATTCCTTCCCTCTATACGGGGAAGTGTGGTGCAGGTGTTCACAGATAACACCACCACCATGTGGTATTGCAACAAATAGGGCGGGGTGGGGTCCTGGACCCTAAGTCAGGAGGCTCTGTGCCTCTGGACGTGGCTGGACCATCAAGGCGTTACCTTGGTGGTTCAACACCTGGCAGGTTCTCTGAACGCCAGGGCGGATGAACTCAGCAGCCGGTGCTTGATTGATCACGAATGGCATGGTGCACAGCGAAGGCTGTGGATCCCCTTTCTGCCCCTCTTTCTGAAGTTCTTCTGTTCTTTCTTTCCTTGGCCCAGCAGGGCTCTGTTCTGGGCAGTATCAAAGGTTATCTTTCGGCCATCTCCGCCTTTTTGAGGCTTCCAGATCGGCCTTCTCTCTTTAAGTCCCCGGTTGTTAACTGTTTCCTGAAAGGCATTACGCACACGTTTCCTCCCGTGCCGTTCATCCTGCCTCATTGGGACTTGAATCTCGTTTTGACCTATCTGATGTGCGCGCCTTTTGAGCCCCTTCATACCTGTCCTCTGCATCTTCTTACCCTTAAGACGGCTTTCCTGGTCGCTATCACCTCTGACAGAAGAGTGAGTGAGCTCCAGGCTCTTTCTTCCAAACCTCCTTTCCTTTCTGTTCATCCGGACAAGGTGGTGTTAAGGACCTGTCCTTCTTTTTTGCCAAAGGTGGTCACGCCCTTCCACATCGGGCAGACCATGACTTTGCCTACTTTCTTTCCGTCTCCGCATCCTTCGAGGGAGGAAGAGAGGCTCCACCGTCTGGACCCAAAATGTGCGCTCTCATTCTATCTGATATATTTAGTAACAACAAGAGCACCCAAAAAGGTCAGCTAGGGACCTTGGGAATTAATTAATTCTAAGCAACAAATGTCCCTAGACATAGGAAGAATAAAGTTAGTGATAAATAAGGACCCAATCAGTACTTATAATTTGGAAGACTTGTCCAGCCGGACAGAGGTCATGAATTTTACTGATATAGAAAAATGACCAAACAATTAGAAGATTCATAAAGTGGGACACAAGCCTGCGTCCCGTACATACATTAGGTCAAAGAGACAAGAAGGTTCAGGCATAAAAACATAGTTTGCTTATAGATATCATAGATAATTGAGAAACAAACATTTTAAACAACACCCTTATGTGTCAAAATCACGGTTTTTAAACATATCTAGCAGCTGTATTGTCGGAATCCTGCTCCCGCATCGTTGGTGTGGTTCACTATCGTATTAACTCCGTAACCTCTTCCAAGGTCCGCTGACCCTTGACCCTCGAGCCAAGACGAAGAACATATTACATTATCCTAGCCCATCGGCCACGACTTTCCTTTTAATATAAAAACTCGTCTCTGATATAACCGCGGCCGCGGTTATTCAGGTTGTATCTTACAGGCATTATTGTCCGTTGTCCTGATGATGATCCGTGCATTTATTCAGTAGGATCGAAACGCCGTCGACACTCACAAATACCCGATATGTTTAAAAAACGTGATTTTGACACATAAGGGTGTTGTTTAATATGTTTGTTTCTCAATACACTACACATAGCTTTTCTCACTTAATTAAGTGCTCCCATGTCTATGTAGGTTGTAGCATGCCCCGCCCCGTAGAGGGACGGGAAGACCCCCTATGATGAAGCATGACACGGAATTAATTTTCAGTGTGTGAGGGGTATTTTAGAAAACACAGAGTGTTCCCCTTTTTAAATAACTGTAGGGGGTCTAACACTTTTTTCTACACCATCATTATAATTATGGTCTTTCAAACAAGGAAGGACATAATATATTGTAGTGGTAGGATCTTTTTGTTGAATAATAGTTATATCTATGTAATCAGTCAAACATCTTGACACTTCCATAGTTCTAAGAAAGATAAGGTCAGACGACATCTGCGTCAAATGGCAGACATGGCAACAATTCTGCTTAAAGGGAGAAAGATGCTGATCTCCATGATCTAAGATGGCGATGTCCATGATCTAAAATGGCAATGGAGCTTACCTGAAATAAAGTTAAATGAGTCATAAAGTTAAATGAGTCAGGCCTTAGAGGCTTTACATCAATGAGAATTTTGCCAATTTTTGCAACATATTTCTTTGCAGTACAAGGGCTTTGACCTACCTTCTCACTGCCAAAGGAGAGGCTGGTCGCCCTGCACCCACAAATTGCACTGCAAGCAGCCTCTTTTGTTCATCAAACTCTACAGTTTACTTTTCTGTTAGGATGCTAAAATGTAACACCGCTTTTCAAACAGAAATGTAACATGAAATGTAACTTGAATCAGAGGAAGGACCGAACTGATCCAGAGTAGCAGTTGCATGTGGCGCAATAAGATTTCAGTCTGGCTGTCCCATAAGTAGATAGCCAGTTTCAAGTCTATCAAAGGGATAGACAGATAGGTTGAGTCACTGGTTTCCAAGAGGTGTTTAAGTTTGGGCAACCCCTTCAAGATACCACTCGATCTGCCCTTTGTGAAGCATGGGTTGAAGAACGATGACTGATTAACAGTAAAAGCCAAAGGAATGAAAAACTATAGGCTTCTACACTTAAACTCTAGAACCAGTACATGTAACATGCCGTTCATTACTGGGGGGTGCCTAACTAGAGTTAATGCACCAATTATTGTAAGGCTTGAGCTTGCATGACTGAAACTTGCAGGACTGGACCCAGCAGATCAAATTTGGATTCAACACTGGATCTTGTGAGACTGGAGCAAACAGATTAGGAGCTTGTAGGAAGTCTCCGATGTGAAGAAGAGAGTGGCTGAAAGGAGCCGAACATGGCAAAGCACTAATAGAAAAGGAAGCCTGTGATCTAGAGTGGCATGGTTTTATTACAGACTTGATGGGTTTTTCAAAGTCGAAGACAGCTGAGGGCCAGTAGCCCAGTTAAGACAGCCTTCTAGATTGGTATGCTGGGAGGAAGAATGACAAGGAAGAGCGGGCATCTGAACCACCATAGAGAGCACAAGTATTTTGAGGGTGTGTAGAGATAGGAGAGCAAGCAAACTGTGCAGCCGCAGGACAAAAAGAAGTAGCCACATAAGTGATGACATTGCTAGTCTAAATGCAAGTAATTGATCCATTCGGCGAAGAAACATGACTGAGTGTGGCAGGTCCTCTCTTGTCCAGACGTGCATGTGAGTACAGAATGAAACATATTCCACCCGAACCATCAGCGCATCTGAACCTGGAGGTGGCCTATGTAAACATCAACAGTATAAATCCACCAACTACGCTCCTTCTTCCCCTTTACGCTTGTCCCCTTGGACGGATATAACAAAACAGTGAATTATATGGGTGGATAAAATAAATAAGCTTTTTCCAAAGATTGTTCTCCAAGAAACTTTCCATTCCAATACACAGAAAATATAGACAACCTTGTTAAAAGTGACAATCCCTGATTTTTTTCATTTCAGATTCACATTTCCATTGACTGCTATTGGAGGATATGGTTCAAATGTTTCATGAAGTTAGAGCCATAAAGTGACAACATTTCAATAGTAATGATTAGCAAAGTTAATAAGTATGGCATGTTAGGGAAGAAAATGGGGATGAAAGCCAGGCTCAGTATCCAACACCATAAGCTAGACCAGCACTACAATGGCTTCAGTAGGTTTGGAGGCTGGTAAATTATGGCTTCCCATGATAAGAAGATCATGTATTTAATGCAACAACAAAAATACAGTAGCATAAGAACTGTTTTCAGGGGGGGCGGAGCTCCAGCGGTGGCACAATATGCCAAAAAATAAAAAGATGGACTGGAATGCGGCCCTAGTAATGACCAGAGACTTGGATTAACTCAAGCATTCCACCGGTCCCTTTTTTGTTTTCCTCAACGAGACCTCTTGAGTGCGATAGGAATGCCTGGACGTGGGTCCCATGCTCACTGCTTGATAGCTCTCAAGCTGCACCTCTCTTAGGAGGCCCAAATAAGCTGAAACGGGTCTGGGTTGCTTGAGTTCCTGTCTAACATACCATAGCATGTATTTGTAAAATGCAGGTGACCCGGAAGGGAACCTTGGCGCTGGAATATCAGATGTCTAGGGCAGATCTGACCTGGAGGTTCGGCCGGATTGTTTCTAGAGGACCAGGACCACGCCTGATTTGCATACGGATGGCGTATGTCCAGAGTGGGTGAAAAACGATTCACTGTAATGCGACCCGGTCAGTCAGTAGTGGTTGAGTTTCAGTCAAGCATTCTTTCCATCACTCACAGGATTTCCAGTACAGTGTAAACATTTCATTTATTCATTAGACTGAGCATGGAAGTTAAATCACTCAATACTAAAAACTCAAAAGATATAGCTTTCTAAAAATGACTATGTAATGAGAGCCCTCAGAAATGTATGTGGTAAACCAGGAAGAGAGAAAGCATAAATACTCCTGGGCGCCCTGTCACGTGCTAAAGGATTCTTCTCCATAGGTTAAAAATCAGCTCTTTTAGAAAATGTTGCCATAAATGCTACATTAACTTATCATCGTTTGCAAAATGGAAGCTCCACAATAAGGGCAGCAACTGTTGCTTTCCATATTTCAGGAGCGTAAGTGTAGGAAAAGGCTGAAGAAGACCTACCTGGCCCCTCGCAGGAAACCTGCTGTAATGTGTCGACATAAAACCTAAAGTCAGTGTGTTAAGATAGAAAAAAAGTCCTTGATAAAACGAGTTTCCTTATTGGTGGTTAGCGAAGCCCAGAGCATCACTGCAGCTACCCCGCAAGGAACTAAAGGTAGAACACTAGATGTTAACCAAAAACATAGATATGTCATGTCTTCCACGTTATATTCACTCTTTTCTGGTTTTAATGCGAAATGGTTTAAATGTAAGCACGGATATACTACTCCAGTAGATCTTTCATGTCCCACAAAGAAACAAATCCAGTGTATCATCCAGATAAACGGTGACGTATTCATTCACAGCGATGCGGATTTAATGCCCAACGTACAAACAGTATGAAGTGATTCCCTTTTCTCCCAGTATAGCAACCTCCCATTCAAGAACCACACTGCTGAGTCCACAGGTAGCCTGACACCAGCTCTCACTCTTAAAGGAATTCAAAACATACCTTCCTGATCCCGATCTCAAAAGGCCAGTTTAGCTGTGGGCTGTGCCCTGCTCACTGGCATCCCAGGTACCCACCTGGCACTACCAAAAGCTTCCTCCGCAAAGAGTCCCCGAAAGACCTGAGATGTCAAGACCTCACACAGCAAACTAAGCGCTAGCGGCTTCGTCTTTGCCATGGCATGAGCAGACATGCAAGGAGGAAAAGGCCTCAAGACAAGGCACCTCATTCTAAACATCCTTAGGTGCACCCGACTAAACACCATCACTCCTCCACTTCCGGAAGGAACTAAAGAGTCACCACTTGAAGCAACATCTTTTTGGCAAGACCTGCCATCTTCAACCCAAGCATGTGCCACCTTCCAAAGAGCATGCTGTCTCCCCTGTCTCTCTACGACTACTACTGCCCCCTCTCCAGCCCCTCCACCAACGTGATGGTTAGTGCTCTGATTCTTCTAATCCAGTCTCCGCTCCATACCGCACACGATACTGTTTTATGAATTCCACCTTGTGTTCATTTTGCTTCTGCTACGATTTTAACAAGCATTTTCAATGCAATATGTCTTGCATTTGCGAGAGTTTAAGCTATTGTAAATGACAATGCCTTTTATTTGTGTTTTCAAAAGCAACACATATATAAAAGGCATTGTCATTTCTAATGATGATAGTTTATACTCTCGCAAATGCGAGACCACTTTAATGATGGCCACAGTATTAAGGTTACAGTGAACAGCTTCTAAAGAAAGGTGCGAGGCCAACATTACAGAAACTTGCTTTCTTTCTTCCTTTATTTTAAGTGAAAGCGGCCCATTCACTTAAAAAAAGAAAGAAAGAAAGCTTTTTGCTGCCGCTAAAGTAAAAGCGGACCACACTGCAAATTGAAAAAAAAAACAAATACATTAATAATAACAATGTAAAAGCAGGTGGCGCGGTCATGGGTGGAATAGGGGAAGACCATTAAAGAAAATAGTGCTCACCGACTAGATAAATCAGGCCGTGTAAGACCACATGTAAAAAGTCCAGTCGTTATGGGAGGTTACAAATGCAGACAAGGCGGTGCCAAGGAGGGACTAGTAAGCCTATGCACAAATATAAAGCAACGGGAGCCAATTGAAAAGATGGGCGGAGCTTTTATTCCATTACTCGATACAGCATGCCTCTCAGAGCAGTGCATGCGCTGCCCAGGGTCGACCTAAAAAGTGAGTAAAAGCCCGCGGACCCTGCTTTCAATACATTGCATACCTTTGACTCTCTCCACTGAAAGAGAAGGGAAAGCTTTTATTGTATTCAAATATTCCTCACTGTTGTGTGTGCACTTTTCTGCACATGTGTCTCACATCGTGAAAACGATTTAGATTTTCTGTAGGTGGACTCTGAACCTGTGGCCTTTTCTTAAGGGCAACGTGGTGCCTAATAGCCTGCAAAAATCAATAGCTGTAAGTATGGCTGCCATCACTGCAAATCTGGAGAGGCCTGTTAGGTGATTGTTTATGTCAACTAGCTCCCAAATATCTGTGGTTATTTACCTTCAGTGTCTTGGCCGGTTTGCTACAGTATAATCACAAACCCTGCAACCCCACAGCTTGTTGGAACATGTGAGGGCTAAACCTACAGACGCGCTCTTGTAAGCTCGTACCTCCTAGATCTCAGTTGTGTAAATCAGCAAGGGACAAGCTATTTTCCATCTCTTGGCCCGGGTGACAAATTTCTTTAGAGCCGTTAAATAGGGTAATGTGGGACCCTTGTTGCAAGGGAATTAAATAGATACTTTCGAGTTCTCTATCGATTTTTCTCAACTTTAAACAAAAAATCTATATATTTCAAGAAACTCAAATTAGCTAAAGATCCATAGTGGACTGACTCATAAAATTAGATTACGTTTGCTGTCTAGAAGAAGTCAATAGCCATTGCAGCCATGATTCTCCTTTTATACAAAGCTGCGGTCATGAATGTACAGTGTTCTCTCTTAGCTCTGTTTGGTACATGACAACGGAACAATTGTGATGCTTAGAGTAATCCTTTTAACTAACGCCAGGGTGTTGTAAAAATCTGGCCTATGAGAAAAATGGAAAATTAGACATGTTAGTCTGGGCGTCAAATGCATTTAAATGAGTTTACGGTAGCAAGTCCTGCGATTTGCAAAATCACTGAGTTTGCACCAGCAAAATGGCATTACTTAAAGAACCAAACCGTTTTTGCAATTCGGAAAGGCCTTTCCAAATCGCAAAAGGGATTTTGAAGCTCATTACAAATTGCAAATAGATGGAGGCGTGGAAATGGTGTCTCCTCCTAATTGTTTTTCACAACAAGATGTTTGTGGTCGCACTTGTGGTTGGAAACCATTTAAAAGTTACCGGCACCTCAAACAAGGTGGTGATCCATTTGCGAAGGGCTAGCTGTCCCTGTTGGACAGCTTCCCCTTTAGGAATTTGTGTGTCAGACAACCTTCCCCTGATGTCTTCTCAAACGGGAAACTTTTTTGAGCAGCACTGGTTCTCTTGCAGACCACCTTCCTGTGTTCACAATTTCCATAGACTGTCGTAATAAGCAACCTGCCTAATTAACCCTTTCGGTGCTCATGACGAAATGGTTCAGTCATGAGCTCCAGTGCTCATGACGGAACCATTCTGTCATGAGGACAGGGGCACGAAATCCACGGGATCCACCCACTAGCACCAGGGAAGGGGGAGTGGCCCCTTGGGCAAGGGCCTGTGCTCCCTCCATATGAGTTTGGGCACAACAAATGAGGGATTTATTTTTTATATTGACGTTGGGGTGGGGGCTGCCCAAAAAGGGCATGTTTGCCCCCCACCCACCCCAAAAATGCAACAGTCTTTCTGTTCCCTCTCAGGGGCAGATGGGGGCAATAGCCCCTGATCTGCCCGGAGGGGGGGGGGGCAGAAAGCCCACATAGGCACCAGGGATTTTGTTTTTAATAATGTAGGGGTGGGGGAAGCCCAGAATGGGCATAATAATGCCCCTGCCCAAAAAACCATTACCACAGTCTTTCTGCCCCTCCCCAGAGGCATATTGCGGCAATAGCCCCTTATCAGCCCCCCGGTGGGACAGAAAGCCCACTAGGCCTCAGGAAATATATATTTTTTAAGTTCAGGGGTGAGGTCAGCCCAGAGTGGGCATGCCAATGCCCACACCACCATAAAGAAATCCCACAGTCTTTCTGCCCCCCCAGGGGGCAGATGGGGTAGTGGCCTCTGATCTGCCCCGGGGGGAGGGGGGGGGGCAGAAAGCCCACTAGGCACCAGTGATTACGCTGGCTTTTGTTATGCGGGGGCTTCCCAGAATGGATATACCAATGCCCCCACCCCCCAAAAAAATAGCCACAGTCTTTCTGTCCCCCTTGGGGGCATATCGGTGCAACCCCTGTCCCCCCCCCCCCCCCTCCCCCGATTCCTCCCCTGGGTGGCAGAAAGCCCACTAGGCACAGACTTGTTTTTAGCAATGTTCCTACCTGTGGATTTTGGGCACCAGCACAGCCGGCACATAGGGAAACCTAGCAAACTTGTAATTTTTTTAAAACTAGTCACCAAGGGGAATTAAGGATGGGGAGACATGTGTGCCTCTCACTAGGTTCTGTTACCCAGAATACCTTGCAAACCTCAAACTTAGTTTAAAAAAAAACCATTTTCCTCACATTTCTGTGATGGAAAGTTCTGGGATCTGCGTGGATCTACAAAAATCCACCCATCCCGCATTCCCCCAAGTCTTCTGAGAAAAATGGTACCTCACTTGTGTGGGTAGGCCTAGTGCCCGCGACAGGAAACGGCCCAAAACGCAACATGGACACACCACATTTTCACAGTGAAACCGGATCTTTTTTTGCAAAGTACCTAGCTGTAGATTTTGAACCCTAGCTCTGCCGGCACCTAGAGAAACCTAGCAAACCTATACATTTTTGAAAACTAGACACCCAGGGGAATCCAGGATGGGGTGACTTGACTGGCTCTCACCAGGTTCTGTTACCCAGAATCCCTTGCAAACTTCAAAATTTGTTAAAAAAGCCAAATTTTCCTCACATTTCTGTGGTGGAAAGTTCTGGAATCTGCGTGGATCCACAGAATTCCACCCACCCACCCCACATTCCCCAAAGTCCTCCGAGAATGGCCCAAAACCTATTGAGGCGACATCAAAATTACCTATCACAAAACAACCTGGTTTTGTAAGAGGGGACCCATGAGGTTTTGGCCCCGGGCCAAATGGAGGCCTATGCTGCGGCCCTGCAGGCCTCCTTGGCTCCTCCTCCCCTTCCTGGGACGTCTGCGGATCCCTTGCCATGTGCGGGGACTTCTGCGACAGGTTCGGCATCAGGTCCGGTGGTGTCGTCGGGGTGCGGCCCTACGGGATTCCCTCCTTCGGAAGACGGCACCCCCGTGGGGGTCCCTGTGGTGTCGCGGGAGGTTGCCGGGACTCTGGGCTCGCCCTCGGGTCCCCCTCAGTCCTCTGGGCAGGCTGCGGCCTTGTCCGAGGCCGAGCTGACGCTGCTTAGGCACCGGCAGCTGCTGGCCCTGGCGGCGCCGCAGGGGCTGGCTAGGGGCCGGGGCACGTCCCTGGGCCCCCCTCGTCTCCCCACGCAGGCAGCTGCCTCGTCGGAGGTCGAGTCTGCGCCTTTTCTGTGCCGTTCTTTGTCCACCCGGCTCCGACCCCGCCCCGTTCTCCTGCTGTGCAAGTTGTGACAGAGGTCGTCCCGGTCGACGTTGAGCTGACGCCGGTGTCGGACTCCACAGCGCTGTGCCGGCGTCGGGTCGTTCATTCGTCTTCGGAGGCCCCCTCTTCTCCAGAGGTTCGGCAACTGTTCATCTCTTCCTCCCCGGAGACGGGACGTCGCGTCGTGGCCTTTCCCCCGGCGTCTTCCAAGGGGGGCTCTTCACAGTCCCCATGCCCACAGTCTTCCCCGGAGATGCCTCAGTCCCCCCATTAGGCAGTCAACCTCCCCCCATTCTGAGCTTGGCCTTTTCTTCCTGCGGTTGGGCTGGGGGACGGCTGGCTTAGCTTACGGCCGTCACCCACGGAGGAATTGCTCTCCCCACCGCGTTGCCCTACGGAGGCGAGTGCTGCCTTCGCCCAGGCAGTCTCCACGGCCGCGGGGATTTTGCCCATGGGCGACCCGGCTGCCCATTTCCCCGCGGAGCATTTGCTTGAGGTTCTCCATCAGGGCTCTGGTGGACAGGAGCTGCTTCTTCCCTTCGCTCCATAATTCTCTCTTGAGGGCCTGGGGGCATCCTGCCACGGGGGACCCGGTGCCCCCGCCGCTCCTGCACCGCCACCATCCTGCTCCGCATGATCCTGTCTGCCTTTCCTTCCACCCTTCTACCAGGGGCCCTCTTCTGCAGACTGCCTTTCCCTCCTTGCCATCGGTGTTGTTTCCTCCGTCGCGGGAGGCCCGGTTGTTAGATTCATGGGGGTGCAACATCTTCGCCTCCTCCAGTGCTGCCTTGCAGGCGCTCAACACGCTGTGTGTGTTGGCCAGAGCCACTTCTTGTTTGTGGGATTCAGCGGAGTCCCTTCTGTCTTGCGCTCTCCAGGAGGGTGCCTGCACTGATCTGCGGCACCATGTGTTGGATGGCCGGGAGCTGGCGGCGTTTATTCTTCGCTCGGCTCTGGATGTCTCTGAGGCGCTTGGTCGCACCATGGCTTCTTCAGTGGCTCTCCGTCGCCATACTTGGAGGGGGGATATTGTTTTCCCTGAGAATGTTAGGGAGCGTCTGGTTGACCTCCCATTTGATGGCGCTCTTTTGCTAGTATGGATACTCACAATTTCGGAAATGTGCAAATATCCACTGTTTCTAAACTCTATATTTTGTTCCAATTTCAGAAATACATAGGTGTCTTTCATACCGAATGTTTCCATGGATATATTTTCCCAGATTAATTGCTATCTACCCAGTACATAATAAAAAAACCATTGCAAGACGCTGCTCAGTTATTGGCTCTGGGTTCGTCGGGTTCTTGGTGAACCTACAAGTCCTATATATCCCCACAACCAGAAAGGTCCAGCGGATGTAACGGTATATTGCTTTCAAACAGCTGTCATAATTAGAAGAAGTTACAGGTGAAAACGTTGACACAAATGGCTGTTTTTTCAACTAATTTAAAAATTTTCCTATATTCAACTGTTAGTTTCTATGTAGAAACCTTGAAGGCTCTACATAAATCACCCCTTGTTGAATTCAGAATTTTGTCTATTTTTCTAAAATGTATAGCTTTCCAGGATCCATTATTGCTTCCATACCCATTTCTACCATTAACTGGAAGGAGATTGAAAGCACACAAAATAGCAAAAATAGGCTATGTCCCAGAAAAATGCCATAACTGTGTAAAATATTTTGGTTTTCTGACTAAAGTCTGCTTGTCCCTAAAAGGTGGGAATATGGTGATTTCAGCACCACAACCCCTTTGTTGATACCATTTGCGGGGGGAAAAACAGACGCTTTCATCAGTAGCCCTTTTTTCCCATTTTTCCCCCAAAAACTAAATGTAGCTGTATTTTAGCAAATTTCTGGGTCCCCTCCAGTGGAATCCACAAACCCTTGGTACCTTTAGAATCCCCATGATGTTGGAAGAAAAGAACGCAAATTTGGCGTGGATACCTTACGTGGTCAAAAAGTTACAGGGGCCTAAGCGCGAACTACCCCAAATAGCCAAAAAAAAGGCTTAGCAGGGGTGGGCGGGAGGCCTAGCAGCAAAGGGGTGAATTAACATTTGTTATGCAGGTCATTCTTCAAACCCTGGATAATGGAGCTTTGGGGGCTGAAGAATGGTAGATAGTAAACTTTCTAAGCAGATTGATTTAGCTTCTCTGGATCCTGTGATGACTGAGGTCAGCCTGAAGTGTAGGGAAGCAGGATTGTGTTCTTTGAATATACAATGCAGCGGTCTATAGTGGAGCTGTAAATATCGTCAAATTTGAGGGAGCTGTAGGCAATCTAAAACACTGCCAACATGCTTGGGAACTCCATAAGAGTTGCAGCTGCTTTAGTAAATACAAAAAAGTAGTCTTGTGTTATGTGAGCCAATAAGTTGGTACATGATCGAGGTTCTTGACGATGGTCAGTTGTTGGGGAAATATTTGTGTGTAACCTGGATACTTAAAATTGTGTGGACTCTGAGTAGAATATTTTGTCGTACAGAATGCCTCCCTTCACCTGGACTGGTTGAATCAGATTTGCCGGTTTGCTTCCTCTTAGACTTATAGGCACACACCTTATAACATGGAGTTACTGTGCGGGGTAGGGCCGTGCATCTGAGGTGGACGGGTTCATACCTCCCCAGTGGAAAATCAATCAATCAAGGTGTTTGTTAAGCGCGACTCTCACCCGTAAGGGTCTCAAGGCGCTGGGGGGAAGGGGGTTGCAGGTACCAGTACATCAAGGAGGGGGTCTGTTGAAGAGCCAGGTTTTGAGGTTTCTTGCGAAGACGGGGAGCGATGTTGTCTATCTGAGGTGGAGCGGAACGTCGTTCCAGGCTCTGGCTGCGAGGAAGAAGGAGCGGCCGCCGATCTGGTCTTTGTGGTGCGGGGGACAGCGGCATAGGAGAGCTGGGCTGATCGTAGGGTCCTTTGGGGTATGTGGAATTTGAGTCGACTGTTCAGGTATGCTGGTCCGGTGTCGTGGAGGGCCTTGTGAGCATAGGTGAGCATCTTCAAGGTGACTAGCTTCGATGGGGAGCCAGTGGAGTGTGCGCAGGTGCTGGGAGATGTGGCAGTGCCTTGGCAGGTTAAGGACCAGTCTTGCGGCAGCATTTTGGATGTTCTGTAACTTGGGGGTGTGGTTTTTGTTTATTCTGGCATAGAGTGCATTGCCGTAGTCGAGTCTGCTGATGACCAGGGCGTGAGTGACGGTCTTTCTGTGTACGAGGGGGATCCATTTCAAGGTCTTACGTAGGAGGCGGAGGGTGTGGAAGCAAGAGGACGATACGGAGTTGATCTAGCGGTCCATTTTGAGCTCTGAGTCAAGGATGATTCCCAGGTTGCGTGCGTGGTCCGTGGGGGTGGGCGGGCTTCAGAGGGGTGGCCACCAGGTGTCGTTCCAAGCATCGGGGTTTGGGCCCATGATGAGTACTTCCATTTTGTTGGTGTTTAGTTGTAGGCAGCTGTTTTTCATCCATTTGGCGACGGCTTCCGTGCCTTCTCGGAAGTTGTGTCTGGTGGTGTTGGGTTCGTTGGATAGGGAGAGGATGAGTTGGGTGTCGTCTGAGTATGACACAATGTTGAGTCTGTATGTTCTGACAATGGGGGCTAGCGGAACCATATAGACGTTGAGGAGCGTAGGGCTGAGGGAGAACCCCTGGGGGACTCCGCAGGGTGTTGGTGTGAGGTCCGAGTGGAAAGGGCGGAGTCTGACCCACTGCTTTCTGCCAGAGAGGAAGGAGCCGATGCAGTTGAGGGCCTTAGCTTGGATCTCTGCGTCGTGGAGTCTGCATATTAGGGTGCAGTGAGAGACTGTGTCGAACGGCGCTGAGAGGTCAAGGAGGATGAGGGCTGCTGTTTCTCCTTTGTCCAGTAGGGTGCGGATGTCGTCTGTTGCGGCCAGGAAGGCGGTTTCCGTACTGTGGTTTTTTCTGAAGCCGGATTGGGAGGAGTCGAGGATGTTGTGCTCTTCGATGAATGTGGCGAGTTGGCTGTTGATAGCTTTCTCACTGACTTTCGCTGGGAACGGGAGCAGGGAGATGGGTCTGTAGTTTTTGAGGTCGGTGGGGTCCGCCGAGGGTTTCTTCAGGAGGGGGTTGATCTCAGCGTGTTTCCAGTCATCGGGGAACGAGGCGGTTGCCAGGGAGCGGTTGATGGTGTGGCAGAGCATGGGTGCGATGGTGTCGGCGACTGTTGAAAATGTGGTGGGGGCAGGGGTCCGTGGGGGCCCCAGAGTGGATTGACTTCATCGTCTTCAGTGTGTCTTCGGTGGTGAGGGCTGCCCAGTTGTAGATAGCTGGCTTCAGGGTGTCGGGGGTGGTTGGTGAGGGTGCAGTGTGTGGGTAGTCTGTGTCGAAGTTGTGGTAGAGGCTCTTGATTTTGTGGTGGAAAAAGGTGCTGAGTTTGTCGCAGAGGTCTTGTGAGGGAGGGATGTCGATGGACTCGCTGGTGGGTTGGGTGGACTCCTTGATGATGTTGAAGAGTTCTTTGCTGTTGTGTGCATGAGTTGAGATTCTGTCTTCAATCGCTTTTTTCCTCGTTTTTCTGATGAGTTGGTGATGGGTGTTGCTGGTGGCTCTGAAGTTGTTGTGAGCTTCTGTGTATTTGGTGTTCCTCCAGGCCTTTTCGTGGCGGTGGCAAGTGCGTCTGGACTCTCGAAGTTATGTGGTAAACCATCTAGCTTTCTTGGCATTGGTGTTGTTGTTTTTCTTGGGCTATGGTGTTGGCGCTGTCAGAGATCCATCTGTGCAGGGTTCGGGCTGCGGTATTGGGGTCATCGTTTTCCGCGATGGTTGGGGTGGAGTTGCTGAGTGATGAGGTTAGCTGGTCGTCGGTGATTCTGGGGTCCAGTTGGTTGTCGAGGTGAAAGTTGAGGTCTCCCAGTAGGGTGCAGTTGGTGGACACGATGGCATGTGGGAAGATGATGTCCGTGATGGATTTGGTGAAAAGTCCGTAGGGTCCAGGGGTTCCGTAGATGAGGGTTCATCGGAGGGTGGAGATGGGGTTCGCCAGTATCTTGAAGTGAAGGTGTTCCATCAGGTCTGTGGGCTCGTCGGGCAGAGTGCTCAGACAGAGGGTGGATTTGTGGACGATGGTGATTCCTTCTCCTGGGCGGGTGGGGCGGTCCTTCCTGGAGATCTTGTATACTTGGGGAATGGCGATGCCCGGTCCTGAGGTGGTGTTGGTCCAGATTTCGGTGAAGAAGGCTACGTCCGGGGTGGTGCTGTCGAGGAGGTCCCAGATTTAGGTGGCGTGTTTGTGGAGGGATCGGACGTTGAGGTGGATGCATTGCAGGGTTATCGGTTCGGTTGTGTGCTTGCCGGTGGGTTGCGCTGGGTCCGCGGTCTTGGCCGTGCTGCATGTGTGCCGGCAGCGGTGATATCTTGAGGGTCCGTGGGTGTCGCCCGGTTATGCTAGCTTGCAGTTGTTGTTGCGGCCTGGGTTGAGTGCGTGGGTGGAGTGCCGTTGGGTCGTAGCGTTGGCGGTGCAGAGATCCAGGGTGTCCTGCGCTGGTCACGGTCGGGTCGCGGATGGGTGCAGACAGGCTTGCCATTGGTACACCTTCGGCACGCCAGCGGCGCGGCCACACAGCGGCCGCCATTAAGTAGGGCTCGGGCAGGGCTGGACAGCTGGGAGGCGGGGAGGGGAGCTGGATTGGGCTGGTCATGCTAGGGGAGAGGGGCTGCGGGGGCAGCAGCTTCGGGGAAAAACAGGCAGAAAAAGGCAAAGGAAAAAGTCAAAAAGAGGGGGAAAAGTGCAAATAAGGCAGCAAAAGTGCAAGCAAAGTGGAGGAAAGACAGAGGACACAGAGGAGAGTGAAAGGGGGAGATTGAGATAAGGGTAAATAACGAGTGAAAAACAGAGGAAAGACACAGAAGGAGAGTTAAAGGGGGAGATAGAAACGAGGGAAAAAACAAGGGAAAAAGCAGAGCGAGAGAAAGGAGACAGAAGTCCACTGGACTACCAGGGATGAGGTGCAGGTAAAACCTGCGGGTGGAGGAGGGCCTTGAGCATCAACACTCAAGAGTGCAGGGGCTCGGGGGAAGGCCTCACTTAATGGTGGAGCTGCGAGGGAGGGAGAGCAGTATCACCGACAATGAGTCTGTGATCTTGCTCAGGTCACTGCGGTGTGCACCGTGGTCTTCTGGTATGGTTAACCGCACGTTGAGTTTGTGATCACTCACCTCACAGAGATCTAGATGCTGCTTCATGAAGTATGATTCTGTATCCGCGTGCTGGAAGGCGGCCAGTACAGGTTTGTTCATCTGGTAGCACCGCCGCAAGATTGTGTCTAAAAACCGTAACTTTCACCCTAATCCTTGCTACTAGTGCTAGTTCTAAAACCTCAGGACTGACTTTTTCCTCATGGTTGTGCGAAAGCTCAGGTCTAACATCTTAAATGGCACAATCCTATTTCTTGATTTTAGAAGCACAGCCATCACTTGCACAGCCTGCAGTACGGAGGCTGGAGCTCAAGTGAAATGGCTGCCATTTGAAGAGCATTGCTATTATTTGCAACCAGTCACATCACAACAGGGTAGGGGTCATCTTGGGGCCATGTGTCTGTGTGGACCTGAACATTTCCTGCGGGGTGTTTTATTGTAAACAAACTTTAAATGTCAGTATCTGGCACAGGCCACAGTTTGTGATTTTCGGAAATGTATTTTGCGATTATGTGTGATGCTTTGTGCTCCTTCGTGCTTGCTTTTGCTTGGGGGGGGGGGGGGGGGGAGGGGGCAGGGGGGAGGGGGGGTTGTTCCGCCGGCAGCCCTGCAGCCTATTTTGTCCTGTGAAATATCACTTGTCATGTAGTCAAGAAGAGCTGTAACTTGGCAGAGATCACATAAAGGCACTTTTTTGGTTTCTGGATTTTTTTACAGAGAGACTGGTTCTTAGAAGCATTTTATAACAAGCATTTGCAATGCAGTCGGTCTCGCTTTTGGGACCTTATATATGTTTAGCTATGCAGCACATTAGCCTGGGTGCTGAAACAGCTACTGTCCTTTAACATGGAGGGAAAGTAAGCACCAAACACGCCAGAAATGGGAACACATGGAGAGAAATATTGGTGGAAGAAATTCTGCTGTGAGGGAGTGGGAGGCGGTCTATGTATGTCCTTGTTGTTTTATTGATTCTTTAATTGTGGTCACTGACGTGTTGAACCTCTCCTAAAATCCCCGTCAAGCCGGCAGAGTAACGCAAGGCGGGCGATGCTGTTTTATTTTAGCTGACTGAGAAAAATAAACAATGTCATGAAAGGCTTGACGCCCCAATAACAGCAGTTAAAGAATCCGCAAAAACAGAGATCTCTGGGGCCCACCAGAGCCTGCTCTCCCGGGGAGCGCTTGGAGAAGTGGTGTCAGACAGGCATCTTGTTCCCTTTGACCAGTGCCTGGAAACATTAAAAAAAAAACAAAAGCACAGCTTCACAGCTGTGCGTGCATCTCATGTGCGTGCATCTCATGACCACGCACATGCACATATGTGTATAGTGCAAGCTTGATAGAAGGCGTTATAAATAAATGTATTGCACTCCGAATACGATCACTAATTACATAACAATAATGAAATACCCGAATACCACTGATCTTTTATGTTTCAAAGGAGAGGGGGGCGTGAGAATACAGTCTCTGCCTGAAACGCACAATGTCCAACCAGGAATCCTGGCCTCAAATCCCAGCTTCCCCACTTGACCAACCTGTGTGATCCGAGGTCATTGCTGTACTTCACAATGTATCAAACCAGACTGAGAGCGCATTGAAGTAATTCATTACAAGATCCCACTATTACACAGTTAATAGAAAATATTTGCGCTTTGTATTTAATAACAGTATACGCTATTTAAACAAAAAGCATTACAGTGTGAAACATTTTGGATACCTAGCGGCAATGCCATTAGGCTTTGAGGCTATTCACATATAAAAAAAAAAACTACGACACTGAGAAATGTTGAAAATACATTTGCTCCAATTTAAAGTTATTGTCATGTTTTCATGAGATTTGTTACATGACTTACTTAACATCTTTTGACGACTCGGCTCGTGCTTCGGTTCTTAGTGCAGTGCGTGTGCCCCCCCCCCCCCCTCCCCCCTAGGAATTGTAAGTCTACCACCCCCCTGAGTAAGTACATCCCTAAACCTCACACGGCTCCAAAATAATTCCAAAATAATTCTCACATACAACAGGCTATAATTTGAGCACCAATAAAGCGATCTGTGAGGGATATGCAAGCGCTATAATAAAACGCTAAAGGTATTCTCAAAATGAGGTCGGAGCACAAAACACCACAAACAAGGACACCCACACACTCTTCCGCTAACAAAGGTAGTATCTAGCTAACAAAGGTCCTGGCGCAGGGATAAACAGTGTGACATTCACTATCCTTAACTGGGCGAGAAGGCCGGGCTGGGTCATGTGTACGAATAACTTCTCCGTGACATTTTGAACACAAGGATGAACACGAGCACGGGCTTTTCTATCATCATGCTGACACATTCTGGGAACTGCAGTTTTCGTTAACTTCAACGCAACCAATTGGAGTGTCACACCTGACAACAACAAGTTTGACAAAAAATAATGCACAGGACTGTAACATGTTGAGCTTCAAGGCGCTAGCATCTTCTTGTAACCTCAAAGCCATGTACCCTCTGGGCACAGAAAAAGATCCCCAAAAAGGTCAGGTGCATTATTAAATAAAATACCCCCTCTCATTCCCAATATGCCTACAACAATGGTGTACATATAGACTGGGTGCCGCTCTTGCATGCCACCCCTGCTCCCGGGGTGCCAAGCACCTCGCACACCTGTCTCTATCCTCGGGGCGCTACGCCCCCACTTGCATTAAAAGTACTTATGATTGGCTGAAAGAGGTTTGACATCCCAAAAACACAACCCCTGGATGGTTCCCTTACGCAACTTTTATTCCTATCACTCATATTATTGTTGTCATGCTACTGGTGGTTGTCTTCCCTCTGCAGACTGGGAAGCACCTGGCGTCCGTAATGTGACCACACAGGTATGAAGGATGGGATGCCGACAGGATATAAGTTTGGTAGTAAAAGACAATTTCCACGCGAGGCCACAAGCCATGGCAAATCGGGTTTCCAATTCTCGCCCGGCCCGCGGCTTTCACAGATAGTGATCAGACTCCTGTGAGTTCCCGGTCAGGTCTGCTCCTTCTGGAGTCAGTTGGCTCAGGGTGAGTTTGGCATGGACGGGGGTAAAATAAGCTGAGCTACCGCACAGTTCGCAGCGGCCCGGGCAGGGGCGAGCCGTTTGCAGCAGCACTGCAAGCGGCGCCATGATTATTGAATTTGCGGTGCCGCACGCAAACAGGCCAATGCGGAGCCCTGCCTTCTTCAAAACAGATATGTGTTTCTAGCCAACTGAAGTGAACTCGGTTTACCGACATAGTAAAGATGGCCACCAGGTTCTCTGAATTTGAATTTGTGCCCTGCAGGTTACATCCAGGTTTTGGCAGTAGACTATCAACCTACTGAGACATTTAGTTGTGCAGCATGTGAATTCTATCGCTGCATGGTCTGCAACCATGTGGGCCGGGAACACTGGATGTCCGGTCTTCGCGCTTTGTTTTCGGGCCCTGCCTGCAACCAGGCATGGGCGCCTGACTTCCGGGTCGGGTCGCGCTGCTTCCTCCGGCTCCAAAGTGTGGGGTGGGCTCCCGCCTCATAGAACACAGAATGCGGAGTGGGCTCCCACTTAACCACAATAAAGGGTGGGCTCCCGCTCACACAGTGGCACAAACTGCGAGGTGGGCGTGCTTGTAACAGCGCACTACTTTAAAACAAACATTTGCAATGCAATATGACTCGCATTTACGCGAGACGTATTGCATTACAACTGGGAGTGCAGGGGTTTAAGAAGATACGGACGGGAGTGGAGGGGTAGATGGAGGTGTGAGAAGTGCCGAACTGCGGAAGGTGGTGGGGGGACACAGGGCAGAAAATAGTGTTGGAGTAAAGGCTCCAATAGCCAGGGAAGGATACAAATGACAAGAAGGCCGTTTGGAGGAGGGACTAACAAGCCTAAAACCAATCAGGAGGCAGTATTTAAAATGTAAGCCAATCAAAAAGATCGGCAGAAAGTGGGCGGAGCTTCCAGAAAGCTTCCACGCTATAGTATATACTGCATTTCTCAACGAGACAGCGCAAACGCTGCCTAGGCGAGACCTAAAAATTGTTCAGAGCAACTGATAGCATTTTGAAAAAATAGCCTTGGATCATTATTCACAACATTTCTGTAAAATAAAATTTCGAAATCTTCCAAAAATGATTAGTTTTACTCTGGTGCTTACTACTCCAAACTTAGTTCTCAGTGTGTGGTACCAAAGTCATCACACACTGAGAACCAGGCCCCTGAGTGGGTTCTGACACGTGGGCACAGATACTATGTCCACGTGTCAGAATCCATTCAGGGACCAAGGGGAAAGTAGGTGTTACTGGCCTTTTAACGCTGATGTCCCGGTGCCTGACCTACTCTGGCACTTCAGCCCCGGTGCCAAGTGTAACCTTTCCAGACTAGACTTTCTGGGTAGTGAGGGTGAGCAACCAAAGGCTTCTCAAAGAGGTAGTGTATGAGCAGGGGTAGAGACTCTAACATCAGATACTTATTCAACATAAAATAAATGTTGTCCAGAACAAGTGTTCCTACTCACCAAAACGTAATACTACAAAAAAAATAGGGTCAGGCAACTTTAATTTTCCTGATGTTGGTCAAGGAATGTGGCTGCTCCTTAAAAATAGCACCACAGACTCAGGAGGACCCAACCCCCAAACAACAAGGACCCTCCCCGTTGTTGGTGGTCACTGGTCCCCCAACCACAGTGTCACCTAAGAGCAGAGTCACCACAAGTTGGTCTACCCCTGCCCATGGGTGGCATCCTCATGATAATTATGGGGAGGCCGGAGACCCCTTTCTTAGACTCACATCGTAACCTATTGCACTACCATGATTTAGTCCATGCTTCTGTACTGCCCAATGCTCTGGGCACACCGTCTGACCTTCCCCTTCTTGGACAGTCTTCTCCCTGCAGGGTCAGAACTAATTTCCTTCTCTCAGCATGCAAGGCGGACTCCCGAGCACCAGGCAGTCCCAAAGCTCTCCCAGCAAGATTTTGCAGACTTCATTTGATGGCCCCACAACTCTGAGACCAATGGTCATGCCCACTAGCCATGGATCTTAACAGTTCTTTGAGTACTCTGGTCATGAAGAAACGGGAACTGGGACCCAGTGAGATAGTTTGGGTTTGATTCTCATAGTCTGTTCCCTGGTAAGGGATGTTGATCCCAATGTCTGTGTGTGGAACCAGTTTGGAGCCCTCCCTATTCAAAAGCACCTTCTTTTTCAGAGCAGACACAATCTTTGTTTGGATGTGATGACTCTCACATCAGGTACATGATGCTGCTCTCCTAACTGAGTCACCCAAGCGTAACCAAAAAGAAATATGAAGAGACTATACGTGCCAGTCATCCAAATTCTGAAATAGCACTCTGAGTAGAGCCAAGGGGGCAGACCCTGCCTACAAGCTTCCATCTGAACAAGAAAAGCAAGGCCCATTCTCGATAATCAGCCAAATGGCAGAGCTCAGGAAGGGCTGTTCAGCAGGGCCTTGCTACCACAGATTAGTGCTGCATTTTCACAGCAGCCCTATGTCCACCCTCCCACATCTCATTGTAACATTCTACTCTGGAATGCAACTCTTGTTGTCTGGGGAGCCTGTACCAAAACCATCTTGTGTTTTATAAATGGCATCCAAAATGGATCCCACTGGGGCCACACACTCACAATAACCAAGGAATCCTGCTACCCATCACAATACAAGCTGCACGCACATGGGGACGGAAGTGTGAGTGTCTACTGTAGGCACCACACTCACGCCTATATAGGAATAAGATCTGGTTAGTATTATCAGACAGCAGGACACTGTCCCCACTGCCTAATGTATATGTCACAAGAGATGGACGGTAGTCTCGCATAGACTAAATAGTGTGCTTTGTTTACTCCTCCCAACCTCGGGGTCAGGTCCTCAGTCTCATGGTCTGTTACAAGGCCATGGCATCTGCGCACATGCAGGATTATCGTATGTGCTGGGCCAAAAATGTCAGGAAACCAGATAACGTACAGCAGTGATTTCTGTGGTCGGGGTTGCACGTCTGTACTAACATGCTGGGGACATTCCTGTCCCAACACCACACAAAAGAGTAGTGAGGCAGATGGTGCATATCGTCCTGTGGACAAGTACCAATGCCAAGGTTGGGGCGAGGGGTGGGTAAACAATATTTAGAATCGTTTTGTCAACTCCTACTTTCAAAGTTTTTTTGGTCACTTTGAATTGTGCATCATGTCAGTTTAGCAAGGTTGACAATCTGAAGCCCCTGAGCTCTCGCCAGGCAACTAATGACTAGTTTTTAGAAAATCTGAATCGCGTTTCAAGGTTATTTTTTAGATATAGCTGTGTGTCTAGGACCACTGAAATCACCATAAGGGTAGTCTGGATTGGTGCAAGGTGCCCACTTACATAAGTCTACACCATATACCTAGCCAGCTTCTTACACTGACACAATGGAAAATTAAGAGAATTCATACAAGATTTTAATTTTTAATTGGAGTGGAAAGTGAGGACGTTATTCCCCTTCAGTAAAGCGCAACAATGCCAGATTATTATAGACCTGAATTATATTCGTTGATATCGAGCACAAAAGGGTTTTTGTGCTACTGATATTCTGAACTCACACATTTGAAAGAGCTTGCATAAATGGTAATGAAGAAAAAAGATGTTGGGGGAAATAAAATATTTGTCTAAGATCACACAATTTAGGCAGTGAGTAAGGTTTTCTGATTTCACTTTGTACAAATCATCCAGGAAATCTGTATCTTATGTCTTTCCTTAGATAAAGCTTTGTTTTTACCTCTTTGTGCTGTTTTTGCACACCGTGACCTCGACCATGCCAAATAGAAGCCTTTACATGAGCATCAGTTAGTTACTTTACACAAGGGCACATTCTTTGTGTACAGGCATGGGGAGATTAAGCGAATTGCCCAGGAACACAGGATTTTGAGACTCGAACCTGGGTCCTCAGTTCCAAAGTCGGCAGCACTGGCCATAGTGCCACTTCCTGAGTAGATGTAAGGAGGGAGGGAGGCAGAAGTCCCATAAAAGCCTGGCTCGTTATGGGCTCGAGGTTCCAGCAGGACCTTAAGCTGAACCAGAGCCAGGGTTCAGGTTCGAGCCTGGCTCCAGTTTTCAGTGGCTCTACCACCTCTGGCCACAGCAGATCTACATCCGCCATAGTGCACTCTTGTGAGTATTGATTTACACCTGCAGGCAATGCCCCTCAGGGTGAAAGAAAGGATGAGGAAATAGCTTTCCACACTGGGAATTGGACACCCACATATTTACTCTGGGTACGGGCAAAGGGGGTTCACCTCCGTAAAAACATTTTAAACTGTTGAGGGATAAAACTTCAGTACACATTTGTTTATCATTTGATAATATACATTTGATTTTGATTTGATTATACAAATTTGATTTTCATTTATATGTGCAGATTTCCCACCTAGTGTAAATTGCAAAACCGTACACTTTATGCATTTGAATTTTATAGGATGTATGGGTTGGTCCCAGATATTCTGAAATGATCATGGAATCGTGTGTAAATTATCAAAAAGTTGAAAGTCTACCCCAAACAAAGATGTACCCGTACATAAATGCATTTACTGCCTTCTATCTGGGCATTGGGACCCAAGCCCATAGTGTGGAAACCATTGATCGTGTGACGTAAGTACTGTACTATATGTCATTTTCTGCACAGGAACCTGCTGCGAGTGCGGTCATTTACTTAGTAGTGACAATATTTTTGTACATGTCATGCATTGTTGTCCCTGTCTCCTGCCTAGTACCGTGCTGATGTACTCGATACTGATTGGCTGCCTGTGTTCTGTGTCACAGGTGCAGGATAAGTTCCGATTGGACCTGTCGGATGAAGAGGCGGTGCATTACATGCAGAGTCTCATCGACGAGAGCGTGAATGCTCTCTTTGCTGCTGTGGTGGAACAGATTCACAAGTTTGCAATGGTAAGCTAAGGCAGAAACATCAGATGTGCCTTTCACGACACTCCCTCCTGAAGGAAAATCGAATGACTAAGGCAGTAGCAAGTGAAAGGACACTGCAAATTCTTTATCTTGGAATTATACCAAACGTTAGGTCATCCTATATTACAGGGATGCACTCCATGTTCAATGGCTGTTTATATGTTGGCTGTGTATCCTCGGAGCAGTAGCGTGTGCATCTGCTTGTAATCACAACTCAAAGCACATGGGTCAGCCACTCGACACGTTGGTTTCATGCTTTCTCGTTCATCGACTTATGCTGTTACCTCTTTCTCCACGATCCACGCTGGCTGCCCTGCCTTATCTACCCACTGATGTGTTAACAGCCCCAGCCCCATGCACTTCTTGGCTTTCCAGATTATTATTTGTACAAAAAAAATTAAGTTTGTGTTTATGTGGAGCAGCAAAAACAGCAATTCAATAATTAACATAACTCATAATAACAAAAAAAAGAACATGAGTAGTAAGCATAAAATGCAATAAATTTAGAAACAAATTGATACATATAGATAAATATACAAGAAAATATAGATTCTATGTCGTGGGAAACGGTAAATACATATGGAATATGGGGGAGGAGCAGGGGAAAGGAAAACAAAATGTAACTTTATTGTATAAAACAAATTAATGAAAAAGAGTAGACATTATGACGATAAAGAAAAATATAAACAACATATATACAAGTTTATAACATTCTATAGATCTTCTATTAATATAAAGACAGTTGGGGGAAATTCAAGGTGGATTCCTTAATTCATCTGATACAGTCATAATTTTATTAGCAGATGAGGAGAAATGGGTTAAATACATGGTTAGAAGCCACAAAAGATCTCTTTTTAAAGCTGAAGATATAGGATAGACATAGTTTGTGTCTTGTCTATGGAGAAAGCAAATGGCATTCCACCAGGACATTAGAGTGACATTCTGAGCTTGTTTCCAATTTGACGTTATTAAATAAAAGGCTACAGCTAACAGTAAATCTTTCCCCCATTTAACTTGGGGTTAAATGAGGCCATTGAGGAGCCACACTACCTGGGAAGATATTATTAAAGGAGAAAGGAATAGCAATGTTAAAAATCTGATTGATTTTAGTCCAGACCAGTTTCCAAAACTGATGACTAGCAGGGCATTCCAATAACATATGCTTTAAATCCGCAGTGGAGCATTAACAGGACCAGCAAGATGAAGCTGGAGAAAATTATTTTAGGGCCACCAGGGTAAATACCAAACAGTGATAGAATAGTAAAGGGTTTGCGCAGTGTTCGCAGCTCGCATAGTTTTGTGAAGTGTTAATATGGAAATCAATGCATTCATCAATGAAAATGAAATCTCGTCCTTTTTAACAGAATCGCCGGTTGAGAACTCCACATCAACCTCGACTCGCAAATATGTAATATGATAGAGACATCTAATCGCAGATTCCTTACCTTTGAACTTCCCAGGCAGCAGACTGGATCCAGATGATTTTTCTTTAAACAATACCCTTGCGCACCGTTAGGTTGTGTCAGTTGGCTCCGAATGAGGTTTTTCGGCATCGTCTCCGCTGTTGTGATGTCTGCATCACCTATATAGGCACCACCTCCACGCGCAGACATCAGTTCTTTTCTTTCTGCGCCAGCCAGTGCAGATCCGTGAAGAGATGTACCCTCTGTCACTTTTTGACAGACTTTTTTTCTACCTTTTGTTGAACATTTTTTGGTGTGTAGGTTTTTCCAACATGTCAGAGACCACGTCTGGATTCAAACCGTGCAGCACCGCCCACAGCGCCATATCCATCGACATGTCAGAGAAAACGTCTGGATTCAAACCGTGCAGCGCCGCCCACAGCGCCCTATCCATCGCGGATCCACACTTGATTTGTCTTTTGTGCCTCCAACTGCTGGACCATGGCTCCGAAAGCTTTGATGGAGCAGTCCCTAAAGCTGGTTTCCGGCCACACTCGGCACTGCATCCTTTGCCCTCGTTCTCTGGCCCTGTCGAGAGGAGCCTAAGTCCTCGTCCTCCCACTCGAAGTCATCGTGTAAGTCAGGTAAGAGGCATAAGAAACATAAGAAGTCAAAGCGTGTTTCAACTTCTCCCTGTCCATCGGCCGATGTGTCGGAGGAGCCTCAGTGCTCTGGGCCACATTCTGCAGAACCTGATCCTGGGTAGGCTCTGCGCTTCCCTTCCTTCTCAGGAGCCGTAGCAACCCCCGCCCTGCGCAAAGAATTTTATGATGCCATGTGTCTCATATTTTGGCGGACTGACTCTCAGGCGCACCTACGGACCTCGGAGGCTCATAAGGGGCTCCCTTGGGTTTGGTGCTGGCGGCTCCAACGCCCACCAATGGATCTGGTGGTGGATACGGACCCACGCAGGTTGTGCCACTGCGACCTGCGCTAGCCCCATTCTTATGCCTGACGGCCCAGAGCCAGATCGGCACCGATTCCGATGCCGACAGCACCCTTGGGTCTTAGGTCGTTTCCTCAGCCTTATTTTGAAGGGCTAGCATGAAGGACAACTGGGAGGGATCGCTGAACCCCTTTACAAGACAAACCTGAGCACGAAATGAGCTGGTATGAGAAATTGGATGAGGCCAGTATACTGGATACCTCTCCAGATTCTGGCCTGCTTTCTGCCCCTACCGTGACTACGGAGAAAAGAGCTTCATATGCTATGGTGGTAAAAAGGGCAGTTGAGATCCTGGACTTTCAGCTCCTTTTGGTGGAAGTCAAGACAAACATTTTGACAGAGGTCCTGCTATTGCAGGGATTCTGCTCATGCACAGAACTATGCGCAGGAAACCAGGACCTCAGTGAATTGTGGTGTACCAAAAACTCACCTCAGTACCCAGAACCCCAGTCCGACTAGCATCAGTGTCCCATTCGCCCTCCGTATCCTCTCGGAGCTCCCAATGTATAGACAACCCAGAACAAGCGACTTAGAGTACTCTCAGGAATGGTGGGAATCAGAAATACCTGTTCGTTATTATTCTCATATCAGTCCACAACAAGAGTAATCAGAGACACGGTAAAGTTTAAAATGTTTATTTTATAAACTACGTATCCTAAGATGCAGTTCTTTGGCTAACATAAGCAGACAAATGATTAAAATTAAAACCATCAGCATTGTTACAATACCATAGAAAATGAAGGGAGTAATCATATTACAAATGATAATGGAACACAACCACCCTCCCTTCACTAGTGGGCTAGTATTATTATACGAATAGAAGGTCTCTAGGCTTGAATGGGGAATCCCATACCGTAAAGATCTGCTTAGGTGAATCACATCACAGGATCAGCTTTGCTCTACGCCTGGAAAAGTTCTTCTCCAGAATGTGTGTCTAATGCATGCAAATTGCAATATTAAAGGCTCTCGACTTTCAGATATTTGCAGCTGTGTGCGTGTTATGGCTAGAGCGTGGGCCGATCAACCTGAACTCAAAAACATACATTGTTTGGTGGCTCAGACTGTTTCTGCACACAATGTTCAGACCAAGGTCGCAGTGCACGTCTAGGGATGTGAACAACAGACAGTTCTCATGTGAAGAAAAGGCACTCAAGCAGTTTTCAAACAATAACATGTATCTGCAGTGTTGTGTGCAAAAGCAGCAACAGTGGCAAGATGGCGTTTCTAACATCTAAGGCGCTTATGCTAACATAGCAATGTATGAATCTAAAACGCTGCCTTCACTACACCCTCCCTTGATTGGACCACGAACTATTAGGGATACAATTAAAAGAACGCAGAGTTCAAGTTCACCAGAGCGGAACCAAGTGCATGTATTGGGAATCCAAATAAAGTGGAGTGAAATTTCGAAGAAAAAAACGAGAAAAGATAAAGAAAAGAAAAAAAAATGAAGTGGAAAAAAAAGGAAATGGAAATTCGTAACATCTTGCAAAGGCTCAGCGAGCCGAAATGTCGAGTCAGAAAAAAAAAAATGTGTGGGTCGTACAAGGAAAGTTGGACGACATCCAAGTTAATCCATCAACGTGTAAGCACAGTAAGTAGCGACAGAAGTCATTGGAATGTTCTGTAAAAGTTTCCGCCATCCAGTCTAACAAGGTAAACAAACATACATGTTCTTCGACAACTGGAGCCTCTAGCACAATCAGAGGACAACTGGCGTGCTCTTCAAGATAACTTCTCACCAAGTAGTCATACGCTGCCATACAGATGTTCCAATTCCCTAGGACTCCATGTGCCGCTCCACAGGCCATAATCCTAACACCAGAACAGTCCAACTCATGAGCCACTAAGGGACTCATCAGTCGATCATAATCCGGGGCAGGAGACACCGAGTTTGACAAGCACAAATCCAGAGCCCATTCGAAAGGACAATCTAGGCAATGAAAAACAGGCTGCACACAAGTAAAGTAGGAAAACCGGAAGGACAATCCATAGGCTATACTCAGGGTTGCCAGTGGTAATGTTCCGTAATATTCAAGCATCCGGTTACGAAGATGGAGCAGCCTGGACAGGCTGTCGTGTGACACAAATTGTGCAGCCATTGCGCAGTAAGCAGACCAACAAGAGCACACCAGCCGTGAGGGCGAGAATCAACGGGAGCCCGCCAAAGACGCTGGAAAAAATAGAATGAAAAAATGCCGGTATCACACCAAAAATAGTTTGGAAGGAGGTCATGAGGCCGGAGCCCACAATTTTGAAAAAATGCGCCAAGCCAGTTGTGGACGAGGCATTAAATATAGTTTGAATCAGGGCACCGAAATGCAGTGGGAGATCAGTATTTAAAAGCGCATGCACCTCTGTGCGGGTGTTTGCTACGTGAAGGACAAATGTTTCACGGGAGGATGTCAGGGCGACTTCTTTTTCAGACAATAGAGCCCTTATTCTGCTCATCTTGTTGAACTCTGCTTTCAAGGTTGGAATGGAAGGCCAGATGGATACATCCAGCCGCCCATGCGGGGGTGGGAAAAGGACATTTTTACAGCAGACTACTCTCTGTGAAACGGTCACAATGTAGGGAATTCCCGCTAGCATCCCGCAGCAAGCCTTCTTATTTAAAAGCAAATAACTACCGTTAACTATCAACGTGAAAGAGGGTGTAATAGCTGGTACTGGAATCCCTTTCAGGACGCATGCTAAATTAGGTGCCTGGACATTGCACGCGCCATGTGCCTACAGAGTGATCCGGTGTGGAGGTGCATTCCTCACCCTTCAAATAAACTTCTTTACCTTCTCGCATGCACCTATATGTAAATGGGAGTGACCAAACTTCATGCAGGAAAGCAGTACCCAACGGTTCATATCTGCCTAGGGCATAATGTTTCATGTTCAAACTGATTTTAAACAAAGGAAATGGTAAGGTGATTAACCCGTGGATAAGCCACACTGCGGAGTTCAATTCGGCCACAGAGAAAGGCAAAGGTTCTAACTTTTCAATATGCAGTAATGAGTATGTTGCATCTTTCATGGACATGAATTGTTGTTTCGCAGTTAGATTAAAGGGAAGGAATAAAGATGAAGTATTCATGTAGTCCCAGGGGACTTTCCCAGCCTTTAACGTTTGCAAAGTCCATGCAAACTGCATTATAGAACGTAATTGATTTTGACCATGATACAAAACAGACATATCATCCTGTACAATATCAACAACAGATGTAACAATATTATCTAATGTGTAAATTCGGGAAGAAAGGGTGTTAATGCTATTATCGATAACAGCGAGTACTTTTTCCAAATTGGCTTGATCAATGGCTCTCAATCTAGAAGCCGCTTCAATTTGAGATAATTTCCAAACTTCGTTATGAACAGCATACACCCATCTTTTGGGCCTGCCACCCACAGGACCCTTAACAAAATCATTCAAATCTATTTTGTCATTTATTTTGAAGTTTAACAGATGCCAAGGTGGAATGTTGCAGCCAGTTCTGACATAACTTCCCTACAGAGTAGGGAAGATTCAAAGCGGGGGTCTATGCGAACCCGCGTATACCCCGGTTGCAGACCCAGAAAACGATGCTGACAGGAATCTGAGCTCGTCTGCCACGTTAACCATCCTTCTGGATCTAATTTGGAAATATTGAAGGATGTATTAATGATGTATGACTGCAACGCATCAAGGAACAGATCAGTATGATTATCCCAATTTGGATAAGCACCCAGATCCGGAATAGAGGGAGAATTAAATTTTTTAGAGGTAGCCAATCCAAAGCAGGTGGTCTGAAAAATAGATGAATTCAAAAATAATTTGTGGTTTGGGATGAGGCAGGCACGATGCAAAGCTTCTGTTCCTTCTACCTGCCATGTTTTAGAACCCCAAACAGATTTAAGATCAATAGTATCTTTCCACAGATCATAACCCCTGACCACCAAATCATCCATAAAGGATTTGGAATATAATAATTTAGTGTGTGTCAGCCTAACCTTTGAGGCAGACTCCGCTGCCACTTTAAAATAAAAAGTGGCAGGTTTTGAAACACTGAAATCAGTAAAATATGCAAATTTGTTCACCAGTGTGTTGGAGCTGCCTTGCATTGGCGTCGGACAATGTTCCCATTGCGTATAATTTACAAAATGTCGAAATGTATTGGCCTTATATAGGAAATGATTGCCATAATGTTGATAGCAAAACAGTTCCCCATAATTAGCAGTGTCTAAATACAAATCTTCAGCATCAAATGCGGCATAATATTTCAAATCAGAAAACAGTGCTTCTATGGCCTCAACGTCCCAATCATCAGAGCGGATGTTTTGTTTCACTACATCCCCCATAGAAACACGAAGAACATTTGGAACATTAATCACCTCAGTGGGTCCATGAATCTGAAATTTAACAGCATCCCACACAATCCCATCTAACACAGGCCAGGCAGTAATATTCACAAAAGTCTGGTCCCTCTTCATGATGTGTGATGAAGAGTGGGGGGGCCAAAGTTCCATCAATTAGTCTAATTGTAGATCTTTCTTTTAGGTCATGTCCATTCACAAGACGAAAAAATACCACCACAAATCCAATGGACATAAACAAAAAAATACATATGAGCACCAGCCAAATGTAAGTCCAAGGGGGGAATTAAAAAATGTCTTTTAAACCAAACAGCAAAAATAGAAACTTTTGATGGAGCACTTGAGGTCATAGAGTTAGTGTCAAAGGAGAAACGTGACTGGTTAACCGCGGTTGATTGTAAAACAGGCAATGATACATCGGCGGGATAAGCATACTCAATAGTTTCAGGTGGACCACCAGCCGGTGGTGGCAACAAAGGATTAGTAACCGTATGCATCTCGATGGCAACATCAGGCAAGGTGGTAGAAGCCGGAGCCAAAACAGAATTTCTCAGCATCGTAGGGCAAGAAACCGCTGGAGTCATACTAAGAAGAATCGGCCACTCGCTGTAGTTTGACATTGTCAATGGAGATGTACCTGTTATCCTTGCGACTAGGAAGTGGAGGTAAAATGACTGTTCGTGTACCCTGCACGCCAAGCACTGGAACCGGTGTACGATAAGAGGGGCCGAACTCCTTCTTGTTCTCCACCTTCTCACGGACCAGGTCTCCAACTCGAGGTAGTCAGCTGACTACCGGAATCTGAAGCGCAGCATCAGATGTGGTTGTCAAGTGTTCTTTTGCGAGACTGTCTCTGGTCTCTTGTAGATTCTGCAATACAGCACAGTGATCATCTACGTCAAAGAGTGCGGCTGACGCTGCCATGTCTAGACCATCAAGGTCCGGGACAAAAAATGTTATGCCAAAGAGCATCATGTATGGGGTCCGCCCACCCAGAGACCTTCTAGGGAGATTATTAAGTGCACGTTGAACGTTATACAGATGGGCTAACCAATTCCGGCCAGTGCCTAAAACCCTGGCTGTCAAGGATTGCTTTAAGTCACGGTTCATTCGCTCCACTACACTATTACCCTCAGGTCGGTATGGAGACGAAAATTTAACTTGGACCCCCAAAGATTTCATGGCTTCTTTGTACGCCTTAGAGGCGAACGCAGGGCCCTGATCAGAATGAAAGGTACCACACGCAAAAATTCCCAATAAGACATGCAAATCCATTATGACAGTACGAGCATCAGCACTCCTTTGAGGCCACACCCAGAAAAAATGTGTGCACTAATCCACTGCAACTAAGATGTACTTGTACGCAGTATCAGAGGAGAAAGGACCGCAGTGATCTAAATAAACGCACCCAAGTGGTTTATTAGATATGTACAACTGAGTTTGTGGAGGGCACGCAGCAGTCGAAGGTTTAGTCTGCTGGCAAATGTCACAATCAAGAACATAAGTGCGAGTTTGTTTATACAATCCGCGCCACCAGTAACGCTGTTGTAATTGAGTAACAGTAGCTGACACGCCGGCATGGGCAGAGGCCATACCCTTGTGAGCCGCTGTTATCAAGGACAGTCTGCAGTCCGCGTTGGGAATCAATCTGTCACCAACGTCGTTAATTCTCACATACGGGAAGTTATCAGGACTTAAGTGATAATGGTACCGAGAAGGGAAACCTCTCGGGTAATTACTTCCCTTCTCTATAGCAGCAATAGCTGCCAAGATGTCATCATCGATCTTACTTTTGGATCTTGTAACCGCTGCTATTAGATATGTCGCCACTGCTGTTTTCGCTGCTTCGTCAGCTAAGCTGTTGCCGACAGCGTGGACACCAACTCGTTGGTGACCAAGAGTGTGAATCACATTCACGAGCGGCAGATGCTGTTTAAGTTCTGCCACTCGAACCCAAAGCATTTTATGCTTGATTGTGCTACCTTTGGAATCGCGATATTCATTCTGAGACCAAAAGAATAAATTGTCGTTAAAAGACTGAACACAGTAAAACGAGTCACTCACTATAAGAGTAGTAACCCGAGGATCTGCAAACTCCAGTGCAAGCACCAGAGCCCGGAGCTCTACCAACTGTGCGATACAATCACCCAATGACTGCGTATGCACGACATCAGATTTTAATTCTCCATTCACGAATGTACCCGCCACAATTGCGCAGGCTGCTGAATAGGCATGCTTAGATTCCGTCGCCGGTTGCGCCATACCGTCAGTGTAAATGACACAATGGTAATCTTCAAGCGGGCGCAAAGACAGAGGAGCTGGATGAACAAATTCATACTGTAAGTACTCCTGAGTCTGCAATGAGGCATCAAAGATATAGGTGACATCTGGCGATGTCAAAGAATTGGCCCATTGTATCCAACGTGGATGCAAAGCTTTAGAATTAGGTACACTGGCTTTCGTCACTGCCTCTAGAGCAGGATATGGTGTAACCACCAACATGCGTTTTCCTTGCGACAGCGCTCGTTCTTTAAGAATCGCCATCTGTACTGCAGTCAAAACATTTTCGACTGTGGAAAAGCGCAGTTCAGCCAAAGTGTACAGGTGTGATTTGTAGGCAATGGGGACTGTGTCGCCCTCATTGAACGTTAAGTACGTGAAACCCACTGCACAATTCTTATTACCAGGTTAGTGTGGTTATCACTTGTCAGTAAGTATTTCGAAGCAAGAAGATCAGCCTGCAAAGATTGCAAAATAGCTGAATGCTCTGGCAGCCAGCTCGATTTGGAAAAAGTAGGTTGTACCAAGGCATATAGCGGCTTGATACGCTGGGCATAATCGGGAATGTAAGTACGACCGAATTTCTAAAAAGCCCAGCAAAGACTGCAATTTTTTCAGTGTTGTAGGAGCACGCAAGCATGCGCACTTCTCCAGAAAGTGAGGAGCTAATCCTCGACCTTCATTGTTGAGCTCGTAGCCCAAAAACAACACTGTATACTCTGCAATGTGAGACTTCGCAAAGTTGAATTTGTAACCGAAGTCTGCAAACATAACAATGATGCGATCAACGCGACACAGATGCGGCCACAACTCGTCGTCTGTGAGATAGATATCATCAACATACGAGTACGCATCAGGTTCAGTGCTCTCTAACAGAGAGATAACACGTGCGGCAAAGACGCCAGGGCTGTTTTTATAGCCCATGGCTAATCTCTTAAACTGTTTTTGTTTGCCGCCGGAAGTAAACGCTGTCCACTGACTACTAATAGAGGACAGGTTATGGCTGTGAAAGCCATTGGATATGTCAAGTGTGGTTTTAAACCTTTTACACACAAGACTATCAACGAGGGCAGAACTGTGGATATTCTGTACAGCACACGTCCGACAATGAGAGTTCAAATGCCGGTAATCCAAAACTAGGCGGTACGACCCATCAGGCTTCGTTACAGTGAATAAAGGATTATTCATTGGTGACACACAGGTTTCAAAAACACCCTGATATTCCAATTGCTCAAGGATTTCTGCGACATGAGATCTAGCTTTGCGGCGCATGGGATATTGGGGCGGCAGCTGGGGCATAGACCGTAAAGGAAGCTCATGGCTTGGAGACAATTTATCCCACCCAACCTGAGTACGGTACAACGCCGGAGAAAGCACCTGAGCCCACTCTTCGGCAAACCTTTCAGCGTGCTCCTTTGGCACTGTGTGCGCAAAGGACGGGAGGATTAACTCCTCCCCTCTAGGAGCATCCAAAATGAAAGCCGGGGGCCAGTCCGCCTCCGCCAAGAGTATATCATATGAAGAGGTTAGATTATCCCAAAAAATCCCTGGTATTGTATGTTGTATGTCACCTTCAATTAAGAGGACTGTGTCATATAGTCTATCAGGGGGAGCCACTCTAGTGTCAGCAGTTTCTACAGTAATGAACGTGTCAGTTGCTGTTGCCTCCAGACATGGACGCAGTGCTTGTCGCACTACTGTAACCTCCGCTGCGCTGTCGAGCACTGTTAGTGCCCTTGTCAGGTTCCGAAGCTGCGTCCTCACTATCTGTAGCATACCTCGCTGTTAGCGCAGCAACCTTCTTCTTCTGAAACGGGGGGCGTTGACGTGCAAACTCATCCTGCTTGCCTGTACCGTCAGGCTGACAGGGTTGCTCACGTCCTTGTTGGGCACCCTGAACTTTGCCACGTTCTCCGCCACCGGAATGTGAAACCGATGTTTCCTGTAAAGAACGAGGAGAACGTTGTTCAGTAACCTGAAATCTATCAGGTGACCTAATACTAGTGCGATCGCGCAAATCGTATGTGCGTTCACCAGTCGCCTGTACTGGAGACGTAGGACGAGAACCCTGTTTCTGCTGCTGCTTTCCCTGCTTCATTGTCCGCCAATTTTGTTTAGGAAAAGTTGGACGATCGTCTTTGACAGACGAACTCACCTTAGTTTGCTGTATTAAGTCTGGAATGACAATAGTTGGTTAAATCCCTAAACTACTGCGGCCAATAGTTCTATATGCCTCCGCAATAATTTTAGGCAACTCTCGGGGCTTATCGAGTTCGTCGACGCGGGCTAAGCCATTAGCCACTTGAAATTGTACCGCATCCCCCTTGAGATTACCAAGGACGAGAGTGGCAACTACGTCGAACACACCGACAAGCCGCATTCCCAACTCGACTGCCGCCTCCGGACCGTGTTGCTCTTGAACACGTTTGATGACGGAGGGAAGCACGGCCATAGAAGGGGTGCCAAAGCACTTCGAGTAGACCGCCGCAAAAACCTTACCCCAATCACAATCTGACACCTCCGGGACTAAGTCTTTCTGCAAACTAATGGTGAGGATCCTGTGTTTCTCCACAGGAGTAGAGTGCGGAAATACTGCTTCCAGCTGGTCAAATTTCTCAGCAAGCCAATAAGGCAAATCGTCCTTAATTTGGGGGCGCTTGCCCATAACCAAATTAACCATGACGGGACTAATAACAACCCCAGCCTGGCCAGCTGGCTGTCCCGCAACAGCAGGTGCCCCCACCTGCACATTGCGAGAGAGGTATTGCACTAAAGCCCTATACAGAGTAATCAGGGCTGTATGGAGGACACGCAACTCATCCACCGCAACATTCAAATAACAAGGATGAGGTGAAAATCCGGCCAGCACCGGCCAAGTGGCCCCTGGAAATGACAAAGGGCCCATTCTAACCGGTGTAACCGCATGGGGAAGGGCACCATCAAACCAAATGCGATGCTGCCAAGCTGAAATAGGAATTTCTTGCGTCCTATATGGCGTATAGTTTGCTGGGAGCCGCGTGGGAGTATAGGAGTGAAACGTATCATCATCCGCATTCACCGCCGGCATAGTCACCCAAGAGTAAAACAACTCATAGGGATAGGACGCATCGGCACTCACCACAAAAATAACGGCCATCCCATCGTCCGGCAACCCAAACTGCATCAAATGACGCCGCAGAGGTGTACGGCTATGCGCTGCGATATCGACCGCCATAAGGACACAGAGTAGAACAACAATGGATATTACAGTAGCACATGGGTTCAAAAATATAAAAACCTTTTTAATTAACAAGCTTGAGGGAACCTATCATACAAACAGGTAGGTTAAAACCGTCACTCTCGCTATCCGGAAACAAGATTGAGGGTGTCGTGGACTAATATAAGCACTACTAAGGCGTTTCAAATCAGAAGACCAAACGTTCGGTGCGCCATGTTGCAGGGATTCTGCTCATGCACAGAACTATGCGCAGGAAACCAGGACCTCAGTGAATTGCGGTGTACCAAAAAATCACCTCAGTACCCAGAACCCCAATCCGACTAGCATCAGTGTCCCATTCGTCCTCCGTATCCTCTCGGAGCTCCCCAATGTATAGACAACCCAGAACAAGCAACTTAGAGTACTCTCAGGAATAGTGGGAATCAGAAATACCTGTTTGTTATTATTTTCATATCAGTCCACAACAAGAGTAATTAGAGATACGGTACAGTTTAAAATGTTTATTTTATAAACTACGTGTCCTAAGATGCAGTACTTTGGCTAACATAAGCAGACAAATGATTAAAACCATCAGCATTGTTACAATACCATATAAAATGAAGGGAGAAATGATATTACAAATGATAATGGAACACAACCACCCTCCCTTCACTAGTGGGCTAGTATTATTATACTAATAGAAGGTCTCTATGCTTGAATGGGGAACCCCATACCGTAGAGATCAGCTTAGGTGAATCACATCACAGGATCAGCTTTGCTCTGCGCCTGGAAAAGTTCTTCTCCAGAATGTGTGTCTAATGCATGCAAACTGCAATATTAAAGGCTCTCGACTTTCAGATATTTGCAGCTGTGTGCGTGTTATGGCTAGAGAGTGGGTCGATCAACCTGAACTCAAAAACATACATTGTTTGGTCGCTCAGACGGTTTCTGCACACAATATTCAGACCAAGGTCGCAGTGCACGTCTAGGGATGTGAACAACAGACAGTTCTCATGTGAAGAAAAGGCACGCAATCAGTTTTCAAACAATAACATGTATCGGCAGTGTCGTGTGCACAAGCAACAAAAGTGGCAAGATGGCGTTTCTAACGTCTAAGGCGCTTATGCTAACATAGCAATTTATGTATCTAAAACGCTGCCTTCACTACACTGCATCAGGATGTCTCCTACTCGGAACCCCTCCTGCCATTCAATGAGGCCTTGACTGTTGCAATTTGTAGACTTACTATTTTTGTTCTACCATTAAAAAACATGACTCTAGAGAGTATGATTCATCTTCTAAATGTTGCAACGTTTTGGTAGTCTCTTCCATGAAGGGTTTTAACACGCAAAAAGATACAAGAAAAGGACCAGAGAAAAAAGGGGGAAAATACCAGAACACTATTGGCTTTCTGCGCGCGTTCGAGGCAAAAATATGAGTAAAAACACTTGAGCTATTGGTAACAAATTGATAATCCTGAAAATATGGGCACAGTGATGGAGTTAAACAGGAATACGTAAAGTATTGAAAAATAATCTCAATTAACTTCCTGTGAAAAAGAGAATCCTCTAATGAAAAACAAGTCAATGGGCCGGAGATCTGAAAAACCACAAGAAAAAGCTCAAAGGGTTCTTCTGCAGGAAACATGAAAGCATTTGGTAGAAGCTTACATCGGAAATTAACAGTCATCCACACAACCCAGATATCAGCCGAGTAAATTAAAATAAAGCGCAGTGTGGAAGCATATTGGTCCACAAAAAGAAACTTTCAAAGCGCTTACCAATCATTTCTTGATGTATAAACGTCTTGAAAGAATGTTAGCATCAGCAAGGGCCAAACAGGGATATTTCTCCTGAAAGCAGCGGTGAAGCTAGGAGATTATGAAAGGAGCGCAATAGCTCCATGTCCGGCATTATGTGAAGAAATGTGCCCGCTACCTTTCAAAATTATGGGCACGACCTTTCACTCTTAGGCAATATCCCCGGGGCCGGCTGCGCAATTAGAAAGTAAACCACAGAGCTTGAAAAAGGGCTCCAGCGACTCACCGAAGCTGCAGGAGGAGACGCATGGTTATCTCCCCTGTCAGGTGAGTGCCGGAGTGGTCCTGGGATTATTGAAGGCTTCTGTGTCCATTGGAGCTGAGCACAGCGCCACCATCTTGGTTGGTGACAAGATCACGCCCTACTCCAGACACATGGGACGCCCAGACTTGAATATTTGCTTACCTAAAGTGAGAACTTTTGTTTTACCTTGTATGTTCCATGCGTCCCAAACACCCGCTCTCCAACCCCACTCTTTTCATCTGATAAAGACTTCTAGCTGCAGATTCCACACCTTTGAATTTCCCAGGCGTCTGGCTGGGTCCAGAAACTTTTGCTGAGCAATACCCCTTGTGCAAGCTGTCAGGTGGCTCCATTTGGCTCCGAGTGACGTTGGCATCGGTAGCGTTAGTTATGATGTCACGGTACCTATATAGTCGCCAATCAGGCGCACGGATGTCAGTAATTTTCGTTTTTTCCACTCCAGAATTAACTGACGAAGTTGTTTGCAAAACTAGGGCCCTGAAATGGGGAGTAACCCTAGCCCTAACAAAATCAATCTGCAAAGTGGGGAGGCATGGGTGGGATCATAAGGATTCTGCAGCTAGATAGAGTCTCTACCAGATAATGCATTACTGAACGTAAGTAACTTGTTAATCTGATAGACTTCTAGCAGCAGATTCCTCACCCTTGAATTAGATACTTAAGCTATACCTTCCCAGCGGTGGGTTGCGAACCAATAACTTACACTAGGAAGTCCTGCAGGACAGAACAGGCAAAATGCCCATCCCTGCAGTAGTGCTTGGCAAACGTGTGCAAGGATGCCCTCTTTGCCCGCCTGACAGATGTCCAAGACTGGGACACCCCGAGCCAAGGCTGTAGTCGCAGCCTTTCCCCATGTGGAATGGGTCCTTAATCCTTCAGGGAGCTGATTCTTAGCTAGGGCTTAGCAGATCTTCATGCAGAGAACGACCCAGCAAGAGATTGTCCTTTTCTGCACTGCCTGCCCCTTCTTATCTCCCACGTACCCCACAAAGATTTAGTCGTCCACCCAGAACTCTTTTGTGCTGTCAAAGTAGAACAACAGCGCTCTTTTTGGGTCAAGTCGGTGGAGACGCTCCTCTTCCTTAGAGGGATGCGGGGGAGCAAAGAAGGTGGGGTGCGTGGTAGATTGATCCAGATGAAATGGGGTCACAGCCTTTGGTAGTTATGAAGCCAAGGTGCAAAGCACCACTTTGTCTGGAAAAGACACCATGAAGGGAGGCGTGCAAGACAGCGCCTGCAATTCATTTTCATCCCCCTTGTCAAATGTAATCGCCACTAAAAGGCTGTCTTGATGGTAAGCAGCCAGAGGGAACAGTTGTGTAAAGGCTTGAAGGAAGCACACATAAGCTAGCTAGGTGAGGACCAAATTACGGTCCCGCTGTGGCATAACAAAGGCATCGGCGTAAATAAGTGAGCCAGACCCTTATTTACAATTGGAGACCTAAAAAGAGAGGGTTGGTCTGGCAGCTGCAAAAAAGCGGATCGAGCAGAAAGATAACCCTTCAGAGTACCCAACGCGGAGTTCTGCTGGGCAAGGGTTAGAATGAATAGAAGGACAGTGGAAAGAGAAGCATAAAAGGGTCAATAGACCTTTCTGTACAGTATAATACAAATGTTTGCCAACGGCAGGCGTATACCGTCTTCGTGGAGGGCCGCCTGGCCGCCAACTGCCACCGCTCAATCTCCACGCATAGAGGTGCAGAGTTGACAGGTTCGGGTGGAGTACCCTCCCCTGTTGCTGCGACAGAAAATCCCCCCAAGGGGGCAGCCTGATCGGAGGATCGATCCTCATTTTCAAAAGCTCTTGATACCTGTAGGAGAGTAGGGTCTGCTATCCTATGGTCACCCCAAATTTTTGCTTTTTGCTTCACTGGTTTTTGACATATTGAGGCTGTGGGCCTGCCAATCAGACCCCCAGCCTGCTGTTCTCTCTACTAAATTAAAACTATGCACCCTAGGTGCATAACCAGTTGGAAGTGGATCACCCTGTCAGCCCCTGTACCAGTGTACACTAGGTACCCAGGGCATTGGTGTACCCAAGGCCTGCCAGGGGCTGAAGCATGTATTATGCCACCCCAGGCTTGGCCTAACAATTTGACACAACTGGCTGATCAGTCAGCTGGGGTAAGTTGGTGTAATCACCACTTACTTAGGTGTAGTATACCTATACCTAACCTTAAATGGGACACATGGTAACCTATAAGTCACTCCTATGGCAGGCCTTAACAATCCTGAAGGCAGAGTGCTTGGTTCCATGTGAGATGGTGCTCTGGCATGAGCTGAGCCTGTCTGCAGTGGTCGGAACAACCTCCTTCTACTGTTTCCAGATATCGTCATACCATATACTCTTAAGTGCATTATGAACCTCGCGGTTAAATGCTATCTTTGGTTTGGCTTTATCAAAACATGTCGAGTAAGGTGTCATACGAATTGGAATACTAACCCCTCGCCAATTCTGGCGACGGGGTTAGCATTCCACCCTTCTAGAGGGACACGACATGTACAGTACCTGAAACCCGGGTAAAATCAGACATAGCCTCAGCTCCACAAAATGGATGCTGCCACCACAGACACAAGTCTGCCCTCCTGCTGCTGGGAGTCCTTCCAGCTTGGGAGGTGGGGACAAAGGGTTTCCTGCCAGGGGAGGTGCGTGCACCACCCCAGACAGGATTTTGTGTATTGGTCAGGTAGGGCTTGAAAGAAACCAGACATGCCTGTGGCTCACAAGGAGCCTCGGTGCATATGCCAGTTCAAACCGGTCCTGGGGCACACCAGTCCCGGGCCTGGGGCGAGCTGGACAAAGGATTGGGGGTGTAACCACCCCCCTTCCTGGTCCCACCCATAGGGAGGGACCTAGCAGGTAGTCCGGCCCCTAGAATCCGCTTAAAGGTAGGAGCTGTGTCCTAAGACTTCAGACATCCTGGAATCAACTTAACACTAAGAAGAAGACGGGAACTTCGACGCTCTGCTGCACAGAGGACTGAAGCCAATCTCCCCTGTGGTCAGGGAGTGACCACCTTGCTAACGCAAGCACCATCCAGCGAATCAACGTCTGCTTTGCCGCCGCCTCCCGCCGGAGCCCGAGCCCAGAGACTGACAAGACCTGGACCTCCAGACCTCTCACCGCCCGATCCACAGTCCCTGAAAAGAGGAGACCCGTGGAGGCACCGAGACACGTGGAGCCAGCCATCTTGAAACGACCACGACAAGCTGACAAGTGCAACAACCGAGGCTCCCTCCAAGTTGTGCTTTGGGATCTGAGAAGCCCAACACCCGAGCAGCATCTGCACCAAAGGTGAGCCCTCCAGCATCTCCACGATCTGCGTTGGGCCCTTCTGCATTTTGCCACTCGACGCGCCTAACCGGTTGCTGGCCCGCTGGCTAGTAGCCATCTTGGCGACGAACTTTACGAAATACACCGCTGGTCTGGTTGCTCCAGACTGGCCCTTGCTCCCCTCCAAAGGAGCAGTCCTTCTGACCTTGCGGGTCAGAACCATCAGCTTATTTCATCTCCTACAACAATTGCTTTTGCCAAGGCTCGTTTGCTTCGATCAAGTCGCCGACACCGCCGACAGCGAGAGCCTGCGTGGGACAGCTCGTGAACCGACTCCTGGACGTCGTCGACCTCCAGGGACCACGTGGCTGCAGAGACAAGCTACACCTTTCTTCCTGTTTGCACCAGACATTGCCTGGTACCCACCTGGTGCCACGCTGGTCACTGGCTAGTGACTGTGAACACTGTCCCCTCTGCTTACAGGTCTTCAACATCTCCGATCCACCCTTGGATCCACTGCATCTCTCCCGGACCGACCGCCTGCAGCATCTTTGTCTTCAAGCTCCACGGAACAGATAGAAGAAACCCGACGCACTTCGAGGCCTATGCACCCGCTTCCTGTGGGTGAGGTAAAGCTGGCACACCTGTGCCCAAGTGTAGTAATACATCTCTAGTGCCTGTGTTCCAAATCTTGAGTTCCTAGTCCATCCGGAAGATCCTCTTTGCAGTAACTTTGTACTTTTTACGCACCCATTGAAACCTATGGGAGCACGCGTGTGACTATTTGCTCTGCACACGCCACCCGTGGACCTCCTGGTCACTAACTGAAGTTAGCTCCTTGTAGGCCCAGCGATTCTAGAGGCCCTAGGCCTTTTCCCTTTTCTGTTCGTGGTACTTATACCACTATTTTAGTATATGGTTTGAGCGGCCACCAGGGCCTATCCATATAAAGTGCAACTTCTGTGTATTCTACTGTAATCTTGTTTGACGATTTGTGCTCCTGTGCTCATAAAGAGACTAGGGGTTACTTTGAGAAATAAATACATATATATTTTGAATATATATCTGTGTGGTGTCCTTTCATTGGTATAAAAGGGGGTTGCATTTGGTAAAACAGCTGGCTTAACACGCTTCACGAGTTTAGCCTCAAAGACTGCTTAGCCTACGCTACCACTAGGGCAGCTAGTCCGAAAAGGTTGACTTACAACCACACCATAAGGGTTGCTTGGCATGGTACAAGGTGATCACTTTAACTAGTGAGCATCATATACCAGGCCAACTTCTCACAATACCAGACTCTCCTCGCCCAGTGGGGAACCACAAGAATGATTTGGGCCCAGTCGTTCCTGATCAACTTCGGAACCCTGGGCAGGAGTGGTATGGGAGGAAAGGCATACAGCAGGCCTGAGTTCCACTTGTGACGAAAAGCGTCACCGAGCGATAGCCGCCTTGGAAACTCCAGCGCGCAGTAGTGCTGACACTGCGCGTTCTCTTCAGAGGCGAACAAATCTAACCAAGGCTCTCCACACTGCTGAAAGAGACCTTGCGCCACCTCCCACCCGAGACTCCATTCATGATCTGCTAGGCATCGACAGCTGAGCTCATCCGCCCTGGAGTTCAGAGAACTTGCCAGGTGTTGTACCACCAGGTTTATGCCCTGCTGTTCCAGCCATGTCCAGAGACGCAGGGCCTCTCAACAAAGAGTCCACAACCCCACCCCGCTCTGCTTCTTGCAGTACCACATGGCGGTGGTGTTGTCAGTGAACACCTGCACTAGCTCCCCCCCTTTTATTTCGCAGTATACATATATTGTTCATGATCATAAAGTAATCACAGTACATGTTTACATCGTGTCATCTGGTATACAGTTGTGCCAGCTGTCATTAACAACAAAGATCATATTTAAGTAGTTAGCCTAGCTTTTTAGTTGGGACGTGCCTACTCATCACGTGTCTGCTTGGTGTACAGTGATCCTGTGTTGATTCTGCGTTGTTGTTGTTGGGGTACACTGCTTATTGTGTTTTTAATAAGGAACATAAATCTTCAACGGGGGCAGCTGTAGCTGGGGTTCTCTGTATATGAAATGTCGCATTCTGACTGTCAGTGGCTAATTTGTCCATTTTCATCTTTGAGCCATATGAAACTTGAAGTGAGGTGGGGTGGTCTAACCGGAGTGTGCTGGTTGCTCTACGTGCTTGATTTGGAGCCACACCTTATTGTATGTCGATTTTAAAAAGAGGGGGGAACACGCGCTAGACTGTTTCCTGACTGGACCCTGCAGTGTGGGCCGGGGTGCCTTGCGCCTGTGGCTCATCTATTGCTTCCTGCTTAAAGGAGTGAAGCAATAGCGCCCATTGCATGGAAATGTGATGCTTACGAATTCCTTTAATTTTTTCTGATCGTAACTGCTCCTCCTCTGCCGTTCTCTACTTGCCCTCCCCCCGCCTCCTCCCCTCTAACAGGCAGCCAGCGGTGGCCCTCCTGGCGCCCTCCAATGTATTGCTATACTTCTTTTGTCTAATAGGATTGCCAGGGATGCGAAGCGCGTCAATACTTTTTGGTGTTTACGATGCTTGGTTATACCTAGCGCGCAGGCCTCCCATGTATGCAAGTCTGTGAGCCTTGTTACTGTCTGGAGGGTGGCGTGTATGGTGGACCAGTAGGTTTGAAGCATTGGGCAGTCCCCAAAAATATGGAGAAAGGACGCATTGGGTTCTGGACACCTAGAGCAAGTGAAGGATGTATTTGGGTAGTAGCGTTCAAGCTTTTCGGGTGTCAGGTAAGCGCTCAGGTAAGCGCGGTGTAATATGTAAAATTGTATATTGTTGAAGCGGTAGTTGCGGAACACCTTTTTGGGAAACCCAAGTGTCCACTCCCATTCTTTGTCGTGGAGTGGTCTCTGGATTTCTGCTTCCCATTTCTCACAAAGTGGAGTGAGGGTGATTGTGTTCAGTGCCCTCACCACCTTATATAGTCATGTCACCAAGTGTCGCTCGGGGCACATCTGTAAGATTGCATGCAGAACAGAGTGTGTGAGTGGCTCTGTGTCCATTGCGTGCCAAACTCGGCGACAGTCTCCTAGTAGCTGCCGGTGCAAAAGGAACTGTCCTCTTGAGAGGTCCATTTCTGTAGCAAGGTCCGCAAATGTTTGCAACTGCCCATTTACATAGAGGGAACCTGCTGTCGTGACCGAGTGCTCAGTCCATACGCGTAGTGTTCGCTCTGTATAGGAAGCGCGGTCTTTGGGGAATCCTACCAGTGGTTGGATGGGGAAGTACATGGGGGCCTCCCATGTCATCTTGTGTATTTGTTTAAGGCATGTGACGGCCACCAACACCTTTAGTGGGCACTCCCATATGGGTTCAGCTCCTGCTAATAACATGCGATGTATGATCGGGATTGGAATAGGTCCCGTGTTTGTGTGGGTTTCCCCTAATGCACGGCTCGCTATCCATCGTGACACCCATTTGTAATTGGGTCGCTAGGAAGTAAGCCTTGAAGGAGGGGGCACCCAGACCTCCCCGGTCCAGCGGTAACTGCATTTTAGTGAGAGCTATTCGCCTATGTCCTGATTCCCAGATAAGGGTACCGAGGAGTTTATCCAGTTCACGAAAGAAGGGACAGGGTGGAACCACCGGGAGCTTAGTGAAATAACAAAATAATCACGGGACCGATATCATCTTGGCCACTGCGATTTTTCCAGTGGGAGCTAGGGCAAGGTCCTTCTAAAAGTTAAAGGAGGATTGGATCCCGGCCAGTGCCCTGCGGTGGTTTCCTTCATACATGTCTTGCGGCGTGTGGTACAATTGTATTCCAAGGTGTCGTACCGCCTGGGCACTCCATGATATGTCTATGCCACCTATTTGTATGTTCTGGGATGGGAGGCTGTCTGAGAGTGGATATTTTGTGGACTTGGCCCAATTCACCATTAGTCCCGTTACCGCCTCAAAGTCTCGTAGTGTGTAAAAATTGGAGTGAGATCCGAAGTGATGTCACAGATATAAATAAGCAGATCGTCCGCGTATAATGATATAACGTGGATCGTTTCTGCAATTGGGATCCCCCAACTCTCCCCCTCCCTGCGCAGGCGAATTGCAAGTGGCTCCATCGCCATAGCAAAAAGCAAGGGGGAGAGCGGGCAGCCCTGGCGCGTGCCTCTAAGTATTGGAAATTACAATGACACCTTGTGTCCAAGTTTCACCCTTGAGGTGGGCTTAGAGTATACAAGCTTAGTGTATGTAAGCAGGCGGGGTCCCATGCCCATTCGTTGCAAGAGGTAGGGCCAAAGAAGGGTATCAAAGGCTTTTTCCAGATCCAGGACCAGGCATGCTGCAAGGTGGAAGCGACCCCCTGATCCTGGACATGAAACAGGTGTCTTATGTTGTAGGGTGTGTTAATTCTCGGCACAAAGCCACACTGGTCAGGACGAACCAGCGCCAGGAGGATTGTGGAATATCTGTCCACAAATATTTTCCCATGTATTTTGTAGTCCGCTGGTAACAGGGCTATAGGTCGATATGATCCAACATGATGAGGGTCCCTGTCCGGTTTAAGGAAGGAGACTATAACCAACTCTCACATGGATGTGCACAAGCTCCCCCTTAGAAGAAAGAAATGCTTTTAATGACAAATGAATTGCTCGAAGCTCCAACAAATGTATGTGGAGCCCCGACTCCGCCGGAGATCTGTGTCCCCTGATCTCCACCTCTCCCATATGGCCGTCTCATCCCAGAAGTGATGCATCTGTCACAACTGTGAGATCTAGTTGGGGAAGGGCGAGGGGTCTGTTGTTGACCCAATTGCCGTTCCTCAACCACCACTGCAGAACTTTCACAGTTCCTTCAGAGATCTGGACCACGTTGGTGAGATTTCCGTAATGCTGTGCCCACTGAAACTTCAAGTCCCACTGCAGAGCCTGCATACACCACCTGGCATGTTTTACCAACAGGATGCAGGAGGCTATGAGGTCCAACAGCCTCAGAGTCACTCTTACCGAAATCCAGGATAGAGGCTGAAACATTGGAATCATAACCTGAATATCCTGGACTCGCTGCTCGGGAAGATAGGCCCAAAACTGCACTGTGTCCAGAACAGCTCAGATGAAACGGAGCGTCTGAGAAGGAGTCAGGCAAATACAGGAGGTCCGTCGTAGTCTGAAGGTGGGAGACGACAACCTAGGGCAAAGACGCCTTCAACAGCATGTTGTCGAAGTATGGGAAGACTGACACCCCTAACCTGCGCAGATTAGCTGTGTCCACAGAAATCACCTTGATGAACACCTGAGGGGCACTGGTAAGGCCAAAGGGCTGCGGCTGCCGAGGGCAGGGTTGCTGACAACTTCTGGCTCGGAATGAACCGCGTCCACGTCCCCCCATGGCTTGGGAAGCCTCACAGGATGGTGGCTGGGATAGGACTGACATGGCTAGAAAACCCCGCCCATTGCCACGAAAGGGACGAAAGTTACACTGGCCACGAGGAGTGGAAGAGAGACCCAAGTATCTGCCCTTAGCCCGAGAGCCCTTGAACCTTACTAGGGCCGAATCTGCCTTTTTCCCCAAAAAGACGGATTCCATCAAAAGGCATGTCCATAAAATTTGCCTGGACATCGCCCGAGAAGCCAGTTGTCGTGAGCTAGGCATAGCTCCTCAAGGCCACTGTCGTGGAAATCGATCTGCGCAGCAAATCTGTTGTATCAAGGACACACCCTATGGAGGCACGGTTTATGAATGCCCACCGATGTCGGAGATGCAGGAGAGTTGACGTGCTCTTGAAGTTGCAGCTGTACGGACCAGGCGATAAAGAGGAGGACCAGGAGCAGTGCACAAGTTGTCCCACATCAGATGTCGAGCCAACTGGTCAGTGCCCAGCAGGGGCACCAACAAGCCTTGGCAACGGCAACCAACGTAGTAAAAGTAAAAAGGTGCAGTGTCAGGACCAGCAAGGTCCAAGTGACTCACCCTGAGCAGGTAAGTCGGAGCAGGCCCCGAGCAAGTAGTGGAGTCCACTGGAGCCAAAGAAGACCCTTGAGAGGACCCACGGGCCAAAGGCACAGGAGTCACCAGAGGACCTCGAGCAGCAGCCAAAAAATGAAGGTCCACATTGCGGTGCCTGCAGATGCAGGGGAGTGACTATTTCACTCTAAATGATATTTCTTCAGGTGTCTTGGATGTCCACAAGCCCTGTGAGTTACCTGCATGGAGCACGGGCACAGACATTGTAGCAGACTTGCAAGACGAAGAGACCAGGAGCAGCAGGAGTCTTCCCAGTTGCAGTCTCGTTACCCAACGCGAAATCCTGCGAGGTCCAGAGTGCCCAGACGGTCGAAGTTGAAGTGGTATGTAATCTGAATCTAGTTCCATGACAAATCTAGGGACTTACCCACAGGTAAGCCCTTAAGTACCCTAAAGAAAGGTTGGAACGATTCAGGGATCTGTCCCAGAGGAGGGGCTGGACAGTGGGGAGGATACTCCCATCTCCTTTGTCCAGTTTCGTGTCAGAGTGGGAGCCAGCGGCTCCCTGAACTGGTTTGAACTGGAGAATGCAAGGAGGGCACCAAATGTGACATTCAAGTAGTATGAGTGATGCTGGCAAGCGCCCCCATCCTGTCCCAATACACTAAGTCCTGTCTGGGAGGTAGGCACACCTCCCTGTGACAGGATGCCTGCCTTCCTCTGCTCAAGCTTGCCTCAGCAGTAGGAGGGCAGAATCGTGTCTCTGGTCGGCAGCAACCATAGTTTTATGTCAGGGTCTAGAAGTATGGTACCGAGAGCACTGAGGGCCTCCTAGAGGAGCTTTACATTCAGCATGTTTGATACCAAACAAGACATGTTTGTTACAGCCAGTTTAGAGATGGTCATCGCGTAATGACACATGGCCACTCAATATATCTTAATGGGTGATGCACTTACAACCCAGGAGAATGGACTCTGAAGGTTGTAGGGGTATCCTTCTCATGCAGGGGCACCCTACCTTGAGGATGGAAACAGCCTGCCTCAGGGGTGACTTATACGTTTTAAGTGCAGGGACCTCGGATATAAGGAAACATATCTGTCGTACGTGGTGCTAGCACCAACTTACACAGTCTGCAATGGCAGGCCTGTAGTAAAAGTTTTAGTGATCTCTCATCAGTGACATAATACATGCTTCCGCCCATGGGAGACCCCTGGTGTACCTATGCCCTGCCTACCTTAGTACCATATTCTAGGGACGTATCAGGGTACAACAGTTAGCCAATCTGGAGTGTACCTAAGTACTCACCATGCCCGATTTAGGGTAGAAGCACAGGGACTGGGTTCCTGATTAGCAGGATCCCAGTCAGACTAGTCAGTAAAAAGTAATTACACCAGCAAAAAGTGGGGGTGACCGTGAAAGTATATCCTACATTCCTAAGGCATCTATTAAAAATTAGAATGAAATCCTTTTCCTGGAAGCCATAGGTAGATGCGGTCAGGTTGCGCCCTGCCTCTGTTGTTTTCAAGGTTGTGTAAGCGCCTGTATTATCACTCGCCTGCTTGCGTAGCAGTGTTATTCCGTCACTGCTCTTTGTAGCTCTTGGTTTATTCTTTGCATAAGGGTGTTATTCTTTCAGTGCTTATGTAGCGCTTGGTTCATTCTTCTGTGCTCCTTGTAGCGCTTGCTTCATTTCAGTGCTCTTTGTAGTGCTTTGCTCATTCTTGGCCCAAGAGCATAGTGCCTTGAGCTTAAGTACATATTTAGACATGTTTTGGTGACTACCTACCAGTTGTTCTTACCACAACCCACTCTGATGTGCGAGGCCACAGCATTTTTCTGCTGTGCTGACACCACTCATGTCTTCAGCTGCAGCTTCTTGGCACTGTTCTCAGAAATGTGTGGGTCAACTCAAGTGCCTTCATTTTATATCCGCATCGTCTCTTTTCAGCTTGGAGATAATAGGAAATATTTTTTGAAATAAAAACTGTTAGGCAAGTTGATGTACCAAATGTCCTGTTTATTCTAATTCAGAAATGAACAAAGTTAAGTAAGATGTACTTCACGTCGTAACATGATTTAAGTACTAGAAATATAATTTTTTTGAGCTTGTGTTTAACTAAAAAATAATTCACATGGCTCTTGCTCTGCAAACACCAATTCACAATTTGCCAAGCATTCTTGCGCCAGCCTCTTTCCCACGGAATAGCTAAAACGACAAGTGACTGTCAGGTTTACCAATGTTGGTCCAGAACACCAAAAATTCATGACAGATGTTCTTGTCATCCACATAAAAATATACTTACATTGATTTGAAAGACAACTGATGTAATTGATCTGTGGTTAGGTTGTCCTTAAAATATTGTGTGGATCCAGCCCATCTGAACTTGTGTTGGACACCCATGTATGCCTCACATACAGTTCAACTGTTGTCACACTCCTCTGCCCGGCGCCTTCATATACTTGGTTTCCCAGGGAATTCTAAGGACAGGTTTGTAAGTGTGCGTGAATTACAAGCAAAGAAAGGTTGGAGTGTTTCACAAGAACACCTATATTAAGTGGACATCTTCCTCCTCCATACTTTGTCCACTCACAGGATCCACCGGATAGGATGCTCTTAGAGGCGTGAGATTGAATGAGCGCTGCAAGGGCCACAGGCAGGCTGTTCATGAAGCACTCAGACGGCGTATGCCCTGTTTTACGCTTCAGAGCTGTAGTGCTGTCCTTGGCCTCCATGTCAGGCCCGGTTAGGGGAGGTGTCCAGAGCACTGATCTTGCTTCACAGACAACAGGATTGTAACAACCTACTGAACTGATGCTCTTGTTTGTACGTTGTGGGCACCTTTTGGGCACTGCCACTCCAAAACAAATATTAAAGTAAAGCATACATCCCGGAGCATAACCCAGAATGTAGATTAAGATAATACATAAATACATAACTCAGCACAATATTCAAACTGATAATGGGAAAGAAGGTACTTTCGCTCCTAAAGTGCATATAATACAGTAGAAAACCAGCTTAACCTGGCTTTTAGCTTGCATCCGAATTCTACAAAAATAAGGCAATATTGTTCCTTTTAGTCCTCAGTGTTTGTTGCGTACAGCTCTCTGCAGAAACTGCATTATCACACATATATTCACTGAGTTGTGAACACAGCTGCTTCGTATATTTTGTGAGCCTTAGGGGTGGTGTGTGTGTGTGTGTTTGTGTGTTTTGCAGGCACCTATCCATTAGCTCTTTAATGTGCGGTAAGTGGAGCAGATTTGGTTTTCCAAAATCACCTAGTTATGACTGACATTCACAGTATACCCCTATGGACCGTAATAGGGTTAATGTGTAGTATTAGGCTGGCCACCCCCTCCAAGTCATCATTGACAGTGTTTTCAGTACAGACCTTTTCACCTACCAATCATTAGGTCTTGTGTGGGACAGCGCATGGAGCTTAGAGCCCGTCCATTGCTTACCTTTGGTTGGCTTCATTGTCACTGCCATTTCCTTGCTTCTCTATGGTCAGTGTGTGCTTGATTCCCTTCCTCTTCATGTGTTTGTCTCTTCCGTGGAGCATGGCCTGAGTACCTCTTCATTGCCCAGTGTCCTCCCACTACTCGCACTTTCAGAGCTACTTTTTACTCCTTTTATTTGCAGCATTATTCAAGAGCATGTGTTTGCAGGCTGTCTCTCCTCCAATCCTCCCTTGCTTGCACCTGAGCACCTCCTGTATTTTGTAGCTTGCCCTATACCCCTGCACCCCCTTCCCTCATTGTCTTGCTTGCCCCATCACCCCGATAGCCCTCCCGCATTGTTTTGCGTGCTCCATACTCCTCCCATGTTGTGTTGCTTGCCCTGTCCCCACTCCTGCATTGCGTTGCTTATCCCGCCACTAACGGCGGGGAAAATAACACTGATGCAACCAGCACTGACAGCACCCTAGCACTTTTTTCTAACTTTCAGCCACGCTGCTGTACAACATGGCTAAAAGACGTTGACTAAGCCAATATGTCTCACATAGGCAAGAACTATTGTTTTGCCAATGCTTATTTAATGTTTAGTGCCTCGTCTGTGTTACACCGCCTTACCATTAATGCGCTATATTTTCATGTGACTCCTATCTTGGCTGTAGGAGCTCTTGTTTTTGTGTTGATTATAATCCTGGATGCCCTGCTTTCCTTATTGAGATGCATAGCTCTGACTGCACCCCTTGAAGATGGGGGGCTGGCTCACTTTAGCACGGCTCTTCTTCTAAGCACTTCCTTGTGCTGGCTTCAGCTCCCGTCCAACCTCTCTGGTTTGCTTGGCCTGTCATTTAGCAAGCGGTTCTAGCGCAGTTTATGCAAGAAGTGGGTCAGACGGAATGATGAATACTTTATGAGCGCGCAATAAAGTGCTTGTTGGCACAAGGTGCACAATCATATTTCAGATTTTCTACTGCCCATATGTGCCGTGTAAGCCATCCTGCGATAAAGATATCAATTACAGGGAAGATTGTTAAATCCACGGGCACTCGGTGCATGATAAATATGTGTGGCCGTATGTTTTGTCAACTTATTGCGATGGCGGCGTGCCAGCATAATGATCTGTGATTTCCCCCTAAAATTGCCTTGTGTTATTCTGATTACTCGCCTCTCCTGGCAGCATAAATCCTGCTTATCTCTTTTATAAAGGGCTTTACAAGCACAGTGGTACAGTGCGCTCCATCACGCTGAGCGCTGCACCTGTTGCGATAAGAGCTTTTAATATGGTCCGCTATCTCAGTAGCCATTGTATGCACAAGCACAGCAGAAGGGACTTCACAGAAGAAAGACTCAAGTGTAAAATAGAGAAAATAAAATACCTGCTGAGTGGAACCGGAACTGAAATGGCATCCTTGATTGATGTTGAAAAAGAACCCATCCTTTGAAGTTTCTATGGCAGCTACTTTCTGCCACTTTCCAATTTCATTGACTTAAAATGAATCGTTATGTTGCGTTTAGTTATTTTCAGATAGCGCATATGACAGCCATAAGCTGTCTCTTGAGGACGTACTGTTTTTTAACAGTGGACTTGGAGGCAGTCCATTTCTTACCATTGGTTTGCTTCATTGTCAGTCTCATGTGCTGGCTTTCGTATTGGTCAACTGCCATAGGCTACCTTTGTCGTCGTGTGCTGTGCCCCTCCCCTGGAGCATGCATGCATTTCTTGTGGTCTTCCACTGCCCGTTTTCTAGGCACTGCTTTTTAGGTTGAGCCTAGAGCCAGCGCGCATGTGCTGCTCTGCGAGACTTGTTGTAGTGGAGTAGGGAATGGAAGCCCCGCCCACTCTCCGCCCATATTTGCCATTGGCTTGTGTCATTGTCCATCCTAAATGCTGGCTTTTGATTCGTAAATAGGCTTGTTAGTCCCTCCTTAGTACCGCCTCCTCTTCATTTGTCCCCTTTCATGGCGACTGGCCCTTTTACGTCGATTGTTACACGGTACCTGTTATTTAGTCTTTAAGCACTATTTTCGTTATCTAGTTTCTCTTATTGCAGGCACGACGTTCTTTGGTGCCTCCCTCTCGTTGTCTGTGCCTTCTTTGCCCCCCCCACTCTCCCTCGCGTTGTCGTGTCCTCTTTACCTGCCTGCCCTCCCTCCCGTTGTCGTGACTTCTTTACCCCCTTCCGTTGTCATTTACCCCCCTCCCTCGCATTGTCTGTGCCTTCTTTCTCCCCCGCCCTCCCTCCTGTTGTCGTGCCTTCTTTAACCCCGTTGTCGTGCCTTCTTTACCCCCTTCCGTAGTTGCGCATTCTTTACCCCCTCCCTCCTGTTGTACCGCCTTCTTTACCCCCTCCCTCCCGTTGTCCGTGCCTTCTCTTCCCCGTCCGCCCACCGTCCCTCCCGTTGTCCATGATGCCTACCATTTACAATGCAATGGGTACCGCATTTACGTGAGTTTGTGCTGTTGGCATTGTAAATGACAATGTCTTTTATTTATGTTTTGGTTTTTGAAACCAAAATAAAACGCATTGTCATTTACAATGCCAATAGCTTAAGCTCGCATAAATGAGAGCCCTATTGCATTGCAAATGCTTGTTCTTTCTGTTTAAGCACTTTGCAGAGTGCCTTTCCAGCAGTTCAGCTGTCTCCCTTGCGTACTTATTGCCCGTCGCTAATCCTCCCTCCTGCCGACCCTCTTGTCTGTCGCTCCGCCCACCATTCCTCCATTGCCTGCATTGCTCCCGCACCTGTCTTCCATTGTCCGTGTTGCCCCAACCGCCGTCCCTCTGTTGCCCCCACCACCAGCCATGTTTCCCCCACTGCCCGACCGCACACCATTACCGTGTTGCCCTTCGCACTCCCTCAATTGTCCGTGTTGCCCCTCGCATCTGCTTTGCCCCTATCAACCCTTGCACCATGTCTGTGTTCCCCTGCCACCCTCTCTCCGCCCTCCTTCCATTGTCGTGTTGTCCCCCCCCCCCCCACCTGCTGTAACAAACAAGCATTTGCAATGCAATAGGTCTCGCATTTATACGAGTTTGAGCTATTGGTATTGTAAATGACAATGCCTTTTATTTATGTTTTAAAAACCCACACATAAATAAAATGCATTGCCATTTACAGTGCCAATAGCTCAAACTTTTAACAACTGCGAGACCTATTGCATTGCAAATGCTTGTTGTCATGATGCGAGGGCGTTCCATCGGAATGCAACATCCCCCCCACCCCAAACAACTCCAATAATGAACCGCTAATTTCACTGCTGGTCAGCTACATGGACGCCTCCATCAGATTAAGTCTGAAAATTACACGAGATAGGAGGAAACATACAGGGTTTGCAGAGATTAGTAAATAATTCAAATGATACACAACCAGATTTACCAAGAAATACAAAGATCTATTCATTAAACACCGGAATTAGCTCAGGTGATAAGACAGGCCATTTAGAGCAGCTCCGTATGGCCCTCCCTTACCTTAATAGAGAAACTGCTTCTTAAAAGAGGACGAAGCCTATTTATTATTATTTATTGCTCTCGGGTTCCCAGAGGTCATAGTGTCACCTGAATCATGAACAGCTGCATCAGACAATGTAGAAATGTAGCCTACAGCCGGGTGCGGGAAAGGGGCCGGCTAAGGTGAAAAGGAACCAGCGATGTTGTTGAATATTTCACAAGGGGGCACCGAGAAGTCCTAGGCCCCACGTGTGTTGTTCTTGAATACAGCTTCAGTTTCATTAACCGTGTTGAAAATGACACCCGCGGGAGATGAGCAGGCCTCTTTAATCACAGGCAGACGGGTGGCTCTCTGCACTGGGCGCCCTCCACCTGGGTACAAGGCCCTTCGACTCCCACAGTGAGGGGTAAACCACAGCGCAAACCAGATGGCGGCGGTGTGGAATGAGGCGCCGAGACCTCAGAGACAGCCAGGGCAATAAAGTGTGAGAGCAGGGGGGTTGCCTTGGGAAAGGGAGCAATTATGGCTGGGATTCCCAGTGGCATGCAGATGGGTTTGTGGCCTTTTTGTTAAGCACCTGTAAATTCTTTAGGGTGAGAGAGAGCAGGATGCATCTGTAAAGGTAACAAATATGACACAAGTAATCCTGAAAATCTAAGCTGAAGTTGGCCGCGCCAGCCCATCCCCCCCACCTGCTTCCAGGCTTCCCCCAGTTTTCAGTTCTTCAAACACTTATGCTTTGTGAGCACAGCTGTACTGTCAATAACAGCCCAACCTCGGGCCCCCCCTCAAAATAAGCAAACACCACAGTCAGTGCCTCGGTCACGAGTAATATGGGTTTTAAAGCAGATTGTAGTGGAAGGCCTGTGTCCATGTTTTTAATCGCCAATCATCAAGATTGTTTTTTTGCAAAGCATTGAAAAAAAAACAATTTAAATTAATACCATGACATAGCTGGGAGTCCATCCAGAGAGATGCGTCTGATACGTACCGCGCTGTCTCTCATGTTTGGGCATGAAAGTAACTGTTATAAAGGGCATGTGGAGGCAGGGCTGGACCTATTTATGAACTTTGCTATAATTTCCCTGCAGATGACAACAGGTTCTCCTTGGAAAAGAAAGCGCTATTCACAAGAAATATCGGGACATTTTCGCCGAGTGCAAACAAAGTGAAAACAAAACCAGTCGGTGGCACCCTGTGAGATGGAAGCTCTATTGCTATCAGCAGCGTCCAATCGATCCGCGCCTTCATCGTCCATATCACGCCATATGCCATAGAAATAAAGACAGAATCAAAAAACGATATTTTCTGAGATGGAGGAAGGAGCGGCCAGGCACGGGGCATAAACGACACAGCTGCAAATACCACCTCTGGCACTGAGAGGGGACCTTGGAGGAAGAACGGATGAAGAGAATGGAGGAGAGGACAGGAGAGTAGGGAGGGTGAGATAGCAAAGAGAAAGGTCTGGAGAAGAAGAGAACTGATAGAGGCGAGAGTAGGAAAGAAACTAACAGAAGGGCGAGAGGCAGTGGTGAATGAAGGAGGGGTAAGAATGGAATGACTGAGTGAAAGGAGGAGGGGAAAGGACGGGGGGCAGATGGTGAATGGAAGTGAGCGATGGCCGGGGATGGGGTCACGATGTGCTTTACGACGCGTGGATTCTGCTTTAACAGTGCATTAAAGTAGGAAGGGAAGCGGCCGTACGGCCGCGAATGTGAAAGTGATCGCGATCACGATAAAACATCAAAGCGGCCGAGCGGCCGCGAAAGTGAAAGACAACGAGTGCTTTCAGGCTGCCAAATGGTGCGCGCGCCCGGCACACATGCACAGTAGTTGGCGGCCTGAAAGCACTCGTTTGCACTTCCAAAAGTGCTTACTATAAGTTAATATGAAGCTAGTCGGGTGGTTCAGTTTTTGACAGGAGAAAGAGGACGACCGGGATTTCTGTGCATGCCAGACAATGCCACTCCACTCTACTCCCTACAATTTCACACAGTTCCACTCCAAGCCACAGAACTCTACTCCATGACACTCTGATGCACAGTTCCACTCTTCTCCACACGATGCCACACAATTCTGAAACTATTTAATAACAACAATAGCACCCATAAAAGGTCGACCAGGGAGCCTGGGAATTGTGTAATTACAAACAACAATAGTCCCTAGAGAAAGAAGAATGAAAATAACAATGAATAAGGACCCAATCAGTACTTATTTTTAGAGACTTGTCCAGCCGGACAGGGGTCATAGATTTTACTGATATAATAATAAGAAAAAAATAACAAAGAAATTCCCAAAGTGGGACACAAGCCTGTGTCCAGTACATACAACGAGACAAAAGAACAGGAACCAAAGGTTCAGGCATGGAACAAGGTTTGTTACAAGTAGCGCAATTCAAGAGTGAACCAACAAACAATTCATAGAACACCCTTATGCATCACAATTAGTATTTTACAGCATATAAGGTGTTTACAAGTGTCGACGGCGTTTCGATCCTATTAGAAAAATAAAAGGATCATCATCAGGACAACAATAATTATGCCTGTAAAGTATAACCTGAATAACCTTGAGAGAGAAGGGGAAAAGAAAGAAAAAGGTTTTACACAATTAGGGCAATAGGTACTCAAGATTTAAAAAGGTCTGACAACTAACAAACCCGTACGTAATAATACAAAACAAGCTGAATGCAATGTCAGTAAAAAAGGGAAGCAATTACAGGGACATAAAAAATGCGTTAAGACACTAAATCACATGCATCAAACATAGAAATATTGATTATAAATTACAAGTAATTTTACATTGTAGAATAGTAGTGTATGGCAACTAATGACTTATAACAAGCATGAAGTGAGCTTTAGTAAACATGCCATTCATTGGAAAAAGGATTACTAATACAACGAGCGAGCATGTGACAGCCTAGGTCGGTGGCTGAAAGTATGAAGATGAGTGCTAAAGGAGAGAACACCGAGAAATAGTGATTGGTGAAAAAAGAGACGAGTGATAGCGGCTGAGACGGTGCGTGAAACTTACCGCGGAAGCGGACGGTTCGGCGGCGTGGTCTGTATGTAAAAACCAAGGAAACGGAAAATTAAAGCGTATCCAGGGAAGTGTCTGGATGGGGAGGGGAATGTGAAAGATGAATGCAAAACTCACCGTTACTGGGAAGAGAATTGTTCAGTAACGGGTTAGCGGTAGGCGTATTAAGCCTAACCTAGAGTCCTTGACAATTGGTCAGCAATACTCAAAAGTCGTTCGTGATGGCAATCTGTTAGGAAAAGATAAGCAGTTAATCTGTAGGTGGCGTAGGATTAATTTACGTGATAGTGAACGAAAAAGGAAGGGAACCTCACCAATGTGTAGTTGATATAATGAGACTCCGGCGATGCGGGGAGCTATAATTCGTCAGTGCGGCAGCTACCAGGAGGAAGGTGCATGAGTGTATTAAGAAGTGGAAAAGAGCCCTGATAGGTCGAACGCGAGCTAGTGCGTGAAAAGAGAAAAGGGGCAATAGTGTATGAGGCGGCCATCTTCAAGGGGTGAAGCAATCACTGTATTAATAGAGTTTGGCTATTACAACAAGGATTATACAATAGTAAATACAAAAAAACAAGCAACAATTAAGAGAAAGATAACATGAACAAGTAAGGTTGCAGTTTTACTCCGAATTGGAGTGATTGAAAGGGGCAATAGTGTATATTGGTGGCCATCTTAGAGAGGTGAAGCACTCACTGTATTAATAAAGTTGGGCTGTTACCACAAGGATCGTACATTAGTGGATACATAAAGACAACAGCAATAAAGAAAGGAATAGGAACAATAAGAATTGCAGTATACTCAAAAGCAGGGTGGTCCTATTTAAGAAGTGAAAAACGTGACAAGGTGATCATAAAAGAAAAATAATAAAAGTAGGAAGGGAAGCGGCCATACGGCCGCGAATGTGAAAGTGATCGCGATCACGATAAAACATCAAAGCGGCCGAGCGGCCGCGAAAGTGAAAGACAACGAGTGCTTTCAGGCTGCCAAATGGTGCGCGCGCCCGGCACACATGCACAGTAGTTGGCGGCCTGAAAGCACTCGTTTGCACTTCCAAAAGTGCTTACTATAAGTCTCGCCAGAGCAGCGCTAAAGCGCTGTCTCAGGCGAGACCTAAAAAGCAATGTGGCAGCCTTGTTGCTGTGCAGAATGGCTAAAACATTGTCAAAGCCAATACTGCGCGTTGCCGAGATCTATTAGCGTTCCCAATGCTTGTTTCACATAGTGTGTCATACTGCGCTTCTGCCGTTCCCAAGCATTGCAGATAACAGATCATTCAATGTAATGTATTGATCTCGGAAGGATGGAAGGCGGAGACTGCTTTGCGGAAATACACTCAGGGCTCCAGATTGCTCATGAACATTCATATCGCTGAGCCATTGCAGCCCTGTGCAAGTGGTGCAGTTGCACCAGGGCTCTCACGGGGTGAGTGGCTCGCTATTTTCCAAATCCTTAAGGAGACTGTCAATTGAGAGGGAAATCACAGGGCTTATTGGACGTGTTTTCTGAAAGTGTTCCATGTTTCTTTATTTTTATTTCATATTTGATACTGGAGTCTGTGGTGGGATTCCAGTTCCACTTCCCGCCATAGCTGCACGGTGCAAACACTCGTCACTTTAGTTTTGTGGAATTTTTTCTTGTGCCTGGGCGTGTGGTATAGTCAGATGAGATGGGCAGTCGGCTGCTGCCCGTGGTAACTGTGGGCCGCTCTTCTCCTACTGTGTACAGTGTGAGAGGACATATTGTGGCGGCTGTTGCTCAGACGGCAGGGCGTGTTCATGCTGAGAAGGCATGTACAGCACGACAGACTGCCCTTTGTGAAGGGGAGGCAGCTGCATAAGAGGGCTCTGGTGGGTGGGGCTACTGGAATTATGTCATTCTCAGGGGTGCCCCGCATAATTATGGATCTCTGTATTTGCGTTGTAGTCTATAATCTGTTGCATAATTTGCAGATTTTAACCCAAAAAAATGTTTCTAGCGCAAACGACCCTTTGGGTCAAAAACATACGAATGAGGGGAAACCTTGTCCCAGAGAGTGCTAGCTTGTGTGGGTGTATGTGTGCACAATTGCCATTGTGAACATTGCATGCTTGTGTGCACCTACGTGAGCGTATGAGACGGGGCAGCTGGTGCATGGTGGAATTAACAGGCACACCGTGAGATAAGATCACATCATGGCACTGGCACGCAAGGAGCAGCTGAAGCAAATCATTGCATGGATTGAAATACAGGAGTGACTGGGACGCATCATGACAATGGTGAGCTTCTGGTGAATATCTGGGGCCCATACACGCACTGTTAGCACATGGTGAATATCTGGGCACATCAACGCACTGTGAGTACATGGTGAGTATCTGGGCACATCAAGGCACTGATGAGCTTCTGGTGAATATCTGGGCACATCATGGCACCGATGAGCACATGGTGAATATCTGGGCACATCAAGGCACCGATGAGCACATGGTGAATATCTGGGGCACATCATGGCACCGATGAGCACATGGTGAATATCTGGGCACATCAAGGCACTGATGAGCACATGGTGAATATCTGGGCACATCAAGGCACTGATGAGCACATGGTGAATATCTGGGCACATCATGGCACTGATGAGCACATGGTGAATATCTGGGGCACAACAACGCACTGTGAGCACATGGTGAATATCTGGGCACATCAAGGCACCGATGAGCACATGGTGAATATCTGGGCACATCGAAGCACCGATGAGCACATGGTGAATATCTGGGCACATCAAGGCACTGTGAGCACATGGTGAAGATCTGGCCACATCGAAGCACCGATGAGCACATGGTGAATATCTGGGCACATCAAGGCACTGTTGAGGCCATGGTGAATATCTGGGCACATCAAGGCACTGTGAGCACATGGTGAATATCTGAGCACATCAAGGCACCGATGAGCACCTGGAGAATATCTGGGGTGCATCATGACAGGGGTGAGCTTCTGGTGAATATCTTGGCACATCATGGCACAGATGAGCACATGGTGAATATCTGGGCACATCAAAGCACTGATGAGCACATGGTGAATATCTGGGCACATCAAGGCACTAATGAGCACACGGTGAATATCTGAGCACTTCATGGCACTAATGAGCACATGGTGAATATCTGGGCACATCAAGGCACCGATGAGCACATGGTGAATATCTGGGCACATCAAGGCACTGATGAGCACATGGTGAATATCTGGGAACATCATGGCACCAATGAGCACATGGATAATATCTGGGCACATCAAAGCACCGATGAGCACATGGTTAATATCTGGGCACATCAAGACACTGATGAGCACATGGTGAATATCTGGGCACATCATGGCACAGATGAGCACATGGTGAATATCTGGGGCACATCATGGCACCGATGAGCACATGGTGAATATCTGGGGCACATCATGGCAATGGTGAGCTTCTGGTGAATATCTGGCACAACATGGCACTGATGTGCACATGGTGGATATCTGGGGCACATCATGGCAGTGGTGAGCTTCTGGTGAATATCTGGCACATCAAGGCACTGATGAGCACATGGTGAATATCTGGGGCACATCATGGCACCGATGAGCACATGGTGAATATCTGGGGCACATCAATGCACAGATGAGCACATGGTGAATATCTGGGGCACATCAAGGCACTGATGAGCAGATAGTGAATATCTGGGGCACATCATAGCACCGATGAGCACATGGAGAACATCTGGGGCACATCATGGCACCGATGAGCACATGGTGAATATCTGGGGCACATCAATGCACAGATGAGCACATGGTGAATATCTGGGGCACATCAAGGCACTGATGAGCAGATGGTGAATATCTGGGGCACATCAAGGCACTGATGAGCACATGTTGAATATCTGGGGCATATCATGGCATTGACTGACATTTGAGAGGATAGCTACGGATTTTTTTGCCATTGACTGGAATATTTAGGATAGCTGAGATATTTCATAATAATGGCTGATGTGATAACTGACGCACACCAAGGCACTTTCTGACTTGGGTGGTATAACCGGCCACATGACAGCATTCACTTGCATATGGGAAATATGTGGTGCACATCATGTCCTTGACTGGCATATGGGGAACATGTTTCACGTCATGGCATTGATGGGCGTATGTGGTATAGCATGGACACATTAAGATGCCGGCTAGTATGTGGGGATGCCTGGGGCCCCTCATGCCGTTAACAGACAAATGGTAGAATACCCGGGACACATCAGGGCCTTGACTGGTATGTGGGAGATACATGAGTGACACAAGGCTAATATGTGTCATGTGGACGCACACTTGGGGTGTTTCTCCCAAGGGCATTAGTTCAAAACGTGCTCTTTTGGGGACGTTTCTTGGGTTTTAGTTTTCATCCGAAACTGTCACAGTGATAAGTCTAATTGCTGAGAAATTAATCCTTTCTTAAGACACTCAAGTTTCAGAACTGTTTACCAGGCCCTTGCACTTTCATGCCTCGATGGCATATGATTTATCTGCTGTTGCATTTTCTTCTTATACATTGCTTTGCACACCGATGCCTATTTGACTTCTGGCACCAGCAAATATGGTCATAGTAGCCTGATATGGCTTAATTTGCACTGCCTGCTATTGCAATGTAGGATGGAGTTCAAATTCTGCTGCACAGCCTGCCTGCAAGGCCTTTATTCGTGGTCAGCCTCCTTACATTGTCGAAAAATATAATATGTTGAAAGCATCCCCAAAAAATAGGAGCAAAGCAGGTAAAAGCAGTTTAAAATCCTAACAGAGGTTTATTACCACTCAACTCATATCAGTCCCATATGTGGTACTCTCATCCTCTGGATATTTGCAATGTCTTTCAGCCGGCTATGAGAACTTATGTTTGTGAAATGGCCTTATCTTGCTGAATAAACTACTAATTCATTAATTTTGATTTTTCCATGTTTTTATATTTTATCTATGAATGTATTTTTTTCTTTACACATACAGTGTTGTAGGCAGCTCTTGCCTCCTAGCAATGCCGCTGAAATTATGCAACAGGGGAGATCCATATTATATGGCAATGGTAGCCCCACCCCCTGGAGAATGTGCTGAGGGGCCACTGTAACTCCTATATCTCACACATATTCTTTGGCCTTCAGCTAAATGGGGGCTCCTTGAATGGTTGAGGGCCTCCTGAATGGGGCCAACGTTATGCCCCTGGGCAAGGTTGTCTAAATTATGTGGCAGAATAAGCCAGTTTATGCAGCTTAATGCAGCACATTTCGTGGTATTATTACTTCGTTATGTATTTAATACTTAATACTTAAGCCCTAGCCTGACGGCGCTGTGGTGCTGTGCAATAAACTTAGTAACAAACATGGATGACCCGGTAAAATGAAATAGGGAAAAACAAGGACGATCCTGGTCACTCAAGCATGGTCCCAAAAATAGTTGTTTCTGGGAATTAATGTCCAATCAGCGATGCTACATAAGAGTTTGTATGCTCGACTGGTTCACCAGTTCAGAATGGAGGGCAACATCCTGCATCACAGTCTTCAATTTCTTACCCAGACTCCCTGTCTCCTGGTTACCTGCAGTAGGGACATGGGGATCCTCCTCCAGATTGGATGAACATCCTCAAAGGGTCCAAACGTGCTACAGGGTCCGACTATGTCTTCCAATTGAAAACATTCTGCATTTGGTGTCTAGACAGGAAGACTGACCCTTGGGAATGATGATTCTTATAGGTTTACTGAATAAAGAATCGAGATTTTATGAAAGACAAGGAGGCTAGTATTATGCATAAACTTTTATTAACTCCTTCTGAGCAGCAACACACAACTTAAAAGCTCCCAGAATGGAACTTTAAAACATCGCAATTAAAAGAATGTTCAATCCATATAAATGGTCTGTGTCCTCCATCTTCGTCCTCTTTTGTTCAGCTTTCTTAACAACAATGAATAACTATCCTTTCTTCCACTGAAAAACTTTATATATCTGTAAAAGAACCAAACAAACATCAATGAACCTCTTCTATGTCAACAAAACCCTGAATCAACATTCCTAAAAGGAAAATCCACAGATTACTTTAATTTCTTCTTAGCATATACACCATCCAAATCTTTTAATTTTTTTTACATAACCCCCACTCACTCATCCCAAAGGACGGTTGGGTGGGTTAATGCTAGCCTCCTTGTCTTTAATAAAATCTCGATTTTAGCATTATGCATGTTCAAAGCTTTGTAAAACACATTTTGAAACATGATCAATTGCTCTAAAATAGAATTTCCTAAACGTTTCAGCCGAAGACCGATCTGCCGCCTTCAGGATGTCTTCTATTCTTCCTCCCATCATGCATACCTTACTAGCCATCACACCTCTTGCACTATGAGAAGAAAACTTTGTCAAGTCAATACCTGCCTCCTTCATAGTCGCTTTCACCCATCTTGTAATAGTTGCATTGCTTACCACTCTGAACGGCTTCACAAAAGATATCAAAAGCTGATCCACTCCATCACTCCTCTTATCCAACATACGTTACTCATACTTCTTAATACAACATACCACACAAAGCTTCGGCATACCATCAAACCTTGGATAGAAAATGGACTCTGACATTGTCTTAGTACTTTTACAAATTTCAAAAACCATCTGGTTGATATAAACGTCGTGACACCTCCAAAGCCTTAACATCCGGATATCTTCTAAATGAAATTAGACAAAGAAGTGTGCCCAACTTCCAAGTTAACTCCCTTGTCTCCAAAATCTTATTACATGGCCAATTCTGAAATAACTTCAAAACCAAATCTACATGCCATAAAGTCTTATATTTTGCCAAGGGGGGTCGCTTCAAACGGATATCCTTCATAATTCTGCATACCAAAGGACTTTTCCCCACTGAAATCCCTTGTACCAAAGAATGCCTATAACAGTTCACCGTTCTGTTAGACATGCCTTTCTCAAATAAATAAGCCAATAAATTGGCCACCCCTACATCATCCGCCTCCACCAGATCCAAATTCCTTTCCATGCACTAATATACCCAAATTCTCCATGCTCCTCTGTACCTTCTCCTAGTTCCAGGTGCCCAAGAGTCATTAAGACAGAAGCTGATTCCGAAAGTCCTGACATTCCTCCTGAATGCCCAATATCTTCCAAACTAGGAGGTTGAGATAACCGGATTTCACAAGGGAATGCTCCACACCCTCTACCCCCAACAAAAGACCCTCTACTGCGTCTAACAGAAAAGGTTCTTCCACTGCCAATTCCATGACTGTTGGAAACCACGGTTGGCACTTCCAGAAAGGAGTCACCAAAACCAGAGAACAGCTCTGTCTCCTCACCTGGACCAGTACCCTCTGAATCATTGAAAAAGGAGGAAACACAAACCCCCTTAACTTCTCCCAATTCTGCAAGAAGGCATCTATCGCCATAGCTCCTGAATCTGGTTTCCAACTCACATATTTTGGCAATAGAAAGGTCAGTCATGAGGCAAACAAATCCACATCCAGTGGTCCCAAAACGTATACAATCTTCACGAAACCAACCTTGTTCAGCTTCCAATCGCTGTAATCTATCACATTTCTGAAATACTAATCTGCATCAATATTCATCTTTCCTGGTAAATATTCCACCTTCAAAACTATCTTGTGTTCTAAGCAAAACTCCCATAATTCATTTGTTAATTCTGTTAGTCTCTTGGATCTGCTTCCTACCAACATGTTCACATAAGTTACTGCTGTTACATTGCCACACGTAGAAAAACTGAACTCCCTTTCAGATCCCTCTGAAAACTTTGCAATGCTAACAAACCTGCCTGCACTCTAAACTATTTATGTGTTCCTCCCTCTCTCTCAAGGACCAAACTCCACCTGTCTTGCTTGTTAACCAAGATGCCCCACAACCTAGACTGCTTGCATCGCTTTCTAACTCGAAGTCTGGTTGAGTGCCGAAAATTGCCTTCCCGTTCCATGTTTCTAAATTCTCTTTCCACCAAACCAACTCTTCCATTGCTTCTCTGTTCCAAAGAAGAACATCTCCATACCAAAATATCTTCTGCTAACCTCCGGGCCTTCAACTGCTGCAGTGACCTGTAATGTAGTGGTCCTGGAAATACCGCCTGAATTGATTTTTTAAAAAAAATATATCTTTTTTTATTGGCATTTGTAAAATATAGCATTAGCATGTGCAATAAAGTTCCATTACCACAGCAAGAACATCATCTTTAAATAATTTCCTAACACTTCTCTGACCGATACATTATTTACATATCGCTGCATCAACATATGGTTCCTTTATGTCATAGAGACAACAATTTTTTCCCCAATATGTACATTGTATCTATGCTATGTTCGGGGGACATTACATTATCGCCATGGTAAAGTGCGTGGGAGGGAGTGGCTGGGTCTGTTAGCAACACTTTCTTTCACGGAGCTACATGTATTTAGAATGCATACATGATTGCCATACCCCAATTCAGAAAAAAGAAAAAATGAATACAAATAAGGGAACACAAGGGAAAAAGAAAATCTAGCAACTCAGTGCATCCTTAAACTTAGTGCACAGTTAAGAACTGTAAAACTACCAGGGGTCCACTGTCAATAGCAGTATCCAAGACAATATAATCAGCGCTATTATGTGAGTAGGGGCCCCTAGAGGAAAGGGGGAAGAAGCGGGGAGCACCTAGTGAGCCCCAACCAAACAGGGACAGTGGCCAGCAATGAACACCTCCAGTGATACCGTCTGAATTGATGACGACAAAAGACCAATCACCCTTGCTAACTCTCTTAATTTTACCGAGTCCTTCTTTGACATAGAAGAAACCTCTTGCTTGATTTTCTTTACCTTCTTTTCTGGCAAGCATAAACAACTCTCCTTTGTGTCCACTACAAACCCAATAAATTCCAGTCTCTGTAAAGGTAACAACACAGACTTCTCCACATTCATCACAAAACCCAGACTACTTAACAATTCCTTCACCACTTCCAACTCCTTCAGAAGAATATTAACTTCCTGTTTCATCAGTAATATATCAACCTTATTCTTCTTTTTCTTAAATAACCCACTACTGGACGCATCACCTTTGTGAAGCACCATGGCACAGCTGATGAACCGAGCGGTAGGCACTGAAATTGAAACAACTGATTCTGAACTGCAAAAACCTCTGACTCTCTTTCGCCGTAGGAATGGTGAAATAAACATCCTTCAAATCTATCTTCACCATCCAATCTAAATCTGCAGTAAATCCCTCAATGATTGAATTTCCTCCATTTTACTTTACATATAGATTTAAATTCTGGAGATTTATCACCGGCCTCCAGCCCTTGTCCTTCTTTTCTACCACAAACAAGGTGCTCACAAACATTTTCTCTTGTTCTTCCACTTGAATAATATCATTCTTCTCCAACACCTGATTTACTTCCTCTTGGATCACCTCCTGGCAATCGTTTTGAAATACCAACTCTTTTGGTTCCTCTATTTGAAATGGAACTGATTCGAACTCTATCATATACCCTGTTATAGCTTGTAGTACCCAAACGTCTGAGGTTATTTCTTCCCATTTTGTCTGAAAAATTATAACCTTCCTCCTACCCTTGAAGGGATAAAAACAAAAGTTTTGCTCATACTCACCTTGTCCTTGCCCCCAACCATAGCCTTGTCCTCTCAACCGTGTTCCACACCTTCCCTGATTCCTTCCTCTCTGTGAATAGAACTGACCATTTCCTGGTTTTCCTCTGTATCCACCATATCCTTGGAATTGCAAATTTTGATATTGGGCCCTAAATCCTGCTCGGCCAGCAGTTTGCCCTCTCCTACCTGCCCTACCATAAAAACTATTATTCTGAAAAACCCTTCGCATTGAGAATTGTGCCATATCAAGATTTGTAAAGTTTTTACATATTTAGATAATGATTTTACCAATCCTTCCCCAAATAATAAACCTTTCGCATTATCCGATGACTCCTTTCTAGCCAAATCATTCAATTTTGTGTTTATTCTCATTAATAAAGTCTTATGTCTCTCAGTTAACAGTCCTGCATTGACATTACCTATAAAACAAACTGCCCTCTGGCACCAACCTCTCAAGAGCAACAAATCTACCTTTGAACTTTTCAAAAAGGCCTCTTCAACCTTCTCACAAATCTTAGCTAATGGTCCCAATATATCAAGTAACTTGTCTTGACAAATTTTTTATGATTTTTCCAATCCTTTCCTGGGATCCTTTCCCAACTTGAACATGTAGGTGATCAGGTCTGGATCCAAATTAGGTGTCTGAGTCACCTTCTCATCAATCACTGGTCTTGAGCGTTAAGCTTGTATAAGATTACGCTGCTCTCTCTCCAATGGTCGCCGTAATCTTGATTTAATATATTGAGACACATGCTCCATGGGCCACCAGTCCTTACCTCTTGGGTGCCTTATTTCACTAGGATCAAATAGTTTCTCCCAAAAGGGATCCTTAATAGTAGAAACATCCCTACAATCCCTACGGCCAGATCTAGAGCCTAACTCACTCTCCTCATTCTCATATTCATCCTTATATTCTAGATCCAGGATATATTCATCAAGATTTTCATTGGATCTTCCACTTTGAATCCCAATCTCATCAACATGAGTTTCCTCCAAATTAGCATTTTGCTGACACCTCTGTGTGTCGCCATGGGCACCTGAACCATGCAAGATGCTTGGGCCTCCTTTATCTCCTCTTTTATTCTCCAAATGTCTTTTAGTTTTTCAGACACTTACCACCTGGACCTCTATTTTCAGACTCATTACCTTTCCTCTTTTTCTTCCTCACTCATCTGGATATTTTCCATTTCTGCTAAATATAAATATGCCAAATTTCTCCACATAAATGTCTTTTCACTTGAAATAACTTAGCCTTTCATGCCCACAAATCCAATAAAATCTGCTAACTTGAACAAGCAATCTCTTCCTCTGGATACAAAAAAATTATTGTTTTCCAAACGGGCAACGAGCGTCTGAGGAGATTGAATGCTCTGTTGCCTATATACCAATGCGCCCCATCCGCCTGTAAAAACAGGCCAAGATGTTATGCCACAATCACTATATCCTTTAGAAAAAGAATGGAGCACACATAACGATGTGGTTCGTCCGCACATGCACAAACGCAAACACGGGCGTCTCTATTTTGTACATTGCATTCGCTTGTTTGTGTGCAAACTGGCGCTTGCTCTTCACCCGTTTCAGAAATCTGAATTGCCCGTTCTCTTAGATTTTAAAAATTATTTCATGAAATTTTAAGTTTCATTTAACAATTCTCTCACTAAATACTAATGTTATTATATCTAGCTTATCTTCAAAATACCTTTAAAATACAAAACTCCAACCCGATTACTAAATTAATCATATAATGAGCCACAAAAGCTTTAAATAATAATGATATCGATCATTCAACACAATCATACAACCCATAAATTGGGTAATCAAGGCTCACTCTCCCAAACTCTTAACATTTAAATACGAACAAATCAACTTAGAGTATACTTATCTTGCTCAGAAGCAGCAACAACAGAGGAAGAAGATGGAGGACACAGAGACTTTATATGGATTGAACATTATTTTAATTGTAATGTTTTAAAGTTCCATTCTCGGAGCTTTTAAGTTGTATGTTGCTGCTATGAAGGAGATTAGTAAAAGATTATGCATAATGCTAGCCTCCTGTCTTGACATAACATTCCAGAAAGAGGTAGAAATCTTTGAAACTAGAAGCTGGAGGAACTGAAGGGAGTTAGAGAGGAAAAAGTAGGAAAATGGCTAACTTCAGGATAGATCAGAAGAAAAGGGAAACATGGGCTCTGAATCAGAGAAGAACGATTGAAGGACTAAGAGGAAAAATTAGAATGGCTGGGAAAAAAATAGAATCTAGAGGAACTGATGGGAGGCGGAGAGGAAGGAGCGGGAAATAATAAAAATAGAATCTAGAGGAACCTAAGGGAGGCAGAGAGGAGAGGAAAGAGCAGGAAAATAAATGAAAATTGCTATCAGTGGCACAAGGACAGAGGAGAGAAAAGGAGAAACAAAGGCTATGGGTGCGAAGAGACAGTGAAACAAGATGATTCGATAAAACTGAGAGAAGAGCTGAAAATGTGAAATGGGTGTTTAATTACTGGAGGGGAGAACGAGAGAGGGAAAAGAGCGAAGGTCAGGGCGAGATAACAGGGGTGGTTAAGGAAGGAAAAGGGCTGATATAGAGGTGGTATTTGGGCCGGGAAAAGACCTCTAGCCTTACCACTTTTCACCACAAAGAAGCTCACAGGACTGACCAAGCAATGAACAGCAAAAGGCGTAACAGGTGCGTTTTTGGGCAGTTGATATGCCTGACTTGTTCAAGTTTGTATTTACTGTAGTATTTGAAGGGTGGGTTAAACCTACACTTTCATACATACAGCCTGAAATATACAAGACTAGAAACTCTCACTAAAGACAAGCTTCATATAGAAACAGAGAACCAATGTTAGAACTGAACAAGAACAAAACAATGCATGCAGAAAATGTAAAAGAAAAAGAAAAACATGTAAGCAAAAAGCAACATAAGGGGGTCGTGCGGCCTGAGTGAGCTTGGTTGTGTAGTATACATTGTGAACTGAAACACTTGCATACATGTCTGGCGTGTTTTCTGTGCTGCTGTAAGGTACAGCAAAAGAGCAGTGCAAGCTTTTTACAGTACATACCTGTGGGAATCATGCTGTTCTTAGTTTTCTGTGCCTTCGCGAGGAATAGTATAGGTGGGGACATACAATGGAATTGACAGAAAGAGCAGCAGCTCATAAACAAGCTTAACCAGTCCCATTAATGCAGCTCTAGCAGCCTCCCACAGGTATAGACTTTATATGTGACTGATTGTATGTAACACTACCAACCTCTTGGAGGCACAGACCTAATGTAATTTTCTCTGGCAGCTATAACCAGCGGCGGCTCCTCCGCAATGGCCGAGGAGCGTCGCCCCACTGGCTCAGAGCCCGCAGCAGAAAAATAAAATGATACCTTACTATCGTTTTTTTTTTTAGTTACTGGCACTAAGCCAGCATGTGCAGGGAGGGGCGGGCCATGGGAGGGGGGTGGAGGTCTGGATTTTGCACTTTTAAGTGCACATGTGTGTTTGGCCGGCCAAACACATATGTGCTCTTAGGTTTCTCCAACCCGGCTATATTAATCAGCCGGGTTGGAGAAACAGCACAGACTCCCTGAGCTGAGCGTTTAATCAGCCCGCTCAGGCCAATCCACGCAAAGGTCTTGTGCTTGAGAGCAAAGGGGGGGTTGGATGGGAGAGGAGCTGCAGCAGAGCCGGCTGCACCTGGTAAGTAGTTTTTGTTTTTTTGTTTTTACATTTTAACATTAACACTCCACCAATGCTGCATGCTCCTCCCTCCCCACCTGTGTGCTTCCCACTGCCCCCCTTTTCCATAGGGGCTGACCCTATAACTGACTTCAAGAGGCCTGTGGCCTTTTTGGCTAGTCCAGAAGGCCCCGTCATAAAGCAGGAGCATCCTTAAGGACAAGGTACAACCGCACTGGATACCTTCACTGCCACACTTTGCTGAGAGATGTTATTCTCACACTAAGATCCATCCACTTCTGAGGCCATAAAAGAACACCAGAGCCATAAGACAAGTTTCATTTTGTATTAGAATTGGAGTAGCCTGAGATATTAACGAGGTGTACTGCAAACATTGCCACAATCTCTTGTATGGTTTGGCAAAGGGTCTTACTAACGGCTCTGCTGACCCTGTGCAGTTCTTGTTCATAAAGTAGAAGAGGTGTAGTGTAGCGGCCTGGGCAACTGACTCCGGACCACGGGTGCTCACGGTTCGAGCCCCGGTGCCAGCGGCATGTTAGCCCAGCACTATGTGACTCTGGGCAATAGCTCACTTAATCTTCCCAACAGCTCCCAGCGCTTTGACCCCCTGAGGGGTAATTGTTCGCGCTTTACAAATACTGGATTACATTACAAGGCGCTACTTGGATAGGTAGATTCCTTTAGTATTCATAATGACCCAGAGTTTCTATGCATATGATTGAGCCCCTTTTACACTTGCGTCAGAAAGTTAAAATGGCCCTGATTCATTTGGAATACAGGAGTTTCCAGTGGTTTAATTTAAATCAAGCATTTCCACCCATTTCTTTTTGATAAGTAAGTCACCCTATGTGCTGTGGGTATGATGAGACTGAGGCACAATATTTCTGTGCCATTTGAAATTAAGCTACAACTCACTGTTGAGATCAGTGAGCTGAAACATGAGGTTGCCCTGGGCTCAGTGACCTCAACAGCATTTTTTGGGGAAATATATAGCTGTTGTGTCTGTGGTTCATCTCATTGTACATTTGCACAAACAAGCTAAAAGTAGTGGAATTTATTGCACTCCGATTCAGTGATTCTGATCAGTGTAAGCATCTATGTTAGTCGCTCGGTTGCAGTTTAAGTAGTTCACCACCTAGTGCCTGTCTGTTATGGCACTGTTCTCACTACATTAGTCCTTCTTTAACCAGTGCTGTAGTTTCCTTCTGAAAGCTTACATTGGTTATTCCAGTGAGTGCTGGACTATATCTCTCAGGCTGTAACCTTAGCATAGTTCACTCTCTCTAAAGCTGTCAGAAAGGGTTGTATTTGGCCTGCTCCAGTCCTCTGTGGAGTACAGCAAACGTAGGAAATTCAGATTTCTGCTAGAATGGGGCCCAGAGCATCAAGTCTTTATGTACTTGATGGCATTACCATGAAGTTAGGCAGTGGTATGCTTTATCTAGGCTCATGTTGTCTTTGGTTGCGGCCTCCTACACCATCAGTCTTGCATTATCCATAGTTCTTCTCATTGACTTGGGTTTCAAATGTCCACTGTATTTCTATGTTAGTGATTTCTATCATTCCTATCTTAATTGTTTGTACTCCCACCTTATTCATCTGAGGATTTACCATTTGATGTTCCACAAGGACCCATTTTGTAACCATCATCTTTTCCACATCCATTGTAAGCCTCATGAAAATGTTCCACTTCTGTGGTAGGCTGTTTTAGAAATATGCACACAATACTCTGGTCCTGCTGAGTCTCCAGAATTCAGAATGCAAGTCAGTGGACAAATGTACTATTGTTAGTGGATATTCAACTGACATGGTTACACATGCGCTTGTAAGATTAAGATTGCACTATGTAAGCGCCTTCTTTCGTGGAGTTTCTAGATATACCCAAACCTATACAAGGGTATAGATTTTGGTGGCTTCTAATTGCTGCACCAATCTTATGATTGCTCAGCTTCTGAAGCCTTTTGTTGTCAGGCTGACATGGCTACTGTGTGGGTATGACTCCTGGCTCCTTCATAGCCAATAGGGTAAAAGTTCCCATGTGTAACCATACCCACTTTTGCAGCAGTTCCTGGTTTACCTACTACCAAAAAGCCTGCAGTGCCCATTACTCCGAAATGTTGAAGATGAGGCAACCCCTCCCCCTTATTCAGCGTCTGTATGCCCATCCAGAAGTGAAGCCGTGGCAATGAGCTGTCCCCTCCTCTGTGGTCACTTCAAACCAGTTCCAGGGGCAGCTTTTCCCCTTCTGGGTTTGGTGCCTGCCTAACCGGTGGGACCTTGCCATTTGTCACTTAACATTTGGTTATGACACGGGGCACCCTTTTTAAGTAAATTAAGATCCTGAGTACACCCATCTGGTTTTCCTGCCAGGGGAAGAGAAATACCTACCTACACTCAAGCCATTGTCTCTTCTCTATGAGCAGTTTTCGCACATCATCAGGGCTACACATTCAGTGGGCTATCACTGGTGGGCTTTCGAAAAGTTACTGTTTCTTAATATTCTTTTTTTTTTTTTTTTTTTGAAACCGTTTATTGCAATCTCAAGAATATACAAGTATGGGCCTACAACCTTTCGGCCGGCCGCTAGAATGACAGGAGCATATGACATACGTACAAAAACACTTGGCGTTGCAAAGGAGCAAAATAGGAGGTACCAGCGTCGTGGGCCACATCACTCTGACCCCACAATACGGTTTCATTTTATACAAACAACACAAAAACCACACCCGCAAGGCAACCTGCAATCGAAAGTAACAGCACGTGCTCCCCGAATGGGGGACCCCAGCCATCCACAGGAGTCTAAAGAGGGGAAGGGGAACAAATCGAGGACTGGGGGAATTCCGTGCTCAGGGCTAGGGAAAGGAGTCAACTAAGGGGACGGGGCTGGTGAGGCCGCAGGCAGCAGTGGTGGCGCGCAGATACCCCCGCGGTAGGCGTTCCAAGGGCCCCATACTTTCACCCATGCCCCAGGCTTACCCCTCGCCACATACACCACCTTTTCTCGGAACATGCACCAATCCATGTGTTCTTTCCAGGCCGACACCGCCGGGGGCCTCTGGGATCCCCACAGTTGAGCAATGTCACGCTTAGCTATCATATATCCCAGAGTCACCCATCGCGTCTGCGGAACCGAGTAGTCAGTTGGTTCCCACACATTCAGCAGGCATCTCCTCGCTTCAGGCAGCAGCTCGACATGCGTAACCACTCGCAGAACCTCATGCACACCACGCCAGAATCGCTCCACCTTCGGGCATTCCCACAAAATATGCTAAAAAGTCGCCAAAGCACCACACCCACGCTTGCACAACCCATCCTCAGCATAGCCCATACGCAGAAGCCTTGGCCCCGTCATGTAAACCCGATGGAGTATCTTAAGCTGGACGAAGCGAAGGCGAGCCGGTATGGCCACCTCCTTCGGAGAGGCCACCGCGGAAATCCAGCCTTCGTCGTCCAACTCCAGCCCGTCGGCAACCCAAGCCTCGCGGAGGCCAGTCAGCAGGCCCGAGCGGTCATTAATCAATTTTTTGTAAATAAGGGAGATCGTGCTGTCCGGAACGTGGCCATCCAGCACTCTATCCTCCAGGGGAGAAGACTCCGGGATGGAGGCGACGTCCGGGAAGACTGAGCCCAGTGCGTGACGGACCTGCAAGTACCGAAAGTATTCACTGCCCTGCAGCTGAAACTCCGTCTGCAGCACCTCGAATGTTTTAAATCCCCCTCTCGTCCAGAGGTCCCCCACTTTACTGATGCCGATCGTGTCCCACTTCTCGAAGCCCTTCGAGGTCCACAGGGAGCCCAATCTCTCAGGCGCGTACAACGGTGATGCCCGGGTCAAACGGTCCTTCCACCCCATAGCTGCGTTAGCCGCGTGCCATACTCGTACCATGACACGCGTAGGTCCCGTCAGGCGGGGGCCGGGCGCGCCAGAGTAGAGCGCTCGATTATAGTCGCCACCAGGCAGGAGCATCTTGTCCATTTCAAATGCCGGGTTTAAGGCGGGCCCGTAAAGGCCATGATTAATTGCAGCTAGCTGGGAGGCCCAGTAATACCGTTTAATATCCGGGAGGGCAATCCCCCCGTCGTACCATGGGAGCGTCAACTTCGCCAGGGCAATACGCGGCCTCCCGTCCCAGAACAGGCGGGGCTGTAGACTCTCCACCTCACGGAAGTAGCGCGCCGGGACTAAATCCATAGTGTTCTGGAGAGCGTACAGGAAGCGTGGCAACGACATCATCTTAAACAATGCCGCCCGGCCGAGCGGCGAAAGCGGCAGGCGCCGCCAGCGCGCGACGTCCTCCTTCAAGCGCTGGAGGGGGGGAAGCAAATTCCGCTCGTAGCGGGCCTCCGGGTCCAGAGTAATGTAAACCCCCAGGTACCGAAACCCCTGTGAGGCAATCTGGATCGGACAGCCCCGCGGGAGGACGGGAGCCTCCCCGGAAAGCACATACACACATGATTTAGCCCAGTTGATGACAAGGCCTGAGTTGCGGCCGAATGAGCGCAAAACATCAACCAGGACAATCAGTGATTTACGCGGGGAGGCTAGGTACAAAAGGATATCGTCAGCGTATAGGGACACGCGGTCCTCATACTCGGGGGTCCAACGGAGACCACGGATGGAAGGGTGCCACCGCAGCCACTCCGCCAGGGGTTCCAAGGCCAGCGCGAACAGGAGCGGCGACAAGGGACAGCCCTGTCGCGTGCCCCGTCCCAGCTCGAATGGGACCGATACTCTTCCATTCACCACCACCTGCGCCAATGGGCCCGAATACAACAATTTGACCCAGCTAATGAACCCCGGGCCAAATCCAAACTTCGCCAGCATAGCCCAGATGTATGGCCACTCGAGCGTGTCAAACGCCATGGTGGCGTCTAAGGATGCCAATATGGCTGGCTCCCGCACAAACGGGACACGCGCGAGCACCCCGTGCAAGCGCCGCAGATTAAGGGCCGTGTTGCGATGGGGAATAAAGCCGAACTGGTCTTGGTGGACCAGATCGCCCACCACGCCGACCAGCCGGTTGGCTAGCACCTTGGCGAGGATTTTGGGCTCCGCATTCAAGAGCGAGATAGGCCGGTAGGATGTAACCCGGTCTCGAGGTCTCCCTTCCTTGTGGATCACCACAATTGTAGCCAGACGTTGGTCCGGCGGGAGGGAGCCCAGCGAGTGGGCCGCCAGGAACATCGCACGGAGGTGGGGTGCCAGTACATCCGGTCGCAGCTTATACAGCTCGATAGGGATGCCGTTCGGGCCCATGGCCTTGCCGGATGCGATCGAGCGTATGGCGAGGGCAATTTCGTCGGAGGTAGGAGCGGCATCTAACGACACCCTGTCCTCCACCGAAAGGGAAGGCAGCGCGATATCCCTAAGCAGGGCATGGGAATCCTCCTCCGAGCAGGGAGAAACCGGGGAATACACCTCGCGGAAATAATCCGCGAAGCAAGAGACAATGTCTTCTGGCTCGGTGACACGCACACCATCCGTCCTCTCAATCAGCGGGACCACACGACTCGCTCTCTCCTTTTTATCCAACCATGCAAGCAATTTACCAGCCTTATCACCCACATCATACAGTCGCCCCTGTTGCTCTCTATAGAGGCCCCTGGCCGCCTCCGTGACGAGGGCCCTGTAGGCCGCCTGCTTAAGTTGTAGGACATGTAGTGCAGCATCCGTCACCCCACCCTCTAGATCACCCTCCAATTCAGCGATTTCGGCCTCCACCTGGGTCACCTCCTCCTGCTCGCGCCTCCGGGCATGGGAAATAAAGGAGAGGGCCTCCCCTCTAAGAACTGTTTTGAAGGCTTCCCACAGGGAGATAGCCGAAGGGACGGACCCCGCATTCTCATCGAAATACCGCTGCAAGGATTTAATCAAATCAGCGCGAATGGTGGGGTCGCGCAGGTACCAGGCATTGATTTTTTTTGTTGAAACATTTTTTTATTGTTTTCATACACAGCAATACAACAACCAGCTCTCAATCCCCGCCCAGTCAGGAAATACCCCACATATGCCAGCATTCCCACTCAGCTGTCCCACCCGGCCCCTTCCCCCCCCGCCCCCCACCCTCTGTCAGTGTGCCCCCGCCTGCTACCCCGGTCCCACGCTCGATGCTTCCCCTCCCCTCAGTTAATGCAATACAGGAGCCCCACCTCTCCCTGCAGCCACAATACCTTCCCCCCAACCCTATCCAGAGTGCAGTCGGTCAGGGCCCGCCAGTCGCCTCCACTACTCCCCACTCCCCACTACCACTTCCTCATCAGGCCCGCTCCCTTCCTCCCCCGGCTCGGACATCAGCCCCTGGAGTTCTACCACCACACTTCCCACGCCCGGGCTGTCGCTAGCGCTTTTTCGTCATCTCGCCGGAGGGCCAGTTGCACCCGGAGCGTGCCCTCAGCCCCCGCCCAGCGCTCCAGGGCTGATCTCCAGCGCAGGAAACTGGGTCCCCCCCTGGATTTCCAGTGCAGCGTCAATTCCCTCTTGGCCAATATCAGCCCTAAATCATAGAATTTGCTCGTGACCTTCGTGCGACGGGTGTGGGGGAACCAAAGCAGCAAGCAGGTGCCCATCTCCGGACCAATGGAGCGATCCGTAACCTGGTTCAGGCACTCCACCACTGCTTCCCAGTAGTCCCCCAACTGCCTACAGGCCCAAAACATGTGTCGGAAGTCTGCTCCGTCCGCCCCGCACCGCGGACACTGAGAGTGCGCTCCCCCGAAATATTGTAATACCTTTGCCGGCGTCAGGTACGCTCTGTGTAGCGTAAAAAACTGGACAAGCTGGAACCTGGCATTCCTCATCCCCTTCCATGCCCTCCGCACCAGCGTGGACCATGTGGATTCAGGGATCTCCTTCCCCAGGTCCGCCTCCCACTTTCCCCTCAAGGCGCCCAATGGGGGGAGGCTCTCCGTTGACAGCCTACGATAAAGGCATGTGATGGCCTTGGTCGTCCCCGCCGCCATCACCACATATTGGCAACCCGTGGCAGTCGGGGGCTCCGACAGCCCCACATTCCAATGCCTCTGAAGGCTCGCCACCAAGGCCGCATGGAGCAGGAAGTCTCCCCGCGGAAGCCCATAAGAGTCCTGCAAGTCTTGGAAAGGCAGCAGTGCTCCCTCTCGAAATAGATCCCCTACCATCTGGACCCCCATTTCCTCCCAGACCGCCAACCCCGACCAGTCTCCTCCATGCGGGAACGCCGTGCACATCCCCAGGGTGATCTCAGGGGCATAGGGGTGAACTATGGCAGCCTTTCTCTGGCATCTATTCCAACATAACCGGAGAGTACGCTCCTCCATGGTGAGCTGGGTGAGGTCCAGCCTCTGGTGAAGGACTATAAAGGCCAGCACGTGGCGCGGGATTAGCCTGCCCTGGGGACCGTCCGGGCCCCTGTACTCCCTGGCCACCGCCTGTGTGAGCCACTGGAGCTGGGCCGCCAGATAATACCATTCGAAATCCGGAGCCGCCAAGCCTCCCTCCGCCCGCGGTCGCCGCAAGGTGGTCAGCGCCACTCGACGCCTCCCCGAACCCCAAATGAAGCTCGTGGTGAGTACCCGCAGTGCCGCAAAAATTGACGCTGGGATCCATATTGGAAGGGTGCGAAAATAGTAAAGGAGCCGCGGCAGCGCCACCATTTTCAGCAGCGCCACCCTCCCAGCACACGAGAGCGGGAGCGTTTTCCAAAATCCCATACTACCCCTTAGGCCCCGAAGCGCCCTACCCACATTACCATCCAGCAAATCAGCCTGGGTATGGTAGATGTTAACCCCCAGATAACGGAGACAGCTGCCTTCCCAGCGGATTTGGCCTAACGCCTGCGGGGGTTGTCCCCCTCGCGACAGCGGGAACAAACAGGTTTTACGCCAATTGACCTTAAGCCCGGACAGCCGACCAAACCCCTCCAATAAGGCCACCGCTCCCTCCAGTGCACCCGCCGCGTCCTCCAAGAACATCAGTAGATCGTCCGCATAGAGGGAGATATAATGCGTATCCTCCCGCAACGCCACCCCTTCATACGCACCCCCTCGTCGGGCATGAGCCGCCAGTGGTTCAATGGCCAGCGCGAACAGCAGGGGGGAGAGGGAACACCCTTGTCTCGTCCCCCTCCGGACATGGTATGAGGCCGATATAGTGACCCCTGTCTTCACCCGGGCTGTAGCCTCGCTATAAAGTAACGAGGTCCAGCGCACAAAGTCCTCCCCCAAGCCGAACTCCCGCAACACTCGGTACAAATAAGGCCATTCCACACTGTCGAAGGCCTTTTCTATGTCGACCGACAGCGTACAGGCCTCCGGGAAGGCCTCCCGGTCCAGTTCCATCACTCGCAGCAACCTTCTCACAGAAGTGGCAGTGCTCCGTCGAGGAATGAAGCCCGCCTGATCCTGGTGGACTAAGGCGGCCATATGACCCAGGAGGCGCGACGCCAGTACCTTGCTCAATATCTTGTAGTCCACCGTCAACATGGAGAGCGGCCGATAAGCCGTGTGCGCGTCGGCCTTCCCTCCGGGTTTTAATAAGGGGATCACAATCGCCTCCCGAGCAGAGGCGGGTAGACGCCCACGTCGCCAAGCCTCGCCGTAGAGGGCCTGCAGCTGTGGGGCCAACAGGTCCGAAAACGCCGCATAGAACTCGACAGGCAGCCCATCCGCCCCCGGGGTTTTCCGGCGCGCCATTTGTCGAATCGCCGCCCGAATTTCACCCAGCGAAATGGCACCGCCAAGTTCTTTCCCCACCTCCGGGTCTAAGCGAGGCAGGCGGGCCTCCAACAAGAAGTCCGCTAGGCCCTCTGGCTCCCCCGCCATGGTGCTGTTGTATAACCCAGCATAATAACCAGCGAACTGCTGATTTATCCCCTTCTAGGAATACACCGGGGCGCCCCCCGCGTCAGCCAGGGCCAGTATCGGTTCCCCCCGGGCCGCCGGGTTCGCCAACCAAGCCAAAAGGGATCCCACCTTATCACGCTCCGCGTGCGCTCTCATTAGGTAGCCTTTATGGTCAAAGCAGCGGAGCCTCTCCACCTGCACCGCCACCGCCTCGCGCGCCTCAGCGACCGCAACCAGCTCTCCAGTCCCCGACTGATGCGCCTGTTCCGCCGCCCGCAGCAGGGCTTCCGCCCCCTCCACCTCCTTCAACAGCGACTTCCTCACCCCAGCCGTGGACGAGATGCAGACCCCCCTGACCACCGCCTTGAGCGTGTCCCATTCCGTCGCCCGGCTCGCCGTCGTACCCGAGTTTCACTCGAAATATTGTGTTAAGCAGTCGCTAACCTCAGCCCGGAAGACCGGGTCCTCCAGGAGCAGGGGGTTAAGACGCCACGTGGGAATAGCTTGCCGCTGCCTGGACCACTGCAACACCCCCAGACAGGGGTTATGATCCGAGAGAGTTTTCGCTAGATACTCACTATGTCGCATCAGCGGTTGGACGTCCGAGGAGCACAGTATACCATCCAATCTGACATACAGCTCATGGGGGGCAGAATAGAATGAGTAATCCCTGTCCAGCGGGTGATGAGCACGCCAGGTATCCACCAGACCCCAGGTGCCCTGCCAGCTACTCCGAGCAGTGGCCACCCGACGCACCGCCGACCGTGCCGGGGGGGGGTGGGATCTATCCAACTCCACATCCGTGACAGAATTAAAGTCCCCTCCCAGCACAACCGGCCCCGTCAAATACGCCGCCAACTGCCCTGACAGCCTAGAGAAAAACGCCGCCTGGTCTACATTAGGGGCATATACGCTACACATGCTCAAGTCCCTCCCATCCAGCCGCCCCTGCACTGCTACAAACCTGCCCTCCGGGTCCACCAATGTCATCAGGGGTTGGAAAGGGACACCCGCTCTCACCCAGATCAGAGCCCCCCGAGCAAACCTCGAGAAGGTGGTGTAGTATAGTTGGCCTCGCCAGCGCCGCTGCAATGCCTTCCCCTCCTCTTTATCTAAGTGGGTCTCCTGAAGGAAGGCTACCTGGACCCCTCTCCGCACTAAGTATGCATGGATTTTATGTCTCTTCACCATAGAGGTGAGCCCTCTCACATTCCAAGTCACAATTCTCAATTCAAGGGGGGTCCCCATCCCATCGTCGGATCAGCCATGCCATCCTACCCCTCCTAGGCACACTGACAATCCCTTGACTCCCTAAAACACCCCAACTCCCCAAATCCCCACCCCTCCCCAGAACAGGCTCTAAACCGCAGTCACCCATCCAAATACTCCCCCAAACAGAAACCAAATACTCTGGTAGCCACCAGAGTCTCACTATGTCCGTGAGGTTGAGGTGGTGACTCTACGCCTGACGGGTTGACAGTGGTCCTCCCCAAAGCATCCATGCCCAGACTCCATCAATGTCGCCCCCCCCAGCAGTCCATCCCCCGCAGGCTCCCCCACCCCCACCCCCGGGGTCCCCCAGACTCTCCAGACCGTCCAGCCATGGGCGCAGGTACCAGGCATTGATTGGAGCTACTCTGCCCTCCCCCCTCGGGAAGACATCAATTTGCAACAGGAGCGGGGAGTGATCTGAAATACCCCGCGCCAAATGGCGCACCTCTCCTACCCTCCCAACATAGGCCGCAGGGACAAGGACATAATCAAGCCGTGAGAGGCTACCATGGGCACCCGAGTGGAAAGTGTACTGCAGCTGCGTGGGATGTTTTAAACGCCAGCAGTCCACCAATCCCAGTGTATCTAAGAAGCCGGACAGCCACGCCTGCGCCCGGGGGAGGTCCCTAGGGGGGTGACGATCCACGGTCCCAGAAACCACCGCATTGAAGTCCCCCCCAACCACCAGAAGCCCCCCCGGAAGGTCAAGGAGGAGGCGCCCTAGGTCTGCAAAAGTCGTAGACTGTAACCCCGGTGGGACGTACACTGAGACAAAGACAACTACTTTACCCTCCATTCTCCCCACTAAGACAGTGTAGCGTCCCCTCTCATCATGGCGCACCTCGTCTATTTCCAACGGGAGCGAGTTCTTCACCATGATGCCCACCCCCCGTGAGCCCGACGTGAAGCCCGAGTGGGCCACCAAGCGATAGCCACGCCGATTCATGGCACAAAAGGAATTACCAATAAGGTGTGTCTCCTGCAGAAAGACCACATCTGGCGAAAGTCGTTTCAAATACTGCAGGACCACACCTCGCTTAATCCTATCCCCCAGTCCGTTAACGTTCCAGGACAATAAAGTCAGGTCCCTACCCCCCATCACATACAGAAGCCATCATTCGTCCCCCGGAGAGCACCTTAAAAATACCAATACAATAAAGGGTTTGCCTTGCGGTAAAAACAAACAACACCCCACCCCAACCCACCCATCCCAACAGAACTCCCCCCTCCCTGCACCCCTGCATGAGCCCAAACAGCCCCCCCAAAGTGCAGTGTGCCTGTCGCCCCATAAATGATTAAACTAACTAGTCCCCCAGAGGAGGAGGGAGAGCCCCCAAGAGACCCCGTACCACCTCCACAGGAGGGAGACTTAACGAACAGTCAAAAATGACGACAATGTTGTCCAGAGCGAGGCCTACTATTAGTCCCTCAGTCCTGATCCGGCGAGCCCTCCCCTCCAACCGCGCCCCCCCCACCCCCCCGGCCCCGATCCCCAGGCAAGGAGTCCAACCAGTCCCCGGCTGCCTCGGGACGATCAAAAAAGTGTGTGCGGCCATCCACCTCCACCCGCAACTTAGCTGGAAAAAGCATCGCATACTTGAGGTTCAGGTCCCGTAGACTACGTTTGACTCCGAGAAAGCTCAGTCTCTGCTTCTGGACCGCTGGGGTGAAATCAGGATAGAAGTTTACATCCATATTGTCAAGTCTGACCGGTCCTTGTTGCCTAGAAGTCTGAAGAATAGCGTCTCTGTCCCGAAAGTTGAAAATCCGGGCAATGAGAGGCCTCGGAGGGGCTCCGGCCTTAGGTCTTCCTCCGGGAACCCTGTGGGCACGTTCCACCGCAAAGAATTTACTCAGCCCCCGGGGCTGGAGATGGGTGAGAATCAGGTCCTCCACAAACAGGTCCGCCGCCGCCTCCTCACGTCCCTCCGGCACCCCGACAATGCGGACATTGTTCCTCCGGGCCCGACCCTCGGAATCCTCCAGTCGACGATCCATCAGGGCGCTCGCCTGGCCAAGCCGGCGCACCTCCTTTTGGAGGGCCGCCACGTCCGCTGTAAGGCCCGAGGTGGTGTGGGCCAAAGAATCGACCCGGTCATTGGTCTTGGATAAATCGGCCCTCACCAGGCCAACATCCACGTGGACCGAGTCAATCTTTTGCGCCAGTGTGTCAAAGCGCTGGTCCACCGAGGCCTTCATCTCGGCGATAGCGCCCATGACATCTCGCAGGGTCAGATCCGCGGGCAGCGCAGGAGCATCAGTCGGGCCCTCAGGGGACCTATGCGGCACCTCGGGAGATCCCTTCTGGAGGGTGTTGCGGTCCATGCTGTTGGACTGATGGGCTGCGCCACGGCGGGTCGATTTCACCTTTGCCCGGTCGCCATCTTGCTTTGTGGACATGGTTCCAGTCCCCAAATCGTGCCGATCACCTCGGAAAAGGCCGACAAACCAGTTCACGGGCTCCGGGGGGGGGCCACCACAGGTCCGCAGGACGGATCACAGCCGGCGGGCCAGCAGGGCACCCCAACGAGGCCACACCACCGCACACCGCCCCGCAACCCAACCTCGCCTACGCAGCAAGGAGGGTGCAAAAGCGAAAGTGAAAGTGCGGGGTACGCGAGTCGCCCAGCCCTGCCCGCCGCTGTTGATCACTTTGTCTCCGGATCACCCCGCAACTCCAATCCGGGGGGCCGGCGTGGAGAAGGCCGCAAATCTCAATCGGTGCTCCCGCCGGTGTCCGAGGTCCAATTTGGAAACGGAAAACGGGTGACACCTCAGCTCGGGCTCACCAACACAGTCCCCTCATCTAGGACAGGATATTTTCAGGATTTATGTAGGAGGTCACGGAGGTCCTCGGGATCCTCGCACCTACGCGGCCATCTTGGTTGCGCGCTAGGCTCCTCCCCCGTTTCTTAATATTCTTAATCTACAAATTCACTTAAAAAACCATAGGTTTCACACACGTTAAAGTTAGGAATTAGCATTTAAAAAACCTTGCAAATTCACTTAAGAAACCATAGGTTTCACACATATTTTAGATAGTTGGACATTCCACTCATAAAACATCATTGAAATTCCCCCGTTATAGTTAGTTCAGATAACTATAACTCGCGCGCCTGCAATCCACTGCTGATGACGTCACATATTACATCACTCATGACATGGTCAGTGGCATCACTCATGACATCACTGATGACATCATCCTTGTGATAGAGTGGCGGTCCCGCAAGTTATATTTATCTGAACTAACTATAACGGGGGAATTTCAATGGTTTTTTACGAGTGAAATGCCCAGCTAACTATAACATGTGTGAAACCTATGGTTTTTTAAGTGAATTTGCAAGGTTTTTTAAATGCTAATTCCTAACTTTAACGTGTGTGAAACCTATGGTTTTTTAAATGAATTTGTAAGGTTTTTTAAATGCTAAGTTATGTATGTTTTATTATATTTTGATATATTTATTTTACAATAAGCTACCTATGTATATAGTTATAGATTGACTGTATCCTGTAATATGGATTGGCTCATTTAAAATGTTTTTTTTTTTTTAAGGTTTTTCAACGTGCGCGCACCGTGCACGCACGGTGCGCGCACCCTGCGGATTTTTGAAAGAAAAATAAAATGTTTTTTTCACCCTTCGGGGTCCTACAGGGACCCCCTGACAAAGGCTAGGGGGTCAGGAACCTTCTACCCTGCCCCCTTTTGACGTTCTCCACCTTTCTTTTTCACTGTCACACACAAAACACACAAAATGGCTGCCGACACTTCCTGATTTCGACCGATTCGAATGTTGACTGACATGTAACCACCAATCAGAATTACGCTTGCGCACGTTATGGTGCGCGCACCGTGCGCGCCTATAGATATTTATGTACTTTTAACTGCAATTTTCTCAGGAACTACTGAACAGATTGACACCATATATGCAAAAGGCACATGCCTGACCTGAGGACTACCTCTTTGCCAAATTTCAAGTAATTCTGTTCAGCCGTTCGGGTTGTACCTTCGACTAAAGGTCCTATGGGAAAATGCATGAGGAAAACGCGTTTTGGGACCCCCCTTTTTTCTCAGCCCCCGCTTGACGAATCACCCCTAGACTTTCAGGGTAGGAGCTGAGCAGAGCGCCCCATTAGTTTTGAAAATTTCGCGAGGATTCGTCAACCGGCGCCAAAGTTATTCAAAATAGAATTTTGAGATTTCCTATGGAAACACGGTCCTAACTATAACTATCTACTGGCATATGTCATCAGTGATGTAATATCTGACGTCATCAGCAGAGGATTGCGGTCGCGTGAGTTATAGTTGCCTGCAGTAACTATAACGGGGGAATTTCATTGGTTTTTTACGACCAATGCCATCCCCATCCTCATACCTGAGTTTGACCCGGGCTGATGTCGGAACCGATGCCACAGGGTCCTTTTGTTCCCCTGTTCATCCCTGGTGTTCCTTATAGGCTGAAGGGTGGTGATGAGGACTGGGAGGGGTCGCTGGACCCTTAAACTGACCAGTTAGAAGAACCAGACTGGCGAGAGGACCTGGGTGATGCTAGTGGTCTGGACACTTCACCAGACACTGGCTTGCTTTCTCCCCCTACCGTGGCTATGGAGGAGGGAGTGTCCTATGCTATGGTGGTGAGAAGGGCGGCCGAGGTCTTGGGCCTTGAGCTCCCTTTGATGGCGGTCAGGACTAACTTCCTGACAGAGGTGCTTCAGCCTGAGGTGTCCACGTCTAAACCCTTATTGCCATTTAACGAAGCCCTCACTGATATCCACCTTGTCCAAGCCCAGCACAGGAACTCCTGTGGAGAGGAAATTTGCCAATCGGACCCGGACAACCCAGTGTTCCTAACTCAACACCCTGGCCCTGAGAGCTTAGTGGTCCTAGCCTCTTCTTCAAAGGGCGCATTCCCTTCTGCCCCTCCAGATAGGGAATCCAAGTAGATGGACCATCTTGGGAAGTGTATATTCTCTTCCTCCAGCTTGGCACTGCGGTCCATGAATACCACGTGCCTCTTGGGCCGATACTTCCATACTTTTTGGTATACGGTTGCGTAGGTGCTGCCTTAGTGCAGAAGGAGGCCAGGGCCGTTCTCTCCCACGCAGTGGCGGATGGGAGAGGCGCAGCCAAATTCACGATCAGATGTGGACAGGATACCACAACTCACTGGGCAGAATGATTGCCCTTAGGCGCTACGCCTAGTTTAGGACATCTGGCTTTTCGGGGGATGTCCAGTCAACCTTGATAGTCATGCCCTTTGATGGTAGTCATCTTTTTGGCGACAAAGCAGACTGTTTAAAGATTTTTGGTCTACGGCCAGATCTTTGGTTCTCGCTGCGCCTTCTCGCCCACTCCAGTCTGCTTTATGTCCATTTCATGGTGACAGAAGGAGCACCCAACCACATCTGGCCCAGTCTGGCCACTGGCTTACAAAAGCTGCCCAGCCTCTGCGTGGCCATGGCCGGTCTGACCCAGTGATCTTGCAGGTCTGGGAGCTAGCAGGCAGGCCAGTCCACCCTTTTCCCCCCTGCCACAGCCTCCAAACTTTCCTAGTCCGATGTTTAAAGCCCATCAACAGACAGTGGGAGGCAGGATTCGCCATCAACTCCTCCACCGGCAATCCATCAATTGAACCCTGGTCCCGGGCTAGACCTCTGCAACAGGGTCTGCCGCTCTAATCATTGAGCCACACTTCTCCTATCCTACCAAGCAGCGAGTCCAAGATATTCGGGCTATGATACTGATGTTTCATCCTCTATCCCGAATTTCATTGAGAATGAGCATCCTGCTGGTGGATCATACCAGATGGCATATGCGGGCTCTGCAGAGGGACCTTAAGTTCCAGTGGGCGCTGCATCAGGTAATCTTTACAACTACGTTCATATCTCAGAGGGAACTGCACAACTGCAGTGGTGGCTAACGAACCAAACTTGGGTCCGAGGCAGATCTCTCCCCCTACCAGATCTAACAGTGGTGCCAGATGCGTCACTCCTGGAATGGGGCGGCCATCTTGCAGAGGTGGAGATCAGAGGTTTCTGGTCTCCTGCAGATTCCGGGCTCCATATCAAACTGCTGGAGCTCCGGGTGATCCGACCGGCACTGAAGGCATTCCTTCCCTCTCTCAAAGGGAAGGTGATGCAGGTGTTCACAGACAACACCACCGCCATGTGGTACTGCAACAAACAGGGCGGGGTGGGATCCTGGCTCTACACCTCTGGGCATGGCTGGAACATCAGGGCATGATGCTGGTGGTTCAACACCTGGCGGGTTCTCTGAATGCCAGCGCGGACGAACTCAGCTGTCGGTGCTTGGTCGATCACGAATGGCGTCTTCATTCTGAGGTGGTGCATGGCCTCTTTCAGTGGTGGGGAGAGCCTTGGTTAGATCTGTTCGCCACCGAAGAGAACGCACAATGTCAGCAGTATTGCGCGTTGGAGTTCCCAAGGCGGCACTCACTCGGCGACGCCTTTCGTCACGAGTGGAACTGCGGCCTCGTGTATGCCTTTCCGCCTGTACCACTTCTGCCCCGAGTGCTCAAGATGATCCAGTGCGGCGGGGCCCAAGTTATTCTTGTGGCTCTGGACTGGGCACGAAGTGTCAGGTAACCCGAGCTCCTGAGCATGGCCATCGATCCTCCAATCAGACTGGCCCTTCGGGAGGATCTTCTGTCACAGCAGCAGGGGACGGTTCTTCACCCGAACCTGTCCAGTCGCCACCTCCTTGCGTGGGGATTGAGCGGCAAAAGTTGACAACTTTCAACCTTCCGCCAGAAGTCTGTAATGTCATCTTGGCAGCCAGACTTCCCTCCATGAAATCCATATACGCCTGTAGATGGAACAAGTTTGCGGCATAGTGCACAGCAAAGGCTGTGGATCCCCTTTCTGCCCCTCTTTCCTAGGTCCTATTGTTAATACTTTCTTTGGCCCAGGACGGTTGTGCTCTGGGCACGCGCGATTGCTATCTTGCTGCTATCTCTGCTTTTTTTGGGCTGCCAGATCAGCCATCCTTATTCAAGTCTTCTATTGTCAATGGATTGTTTAAGGGCATTACTCATCTATTTCCTCCATCTCCTTTCATATTGCCCTAGTGGGACTTGAATCTTGCTCTAACATATCTTTTGTGCGCTCCCTTTTAGCCTCTTCATAACTGTCCTCTTAGGCTCCTTACTCTGAAAACTGCCTTCCTTGTGGCCATCACCTCTGCTCGCAGGGGGAGTGAGCTGCAAGCTTTGTCTTCCAAGCCCCCTTTCTTCTCTGTGCATCCAGAGAAAGTGGTACTTAGAACTAGGCCTTCGTTCCTTCCTAAAGTGGTTACACCATTTCATTTAGGACAATCTATCACCTTGCCTACCTTTTTCCCACCTCCGCACCCTTCCAAGGAGGAGGAGAGACTCCACCGTCTGCACCCTAAACGTGCGCTGTCATTCTACCTTGACCGCACCAAAGATTTCCGGGTGGATGATCAACTCTTTATTGGATATGTAGGTGCCAAGAAACGCTGGGCTGTAAAAATGTACCATCTATCAATGGGTTGTCCTTTGCATAAAGATCTGCTATGCTTTAGCGAAGAAGGATCCTCCAGTGGGGCTACATGCTCATTCCACTAGGGCTACGACCGCAACCACTGCATTGGCACGTGGAGTCCCACTCCTTGATATCTGCCAGATGGCAACATGGGCATCTCTGCACATGTTTACCAGACATTATTGCCTGGACAGTCAAGTTCGGAGGGACAGCTATTTTGCCCGTTCGGTCCTCGAGGACTTTTTAGTCTGAACTTGGTTCGCAGACCCTCCTCCGAGGATAGTTTGGCTGGGATATCTATTCTAAGGTAAGGAATCTACAATGAACTGCTCTTTCAGAGTAACAAGTTACTTACCTTCAGTACCGATGTATCTGTAAGCGACATAGGTTAATTATAGATACCTTACCGCCCCACCCATCCTCCCCGCTCTGTGAACTGACTTCTAAGGAGGGCCCTATTTGAGGCACACCAATGGTCAGTGTCTTTCATGGCTCCTGGGTTTGAAAGTCATGTCAGAACTGTCATCAGTGCGCAGGAGCGGTGTCTAAGTAGGCATTGCGACGTCATCCCGGCGACCGCAACGCCGTCGATGGATGTGGAGTCGACCAACGCCCCCTACCGACGTGCCAGGGTACTGCTAAAGAAACATCTCCGGATCCAGTCTGACGCCTGCGGGAAATTCTACGGTAAGGAATCTACAACTAACCTATGTCTCTTACAGATGCATCATTACTGAAGGTACGTAACTTGCTCTTATCGCTTCATGTTACTTTCCAGGATATGTTGACAGCAGAAAAGAACTGAAACCATCCTCACAAGACAAAGTTATGATTCTATCCCACTGCACGGATTTAAACCCTTGTGCTCTGTTTTTTGTTGCCGTTCAGTTACCCTTGTTTATAACTGCAGTACTTGATAGAACAGCCAAGCATAACCCATGCAGGCCGATTCACTGTGCTGTTTATATCTGTTGAGGGAGTGGGGGGGGGCATCATGACTCACTCGAAGCTTCACCCCTCGTGAGTCATGGCCCTCTCCACTCCACAACGGTAATGTAGAGAATATTACACGTCTTCGTCTATATCGTTTAGGTGCATGAAAGAGGTGCTGTCTGTAAGACGTGGTCCTCAGTATGAGAGAAGAGTGCTGTGTATGAGGGAGTGCTGTGTTCGAGAGAGGAGTGCTGTGTATGAAGAGATGTGTGTGAGAGACAGGCTGTGTGCGAGAGCGAACGTGTGTAAGGGTTTTTGGAGAGGGAGAGAACAGGCTGTGAAACAGTGACGGGCTGTTTTGTATAAGATAAAGAGGTGCCTGTTAATGAAGTGGTGTGTATACAACCGGTTGTGTAGTCTTTGTGAGGAAGAATCGTGTGTGGGGTGTGAATTAATGTAAATAATCAGCCCAGCGATATTTTTTCTACACATAAGCATTTCAGGTATTACAGAATGCTTAAAATAGTCCCCCCACAGCCCGCATGTTTATTTATATATGTATATAAACATGCCGTGTGAGGGACATTGATTTATTTGTATACACTTTATATGTATAAACATGCTGTCATTGGCTATGGCTAAGGGTTGCCGCAACATGATTTTTGTGTCGCGGGTTTTGCAGGTTTGCGCGGTCATTTCCAGGGGAACAGGTGTAGGAATGGGGATCGGGAACAGCTGCGTTACTGTGCTAGCAGGTACGGCGTGCGGTTTGCATGTTCTCGGTCCTGTTTAGAGGGTCCATTCTTATATGGACAGACATCACCCCCGCACTGAGGTCGGATGAAGGAGTGTTTCAGGTAAAGGCGGCTGCTGGAGCTCACATGGGGGTCTGCCGCATGTAAACCCCTCGCCTGTAGCATCCTCATACAATGGATCTGTTGATGGCCATTGTGTGACCCCTCTTCTCACGACAGCAGATGGGAGCACTCCTGGGAAGCATTGAATTACATGTTTGTTTAGTTCATCGGATTTGGGGGAGGGTGGGGTCTGATACACGAAATACAGAGAAATGCAGAGGAAGAAAGGAAAACAAGCTTAGACAACGCAAATAGGTCTGGCTCGTTTCAGGTGTTCTTCTTTGTTGTTGTAACTGCATCCTAATGCATTTAGGCGCTACCCAGATGTAGACCAGAGAGGGCACAAGTCCTAAAAAAAGAAGTGGGGGGACTGACCAAGTTAGACAGGGTGCAAGTGACATCATGACGCGTGCCATCAAAGCACATGACGTCACAACGCGTGACATTCCACGCATCATCACAGGAAGTGACCTCACTGGAAGTGATGGTCTGATATGTATATCTTGTAAGATGTTCCAACTGTAAATGCAATAAAAATTTTATTTTAAAAGTTGCCTCCTGCAAAGCATATCATGTAACATGCAGAGCACAGATTTTTATTTTATGTAAATAGGTAAGTAGATTACTGCCATTTGAACACAGAGATCCTTTTGTTACTTTCAGTTAATACATTGTAATCCTTCTAATAGTCCACAGTGAGCTATGAAGGGTATTTGACTCCTACACCTTGTAACCCTGACTGTCTCATGTAACACATCTTTAACACTGCATATGGATGAATAGCGCTATAAAAGAAATAAAATAGTGCTATTTAAATTATTAATCTGATAGAGACGTCTAGCCGCAGATTTCTTAACTTAGAATATCCCCAGGCGCCAGACTGGATCCGGAAAATCTTTCGCAGCAGCACATCAGCGCGCCGGACATGACTTCAGCGGAGCCATATATGCCCCTCCCGGTGCGCTGACGTCAGTTTTCTTGTTTTCCCCGTCCAAGCGCGGATCCTGGAAAACCAGCAGTTGCTTGGCCTGGTTTTTGGGCCTTCTCGACACCCTCAGGTGTCGTGGGAACAGTGTGCAATGCCTTCTGGCTTTAAAGCTTGTGAAGCCTGTGCGCGTCAGATGTCTGGAACTGACCCGCACCGCATCTGTTTGTGGTGCCTCTGCGTGCACCACAACTCCAAGGACTGTGATGCCTGTCAGAGGATGAAACCGAAGTCCTTGAGGGAGCGTCGCATGAAATTGCTGGCCGCACAGATGTCCGGTCCGGCTCCCTCCTGTCTCCACTCTTCTTCTCGAGATCAAGCTTGTTCCCGAGGTCGCTCCCGCGACCGCCGTGCGACAACAGGCAAGCGTAAGCACTGCCGCCCATTCCTCTCACACTGTGATGGGTAAGGGCGCGCCAGCCTCCTCCTCCGTATCAACCCTTTCCGGGTGTTGGGGCAACGTGTGCCCAAATGGAGGATTATTCAAAGGCACTACAGGCTTGTTTTGAGTCGCCCCCTCTCCCTGGTGCGCCTTCGGGTCCCACAGAGGTAGCAGGCAATCATGCCGGGTCCTCGTCTGCGGACGTTTCCCCGTCACTGGCTGTGTGCGTCAACTCCGATTCCGGAGCCGACGCAACGCCACCGAGCCAGGACCCAGGGCACAGCCATCTGTCAGCGCATAACCCTGTGCAGCTTCCTGTGCCGACGTCGGAGACAGCGCCGGGGTTGACGCCGGGTACTACACCAGGCTCGATGCCGGCTCCGGCACCTCGTGCTTCCTCCAGGCAGGTTGCACTGGGATCGACTTCAGTCGGCGTCCTGGTCACATCCTCTGTGAAGGTCATCGACGTCCAGGCAAATCCGATGCGTCGTCCAGGCAAATCCGATGCGGCGTCGATCGACGTCGGTACCGGTGTCGAATGCGCTTCCCTTGGTGGTTGCTCCCCCGACTCCTCGGGCTGCGATAGGTCTCCAACGCGGCGTCCGTCGACGCCGATTCTACCATTTCCGCCTCCTCATTTGGAACCTGATGCTTCCCTAGACTCCCCAGATCAAGGATCCAGGGTGCAAGTTCCCTCTGTTGCCTGACCTTCAGGTCAGTCTCTGGCTCCTCCACTCCTCATGTCTAGTGGCAGGATTAGCCTTCAACCGTCTCCTACTGACGGTTTGTTGTCACCTACATGGATGGCGACTGAATCTGGTGCTGCCTTGGCGCGCTATTCATGAGGCGGCTGCTGTACTCGGCTTTCAGCCGCCTGTGGTGCATCTACTTTCTGATCCTTTATTGGATCTGCTCCATTTGAAACCTGTTGAAGTAGAACCTTTGCTGCCCTTCGGGGACTCTCTGCTTGACATCCTGCGTGGCACATGGTCAAGACCCTGGTGACCCTGTTGATCGGGCTATTGCTCGTAGGCACCGCCCTGCTCCGGGTGATCCTCTTTGTCTGTCTCTTCACCCAGCAGCTCAGGGCCTAGTTGTTCAGGCGGCTTTTAATTTACAGTCTTTACCCTCTTTGCCATTGTTACCTCCCACCAGGGAGTCTAGGTGGCTGGATGATTGTGGTCGCCGGCTTTTCGCCTCTGCCAGCGCAAGCGTCCGGGCTTGAAATACGTCCTGTGTGTTTGCACGCGCATCCTCTGCTCTTTGGGACTCAGTTGCTCACCTTCTCCCTTCTATTCCAGAAGGGCCACGGACAGAATTGCTTCGTCTTCTGCTGCATGGCAGAACCATGGCAAAATTCTCCCTTAGGTCTTCACTCGATGCAACTGACTCTTTAGGACGGGCCCTTGCTCACGCTGTGGCTTTACGCCGCCATGCTTGGTTGCGCGACCGTCTCTTTCCAGATCATATTCGGGATGCCCTCAGGGATCTGTCGTTCAATGGAGTGGATCTTTTTGATCCCGTCTTTTGTCCAGGCTGCAATAAATCTTGGTGCCATATTCTCTGCATTATTTTATGGAGCATATCCTAATGCACAGGTTGATATAGTGACCAGTTAGGGTTCATGGTTGGTTAGCCATCTCTATGTTCGTTCAGTACAGCCGTTTGGCTGATTCTCTTGTTTTTTCAGTCCCCTGACTGTGTGCTTAGCCCAAGAGGACGCCCCTCCTGGGGATTAGCCTTACCCTAGGTGGGGTATTTGCTGGCATTAGCTTCTACCTTTGCCTTGGTACGCTCCTATGGAGTCTTCGAGCAGACATCCTGCTGGGAGCCACTTGTCTCTTCCTACAGTGATCCTTGTATAGCTTTGCTCTCTTACGCATTTGGGTTGGTCTGTCTGTAGTGCATCAGAACCTGGTGTAGGTTCCGTGCCGTGCGGTGTCTATCTCGCACACCTGGTGAGACACCTTGTTGTCTCCGTTCTTTCACATATGACACCCTATTTGCCGCTGTGCGGCCTGCTTATTATTGTTCTTATTGGTGCAACTTGGACGTACAGCCCCTTCTCGGTTTGTCCTTCATGGTAGTGGATTAGCATACGTTCTATGCTATGCGTGGTCATGGCCTCTTTCTGGCCGCTTATCCTACAGCAGTGTCCATATCCCTGCTGTTTCCGTACGAGTATTTCCACGCTTTTGCTTGGATTCATACTGTGCACTCTCAAAGGGGCGTGTTTTCCTTGGAATACTCGCTCCTTGGGGTCCGGGGCCTTTACATTCGTACTCACTTTTTTCCACTGTCGTGCCTGGCTCTTTCTCCTACTCTGCCCTGCAGGGGACCGTTGTTCCTCCCAGGCAAGGGACATATGTTGCTTACTGCCCTGGCTATTGTCCTATGCAGTTTTTACATGTCTGTGGGTAATTTCAGCATACCCTAGACTCTTGTTGTGTCACGCTTCTTTTTTTTGCGTTCTTTCTTCCTGCTCGGTATCTGCTCTGTGTACTTACCCGGCGGATCCGTGCAGGCTATTTCATTCATGCGGTATCCGGGGTTCCTTGCCCGGTCTGCTTCTACCACCAGCTCTTATGTGTTGTCCAGCTTGCTTGGTGCCCTTTTGGGCCGTTGCCTTCTTGCTGTTGTGCGCCTCTGAGCTGCTCACGCTACCCTTCAGGAGGGTCTTGCTTACTTTGTGTGGTTCCAGCGTCCACACGGTATACTTAGATACCTTCTGGTATGCTTAGGTACCTTCCGGTCTTCGCTCTTGTTTGTTGACGATCGACTGCTTGTAGTCAGCCCTTTCACATGTTGTGATGGACCGCCTAGGTCCTGGCGTGTCTTGTGCTTTCGTACTACCGGTACCTTCCGGCCGTGGATTGGCATCCTGCCACGGCTGTCCCTTGTGTCTTGCTGGTGCCGATTTCAACAGGGTTCCTTTTCGCTGTTGTACATATTGGGCTGGTGTGCGATGTCTCTATCATACCAGTTACCGTCTCTCGAGGCTTTGCTGCAGTAGGATCTCTCAGACCCTCGGTTCAGCTCCACTTCTTGCAAAGTCATGACCTTCCTTTTTACTCCAGCATATCTAGTATATGGTTTCTTCTCCATGCTGGCACTTGCTGGGTAAGGGTCAGCCTCTTCTCACTGCTGCCCCACGTGCCTTTGCAGGTGCAGGTTCCACACTGCTTTTTTCCACTGTTCTGCTTGGTCGACCGGTAATTGCTTTTGCTTTCTGTCGCCACCTCAGATCCTGTGGATCCCTCAAACCCTGGGTTGGTTCATCTCCTTTTTCGGAAGTTATGAACTCTCACTTCGCCACGGGCATTCCGGCTCTATGCTTTCCTTCTCTCAACCCGGTATACACAACGAGGTTTTCGTGCTGTTCTTGACGGCTTCTGGTGCCTTTCCCTTCCTTTGTTTCCGCTCTCTTTAGAGCTTCATAGTCTGGTGGTTAACTGCGCTATCATTACTGTCCTCATTGTGGTTCGTTCTAAAGGCATAAGGCTGTTAAGTCGCCTTATGGACGACTAAGTGCCCTCAGGAACTTGGTGGGGTTCAGTTGCAGACCCGCCTCCTCCATGGGTATGGCTTTGATATCTATTCTAAGTTAAGGAATCTGCGGCTAGACGTCTCTATCAGATGAACGAGTTACTTACCTTCGGTAACGATGTACCTGGTAGAGACATAGTCTAGCCGCAGATTCCTTAACGCCCACCTGTCCTCCCCGTTCTGCGAGGACCTTTTTAGGTTGGGGCTTTCTATACTCGCCTCCCTTTGGGTGGCTTGCCCTTTTGCAAAGTGATATTCTCTCACTCCAACACAGAATGCTACGTTCTGTTTCTCTGCTCCATTCCGCCAATTCTTAAGATTGGGCAGCATGTTGACTGATCATGTGTTCTTTCCAGCCCTTGGCCTGGATTGTACGGTGTGAAATCTATTCATGCTTTTTCCCACCATCCAGCTCTCCCCTTTCTTCATTATCTTGTGGTCTTTGCCACCCCTGCGGCCTTATACTTCCGATCTCTTGGCTCTGTACATTATGGGTCCTTTATTTCTGGTGACGCCTTGTGGTGACCTCTCTTTAATCTGGTGTTCCGTACTTGTTCTCCTTCACTGTTTTACTTTCTGGATGCGGACTTTCTGTCCTCTGCCAGGCTGTTTTTCCACATCCTGGTCTCCCTTTCATGTTGATTGGCCTTCGCTCTTGCGGGGTGGCTTTTCAGAGCACTGCTCTGTCTCACCTGTTAATTTCTTTCTATTTTTTTGTCATTTTTGCACACTGTTCCCATATTTTCACAGTTTTTTTGGTGATGGCTCTGCGTTCTCACGCGGAAAAGTTTCTCCAACGAAAACTGAGGTCAGCGCGCCGGGAGGGGCATGCATGGCTCTGCTGACATGTCCATGGACGACGTCAGGGCGGAGCCGGACGGTGCTGCCCCGCGGCGCGCAGAGGTGCTGCTGCGAAAGATTTTCCGGATCCAGTCTGGCACCTGGGGATATTCTAAGTTAAGAAATCTGCGGCTAGACTATGTCTTTACCAGATACATCGTTATCGAAGGTAAGTAACTCGTTCTTTGTGTAAATACTGGGACAGACCAATCCATCTGACATTCCTACAGTGCATGCACTTATGTACAACAAAGTAAAAAGCATGCATCTCTTAAGTACCTGCGAAGAGATAACAAGCTGGGTGCTTTTGTTTCCTCGTGGTTCATTTGCATTTTTGAGGTTCCACGATGCTTCCAGTCCAATACTCGATCAAAGGGCGGTCTGATGGTCCCTTAACTTCTGTCTTAATCTTTGCCCAGCTGGAGGTGAAAAATAAGCCCCCTCGCTTCATCCACGTTGCTGCTGAGAATGTAAACCAGACAATGTGCAGGAGCTGCTAAACATGTCCCGGTGTCTCAAAATTACACTGGGATAAGTTCAACATATTTCTGCAGGGCCCAACTTCTTAGCAGGGTGGACGGCGTCCACCCTGCGAAAATAGAGGGTGCACGCCGTGTACCCCTGACTCGTGCCCTGAGACCAGGCATCTCCTAGTAGCTTGTGAGCTACTGATAGCTCTCCAGCTACCTGTAAGCAGCTCTCCTGTGTGCACCCCAGCATACTATATTGGAACCTTTTGCTTGGTTTAATTAATATATGTATGCCAAAACTGTGTGTTTAGGATGAAAAAGTGTGTATTTTCCGAACTCATAAGATGATTTTTGAGTGATAAATCATGTGAGGAGACATATTACTAATATTATTACTTTCATGCCAGGGGAATTGCAGCTGAGGCTGGCATGTTTTACCTACGTAGTGGCATTCATAACTGACAAACCCTTTTTAGGCTACTGCTGACAACCCTGCGTGATGCACTGAGGTTATCATGCTGGTAGTCTTCCATATTGTTGCTACTAATGTATTCATACCTGATGTGGTCCTTAGTACAACACTAATAATATAAGTAGCTTGTGATAATTTTCACTAAACATAAGTAGCTCCTATTATCCAAAGGTGCCTGATGTAGACAGACGCACACACATACAACATGCATATAGTCACATGAATAGGCAAATAAATAAACACATGTGTCACCCAAGTGATTAGACGTGCTTGGATTCATTCGGACAGACGGATGCACACCAGGGGCGTAACACAGTTTCCCGCAGCCCCCGCGGTGCGAGTGGCCCAAAAGCTCCAGCGGGCCCCCTCAGCACAGCACTCTGCCCGGAGAGCTCCTGATTAAGCCCGGAGGGGGCTCCTCCATGTAACTTGCAGAGAGGCCCCCTCAAGTTTTGGTACGCCAGTGATGCACATGTGTACAAGTAACCACTCATTTTTGGGTTTTCCAACCAAGTCTAATCTCCCACAAACCTCTCACCACATATCCCTTTGCCCCAGAGGATTGCTGTAGAAACACTAACCCCTTCAAAAATGGTAAATGGCTGCCCTATCCTGATTCATACTCGGGTGGATTTTATTCTTTGAAAAAGGTTGGGCGGGCGAAGTGCCCCACCGCTTCCCAAAAGATTAATAAAACAAACCTGCACAATAAATAAAAACTAAATCACTGGCATACATTATAGTAACATTACAAATAAAATAAATGGCTAGAGGCTCCTTCAGGCCCTGGAGGCCTGGGTACGGGCGGACTAGAAACCGAAACCAGACTTGGCAGTTCGCTCCACGGTCCCCAGGGGGGGGGGGGGGGGGGGTGATACTGAGAAGCCCGGGTTGCTAGTGTCAGGCACAAGCGCCGCTTTTGTTGCAAGGGGACGATATTGTAGCGCTGCTGCAAAACCAGCCCTCACAGGTCAGGCCAAAAACTAGCCCCCATTCTTCCGGCCCACCGGGAAAAGGCACGGTGCCCACTACGGCCAGTCCGGCCCTGGTCCTGTGCTTGGTCTCCACCCAGCTGTCTAAGACCGCTGGTTGGAGAGCTTCAAAGTGCAGGTGTCACTTTGGCCGGCGCAAGACTGCCAGCCAAAGTGACTTGCGCACTTTAGAGCGTCCAGTCAAGCCACTGCTCCAGTCCTCTATGCTGCCAATCAGCAACAGTGGACACACCCTCATTTTTCCTGGCTCAGGGGAAGGCTGAGGCGTACCGTTGTGAAAAATAAAATTGCGATGAAATCATTTCATTGGCATTTTATTTTTAACACTTAGTGCAGCTCATAGCGGGCGGAGGGGCGGTGACGCTGCTCCGCCCTGATAAAGAAACCGCCGCTGTTAATCGCACGAAACATTGGGTCCCCCAAGTACCCTAGATCCGTTTGCGAGCGGCCATCCAGTCCATGTTTTTCTTTGCCTTCTGCTATCAGTAGTCATGTTTATTCCTCTATAAATATAGAAGTACAAGTACCAGAATGTAAAGAAAACAAGCATTGGCATAGCCAATAGGTCTCGACTTTGGGACTTTATAAGTGTTTAGCCATGCAACAGTTGCATAACTAAAAGTGAAAGCGAAAGTGAAAGTAATCGCGGTAAAGCGCGGCGCCCGCGCACCTGCACTGTGGCTCTAGGCTGGCCTGGTAGCACCTTTTTGAGCCCTCTCAATAAGTCTCGCCAGACCAGCGCATGCGCTGGGTCAGGCGAGACCTAAAAAACTGAACTGGATGAGTTGATCACACACAGAACTGAGCAGTGGTGCTCTGGTTGGAATAAAAACCTTAACTATAGTGCCGTGGAAAACTGATGGGAAGAGCATGCGCTCAAGGAGAGAGAGCGCAAAAACACGGGATGGGAAAGGATATAAGGGAGTCTGTTCACAATAGATGTAACTTTCTTCATGTAGGCAACCAACCCGTTCCCATGAATTCTAACGACCTTTATTTCCCAAATGTTTTGTCCAACTGGGCCAATCATGTGCAGCTTACTTCAAGGCTGTTCCCCTGATGTGTATGATAAGTAACAGGAACGGATGAAAGAGCCCTGCTGAAGGAAAGTGCGGAGCGGAGGGAAAGTGCCAGGCTGAATTACTCTGCGACGATAGGCGCTAGATCCCAGCACAGCTTGCCGAGGCCCGGGCCTCAGTGCCAACCATGCAGGCTCGCCTCGCGTGCAGTGCCACTGGGCTGTGCTGCTAGAGAGGTCATGGGCACAGCCGAGCCTAAGCTCGAGCCAAGCCATCCATAGAAGTGTCGCTTAAATTTTTCAATAAATAATTTGCACAAACCAATAAATTACTCATAACATATATTGTGCTAAGTATGTACTGTAAATGTGTATTGAGAATATTCATTATGAAAACATATTTTTGAACATGTGGGTGCCTTATTGGTAAAAACGTCACGTGTTTCCCCCTCACAGTTATAGGGTGCACCGATGTTCAATGCAGTGAATAGAAGGAGAAGATTGAAATCCGCAGGTCCCTGCATGCGAGTGCTGTGTGGCAAGAGCAGGGCTGACTAGAGCTGTCCACAGCAGGGGTCCTCGTGGCATCTTAAGCAGCAAATAGACAGAATTTGTAAAAGCAATACACCGTATCGATTAGCAGCCCTGGAATTCACGAACTGCCGTAGCTGAAGTAATCGAAAGCGCGCCTTACACAGACATATTTCATTAATTTTTAACAAGCAGACATCCGAACGTTGCACGCGTGTGTGCGAGTTGCCTGTGATTGCGTTCAGGGTTTGTTCTGGCAGTTAACGGGCTCCAGTTCCCCGGTGACACTCACTTCATTAAGGCTTGGGTAGGCGCCAAGTGCCCCAGCCCTTGTGTTATTACAGACAGCACTACAGCAGACAGGGTGATTAATGGCGCCCCGGTAGTCCCATTGAAAACTGCACTGATTCACAAAGGAAGCGAGTGTCTTTCACACCCCATTGAAACCCGCTGCGGAAGGCAGGCGAGTGGTTTCCGTAGGCTCCTGAGGGCAGCGTCCTCTTGAGTCGCTCGAGAACATGATGTCAGCAGATGTGCTCTGTGGCTTAGCACGGATGTGTCCAAGGGGCCGAGCTTGCTAGCGGGTCCGCTGGAGCAGGGCTGTGCTAATAATATTCATGGGCCTCCCACAAGGAAGGCGCGCGCATCCGTGTTCACCGAAGATGGCCAATCAGCAGTACTGAGACACATGCCCCAAAATTGGTTTCAATTAATGTCGGGTGTAAATGACATTTAAAAAACATATCAAATAAAAATGCAGATGATGAAATGGGGAGGAGTTTTATTTTAACCAAAATCCATAAAGGAAAATAACACAATATACATACTGTTTGCATTGTAAAGAAGTTTCCAAGCCGAACATTCCCTAAAAGGCGTCCAAGTATTCTTTAAGCCAAACCATAATATGCCTACCACCAGGGCTTTAAGTAAAATTAAAAAAACTAGGGGTGTCTCTCAAAGGGGCGTGGCCAACGTAATTAAGGGCTTGGCTTAAATATAAGTTCAAGCTATAAATCTGTGCTTAGTTTGCTGCCCAACTGTTATTTTTCTGCTTCTGTCATTGTCAGTGCTTTAAATGGGCCAATACTGAGTACCGGCACTTTTTTAATTTGAGACGGAGCGTCCCGGCACTTCTAAAGAGAGATGTAATACTTTTAATTGGAGAGTACCGGCACTTCTCAGAACCAAGCAGGTTTGTTACAGAGTACCTACACTTTATTTTTCCAAACACTGGTCATTGCATACTGATATATAATACTGATGCAACAAGTAACATCACACCTACAACAAGCAAGGGATATTGGCTTTGCCAATGGTTGTTGTTTGTGTAAGATAAATTAGCAACAGTGGCTTCGTTGTATAGAATACTGAAAATGCTTCAGTTCTGAAATGATGAGACTGTGAAAGTACTATAGCGAGTCTCTTTGAAGTAACCTCAAAAGCAGTAAAGTGTGATGCTGCTGCAGAGGTAAGATTTTTTTTTCACCCTGAGGGCAGAACTGGAGAGCCCGATAGAGACCAGGTTCGGCACCTGCTTCATAGGACTGCCAGTGCTGAGCACCGGCAAGACCCGGCCTACTGAAAGCACTGCCTACCACTTCCCCCAGACTTCCATATGTTTCTGAGGACAGCCGCTGGCTTCTTATATTGGCTCCCTCAGTTTAACACACCAGTCTGTTGTCGCCTGCCATTCGATCATGGACGTGGGGCTGGCTGAGTTCCAGTGTCTGGAGATGGCTTTTTTAGCAAGCATGGTTATCATCCCAACATGGTTTCAATCTCCCCAGCTCCCCAAGAATACCCAGTAGCGCGACATGTAGGGAGGGTCTCCATACCCCTCCAAGGACCCTCGGGAGGGCAGCAAAAATCTTCTGCCAATACATTGTGATAGCAGGGCATCCTCAAACTTTGAGGAAAAATCACCCCACTCCTCTAGACAACGGAGACAGATGAGTTCAGGGACTCTATTAGCACGCCATAGTCTCAAGAGTGTAAAATAGGTTATGTGTAGGTATTTAAACTGGATAAGTCAGAGCCGTGAGTAAATAACCAGCACCTGTTGAGAAATACAGGCATCTCTCCAGTCATTGAACTCTAGTTTTCCCAACCATTCCTCCCAAACTGCTCTCAATGTTTAAAAGAGATCTGGGGAGTTAATCAGCCTAGTCCTCTACATCCGTACTATCCCCCCTTTTCCTAATGGACCCATTAGGAACTTTGCTTCAAGTGGGCTTCATTTGGGGATATTTTTGTCTTTCAGAGGGCCACGCAGGGGCTACTGGGCCCAACCCTGGTGGTTGAAGCCTTTTACTCCTGATGTCCCAGGTCCCAGCCTACCATGAGTACTAAGCAACTGGGCCAAGTGCCCCTTCTGCACTAGACTCTTAGTGGTAACTGTGTCAAGCAGTCAAGGATCCTTCGCTACGGGGCATACAGGTCATGGAACACGACTCATTACTCAATATGCAAACAGTGCACACAGTAGATCAATGTCCATTCCAATACTCGCTTTTCTAAGAAAATACATTTTTAATTTCTAACTCTACACATGCAAAGGTATATGACATTCAGAAACATTAGCACAGTTCTTCCTTGAGATCGGGGACTTGTAGTTTTCAGCAAATACCTGCCCCACCCTCCTTTGTGTAACGTGTTCAGGGTTATTCCTCATTCACTGGTGGCCGCATCCATGGAATGCAAACTATTAGGCCTTACTCAAGAGTTCTCCCTTTGACTCTTTAGGAATTAGTCAAAAGTGTCTATGGTGCCACAGCACCATTAAAAGCAAGTCCCCCGAGGCCCCAAAGGCCCAGTTTCAGTTGTACCCGCTTCAGGGGTATGGAACTGTCCAGTGGTGAAGGGAATGCCCTTTCATTAGGGCGCTTCCAAGTTCAGATCCTGTACGGCGAAGTCGGGCTGCCCGCGATGGGCGAAGCAGCGCCTGACTGCCCAGGCTCGGCCTGTCGAAAAGCGCTGCCAGTCAGTTTCCAGTGATCAAAGCTGCTCCCGCTTGGAAGGCGCAAAAGGTAAGTTGCTCTTCCCCCTAGCAGAGGGGGTGGGGAGTACTGCTGTGATTCTCCAGCTCACGACCGGGACTCCAATGAGGATGCAACTTCCTCAGCAGCGTCTCGGTGAACTTCAGGGACTTTGTGAGGTGCAGATCACAGCATGCAGGCTCAACCTGCTGCTCACAGTGGTTCTCCTTCAGTCCAGGCGATGACCCAAACCCCGAGCTAAAGTAGTACCGGCAGCTTCTCCTGCCATTCACAGTTGCCGCGTTAATCACAATTCAAGTGCATACTCTCCTAATGCGATCGTCCTCACTACAGCATCCCTACCTGGCATGAGGGTAGCTGATTTAGTCACAAATCCTGCACACCTGTCCCAAACTTAGTTCACCAGTGGCCCCACTGCCCCCAGCATACAGGGACACCGTTGCACAGCGGTGCGGCTTGGTGCTTCCCACCCAGTACTTCCAATATCGCTCTGAACAATGCAGCCCTCTCTTGGCATACAATGGTTGTAGAGCCGATTCTGCACAAAGGCAACGTCCCGAGCTATGGACAGCCTCACATCTTGCTCAGGGAATCCCTATGCAGGGCTCTCCACTGGACCTTGCACCCACCAGTGCTCTCCTCTCCATCACAGGGCACACCGGTCTTGGCAAGCAGGTAGGCATGGTGCTCCAAGCCAGGTGATCTTGGTGTTCTGGGTGATGTCCCCTCACCCAAAAGAGAGACTAGCAGGCCTCTGCTCCCCGTCCTGATCACAGGCAGAAGTCTTGCAGAGCTTCCGCTTCTCACGCAGCTCGCCTGTCTGCTTGGCAGATTACACATTTTTGGGGACTCAACCGCCCCTTGTTATAGTCCTTTTCGTGACACCAAATGTGTTTTAGGGTTTGAGTCTTTGAAGTTTTATGTTGGTGTTCTTCTTTTGAAACGAACACCTCCCTCTTCTTTCCTTATGAAAGATATCTGTCACAGCAGGCATGACTCCAAAGTTGAATGATCCATACCACAATTCGTGGGAGTGACCAGAGTTCACAACTTCATGTCAGTCACAGTGATGTGTGCATCAAAAGGTTAATTTCATGCTTCCAGTCCTACTCTCTATGATTCCCTTATCGGCCCCATCTCTCTTCCTGAGATGTCCAGGCATCTTATTTGTGATCTCTCACTGAATCAAAATTCAACTTCTTGAAGTGCAAAGGAGATGTCGCCTTTCCCTCCCAGCTCACAGGAATGCTGCAATCCACAATCTGTCATGGGGGATTCCTCTCCTCATCTTCGCCAGACAAGCCTGGCTTCCTAAAATTAAACCAGGGTCCTCCATATAAGGCACCCTTGAAGGCATATTTATGCCACGTACACTCACTGCACACTTGCTGTCCAGCACTAATAACTTTATGCATTGTACCTTGTCATGTACACATGCATTCAGTACTCACTCAGTCTGCGCACAATGCACAGTACTGAAGCTTTCATGTATTCAACAAGGGTGTGCTTATTTTAAAACACACACATTGCCAGCAAACACACTCTCTTTGGGCTCGCTGCACAGCACTTCACCCACCATGCATTGTACTTCACGCTTGGGGTGGGCGGAATACACAAGTTTTACGATTACCTAAAAACTCAGCAAGATTCTGTGGGGTTCCGCGAGTAGCAGAATTCCGGTCCATTGAACTGCTCATGTTGATTTTTAGTGCCTGGAGCTTGTTCTGCTCTGTACAATCATTGCAAACGGCACCACGTTGCATGCCAGAGGGTGCTGCTTCTTGCTGTTGCTCCAGCTACACCTAGTCATGAGAGTCAGGATACAGGCTGCACACACAAAATGGGTAGGACAAGAAAATGCCAACTTTCTTAAGTGCCATTTTCAGAATTGTGACTTAAAATCCAACTTTACAGTTTAAAGAATTTTTTAACTCAACTTTCCTATCAGTTTCTAATTGGAAGTTATCACTTAATACATTTAATGCGGTAACTCGGTGTTATCCTACAGGAGAGGTAGGCCTTGCAGTAGTGAAAAACAAATGTAAGAATTTTTCACTACAAAGACATCTAAAAGTTAAAAATACATGATTTTTAGGTCTTGCCTGAGCCAGCGCGCATGCGTTGCTCTGCGAGGCTTATTGTAAGGACTTCCAAAAGTACTTCCAGCTCCCAGAGTGTTTGTTTTTTTACTGCCACGCATTTGATTGGCCATTGTGTAAGGTTTCCATAAAAGAAAGCACGCATATGGCCAAAGGCTCGGATATATCCGCCTTATCTTTAAATGTCCCCTATGTGTCTCGGGAGCGAGCAGCGGCGCCATCTGTTTCAAATTATCGCGCCCACACTTGTTTACATTTGCCTGTCTCGCAGTCGCGTTAATTGGAAACATATGGTGTTCACTTTTGCCCTTTATACCATATCACACCTCCTGCCTGTTCTTTAGGACTCAGGCTATCTTCTTGTTCGCGAGAAATAGAGGACGCATCCTGTGTCCGAGGGATCAGGCAGGCTGTAACCCCCTTTCCAAGGGCCTCGGAGAAATTGCATCACACGTTTTCTACGTTGGGGAGACGACTCCGGCTAGAGCAGATGCCCAATCTCTATTTTTAGGTGGGGCGTCCCTATTTTGTCTGCAAAAATTGCTTTTTTTTATTTTAGCTTATCCAAATAAACAACTTGTCTTCTATAGCCACCTTAGCTTGTTAATTGTGTTCAATGCATTGTAATGCAAAAGTGAGTTGGAGCCCTCAGTCAGATGTCAAATGATTCAGTAAAAGCTCTGCAAAATTAGAATCTGTCTGAAAAATATTTTTGACCCATGTCACGTATCAGTCCCGATATATTTCTATTTGCCGCTTATAAATCCACGTGGTAAACCCAGGAAATGCATTTACAGCTTTCGATATGACCTGGACAGTGAGGGGAGGACAGCATTTCCTTAAGCTTCACACCTATGAAGTCTTCCTGTCGCCAAGCTAATCTGATTCAAACAATGACCACACTGTCGCGCTTTGATGTGGCTGCAATCTGCACTTGTTGTGTGTTAGATCTTTGGGTCTCTAGTTGGCAGAGGTAAGCACCTTAGACCAAATAGGGACCCTTGCTTCTAGTCAGGGTACAGGGACACACACGGTAGATAACCCCTGCTCACCCTCTAGGTAGCTTGGCTCGAGCAGACAGGCTTATCCCCAAGGCAATGTGTAAGGTATTCACACTTAACAACTACAATGCACAAACGTAGACCACACAGGTAAGTATATCAAAAATATAACTTTATCTAGTTTCAGCAGTGGAAATCAATTATCATAGCGTTGCACATCAATCTTTTTCTTAGGTTGTTAGGAGCGTAAAAAGATAGTCTCTAGTCTCTCGTGGGACTTCGTATTCAAAGGAAAGGAATACGTTCGTAGGCTTTCAGTATTTAAGTAATCACGTTCCTCCAGCGGTGCCTCTTGCGCTTAGAACTAAAGCGCTCCTCTCAGGCTGCGTGGTGCAGGGCTTTCACAGCTCCCGAGCGATGGACCAATCCGGTCGCGGCTCCCTCGACGAGCCCCCGGTGATGATGTCGACGTCACCGGAGTCAGCCACTCGCAGCGCGGCTCCTCCAGCCAAGCCTCCGGTCAGCAACCAATCAGGTCGCAGCCTCCTCGCGGCTTCGCAGAGCTGGGAAGTGCAGCTCTTGATCAGTTTCAGGCCCCCGGGCCGCGGCGGTGTATCGCGGGCAGAATATTTCACGGCGCCCTGTGTCAGCGGGTCGATCGTGACGCCGCCAAGCCGTACAGCGGCCTAGTTAGCACGGGGGCGCCCTCAATCCTGCGGCCACAGCAATACACGTGCCGATGAGCACGTCGGTCTCCACAATGCGGCAACCGGTGTCAGGCCAGAATCAGCGCGGCACTCTCCAGCAAAACAGAGAGCAGCCAGCGCACTTCCCGGGGCAGATGTTTAGAAGCTTGGTAGAACAGTCCACGGTCCTCGCAGCACACAGCAGCGCAGATGAGACACAGCGGAGTCTTTAAAGTCTTGGCAACCTTTCTATCCCTGGGTTGCAAACAGGAGGCCAGCTCTTCTCAGGCCCTTGGAGATTCAGAGTTGAAGACACAGCACACAGCAAAGTCTTGTTAGGTCAAGTAGGTAGGGTCACAGCACACAGCAAGGCCCCTTCTCCTCCTCAGCTTCAGTTGCACAGCAGAACAGGTCAGCCCTTAGAGCACACAGCAAGGCAATCTTCCTTCAGTTCTTCAGCAGTCCGTCTTTCAGCAGAGGTTCCTCTTGATTGTAGAATCTAAAAATCTGTTGTCAGGGGTCCTTTACTTATACCCCTAAAAGTCTTTGAAGTCTTTGTGCAAGTGGGTCCTGAGCCCGGTCTGATCCAGTTCTGGGTGTTGCTGGAGCACTTTGTTTTCCTGGCTTCTTCTTTCCTTTCAGAGTGAGGGGCAGAGTCGTCAGCCGCCCAGCAGGAGGTGGAGCCAGCACTGTGGCAGGCAGGCACATCCCTATTCACTCCCAGGTGCTACCTCCTCCCTCCACTCTACTTGCAAATGTCGTCATTCAGCAAAGGGCTGACTCAGCCAACCTCCTGGGGGATCCCCAGCCCCTGTCACTCTCAAACCAGACAGTCAATCCACAAGCATGCCCAGGCACACAGAAGGGTCAGACAAGAGAACAGCTACTCTCTAAAAAGTACTATTCTCCAACTCAGGATTTAAAAACAACCTCTCCTAAAAGATGTGTTATTAAATGCTGAGCTCAGGGATATCAAACACTCATGTCTTATCTTGTTCCTATGAGAAGATAGGCTGATAGCCATTGGCACCAGCCTCCCCCATGTTAGCCTATGGAGCAAGATAACCTTGCAGCAGTGAACACACAAAATGGCCGCTGTTCACTACCAGAGCATGATACCTGCACTAGTACATGCTCTACCTTCTACATACACTGCACCCTGCCCAGGGGGGTACCTTGGGCCTTCCATAGGGATGACTGACGTGTATAAAAAGGGAAGGGTTAGGCCCGGTCAGTGTGGACACTGGCCAGGAGGACATGGCAGTCCGGGGACTGCAGGCAGGCCTGCGGTGGCAGGCCTGAGACACCATTTTAGGGCTACACAGGTGGGTGGCGCAATCAGCGCTGCAGACCCACTAGTAGCATCTGTCATCACCAGCCCTGCCACACACAGTGCACTTTACTAGGGACTTCATGGTGATACAGATATGCCAATCAGGTATATCCAATCAATATGATATTTTACACAGGGAGCACTTACACTCTGGCACTGATTAGCAGTGGCAGAATGTCCAAAGCATCTAAACCAGCAAAAACGAAATCCAGCACAGCATCAAAAATCCAGGTAGCAGAGGCAAAAGATAGGGGAAAAACCCACGCCAAGGATGTCAGGTCTAACACGTGTCCCCTCCAGCTGAAAGCGGGGAGAACTACCCACCCTCTTGGGAGTTCTCATCACTAAGGCGGAAAAACCTGGACAGACCATCAGCATTGGCGTGTTCTGTACCGGGACGGTGTTCCACCTTGAAGTCCAATCCCTGTAGGGAGATGGACCACCTCAACAGTTTTGGATTCTCACCCCTCATCTGCATTAACCATCTGAGGGGCCTGTGGTCGGTCTGAACACGGAAGTGAGTCCCAAACAGGTAGGGCCTCAGCTTCTTCAGGGCCCAGACCACAGCAAATGCTTCCCTTTCAATAGCACTCCACCTCTGTTCCCTGGGGAGTAGCCTCCTACTAATGAAAGCTACTGGTTGGTCCCCGCCCTCGTCGTCCATCTGTGAGAGTACTGCTCCCACGCCTTGCTCTGAAGCGTCTGTTTGCACTATGAACTTACTGGAAAAGTCAGGTGCCTTAAGCACGAGTGCTGTGCACATTGCAGTTTTCAGGGCATCAAAAGCAGTTTGACAGGCCTCGGTCCAATTCACTTTCCTGGGCTGATTTCTAGAGGTTAGTTCTGTCAAGGGGGCAACAATGGTGCCGTATCCCTTAATGAACCGTCTGTAATACCCGGTGAGTCCTAGAAAGGCTCTCACCTCTGTCTGGGTCTTGGGGGGTTCCCAAGCCAGAATGGTATCGATCTTCGCCTGTAGGGGCGCCACCTGGCCGCTCCCCACCTGGTGTCCCAAATACACCACTGATCCCTGCCCTATCTGGCACTTGCTGGCCTTGATAGTGAGGCCTGCCTTCTGCAGAGCCTTCAACACTTCACAGAGGTGTTGTAAGTGTTCCTCCCAAGTGGAGCTGAACACAGCAATGTCATCCAAGTATGCGGCGCTGAATTGCTCCAGCCCGGTCAGTACCCGGTTGACCAGTCTCTGGAAGGTGGCAGGGGCATTTTTCAATCCAAAGGGCATGACGCGAAACTGGAAATGCCCCTCTGGTGTTGAAAATGCCGACCTCTCCTTTGCCCCCTCAGTTAAGGCAATCTGCCAGTACCCCGAAGTCAAATCAAAGGTGCTGAGATACCTGGCAGCTCCCAACCGATCCACGAGCTCATCAGCTCTGGGGATGGGGTGCGTGTCAGTCTTGGTGACCGCATTGAGCCCACGGTAGTCCACGCAAAACCGAAGTTCTGGCGGGTCACCGGGTGTAGCAGCTTTCTTGGGAACTAGGACCACTGGGCTAGCCCAGGGACTGCTGGAGGGCTCAATTACCCCTAACGCCAACATCTTGGAAACTTCTTCCTTGATGCTGGCCCTGACTTTGTCAGCTACTCTGTAAAACTTCTGTTTCACAGGTAGACTATCTCCAGTGTCCACATCATGGACGCACCAATTGGTGACACCTGGGGTCAGGGAGAACAGGGAGGCAAACTGACCCAACACCTGGCGACAGTCTCTCTGCTGTTCTGGGGTCAGGGTGGGCGAGAGGACCACACCATCCACTGACCCGTCTTGCTCCTTGGTCGCCAGGAGGTCAGGGAGAGGACCACTATCCTCTTCCCCACCATCATCTGTAGCCATGAGCATCGTCACTTCAGACCTCTCAAAGTGGGGCTTGAGGCGGTTCACATGCAAGACTCTCAGGGGCTGCCTAGGAGTCTTCATGTTGATCAGGTAGGTCACCTCACTCTTGCGCTCTACCACCTCGTATGGCCCGGTCCACTTGTCACGGAGCGCACAAGGCTCCACCGGCGCCATCACCCACACTTTCTGCCCAGGATGAAACTCTACCAGAGTGGTATTCTGGTCGTACCATTTTTTCATCTCCTCCTGGCTGGCTTCTAGGTTCTCCTGAGCGAGCTTCCTGAAGCGCTGTGTCTGGTTGCGGATGGCCAGCACATAGCTGAACACATCCTGGGGGGTTTTCCACACGGGATTTCTCCCACCCCTCCTTCACCAGTGTGAGAGGTCCTCTAACAGGGTGGCCATACAGCAGTTCAAAGGGGCTGAACCCTAAGGACTTCTGAGGCACCTCCCTGTAGGCAAACAACAGGCATGGTAACAAGACGTCCCACTTCCGTCTCATGGGCTCCGCTAGGCCCATAATCATACCTTTCAGGGTGCGGTTGAACCTTTCAACCAACCCATTTCCTTGAGGGTGGTAAGGAGTGGTGAACTTATACGTTACCCCACACTCCTCCCACAGAGACTTCATGTACCTAGAGATGAAGTTGGTACCCCGGTCGGAGACCACCTCTCTGGGAAACCCCACGCGGGAAAAGATCCCCATCAATGCACGGCCCACCACGGGTGCTGTGATTGTCCTGAGAGGGACTGCCTCCGGGTACCGGGTGGCGTGGTCCACCAAGACCAGGATGAACCTGTTGTCTAAGGCAGTCTTGGGTTCCAGGGCCCCTACGATATCAATGCCCACCCGCTCAAAAGGGGTGCTCACCACAGGAAAAGGTTGGAGGGGTGCCACGCACTTTCCTCCGCTCTTACCACTGGCTTGGCATGTTTGGCAAGACTTACAAAAGGTACTGACGTGCTTCTTCATCTGGGGCCAGTAGAAGTGGGTGACAAGCCTGTGATAGGTCTTGTCTTGCCCCAGATGTCCTGCGAGAGGCACGTCATGAGCCAGACCCAGTAAGAAGTTACTGAAGCGCTCGGGTACCACCAGCACACGGGCTGCACCGGGCTCAGCAAACTTAGGCTCACTATAAAGTAAGTCATCCTCCCAGTAAATCAAATGTTCCTTGGACCCTAGGCCAGCGGCCTGGTCTGCAGCCTGCTGCCGCACACCAATGAGAGAAGGGCACTTCTTCTGAGCCTGGCAGAATTCCTCCCTGGAGGGACCACCTTCTTGCTGTCAATGGGTCAGCTCAGGCAATTCCCCTAGTTCGGCCACCTGTTCCCCTGTAGGTTCCAGGGCATCTCCCTCAGGTTCTGCTTCCTCCTGGACCGTGGGAACAGTGGGGGCCGGTTTCCCGCGCCCTCTGCCCCTTCCTCTCCTGACAGGTTCCTGGGCCATTGTTCCAGGCTCCGGTTCTACTAATCCACCCTTACTGGCTGTCATGGCACGTGTGGATACACAGATCCACGCTGGCAGTCCTAACATCTCCAAGTGAGTTCTGTGCTCTACGTCCTTCCATGGAGAACTCTCCAGGTCGTTACCCAACAGACAATCTACCGGCAAGGCATCACTGACACAGACTTCCAAGGTACCAGAGACTCCCCCCCCCATGTAAAGGGAACACGCGCCATCTTGCAGAGGCGCACTGAAGTGTCAGCTGCCACTACTGGGCGGAGCACATTGGGAATGACTTGCTCTTCAGACACCCACTGACACCTGACAGATGTCACACTAGCCCCGGTGTCTCTCAGAGCCTCTATCTCCCTCCCATTGATGGTCACCTTTTGCACGTATTTTTTAGTGTTAGCGGGTATCAAGGTATCCTGGACCATCTCTTGGTCTCCTAAAGAGACAAGGGTCATCATAGCTAATCCCTCTTCCCCACTGGAAATCAAATCCCCTCCCAAAGCTACACTAGCTAACCCTGGGACTGGAGCAGCAGCTGGTGCTGGGGGTTTCTTGGGACATTTAGGGGCGATGTGCCCCACTTCCCTACAAGCATAGCAAGTAGGCGGTGGTCTGTTATCCTGTCTGCCCTTATGGGGCCAAGACTTCTTAGGCTTGGGGGCTTGGGACTCCTTTTCCTGGGAACTGTTTTGGGGCCCTTTAGAGAACTCCTTATTGTTACCCTTGTCCTCCCCACCTTTCTGCTGGGGACCCTGTCCACACTTGGCTGGGATACTTACCACCCCTTTGTTGACCCTGGTGCTAGTCCAGCGGTCTGCCTCCTTAGCAAGCTCCCTGGGATCAGTTAACTTGCTGTCTAAAAGATGCTGGCGCAGCTCTGGAACACATAGACTACTCAAGTGCTCCCAACTAATCAAGTGACACAACCCCACATAATCAGTAACTTTGCTGCCCTTTATCCAACCTTCCAGTGCACGCGTGTACATACTCGCACACTCCACCCAAGTACTTGAATCAAGTTTCTTGAAGTTCCTAAACTTCTGGCGGTACTGTTCTGGTGTAAGCCCATACCTGAGGCATAAGGCCTCCTTCATAGTGGGGTAGGTTAAGGTACCTGCTGCTTCTAAGGGTGCTAAGACATCCCTCCCAGAAGCCTCAAAATGCTTCCACAAACCTGCTCCCCAACTCTTCTCAGGCACTTCATTCATCTTCAAGGCAAGCTCATAGGATCTAAACCATGTATAGATATCCTCACTCCTCTGATAATTCTGCACCAAATCTTTCGGTATGTATACTTTACCCGCCTGTACTGGTTGTGCGCTGCCACCATTCGGACTGGACTCCACCTGTTTGGCTTTAATGTCCAGCTCCCTCATGCTCAACTCATGAGCCAACTGGAGTTTTCTCTCTTCCAAAGCGAGAGCATTCCTCCTCTCCTCCGCCTTCTTCTCACTGTCAAGGCGCAGTTTCCTCTCTTCTGCTTGAGCTTAAAAAGTTCAGTCTCATGGGCCCTAATCCTCTGATTTTCCTCCAGCTCCTCTGGAGAGAGGCCCCTACTGGAAGGGGTGCTGCCAGCCCTAGACGCTGGCCTATTCACTGGCAAATCACTGGATCCAAATCCATGCTCCTGTGCACCGTCCTCTCCAGTCAAATCCTCTGGCTCAACATGTTTGGCCTCCCACCAGGCCCTTAGAGCTTTCTGTAGCTCTTCCTTGTTAGCGCTGCCCTTCACTGGGCATCCAAGCTGCTTGCAGAATTGCTTTAGTTGCTCCTTCTTATATGTGAGCAACTCCTTTACTTCAAATTGCAATTCCCCCTCCTCGACTACTCCATTCAGAGACATGACGCTTCCTAGGTCTTCCAAAAATAGGTTTCAAAAACTTTGTGCAATGCAACTGCTGACTAGACTAGTGATGTACAAAGAATCACTGCAGGTCAAGTGCAAATACTGGTTCTAATCCGCACCGCTGACCACCAATGTTAGATCTGGGGGTCTCTAGTTGGCAGAGGTAAGCACCTTAGACCAAATAGGGACCCTTGCTTCTAGTCAGGGTACAGGGACACACACAGTAGATAACCCCTGCTCACCCTCTAGGTAGCTTGGCTCGAGCAGACAGGCTTATCCCCAAGGCAATGTGTAAGGTATTCGCACTTAACAACTACAATGACCCCCCTAGTACACCACAAACGTAGACCACACAGGTAAGTATATCAAAAATATAACTTTATCTAGTTTCAGCAGTGGAAATCAATTATCATAGCGTTGCACATCAATCTTTTTCTTAGGTTGTTAGGAGCGTAAAAAGATAGTCTCTAGTCTCTCGTGGGACTTCGTATTCAAAGGAAAGGAATACGTTCGTAGGCTTTCAGTATTTAAGTAATCACGTTCCTCCAGCGGTGCCTCTTGCGCTTAGAACTAAAGCGCTCCTCTCAGGCTGCGTGGTGCAGGGCTTTCACAGCTCCCGAGCGATGGACCAATCCGGTCGCGGCTCCCTCGACGAGCCCCCGGTGATGATGTCGACGTCACTGGAGTCAGCCACTCGCAGCGCGGCTCCTCCAGCCAAGCCTCCGGTCAGCAACCAATCAAGTCGCAGCCTCCTCGCGGCCTCGCAGAGCGGGGAAGTGCAGCTCTTGATCAGTTTCAGGCCCCCGGGCCGCGGCGGTGTATCGCGGGCAGAATATTTCACGGCGCCCTGTGTCAGCGGGTCGATCGTGACGCCGCCAAGCCGTACAGCGGCCTAGTTAGCACGGGCGCCCTCAATCCTGCGGCCACAGCAATACACGTGCCGATGAGCACGTCGGTCTCCATAATGCGGCAAGAATCAGCGCGGCACTCTCCAGCAAAACAGAGAGCAGCCAGCGCACTTCCCGGGGCAGATGTTTAGAAGCTTGGTAGAACAGTCCACGGTCCTCGCAGCACACAGCAGCGCAGATGGGACACAGCGGAGTCTTTAAAGTCTTGGCAACCTTTCTATCCCTGGGTTGCAAACAGGAGGCCAGCTCTTCTCAGGCCCTTGGAGATTCAGAGTTGAAGACACAGCACACAGCAAAGTCTTGTTAGGTCAAGTAGGTAGGGTCACAGCACACAGCAAGGCCCCTTCTCCTCCTCAGCTTCAGTTGCACAGCAGAACAGGTCAGCCCTTAGAGCACACAGCAAGGCAATCTTCCTTCAGTTCTTCAGCAGTCCGTCTTTCAGCAGAGGTTCCTCTTGATTGTAGAATCTAAAAATCTGTTGTCAGGGGTCCTTTACTTATACCCCTAAAAGTCTTTGAAGTCTTTGTGCAAGTGGGTCCTGAGCCCGGTCTGATCCAGTTCTGGGTGTTGCTGGAGCACTTTGTTTTCCTGGCTTCTTCTTTCCTTTCAGAGTGAGGGGCAGAGTCGTCAGCCGCCCAGCAGGAGGTGGAGCCAGCACTGTGGCAGGCAGGCACATCCCTATTCACTCCCAGGTGCTACCTCCTCCCTCCACTCTACTTGCAAATGTCGTCATTCAGCAAAGGGCTGACTCAGCCAACCTCCTGGGGGATCCCCAGCCCCTGTCACTCTCAAACCAGACAGTCAATCCACAAGCATGCCCAGGCACACAGAAGGGTCAGACAAGAGAACAGCTACTCTCTAAAAAGTACTATTCTCCAACTCAGGATTTAAAAACAACCTCTCCTAAAAGATGTGTTATTAAATGCTGAGCTCAGGGATATCAAACACTCATGTCTTATCTTGTTCCTATGAGAAGATAGGCTGATAGCCATTGGCACCAGCCTCCCCCATGTTAGCCTATGGAGCAAGATAACCTTGCAGCAGTGAACACACAAAATGGCCGCTGTTCACTACCAGAGCATGATACCTGCACTAGTACATGCTCTACCTTCTACATACACTGCACCCTGCCCAGGGGGGTACCTTGGGCCTTCCATAGGGATGACTGACGTGTATAAAAAGGGAAGGGTTAGGCCCGGTCAGTGTGGACACTGGCCAGGAGGACATGGAAGTCCGGGGACTGCAGGCAGGCCTGCGGTGGCAGGCCTGAGACACCATTTTAGGGCTACACAGGTGGGTGGCGCAATCAGCGCTGCAGACCCACTAGTAGCATCTGTCATCACCAGCCCTGGCACACACAGTGCACTTTACTAGGGACTTCATGGTGATACAGATATGCCAATCAGGTATATCCAATCAATATGATATTTTACACAGGGAGCACTTACACTCTGGCACTGATTAGCAGTGGCAGAGTGTCCAAAGCATCTAAACCAGCAAAAACGAAATTCAGCACAGCATCAAAAATCCAGGTAGCAGAGGCAAAAGATAGGGGAAAAACCCACGCCAAGGATGTCAGGTCTAACATTGTGATATTCATTATCCGAAGGAACAAGGTCGGCCGTTTAAACTTGAGGAAAAGCTGTGGATAGGTTAGTCTGTGCCCTGCTGCTACGTATACACTGCCCAATGCCACACATTCCTCCAGGGGCATCCATTGCTAATCCCTTTCAAGCGTGTATTCCGAACACCTTGTGGCTGTTAGTGGCATGCCCCCATTGTCATTCACCGTCCCCCTACACTTCCCCAGTGTGTTACCAAATAAAGGCCCGGGCCCTCCCCTTTCACAGAACTGTGTGCCTACGGCCAAAAATGTGCCACCCCGAGGTCTCATTGTTAGTGTGGTGCACGCAGACACACGTTTGCTACCTGTGCCGTAAAGACCCACGTCACGCGCTGTAGTAAGAGCAAGTAAACCCCGGGTCTCTGACTGCAGTCTGGGCAGCGAAATGCAGGAACAATCAGGGCCGGGTAGGGCTATAAGCCCACTACGCCTCGGTGCCACTGCTCCTGCTGCACTACTGGTCGCCATGCCCCTGCTTATGACAGCAGGAATAGATTACTTGAAAGAGGCGTCCTAAAGGGACCTTGTCAATGGATATTTACATTTTAGAACCCCCGTGGAAGGGCAGGGCATATGCAGATCGACTGAGAGCTCTCTAGTTAAGTCAAACGAATAGGCATAACGGGATTTGATAACATAAATACAATTTGAGTGTTTTTTTCTCACGGCGTATGACATTTGACGACGCTGTTATCTGAACAGGTATTTCAGGCAAACAGTACTGTGGGTACGAATCCGCGCCAAGAGGCGCTTCAGTCTGTGCGCTGATGGTAAATATAGCCTTGTGCTGTTTCTCACGCACTCTCTCATTTTGTTTTTCTCGTTCCCGTCTTTCTAATCCATTCTCTCTTCATCTCCATCTTTCTTTCTGTCCCCTCTCACTGTCTCTTCCTCCTCACTCTCTCCAGCTGCCTGTGCCTCCATCTTGTCTCTCGCCTTCTGTTCTCTCTCTCTCCCTTCACCCTCTCTCTAGTGAGAAGAGACACCTGGTCATTCAGTAGTTTATTATCGTCCATTAATGGCCTCGAAGCCAGGTTTTTTGTGACATAACAAACCACAATGCCAAAGATCACCAGAACATGGCGATGCCTTTATTGGACCATAAGACATGCGTTACTCGTGTTTTTAAAAAATATTTTATGGTATATTTGGAACGGCATGAAACATCTTTTTTTCTGCAAAATAAGAAATATTTATTGACATAGCAAACTGAATACTGCAATGAACTGTTTGTATCATTACCCCAAAAAACCTATGGCGTTTTAATGATTTTTATTTTTTTAAAGAGAGTGCTTGCAGGAGTAAGGGTTTTTACTCTTTCTATGGTCAGCTAACAAGACTCGCTGATTGTTCTGTTTTCCTTGTTCAAAGACTTTGTTAAATGACTGAGAAGCTTATCACACTGAGACCCTCATAGGCAGGGCCACTGGAATTATGTGGCAGGAAAGGGCCAAATTATGCAGCAGGGTTGAGTAAATTATGTAGCAAGAAAAGGCAAATTATGCGGCATAATGCAGCACATTCTGTGACAGTATTAATGTTAGACCTGGCACATTGGCGTGGGTCTCCCTTCCATTTTTGTTGTTGCCTCATGTGTTTTTGCTGGTGTTAGTTGCTCAGGGCACTGTGCCACTGCTATCCAGTGCCACAGTGCAAGTACTCCCTATTGTAAATTGATGTATGATTTTTGATTCCATGATTGGTTGGTTTGGTTTACCTGTCAGACCCTAGTACAGTGCACCAGGAGTGCCCAGGGCTTGTAAATCCAAATGCTGCTGGTGGGCTTGCAGCACTGGTTGTGCCACCCACAGAAGCAGCCTGTAAAAGTGTGTCTAAGGTCTGCCATTGCAGAGCCTGCGTGCAGTCTGGTACTGTCATGCTGACTGGGCAAGTGCACCCACTTGCCAGTCCCTAAACCTTCATTTTTCATCATATCAGACACCCCTATGGTAGGCCAAAGGGCAGGGTGCATTGTAAGGATAAGGTAGGGCATGCCCTGGTGTGTGTGGCATGTTCTAATAGTGAATTACAGCCATTTTCGTTTTTTTACTATTGCAAGGCTACCTTTTCTCCATAGGCCAGAATGGGCAGTTTGGTTATTACATCTTATAATCCTAACTGACTCAGGGAACATGGTAGAAATTCGAATTTAGTATGCCTGAACTCAGAATGATAAAATACATCTTTTAGTGAAGTTGGTTTTAACATTCTGTGTTTGAAAATACCACTTTTAGAAAGTAGGTATTTTCTTGTCTAACCATTCAAACCTGCCTCTGCTAGGCTGTGTATTCCTTGTCTAGAGTTTGAGTGACTGGGCTGGGGAATTCCAGGAGACAGGGTGAGGTGGCCCATTGGTGAATAGAGAGATCTACATCTAGATGGGAGGGAGGAGTTGCACCTCGGACCTGAATAGGGCTGTGCCTTCCCTCCACAATGCTGGCTCCACCTCCTGTGGTGCGTCTGATGTCTCTGCCCTGCACTCTGAAAGGAAGAAGGAGTCAGGTAAACAAAGTGCTCCAGGACTGACCAGAACCGGCATGAACAAGGCAAAGGATTTTGGGGTATAAGTATTGTGACCCTGATCCCAAGAATTTAGATCACTTTGGGAAAACAAGAAGAAACCTCTGCTGAGGAGAGGAACCAAGAAGAAACTGTGGAGAGACTATCCCTGAAACTGGGGGATTGGCCTGCAGGGGTTGCCTACTGCCAAAGAGAGGAGAAAGGAACTTTGTGTGTACTTTTACTTGTGAAGGATCTCCAAGGGCTTGGAAAAGAGCTTGCCTCCTGCTGAAGTCTCAGGGACAACAGACTTCAACCCCCAGCCTTCTAGAGTTCTTTGGAAGTGCCTGCTGCTGTTGTGGGGCCTTCTGAGGGACTGCGTGTCGCAAGGAGCTGGAAGTGCGACTCAAGAAGGAGAAGCGTGCCGCCGTCGGAGCTGCTGTCGTCGCATCGTGTAAAGGGGTGACGCCGCTGCAGTTGTCGCATCGAGCGGAAGCATCTCGCATCTTGGAAGAAGTGTCTCGCAACGCTGAAGAAGCGTGTCGTCATCGTAGTGGACGCATTGCACCGCATCAAGAGAAGAGTCTGGCATCGAGAAAGAAGCGTGTCGCCGTTGCAGCCGCTACCGTCACATCTTGGATGACGCCGCTGTAGCTGTTGCATTGCACCGCATCAAGAAAAGCACCTCGCATCCACGGAGAAGCGTGCCACCGTCGGAGCTGTTGTCGTCGCATCGTGTAAAGTGTGTCGCCGCTGCAGTTGTCGCATCGAATCGAGTCTTCTCGCAACATCGGAGAAGCGTGCCGCATCTGGAAGATCTTCACGTCTTTATTTCTTTGCACCAAACTTTCATCGCATCAACATCGCTGCAACACTTTCGTTGCCCTGCGTGTCGCATCTAAAAGGTACATTGACTTAAAGTGTCGCATTTAAGAACTAAAGAGAACTAAGCTAAATTCTACCATTTTAAAATAACAGTATTGTGGATTTTTGTCATTTATGGTCTTGTGGTAAATCTATATAAAGAATACTTATTTTTGATATAAAACTTGTGTGGTGTCCATCTGTAGTGTTGTCACTTGATTACTGTATGTGTTCACAAATGCTTTACACACTACCTCTGAGATAAGCCTGTCTGCTCGTGCCAAGCTACCAAGGGGGTGAGCAGGGGTTATTTTAGGAGTGTACCCCTTACCCTGACTAGAGTCGAGGGTCCCTATTTGTCACAAGTGCATACCTGTGCCAACTAGAGACCCCCAAGTCTAACAATTACTTTATTATTTTGCCATTTGCCATGGAAAAAAAAAAACTAGAACACATTCTTTGTGTTAATTCTGTTTTTATTAGGGTAGTTCAGTTGTATATGTTAATGAGATTTATAAAAGCGTACAAATACCCACGGGTGTCTTGGCGCTGGGGACTTCAAACAGCAAGCTCTGCGCCTAACACTGGAAAAGCCAGGTTTTTAATGTCTTTCTAAAGCCAGTTAAAGAGCTGGCATTCCTAAGTTCCAGTGGAAGAGAGTTCCAGAGTTTAGATGTACCGTAATGAAAACTACGGCCACCCCAATGTGCAGTGCGAATTCTAGGCACCAACAGCAATCTTGCCCCCTTCGACCGAAGATGTCTGATCGGTTAGTACCATGCAAAGTGATTCTGAAGAAAAGAGGGGCCTGTATGATTCAAGGCTTTGTAGACAAGACACAGTGCCTTGAATTTGATGCGCTGAAGCACCGGGAGCCAGTGCAATTTACGGATTTCGTTAGAAACCGGTATATGCCTTGGAATATTGAGCAATAAGCGTGCCGCAGAATTTTGAATCATCTGGAGCTTCTTTAGGCACTGCTTCTGGGCATTGAGGTATAGCCCATTCCAGAAGTCTAGTTTAGATTGAATAAGAGAAGTGACTACTGTTTTCCTGGTATTTACCGGAATATACGGAAATATCTTCCTTATTTTCTTTATAAGACAATATGATGCAGAGACAACGGCGTTAGTCTGTTGACAGAGTGTTAATCTATTGTCAATCAGTATAATGTTTTCTTGGTTATATATAGGGTGACAAAAAAGGTTATAACACTTTTTTATTATAACTTTTCAACATGCTGAATAACATTCACAATGCTCTACAACACAGTTTAAAGAAATTAACGAAGGCAATAGCTCTGTCTAAACACTTATAAGGTCCCAAAGGCGAGACCTATTGGCTATGCCAATGCTTGTTTTTAATACACTGCACTCTGCCCTATAGGTTGTTTAGGGCCTACCCTAGGGGTTTCATGTATGTAAAAAGGAAGGTTTGGGCCTGGTAAAAGGTTTATTTTACCAGGTCTAAATAGTTTAAAATTGCACACAGAGGCTTCAGTGGCAGGCCTGAGACATGTTTGAAGGGCTACTTAAGTGAGTGGCACAATAAGTGCTGCAGGCCTGCTAGTAGCATTTAATTTACAGGCCCTAGGTACATGTAGTACTGCTTTACTAGGGACTTATAAGTAAATTAGAGGTGCCAATTGGATGTTAGCCAATTTTACCACGTTTAAGGGAGACAAGCACAAACACTTGTGTGCAGCGTCTTAAAGCCAACACAAATGAATTGAGCTGAAATATGAGTAGTAAGGCAAAATATTTAGGGGGAAGACCACCCTAAGGCTGACAGATCTAACAGAATGACTTCAGTGCCAAGCGAATATCTTGCAACTCCATGTTGATGTAGAGATGAGCTACCGCTGGATACCAGAGTCCTCTGATTTACACCTCTACCAGGTGGCCTCCCCACCAAACGATGATGTATCCACATGACCGTTAACTCTGGGCAAGGCCCAGAGAGCAACCAATAGCTTTACTCTCCTTTATTTCCTCCAGGGCAGAGTCCACCTACACTCCAAATAGCCTAGAGCCATCGAAGGGCGTGTCCATTAAGGACTGCTGTACGTCTGAGGAAAACCCTGTGGAGAGAATCCAGGTGTGGCGCCAAAGCACCATGTGACAGCCAGTCATGCCCGAGTGATTGGGTTATTTTGTTACGTTATTGCAATCTCCAATTAAAGATTTGAGGGTATATCATCGGGACAGCTAGAAAGAAGTCTGCTTTCCGGTCCCACAATGCATGAGAATATCTTGGCAGGAGGCAAGTGTAGGCTGATCTGAGGGCAAGGATGGTAGAGGAGAACACCTGCTTTGGCAATGTCTCGATCTGGTTTGGCTCCTAGTCCAGAAGGGAGTGGGTGGGAATGCATTTGGGTTCAAGCTTCTTTTGGATGCTTGCGCTAAGTCTCTTCCTGGTGGGATGATGAAGTAGGAAATCAGAATCCCTGGGAATACGCCTATGTTGCCGAGCTGTTCACTAGGGGGTTACATTTTGGCTTTGACTAGATGCCAATCAGTACTTCAATTACAGCCTCATTAAAGGGCAGTTGAGTTCTTGACTGTTTTGTCCAAGGACGTTTGTCTTAACTTCTGTTGTTGGATGAGTGAAATCTAGCGTCTTCTCCATATTACTGTTGCAAAGGAGGCGGACTCCTCCATTGCCATGGCTGAAACACTTCTCTGCCTTGACGTTCTCAGGGCATCATGCAGCTCCAAGTTGTGGGAGTGGGGTGACGATGAGAAACCCATGCTTAGACTTCGTATGCGTGGACTTCCTATTCTTCTTTGACTGCGGAGTCTGCTGAGCCGACTCCAGGTTTCCCTCCCTTCCCGGGACCCGGAACGACTCCTACCCAGCTTCATGCGTGCTACAAGGTAATGCACGCTATCTTTACAAAAACAACAGTTGATGGACAGAATGCAGAACAATGTCATACATTCACCCCAGTACAGAGATCTGGGCCTAAATCCATTATTTTTTTGCTCACTATGCCATTCCAGTTTGGACCCAGCCATGTGAAAATCAGCCTTGACACTACACCAAATGGGAACAGTCCAGCCCAAACTGCCAGGCTAGGTCCTCCTTGGACTGGAAACCAGCAACCTAGGACCGTTTTTGGGCTTTCAGCCCTCTTCAGCCAGGATAGCTTGATTCCAGTGGCATGGAGAGCACGGGACCCAAGTCTGGGCATACCCGTCCCACTCGGGTTGACAAATGCAAAAAGAACAATTGATGGACAGAATGCAAAACAATGTCATACATTCACCCCAGTACAGAGATCTGGGCCTAAATCCAACGTTTTTTGCTGCTCACCATGCCATTCCAGTTTAGACCCAGCAATATGCAAATCAGTCTTGACACTGCACCCAACGGGAACAGTCCAGCTCGAACTGCCAGGCGAGGTCCACCCTGGACTGGAAACAAGCATCCTAGGACCGGTTTCGGGCTTTCAGCCCTCATCAGCCAGGATAGCTCAACTCCAGTGGCATGGAGACCACGGGACGCCTTCTTTGGGCAGCCCGGACCCGCCGGTGCGCCGTCGGGCCCGTGGACTCGGTTGGGGGGCCTAGACCTTCTCCATTGGCAGCTTTGGCGCCGCAGGCTCCTCTTGAATCCAGGCCTGGATTCGGATCAGCACCGGTTGACCTTATTACACCTCCACTGGCGCTGCTTCCTCTGGCACCGTACCCGCATTCGACGTCGGTCAGCCCCCTCAGCCGGCGTCGACCCCAGCTTCCATCCTGATGTGGACACGGAGCCAGACCAGCATCGCCCGACGCCTGATCCGGCGCAGAGCGGGGTTTTTGTGCCCCTGTTCACTCCTGGGGTCCATTTTAGGCCAGATTGGCACCCAGAGGATGAGGAGGAGAACTGGGAGGGGTCAGGTGACCCTCTGACCGACCAGTTGGAGTATGATCCGGACTGAAGAGATGACCTGGGAGATGCCAGTGGTCTTGATACCTCCCCTGACCTCGGATGTGGTCTCCTCCTACCGTGGCTACGGAGGAGGGAGCTTCATACGCAGTGGTGTTGCGTAGGGCAGCCGAGGCTCTCAACCTCAAGCTCCATACAGTGGCCGTCAGGACTAACCTCCAGACAGAGGTGCTTCAACCCCAAGCAAACTCTTCAGAGCCCCTGCTGCCATTCAATGAAGCCCTCACCGACGTCCTTTTGGGTACCTGGTCCAGACCCAACACAGGGGCTCCCGTGGATAGGATGATTGCCCAACGCCACCGCCCGGCTCTGGGTGATCCCACTTTCCTCTCCCAACACCCCACCCCTGAGAGCTTGGTGGTCCAAGCCTCTGCCTCCAAGAGCATATTCCCTACCGCTCCACCAGATAGGGAATCCAAGAAGCTGGATCATCTTCTGAAGAAAATGTTCTCTTCCGCCAGCTTGGGACTGCAGTCAGTAAACACCGCATGTCTATTGGGCCGTTATTCCCACACCCCAGGTGCTGGCTTAGTGTCCGGAGGAGGCCCGGACAGTGCTCGCCCAGGTTGTTGCCGCCGGGAGGGATGCTGCAAAGTTTACCATCCTTTAAGGGCTGGATACCGCCGAGACTCTAGGCAGGACGATTTCCACGTCGGTAGCCCTTCGAAGCTACGCCTGGATGAGATCTACTGGCTTTTCCGGGGATGTCCAGAATACCCTCATGGACATGCCCTTGATGGCCGGTGCCTTTTTGGAGAGAAAGCAGACAACGCTCTAGAGAGTTAAAAGAACTCACGGGCTACGGCCAAGTCCTTGGGCCTCTCCAACCGCCCTGCGCAGTCTGCTTTTCGCCCCTTTCGTGGCTGCAATAGGGGTGCCCCACTACATCCCACCCAGAGCCACAGGCCAGCGCAAGTTACCCAACCTTTGCGCGGCCGGGGACGTGGGAATCACCGCTGTGGCTCAGGAGGCCAGCGGGCGGGCCAGTCCACCAACCCCCCCTCTTCAGCAGTCTCTAAACCTTCCTAGTCCGACATTTCAGGCCCATCATATGCCACTGGGCGGCAGGACCTGCCATCACCTCCCCCACTGGCGCACCATCACTTCGGACAGGTGGGTTTTGCAGATAGTCCAAAGGGCTACTCCCTCCCCTTTGAGACTACCCCTCTAGCCGTATGTCTGTGGATCACCTGGGCCTTCTCCTACAGGAAGTCACGGCTCTCTTGGCCGAGGGAGCCATCGAGCGCGTTCCTGCCCCAGAAGTGGGTCGTGGTTGTTATTCCCACTACTTTGTTGTTCCCAAGAAGGATAAGGGCCTGCGTCCTATCTTTGATCTCAACCGCTTCCTCTGAAAGGAGAAGTACATGATGATGACGCTTGCTCAGGTCTTGTCTGCCCTTGACTAGATTAGTTGGTAGCGTTGGACTTGCAGGACGCTTATGTTCGAGGCATATGAGCTGCAGATTACACACTTTTGCATAGATCGCCATCTGGTGTTGGGCCCGGATGTTTGCAGTTTGTTTTTCCTCTTGGAAAGTCTTTGGAAGTCACGAGGTCGGTGACTCCTCCCTTGGTTCGTATTGTTCATGAGCTTCGGCTCCATCCTCAGATTGTTTTTTTCCGCCATCGGGCTCGGATGTAATACTTCGTGCTCCGGTTTCGAACACTTCCAGTTCGACGATCGAAGCGGAATCCTCGCTCATCGCGGTATTGTTCAGATCGTGATCTCCTCAATCACCTTCTCTTCGACACATCTTCGATTCCAGTCGTCGACGGCGGCCTTCGGGCCTATCCAAGCTCCGGTCCAGGCTGATGGAAAGAACTCCATTCAAGAAGTGCCCTCGATGTGGGTCCAAATTCCTCCACACCAACCTTCATGAGGTGTGCAACCTTTGCCTCTTCCCTGAACACGAGGCTCGAGACTGTCCCGCCTGCAAGTCTTTCAGATCGAAAAAGACTATTCGAGATCGAAGGGCCAGACGAAACATGGCGCACTCCTCGACCTCCGTTCCAGTCGACATCTTCGGGGACGACGTCGAAGCTCCGGGACAGCAGCACACCGAAGAGGACCTCGTCAGTGCTTCCGAAGCCGTCGACTCGGATGTGGAGGACATCACCCCGGCGCAGAGGGTCGTGAGTACTATACCCCCTCCCACACCCGCGCCGACACCTAAAAAGGCTTCGGTCACGCCTTCGCCTCCGGGCCTAGGTAAGACCAAAGACACTGCTTCGAACACCCCACCTTCGGGCCTGGTGAAGAAGCCTAATAAGCCTTCCGGCGGCTCGGGCTCGAGCCAGCCTGCCAGCGGTGCCGATAAACACACTTCGGCACCGAAAAAGAGACCGGCCTCCACCTCGACACCGAGCTCCGCACCAAAGCCCTCTGTGTCGAAAACCCAGCCTTTCGGTACCGACCAAACACCATAAGGCCCTCAGCACCGACACTCCCGCTCCGAAGCCTACCTCGGCGCCGACCAAAAAACCGGAGGTTCCAAAAAAGCACGCACAGACAAGCCTAAAAAGTCATTGGCCCCGAAACCTTCGGCGCCGACGGAACAAACATTGTCTCAGGAACTGTTTACACCGGATCCCTTGCAAAAGACACTTTCCAAGGATCCAAAAACTGGACATTCGGCACTTTCTTCTAAAAAGAGACATTTGGACAAACCGGCTCCGCCTCCACCTCCAAAGAGGAAAGACTGTGCTACCTCCCCTTTCAGAGTGCCTTCTCCACCTCCTCCACCCTCTCCACCTCCGCCCCCTCCGCCTTCTCCACCCCTGCCTCCCCTGCCTCATCGCTCTCCGACCCCGTCTCCAGACCATGATGATTAGGGGGACCCATACTACGATCCAGGGGATGTGCCACAAGACCCCACCCCTACAGGATCCCCAGACCCATGGGACAATTATAATAATCCAGACATTCCAGATGTCCCACAAGATGACCTTTATCCATCCAGGCCATCTCCACCAGAGGACTCATTAGGTTTTCACCACCTACTTCAGAGGGCGGCACATTATCACTTGGTAGAGCTACACACTGACCCGGTAGAGGAAGATTTCCTCCTCGACACCTTTGATACCGCACATAAGTCTACTTCCATACTACCTATGCTCAAGGGGGTAATAAAACAAGCGCCAGAGGTTTTTAAAGACCCAGTCAGGGCTAGGGTCATTAACCCATGCATAGAAAAAAAGTATAAAGCTGCCCCCACAGATCCTGCCTATATCAAAGGGCTAGCGCCACTGGATTCCCTAGTGGTCTCCACTGCACGGAAAAGGTCAAACTCCGAGGCGTCAGGCGAAGCACCACCACCTGACAAAGAGTCAAAGCTACTGGGCGCGTCAGGAAAGCGCACTGCGTCACAGGCAGCCAATATATGGCGTATCGCCAACACTCAAGCGCTATTGGCCAGATACGACAGAGCGCATTATGATGAACTAGAAACCATCATGCACCATCTCCCAGAAAAATACAAAAATTGGGCCAATGAATTAATTCAAGAGGGTAAGACCATAACTAACACCTCTATACGCTGTGCCTTAGACGCAGCAGACACAGCCTCCAGGGCCATTAACACTAGCATCCTCCTCCGTCGCCATGCTTGGCTGAGAGTTTCAGGTTTTAAACCTGAGGTACAGGCCTCCATATTAAATCATCCATTTGATCAAGAACATCTATTCGGCCCAAAGGTAGATGAGGCCCTCGAGAAGATGAAGAAGGACACAGATACGGCGAAATCTATGGGAGCCTTGCAGTCACACCCTCCTAGGCGCTCCTTTCGCCGCTCTTCCTTTCGGGGCACGGCCAGAGGCTACTCCTCAGATAGCGCGTCCACGTCCTACAAATCCCCTGCTCAATCCACCTTCACAAGGGGTTATCAAAGAGGCGGATATAGAGGCAATAACAATAAAGGCGGAGGCAAAACGAATACCGCCCACTCTGCCACACCGCCTACCCAATGACTTCCCCCTGCTCCCTCCAGACCATCCCACTCCGGTCGGGGGCAGGCTACAAAATTTCCTTCACGTCTGGGAGACCATCACCTCAGACAGATGGGTGACCCAAATTATTCGTTCAGGGTACTGCCTAGAATTGACATCTACCCCCCAAACATTCCACCCAGGCAACGCCCAATGTCACAAGAACATTCCACGTTACTAAAACAGGAGGTAATCTCCCTCCTACAAAAACAGGCGATAGAACAAGTCCCCGCCAGTCAACACAATTTAGAAGTCTACTCCCTATATTTTCTGATACCAAAAAGAGACTAGACTCTATAACCTATCTTAGATCTCCGGCCTCTAAACACATACATACATTCGGACCATTTTCACATGGTAACACTTCAGCAGGTACTTCCGCTCCTCTCCCAGAACGACTTTCTCACCACACTGGACTTGAAAGACGCATACTTTCACATTCCGGTACACCATTCTCACAGAAAGTACCTCAGATTTGTAGGGGACGGGCAACACTACCAGTTCAAGGTGCTCCCATTCGGGGTCACAACAGCACCAAGGGTATTCACCAAGTGCCTAGCGGTAGTGGCGGCACACCTCAAAAGACAGCGCATTCACGTCTTCCCATATTTTGACGACTGGCTAATAAAAGCCGCGTCCTACAACCAATGTGTACATCACACCGCCACTGCAATCCAACTACTTCACCAGCTAGGTTTCACAGTGAACCACCAAAAGTCCCAGCTAATACCATCCCACACAAAGCAATACCTCGGTGCCACCACAGACACCTCAAAAGCCATAGCCTACCCCAATCCTGCCAGGATTGCAAGCATTCAGGCTTTGCGTCAAAGATTCATACCTCAACACTCTCTCCCAGCAAGAGTGTTTATGCAACTAATAGGGATGATGGCCTCTTGCATTTTCATAGTGCCTCATGCAAGACTCCAGATGCGTCCACTCCAAGAGTGCTTAGCGCGCCAATGGAACCAGGCCCAGGGGCAACTGACAGATCTGGTGTTGGTAGACGGTCGGACCCAGCGCTCTCTGCAGTGGTGGAACACCACAAATCTTTCCAGAGGTCGACCATTCCTTGACCCGGTTCCACAAATAATCCTAACAACAGACGCATTGCTCTCCGGCTGGGGAGCTCATCTACTACACCTCACAGTGCAGGGCACATGGACGCCGCAACAAAAGTTACTCCACATCAACCATCTGGAGTTACTGGCAATCTTTCTAGCCCTAAAATCCTTTCAGACACAAATTTTAGGCAAGGCCGTCCTTATTCGCACAGACAACATGACGGCCATGTACTACATTCAAAAACAAGGCGGCACACACTCTCCACAGCTCTCTCAACTAGCACAGAGCATATGGAGATGGGCAATTCCACACAAAATCTTTCTCCTAGCCCAACATGTCCCAGGAGTCCAAAACACCATGGCAGATCTGCTCAGCAGACAGACGCAGCAGATCCACGAGTGGGAACTTCACCCGCAGGTTCTTCACCCGTTCTTTCAGATGTGGGGGCATCCACACATAGACCTCTTCGCCACCCATGAAAACAAAAAATGCCCAAGCTTCGCCGCCAGATACCCACACCCATTGTCCAAAGGCAATGCGATATGGATGAACTGGTCAGGCAAATTTGCGTACGCCTTTCCACCTCTCCCACTAATTCCATTAGTGGTGCGAAAGCTACAACAGCACTCCCTCACACTGATTATAGTAGCTCCAACATGGGCCATACAACCGTGGTACACCACGCTGCTGGAAATCTCGGTAGTGCCACACCAAAAGTTACACCTCTCACCATGCCTCCTAACCCAGAACCATGGAGAGATCAGACAACCGGACCAGCTCAGCTCAACCTTGCGATCTGGCTCCTGAGATCCTAGAATTCGGATACCTTAACCTTCCCCCTGACTGTATGAACGTCATCAGAGAAGCTAGACGCCCTACCACTAGAGCCTGCTACGCTGCAAAGTGGAAAAGATTTGTTGTTTATTGCCATAACAACACAATTAGCCCTCTAGACGTATCTATTAGATGTGGGCGGAATTTGCGATAGCGACTTTCGCAAATTATCGCGAAAATGTTTAAAATCTCCGCAAACACGCGGAAATATCGCGAAGATGCGGAAGTTTTTTTCCCGCCCGTTCACGGTGTTTTCTGCGTGTTTGCGGCTCGCCAACTTACCCATGCGGTTGCTTGCGAGCGCGGCCATCTTGTTTTCTCTCTTCTCACGGTGCATGATCGCGAGAAGAAAGACGTGATCACGCGACGCATGACGTTACTGCGGGCGCGAACTGTCGCGAGACAGCGCAAATGGCTACCAACAATCCAACATCTCGTGGAGAACGCGACCGGATCAGGAAAACTTGTCTGCGAACGCGGGGATTCAGGTAAGGCGATCGCGCGAGAATGTATTATTTTACAGCGCGAGCAAGAACCAAATTATCACTAAGCTGCGGAATGCGGAAATTTTGACATTTTCGCGCTCTCCGCGGAACGCGAAAATGTCAAGTTATCGCAATTTCCGCGAGCCGAACGGAAATTTAGCCCAGGCCTAGTATCTATACAGCACATCATATGCTACTTACTCCATCTACAAAGGTGTAACCTAGCATATACATCCATTCAGCTACACCTCGCAGCAATTGCCGCTTACCTGCAAAACAGACAGCACCTATCACTTTTCAGAGTGCCTGCCATTAAAGCCTTCATGGAAGGCCTCAAACGAATAATTGCCCCCAGACTACCACCCTCACCTGTGTGGAACTTAAATATAGTTCTCACAAGGCTAATGGGACCGCCTTTCGAACCTTTGCATAAAAGTGAACTGCAATTTCTCACATGGAAAACAGCTTTCCTTGTAGCCGTCACTTCCCTTAGAAGGGTCAGTGAGATACAAGCACTTACTATACAAGAACCTTTTCTCCAAATGCACCCGAACAAGGTTGTCCTCCGTACCAACCCAAAATTCCTACCCAAAGTCATTTCCCCCTTTCATCTAAACCAATCGGTAGAATTACCGGTTTTTTTCTCGCAACCTCAAACTGTTGTAGAAAGGGCCCTACACACACTGGATGTTAAAAGGGCCTTACTTTACTATATCCAGAGAACACAACCTTTCAGAAAGACAAAACAACTGTTTGTCTCTTTCTCTCCACCACATAAAGGCAACCCCATCTCTAAATCAGGGATAGCTAGGTGGATTGTAAAATGCATACAGATTTGCTACCACAAGGCAAAACGTACGCTATCTGTTCCCCCTAAAGCCCACTCTACACGAAAGATAGGGGCTTCTATGGCTTTTCTAGGGAACATCCCATTAGATGATATCTGCAAAGCAGCTACATGGTCAACACCGCACGCTTTCACTAAACATTACTGTGTAGATGTGCAAACTAAGCAACAAGCTAGTGTGGGCCAGGCTGTACTAAAAACACTTTTTCAAACCACTGCAACAGATACCGGTGGTCGCCGCTAGGGTTGGGAACTGCTATATAGTCTATGCAAAAGTGTGTAATCTGCAGCTCATATGCCTCGAACGGAATATGCTACTTACCAGTATGCATCTGTTCTTGGCATGTAGAGCTGCAGATCTACACACGCCCACCCGCCTCCCCCGCTACCTGTATCTGTTCCAGTCTATCTTATTTAGATACAACACACATGGGTTTCTTCACTATTATTACTACGCTCCATCTTTCCCTGTTGGCGAAAAACAATCTGAGGATGGAGCCGAAGCCCATGCGCAATACGAACCAAGGGAGGAGTCACCGACCTCGTGACTTCCAAAGAGGAAAAACAAACTGCAAAAATCCGGGCCCAACACCAGATGGCGATCTATGCAAAAGTGTGTAGATCTGCAGCTCTACATGCCAAGAACAGATGCATACTGGTAAGTAGCATATTCCTTTCACATCTCCGTCCTGCCGGCCCACCGACGTTAGATGCGGTTCACGGTAGGCAGCAGCACTTTCAGTTTACTGTGCTCCCGTTTGCCCTTACCAGCGCCCCTTGGCTGTTCACGAAAGTGATGGCAGTGGTCGCAGCTCATCTGCGCAGATCGGGGATTTCAGTCTTCCCCTATCTCGATGACTGGCTGTTGAAGGCGGTCTCGCCCCGGACTGTCGTCTCCCACCTCCAGACTACAGCCAAGCTCCTGCATTCGCTGGGATTCTCCATCAATGTGCCGAAGTCACACCTGATTCCAATCTCAGAAGCTCCTCTTCATCTGAGCCGTTTTGGACACGACGCGGTTTCGGGTTTATCCTCCCGAACAGCAGGTTCGGGATATTCGGGCTGTGATTCCGATCTTTCAGCCTCTATCCCAGGTTTCGGTCAGGATGACCCTGAGGCTGCTGGGCCTCATGGCCTCCTGCATCCTGCTGGTCGATCATGCCAGGTAGCATATGCGTTCTCTGCAGTGGGACCTTAAGCTCCAGTGGGCGCAGCATCAGGGGAATCTGTCCGATTGCGTCCAGATCTCAGAGGGCACTGCATGACAGTTGCAGTGGTGGCTCACGAACCAGGATTGGGTCAACGGCAGATCCCTCTCGCTTCCCCAACCAGAGCACACAGTGGTGACGGACGCATCCCTTCTGGGATAGAGCGGCCACATGGGAGAGGCGGAGATCAGAGGCCTCTGGTCTCCGGCGGAGTCCGGGCTCCACATCAACCTGCTGGAGCTCCGGGCGATCCGTCTTGCACTCAAGGCATTCATTCCCTCTGTCCGAGGAAGAGTAGTGCAGGTGTTCATGGACAACACCACCGCCATGTGGTACTGCAACAAACAAGGCGGGGTGGGGCCGTGGACACTATGTCAGGAGGTCCTCTGCCTCTGGACATGGCTGGAACATCAGGGCATATCCCTAGTGGTTTTTCTGCGCGTTGGAATTTCCAAAGCGGCACTCGCTAGGCGACACTTTTAGTCGTGAGTGGAGTTGTACGCCTTTCTGCCTATACCTCTTCTCCCCGGAGTGCTGAAGAAGATCAGGCGTGACCAGGCCCAAGTCATCCTTGTGGCTCCGGATTCGGCACGAAGAGTCTGGTATCCCGAGCTGCTCAATATGGCCATCGATCATCCAACTCGACTGCCTCTTCGAGAGGATCTTCTGTCGCAGCAGCAGGGGACGGTCGTCCCCCCAAACCTGTCCACTATCCACCTCCTTGCGTGGAGACTGAGCAGCAGCAGTTGACATCATTTGACTTGCCTCCCGAAGTTTGTGATGTAATCTTGGCAGCCAGGCGTTCCTCCACTAAGACGGTATACGCTTGCCGGTGGAACAAATTTGTGGCATGGTGCACAGCAAAGGCTGTGCACCCCTTTCTGCACCTCTTTCTGAGGTTCACTTGTTCCTCCTTTCTTTGGCCCAGCAGCGCTCTGCTCTGGGCACTCTTAAGGGCTATCTTTCGTCCATTTCTCAACTCATCTCTTTCCTCCTATTCCCTTCGTTATGCCTCAGTGGGACTTGAATCTGGTCTTGATATATTTAATGTTCGCTACCCTTGAGCCGCTTCACAACGGTCCCTTAAGACTTTTAAGTCTTAAGACTGCATTCCTGGTGGCCATCACATCTGCCAGAAGAGTGAGTGAGCTCCAGACTCTTTCATCCAAGACTCCTTTTCTATCTGTCCATCTGGACAAGGTTGTCCTCAGGACCCGTCCATCCTTCCTTCCCAAGATTGTCACCTCCTTTCACATTGGGCAAACCATCTCTTTGCCCACCTTCTTTCCGCCTCCGCATCCTTCGAAAGAGGAAGAGAGGCTCCACCGTCTCGACCCAAAACGGGCGCTTTCCTTTTATCTGGATCGCACCAAACAGTTCCGGGTGGATGACCAGCTCTTTGTTGGCTACGTGGGCGCCAAGAAAGGTTGGGTCGTACACAAGCAAACCATTTCCAGGTGGGTCGTTTTGTGTATCAAAGCCTACTATTCTCTAGCAAAAAAGGAGCCTCCAGTGGGACTGCGCGTCCATTCCACCAGGACGACGGCAGCCACTACTGCTTAGGGACGGGGAGTTCCTTTGAATTACATCTGTCAGGGAGCTACGTGGGCATCGCTGCACATGTCTACAAGACACTACTACCTCGACAGCCAAGTCTTGAGAGACGGCTTCTTCGGCCGTTCTGTTCTTCAGGACTTTCTGGCGTGAACTTGGTTCGCCGACCCACCACCGGCGTTGGTATTGCTGGGGTATCTATTCTAAGGTAAGGAATCTATAACTAACTGTTTCATTCAGATGAAGAAATTACTTACCTTCGGTAATGATATATCTGTAAGAAACATAGATTAGTTATAGATTCCTTACCGCCCCACCCACCCTCCACGTTCTGCGAAGTAATTTCTAGGGTTAAGGACTTCCTTCAGGGCCTTAGTTTTGTGCACCAGTGGTCAGTGTCTTGCATGGCTCTGCATTTCTGGTGCGTAAAGTCGTGTACAGAACTGACATCAGCGCGAGAGGGTGGCATCTAAGTAGCTACAGTGACGTCATCCCGGCCACCACGACGCCAACGACGAATGCGGAGCCGACCGACGCCACCTTCCGACGCGCAGAGGTACTGCTGAAGAAAAAACTTTCCGGATCCAGTCTGACGCCTGGGGGTAATTCTAAGGTAAGGAATCTATAACTAACCTATGTTTCTTACAGATATATCGTTACGGAAGGTAAGTAACTTGTTCAATAGTAAGTGAGCGCATGCTAAAGCTTGTCCGGTTTCGTTTTAAAAATAAAATGTATATATTTTCTTCTTTTGGTTATTTTTTGTGCACAAGAAACAGTTTATGAGATACCATTTAGTATGTACAAGAAAAGATCTGTATATTTTTAGGTCTCGCCTACGCAGCGCGCATGCGCTAGGAGACATTTAGCATTCGATTCAGTTTTTGCCCCAAAAACGTGCACTCGATGCATTGCTTTCAATGGCAACGCGTGTACATTTGGCGATACCCTTGCAGGAGCGAGCTTTGAAACCATCTGTTTGTAATTAACAGATGGTTCCTGCTCGCTCCCGCAAGGGTAACAGGCGCAGGCCCCCTCCTCTCTCCCCTCCCCCTGCGGCCTCCTCCTCTTTCAGCGCGAGGCGCGTGCGCGCACTTGTTATTTCATGGGTGGATTCTCTAATCTCTTGGAGTGATCCGGCGGGCACAGCCCCTCACCCCCCCTGGCAGAGGCACCCATGTGAGGGCTTTGACCTGGTCAGAGAGGGCTGGGAGGAGGGGCAGGGGTAGAGGGGAGACAGCTGAGAAAGATATCTTCTGACTGAGTCTCCTTTTCAACTCGACTTGACACCAGCGCTTCCCCTCTCACTGCCTAAACAATCCGCTCTGTCTCAAACCCCAAACCAAGGAAAACAAAAGCCTGGCCGTTTCCTAGAAAGAAACTCGGAGAGGGTGATTAATCTCTAAACCCTAATTGGCTCTAGTAATTTGTCAAATGACATTAGAATACACACATTACAACAAACAAATGATGGACGGAATGCTGACAATGCAGATATTCTCCCCCAGTCAAGAGATCTGGGTTAAATCCATCGTTCTTTTGCCCACTACGCCACCCCAGTTCAGACATGGCCATATGCAAATCAGTCTTGACCCTGTGCCTCATGGGAACAGTCCAGCCCGAACTGCCAAGCCATGTCTTCCCTGGACCGGAATCAAGCATCCTAGGACCGGTTTCTGGCTATCAGCCGTCATCAGCCAGGATAGCTTGACTCCAGTGGCGTAGTGAGCACGGGTCCCACGTCTGGGAATACCCATCCCACTTAGGGCGAAAAGCGTTACAACAAACAAATGATGGACGGAATGCTGACAATGCAGACATTCTCCCCCAGTCAAGAGATCTGGGTTAAATCCATCGTTCTTTTGCCCACTACGCCACCCCAGTTCAGACATGGCCATATGCAAATCAGTCTTGACCCTGTGCCTCATGGGAACAGTCCAGCCCGAACTGCCAAGCCATGTCTTCCCTGGACCGGAATCAAGCATCCTAGGACCGGTTTCTGGCTATCAGCCGTCATCAGCCAGGATAGCTTGACTCCAGTGGCGTAGTGAGCACGGGTCCCACGTCTGGGAATACCCATCCCACTTAGGGCGAAAAGCGTTACAACAAACAAATGATGGACGGAATGCTGACAATGCAGACATTCTCCCCCAGTCAAGAGATCTGGGTTAAATCCATCGTTCTTTTGCCCACTACGCCACCCCAGTTCAGACATGGCCATATGCAAATCAGTCTTGACCCTGTGCCTCATGGGAACAGTCCAGCCCGAACTGCCAAGCCATGTCTTCCCTGGACCGGAATCAAGCATCCTAGGACCGGTTTCTGGCTATCAGCCGTCATCAGCCAGGATAGCTTGACTCCAGTGGCGTAGTGAGCACGGGTCCCACGTCTGGGAATACCCATCCCACTTAGGGCGAAAAGCGTTACAACAAACAAATGATGGACGGAATGCTGACAATGCAGACATTCTCCCCCAGTCAAGAGATCTGGGTTAAATCCATCGTTCTTTTGCCCACTACGCCACCCCAGTTCAGACATGGCCATATGCAAATCAGTCTTGACCCTGTGCCTCATGGGAACAGTCCAGCCCGAACTGCCAAGCCATGTCTTCCCTGGACCGGAATCAAGCATCCTAGGACCGGTTTCTGGCTATCAGCCGTCATCAGCCAGGATAGCTTGACTCCAGTGGCGTAGTGAGCACGGGTCCCACGTCTGGGAATACCCATCCCACTTAGGGCGAAAAGCGTTACAACAAACAAATGATGGACGGAATGCTGACAATGCAGACATTCTCCCCCAGTCAAGAGATCTGGGTTAAATCCATCGTTCTTTTGCCCACTACGCCACCCCAGTTCAGACATGGCCATATGCAAATCAGTCTTGACCCTGTGCCTCATGGGAACAGTCCAGCCCGAACTGCCAAGCCATGTCTTCCCTGGACCGGAATGAAGCATCCTAGGACCGGTTTCTGGCTATCAGCCGTCATCAGCCAGGATAGCTTGACTCCAGTGGCGTAGTGAGCACGGGTCCCACGTCTGGGAATACCCATCCCACTTAGGGCGAAAAGCGTTACAACAAACAAATGATGGACGGAATGCTGACAATGCAGACATTCTCCCCCAGTCAAGAGATCTGGGTTAAATCCATCGTTCTTTTGCCCACTACGCCACCCCAGTTCAGACATGGCCATATGCAAATCAGTCTTGACCCTGTGCCTCATGGGAACAGTCCAGCCCGAACTGCCAAGCCATGTCTTCCCTGGACCGGAATCAAGCATCCTAGGACCGGTTTCTGGCTATCAGCCGTCATCAGCCAGGATAGCTTGACTCCAGTGGCGTAGTGAGCACGGGTCCCACGTCTGGGAATACCCATCCCACTTAGGGCGAAAAGCGTTACAACAAACAAATGATGGACGGAATGCTGACAATGCAGACATTCTCCCCCAGTCAAGAGATCTGGGTTAAATCCATCGTTCTTTTGCCCACTACGCCACCCCAGTTCAGACATGGCCATATGCAAATCAGTCTTGACCCTGTGCCTCATGGGAACAGTCCAGCCCGAACTGCCAAGCCATGTCTTCCCTGGACCGGAATCAAGCATCCTAGGACCGGTTTCTGGCTATCAGCCGTCATCAGCCAGGATAGCTTGACTCCAGTGGCGTAGTGAGCACGGGTCCCACGTCTGGGAATACCCATCCCACTTAGGGCGAAAAGCGTTACAACAAACAAATGATGGACGGAATGCTGACAATGCAGACATTCTCCCCCAGTCAAGAGATCTGGGTTAAATCCATCGTTCTTTTGCCCACTACGCCACCCCAGTTCAGACATGGCCATATGCAAATCAGTCTTGACCCTGTGCCTCATGGGAACAGTCCAGCCCGAACTGCCAAGCCATGTCTTCCCTGGACCGGAATCAAGCATCCTAGGACCGGTTTCTGGCTATCAGCCGTCATCAGCCAGGATAGCTTGACTCCAGTGGCGTAGTGAGCACGGGTCCCACGTCTGGGAATACCCATCCCACTTAGGGCGAAAAGCGTTACAACAAACAAATGATGGACGGAATGCTGACAATGCAGACATTCTCCCCCAGTCAAGAGATCTGGGTTAAATCCATCGTTCTTTTGCCCACTACGCCACCCCAGTTCAGACATGGCCATATGCAAATCAGTCTTGACCCTGTGCCTCATGGGAACAGTCCAGCCCGAACTGCCAAGCCATGTCTTCCCTGGACCGGAATCAAGCATCCTAGGACCGGTTTCTGGCTATCAGCCGTCATCAGCCAGGATAGCTTGACTCCAGTGGCGTAGTGAGCACGGGTCCCACGTCTGGGAATACCCATCCCACTTAGGGCGAAAAGCGTTACAACAAACAAATGATGGACGGAATGCTCACAATGCAGACATTCTCCCCCAGTCAAGAGATCTGGGTTAAATCCATCGTTCTTTTGCCCACTACGCCACCCCAGTTCAGACATGGCCATATGCAAATCAGTCTTGACCCTGTGCCTCATGGGAACAGTCCAGCCCGAACTGCCAAGCCATGTCTTCCCTGGACCGGAATCAAGCATCCTAGGACCGGTTTCTGGCTATCAGCCGTCATCAGCCAGGATAGCTTGACTCCAGTGGCGTAGTGAGCACGGGTCCCACGTCTGGGAATACCCATCCCACTTAGGGCGAAAAGCGTTACAACAAACAAATGATGGACGGAATGCTGACAATGCAGACATTCTCCCCCAGTCAAGAGATCTGGGTTAAATCCATCGTTCTTTTGCCCACTACGCCACCCCAGTTCAGACATGGCCATATGCAAATCAGTCTTGACCCTGTGCCTCATGGGAACAGTCCAGCCCGAACTGCCAAGCCATGTCTTCCCTGGACCGGAATCAAGCATCCTAGGACCGGTTTCTGGCTATCAGCCGTCATCAGCCAGGATAGCTTGACTCCAGTGGCGTAGTGAGCACGGGTCCCACGTCTGGGAATACCCATCCCACTTAGGGCGAAAAGCGTTACAACAAACAAATGATGGACGGAATGCTGACAATGCAGACATTCTCCCCCAGTCAAGAGATCTGGGTTAAATCCATTGTTCTTTTGCCCAATCCATTGTTGTTTTTGCATTTGTCACCCCGAGTGGGAAGGGTATGCTCAGACGTGAGTCCCGTGCTCTCCATGCCACTGGAATCAAGCTATCCTGGCTGATGAGGGCTGAAAGCCCGAAACCGGTCCTAGGATGCTTGTTTCCAGTCCAGGGAGGACCTGGCTTGGCAGTTCGGGCTGGACTGTTCCCATGAGGCACAGGGTCAAGACTGATTTGCATATGGCCAGGTCTGAACTGGAATGGCATGGTGAGCAAAAAAAAACGATGGATTTAGGCCCAGATCTCTGTACTGGGGTGAATGTATGACATTGTTCTGCATTCTGTCCATCAATTGTTGTTTTTGCATTTGTCACCCCGAGTGGGAAGGGTATGCTCAGACGTGAGTCCCGTGCTCTCCATGCCACTGGAATCAAGCTATCCTGGCTGATGAGGGCTGAAAGCCCGAAACCGGTCCTAGGATGCTTGTTTCCAGTCCAGGGAGGACCTGGCTTGGCAGTTCGGGCTGGACTGTTCCCATGAGGCACAGGGTCAAGACTGATTTGCATATGGCCAGGTCTGAACTGGAATGGCATGGTGAGCAAAAAAAACGATGGATTTAGGCCCAGATCTCTGTACTGGGGTGAATGTATGACATTGTTCTGCATTCTGTCCATCAATTGTTGTTTTTGCATTAGAATACACACAGGCAGCGGCGGGCTTGGTCAGCGGATTTGGGCTGCCTTCCCACAGCGTGTTTGTGGTCAGCGAAGTCGGAAGGGCAGGCTACGAGCAGAGACGCTCGTTCCCAGCATGCAGGGAGAGGACCCCACCAAACCAAATAATGCCCCGTGGCATTGCTGTGGGTATCACATGACTCCATGTCACCAAGGGCACGCTGCGCCTGTCCCCAGCTTTTCTTTTACAGGTCATAATTTTAATATATATTAATTGGTTCCACAGGACTACAACTCCCAGAATACATTTGTTGTAAACGTAAAGCCAGGTTTAGAGTATGGCATACTGGGGGGAAACAGAGTTACAGGGTAACTGAAAACATGCCTAGCTACTAGGAAACATTCTGTCAATATAAAACATCAATAGGCTGTAATAAATGGCAATCCGTACCTGCGACTGTGCTATAACTGTGTGTGGATAAAAACTATTTTGGGAAACTTCATTACTCAGGGTTAGGTCAACTTGAAGGCGATGGAAAGGTAACCAGTGGTACAAACTGAATTATAATTAAATTTGCTGTCAAACTTGAGCATAAAAAGACTCTTGTCATAGACTTGTGAGGACAGGGTGATCAGAGAGTTCCATGGCACTAGGTTACTAAATTTCCAGTCCTGGGCTTTCAGCACATTCTGGGATTTGTCGTCTTTACTTCAATTGAACTAATTGCTCTGACACACCTGAAACATAAAGCCCAGAGCAGGAATAAAGGTAACCCATTTATGAACAAAGTGAATGGAGATCTGGCAACTTCTATAGTGGGTGGGAATGCGTCATATCTGTGCCTTCAGGTACGCAGAGCGTCGCTACTCAGCTAGTGAGTACCACAGACAGAGCTTTCAAATGCCCTGGGTGCATGTGTGAGAAGCTGACGCAGTGAAGGGTCCATTTCTTTGCATTGTCATTGAGGAGTGCTGGGCAGGACTTCTAATTTGTGACACGTTCACGCCTTTCCCGCCCTCCCAATGCGCAGAGCTCGTGCAGGCGCGGCCTCGTCTGCGTACCGCGACCACACCCTCTGCCGGGAAGCGCCAGCTTGACGTCATCTTCGGCTGCTGTGTTAAACTGCGGACTCGCGTTATTTGCTTCGCTACTCGGTGTCGCGTATTTGTTCCTGGGTAAAATTTCGCACATATTGTGTCAGTACCTATCTACCTAGCGTTCTCAGTGTGTTACAAGGATTTGTTACGATTCAGATGGAGAAAATGCTAGTGTACTCTCTCCAGTTGCATTATCCAAATAGTTTTGTCAGTTTCTTAAGGCCTGTATATATTTGTTCATATAACCCCACCCGGTGTTTTTGTGCCATTTAAAATCTAAAAACAAAATATTTTCATATAAAGTTGCATGTTTTCCAGAGCACTGTTGGGATTAACAAAATGCAAAATGAGAAAAGCTTAAGTCTCTGAATTGTAAAAGTTATGTGTAGACTTGGTTGGAGCAGGATTTATGCATCCTGCTGAGCCAGCTCTCGTATTTTTGTAAGTTTATCATTGTACTGTGCAACATGTATAGCCTGTTTGAGGCAGTGCACGCGTTAGTTAGTATCTGGGGTGTGTGATGAGGTGGATTGTGAAGTGTAGCCCAGGCTCAACTGTGGCCAGTGCTTAATTTGTAATTAAATATGTGCCAGGGCTCTTGCCAGGACGCTGCTTCAGCTTGCACCACACATTGCTCTGCAATAGGTCTCGCCTTTGGGACCTTATAAGTATTTAGTTATGCAGCACAATATCCTTGGTGCAACAACGTTTACTGTTGCATGTCTAAACACTTATGTGGCCCCAAAGGCAAGACCTATTGGCATGGGCGTAGGAAGTGTGGGGGACGCGGGGGATATATCCCCCCCAGATTTTGGAGTGGGGGGGACACGGGGGACAAGGGGGGGGGGACGAGGGGACAAAGGAATTTCCCCTCTCCCTTCTGTTATCGCAGGGCCATTAGCACGCGAGAGCGCTACCTAATGGCCCTGCACTTGACCTGCCTGGAGTCAGAGGCCACCCGCCCTCTGCCTTTTGTTATGCTGCAGGAAGGCTCAGCCGTTCTGGGAAGGGCAGAGAACGGAGAAAAAATAAACGCTGCCTCTTTTCCTTCATGGCAAGGACCGTGTCCACTACTCCTGATCTGCCTCTGGCGGCTGCCCTCCTCTCTTTATTCCTCCATCTCTTTCTGTCTCTGTCTCGCTCCTGCTTACGTGCTGATTTCAAGAGGCAGCTCTTAAGGTACTCTCTCTTGCCTCTCCTTTTCTTTATTTGTTCCCCTGTGAAATTGATCCAAAAAAGGCTGAACACTTTGGCTGTAAATGTCCTCATTTTCTGACCGTTTTCTATTGAAAAGAAAAACCTCGGAATGGAGAGAAAAAATAGTTAAATACCTAAATAAAGCAATACAGAGTGGACAGCAGACAGGCCAGACTGTTATTTACACCCACACACATTAGCGCCACTTTACAGAGTTTGCCAGTGAAAGCGCTACTTTCTTTTTATCTTCTTTCTTTGAACAACATTGTTTTCCCAGGGTGGGTAAGTGCGCCATTCCTAAAGGGACTGCAATACCTGGTTGATGGGTAGAGTGGAAACGTTTAATATGATCGTTTTCAACTTTTTAATTATTTTAGCTTATAAAATACGGCTCTGTGTTTGGGGATGTGGTCTTTTTTAAACCAAACTGCATAAATTTTGAAAGGATATAAGCAATGGACATTGAAAGGGGTTCCTTCCTGGTCCTGTAACCATGTCTTGAACCTTTCAGGCAAAATCACTTACTGATTTCTGAATAATGAGTTAAAAACCGTTAAGGTAACCATGTTTTTTTCTGATTACAGTTCACATGCTTTGCCTATTCTTGCATTCCCTATGAGTGTTTGCTTTTTCCAGGGTGTTATTCATTTTTTTCAGGCAGCATTTTACTGTTGTCTAGTGCATAATTTGAATTTAGTCGCAGCACAATTGAGTTGTGCTGAAGGCAGTGCGAGTTTCTCTCAGTGGGGCAGTATGGTGTTCAGTGTGGGAGAGAATGTGGCACTCTGGCCAGAGTTGCTGAATTTGGAACTGGAGAACCATGTTCAGACCTTCAAAACCAGTTCACCATACCACACTCCTGACAGAGCTTATTCCGATGCTACACCTTAGAAGGCCCGATAGACCTTAGAAGCCCAGGTGTCTTAGCACCCGCAGGTGGACCTGTCCACCACAATCCATACTGCAGTTCACTTCCAGTCTTACGGGCAGGCATATGAAGAAGCACATCCTAGATCGACAGTGAATCTGTCACTGAGGTCACAAGACCCTTAATGCCAGTCCACTTCACCCATTGGTACCTCCATTGGCCTTTTTCCAGCACTAGCAGTGCAACTTGCCAGGGGTTGGCAATGTAGGATTTGCATGCCCACCAAACTTAGGGGGTGATTATAATGGCAGTGGGACCGCCACGTCACCCCGTCGGTGGCGGTCCCACCGCCATTGGTGACAGCATCACAGCCCGCCATATTACAATGGCGGGTGGTTACCTGGCGGTTGGAAAGACCAACCACCACGCACCCGACGGGCTTCTTGAGCCCGCCGGTGTGTGGTGGAGGGGCTCATGGTTCCTACAATGCTGGTGGTGCCTACCATGCACCGCAGCAGGGATTACGATGTCCCTTACCCGCCAGCTTATCAATGGCGGTTCACCTGCCATAGAAATGCTGGCGAAAGGGACATTGGGGGCCCGTAGCAGGCCCTTTTACCCCTGGCCCCCAGACATGGGCCCTTGGGGGCATCTATGATGCCCCACAACATATCACTGCACCATGTGGCAGGCACCGATATATTTAACATGTTCCTTTTTTTTTTACTTTGCGGCGGATGATGCAGCCAGCAGCACCTGCTGCAATGTAAAAGATAGGCACTGCGAACACCGTAGTGGCAGTCGCATTGTAATGCCTATCGTGGGGCCTCCACCTTGAAGGCCAGCGGTCCCATTCCCCGATTCGATGGCGGTGGTACTGAAGCCCGCCTGCCATCGTAGTCAGCCCCTAAGTTTGCATTTTATGAATATGATTCAGCGGGTAATAAATTGATGTTTGCAATTTAATTGACTTTGGTTGGCCTCTCATCTATGAGATTTCCCTGTTGAATGTGCCTTTACATTATACATTTTCGGTTGTATGAATTGATTGCATACTACACTCTCCTACAGGTATTAATTTGAGTGTCATTAGGAGTGTCTGGGACCAATTGTTTTCTTAGGAATTGTTTTCTTTACTAACCTTTGCAAAGGGCCCTAAACTTCACAGCAACACAAGTTACATTTCTTTTAGTAATTTGGGATCCGTTTGAGCTACAAAATTCTTTTGGAGGAAATCGTTAGATTATGCAGCAGATGATGTATTATGTGGCAAATATGATACAGCCATAGTTAAGTGGAAAACATTTTTCCACTTAATTTTGCCCCAACATTGTAGTTGATCAATTTGTAAGTTCCCCAAACCCAAAAGTCGAGTTTAGGCACAATTTGCATTTTAAAAGCAGCCCTATAACACAGGGCTACATTTAAACTGACCTCAGGCTTCAGCAGTGCACACATGCAAGCGCAGAAAGGGCTGCTGGCCTCTAAACTGCCATGCCTTATTATATTCTAGGGACTTAAAAGTAGTTCTAATCCCCCTGCCCTATTATGTACTAGGGCCTTATAGGAGAGGTCATGCCAATCATAGGGGTACCCTAACCCATAGTGCACCCTAGTGTATGTAGGTGTTTTCACTGTATTTTTAAGTGCCTCTTTCAGAATAGCACTGGCTGTTTAGGCAGAGGCCAGGGTCAGTCAGTCAGGTACCACCAGTACCAGTCAGCAAAAAGTTAGGGAGTGCCCAGGGCGGCTTTGCAACACTAGAGAAACACAAACTCAGAATGTAAAACATAACACCATGGTTGGGGGGTTCTCTTCAATAATCAGAATTGATTTCTATCCTAATGAACCCATTTTCCAACATTAGGATAGGGAAAGACTGGGGAAAAATCATAACGTTCTAATCTATACATTGAAGTTTTTATGCAGCTATTTGATGACGGTTAATAGCTCACTGTTCAATGTTAGGATTTTAATTTATAAACTTCAAATACCAAAAGAATATCTCAGACAAAAGCAGTAACTCACTGACCTTTTGAATTAAAACTTTCACTAGACAAGCCTTCGATCTCTCTCAAAAAAAGAACATTAATCACCAAAGTTATCTTCACATTTTTATTGTTGCCTGAAAATTGCTGGAGACCAGGAATGCAGCAGCAGGTACTTTTCAAACCATAATGCACTTGCAAACACGACGCCCCCACCCTAAGTCAGCGGCCTTTGTTTGCTTTGTGCATTAAGATACAAGATTCATATATATGTTTTTTTTAAACATTTGGTCTCATTACTATATGAATGTAAATAACAATAAAGCATACATGCAAACTGTGACTACATGCCTGCTTTTCTCAATATTTCACTTCGAAAGTATGCAATTGTATTTGTTTAACGGGCGGTGATTTGTATAGGGTCACTGGAAAGTGCACAAGGTTGTCCCTGTCCCCCCCCAGAATTTTAGTGTCTCCTACGCCCCTGCCTATTGGCTATGCCAATGCTTGTTTAGATTAGTGACTAAAGCCTTGGCTAGACCTAGCACGTACACGCCAATAGACCCGATTCGAGCGAGAGACCCCCGATGTTGAAGCCAAAAATCGCTTTATTTTAGTTGGCTCCCGCCCTAAATTGTCCCCGTTTCAATAGAAATCACTCGGGAAAATCCCTTCCCCCAATTTCTTTTTTCCAAACATCTCCCGCTTTCCTGTTCTAAAATATTGGCATGTATGCCAACAAGGCAGGGTGGAAGCACGTTTGTGGACTTCCCAAGAAGTAAGACATTCGTAAGTGTTTAAGCCGACATAGTTGAATGTGTTTTCTTTGCAATCCATCATCTAAATCTTATTTTGAAAACCTTTTGCCCGAGTTCAGCGTCAGCACGCAGCGCCGTGTGTATTCGACCAGTTATTATTGTGATCGCCATTCAGTGTGACCCTTTCTTTCCTAATGACGATGCACTTTTTTATTAAACAAGTCTAGGATCGCAGTTTTGGTCTGTTACAATTACAACTGTTCAGAGTTTGCACTCCCACAGATATGACATTGTGCTTGGTTTTCTTTTCCTAGTACTGGCGAAGATAGTGCTCGAACTTCCTTTCCATTGCTGTAAGTGGACCATGAAGATGAGCCCCGAGCAAGGCGCCGACGTCAGAAGGTCACGCGGCTCCTACGTCGTCCTGAAGGTCCACCTTGTGCAGAGAGAATGGGATCTGCCCTCCTACTCTTCAAAGAGCTGTGTCATGTCACCTCAGCGGCACTCTGAGATGGGCACAGTTGAAGTGTCGTATTGTTCTGAAATGTCTTTGTCAGCCCCTTTACTTACAAACTAGAAATGTACCCTATGTTCGGAAGGCAAATGAGTACATTTAATTTTCAGAAGAAATTGTACAGATAAGAAGGCTGAAGTTCTGATGTACGTGGTTCGATTTTACTACCCCTTGGCGCCCTCATGCCTTCTTGTGACTGTTGTTCTGTCCCGTTGGAACTAATCCCCACTGTTGAAAACTCCTACGTTGGAACTTGTACGATATTCGATGTTTCTCAAAGAATTCCATTACAGGAAACAACAACCAGTATTGGAAAGGAAAGCATTACATGCTAATGTCCACTCCCGAGGTAATGTTTGATAGCTTGGGATAAGATATTATGCAACAGCAGCAGTCTTAACTCATTCCTACTGGCAGCATCTTTTGGAATGTTTTATCTACTTTCCAAGCATTGGATATAAAAAGGTCACCTTTTGTCCAAGCACATTACCAGGATGAGGAAATTAAAGTATAAAGCAGAGCGAGAGAGAGACTTTAAGATAGGGCTATTTGAACTTTCAGTGGCACATCGCATTGCTAAACATGTCCTTTGGGGCCTCTGCATATTTACATTGTTACTTGGGAACTTAGATTATTTTGTTAACATTTTAATTTTAATATAGGACATGTAGGAATGTATTGTGCACTTGTAAATGACTGACTAAGAGTATTGATATACATCTCCAGATCATAATCAGCAAAGCCCACACAACTATATACAGTAAAGTACCATGGAAAGAGCTCAAATGCGCAGCTAGGGGATAACCTACACTAATACAGAACATAGCCAGAATTGGCAGCTGTAAATAAAAAAAAGGCACGAACATTGAGAGCATAATGTCATCAAAATAAATTTTACTTTAAAACAATGCGTTGGTGTTCCCTGCTTGGTGGTACCATGGCAATGGTCTGTTTATGGAGATTTCATAGCTGCTAAAACTGTGATTGTGTATTGAGTGGGTAACATGTTTATATTCATATGGCGAGATAATATGCGAAAACTAAGTTCTTCAGAACGGTTCAATTTAGGTGACAGAAAGCGAACCTTATATAAATATAGAGGGCAAGATAGTATTTCCGAATTAAGCATTCAACTTGACAGTGTTTCTTTGAAATCTTTTACATAGCTAAATACATCGTTGCAGCAGGGACCCAAATCAGAAGCGGGCAGCATTGCTACCTCAACCCTTGGGAAGTCTGCCCTGGTCAGCCACTGACTCACCAACGAGCCAGTGTCGAGGAGAACCCTGTTAGTGAGTTGGCTGGAGGTCCCAACCTCCAGCCGACTCACTGTATGCAAGGAAGATGGCCACTCTTCTGAAGACAACCATATTCCTACATGCACCACCTGTAGATTGGCTGTGTGGTGTCCAATCTGCTGCAGGGACCAGAGAAGAGGACCCGCACGCCTGTGCCTGGTGTGTCTTTACCGCAGACAGAGGAGGACACAGATTGAATTACATTGAGGTCTGACTGAGGCCTAATGTAGAAACTCGCATTTGGTGAGAAACATAAGACTTACAGACTGAGCGCACAACTCTGCCTGAGGAGGGGGGAGCACTGCACCGGTGCCTGAAACCTACACCTGCGTTAACCTAATACTGAGAGCGAGTAGGAGCAGGTGGAGGGGAATCCTTGCCCATATGACAGTGGCCCTGCATCAGAGTACCCTCGTTTTTTCATTGTATAGTATTCTGACTTAAAGTGGATTAAAGTACTTCCCTTTTACAAGTGTAAGCCCTGGGCTGCGCTATCAAGTTATTACTCTGTTGGGCGTTTGTTGAGTGTGAAGCCTCTTTCCTCCCACACCAACCTCCCTGAGAAGCCTGTGACTGTTCACAATCGCTACTACTGAGATAAATGCTGAAACAGTGCTTGTCCTAGTTTCCAGAAACATAGTAGGATGGGCCCCGGAACTTCAGAGGCATATGACCCCAGCCTCCATGTCCCTCAGAATTGAGTCTGGTAACGGCCACTACACAACCACTCACACAGAAGGGGGCCCCCAAAACTATACATTGGCAGGAGAAGCATGGGAAGCTGAGAAATACTATCAAGACAAAATCTCTCTGCCTGTAGGATATAATCAAAGTGCTAATCGTCACTGATATATTTACACTCAAACATGAAAAACTGGCCTTCCACAATGCAAAACACAAGTTGGATACAACATTATTAAATGTATTCAATAAATAACAGAACATACAAATGTTTGAAATATAATGAACCTTAAATGACCCAAGCGCAACCAACAACGCACACACACTATCGTTCATACACATATGTCCTAGAAAGATAAGGGTTCAAAATAATCAAAATTCGAATACATACAAAGATCCACAAACCCCCTTTCATCATCACAATTAATGACACTGCGAGTTCCACAATGGTCGAATACAGGGTTATTTCATAGAAAAGGAACAATAGGTGATACACGTCATGAATCAAAATCAATTTCTTATTGACATGGTTGTATATATTGGGGGGAGACAGATACACATAGAAATTCCAGCACCGATGCGCATTTCGGTGGGTTAGCCCGACGTCAATCGCTTCCTCCGGAAGGAGAAGTTCAAGATGTTGACTCTGGCTGCGGTCTTGGCTGCCCTCGACCCTGGAGACTGGATGGTAGCGTTGGACTTGCAGGACGCATATTTAGTAACTTGTGCATTTGAAAGAGACACGTTAGTGATAGATTCCTTACCGCCCCACTCATCCTCCCCGTTCTGCGAACTGATTTCTAGGGTTAAGGTCATCCCTTTCATGGCCCTAGTTTCTTGGCACCAGTGGTCAGTTTCTTGCATGGCTCTGCGTTCCTAGCACAGAAAGTCGTGCACAGAACTGACGTCAGCGCACATGGGTGGCGCCTAAGTAGTCTCCGTGACGTCATCTCAGTGCTTACGACACCAGTGACGGACGCGGAGCCGCACAACACCACCTACTGACGCGCGGGGTACTGCTAGCAAAACTTTCCGGATCCAGTCTGACGCCTGGGGATATTCTAAGGTAAGGAATCTATCACTAACTAATTTCTCTTACAGATATATCGTTACACAAGTAGTAACTTGTGCAACAGCAATGGTAGGAAAAGTCCTCCATGTGGTAATGGGCGGGCATCCCTGCCCTGAGTGCCCCAACTGTACTGATGCCTTGAACCCTAATGCTGATTTTTGTTGTCATAGGCAAACAAGGATCATGGGTGTGCGCCGTACCTAAGGCCTGTCTCGCGGATTGCGTCTAGTTGGACCAGAAGGGGCACCCCACGCGCTACCCTCATAGTGGTGGAAGGCTACTGTGTTCAACAAGAGTTAAGCTGCATGAGCGCGGTAGTGGCAGCATACCGTGTAGTGATCAGTAGGAGTGAACAGGTCCTTTTTAGCCTATGTCACTGCAGTGATGCCTACAGGCTCAAATTGTTAAAGTTCCGCTGCTGCACGCTTTGCTCACCCTTGGCCTACATAACTTTAATGGGGAGTGCTGCACAGCACATGAGTGGTGTATCTGTGCTTGGTGTATGTGTGCCTGGGAAGTGTACAAAGCAGGGATAATGCAGTACTCTGCAGTGCATTTTGAATGCATGTTTTTGGTGTATGTGTACCTGTGAGTGGTACCGTACAAGAAAGGTGCAGTCCTGTGCAGTGCACGCAGGTTAATTACATGTGCTGGGTGTATGTATGCCTATGAGTGGTACCATCACCTGCACCACCTCTTTAGATGAACCAGCCGTGCTCATAGAACACCTGCACTTCCAATTGCAGCTCAGCCACTCCAGGACCCTCTCAGGCACCCTCGCTTACCGACCGCTAGGACCCCACACCACCTTAAGCAACCTTGTCACGAATTCACCATCAGATCCAAGGGCTACCTCCTACTCCGCAACCTCAACATTCATCTTAATGACCCTATGAATTGCAATGCCGCTGACCTCCTAGGAAGCCACAACCTCGGACTCATGCAGCTTATACAAGGACCCACTCACATCGCTAGTCACACACTGGACCCACTCTTCACTGCCAGCAACTAGATCACATTCAGCCATATTTCCCCGCTCACATGGACGCACCGCTCCTGCATACACTTCAACAACAGCGTACCCCAACCAACCAACCTAAACATACCTTCAACCTAAGCCGCAACTAGAACAACATAACAGAAGCAGACTGAACACGCCCTCAGATCCAACCAACCGACCCTCACAGGCAACCTACAGAATATCCTATCCACCTTCAACAGTTGGATCTCAGACTGCACCAACACTTTGGCCCTCATGAAAAAGACCAGACACACAAGAACATGGACTCAAGCTTGCTGGTAGACGGAGATCCTAAGAGACTCCATGACAGCTATTGCAAGCAGCTGGAAAGAAGATAGAAGACCAGCTGAGAGAACATCTCAAGAGACACCTACAAATCCGCACTCAGAAGGGACCATGCACAGATCAAAGTAGCCAGGAAAGGTGCCCTCGTGATCAGACTCTGATCCTAAACCAACTCCAGCAAAGAAGTCTTCAACATCATCAAAGAATTCCCCAACCCGACAGCTGCCACCAACACCATCTTCCCTTTACTCATCCTCTGCGATATTTTAGACTTTTTCCGCAACAAAATTCTCAAGATCTACTCCAACTTCGCACTCCAACCCTTCCATGCAGGAAATCATCATGCTTCCTCCACCACCATCAGGAGCACTCACCTGCTAGCAAACTGGAGCCCCCTCACCACAGATAACACCTCCAGAATCATGCAGACCATTCCCTCACGGTCTCCCTCAAACCCTTGCTCCAACCGTATAACCTGGGAAGCACACTGATCAACGCCAACCTCACCTACACCATCAACTCTTCTATTCTCAGCAAAAACTTCCCAGACAGTTCAAAATACACAGAGGTCACTGCTCCGGTGAAGAAATGCTTGGCAAACTCAAAAGACCTCATCAAGTACAGGCACATCTCGCTCCAACCCTTCCCGATCAAAGTCCTGGAGAAAGATCAACTAGCAGCTCTCTGCTCATCTTGAACAGCACCACCTCCTGTACTTCACCCAGTCAGAGTTCCGCAACAACCACAGCATGGAGACCACGCTCCTGGCTGCAACAGACGACATCTGATCAATCATGAACAGAGGAAAAACTGCTGCACTCATCCTGATCGACCTCTCAGCGTCGTTGGACACTTTCTCCCACGGCTACCTCATCACCAGACCCCAGGAATCCAAGGGACTACCCCAAGTTGAATTGCCTCCTTCCTCTCCAACACGACTCAAGGAGTCAGAGACTCCACTTTCTCCTCTGAACAGAAGAGCCTCATCTGTGGAGTCCCCCAGGGCTCCTCCCTCAGTCCAACACGTTCAATGTTTACATGGCATCTCACCCGCATCATAAGAACCCACAACATCAACATTGTCTCCTACACCGATGACACTCGGCTCATCCTCTTTTTCACCGACACCAACAACACTACCAGGAACAACTTCACTACCTGCATGTCCGACGTGGCCAACTATATGCGAGAGAACTGCCTCAAACTCAACACAGTCAAAGTGGAGATCTTGATCTTCAGAAATAAGACCTCGCCAATGGAATTCTTCCTGGTGGCCACCCAACCTGGGTCCGACACCCAAACCCAAATACCATGCCAGAAGCCTCAGAATCAATCTTGACAACAAGCTCTCGATGAACAAACAGATCAATTCTGTGAACGCATCCTGCTGCCACATCCTCAGAATGCTTTGGAAAATCTTCAAATAGCTACCCATGCACACAAGACGCACTCTAACCCAGGCCTTCATTACCAGCAGACTTGACTATGACAATGCACTCTACATCGGCATCTACAACCAACTCGCACAAAGACTTCAAACCATCCAGAACTCCGCCCCCAGACTCATCCTAGATGTCCCAAGAATTGCACACATCACCCCCTACCTTGCAAAAATGGCACTGCCTAACCATCCAGAAATACTGCAAATTCAAGCTTCTCATCCACGCCTACAAAGCCCTCCACAATGCAGGATCAGCCTATCTCAATGACCGACTCCAACTCTACCAACCCTCCAGACAGCTACGTTCCACCTCTCTCCCTCGCACAAATACCCTGCATCCACAGAAGCAAGATAGAGGAGGACGCACATTCTCCTACATTGCCACCATAAGTTGGAACAAGCTCCCACTCCACATCAGAACCAGCACTCCAGTCCTCAACTTCTGCAAGAAGCTAAAGATCTTTTTGTTCAACTAGGAGCACCACCGGACCTACGCTACTGCTCCTGGATAGCTCCACAAGTGATGAGCTGCGCCATACTAATCTACATAACATAACATATGTTACATGACAGGTGTAGTGCTTTGCAGTGTGTGTATGTTGAATACATGTGCTAACTGCGTACTGCATGTGTGCCTGTGTATGCTGCAATGCATTAAGGATGTAGTGGTGTATAGTGCGTGCATATTAAATGCATGTGCTGAATGTTTGTGTGCCTAGGAGCGGTACAGTACAGTGGAGTGTGTGCATATGCTGTATACATGCACTGGGTGCTTGTGTGCCTGTGAATGGTACAATACATGGAGGACCCTGGGTTTCGTTTTGGGAGACCCAGTCCTATACAGTGAAACATGATGAGAGAGGAATCCTCCTAGATAGATTTGTGTATTGCTGCATTCCTGTAAGCTGGGTGGGACACACACTGGAGAGGGGAGAGCCAGGTTTTCCTCATACACTTCAAAGGGTGCTCTTTTATTCATTAGGGGGTCACAGAGAAGGGGCCTGTGCACCTCAAGAAGGAGATGGGGGTGATAAGAGAATCGTATAGAGTAAGGCTGATACCCGCGGCTAACCTTTTGATGCAGATCACTGTGGCTGTGTTGTGGGGCTATCAGCTTTGGAGTCACTTTTGCTGTGACAGACTGCTTTCAAGAGGAAGAGAGGACAGAGGAGTGGGCACTCGTACTCTAATTCACAGTTGGGATCTAGAAAAGGACTATAAGAAGGGGAGTTTAAGACCCCAACAATTTTCCAAAGAGCTGGATGGGCTGTGTCAGGAGGGGAAGCTCTGCAAGTCTTCTGACCATGACCAGGACTGGGGGCCAAGGCTTGCTAGTCTCCCTGCTGGGTGGGGTAACACCACCCAGGGAATCCCAGACTACCTGCCCTGTAGCCTGGTGCACCATCCCCTGCCTGCTTACCAAGACAAGTGTGCCATGTGAGGAAGAGGAAAGCGTTGGAGGGAGCAAGGTCCAGTGGGAATCCCGGCTGAGTGAACTCCTGTTGCGAGGAGTGAGGAAACATCTGCTGCACTGATTGGGTCATGGCACATGTGCAGGACAAATTTTGGAGACCCCCATATGCCACGGGATGGCTGCCGTGAAGTGAGCTGTGTTGAATGCTGTGTCGATCGGGCCGGAGCCCTGTGCAACTAAGGATCGGCAACCCCGTATGCCAGAAGATGCGGCCTTGCGGGCACCTGCTATGCCAAGTGGGTTGAGTACCCGGTACAGTAGGGACACTGTGACATGGAATGCCAGATGAAGTCGCTGGAGCTAGTCAGAAGTGTTTACTGCCCCAGAACATTTTTGAAGGACCCCTCCTACGCATCTACCCCCGGATGAAGGATCAGCATTAGGAACTTCTTGTCCTCTTCCCCCATCAGTTACCCCAGGAGTGTGACCGCGTGTGAGGAGATTGGGGATTGGTGAAAGCAGCCTGCTAGGGCCGTGTGCTGTGAACTCACCTAGACCAGCCTGATCAGCGATGAACCAGGTGGCTTTGCTGTGGCGATCTCTGTCGGAGTTTCATAGGGGGCGTGTTTGTCAGCGCAGTTGGAGATCCATGTGTGGAGTTCCCGGCTGCGAGTTTGGGGTCAGTTGCGGTGGTGGTGGGGTCGTGGTTGAGGGTGGAGTTGAGCAGCTCCTCGGTGACTCTGCTCCAGTTCCTTTGCGGAGGGCGTGGAGCAGGTTTGGGCGGTTTTGGTTTGTCAACAGGGTGGTGTATGCTGTGGTGGTCAGTCCATGGGGGATGTTTGGTGTGACTGAAGTGGATACTGTTTCCTCCTGCGAAGATGGGGTCGAGGGTGTGTCCTACCTTGTGGGTGGGAGTGGTGAAGAGCTGTTTCAGTCCGATGTTGGCGAGGTTGCCCAGGAGGGTGGAGGAGTTGGGGTCGCTGGGGTTGTTGAGATGGAAGTTCAGGTCAGAGTGGACTCTTGAGACTCAGACTACAAGTGGGGCATAACCTGGATGTTGTCAATAGTGAATGGGAAATAACCTCTATCTCTAGAGCAAGGAGAAAGTGGGTCAGAAAGCTGCCTAGGAAACACTAGAGCCCTGACCTCAGGGGGATTGTGTAGTTATTTGTTAATGTTGTATTTTTCCTTTGTGTTGATAGATTTAGAAATAAATTACTTCTCTTTTTTTCATAAAAGTGACAATTTATTGCTGCTGCTGTTTGCGTGTTGAGTTGTGAGTCTGTTTTCACTCTCCTGTAACCTCTTCCCCCAGAAAGAGCCTTGGACTGCTCTGACCACACTATTCCTGAGAGTCAAGTGCTGAAGGTGTACTTCAGGATCCATAGAAGGTCGGACCGTGGGACATCAGGAGTAAAAGGGCTCTACCCCCACAACTGGGCGCAGTAACCTCTGCTTGCCCCATGGGAGTTCCGACAGGCACATGGACCAGAGGAGATTAGGCAGAAGAAAATTAATAGCCTTTTGCTAAACATTGATGCTAAGTTTCAAGCAGGCAATATTGCACATTTCAATATATAATTAAATAGTTATAAAATAAAAATCGATTGGTCTTGCCATACTCATTGATGTAGATCTTGAAAGTTTGAATTTGCAGCTTTTTCTAAATATTAGAAATTAGTATTTATTTTTCTTCCATGTGACACTTGCATCCTCTCGTAGGATATATTGCTTTCCAAAACACATTATCTTTTTCAGATTCACATGGTAAAGTTACTTTCTTCACTTTTTCATCCCTTAATTGAACTTTGTGCAACTAAGCAAAACATTTGTGCACACTTATAGTTGCTTTATAATTTTTTTCTTTCGTTTTTAGTATAAGGCATATGTAGCAAGAGCCTTGCTTCAACAGTCAAATAACAGGGGGTCTCGTCTTTTGGGGGAGATGGGGAAACAAAAGACGGGGTTCCTTACACATTGTGGGTGTGCGTTATACCATGACTAAGCAATTTATATTTATTAGACTGCACTGTTGTTATGGGTGTTGAAAAAGGACCAGATTATTTTTAAGGTAAATTGTATTCAATTTCCTTTTTTGTATGATCTCCCTGAATTTTTCACCTATTAATTATTTATTTTTGCTGGTAATTTGACTCTGCATGGTACACTCCTCTTTCTAAATATGTACTGTAAAATAGTTTGCACCAGTGGAATGGAAGTTAAATGTCATACGTGTGAATAGAGCATAGTCATACCATCCACATGCATTACTAAATTGTGTGGCTCCAGGGAAATAATTTGAAGGATGGCTTGGCACAAGTGGTATATCCTGGCTGAGTGCATAGATTTAGTAGTTCAATTAGATCATCACTTATATGACTGTCATTCAGAAAAAAAATCTGTGTTAATAAAGCGGCCTAAGTTAATGAAGAATAAAGTCACTGAAAGACCGAGCCTATGCAGTTGGGCAGTAAAAGCAGACTGATATCTAAATAATGGAGAGAAAAAGGACATCCACAGGGTTTATGTTTCTATTTTGGCTGATCATGTAGTTTTTGTAAAATGCGACCGAAGTAAACCTAGTTTATTTAAGAATCAAGCATTGGTAATGTTATCCACAGGGAGGCAGCAGCCACAGAAAACTAGATTCATCAGCAATGAAAGGAACTGCCTTGCTAAGTGAAGAAAATGAGTCCGTTCTAAAATGAGTTGTAAATACTATGTAGTCAATTGTTGCTCATAAAGAAAATTATTTTGTCAGAAGGTCAGGAGAAGGTGTTCCGGATCTTTTAGATCTAGGAGCCTTAGGGAACTGCATAGATGTTTTTTCAATCTCTACAAAATCATGTAATTAAGAAAAATATTCCTGAATAGCTAGGCAATGGAGGGTTCTATTCTGTCTTCAGCTCCAGTTCGGTTTCAAACTAACATCACTTCTTTGGTCTCTTTTTTGCACCATCATGAAAATATTTACTTTGATTTGATGTCTCTCAATTCAGTGTAATCTTGGAAATTCGTTAGTTTACTTTATATAAGCCTTCTATTGCTTGGGCTGCAAGAACAGTGCAATTGGATTCTGATTATTATCAGATTAATTGTTTGATTACATGTAAATCAGGAGCGATTATTCCTTATAAAGTGCCTTTAGAAACTGGCATATCACCAGTTATTGCTTGTATACTTTTGTACCCTCTTTTTTTATGGACATTTTAGCAACGTATTCAATAAGTAAAAGTAAATATGTTGCCCCACATAGAATTTGATTGTAAGATCGATTTGAAACCAGTTGCACAAATAATCTGATAGAGACGTTTAGCTGCAGATTCCTTACCTTTGAATTTCCCTGACTTCAGGCTGGAACCGGAAACTTTTGCTGAATTATACCCCTGGCGCGCACCATCGGGTGGCTCCATTCGGCTCCGCGTAATGTCGTTGGAGTCTAAAATCAGCCTGAGCCCACACTCCTAAGCAGCTATGAATATGTGATAAATTACAGACTAGTTCCTAATAATGTTTAAGCTAATGCACTATCATGACAGAAACCCACTTAAAGCGTGAGTCTGTTGATGGATGAGCTTCCTAAATTTTGTCCCCTAAGATTTTGAATGGCCATTCTATTGCCTTAATTAATGTGGAATAATTTTTGACAAAACTATGAGCATAAAATTAGTCTGTAAATAAGGAGACATGGTTAATGGAACAAGAAGATCAGCATGAAAGAGATGGATTTTTGTATCATGGATAACCTATATTTTTGATGGATACATCTAACCACAGATTCCTCAACACTATAATATATTTCCCACCACTAGGGATTTACTTCCAAAAGAAAAGTTCGCACAGTCCGGAGCCTCTACAGGGGGGACCATTTCTTTCCTTTACTCACTCATACGATTTCTGGGCTCACACCACACCCCTAGACACCAGGAACTACTAGATGTTTTTTTAATCTCTACAAAATCATGTGATTAAGAAACAAATTCCTGAGTAGTTAGTCAATGGAGGGTTCTAGTCTGTCTTCAGCTCGGTTTCAAACTAACATCATTTCTTTGGTCTCTTTTTTGCACCATCATAAAAATATTTACTTTTATTTGATAGATGTCTCTCAATTCAGTGTAATCTTGGAAATTTGTTAGTTTACTTTATATAAGCCTTCTATTGCTTGGGCTGCAAGAACAGTGCAATTGGATTCTGATTATTATCAGATTAGTTGTTTGATTACATGTAAATCAGGAGCGATTATTCCTTATGAAGTGCCTTTAGAAACTGGCATATCACCAGTTATTGCTTGTATAATTTTGTACCCTCTTTTTATGGACATTTTAGCAATGTATCCAATAAGAAAAAGTAAATCTGTTGCCCCACATAGAATTTGATTGTAAGATCGATTTGAAACCAGTTGCACAAATAATCTGATAGAGATTTTAGCTGCAGATTCCTTACCTTTGAATTTCCCTGATTTAAGGCGGGATCCGGAAACTTTTGCTGAATAATACCCCTTGCGCGCACCATTGGGTGGCTCTATTCGGCTCCGCGTAATTCGTCGGAGTCGGTGGCGTCGGTAGCATCGGTTGTGATGTTGCAGTACCTAAATAGGCACCACCTATGTGGGCGGACGTCAGTTGTTTTCTTCCCATGCTAGTTAAGCACCGATCCGGGAAGAGCTAACCCTCTGTCTCTTTTTGACAGGCCTTTTCTCAACATTTTGTCAAATTTGGAACTTTTTCCTACTTCGTGTGCGAGGATGTCTTCGTGGAAGACCAAGTTCTAGCCATGCGGTGCTTGCTACCGCATGTCGGTTACCGACCCCCACCTCGTCTGTCTTTGGTGTCTCTTGTGCAACCACGATTCGAAGTCGTGCTCAGACTGTCGGGCTATGGCTCCAAAGGCCTTGTGGGAGCAGTCTATAAAGTTCCTTGCGGCCCGACAGTCGACACCATCCAGCGAGACCACTCGAAGAAGAGGAGGTCCCGGGACCTCTCCAAGAGCCCAAAGGCCTCTTCTTCCCACTCAAGGTCTTCACGACATTCAGGGAAAAGGCAGAAGAAGAAGTCCAAGCGGACTTCCTTTTCGCCTCTATTGTCATCCATCGACTAGAGAGGTAAGGAGCACCGACGTTTTAGACACAGTTCTGTGGAGCCCCGGTCGACTTCTCGCCTCCCTCTCTTTCTGGGAGTCGGAGCAACCCCCACTTAAATGAAAGAATTTTACGAGGCCATGTGCCATGTGTTTTAGTGGGCCAACCACTCTGGTGAGCTCTCTGGCACCGTGGGGTCGGAAGGGGATTGGATTCGACATCGGCTCTGGCCACAGCGCCAGTGGTGCCTCAGGAATCCGATTCTGGTCGACGCCGGTCGTGCCATTGCGACCTCATCCGGCTTCAGACCCGAAGTCGTTGCCGCCCACTGTCAGCACCAGCCCCATCCTTATCCCCGGCGACACGGAGTCGTAACAACGTTGCTCGATGCCGATTCCAGCACCGATTGAACCCAGGGGTTCTATGTTGTCGCCTGAACACTTTGAGGATGTGTTAGGCTCAGGAGAGAAATGGAAGGCGTCTGTTGCATCTACTCTGTTATTTTTTGTTCACAAAAACAGGGGAAAAGTGACAATGTGTGTTGACTGTAGAGTCCTCAATAGAATCACAGTAAATAATTATTGTACCTTGCAAATTATTGTGTGGTGTTGGATCAGATCTGAAATGCAAAGAAATTCACAAAACTGGATCTCAAAGGAAATTTGCATAAGTCCTAAAAGGGTGATGAATGGAAAATGGCATTGTGTAGTAAATATGAGTTGTTCAAATACCATGCCAGCAATTTTGAATTCTGCAACTCTCCTGCAGCATTTCAGTATTTGTTTGATTAAGTATTGATCAGATTTGGTGTGTCTGTTTAGATGACATTTTGATTTATTCAAGCTCAATGTAAAATCACATATCATATTTGGGTAGTTTTAGAATGATTTAGAGCTCATCATCTTTTTTGCTAAGATGGATAACCATATTTTCCCCTCTTCTACTGATAAGGTTCTGGGATACATATTTATGCCTGAGGGCATTTAGATGGATGTAAAGAAAGTTTCAGCAATTGTTCAGTGTCCCACACTAACTTCAGTTAAAAAGGCTATTTAAAGTTTTTGGTCTTTTATAGGAGGGTCAATTATCAGTTTTCTGATATCACTAAGTTACTACAAACGGGAGCAGTTTTTATTTGGTTAAAATAGTCTGGTTATGCTTTTTGGTTCCTTAAGACGCATTGTTCTTGTTCTCCTATCTTGAAGCATACTAATGTAAAATATCCTTTTATTTTTTAAACAGATATTTCCCACCATGCCATGGAGAGTGATTTAACTTGGAGTAATCCAAACACTGCAAGGATTCATCATGTAGCTTTTTTTTTTTTAAACAATGTCCGCCAGCAGAGTTAAATTACACATAATACGGGCTCCCGGTTTTATGGTATTTCCTTTCTTAACATTTCCGACTGTATCTATCCATATTTATTTTGTGCCCATCTTGTTGGTCTTTATCTATATTTATTTTGTGTTTCAAGAATAAATGTAGCTGTAAAATGCTATATTTCTGAGTGTATATAACTCTTGGACATGCACTCAAACATGGATGCCTGTCACGTTTTAGCAAACTAAGCAGCCACGTATAACACAAGACTACACTCACAGGTACATATTAGCATCATACTACAAATATTACAAATATATGTTAACATATGTCTGTATTTAAGGAATTCTCATCTCGTATTTTAACCCTCCATGCTGTCTGCCTGCTCAGCTGTTGCCTATAATTCATGAAAGACAGCATGGAGAGTTTCTCACAAGAAGCACCATTTTCAGTATTTTTTCACGTTTAAAAATTAATACAGACAGGAAACAATCAATCAATCAAGGAATTTGTAAAGCGCACTACTTACCCGTGAGGGTCTCAAGGCGCTGAAGGGAGGGGGGAACTGCTACTGCTCGAAGAGCTAGGTCTTGAGATGTCTTCTGAAGGTGAGCAGGTCCTGGGTCTGCCGTAGGTGGGTGGGGAAGGTGTTCCAGGTCTTGGCGGTGAGGTAGGAGAATTATCTGCTGCTGGTGGTCTTTCGTTGGATGCGGGGGACGGCCGCGAGGGTGAGGTTTGCTGAGCGGAGCTGGCGGGTGGGGTTGTAGAAGTTGTCTGTCGTTCAGGTAGGCTGGTCCGGTGTTGTGGAGTGCTTTGTGTGCGTGGGTGAGGAGTTTGAAGGTGATCCTGTTGTCGACGGGGAGCCAGTGCAGGGCTTTCAAGTGGGGGGTGATGTGGCTGCGTCGGGGTACGTCGAGGATCAGACGTGTGGAGGCGTTTTGGATGCGTTGTAGTCGATGCAGGTGTTTGGCTGGGATTCCTGCGTAGAGTGCGTTGCCGTAGTCCAGCCTGCTGCTGACGAGGGCCTGTGTAACAGTTCTCCTTGTTTCGGACGGGATCCACTTGTAGATCCTGCGGAGCATGCGGAGGGTGTTGTAGCAGGAGGAGGAGACAGCGTTGATCTGCTTCGACATGGAGAGGGAGGAGTCGAGGACGAATCCGAGATTGCATGCGTGGTCGGTAGGTGTGGGTGCCGTTCCCAGTGTTGTAGGCCACCACAAGTCGTCCCAGGCCAAGGGGGTGGATCCGAGGATGAGGACCTCTGTCTTGTCCGAGTTCAGTTTCAGACGGCTGCTCTGCATCCATTCGGTGACGGCCTTCATTCCCTCGTGGAGGTTCATTTTGGCGGTGTGCGGGTCCTTGGTGAAGGAAAAGATGAGCTGGGTGTCGTCGGCGTAGGAGATGATGTTGAGGTTGTGCTGACGGGCTACTTGTGCGAGGGGGGCCATGTAGATGTTGAACAGTGTCGGGCTGAGTGATGATCCCTGGGGTACGCCACAGATGATGTTGGTGGCTTCGGATAGGAAGGGTGGGAGTCGCACTCTCTGGGTTCTGCCGGAGAGGAAGGATGTGGTCCAGCTGAGGGCTTTCTCATGGATCCCGGCTTCTTGAAGGCGTGTTTTTAGGGTGCGATGGCAGACCGTGTCTAAGGCGGCCGAAAGGTCCAGGAGGATGAGGGCTGAAGTTTCGCTGTTGTCGAGTTGTCGCCTGATGTCATCTGTGGCGACGATGAGGGCTGTTTCAGTGCTGTGGTTTCGTCTGAACCCGGACTGGGACGGGTCCAGGATGTTGTTGTCTTCGAGGTGGCGGGTTAGTTGCGCATTGACGATTTTCTCGATGACCTTCGTCGGGAACGGGAGGAGGGAGATGGGTTGCAAGTTCTTGAGGTCCTTGGGGTCCGCCTTGGGCTTCTTGAGGAGGGCGTTGATTTCGGCGTGCTTCCAGCTGTCCGGGAATGTGGCTGTGTCGAAGGAGGCGTTGATGACCTTCCGTAGTTGTGGTTCGATGGTTGCGTCAGATTTGTTGAACACGTGGTGAGGGCAAGGGTCAGACGGTGATCCAGAGTGGATGGAGTTCATGACCTTGCGTGTTTCTTCATCGTTGACGTTGGTCCAGGAGGTCAGGTGGTTGGTCCAGGTGGTGTTGGCGGGGGAGGAGTCTGGCGCGGTCGGGTTGATCGGGATGTTGAAGCTGTTGTGGATGTCTGCTATCTTCTGGTGGAAGAAGGTTGCCAGAGCGTTACTCAGTTCTTGTGAAGGTGGGACGTCGTTGGCGTTGGGGTTGGAGAGTTCCTTCACGATGCTGAAGAGCTCTTTGCTGTCATGTGCGTTGTTGTCCAGTCTGTTTTTGAAGGAGGATCTTTTGGCCATTGTGATGAGGTGGTGGTGTCTACGAGTGGCGTCCTTGTGGGCTGCGTGACTGTCAGGTGTGCGATTGTGGAGCCATTTCTTCTCCAGTTTCCGGCAGGCGCATTTGGAGGTCTGTAGCTCGTCGGTGAGCCAGGTGGCATTCTTGCTGGCGTGGATGATGGGGGTTTCCTGAGTGGTGCGAGGGTGTTGGCGCAGTCTTCAATCCACTGTCTGAGGTTGCGGGCTGCTGTGTATGGGTTGGTGGAGGCCGCAGGTGGGTTCTCGGCGAGGGTGGAGGTCAGTTGGTCTTTGGTGACTTTGCTCCAGCAGCGACGTGGGAGTTGTTGGGTGCGGTGGTGCGTGGTTGGCTTCTCGAAGGTGAAGTGGATGCAGCGGTGGTCGGTCCAGTGGAGTTCGGTGGTGTGGTCGAAGGCGACGTGGGTGCCTGTGGAGAAGATGGGGTCCAGCGTGTGGCCGGCGGCGTGGGTGGGTGTGGTGACGAGCTGTCTGAGGCCGAAGTTTGCCAGGTTGTCGATCAGGGTGGTAGAGTTGGCATTGTTGTTGTTCTAGAGGTGGAAGTTCAGGTCCCCGAGGAGGATGTAGTCTGTGCAGGCGAGTGCGTGGGTGCTGGCGAGGTCGGCGATGGAGTCGCTGAACGGCACCCTGGGTCCCGGGGGTCTGTAGATGAGCGATCCTCTGAGGGTGGTGTTGGGGTCGGTGTGGATTTGGAAGTGCAGGTGTTCGGCGGTCTTGAGGGTGTCCTCTGCGTGGGTGGAGACCTTGAGGGTGGACTTGTGGAAGATGGCTATTCCTCCTACGATTCCGTTGGTGCGGTCTCTGCGGGTGATCTTGTAGCCGTCAGGGATGGCTATTGCGATGTCGGGCGCTGAGGAGTTGTTCCACTAGGTCTCGGTCAGGAAGGCCACGTCGGGGGCGGTGGTGTCGAGCAGGTCCCAGAGCTCGACGGCGTGTCTGCGTGCGGAGCGGGTGTTGAGGAGTATGCAGCAGAGGTGGTTGGGTCTGGTCTTTGGAGGTTTGCTGGCTCTGTCGCAGGTGAAGCTGCAGCTGCGGCAGGAGAAAGGTCAGTAGGTGCGCTTCGGGATGGCCTGGAAGCAGCTGTGGTTTCGGCCGGTATTGAGTGCGTGGAGGGCGGCAGCATCGTAGCGGTGTCTGGCGTAGTGGCGTTCGTGGGGTCCAGGGGTTCTGGCGCGGGCCAGGCACAGATGGGCGCAGACATGCTCGCCTCTGGTGCGCCAGCAGCGTGGCCGCGCAGCGGCCTGCATTATGAGGGGGGACGAGGGAGGGAGGAGTAGCTGGGAGGGGGGAGCAGGACGAATTGGGACACAGGGGGGGCGGGCCGCAGGGGAGGCAGCGGCGGGAAACGAGGGGCGGCGGGAGGGGGTGTGGAGGAACAAGCGGACGGGGCACAGAAGGGAGCAACAAACAGGCTAACAGAGCAAAGGGGGCGCAAGGGGCAACAGAGGGGGTACAGTTAGCAACAGTAACAACAAAAAGGAATAAAAATGAGAACAAGTGGAAAAACGAAAAAAACGCACGGAGCACAATCCGACACACAGTCAGGGGCAGACAAGGATACATACAAGCCCACCACTGGGCCACCAGGGATGAGGCACAGGCGGGAGCCTGCGGATGGAGGAGGGCCTCGAACTCACAGCAGTAGCGGGGCAATGGACACAACACTAGCAGGGTGAGCTAGAACGGTGGGGGAGTGGCCAGACCTTAAATCAGGGTCTAGGGTCGCTCCTTCACCGCGCAGTGGCCTGCATTATGAGGGGGGACGAGGGAGGGAGGAGCAGCTGGGAGGGGGGAGCGGGATGAATCAGGACACAGGGGGCGGGGCCGCAGGGGAGACAGCGGCGGGAACGCGGAAGGAGGGGGTGTGGAGGAACAAGCGGACGGGGCACAGAGGGGAGCAACAAACAGGCTAACAGAGCAAAGGGAGCGCAAGGGGCAACAGAGGGGGTACAGTTAGCAACAGTAACAACAAAAAGGAATAAAAACGAGAACAAGTGGAAAAACGAAAAAAACGCACGGAGTACAATCCGACACACAGTCAGGGGCAGACAAGGATACTTACAAGCCCACCACTGGGCCACCAGGAAAGAGGCGCAGGCGGGAGCCTACGGGTGGAGGAGGGCCTCGAACACATTGTTTTCTGTCTGTATTTATCTGTAAAGATCAGTAAAAACAGAAAAACTGAATCCTTACACATAATTGATAAGGGACTCATCACTATTAAGAGATTTTTTGAGCAATGGAAACAGTGGTTGGGGCTAACATACTGTAGAAGTTCATACTGATGATAAAGAAATATGCAGTGTCTAAAACCAGCCTGAGCCCACACTCCTAAGCAGCTATGATTATGTGATAAATCACAGAGTAGTTCCTAATAATGTTTAAGCTAATGCACTATCATGACAGAAACACACTTAAAGCGTGACTCAGTTGACGGAGGAGCTTCCTAAATTTTGTCCCCTAAGATTTTGAATGGCCATTCTATTGCCTTAATTAATGTGGATTAATTTTTGACAAAAGTATAATCATAAAATTAGTCTGTAAATAAGGAGACAAGGTTAATGGAACAAGCAGATCAGCATGAAAGAGATGGATTTTTGTATCATGGATAAACTATATTTCTGATGGATACATCTAACCACAGATTCCTCAACACTATAATATATTTCCCACCACTAGGGATTTACTTCAAATTAAAAAGTTTGCACAGTCTGGAGCCTCTACAGGGGGACCGTTTCTTTTCCTTACTCACTCAAACGATCTCTGGGCTCACACCACTCCCCTAGACACCAAAGGTTCTGGGATTCAATCTTAGCTATCCCACTGGAAAGGAAACAATGGACCTCACTATATAGGGACATTCCCAAATATAACCGATCCCTGTTTTTCAGGGAGGCACATTACAAAATTATGTACGACTGGTGCCTACACCCTCAGAGGTTGTGCACCATCTTACCTCATTCCTCCGATATATGTTGGAGGGGCTGTGGGCTACTGGGGGATTTTAAACATATCTGGTGGGACTGCCCACGCATCAAGCCCTTCTGGAAGGAGGTACTTTCCCAAATCAAAGAGATTCTGGGGTATCCGATCCTGGACACACTAGAACACACTCTCCTAAGAATTAGGGATCGCAGCCTGAAGCACCACAAGGGGACCGCTCTGATGTGGCTGTGGCGGCAGCATGAAAGACGGTGGAGGCCCCCTCTCATACACAATTGCATGCCAGGTTATGACGCGCGCTGGGGATGGAAAGAATGGCAGACATTGTGGAGGATTTGAGGAAGGGGTTTGACTATGTGTGGGATCCCTTGGTGGAATATCTCTCAGAGGGACTGCCCCTGTTTGTATGTGGGCCCAGGCTACGAGCTCTCCACCTCTTCCACATTTAGAAGTCTTGTTGGCCACCCTAATTTCTCGAGGGGGGTTCCGGGGGTTGCATCAGCAATGACATCTGATCTTTTCCCTGTCCTCCTTTTGACCGTGACACCATCATTTATGTTTTTGTGTTCATTGTTTGTGAGTTAGGGGAGATGAGGGAGATAAGGGGGGGGGGGGGGCGAAACCCAAAGAGTCCGCTGACCTTTCATGAGTTTCTGTTGACTTGTGCATTGAGCAGGGTCGGTTGGTGATCGGGGAGATTCTTCATGATTATGTTAAGGGCAAGCCGAGTCCTAGCACACCAACTGAATTGGATACTTTAGCTTTCTGTAAACTCTTGGCATTTACGAGGCAGTGTTGTCTCCTTCTAAAGCTTGGTGTTTGCTTGTGTACTGTCCTGTATTTGAAACCAATAAAAATATCTTTGACATAAAATATTTCCCACAAGCAAGATGATCTGGACATTTTTACAGCTGTGCTTCCGTGTGCTGCTAGGTGGTGTCATGTGGCTTCACATCAACCTCATTCCGCCCTGGGGGTGATAGAGCAAAGTCTCATGTAGGCACCAACCCTGCACATAGCCATTTGTTCCTTTCATTCCATGCCTTCGTACACTGATGTGGCGCTCTGCTCCCTTTTCATCAGTTAAAAATTCCTTCCAAAATCTTTTCTAATGTGCACGGAAACAATGTCCCCACCGAAGTCTGCAGCGTTCAGCACGTACAATGACAGCCTGAAAAAATGTTGGTGACAGACTGGCAAGAGATTTGCCTCTGGTGTTAGGGCTCAAACCAAGACTCCATTTCATGCAAAGATGAGCCCTGATGCACTTAAAGGACATCTGGGACCATCGAACAAAGCTGTATCTCACTTAACACCAAAAGAAGTGTCAAACCTTGCGTAAATCGAGGATGCAAACTCATTCCCACTCTCGGAGACATTTTAGCAACGGGGGCCACTTTTTGTTCGAAATCGTCCTGTAAGTCCAAATTGAAATCTAAGAAGTCAATGCAAAACTTGCCCCATTCCGCCACTATCAGCCCAAAGAGAAATCTGGAGGGCTTCATGGTGCTAATCAAACTCACTCCTGCAACCCAATTGCAGAGTTGATTAATCAGCTGATCCCGTTTTGCCCTGATTTTCCTAAGGCATTGCACCAGGGCGCGGCTTCTGAGGAGGGCATGCTGTGCATTTCTGGCAATCTTCTGGCTCCCTCTATTGCACCTTTGTGCCCCCAAAGAGGTGCAGGGCTTTTCAGTCTGGTAACCGCTGGCAGATCTGTGTGTGCAATTTGTGCCCCCAAAACCTGCCTCGAGTTCCGCACAAACCCAAATGCCAACTTCCATTCAGAATCCAAGATCTGCACGGCTTCCCTCTCCACTGAAGCCGATCCTGACTTGGCTGGTTCCGTAGGTTGTGCCTTTGTCAACTCCAGTGAGTAACTTAGAGCCAAATCCACTTCACCCATCCCTCCCCCAATGTTGTGTCTTGACTCGTCTCCAATGCACCCATGCCTGTATGGTCCGATTCAGATAAAACACTCTTTCACAAGGCCTTCATCACAGGCTTTATTAACCTTTTGGCTCGGATTCTGACCAACCTCATAGTGACGATTGTGATGATGCAGATGATTTACCCTTATTCTTTGATAATGTTATCATCTATGGACTTGCAGGAGGCCAATGGTACCTCCCTTGACACAGTGTTTGTTCCCCCAACAGAAGAGAGTACATCATTTGCTGTAATGATTAGACATGCAGCGGGGGTTCCTGGGCCAACAGCTGCCTGCAACTGAAATCAAGACAAATATCTTCACTGAGGTTTTGCCAGCTAGATTAGCCTAATCCGATCCCTTTTTTCCAATTAATGATGCCCTCACTGACAACCTCATGGGTACTTGTTGAAGTCTTGCTCTGCCCATCTGTGGACAGGCAGGTGGCCAGATACCACGCAACCTGGACTTTCTCACGCAGCACTCACCTCCTAAGACATTCTACCAGCAAAGTCAATACCATGAAAGGATTGAAGGGTGTGGGAAGTGGATGATCTCTTCCATCAGTTTAGCCTTTCAATCCCTGCCAATTCATTTCCTCAGCAGTTCTGACCCTTCCTGGTTACTAAAGAGGGCAGGTGTATAAACACCACCAGACCTCCACCACCACAGAAGGCACCCCAGCCCTTTCTTGGTCAGGGATCAAGCAGACATTGTGTAGGTCAACAGGGCTAGCACTAAATCCCATATCCTTGCGACATAAGCCTCCAAACCGCTTTAGTTTATTCTTAGCCACACTCAGTCACCCAATGGGAGGCAGGTATGTAAGGCAGGAGAAATTTTGGTTCTGACCCTTCACTGAGGTCAAATTGAAAATATTCACAGAGGTGTTCTTTCTGCCTCCCATCATTATGAACGACAGCTTCCTTTTAATGAGGCCCTGACAGAACCCAGATTGGCCATTTGGGAATAACCAACTACTTCACAGCTGCTTCCAGATCTACACCCAGTCGCTATGAGCCTGCTCCTGGTGACCCGAACTTCCTGTCATCACATCTATATCCTGAAAGCTGACTCCAGGATTTTTTCCTTCAACACCATTGGCCCTGGAGTTAAAAAGATGGAAACGTTTGTTATGTAATGTTAGAACGGTTTTGTAGAGCGCTCGTTCACCGGTTGGTTTCTTGCGCTAATGAGGCAGAGGGATCACCAGTCCGGAGCAGATTATTTATAGGCGCATGTGAATAGCCATGTTTTGAGAGATTTCCTGAAATTGATCAGGTTTATGCTTAGTCTAATTTCCAGTGGGATGGAGTTCCATAGTCGAGGGGCAAGGGTCGTGAACCTGCATCCCCCTTGCCGCTTCAGCTTAAAGGGAGGTACTACGAGGAGATGGAGATGGGCTGAGCGGAGGTTGCGCGAGGGGGGTATAACGGGAAAAGCGGTCGTGATAAATTTGGGGCTGCGACCGTTTAGGGATTTGTACACCAGGCAGCCAATTTTAAAGGCACATCGCTGAAGTTTCCTGAGGCGAAGGGAGGCATGTTGCCATCTGGGTTGTTGGAAGATTAGTCTGCCCGCTTGATTTTGAACCAGTTGGAATCGTCTGGTGAGGCCAAGTGGGAGTCCCAGAAAGGTGGCATTTGCATAGTCAAGCCAAGATAGGACCAGGGCTATCATGACCTGGACCAGTGCAGTTTGGGATAATAGCCTTCTTATTTTCCTTTTTTTGCGTAGTTGCAGGAAGCAGTTGGAAATCACAGTGCCTATGTGTGCTTTAAGTGACAGGTCATTGCTTATGATGACCCCAAGGTTTTTTACTGAGGTGGTAGGAGTGGGTGGAGGGCCCAGGTTGTTAGGCCAGTATGTGAGCCCCAGTGTCTGTGTGCAGCGCCTACCAGTATCAGTTCAGTTTTACTGGGGTTAAGTTTTAAATGATTGTGATCCATCCATTGGCGGATGAATATCATGGTGTCTTGGAAGTCCGAGATTGACTGGGGGAAGTTGTCGATCTGGAACAGGAGTTGGAGGTCGTCGGCGTAGTTAAAAATGGTGACTTTTCTTTCTTTGAGGGTGCTTATTAATGGGTGGAGGTAGAGGTTGAACAGGTGAGGGGAGAGGGACGAGCCCTGTGGAACCCCAAATGTTGTTATTAGCTTGGGGCGGTGAACAGACCGGTACGGACTGCCTGAGAGCAGTTGTTTCGGAAGGAATTTATCCAGCAGAGTGCTGGACCATTGATGCCTGCCTCCTTGACACGGGTGGCCAAAATGCCATGGTCGACCGTGTCGAATGCCGCAGAGAGATCAAGCAGCACCAGGGCCTGGGGCGTGCCTGTATCTGCTTTGTAGAGAGTCAAATACTGCTAAAATCACAGTTTCCGTGGAATGTGATGGTCGAAAGCCAGCTTGGCTAGGGTAGAGGAAGCCTGTCTGTTCCAAGAAGTTAGACAGGCATCTGGCCACATGGGCTTCCAGTAATTTTGCCATGTAAGGTAGTAAAGAGATGGGGCGGTAGTTGGCTGGCATCTGTGGATCTGCGCCTGGGTTCTTGAGGAGGGGGACTACTATGGCTTCCTTGAAGGCATTGGGTAGACAACCTTGGTCCAGGGAGTGGTTTAGGAGGGCAAGGGCTGGGTCTGGGAAAGCCAAGAAGGCTGTTTTCAGTATATGTGGGGGGGCAGTGGTCCCGAGGGGAGCCAGATCTAACTTTGGCTAATAGTTCGTTCAGAGTCTCTGTATCGATGGGGATGAAGGAATCAATTGTGTGGGGGTTCCTGAAGGTGAATGAGGCAGTATTTTGCAAGGTTTTGGGGGGAATGCTAGCTTTGATGGTGTTTATTTTGTCGATAAAGTAGGTGTTCAGGGAGTCACAGAAGGCCTGAGAAGGTTTGGGTTTATTTAGTACTCTCTCTGGGTTCGACAGCTCGTCGTATACAATAGTGAAGATTTCTTTCGCTTGATTATTGGAGTTAAGGATTCATGAAGAGAAGTAAGTTGCCTTTGCTGTGGTGATGGCCTTTTTATATTCCTTCATGGCCCTGAAGTACTTATCTTTCCCTTCTGTGAATAGTTCTGTCTACATTTTCTCTCTGATTGGCAAAGGGAGCGTTTTTGAGACTTTAGTTCGGGTGAGAACCACCTCTGAGCCTCATGCCGGCAGGTGAGCCTGATTTGTTTGGGTGGGGCGTGGGTATTACTGACTGCTAAGAGCCAGTTCGAGAAGGATTCCTCGCGGTGGTTGATATCTTGTTTGGGGCAGGGTGCAGTGCTGCTAAGTGTGTTGATAAATTCAACGCTGTTGATGGTGTTCCATTTTCTCGCTGTGCCGCCCTTTAGGGTGACTATTTTCCCGAAGTTTGGGAGTTTTAGGACAAATTTTACCAGATAGTGGTCTGACCAGACACTGGGCAGTATGGATAGAGCTGAGACTACCAGATTGGTGGTCCAGAGTTGGTCAAGAGTGTGACCTTTAGTGTGTGTGGGGGAGGAGATCTGTTGGGTGAAGTTCAGGAACTTGAGTGATTCAGTTAGTTCAGTTGAGTGTGGCCCTCCTGGGGGGTCGTTAGCCCAGAAGTTGAAGTCCCCTGTCAGCAGAATACTTGTGTATTCGGTGACTAGGGGTGCTATTTGTTCTCCCAGGGAGTGGGTGAACATGGGCATTTTTGGGGGGCCTGTAGATAAGTATACAAATAATTGGGGCTGACTTTGACTCGAATTTGATCACAGTGTTGTCTGTGGCCGGTAGGGTGAGTGGGTTGAGAGCAGAGAAGTTCCGTTTTTTGGTGATGATGGCTGCGACTCCGCCGCCTGGCTTGCCCGTGGGCGGTTAGTTTGCAGAATGTAGTATTCGTTCGGTAAGGCGGCTATAATGTCGGATGAGGATTCTGCGGTTAACCAGGTTTCTGTGAGCAGAAGAATATCTGGTCTATCGGAGTCGAGGAGATCAAAGATTTCTAGTTGGTGTTTTACTAGTGAGCGTGTATTGAGATAGAAGATTGACAAGTTCTTATGTTCCGAGTTTGCCTGTATTTGTTGCTGGTTGACCTTAGAAGGGGGCAGCCTGACCTCTGGGAAGGCATCTCGTGTATGACCGATGCTGTGCTTCTGCAAACGAGCCAACATTGTGGCTTCAGGTTTGAGTGAGGCAGAATGCAACAATCTAAGTTCCTGGGGGGAATATTTGAGTACGTGGGCATAATGCCTGGGCCCAGCTGGGTGCAGACGGGCCCAGACGGGCTTGCCTTTGGCACGCCGCTGGCGTGCCCGCTGCGCACTTCCGCGCTGCAACCGGCATTTATACCTGCCGGTTGCCTTGGCCCCTCCTGGTGGTCACGTGATCGGCATCCGGGAGAAAGCAGGAAGTTGCTGGGGCACTCATATAGTCAGAGCGACCTCAGTGAGATTGCGCTAGGGAGTTTTCAAATACAGTATAATGAGTGACAGTTCTAAAAGCAGTTCCTCAATTTTTTTAAAACAGCAGTTTTTAAATTTCAACACGCGACGTAAGCGCAGTGATCGGGTGGCGGCCTCAGGTCTCGAGTGAGTTTTAAAAATACAGTATAATGAGTGACAATTCTAAAAGCAGTTCCTCAATTTTTTAAAACAGCAGTTTTTCAGTTTCAACACGCGACTTAAGCGCAGTGATCGGGTGGCGGCCTCAGGTCTCGAGTGCCCGCTCCAGCGCTGCAACCGTCTTTTATACCTGCCGGTTGCCTTGGCCCCTCCTGGTGGTCACGTGATCGGGACCCAGGAGCAGGCAGGAAGTTGCTGGGGCTTTCTAGTAGTCAGAGCGACCTCAGTGAGATTGCGCTAGGCGGTGGTGAGTTTTAAAATACAGTATAATGAGTGATAGTTCTAAAAGCAGTTTCTCAATTTTTTTTAAACTTTTTTTTGCAATTTCAACACGCGACTTAAGCGCAGTGATCGGGTGGCGGCCTTATGTCTCGAGGGAGTTTTAAAAATACAGTATAATGAGTGACAATTCTAAAAGCAGTTCCTCAATTTTTTAAAACAGCAGTTTTTCAATTTCAATACGCGACTTAAGCGCAGTGATCGGGTGGCGGCCTCTGGTCTCGAAAGTGCCACAAAGGTGTTTCCTGCAGGGAGCATAGCTCTCAAATCGCTCAGGGCTACCCGTCCCCATGGCAGGTATGTCATTGCCTTATTGGATTATGCACAGTCATCCCTAATTTACATAAAAAATGCAGGCTCATTTTACAGAGCTGTTAGGAGGTGGACAAGCTTCATGCAAGGCAAGTTATACAATAAGGACTAGATACACCAGACTCAGTGGCGAGAGCAATAGGCACATTGGCCTCTCCCCATTGTCACACCAGTTTGAGGAATTCAGGTTTCTCTCAAGATATCAAGATTACATTAATTTATTTGCCATTTGTTGGCTCTAGACTCTTTGGGGCTAAGCCTGACTCAGCACTAAAGAGATTTAAGGACAGTAAGGCCACAGCTAGATATCTTAGCGTACAATCCGAATCTAGAGATTATAGACATTTAGGAAGTTTTGAGGCTTCAGCAGAGGCTTCTCTTTTTTGAAGGCGCCAACAATCTTCAGCACAACAGCAACAACAACAACATGCAAATCCCCCCTCGCAGACAGTACAGATGAGGCAGAGAAAGACAGCATGCCCTACCTCTTCCTGCCTCCACTTGTTCCTCCTTCTCCTGTTTTTCAGCCATTGCAGGGAAGCAGCACTTGTTCCACCTTGTTGGAAAACACTCTACCTATCGGAGGAGGGGGGTACCTTTCTTTACAGAAATGTGGGGGACACGAAATGCAGTCACTAGCTCAGGTTCTGCTTGCACTGGAAGTAGATGACTCAATGTCTGTCGATCCGCAGGATGCCTGCTGTTAGAAATTGGGTCTCTAGTTGGCAGAGGGTTGCTCCCTGTCCAACTAGGGACCACAATCCTAGTCAGGGTAAGCTTGATACACACTAAAAGATAACCTGTGCTCACACTCTGGCAGCTTGGCACAGAGCAGGGACGCTTAACTTGAGGTACTGTGTAAAGTATTTGTGCAACACACACGCACACATACAGTGTACCACAATGAAAACACTACAAAGAGACTCCACAGAGATTTGGAAAAATAGAGAATATTTATCTGAGTAAAACAAGGCCAAAACAAGAAAAATCCAATTGGTAAAAGTCGAGATATGAATTTTTAAAGCATAATTGCAAAAATAGTGCTTAGAAGTCAATAGCGCTAAAAGGTTACTTAGGGAGCGAGGGACCGGTGTAAATCCAAAGTTCAGGCTGACTGCAATAGATCCAACACATAATCTCCCTTTCAGGGTGTGGGCGAGAGATTCTCGTCCTTTCTCTTCAGTCTCCCTACTCAACCTATACACACACAAAGAAAAAGGGAACGAGGGATGCAATGAGACCACTTTGCCCCTGGTGCCGCTTCTTTTCCGTTTTGGAAAAGCCAAAATGGTTTTTAATACTGCCCTCACACACTAAATAGTGTCATGCTTCATCATAGGGCTGCATCTACATCAAGACGCAGACCAACTTCATTTGATGGAGCGAAAAAATAGTTTTTTCTCAAAAATAATTATAATGTATAATCCCCTCAATTTTTTCACTCCATCAAATGACGTTGGTCTGCGTCTTGATGTAGATGCGGCCCTATGATGAAGCATGACTGCAAAGGATGGCAGGCCAGCTATGAGACTCAAGCAGGTCTCTCTGAAAAAGTAACCTGAATGGAGCACAGCGTCGACACTCTGGGCATGATGTGTTGATCTTTCCATACAGTCGTGTCACTGCATCGTCTTCGGCCTTAGTTGAAATGTAAGCATTGCGTCATCATCAAGCCGCGCAGAGCGTTGGCGGTGAACTGTGCAGGCTGTTGAACCACTGTCATCTAACAGCCTCTGCGTCGACACCTAAGGGCAATGCATCGGTTCCAACCGGCGCAGTGGTGACGATGCATCGGTTTTGTAGCAAAACAGCTGCAGAACCCACTTCTGAGGCCCAATACTGAAGGGGGCACCTCATGCAAGGGTAGGACTCACAGAAGGCAGAGTCCAGCAGAACCAGCAGGGTTGCAGAAAGTCTTTTGTGACCCTGAGTCTGCAGAAAACAAGAGGCAACCCAGCAAGCCCTTGGAGTCACTCTGGGTTCCAGTGAGCTGGGTCCAGTCCTTGTCCTTAGAAGGGCAGAGATCAGCAGGCAGGAGGGCAGCTCAGCAAAACAGAGAAGCAGTTCCTCAGAACAGTCAGTCAAGGCAAAGTGGCAGTCCTTACAGCACAGCAGTCTTTACTCCAGCAAAGTTCTTTCCAGATCTGGTAGTGTACTATTTTGATTGGGTCAGAGCCCCAGTACTTCTACCCAAATGTGCCTTTGCATTGAGGAGTGACTTCAAACAAGCTCCTTGAAGTGCACAGGTCCCCTTTCATCCCAGCATGGAATGATGAGTGTGGGGGGTAATCAGTCCCAGACAGGACAGACCCGCTGTCAAGAGGGAATGCACAAAGTGTAGCTGTCCCACAGCCCAGTGTATTGGAGACAGGCTGCAGGCACACACCGCTATGTTTAAGAGCAGAGAAATGTCCCTTATCTAAAAGTTTAATTTCTAAAATAGTAATTTCAAATCCAACTTTACCACTAAAGGGGATTTATCATTATCATTCCTAAGATATAAAACATGATTTAGCTACTCCTTTCCAATCAGGAATTACAGTTTAAACAAGTTTTAAGGAATTCCCAATGCTAGCCTCTGAGAGGGTGAGGCCTCGTAGTAATGAAAAATGAATTCAGCTGTTTGTCACTATCCGGACATGTAAAACTTAAAAGTACATGTCCTACATTTTACTTACACAGCACCCTGCCCTTAGAGCTGCCTCAGGCCTACCTTAGGGGTGACCTATTTGTAATAAAAGTAGAGTATACAAGGCTTGACGTGTGGTTTTAAATGCCAAGTTGAAGCAGCAGTAAACTGCACAGACAGGCCCTGCAATGGCAGACCTGAGACAGCTTTGAAAGGCTACTTATGTGGGTGGCACGATCAGTGCTGCAGGTCGACTAGTAGCATTTAGATTACAGGGCCTGGGTGTATGGTATACCACTTTACAAGGGACTTACATGTAAACTAAATATGCCAATCCGGTGTACACTAATGTCACCATGTTTAGGGGAGAAGCACATGCACTTTAGCATTGGTTAGTAGTGGTAAAGTGCTCAGAGTCCTAAGGCCCAAAAAAAAAGAGACATAAAAAAGGGGAGGTAAACAGGCAACAAGTTGTAGGAAGGCCATCCTAAGGATGATCGGTCTAACACCTACTTCCACTGCCATATCCTTCAGTCTCACAGGAAGCATCTTCCCTTCACAGTCGGGTCTGATAATTACCAGTTAGCATTCCTTTGGTTTGGCCTCACTTCTGCATCTTGAGTTTTCTTGAAGGTGATGGCAGTGGTTGTGGCCCATCTCAAATGGCTGTGTTTTTCAGTGTTCCCTGACCTGGGCTCATCAAGGTCCGTTTGCAGGAGATGTTGTCTTGACACTTGCAAGTGACAACTCAGTTGTTGTTTACCCTGGGCTTTTCAATCAACAAACCCAAATCTCACCTGGTACCCTCTCAGCGCATCCTGTTCATAGGGCAATACTGGACAGCACATCGAGTCGAGCCTTCCCTCCTCCTCCTCCTCAGATATTTAAGACATTCAGGCTCTGATTCTGATGGTTGTATGTCATTACAATGATTGGTTTTACCACGCATGTCTTTACAATGCTAATATTACCACGCATACCGTTAGTACGCGTTTGTATTTACTCTAATAAAAAAATACTCCACTATGCAACCAACTAACACGCAAACATTCACCACATACCATTACATCATTTTTTTAAACATTTATTTTTATGATGAGAACATGCTATAAGTTTTTAATAGAAGCTCACAGGAATGAGAATCGGCTCACAGAAATGAGGGGAGGCTTGCGATAATGAAGGACAGTTTAACAGAATGAAGAGGAGCTTGCAGGAATGAGGGCAGACTTAAGCCTGTTTGGCCCTCCAGTGATGCCTTCGCAAGCAGTGGTTCCAACACAATGTAGAGCAACAAGTCTGCATCAAGGTCTCCAGGGACACTGCAGCAGATTTATAATGGTGGAATGTGAGCAGCAACCTTTTTCAAGTAAAGACATTTTACCCTCTTCCTCTGGTGGCAATAGTGATTATGAATGGCTCCACCCAAGTGTGGGCTGCTGATCTGAAGGAATCGAATATCAAAAGCCTCTGGTCATCAGGAGAACAGATTCTGCACATAAATCTGTTGAAAATGCAGGCAAAATGTCTGGCTCTCAAGGCCTTCTGCCCTTCCCTTTGCGGTCAGATTCTGCACATAAATCTGTTGAAAATGCAGGCAATATGTCTGGCTCTCAAGGCCTTCTGCCCTTCCCTTTGCGGTCAGTCTCTCCAGATCTTGATGGACAATACAACCCACAACAAAAAAGGGGGAGTGGGGTCGTCTCTTCTCTGCAGAGAGGCTCTATGACTCTGGCCCTGGGCTCAAGACCATCAGATTTGCGTGGTATCAATTGACCTGGCCAGAGTGTTTAGCCAGTGTCAACTTGCCAACCACGAATGGCGCCTTAACTCAGAGGTAGTCCTGAACATCTTCCAGTTGTAGGTGACTCCTCAGATAGACCTGTTTGCAACTCTCGACAAAGCTCACTGCCCAAAATGCTGTGCCCTTCAGTATCTAATGCAGGGTGCATTGGGGATGCGTTATGCTTGAAATTAAATTTTCCGGCTCACTGCACATTTCCTCCCTTAACCTGGATACCTCGCATGTTGAAGAAGATTGATCTTGACCGGGCCCAACTCATTTTAATTGACCCAGACTGGCCACGCAGGGTGTGGTATGCAGACAACCTCACTCTGCCCACCACTCTCTCTCTCTCTCTCTCTCTCTCTCTCTCTCTCTCTCTCTCTCCAAGGGTAGGCTTACTCTCGCAGTCACAGGTTCTACAACCCAGCCTCCAAAGCGTCCAACTACATATTTGGTGATTGAGCACCTTCTCTTCACCTGCTGAAGTAGTGGACATCATTTTATGTTCAAGATGACACTCTACCAAAACTGTTTTTTTCTGGCAGATGGGCCAAATCTCTTAAATTGTGTGCAGACAACTCCATAGAACCTCTTTAGGACTGCAAGGCTGCCACTGTTATAGGGCATTTGTCACCCTTATCAGCTTTTCTATGTCTTCCTGATCAACCATCACTCTTTAAAAGTCCCATTGTTCTAAGATTCCTTAAAGGTTTCACAAACATCTATCCTCTTAAACCCTTTATTATGCCACAAAGGGATCTCAATTTGGTTCTTACCTACCTAATGTGTTCTCCAGTTTCAACCTTATATAGTTGTCCTTTATGATTCATAACATTCATGACTATGTTCTTAATCGCTATCACGTCACCTAGACAGGTATGTGAACTTCAGGCATTGAGTGTGAAGCCTTCCTACATCTTGTTCTTTCCTGACAAACTGGTGTTTAGAATCTAGGGCTGTCTTTCTGCCAAAAGTGGTTTCTCCGTGCCACTTAGCTCAGTTTATCACTCTTTCCACATTCTACCCTCCTCCACATCCAACTAAAGAGGATGAAAGACTTCATCGCCTTCATCCCAAAAGAACAGTCAGCTTCTATGTGGACAGTACATGTGAATTCAGACTGGATGATTTGCTACTTATGTGATGTATTTGAAAGATAAAAGACACGGCAGTACACAAGTGGACACTCTCAAGATGGATTAGCCTGTGTATCAATATCTGGTATGCCATGGCACACTAGGAGCCTCCAGAAGCTATTCATGCTCATTCTACTAGAGCCAAATCTAAAACCTCTAAAACCTGAGAACTGGCACAAGGAGTACCTATAGCTGATATTTACAAGACTGCGACTTGGCCGTCCTTTCACACTTTTGTAAAACACTATTGACTGGATTCCAAAGTGATAATGATGCTCACTGTGCTAGTTTTGTTCTTCAAGTTTTTTTTGGTATGGACAGTTGTGAGAAGTTGGCCTGGTATATGATGTTCACTAGTTAAAGTGACCACCTTGTACCATGCCAAGCAACCCTTATGGTGTGGTTGTAAGTCAACCTTTTCGGACTAGCTGCCCTAGTGGTAGCGTAGGCTAAGCAGTCTTTGAGGCTAAACTCGTGAAGCGTGTTAAGCAGGCTGTTTTACCAAATGTAACCCCCTTTTATACCAATGAAAGGACACCACACAGATATATATTCAAAATATATATGTATTTATTTCTCAAAGTAACCCCTAGACTCTTTATGAGCACAGGAGCACAAATCGTTAAACAAGAATACGTTAGAATACACAGAAGTTGCAATTTATATGGATAGGCCCTGGTGGCCGCTCAAACCATATACTAAAATAGTGGTATAAGTACCACGAACAGAAAAGGGAAAAGGCCTAGGGCCTCTAGAATCGCTGGGCCTACAAGGAGCTAACTTCAGTTAGTGACCAGGAGGTCCACGGGTTGCGTGTGCAGAGCAAATAGTCACACGCGAGCTCCCATAGGTTCTCAATGGGTGCGTAAAAGTTACAAAGTTACTGCAAAAAGGCTCTTCCGGATAGAATATGAACTCAAATATGAACTCAAGATTGGAAACGTAGACACTAGAGATGATACTCTACACTTGGGCACCAGAGTGCCAGCTTTACCTCACCCACAGGAAGCGGGTGCATAGGTCTCGAAGTGCGTCGGGTTTCTTCTATCTGTTCAATGGAACCTGAAGACTAGGGGCCCGATTCACAGAACTAACTTAAGACAAAATCCTAAACTTACTACTTTTGGTATTCACAGAAGTTAGGATTTTGTCTTAAGTTTGTCTTAAGTTTGTCTTAAGTCTGTCTTAAGTCTGCCTTAAGTCTGTCTTAAGCCTGTCTTAAGTTTGTCTTAAGTTTGTCTTAAGTTTGTCTTAAGTTTGTCTTAAGTCTGTCTTAAGTTTGTCTTAAGTCAAACTTAGGACAAAATCCTAACTTCTGTGAATACCATAAGTAGTAAGTTTAGGATTTTGTCTTAAGTTAGTTCTGTGAATCGGGCCCAAAGATGCTGCAGGCGATCGGTCCGGAAGGGATGGGGTGGATCCAAGAGTGGATTGGAGTTGTAGAAGACCTGTAAGCAGAGGGGACAGTGTTCACAGTCACTAGCCAGTGACCAGCGTGGCACCAGGTGGGTACCAGGCGATGTCGGGTGCAAACAGGAAGGAAGGTGCAGCTTGTCTCCGCAGCCACGTGGTCCCTGAAGGTCGACAACGTCCAGGAGTCTGTTCACGAGCTGTCCCACGCAGGCTCTCGCTGTCGGCGGTGTCGGCGACTTGATCGAAGCAAACAAGCCTTGGCAAAAGCAATTGTTGTGGAAAACGAAATAAGCTGATGGTTCAGACCAGCAAGGTCAGAGGGATTGCTCCTTTGGAGGGGAGCAAGGGCCAGTCTGGAGCAACCAGACCAGCGGTGTTGTTCTTGGAGTTCGTCGCCAAGATGGCCACTAGCCAGCGGGCCAGCAACCGGTTAGGCGCGTTGAGTGGCAAAATGCAGAAGGGCCCCACGCAGATCGTGGAGATGCTGGAGGGCTCACCTTTGGTGCAGATGCTGCTCGGGTGTTGGGCTTCTCAGATCCCAAAGCACAACTTGGAGGGAGCCTCGGTTGTTGCGCTTGCAGCTTGTCGTGGTCTTTCCAAGATGGCTGGCTCCACGTGTCTCGGTGCCTCCACGGGTTCCTGCTTTTCAGGGACTGTGGATCGGGCGGTGAGAGGTCTGGAGGTCCAGGTCTTGTCAGTCTCTGGGCTCGGGCTCGGGCTCCGGCGGGAGGCGGCGGCAAAGCAGACGTTGATTCGCTGGATGGTGCTTGCGTTAGCAAGGTGGTCACTCCCTGACCACAGGGGAGATTGGCTTCAGTCCTCTGTGCGGCAGAGCGTCGAAGTTCCCGTCTTCTTCTCGTAGTTAAGTTGATTCCAGGATGTCTGAAGTCTTAGGACACAGCTCCTACCTTTAAGCGGATTCTAGGGGCCGGACTACCTGCTAGGTCCCTCCCTAAGGGTGGGACCAGGAAGGGGGGTGGTTACACCCCCAATCCTTTGTCCAGCTCGCCCCAGGCCCGGGACTGGTGTGCCCCAGGACCGGATTGAACTGGCATATGCACCGAGGCTCCTTGTGAGCCTCAGGCATGTCTGGTTTCTTTCAAGCCCTACCTGACCAATACACAAAATCCTGTCTGGGGTGGTGCTCGCACCTCCCCTGGCAGGAAACCCTTTGTCCACACCTCCCAAGCTGGAAGGACTCCCAGCAGCAGGAGGGCAGACTTGTGTCTGTGGTGGCAGCATCCATTTTGTGGAGCTGAGGCTATGTCTGATTTTACCCGGGTTTCAGGTACTGTACATGTCGTGTCCCTCTAGAAGGGTGGAATGCTAACCCCGTCGCCAGAATTGGCGAGGGGTTAGTATTCCAATTCGTATGACACCTTACTCGACATGTTTTGATAAAGCCAAACCAAAGATAGCATTTAACCGCGAGGTTCATAATGCACTTAAGAGTATATGGTATGACGATATCTGGAAACAGTAGAAGGAAGTTGTTCCGACCACTGCAGACAGGCTCAGCTCATGCCAGAGCACCATCTCACATGGAACCAAGCACTCTGCCTTCAGGATTGTTAAGGCCTGCCATAGGAGTGACTTATAGGTTAACATGTGTCCCATTTAAGGTTAGGTATAGGTATACTACACCTAAGTAAGAGGTGGTTACACCAACTTACCCCATCTGAGTGATCAGCCAGTTGTGTCAAATTTGTTAGGCCAAGCCTGGGGTGGCATAATACATGCTTCAGCCCCTGGCAGGCCTTAGATACACCAATGCCCTGGGTACCTAGTGTACACTGGTACAAGGGGCTCACAGGGTGATCTAGTTCAAATTGGTTATGCACCTAGAGTGCATAGTGTTAATTTAGTAGAGAGAACAGCAGGCTGGGGGTCTGATTAGCAGGCCCACAGCCTCAATATGTCAAAAACCAGTGAAGCGAAAAGCAAAAATGTGGGGTGACCATAGGATAGCAGACCCTACTCTCCTACACAACCCCACCCCAAACGCAGGGACATTAAACTAGCCTTGACCAGTCTCGTCTTCATGTCCTAAGTGGAAGTACCTGGAGAGACCATCTGCATTCCCATGGTCAGTACCTGGCCGGTGCTCCACTGTAAAGTCCATACCCTGTAGGGAAATGGACCACCTAAGCAGTTTGGGGTTTTCACCCTTCATCTGATTTAGCCACAAGAGGGGCTTATGGTCGGTCTGAATCTTGAAGTGAGTGCCAAACAAGTATGGCCTCAGCTTCTTCAGGGCCCACACCACAGCAAAGGCCTCCCTCTCAATAGCTGACCAATTCTTCTCTCTGGGGGTCAACCTTCTGCTAATAAAAGCAATGGGTTGGTCTTGACCATCTACATTAAGTTGTGACAGCACAGCTCCCACACCCAACTCAGAAGCATCTGTTTGGACAATAAACTCTTTGGAGTAGTCAGGACTTTTCAGGATAGGTGCAGAGCACATGGCCTCCTTCAGGTCATCAAATGCCTTTTGACAGCTTACTGTCCACTGAAACTTTTTGGGCATCTTCTTGGATGTCAGATCATTAAGAGGAGTCACAATGGACCCATAGTTCTTAACAAACTTCCTGTAGTACCCAGTCAAGCCCAAGAAAGCTCGAACTTGAGTCTGGGTGGTTGGAGGGGACCAGTCCTTGATGGATTGTATCTTACTCTCCAGTGGTTGAACTTGGCCTCCACCTACAAGGTGGCCCAAATACACAACCTTACTCTGCCCTATCTGGCACTTAGTAGCCTTGCTAGTGAGGCCTGCCCTTTGCAGGGCCTCAAGAGCCTTCTTCAGGTGGATCAGGTGATCCTCCCAGGTGGAGCTAAAGACAGCAATGTCATCAAGATATGCTGCACAAAAGTCATCCAACTCAGTAAGGACTTGGTTCACCAGCCTTTGGAAGGTGGCAGGTGCATTCTTCAGACCAAAGGGCATCACCACAAATTGATAATGCCCACCTGGGGTTGAGAATGCGGTTTTGGCCTTAGACTCCTCAGCTAATCTGATTTGCCAATAGCCAGCTGTCAAGTCAAATGTGCTCAAAAACTTAGCAGAAGCTAGTTTGTCTATGAGCTCATCTGCCCTTGGAATAGGGTGTGCATCTGTCCTGGGGACAGCATTGAGTCCTCTGTAATCCACACAGAACCTCATCTCTCTCTTGCCATCTTTGGTGTGAGGTTTGGGGACCAGAACCACTGGGCTAGCCCAGGGGCTCTCTGAGGGTTCAATGACACCTAATTCCAGCATTTTGTGTACCTCAGCCTTTATACAGTCCCTGACGTGGTCAGGTTGTCTGTAAAGCTTGTTCTTTACAGGCAGACTGTCACCAGTGTCCACCACATGGGTACACCAGTCAGTTTGGCTAGGTATTAGGGAAAACATGTGTTGAAATGATTGTAGAACTTGCCTACATTCAGTCTGCTGATGGGCAGTGAGGTTGCCTCCAAGGGTCACTCCTTCAACTGAGCCATCTTCAGGGTTCTGAGACAACAGGTCTGGGAGAGGGTCACTCTCTTCCTCCTGTCCCTCATCTGTAGCCATGAGCAAGCCCATGTCTGCCCTGTCAACATATGCTTTTATCCTGTTAACATGGAGTACCCTGTGGGGACTCCTGGGAGTTCCTAGGTCCACCAAGTAGGTGACCTCTCCCTTCTTTTCCAGGATTGTATGGGGTCCAGACCACTTGTCTTGGAGTGCTGCTGGGGCCACTGGCTCCAACACCCATACCTTCTGTCCTGGCTGAAACTCAACCAAGACAGCCTTTTGGTCATGCCAAGCTTTCTGTAAGGCCTGGCTTGCCTCAAGGTTTTTGGATGCCTTCTCCATATACTCAGCCATCCTGGAGCGGAGACCAAGTACATAGTCCACTATGTCTTGTTTAGGCTTTTTGAGAGGTAACTCCCATCCTTCCTTCACTAAACACAGTGGGCCTCTCACAGGGTGCCCAAACAACAATTCAAAGGGGCTGTAGCCAACTCCTTTTTGTGGGACCTCTCTGTAAGCAAACAGAAGGCAGGGTAGAAGGATGTCCCATCTTCGCCTGAGCTTTTCAGGTAATCCTTTGATCATACCCTTTAGGGTCTTGTTGAATCTCTCAACAAGCCCATTGCATTGTGGGTGATAAGGGGTGGTGAACTTGTAGTTGACACCACATTCCTTCCACATAGCTGTCAAGTATCCTGACATGAAGTTGGTACCTCTGTCAGAAACTACCTCCTTAGGAAACCCCACTCTGGAGAATACTCCCAGCAGGGCCCTGGCCACAACAGGTGCTGTAGTGGTCCTAAGGGGAATTGCCTCTGGATACCTGGTGGCATGATTCACTACCACCAGTATAAACCTATCCCAGATGCAGTGGGAGGATCCATGGGACCCACTATATCTTTTCCCACTCTCTCAAAGGGGACCCCCACCACTGGTAGTGATATTAGGGGGGCCTTTGTTGTGCCACCTGATTTGCCACTGGCTTGGCAGGTCACACAGGAGCGACAAAACTCCTTTGTATCTTCATTCATGTGAGGCCAGTGAAAGTGAGGGACAAGCCTGTCCCAAGTCTTGTTCTGGCCTAAGTATCCTGCTAAAGGTATATCATGGGCCAAGGTAAGAAGGAAGCCCCTGAATTGCAGAGGTATAACCAACCTCCTGGTTGCACCAGGCTTGGGGTCTCTAGCCTCTGAATAAAGGAGCCCATCATCCCAATACACTTTATGGGTACCTTGAGCATTCCCAGCAGCCTCAGCAGCAGCCAGCTGTCTGAGGGGTTCAAGAGAGGGACAGGATAACTGAGCCTGCCTCAAGTCAGCCCTGGAAGGTCCCCCTGTCCCCAGAAACTCAACCTGATCATGTTCAAGCTCTTCAGGGACAGTTCCTTCAGGGTTCTCTAGATCAGCTTCCTGGGAAGGTTGATCATCATTCTGAGGCAGGGGGGAAGGCACAGCCTTGACCATCCTGTTCTTCTTCTTGGTAGGTGCTTGGTCCATTGTTCCAGGATCCAAGACCTGTGGTTCAGTAAGGCACTTTTTGGCCTGTGACCTGGTCACAGCAAGGAAATGTGGTGATATACCTAACATCTCTGCATGTGTCCTGTACTCCACTTCTGACCTAGAGAACTCTCTAGGTCATTGCCCAACAAACATTCTACTGGGAGGTCTGCACTAACCACAACCCTTTTGAGGCCAGTTACCCCTGCCCATGAGAAGTTAACAACTGCCACACTATGTGAAGTAGTGGCATTGCTGGAATTGGTCACCAGGTAATTCTCACCTGGTATGTACTGTCCAGGGTCCACAAAGCCTGGTGTCACCATGGTGACACTGGCACATGTGTCCCTGTAGGCTTGAGCCACTTTTTCATTAATTAAAGGAGTCTGTCTGTACTTGCCCAGGTTACTGGGGCTCACAGTCAGGGACAAATCTATGTCCCCATCACAGATCAGGACTGCCTGTGTCAGGGTTCTGTCTAAGTCAGAATCTCCTTCAGTTCCCATAGTGATTCCCACTACACCCTTTGTCTGGGGACCAACACTGCTAACAGTAGTACTGGGAGCAGGTGCCTTAGGGGCAACAGTGTTGGGGGCTCCACCCTTTCTACAATCACTAGTCCAGTGAGTTGTATTCTTGCAAGAGTTGCACCAGGGTTTCTTTTGACCTTCTTTCTTCTTCCCTTTAGGCTGGGACCCACCCTCTTTAGTACTAGTTTAGGGCCCTGTTGAAGACTTCTGGTCTTTAGATTTCTGATCTCCACCCTTTTGGTCTGTTTTCTTCTGATCACCCCCTTGGCCCTGGTTCTGGTTCTTTTGCTTAACCCTGGTTCTGACCCATTTGTCTGCCTTCTTTCCCAATTCTTGGGGAGAGGTCAGATCAGAGTCAACCAAGTGTTGATGCAGTTGCTGGTTTTGACAGTTATTTAAAATCTGTTCTCTCATCATCAAATTGTACAATCCTGTATAATCGGATACCTTACTTCCCAGCAACCAACCCTCCAAAGCCTTAATGGCACATTCAATGTATGCAGACCAGTCCTGAGTCTGTGTCTTCTGGGTGTCTCTGAACATTAACCTGAACTGTTCAGTGGTTAAGCCTAACCCATCAACTAGGACACTCTTCAGGACTCTGTAATTTCTGACATCCTCTTCTCTAACAGTGAGGAGTCTATCTCTGCCTCTCCCCTCAAAGGAGAGCCATAAGATTGCTGCCCACTGGTCTTCAGGAACCTGCTGCACTTTGCAGGCTCTCTCAAGAGCAGTCATCCATTTGTGGATGTCATCCCCACTTTTGTAGGGGGGCACAACCTTGGACAGGTTCCTATTATCAAAGACCCTATCTTTGTCCTTAGGGACAATGCTGCCACCAGTGGGTATAGACCCACTCTCTTTATGCTGCCTAGCCTTGCTCAGTTTCTCCTCCATCAGAGCTACTTCTAGCTCCTGTTTCCTGATCCTCAGCTGGGCTTCTTGCATTCTGGCCTCATGCTCCCTCCTCTGAGGGGTGGTCATCCTTCTCCTGGGGTGACCTTGAGAGCCTCTAGAGGTATGAGAAGCATTAGATTCACCTGAGTGATTCCTTTGCCTCCCAGACCCCTGGTTAAGTCCACTGGGGAGATCCAATGGGGTGATCCCTTTGTCAGTCCCCAATAGCCTTAAGTTAGCTGGGCCACGTATAACACTTGGCACTGGGCTAGTTCTCCCTTCATCCTCACAACCTTCTGTATCCCCACCACTTTCCTCCTCTGTAGTATGATTCTCCTCTAAGGGATGACTATTGGGAAGGGGTACTTCAGTAGCATCTTCAGAAGGGGGGCCTCCTGTTCCTGTCCCTAAGGGGCCTAACTGGGAGGCTTTCCTGAGAGCTTTCTGATCTTCATCAGCCTGTAAAAGCTCTCTGAGTTCAGCAGAAGTAGGATTATTGGGCTGTTTAAGGCCCCTGATATTTGCCAACTGCCTGAGCTCATTTTGGTTTAGGGTAGCAAAGATGGATGGTGCCCTCTGGGGGTCACTCTCAACAGAGATGGGTACATTGGACCCCTCTGCCCCAGCCATTGCTCTTAAGTGTGGGTGGATGTGTTGCAATCTACCTACACTTGGGTTTGCCTACTAAACCTATCTAGTAGTTGTAGCCAGGGTGTGCTACTCCCTTTGCTCTACAACAACTAAGTTCAGTAGAACTTAAGTATATCTAATCTTGTTTTATATGTACCTACAGGTACCTATGTGATCTTTCAATTGGTAATCGAGAGATTACAATGGTAAAACACAGCAAGCTCAAATCCAACCGCTGCTCACCAATGTGAGAAGTTGGCCTGGTATATGATGTTCACTAGTTAAAGTGACCACCTTGTACCATGCCAAGCAACCCTTATGGTGTGGTTGTAAGTCAACCTTTTCGGACTAGCTGCCCTAGTGGTAGCGTAGGCTAAGCAGTCTTTGAGGCTAAACTCGTGAAGCGTGTTAAGCAGGCTGTTTTACCAAATGTAACCCCCTTTTATACCAATGAAAGGACACCACACAGATATATATTCAAAATATATATGTATTTATTTCTCAAAGTAACCCCTAGACTCTTTATGAGCACAGGAGCACAAATCGTTAAACAAGAATACGTTAGAATACACAGAAGTTGCACTTTATATGGATAGGCCCTGGTGGCCGCTCAAACCATATACTAAAATAGTGGTATAAGTACCACGAACAGAAAAGGGAAAAGGCCTAGGGCCTCTAGAATCGCTGGGCCTACAAGGAGCTAACTTCAGTTAGTGACCAGGAGGTCCACAGGTTGCGTGTGCAGAGCAAATAGTCACACGCGAGCTCCCATAGGTTCTCAATGGGTGCGTAAAAGTTACAAAGTTACTGCAAAAAGGCTCTTCCGGATAGAATATGAACTCAAGATTGGAAACTTAGACACTAGAGATGATACTCTACACTTGGGCACCGGAGTGCCAGCTTTACCTCACCCACAGGAAGCGGGTGCATAGGTCTCGAAGTGCGTCGGGTTTCTTCTATCTGTTCAATGGAACCTGAAGACAAAGATGCTGCAGGCGATCGGTCCGGAAGGGATGCGGTGGATCCAAGAGTGGATCGGAGTTGTAGAAGACCTGTAAGCAGAGGGGACAGTGTTCACAGTCACTAGCCAGTGACCAGCGTGGCACCAGGTGGGTACCAGGCGATGTCGGGTGCAAACAGGAAGGAAGGTGCAGCTTGTCTCTGCAGCCACGTGGTCCCTGAAGGTTGACGACGTCCAGGAGTCGGTTCACGAGCTGTCCCACGCAGGCTCTCGCTGTCGGCGGTGTCGGCAACTTGATCGAAGCAAACAAGCCTTGGCAAAAGCAATTGTTGTGGAAAACGAAATAAGCTGATGGTTCTGACCAGCAAGGTCAGAGGGATTGCTCCTTTGGAGGGGAGCAAGGGCCAGTCTGGAGCAACCAGACCAGCGGTGTTGTTCTTGGAGTTCGTCACCAAGATGGCCACTAGCCAGCGGGCCAGCAACCGGTTAGGCGCGTTGAGTGGCAAAATGCAGAAGGGCCCCACGCAGATCGTGGAGATGCTGGAGGGCTCACCTTTGGTGCAGATGCTGCTCGGGTGTTGGGCTTCTCAGATCCCAAAGCACAACTTGGAGGGAGCCTCGGTTGTTGCGCTTGCAGCTTGTCGTGGTCTTTCCAAGATGGCTGGCTCCACGTGTCTCGGTGCCTCCACGGGTTCCTGCTTTTCAGGGACTGTGGATCGGGCGGTGAGAAGTCTGGAGGTCCAGGTCTTGTCAGTCTCTGGGCTCGGGCTCCGGCGGGAGGCGGCGGCAAAGCAGACGTTGATTCGCTGGATGGTGCTTGCGTTAGCAAGGTGGTCACTCCCTGACCACAGGGGAGATTGGCTTCAGTCCTCTGTGCGGCAGAGCGTCGAAGTTCCCGTCTTCTTCTCGTAGTTAAGTTGATTCCAGGATGTCTGAAGTCTTAGGACACAGCTCCTACCTTTAAGCGGATTCTAGGGGCCGGACTACCTGCTAGGTCCCTCCCTAAGGGTGGGACCAGGAAGGGGGGTGGTTACACCCCCAATCCTTTGTCCAGCTCGCCCCAGGCCCGGGACTGGTGTGCCCCAGGACCGGATTGAACTGGCATATGCACCGAGGCTCCTTGTGAGCCTCAGGCATGTCTGGTTTCTTTCAAGCCCTACCTGACCAATACACAAAATCCTGTCTGGGGTGGTGCTCGCACCTCCCCTGGCAGGAAACCCTTTGTCCACACCTCCCAAGCTGGAAGGACTCCCAGCAGCAGGAGGGCAGACTTGTGTCTGTGGTGGCAGCATCCATTTTGTGGAACTGAGGCTATGTCTGATTTTACCCGGGTTTCAGGTACTGTACATGTCGTGTCCCTCTAGAAGGGTGGAATGCTAACCCCGTCGCCAGAATTGGCGAGGGGTTAGTATTCCAATTCGTATGACACCTTACTCGACATGTTTTGATAAAGCCAAACCAAAGATAGCATTTAACCGCGAGGTTCATAATGCACTTAAGAGTATATGGTATGACGATATCTGGAAACAGTAGAAGGAAGTTGTTCCGACCACTGCAGACAGGCTCAGCTCATGCCAGAGCACCATCTCACATGGAACCAAGCACTCTGCCTTCAGGATTGTTAAGGCCTGCCATAGGAGTGACTTATAGGTTAACATGTGTCCCATTTAAGGTTAGGTATAGGTATACTACACCTAAGTAAGAGGTGGTTACACCAACTTACCCCAGCTGAGTGATCAGCCAGTTGTGTCAAATTTGTTAGGCCAAGCCTGGGGTGGCATAATACATGCTTCAGCCCCTGGCAGGCCTTAGATACACCAATGCCCTGGGTACCTAGTGTACACTGGTACAAGGGGCTCACAGGGTGATCTAGTTCCAATTGGTTATGCACCTAGAGTGCATAGTGTTAATTTAGTAGAGAGAACAGCAGGCTGGGGGTCTGATTAGCAGGCCCACATCCTCAATATGTCAAAAACCAGTGAAGCGAAAAGCAAAAATTTGGGGTGACCATAGGATAGCAGACCCTACTCTCCTACAACAGTCATGCACTAACCTCCAGGTATAGGACTGCTTGGGGAATCTAATCAAAAGGTGAGGAATTTGCAGGTAGAAGTAGCACCAGAAGAACAAGTTACTTACCTTTGGTAATGCTTTATTTTCTGGTGGTTACTGTATCTTCCTCCAGATTCCTCGCCGACTTGCCCACCTCTCTGTTGCATGGCTGTATATACCAATGATCCCAATCATCTATGTTCCTCATTTCAATGAAATTTGCACCTCCTATCATTGGTGTTAATTTCATCTGTTCACCTCGAAATAGCGCTAAACATAAATGGATGGTAACTTACATTACCACGCCGATGGGGGATGCTTTATGGCTCCAGTGATGTCACGCAATGGAGTCCGAGCCCCCCCTACTGGTGTGGGATGGCTATCAGCAAGTTTATGGATCCAGTCTTGCACCTCAAATGTGAGGAATCTGCAGCTAGATACAGTATCCACCAGAAAGAGTGTTACTGAAAGTAAGTAACTTTTTTACCAGTGTGCAAGGGCAATGTCCCCTCCTAAAACAACAGGTTTTAAACCTTATAGGGATTGTCACGACCAGATGTCTGTGACAGAGCCCCATCAGGTGTCTTTGGTGCTTGGGGTCAGAACATAACTCCAGGACCTACGACAACTGCTGCTCGCAGATGAACCCGAAGGCGATACAGTATCATGAAGCAAAGCTCTATGTTGTATAATACACCAGACTCCACACTGTCACTGGCCAAAGTCTAGAGGAAGGTCCTGTTTCCATGGCAGATCTTAGTCAAAATATACAGGTAATGCCAAGAACAATCATAAAAAACGTATCAGAATTCAGCCCTTCCCTGCCACTCCTGGTCTACGGAGAAGGTGCAAGGGTGTCAATGTGACACCCGGTCTCGCTGCAGAACTCCTGAGGAGCCGATTCCAAGCCTGGTCCTGAAGCACCCTCAATTTTTGAGTCTATCTTTGACATCGCAGCTAGTTGAGGCTGTCAGGGAGCATGCTACCTGCTCTCTCTGGCATACCTTTGCGCCCCAACGATCCACATGGTCCTTGAGTTGGATGTCTGCTGATGGGTTTGCCCTTGGTGCCGTCCCTTCTTCCTGAACCTCATTCAGGTTCTGCACCGGCTTCAGTGCCAACTTTGATCCCGTTATCAGTCCATATGCTTGTTCCTTCAACAACGACACCAGAGGAGGAAGTCTCAGACTTCAAAACGAACTTGCCTCAGCCTCATTCCGAGCCCAAAAAAGCCCAGCCTAATAGAATTCCTTCTGATTCGAACACACTTCCATTAACACACAACAGTTTTTGGATCGGATTTTGATGATACCCAACACTTTGATAAGTGGGACAAACATGTCACCCCCGGTATGATGAGGACAATTGGTATGAAGGGTTACAGGATGTTGGTGGTCAGGACACCTCTCCAGATACTGGGCTGCTCTCTCCCTACCAGACACTGGACTGCTCTCTCCCCTCCATGCACGAGTGTACATCTTTTGCGATCAGACTTGTCCTTGACCTGCAGCTCCCCATCATGAAGGTTAAGACTAATGTCTTCACAGAGGTCCTTCAGCGTGGCCAGGTCCATACCAAACCTCTTCTGCTGTTTGATGAGGCCCTTTCGGACACACTTTTTGGCACATTGGAAAAAACATTCCCCACTGTTAGACTTGGCATCTTTTGGCGTGTCTCCCCTGACTTTTTGCTTTCTGATCTCCCGGTTTTGACTCTGTTTTTGCTGGTTTAGTGTCTCTCCACACTTTCTCACTGCTGTTCAGTGTTAAAGTGCAAGTGCTCCTGTTGTAAACTGTATTATGGATTGGTGTGTCCATGATTGGCATATTTGATTTACTTGTCAGTCCCTAGTAAAGTGCACTGAATGTGCCAGGGCCTGTAAATCAAATGTTGTTAGTGGGCTGCAGCACTGGATTGTGCCACCCACACAAACAGCCTGTAAATGCAACTCTGGTCTGCCATTGCAGAGCCTATGGGCAGTCTGGGGCTGCCATCTTGACTTGGCAAGTGTATTCACTTGCCAGGCCCTAACCTTCCTTTTTCTAACATGTCAGTCACCCCTAAGGTAGGCCCAAGGTACCCCTGTGGGCAGGGTGCAGTGTATGTGAAAGGTAGGACATGACCTGGTATGTGTGGCATGTCCTGATAGTGAATTACTGCCTATTTCGTTTTTCACTATTGCAAGGCTACCTGTTACCATAGGACAGAATGGGGAGTTGGTTTATAACATCTTAGAAACATAACTGGCCCTAGGAACTAGGTAGGAAAATAAAGTTTAGAATGCCTGAACTCAGAATCTAAAGATGCATCTTTTAATGAAGGGGATTTTTACATCCTGTGTTTGAAAATACCACTTTTAGAAAGTAGTTATTTTCTTGCTTAGCCATCCAGTAGGCCTTTGCTGGGGTTGTGGATTGACTGTCTGGGTTTCGGATGACAGGGGCTGGGGAGGAGCAGTGGCTCCAGATAGTCTAGATGGGTCAGGAAAGGGCTGAATAGACCTGGGCTGCATTTAGAGTAGGGGGAGGAGATTTCCTTTCAGCTGTATGGGCCTGGTCTGCCTCTGACATTGCCGTCACAGGAAGCCACTCCAGAGAACTTGTTCTGGCTGGACACAGACACTCTCTTCCTGAGAGGACAAAGGATTTTGGGCTATAAAAAGTGGGGCCCAAACCCCTGAACTTTAGAACTCTTTTGGACCAAGAAGACTGCCAAGAGGAAGAGCTGGAGAAGCTGTGAGGAGGAACTACCACTTTGCTGAGTGCTTTGCTGTGTTGGCCTGCAGTGGCTGCTTCTGTCTTGTGCAGTGAAAGAACTGGACTGAATTTTCTACAACTTCTTTTCTTTGAGTATCTCCAAGGGCTTGAGGTGGAGCTTACCCCCTGTTCAAGAAGTCTCAGGAACAGCAAAGACTTCAGGTTCTTCTACCCTCAGCACTGGGGACTGTTTGTTTTGTGCTGCAACATAAGAAAAAGCAACCCAACACCACTGCTGACTCTGTGTCCTGAAGGCACTGCAGAGCGCAACACCGCACCGCGACCCTGGTTTAACTGATGACGCCATCTGACGCCGCTACCAAGCCGCTGCTCGCACCTCAACCTGTGGGCAACGCACTCCGCACCGCCTCGCTTCTCAATGACATTGATGCCGCCACCTGTACCATGGTTAGAGGGCACCGCTTGGCAAACTACATCATGCACCGTCCTCATCCCGCAGCCTTGGCCTACCAACGCCGGTGCCATCGACTCCAGTTTGTCCACCGATGACAGTGTTTCAGCAACGACGACGCTGCTGCTTGCACCTTGACCTGCCGGCACCGCGACGAGCACTGCATCACTTCGCACCGTGACCCTGGTCTCACCGACGATGCCATCTGATGCCACCATTGAGCTGCTCCTCGCACCGCGACCTGAGGGCATCGCACACCGCACCACTGCCCTTCGCACCGCAGCACCCGATGCCCTCTGACGCCAGCACTCCTGGCTTCAACCACGAGGAGTTCGATCTGCAATGCGTGTGACTTCGAGGGCCTGACAACTCCTGCACCGACCAACCGGAACCAACGCCTGTGGATGCCGTGCTTTCGGAAGCTCAACGAGAGGACGCTGATGCCCTGCATTTCTAAAGGTACTGTTTTGCGGGTCTTCCCGACACCGTAGCTGGCCCGCGATGCCGCAATCAGCCAGTACTGTTTGGATTTGTCTGTTAACAACGCCGTGATAGCTCTGGACAGAGCTATCGACTTCAAGGAACTTTATTTCAAGGTCATTTTGCTAACTGAAGATTTCTAAATACTGTATTGTGGATTTCTTATCGTTTTTGGTCTTGTCTTAAGTATACAAAAATATTGGATATTTTTCTAAACTGGTGGGGCATCTGTTTGTAGTGCTTACACTGTATTACTTTTGGTTATGTGCAAATGCTTTACACACTGCCTCTAAGATAAGCCTGACTGCTCGTACCAAGCTACCAAGGGGTGAGCAGGGGTGTAACTCCCTTATTCTGACTAGAAGGAAGGGTCTCTATTTGGACAAGGTACAATCCATTGCCAACTAGAGACCCCCATTTCTAACACCCCCCCTTCAGTCATGAGATAGGTCGCTATTCCAGCTCAGAAACGTGCGCTTGCCTCTCTTTCATCGACGCAAGTACCAACGTCGCTGGGGCCAGAATGGGTTTTGGTGCTGACTGCTATGTCTAACCCCTACCTGAATCTGCCCCTGTCCTGACCAAGGTCACGCTTTGACTCCACTCCAGCTCACCTGGCTCCTGTACAGCCTAAGTCTGATAATGTACCACCATTACCACAGAGCCATCCTCAGAGGTTCCATCATCTTTTTGGTTCAAATCCAGACCAGAGTTTATCTCCCGCCGATGCAAATGGTGTGTAGTGAAGACAGGTTTCTGCTTCCACACATTGCTATGTTAGCATAAGCGTATTAGAAGTTATACATCATCTTGCCGCTTTTGCACACGACACTAGAGGTATCTGTTGTTGTAGGTAAACTACGTTTACCCCGAAACTTTTTCAACGCAGGGAATCAAAACGCAGTCGTTACAACGACCGCATTGTGATTCCGCATACCATTACTCCGCAAGTCGGAACAACGACTTGCGGAGGGGGAGAGGGGAGGTGTTGGATTTAAAATCCAAAACCTTCCCTAGTGTCCGCACAGACTGGAGTTGGAATAGTAAATTATACTATTCCAACATCCAGCGCCCCCCTCCGCAAGTCGTTGTTCCGACTTGCGGAGTAATGGTATGCGGAATCACAACGTGGTCGTTGTAACAACCGCGTTTTGATTCCCTGAAGGGAAAAAGGCTGCGGAATAACGTTATAGATTCGTTGTTGTAAGTTAAACTGCTTGCTTTCTTCACATGAGAACGGTCTGTTTTTCACATCCCTAGACTTACACCGCGACCTCAGTCTTCACACTGTGTGCAGAAGCCTTCAAGCTCAAATAACAATGTATGCTGTTGATCCAGGTTGATCGGCCCACGCTCTAGACACAACACGCACACAGCTGCAAATTTCTGAAACTCGGGTGCCTTTAATATTGCATTGCATGGATGATCCTGACACTTGGAGAAAACTTTTCCATCCACAGAGAGCGTTGCTGATCCTGTGATGTGATTCACCTCAGCTGATCTCGGTATGGGGTTCCCCGTTTAAACCTAGAGACCTTCTATTATTATAAAACCTAGCTCCTAGCCAGGGGAGGGTGGTACACAAGGCGCTATAAGACCTGTTTCCACTATCATTATAACATGATTTCTCCCTTTGTGTTTTATGGAATTGTAACAATGCTGATTGTTTTATTTCTAATCATTTGCCTGCTTATGTTAGCCAAAATACTGCATCTTAGAGCACGTAGTTAAAAATAAACATTTTAAACTTTCAGTGTCTCTGATTACTCATGTTGTGGACTGGTATGAGACTAAAAACGAAAGAGTTTTCTTGATTCCCACCATTCCTGAGAGTACCCTAAGTCGCTAGTTCTGGGTTGTCTAATCATTGGTAGCTTTGCTGTAGTACGGAGAACGAATGAGACACTGATGCTAGTCGGATAGGGGTTCTGGGTACTGAGGTGAGTTTTTTGGTACACCACAATTCACTGAGGCCCTGGTTTCCTGTGCATAGTTCTGTGCCTGAGCAGAATCCCCGCAACAGGTGGAGATGGGAATAATATATTTCCGCATTTTTATGATAGTTTATGTTTGGACCTACAGTACACCACTAGGCCTAATACTTCCCCTCATACACAATTGATTCCCCCTTGTTGGGCCTCCAGCGTAAGACAGTGTTTCCTTTGCTGTGGTAATTGCTTGCCACTGAGGTCCTGGACCTACAACTGCCTTCTGTTGAGGTTGAAATGAAAGCCTTTATGGATGCTCCGTAGCCTGGGACTGGTTCTTCTGAGCCCTTACTCCCATTCAACGAAGCCCTAACTGATACACTGATGGGCACCTGATCTAAGCCCTCCTCTTGCCTACTGGTGAACACGTAAGTCGCCATTCACAACAGGTCAGTGACCCCTAATTTCTGATACAGCATCCTACTTCAGAGAAACCGGTGGTCCAGGCGTCTACCTGCAGGATGGACCTCTATTCATTCCCTATGACCTCCTGGACAAGGAGTCAAAGAGGATTGTGGCATTTGGGAAAAAAAACCTCTTCAACCAACCTATCCCGAGGTCAGTCAATGCGAGTTGCCTACTAGGCTGATTTAAGCATGCCCACTGGGACATGGCCAGCGAGATCTTGCCAGTGGTTCAGGTAGAATTTAGCACCTCCTTCACTCAAATGCATTCAGGATGCACCCAAATATGTAATTAGTGCTGGCCTGGATACTACTAATTGTTTGGGGCAAACAGTCTGCACCAGTGTGGTGCTCTGTCGCCAGGCACGTGGTTTTCTTGAGATGTGCAGGCATCCCTTATGGACATGCTTTTTGATAGATTAATCCTATGAGGCAAAAACCCTGACTCAATACCTGTCAGACATTTCTCCCACCAGCTGTAGCCTTTCTTGGGCTACTCAAGTGGTTTGGTGCACTGGCAGCACCAAGCTCCCCCACCCTCACAGCAGTCACCCTAGTCCTTTTGTGGCCAGGTACAGGGTTTAGACAGATATTGTGCAGGTCCCCATGGGCATTGATCTTCCCAGCTGCCAATCCACTTTAGTTTACCCTCTGGGGCACATACCCTTTCTGTGGGAAAGAGGATCCAACATTTTTCCCTAAGATGGCAATCCATCACATCCAACAATTGACTCCTCCAGATCGTAAAGCAGGGTTATGCCCTTCCATTCCTCTCTAGCCCACAGCAGCTTCCCGACACATTAGAGCATCTCTCTGAGGTGCACCTTTACATCCTGCAGCAAAAGGTGTAAGGTCTACTTTCTAAAGGAGCTATCAAGAGGGTTCCAGATGCGGAGATAGGGACAGGCTGTTACTCTACATCTGCTATTTCCTCATGCTGAAGAGGAACGAGGCCTCCATCCTATATTATATTTTTGCCTTCTGAGTGCCTTTCTGTGGAAGGACACATTCAACTCATGCTGGTACATGTTACCCTGAATGCCTGAATGAATAGTGGCCTTGGGGCCTGCAGGATGTGTATTATCATATAACCTTCCTGCAGTCTCACAAACATTACCTGCATTTCAAGGTAGGCCCAGGGGCATTTACAGTTTGTCGTGGTCCCTTTCGGAGAGTACCTTCGGTGTTGACAATAGTGATGGCGGTGGTCATCGCTCATCTTAGGAGGTTGCGGGTACCAGTTTTACACTAACTCGATGACTGACTGTTAAAAGTGGGCTTGCCACCGTCAATCGGGGACCACCTACCTTGGCCGTGAGGAAACGGCGCAGGCCTTGATTCTAACTGGAGATCACTCGCTCCCCGACTAGAGTTGTAGAGAGCATGCAGTGGGTAGGCACATAACAGACATCTGGGACCACCTGGACAAATACACCCTTAAACAATAGCGACAGAGGTTACACAGGGAAGGGGTCAAGTTGGGCAGGCTGCTCACTAGGATTCTGCATCGGGAACATCTTCCACCCCTTACAACACATATGATTTCAGTGGCTGGTACCAGGGTCACCACCAGGACAGTGAAGTACTGGGTATTTTAAGCCCAGCGGTGCAGGGGAACACACCCTATGACTTCGGGGTTCTTCCTGTTTCAGACCTACAGAAACACAGAGTCTTCTGGGTGAAGTCAAAGATCAGTTTATTGGCTGCAGACCAATTACAGGCGTCCTAGAAGTACAACAGCGTGTATGTTCTCAGGAGACTGCTGAAAATCATAGAAACGGGCTTCTTCTTAAATACAGAATATCCTGCTTCAGGCATACATTCCTTAGTTTACGATATGGCCATTACGCCATAAAGCAGGAACAGTCAGGTGTGAAAGAGATTAGCTGGAGGCTCGTGTAGGATGAAAAGACTTTATGGTGTGTCAAGCCCTGATGCTAATCACAGGTGGCCAGAGGACGGGGAGCTCGTGAGACCAGTTTGACCTGGGGCAGCGGAGCCAAGCTGCCCAGGTCACAGAAAAGTCAAAGAAAGGCACATGTGCTCTAAAAGGCCCGTATTTGCCCCATGCTATGTAGCCTATGTGAGGGCAACCATAAGATGGCCACCGCTTCTAAAATGGAACCCACGTAGTGATGTATAATAGCGTATACACAGTGCATTCATAGCTAAAACGTTACAAAAAGCACTTGTACATACCGCATTAACCATTCGCGGTTCACTAATACCGGGATAGACAGGGGTAGGGCCCTGCCTCCTACGCGGTCCCAAATTCTAAAGTACGACAGACGTACATAGGCAATAACTATACTCATTTCAATCCGAGTCTAGGTCAATATTCATGAAGTCATGGAGATGTTGCTGTAGCATCATCCTATTACTTAGCTCGTCCCTCGATACAGGTTTCCTTACACATAATGTAGCACAGAGGCCACATATCGCAGGAGCACACTGTATGCACAGACAGAACAGGAAAAGGATGGCTAAGATCATTCCAATGACCATCAGAACTTTCCAACCCCAGGCAGATATCAGTTCCCAGAACCACCCCACCAGTGACCAATCTCCTTTATCCACGTGTATGGACTCAGATATCTTATGTAGTTTGGAGATGGCTTGATAAACTGTTGGAGCGTTGTCTGGTATGAAAATGCAACAACTAGATTGGATAACCTTACATACCCCACCGCGGTCTGCAAGTATAACGTCTAGAACCATGCGGTTCTGCAAAGTCATGAGGCGATCCGCTTGGAGCTCAGCTGTCAAATTACCAAGGGCTCCAGCCGTAACATTAACAGTGGATTCAACCACACGAGTCAGTTGTCTCAAGTTCCTACTATTGACCATAGGTCCCCAAAACGGCAGGAAACCCAAAAAGAAATCTCCCGCTTCCTGACCGGCAGTATCCTCCTTACTAATCACGCCTCTCACAACTCTGGTCTTGTGATAGTCAGAGGCAGCAGTAAATGTTGGGGGTAGCAGATTTGCAATATAACATGTGCCCGAGAAGTCAGGGGGCAACCATGTATATGCTCGGTTATTGCAGATAAAATATGTACCCTTGGCAGCCAAAAACGCTGGGGAAAACTGTGACGGAAAAGTGTACGTTTCAGTACAGTCACTTCTTCCCAGTTGAGCCCTAGGATTCTGACCATTACCTTGCAAACAGAACCGACCTATGTGGGGTACGACCCAGATTGGGGATGAGATTTTTCGCTGTCTTTCACCCAGACTAATACTATACCCCGTCGCGTTCCACCCTACATAAGCTCTCAACTCTTCTTTGAGAATAGATGAGTATGCGTCGATATCTCTGCTCATATCGGCAACTCCTTTCATTAAAGCTTTGTTATTGGTGCTAGGTCTGATGGAACGCGGTTGTCGCGGGGAGTACGCATCTAGTGCATAGAGAAACATGGTCTGGAATGCCTAGGACGATCCATTGTAACTATACGGCAGCACTAGATAGGGAATACCCTTATTAATGGTATGTGGCATTAAACCACACACCCAACAATTGGTTGTATTCATAACTAGTTGGTGCTGGTGCAGGAGCTGAATAAACGAGTTATTCACAAACTCTGATCGTCTAGCTTGTTCATGTTCAGGCAGAGGGTGAAAAGAGTGTGAGGAGACAGTAGGAGGAGGTATAGGCTGTACAGTGGGTGCAATGGGCTCTTGAGAGGAGAAGAATACAAATCCTACAGTAAACACTACCATACTACATAATACAAACAGGCATAAAAACACAAAACGTTTGCGCTTCATTATTTTACACATTCTTGCTTCAAAGTTCATTTCCTCAGCGAGTCTCTCCATCTTACAAAACTCCATCCTCTAATCGTGCCGCTCGCGGCGGGTGAGTTTCTTCTGCTAAGGAGTACGCCTGTCAGTCCAGGGAACTCCCTAGACCAACCAGAACCGTTGACCTAACGTCTTCGGCCTGTACCCCAAAGTCTTGGCACCGCGACCCTGCGGCTGAACCCGGATGGTGGTTCGAAAAACAAAAATCAAGAAAGTCCTTCAGATGGGAGAACTCTGGTTATCAAAAAAATAAAAAGGTAAAAGAAAAAGAATATTTATTTGTCCATAGGCCTTGGTCTTAGATTGTAATGAAAACGGCCAGGTACTGTTTGATCTTGAAACAAGAGTTCAGGCTCTGTAGTGTCCAATCGAATTGACGGTGGCACAGCTTCTTGTAAAATATCGTCACTTTCCTGTGCTGAAGTTGTGCCTTTTATGCGTGCATCACTGAACGGCACAAAACGAGGTACAGTGTCTGTTTCAGAGTCAGCAATACCCTCCTGGACCCACTGGTCATACGGCAGAGGCAAAGGTATCCTCTTCACGTGGGCGCCGTGGATCCAGTTCTTTTTCCCCTTTACTCGAACAGCTGACCTTGTAGACAGTAGCACGAGATGAGGGCCAATCCAGCGGGGCTCATCGCTGTTTTTCCGCTGGAAGTTTTTCACGAGGTTCGCCAGGTTCGATAGGGTGTCCAGGAGCTTCAGAGGCCGGGGGGAGAGTATTGTGCACCTGTTGGTGTAAAACACGCAGTTTAACCGTCAAATCATACAAGTAATCAAGCAGTACTGGGTGTTCGATTTCACTGAATTTCGCCGGTCTTGGCACACCCCATACATTGGCCGGGCGGCCAAAAACGACCTCGTAAGGACTAAGTCCCACTCGTGAGTGCACGGTCATTCTAGTGGACAGGAGTGCTGGAGGCAGAGCGTCAGGCCATTTAAGACCTGAGCTCGCTTGGATTTTGGCCAGTTTGAGTTTTAGAGCGCCATTGTAGCGCTCTACTAATCCAGCTGATAGGGGGTGATTTGCAGCGTGAAATTTCTGCTTTATACCTAGTCCCTCACACACATTCTTCATCACTTGGCCCACGAACTCACTCCCATTTTCACTCCACACCATTCTTGGCATTCCAAACCTAGGGAAAAATTCCTTCACAAGGGCTTTGGCTGTGGATAGAGCAGTGTTGTCCTTTAGGGGATAGGCTTCTATCCATTTTGAGAAAGCGCAAACAACCACTAATACATATTTCAGGTTGTTGCACCTTTCCATGTGGATAAAATCCAACTGCAAAACTTCAAATGGATATGATGGAGGCGCAAAATGACCGGCTGGAGTTGGGGTTCCCCTACCAGGGTTGTACTTCAAGCATACCATACAATTCTTGACCACATTCTCTGCACACTTAGGAATTCCAGCATTCTGCCATACTGGAGGCAACAACTTACAAATTCCTTTTGTACTGATATGTGCCAATCCATGTGCCATAGTAACCACTGGAAGCACATATGCATCAGGTAACAACCATCGCCTATGTTCTGACAAATCAATCCAACAACCATTCTCATCCAACTTACCCATACTTTCTCTCCACTTGCTCAACTCTTTCTCTGTGGCTTCAGCTTGAAGGGACTTCACACTCTCTATTGTGTTTTCACACATTCCAACATCACCAACCCATCTGGCAGGGCCTGCAACATACATTCGAGTCTTTACATCTTTTGCTGTTTCTTTCGCGACTTCATCAGCAAACGCGTTACCACGACCAACATCATCCGTGATTTTCTTGTGCGCACTGCATTTCATAATCGCAACTTGTGATGGTAGGGTCAGCGACTCCAGGAGATCATTCACCAACTTGCCATTCTGAATCTTAGCTCCATGCGAAGTCAGGAACCCACGTTCCTTCCACAATCGCCCAAAACTATGAGCCACGCCAAAGGCGTACTGGCTATCCGTATATATGTTCACTTTCATCCCTTCAGACAACACGCATGCTCTCGTAAGGGCAATCAATTCTGCTGCTTGAGCCGAATTTTGTGGCACACGTGCAGTTTCAACAATCTTGTGCAAAGTCGTGATAGCATATGCAGCAGTCGTATCACCATTCGGAAGCTTGAAACACTAACCATCCACCCATAAGGTACCATCACACTCAGTCAGGGGAGTATCTTTAAGGTCTACTCTCCCTTTTGTCTCTTCTTCTGTTCTGAACAGACAATCATGTTGCTCAATTTCATCTAGGTCTGCTGGGATTGGTAATAGTGTAGCTGGATTCAACGTGTTGCATCTCTTTATGTGTATGTGATTTGCTAACAGTGTCAGCTCATAACCAGATAATCGCGCACTAGTTAAGTGCTGTGTCTTGGTCCTGTTTAACAATGTCTCCACAGCATGTGGAACCATAACAATCAATGTATTATCCATCACTAGGCCAGCAGACTGTCGAATAGACATAGCTGCGGCGGCTGTGGCTCTCAGACAGCTTGGCAATGCCCTCGCTACCGGGTCCAAGGTTGACGAAAAATACGCGCATGGACGCGGTCTGTCGCCAAAAGGCTGTGTTAACACTGACAATGCGCAACCATCTTTCTCATGAACATACAATGTAAAAGGCTTGCTGTAGTCAGGGGTACCCAACACAGGAGCTGAACACAATGCATTACGCAATTCCCAAAAACTTTTCTGACACTCTTCAGACCATGGGATAGGATTCGGTGTGTCTTTGCATGTTAATGCTAACAACGGTTTTGCCAACAAGGAAAAATTAGGGATCCAATGCCTACAGTATGAAGTAATGCCCAAGAAAGCACGCACCTCTCTCTGTGTTCTTGGCACACTCAACTGTGCAATGGCTTGAATTCTTTCTGGGGTCAGTTTCCTTCCCTCCTTCGATAAGAGATGACCTAAGTAGGTCACTTCTTGTCGACAATATTGCAGCTTTGAGAGAGACACTTTGTGATAAAAGGCAGACAAATGACGCAACAATGACAAGGTAGCGTTTTTGCAAATCTTTTCAGTATCCACGGCGATCAGTAAATCGTCGACGTACTGAATGAGGATGGCGCCACTGGGTAAAGCCAGTGCATCAAGCTGCGCTTTTAAAGCCTGACTGTATATTGATGGACTCTCACAGTAGCCCTGGGGAGCGCGTTTAAAGCGGAAGCTGCGACCTCCTAAACTAAAGCCAAAAATGTCTCTGCTCTCCTCTGCGATTGGGATGCTAAAGAAGGCATTCTTCAGATCGATCACTGAGAACCATGCAGCGGATGCTGGAATCATGGTTAACAAGGCAGTTATATCAGGGACAACTGGAAACTGTGGCACAACAATCTTATTAACCTCTCTAAGATCAATCACAAATCTGTAAACAGGTGGCTGTGAAGGGTCCGTTCGTTTTAAGACAGGTAAAACAGGACTATTGCAAACGTTGCCTCTTGTCTCTTCAATTACACCCTTTTTAATCAAATCACTGACAATTGCTAACAATGCTTTCTGACCTTCATTGGAGATCTTGTACTGGGGAATACGTGGCAATCTGACGTGGCTTTTAAAGTTACCACATATGGCGGTATTTCCAGGAGACCCACATCATTGGGACCAGTAGCCCAAAGGACATCCGGAAGGGATGACAATTCAGGTGGCATTGCATTTTTAGACAAATACATTGGGGAAATCACTTTCTTGCCTAATGTAAGTTGTACTCCTGAGGGAGAACAATATAACGTTGCATGCAATCTTTTCAGTAAATCTAATCCTAGCAAATTTTCACCACAACCTGTCGTTAGAATGAGGGGTGCTTTTAGCTCACAAGGTCCAACAGAAAGTGACATGGGACTAGAAATCGGGTTTCTAACTGGGGCGCCAGAAAAACCTACTGAAACATTCATTTCGCCAGACAAAGGCGCGCCAGGGAGTTTTGAATGCATGATTGAACTCTTTGCAGCACCAGTATCCAGCAGAAAAGGCTCCGTTACATTTGCTGTAGTTACTTTAACATAGGGTCCACTCTGATCCACTGGCACTGAAACAACTCCCTCTCTCTGTCTATGGCGGTCCTAGTAATCATCATCTTCTACATTGTCGTCTTCTGCATAATAATCATTATTATAGTACTGAGCTGTATTGCCAGTCGCATTGGCTTGCTGATCAAAGCTATTTATGGTATTTTGAGGCGGAAGAGGACGCGCGTTCTGGGGAACATTTCCACGCCCTCTGCCTCTAGGAGCTTGCTGACCACCTCTGCCTCTTGCGCCATACGCATTACTGTTACGCTGCATTAATTTAGGGCAACTATATTTAAAATGACCTTCCTCTTTGCAATATGAACATTGGTTGGGACCTACAGGGATACGTGGTTGATAATACCCGTTCATTTGCTGATTACTCTGAAACTGTTGGGGCTGCTGATAGATACCTTGTGTTTGCCTATAATTACTCTGTCCTCCACGTGGCGGATAAGCCTGCTGCAAAAGGACCTTTGTCTTTAGTTCTTTCGTTTTCTTATCTGTTCTATCCTTCTCATCTTTGTCTCCATTCTCATAATACTGTGCAGTAGCCAGTATTTGCGCTGAAGAGGAAACAGCCCACGAACTTTCTGAGTCTTTTGATTTCTTACACAACTCGGGAAGTAGATTCTGCCAAATTTATCAACAAATAACCGTTGGCCACCTTCAGTACTCATGTCTTGACCACTGTGGTCGATAAACGTTTCTTCAAACCTGGTAAAGAAATCAGACACTGTCTCATCTTTCTTCTGCTTACATGCGGATAGGTTATCCCAATTTACGCGCATCGCAGGCATTATAGTTTTCATGTAAGTAATAATTCGACCAGGGAGTTCTGCTACTAAAGGATCAGGTTTTGCGCCACCAACTTGGCCAGCATCTGCAGCAATGATATTAGCCCATGTGTTACCCAATTCTGCAGCGTGATCTACATTACGAATGGATCCCCATAAAGGCTGTGGAACAACATTCCCAATCAACATATCTATGTCAGCCAAATTCATTACACATGATTCTGCAGTTTGTGATAACTCCTTATAATAACCGGTAGGGTTTTTACGGGGGTCAGGCAATGTCTGCTTAAGTGCTAACACCTCAGACCTCTTCCATGGGACATGCACCCAAACACGCTGAAAATATGGCTGAACAGGTGGGTTAGCAGCTAAATCACCAGGTCTCCAAACTGGAGGAACCTCACGCATCGGATATTGGCGCGCTTTTACCTTTTTCCCCACAGGGAGTTCCTGTTCGAACAATGATTGCTGACAATCGCCATTTCTGAGGGACAGTAAAGTCGCAACTGCTTTATCTACCTTGGGGCCCACAATTACACCTGTTTCGAAATCAAATCGCACCCGACACAATTCCTGTGGGTTTGGGTTTGCACCATTATCCTCCAATTCCTCACAGAGGAATTCACACATTTTATCAAAGACATACCTCTGTTTTGGGGCATCCCATTGGTGAAAAACGTTAACAACCGATTCCACATCATTGAGTGAAGGGAAACCAATCCACCTACGCGCCAGATGATCTAACACCTCTTTCTCTTCGGGACCAGGTAGCTGACTGCGCAATTGCTTACGCTGTAAACCAGGAGTCGTACTAGATGACCCAAAGAGAGGTGACATTAAACTAGTAACTACATTAGCTAGTCGTTGTCGTGCTGAAGGAGAAGTGGAGGCGAAAACGGGGGGATAGACAGATGGAAGAAAAACAGATTCAGATACAGGTACCTGGGTAGTGTAAGAAGGAGCGCCAGGGGAAACCGCTGGCGTGCTAGGCAAAGTCGCAGGAAGCGCGGGGGTAGCAGGTAGCAAAACTGTCGCCCCTTGAGAGGGCTGCACTGCAGGGATAGGAGCCAGCTGCGGAGGAGCTGGCGGCTGTAGGAAGGCTTGCGGCATATTTACTGGAGGCTGCGCATTTACAAGCTGTGGAGGTGCGGTGGCATTTTGCGCATATGGGGGTGGCGAACTTAACAAATGGGACATTAGGGAATCTTTCTCTTTCTCTTTTGTCTCATCTTGCACAAGGGGTGACAAAACAGGGTAACATTTATCAATCCCTAGTTTGCGCTGTCTGTGCAACTGTTCCTTCATTTGTTCCTCCTCATTATCTTTAAATTGCACAGCTGCTTGCATCACTGACATACCTCTCTCTCTCTTATTCTTTTCGCTAGCTTAATTTCCTTCTGTTTGGCTTCCTTACGCCATAGGCGGAAAGAATCAAACATCGCCGGCCGGGCTTTCTTTTTAAACAATTTTACTTCCAAATTATCTAAGATATCTGTATTGAAACTACCATTCTGGGGCCATTTTAAAACACCGTCCTTCCTGGTGTATCGGATCCATATTTCATTATATGCAATGGGGCCCACGCCATGTTTTACATAAAGCTCATAAGTTGGAGTTCCAATTGGAGGAACCGGACATGAATCCTCCAACTGGAAATCCCTTCTACAACTCAAACAAAACCAATTACCAAATACACTAGCACCAGGCATCTTCGCTCACTAGTCTAGTTCCAAACTTCAAAGGATTATCGATTACAATAGTCTCGTGAATACACGAGTCCTCTGGCTTTGGGGTTTGCAAACTCCAAATAAACCAAAATTATCCCGAAGGATACCAAACAAATTGGGAGACGCTCCACTTATACTTAACTGAATATCGATGATCAATGGCGTCACCAGAAGACTCTCTCGATTGTTTCGCTCTACCAAAATCGTCAAGGGTCCAAAACAGGGCGATTAATCAGGGCAGCAGTCCTTCGTAGCCGTCGGGACGCGGAGAACCTCGCAGAATAGACTTTCGGACCACGTCGACATGCAGGGGTCGATGAAGTGGCGGCCTTCCTCCAGAATTTCCACACGAAGCTCCTCACGAACCTCTGGCTTGGACCGGTACCGCTGAAATCGTCCCGAGTTGGGCGCCAACTGAAGTACTGGGTATTTTAAGCCCAGCGGTGCAGGGGAACACACCCTATGACTTCGGGGTTCTTCCTGTTTCAGACCTACAGAAACACAGAGTCTTCTGGGTGAAGTCAAAGATCAGTTTATTGGCTGCAGACCTATTACAGGCGTCCTAGAAGTACAACAGCGTGTATGTTCTCAGGAGACTGCTGAAAATCATAGAAACGGGCTTCTTCTTAAATACAGAATATCCTGCTTCAGGCATACATTCCTTAGTTTACGATATGGCCATTACACACGAAAAGGCAGAGTCATGATGACCATCCCACATTCCAGTTACGCCAGCCCGCAATTATTTACCCAGCAAGGCTCAGATCCTACATCAGATATCGATAGGCCCCAATAAACATGAGCATCTCCTGTTTGGAAAACAAGCCATAAAGCAGGAACAGTCAGGTGTGAAAGAGATTAGCTGGAGGCTCGTGTAGGATGAAAAGACTTTATGGTGTGTCAAGCCCTGATGCTAATCACAGGTGGCCAGAGGACGGGGAGCTCGTAAAACCAGTTTGACCTGTGGCAGCGGAGCCAAGCTGCCCAGGTCACAGAAAAGTCAAAGAAAGGCACATGTGCTCTAAAAGGCCCGTATTTGCCCCATGCTATGTAGCCTATGTGAGGGCAACCATAAGATGGCCACCGCTTCTAAAATGGAACCCACGTAGTGATGTATAATAGCGTATACACAGTGCATTCATAGCTAAAACGTTACAAAAAGCACTTGTACATACCGCATTAACCATTCGCGGTTCACTAATACCGGGATAGACAGGGGTAGGGCCCTGCCTCCTACGCGGTCCCAAATTCTAAAGTACGACAACAGGACAGGGATAGTGGGTGTCTCTAGGCAGCACCTACAGAGAGTGTATACTGCGGATTCAGACATAGCCCCTTCTTGATATCTGCCATTCCTGGAGGCCAATTAGTCCAGAAGATCATAGGGACACCTTGAATATGCTTCCACGAGCTAAGGTACTTGGAGGCGATGGCTTTCCATCTGAGTTTTATCAGTTATTCTGTGCCAGGGTGACGCAAAGCCTCCTGGAGGTGTTCCTAGAGGCATGTGACTGTGGAATACTACAACCGACTATGAGAGAAGGGGAGATATGTATGTTCCTTAAACAGGTGATGACAAGTCAGACCCGGCTGCTCATGATGATTAACGCGGACATGAAGATACACTGCAAATTTCTCCCAACCAGCTGGCACCTCATCTGTCCCAACTGGTACACAAAGTCCAGTGCGGGTTCACCCCTGGCCGGAATGAACTTTAGACGATTGGCACATGTCTTTCAAGACAGAAAACCAAGAGCAAAAGATAAAAATGCAGCTAAATCTGAATACCGGAAGGGGCTGGTCAACCGTGCAGCTGCATTCGATATCTGCTTTGAGATCTATGTTAGAAGTCTATCATAACTTTTGCAGCTACATCTGAAAACCGGGTGGCTATGTATGACGGTTCATCTCAATGGCTATGTAAGAAGGGAACCTTCATCTAAGTACCTGGGCGGCTCAGTGATGTGTGCAGCAGCTACTTATTATCACGGTTACTTGCTGAGATCTGAATGTGCAGCTGTATATATGCCGTATTTGTGAAGTATGAACATATCACCCCTTAAGGTTTCAAGGTGCTGGGGCCTTCGGGGAGATTAAGTGAGCTATTGCCCAGAGCCACATTGAGCTGAGCTGCCGCTGGTGATCGAACAACCACTCTGGCCGCTGCACCACACTGTCATGTGGTCCATTGTCATTTTGCCTAAGTTAGCATGAGCCCCAGTCCAGACTGTCCTCTGCTTTGCACACGCTACTATACCGACATATTTTGCTTAGTGCCATACTGTAGCTTTCACACAGAAACCGGCTATTGTTTTGGCGTTCTGTTCTTTCTTGGGATATAGCCTGAACACTGCAGACAAGGTCGAACAACAATGCCCCTTGTTATTCTGTTCTGGTCAGGCCCTAGCACCTAGACAAAACATGCCGATGCAGCTGTTGTTTGGGAACATGTACTTTGGTTTTATAACTATACATGGGTGGGCAGCACACAGTTGGAGAGGGATTGTGCCAGAGAAGGGAGCCTGACAGCACCTGTGATGTAGATCTTACATCTATAGACTGAGGTATGGGGTCTGCTACTTAATACCCAGAGATCTTCTAGTATATAATTAGGGGAGAGGGGTTAGGTCTTACTGTCCTGTATAATGACAGCACCTTTTATGATTTACGTACTACTTGCTATGCTGGCTGTATTTGTGTTAGGCATTTTTCTACTTGTTGTGGTACGTATACTGTATACTAGAGCACGTTATTTAAAATAAATATTTTAAACTTTTCTTGTGTCTCTGGCTAATCTTATTGTGGACTGGTACAAGAGTGAGAGCGAAAGGGTGTATCCTGTAACCCCGATTCCTGAGAGGGTCGGGAGTATTGTGTTCTGGAGTGTCTAATCACTTGTTCCTCAGTGAGTGAGTGGGAGGGCAAGTGAGGCACTATAGCTATTCGGTCCCCGGGCTCATGGATGACTCAGTCCCTGCCCATTAAGGTTCCATCATCCCAAGCATGGTTTTGTGACTACGCAGAATACCTGCAACAACACATCTACCTCATGTGGTCCTGTGCGCAGCTACACATGGCTCGTGGGTTCCCCTGTCCAGTTGACAATGACCACGTGTCCCTCCCTACAAATACTACAGCCACAGTGCAGCTACATCTGGATCAGTCTGTATTTGAGCCCTTACACCTGTGTTGTGAATTGGTTTGCTCCGTCTCAATGGTACCATTACTTGTGTAGCTAGAGCTGGATGGTCAGGAAGCTTGTGCAGCCACTTCTGCATGGGGTGGTTATTTGTAAACTACACTTGGTGGTGTGATTGTTTGTGCTCCTAGACGTGTTGGTCCTTTTATTTTTGCAGATGCGAGTGCATGTACATAATACAGATCAAGTATGCAGCTATTACTGCATAGAGTGGTCACTGTCTCAGCCGCAGCTAGATGCTTGGAGAGGGTTTGCGGTGATGTGAACACAGCTAAGTAATGAGCGGGCGGGGTAACTCCGGTCCGTCAGGCATAGTTGGAGCTTCTGCTGAACTCTGCACCCCACTTGGCAAAAACTCTGCAAACTCTGCCCGCAGAGTGGAATCTGCTGCCCACCCCTACTGTAGCCCTGCATAATTTGCTCTGCCTTATCCCCATGGAGGTATTCAAGCTATTGAACTCCATCCTCACTTCACTCTTGTGGGCAGATTGTCGTAGCAGGGTGGCCTTGACCACGCTGACTAGGTGGTATGAAGAGGCGGGGCTGGAGGTGCTCAGATTTGACCTGTATTACTATGCTACGTATCTGCAACATGCAACACAGTGGCTGGCTGAGAGAGACAATTGGGAAAGCGCCTACTACAAGGGTTGGTGGCCCCAGAATGACTGCCTTAAGCATCAATGGAGGGTGAAGGAGTCCTGGGAGACATGCCATATATAGTCCGTCAGACAGCGCACATACGGCAATGTTTAGTTGAAGTTATTTTGAAATGAGCCCCATTCCACCAGGAACTCCCGATCGGGCACTGAAACCAATTCGGCAAATAATGGACACTATGTCCTTTCATGCATGGAGAGAGGGTGGTTGTACCCAACTGGGGGACTTATATCCCGGAGAGAACTTCATATGCTTTGAACAAGCCTGCGACTAATTTGCACTCGGGCCCAGGCCCTTCCTGCAGCACGCTGGACTGGCTGCCGTAGCTAAGACAACTTGGCCCACTTATCCTGCCGCATCTCAATCCACCCATACCCTAGATGTTTTGTTGTCCTGTGGTGTGGGATGTCATTTGATCACATTACGATATAAGGCGATGTGGGCGGATGCGGCAAGTCCCCCGCTGCGAGCCCACAGGGCGTGGGATGCTGACTTAGACACACCGCTGGAAGATGGCCAATGGACCAACATCTATGAACTCACTTATACTGTTTCTTGTAATTCTCGCTTTCACTTAGTTTACTACAATTTCCCACATAGGACCTATATGACTCCAAAACCATTCACTGGATGTTCCCGACACAACTGGACAATGGTCTGCGCAGCAGTGACATTGGAGCAGACATTTTACATCTGTCCTGGCGCTGCCGGTTGGTGCAAGACTATTGGACTCAGGTGGCGACGGAGTTAAAAGGACTACTCACCTCAAAATAGAATACACGCCTGCGAGTTTTGTATTGGGTTATGTTAAGAGGCTGAAGGGCTATAAGATGGCCTACAAATGTTTGCACCCGGTATTGGCCAGACATAGAGTAGCTATCACCTGGATGGGCCAGCGTGCATCGGAGTACAAACATTGGCACAGGGGCGTACAGGAGAGGTCATTAGCAGAGGAGACGCATATGAAGATTAGTAGGTGGGATGAGAAATTGGAGGACAACCTCCAGGCATGGCGGGCCCTACGTGACATGCTGTTGTATCCACATGTAGTCACAGACTCCGGCTATAGTGACACCACAGTTGGCAGTGTAGACGATGATTCACAGACAGGGGGAGGTGGGACCTAGATCTCAGCGTGGTAAGAAGTCACACTTGTAGGATTGGAGAGATGGGAGGCACACTTGGGTGCCCCAGCAGAACCGTATGAGTGTTAAATGGTCCAAAGAATACAGACTCATGTGACAAGCCATGTCTTACCCATAGTACTCCACCAACTGCATGTAGTATTGGTTTGTACCTTTTACGAAACGGAAAAAAAAAATTCAATAAAAAATAAAAGATTGTCAGCCCTTTCGGCCTTTTTAAGTTGTTGGACCAACAGTCCTTGCTTAAATCACCTGTTGTTGTTTCTTAAATGTTTGACACATATGTCCCCCTGCAAACTATTTGTGATGCCACAGTGCGACCATAACGTGGTCTTGACCATCCTCATTTGTACTGTCTTGGAGCTGATGAACAGCTGCTCGTCGCCTCTTACATGAGTACAACCAACCTACACCACCTTTTGTCTGGACAACCTGGTGCTGAAGATTTGGGCAGCATTTGGGCAGCATTCTTGCCGAAAGTTGTGACTCCTTTTCATGTTGGGCATTCCATCACTCTCCCAGGAGAGACTCCATCGGCTGGCCCCCAAAAGAGTTTAACCTTTCACATCAATCGTGCCAAAGATCATCGGGTGGATGATCAGCTTTTTGTGGGATTCTTTAGGGCAAAGAAAGGCGAGGCGATGCAGAAAAGGACTCTGTCAAGGTGGATAGTCATCATTTTAGCATTTAATCAAATCAAAAAGGGTATGGGCGATGGCGTTTTTGCAAAACAGAAAACACCAACGGCGGGCATGTGTGGCTGGTTTGACTCAGCATGTTCTAAAGCTCATAGACATTTGAAATTAGCTCTAGCTGAACAACCTAGAACTGTAAGGAAAGTCCGGGAGTGTAGACTGGCTTACAAAGCAGCCATTAAACAACGGAAAAGAAATTTGAAGGAGGATACATGGAGCGAGTTACTGGAGGCTAGTCTATCCAATGACACCACCACGTTTTAGCGTGTTATTAATTCTCCTTCCCATTACGTCCCAGACTCTCCACGTGCAGAGATAGCGATCACAGAGGATGCTTGGATAGCTCACTTTTCTAATCTGTACTCCCGTAAGGAAGAGTTTGTTACTTCCATTGCCAGCGCCCTGCCCCATAACGAGCCCATGTTTCTTGTTAATGCACCCAAGCCCATCGGCTCTTTAAAGGTTTCCAGACATCCAGAGTTTTCCTTGGACGAAGTTGTTCTGGCATTGAAAGAAAGTAAGGGGGGTAAAGCCACTGGGCCCGATGGGATCCCTATTGATCTGTTTCAATTTAACATTGAGCTCTGGGGCCCTATCCTTACTTTGCTTTTTAAAGCTTGCCAAGTACAGGCTTTTTTATCCACCTGGCCTGAGTCGCTTATTATCCCCATTTTTAAAAAGGATGACCGCAACAACCCAGTGCAATACAGGCCCATTTCTCTCTTGGATTGCCTGGTTAAGGTTGCTGGTCGCATGATTTTAGGACGACTACAGGATTGGGCGGAAACAAATAATATCCTCTCAAACCTACAGTACGGGTTCAGGGCTGGGCTGGGAACTGTAGAGCAGGCCATAAACTTAGATCTATTAATTGGCAAGTATGTGCACATGAAAGGTGGCAATCTGTTTTTAGTTTTTGTTGATTTATCTTCTGCTTTTGATTTGGTAGCTCACGATAAGTTATGAGCAATCATGGCCAATATGGGTGTGGATGCCACAATTGTGAACTTCCTTAGAGATTTGCATGCCCAAGGCAGAGGCAGAATACGTTATGGCCTCAATGGCACTTGTACTGAGCCATTTAAAATAGGAAGAGGGGTGCGCCAGGGATGCGTAATGGCCCCCTTCTTATTTAACCTCTATATTAACAGCATAGGCAACATACTGGCAAGTAAATGTGCAGATCTAACCCAGGTGGGACATCGGCCTATTCAAGCATTATTTTATGCTGACGATACGGTGTTAATGGCCCACACTCCCACTGCCCTGCAGCATCTGGTGGACGAGTTGGCTCACTACATGCGAAACCTTGAGCTAAAAATCAACATAGGTAAAACCTTCGCCATGAAGATCGGGAAGAAGGCCACTCGCTGTCGTGACATTTTTATTGAGGGTTCCACCATTCAGTTTACAGAGTCTTTTTCATATTTGGGCAATGTTTTTAATCAATCAGGGTATTGGCAAGGGGCAATTAAATCAAGGCGACTCAATTTTCTGAAAACTACAACGGCCCTATCAAGTTTTGCCAGACAGCTTGGCTTTAAACACCCAAAGGAGATGATGACAATCTACAATGCAAAGTGTAAATCCTCTGCCATGTATGGGGCTGAGCTATGGGGGCATGGAAAAATCGATGTATTACAGCTTGAAGAAAATGCCTTTCTCAGGTCTCTCCTTGCGCTCCCGAAATGTAGCCCAACTTTTGTGTGTCATTCTGAACTAGGTGCCCCCCTACATAGCAGACCTGATTAGGATCCAGCCAGTGCTACTATGGCACAAAATATGGTCATCTGAACACATTATTTTAAATCGAGCCATAATTGCCGACTGCCAAAAATCCCAAAATGTTTTTAACATTCCGTGGCTCAAATATGTACAAAATGTTTTGATAAACCTCGCCCATCCTGAATATTTTACTCTTCTCGAGAGCCTGGCCAACGGGCAGAGGAAAGCCTTGAAACTGAAATGCATTTCATTATTGGAAGAAATCAGATTAGCATCTGAAATCTGTAAACCAACTGTGTTGAGGAATCAAATGATCTTGACTAGTTTTCACATGCAACCATACCTAGCCAACGTTTATAACCCTCGTCACAGGTTTGTGCTTACCCGTTTCCAGCTTGATATCTTCCACCACTTAATTAGCTTTCCTACCACTAACAACTGGTCAGCTGACATGGGGAATTGCGAGTGTGATGATATTCCACCTCAGAACACCATGCACACCGTGCTTTTCTGTAAACACTTCTCAAGTTTGAGACAGAAACTCATAAAACCCTTGTTATTACAGTTGGGTTTCAGACATTGTCGCCTGGCGTATATTTATCTGCAAATGCTACCAAACATTTTTATCTGTTTAGTAATGTCATTTTCTTGTTGGCTGTCATCAAGTGTAGGAAGCAGTTGTAAATAGTAAACATATGATTGTGCTGCGATGACAGTCATTTTAATACTTTGAGCTTGCTTACTTTTTATACGGAAGAATTTTGTATCTTGTTTTAAACTGTATTTTGGTTATTTTAAAGTACTGTCATTGATGTATTATGTAGCTTTTATGATTCAATTTGTGATTTTGAATAAAGCTTACTTTGACTTTGACTTTGGATAGTCCTTTGCATTACAGACTGCTAACCACTGGCCAAAATATTAGCCTCCGGAAGGCCTTAGAGCCTGTTCCACCAGGGATAAGGATGCCACCACTGCATTGGCACTCAGAGTGCCTGTTCTGTACATCTGTTGGGCCACAAGGTGGGCCTCAGTGCACACGCTTATGAACCACTACTGTTTGGTCTGAGCCCACTCCTCAGACCCTCTGCCTTTGGGAGGTACTGCTTTGGTATCTATTCTAAAGTTGAGGAATGTGCAGTTAGAATTATTCATCACCATCCACCAAATCACATCCATCTACCACCTACATCCACCAGTTCCTCATACCAGTTATCTTCGGGCTCTTCCATATGGTCGGAAAAGCATCCTCAGATCCACCCCATTTGTATTCCCCACTGGGCCTGTCAGTGAAAAGAATGCACTGTCTCTGACACGGAGGGTAGTGTCCCAGCAGGCGCTAGATTCGACGTCGTGCAACGCCGATCCGGCTCCGTATCAGAGTTTGCTATAACAATGGGGTCCGCACCTCCATGGGCGCCGACAGTGCTGAGAATGGCGCCCCTGAACCCAGCTCTGAGGAAGGTCACGGTCTTGTGATCAGAACCAATCTGAATCAAGGAATGGATCCAAAGGGCCGGACTGGCACTGGGGCTGAACCCATCGGAGGGAATCCAGTGGAGGCACCTGCCGAATCAGTGGGGCCCAAAGGCAGGTGGTTGGCCCACCTAAATATGAGGTGCATGGTGCCATAAAACTCTTTTGACTGGGTGGAGGTAGCTCTGGCTCTGGCTCTGGCAAACTCTAGGAGGCGTGGAGCGAACCCAGACTCTGGCTACACGGCTGACACAGGGAAGCGAGGCCTAGGTTTGTTGCTCGTTCCTGCCCCTCGTCTGAAGACTTGGACCGATGTGGCGAATTAAAGAACGCTTCGACCTCTTAGACTTTTGGGATTTCTTATGTGACTTTCTCAACACCGACTTCAAACACCATGATGAGCACCAGGAACAGCTCCGCAAGCAGGCCGGGGGCCTTCTGCGCAACCAGGACCTGGAGCATTGCACAGTCGACTAGATTCAGGGAGTGCTCCTGAACCACCTTAGGATTCATGACTTGACAGTCAGGGCAAGCCTTGGAGTCATGGCACAGCTCCAAGCACCAGGGGTAAACCAGGTGGGGGTCTAACACAGACTTCTTCCAAAGACATCTTCCTGTGACAGGAACAAAAGGGTTTAAAACCCACAGGTTTTTTATTTCCACACTGGGACCAAACGTTTGAAAGGATTCGACAAAACATCAAAAAATGGTCCTAAAAATGAACTGAGGTAGCTTTTTTCAGATCTGCGCAGATTGTGCAGAAAGAAAAGTACAGATGTCAGCGTGCTGGGGAGGTGCCTATATAGGCACCGTACACATCACACTTGGTGCTGATGATGCGGAGCCGATCGATGACACCTACCGGTGCACAGACATATTGCTCAACATTATCTGTATCCAGTCTGATGCCTTGGGAATATTCTAAGGTAAGGAATCTGTGGCTAGATAGAGTGTCTATCAGCTAAGGCGCTACTGAAGGTAAGTAACTTATTCTTCTCTTTCCTTACTTTTCTTTAATGTGCAGGAAAAGCCAGATACTGCTTACATTCAGTGCTTGTTACTTCAGCCAGAATATTCGCTATTCATATTATAAATATTGTCTATTTCCCACATGCTCTCTCTGCTTGGAGCACTGGAGAAGACCACAACCGGTTATCTTTTTCTACAAATCTTTGGTTCAGATTACGCTACGGATGGGTTCTAGCTCAGCACAGCAAATGTGCATTAAGGCAGGGCTGTCTTTCAGATCCTGCTCAATGAGAAATTATGCAGATCAAATAAACAATGATACCCAAGGCTAAAGAATTCCAACCTCACACACAGACCTGACAATGGAGCAGTGAGGCGCAGGAAGTCTAATGACGTCTCCGGTGCTCTCATTGGTTGTCGTCCTCTGGCAGTGCTGCTTCTGACTTCTTCCTGTGGGTAGCATGGCCTGCAGCACCAGTGTGGCATTTCAACCTGAACTGCAAAGATGGCTGCAAGACCTCATCAAGCTAATGATAGTACCTAGCTTTTCTCGATAAACGGTGCTTGATGGAAAGGTATCTATACAGGGTTTCAGTTTACTGTTTCAGTTTAAGTTTATTGTTATAAGTTAATAAAAACCGTCACAATATTTTACAATTAATACAAAATAAATGTGCATATTTAAAATTAAAATAATTTCTTGTAATGATCAGTTTCCTTAAAACATTGATTAATGTTGCCACAATACAGGAGAATATATTGGTCTTCTTTGCAGCGTATTATTATAAAATTCCTTCAATTCATAACCATTAGTACTCTTCTCGATTATTATAAAGTGGCATGTGCATCGGAATAAAATTAACTACTAGTTTTGTTTATAAAAATGTCAGCAGTTCCAAATGTCAATGTCCCACAGTTATGTCAATATCATATCAGTGTCTTTTGCTCACTATATAGGCTAAGGTCCTTATACTGTTGTAAGCTGCTTGGAATTCCGTTTAACTGCTTTATCATGTAGTTGTAAAAACCTCAAGAGTTTGCAATTTAGCTGAGGGTCTGTGGGGTCCAGGCTTCTCCTGATATCTGTTCTGCATGTGCAAATCCCTCTCTCACTTAATAGGGCCTTTAAAAGTATACAGTGTAGATTATTTAGTATTAGAAATATGTAGACCAAATGCAAAAAGTCCTCTTTAAGGGCACCACATAACCTGCACATTTTTGGGCCTTTATATCTCCATAATGGTTTAGCTGCTAAAGACGGCAGTTCTCCTAAGCGTATAGCTAATAATGTTTTCTTGAGATAGGCCGGATAGGTTAGATGTAAGTATGTTGCAGGTTGCAATGGGGCATAGGTTTTAATTGTCATCAAGGCATGGGATCGCCGTGAGAATATGTTTTTATCCTCAACTAGCGAATTCATTTTTGCTGCTTTATTCATCGCGTGGCAAAAAGTGGAATGCGTCAGATTCAAGTCCCAAAGCTCACCCGTATAAGATATTTGTAATGATGATAGCAAATATTTGTTGTAACTTGAGTTCCTATCGTTGATCAAATAGTCCCATAACGCACTGATTAATGGGTTGGACTGATTATTTCGTATTTTGTGCATGGATTTAATAAAATGGTATCTTCTTGCTATATTTTGCTGGGTCAATCCAAATTCCAAACGGATTTTAGCAGGGGAAGTATTACAAGGGAGACCAAAGGCCTATCCAACATTTTGGAATCCTTACCATGCATCACCATATTTGCGTAAGTTAGTGATGGAAACAATTTTGCTTTGATAACAGAAAACAATGGTTGATAGGGGGGCCGTCCATTTTTTTTGGGCAAATACACAGAATGTGTGTGTTAGAGCATTGTTTTTTCTAACCATATACTGTTGGTGTATATGAAAATTAAATTTGTTATCAAAATTGAAGCCCAAGTATTTATAGGAACTGACTTCTTCTATAGTTGCATTATCCAACTTGATTTTTAATGAAGCATTGGGTTTATTTCTTATAGACATGATTTTAGTCTTAGCAATATTAATTCCCAATTTGTTAAATTTTGTATATGCCGCAGTTTTTAATTGATTAATCTTTGTAATCCAACTTCAGTGTGACTCAGCAGCACAATATCATCGGCATACGACAGATGGGATATCATTAATGGGCCTAACCTTGGAGCGTGCAAATTTACTTGGTCCAGGTGGGTAAATAAATCAGCCGTAAAGAGGTTAAACAAATGTGGGGCAAGCACACACCCTTGCTTAAGGCTCTTTGTGGTTGGTACTTTCCTTGATATTCTCGTACCATCTCCCACCTTAATTTGAACCAATGTATCTGTGTATAGCATTTCAATTGCTCTTAAGATTTTTTCTGGAATGCCCCATCGTCTTAGTTTAGCCCATAGGAAAGCTGCTTTCAGATCAATAAAGCAGAGTTGTAGTTTTTTCTTTAGGCATTTACTTTTTTCCGCAAATATTGCAACTGTTGTCATGTTAATTGCTGTACCATACCCTTTTGGAAATCCTGTTTGTTGAGGTGGAATGGTTAATATTTTGCTTCTGAATCAATAAGAGCTATTATTCTATAATTTGCTGGCTTTGTTTTATCACTCCCCTTAAAAATTGGGTTTATTATTGATCCCCTCCAACTGTCTGTAACCATACCTGTGTTTTCTACCTCTTTAAACAATGCCGTTATCGGGTTAGCCCAATATTTAATGCCCAATTTATATATTGCCTTTGGAATGCCATTTGGACCTGGGGCACTTGCACTTCTGCCAGCTTTGATTACATTTTCAACTCTTGAGAATGTACAAAATGCATTATCTGAACTGGTTACATACTCAGAGCAAGGCAATGTTACGATCCTGGTTGTTATCTGGGTCTCAATGGCTTTGTTAGAATTATTTAGTTGTAGCTGCTCTTTGTTGAAAAAAAATGTTTTCAGATAAACTATCCAATCTTGTTCCGTAACATTCGATGATACTGTTACATTGTTTACCTTATTTAAGCCATTTATTGTTTTTTATAAAGCTTTAGTATTTGATTGTTTGCAATTATGGAGCAGCTTAGCCCAGAACTCTTCTGTCCTTTTTCTTTTTTCTTGCCAGATATGTTTCTTAAATTCCTTATTCAATTGTTTTAATTTTTCCCATGTGATTGCTTGAGTATCTAGGTTTTTTGCCCTCCTCATTTCTCTTCTCAATTCTTTTTTTAATTCTTTAGTTTTCTGAGATGCTGGGTGAATGTAACTTTTGATCCGCCTCGATGTTGAATTTGGTTTTTGGTTTGTCAATTCTGTCACAAATGTAGTTCAAGGTGTTTAATACCGTAGGAGAGAACGCTATACTAGCCTCCAAGATCGTTTTAGCCTTGTCTGCGAGTTTTGGAAGTCAATGAGATGACCAATTCAGTCATTTTTGGGTAATTACTTCACTTCCCTCATCGATTATTGGAGCAAGCTGATATCTATCTGGATTTATATTTATAGCTATTTGCTGGACTGAATGGTCGCTGTCTGTAGTGTACTTAATTTTGAACATGCTTACTTGCCGTATTAATGGTAAGGAAAGAATAGTATAGTCGATTATAGACCCCGACATTGGTCCATAATATGTTAAATTTGGAGGATTATCGTCCTGTGTTCTCCCATTGATTACTCTCGAGCCAAAGTATTCTAGGGTGGTGACCAGTTTTTTGCCTACTTTATTAGCTTTACTCCAAGGATGGATCGTTTGAGGATTTACTGACCAGATTTCATTTTCTGCTGCTAACTGGTCGTCATCATCTGGTGTGTGAATAAGGTGGGTATTAAAGTCACCTGTAATCAGTCAGTCAAGAAGGCTTTATTTCGATATAAATATATCTTAAAAGCATACATACACAAGGTACACATTAAAATATTAAAAGACATCAGTGCATTAAAAGATAGCCAAACATTTCAGAACAGCTGCTGGTGTCAATAATTTAAGTAAAAGCCAATGAATTTTACTAAAAAACAAATTAAACAAGATAGGAAAGCCTAGTTGATCTAATGCGCCAAGCCCAACCTAGGAACTTGGCTAACCCACAGGCAAAAAGGGGCCGTGGATCATTTTTTAAAATTCGCATGGCCTCTGTGTGGAGCCTGGTTCCGAGTACTCTGCAAAGAGGCTTGAGCCATCTACTCCGGGGGGCTGCATAAGCCGGGCATTCGAACAGAAGGTGGGGTACAGACTCAAGCCTATTTTCACAGAAGGGGCAGAAGGAAGTTGTCTGCGTTGGAACCTTCCACCTGGATGTCAGATCACCAACGGGGAGTAAACCTACTCTGAATTGGAAGTACAAAGCCCTATCTTTGCGGTTTGAAATAATGTCCAGGTAGGGTTCACAGAAATACACTTCCTTAATCAGGAGAAAATCCATGGATGACCTACACAATTTGGCATTGCTACTTCTAGTGCCAGCTACCCAGGCCCAATAGGTATTTTTCAACTCTAACTTAGGAGGTGCAGTTCTATTGGTCCAATTTTCGCCGAGGCCAAGGTTGAAGAGAAGACGCTTGACTTCCCTCAGCCAAGGAATCTTGGCCCAGGCTAATGAACCCAGCACATCGGTTAGGCCGTCTGCGTAGCTGGATAGTTCTGGTGTTCTCCATATTCTTGCCCATAGGAGGAGAGGGCGAAGCTTTGCTTGATCGCTCAGTGGGCGAATACCCGTATCTAGAAACAAAGGGAGGGTTGGGGTGCTATAGGGAAGCCCCATTAGATCTTTAAGGAATTTATTTTCCGAGCGGGAGAGGAGATCTACCTTTTGAACCCCCCAAAGTTCGGCCCCGTATAGAGCAGCGCTAACAGCCCTTGCCCTGTAAATGTCCAGAACAGCAGCGATGGGTTTTATGGATGAGGCGCGGTGTTCCTTGAGCAAGGCACCCACCACCCTCTTATGGGTCAACAACATCTTTTGAAGGTGGCAATTCCAGCTCATAGAGTCACAGAGTCGAACACCCAGGTAATCGAACTCTGAGACTCTCTCCAGAGCGACAGAATCTAAGGTCGGTGGTTTAGCCAGTTTTTTAGGGGGATTAAGGACCAAATACTTGGTCTTTGCAGTGTTAATAACTAGCCCTCTCGCGTCACAAAAAGACTTGAAGTTAGTTAATAAACTCTGCAAACCTGCCGGGGATTTTGAGATCAGGAGGGTGTCATCTGCAAATAGAAGGGTAGGTATTCTTCTGCCAGCCAGGGATGGTGCATCTGCTGGGTGTTGAAGCAGGTGCTCCACCACTCCATTAACATATAAGGAGAACAAGGTAGGAGCAAGAACACATCCCTGGCGTACCCCTCTATTTACAGGGATGCATGCTGTTTTTTGCCCCTGACTACCCCACCTGATCTGTGCAAAGTTGTCCACGTGAAGATTTATTAATAGGTTTAACAGATAGGGTGGGATACCCAGTTCGTCGAGCACTCTCCAGAGTTGGCTACGGGGGACTAGGTCGAAGGCAGTCCGCAAGTCTATAAAGGCAAGGTATAGACTGCCCTTGGCCAAAAGAACACCCTTCCAGTAAAGCATCATTAGTCGAAAGGATTGCTCTATTGTCCCCGTGCCTGATCTAAACCCTGCCTGAAAGTCAGAGAGAATGCCCTTATCCTCCACCCACTGCAATATCCTGGTTAAAACTACCTTTCCAGCCACCTTTTGTGAGGTATCTAGGAGACTTATTGGACGGTAATTAGCTGGGTCGTTCCGACAGCCTTTCTTAAAAATAGGGACGACCACAGCGCCCTTCCATGAAGTCGGAAAAGTTGCCCCTTCAAAATTAGAATTTAATAGGGCAGAGATGAGTTTTCCCCAATGTTCTGGATTGGCGCGTAACAGGTCTCCGGGAATGCCGTCCAGACCTGCTGCTTTGTTGGGGACCAGATTATTTATTGCCCCCTCCACTTCCTTGGGTGTAAACAGAAGCTCATCCTTAAAATGAGCAGAGTCGTAAGGGTGTCGTACACTCAAGCTAACCCCCACTTCCTGAGCCATTGAATAAAGTTTAGTGAAGTGGTCAACCCACGCACTCTCTGGTACATTACAAGTTATCGTTGTGTCCGCAGGTTTCTCCCTGGATCTCAAAAGGTCCCAAAAACCCTTTGCATCCTTCCTTGTGCTTGCGGCTTTGAGGTCGCACCAAAACTGGTCTCCTGTAGTTACCCCTGGCTGCACATACAAGGGTTCTATTCTTAGCTTTTACTGCTTTTAATAGTTCCCTTTTGGCCGCTCGACATGAATCTGAGAACCACCCGGGTGGGCCCTTCCTTGAATCTCTCTTAGCCCCCTTGTCCGCATTCTTGGCTATAAATAACTCACCTATAGCCTTTGTGGTTTGTACAAAAACTGCAGATACCTCTGGTGCACTGATGGAGGGGGAGTCTAGGCGAGGTGAGATATTATCCATTATAGATTGTGCCTCCCGCATCTTGGCCTCATTGCCAATAAAGGTCTTCCATTTCAGGCGCCTGCCGCAGTTAGAAGGACATACTTCGTGTGATAATTTCCATACATGGGGAATTGGGATAGGAGGGCTACCCTTCCACAAAGGGGACAAGGACAAGAGTAAGGGGTTGTGATCACTGTCTATAGACGGACGGACCTCCATATCCACCAAGAAAGACCACAGGCAAAAGTTCAACATAATGTAATCAATCCTGGAGGAATGGCCTATTCTGTTGAATGTATGTGCCCCCTTTTGATCAGACTTAGATCTGCCATTGGTAGCTCTCAGTCCGTATTCCAGACAGAGCGCATTGAGGTCTATAGCATTTTGAGACCATCTTTTAATTGGGGCAATTGACAGGGGCGGGATGCCTCTTCTTGCATCATCATCTCTATAACCCAGCACATCCTCCGCTGCAAGAGGTTCGAAAGTGCAGTTAAAATCCCCCGCTAATAGGACAAGGGAGTTTGAGCCGCAGTTTTTAAGTTCCTCATCAATGCCGGTTGGAGAGAGAATAGAACCTCCACCCCTAGAGCCTCTAACATAAATATTAAGTATTTCAAGTACCCGCCCTCCACACGGGCCTCGAAGTGAGAGTCTCTGTAAATCCGGGGAAATAATGGCAATGCATTTAATAGAACACCGCAGGGAAATGCTTACCCAAATTAAAAGCCCACCGGAAGGGCGCCCCTTGCCTTCCCTGGGTCGAACAGCTGGGACAAAATAGGTAGTGAAGCCCAGCTTATGCTGTGGTTCCAGGCACCAAGTTTCCTGGAACAGGCAAATCCCAAAGGTTTCAATAAATGCATTCCAATCAGGGATGGCTAAGTTTCTCGCTAAACCGGCAATATTCCAGCTAGTTACCTTCAAAGGCGCAGTTGGGTCTTTTCCCTGACCTAGGGCTAATACACTTGTAGTGAAAGTAGAGTTAGTAATATTGTTTACATCACCAACAAGTGGAGCCACGTCATAAGTAGTCAAGAGGCTCTTAATGGGCGAATCCCTACTGGAATCATGTGTGGCCTGAGAGTGTCCGCAAGGGATCGGTAGAGATGGGAAAATACAAGTGGAAAGACTCCCCAATTGATCTCCTATGGGAGAGTTACCAATGACTAATTCACCAGGTGCTTCAATGTGGCACTCCTGTCTAGGGCAAGTTGCGTGTCAATAGCCTTGCCAAGGACAACCCTGTGGCTGACTGAGGTTTATATTGAATAAGCTGAATTTAGAAGTGTTACCACGGGAAAGGTAGCTATCCCAGCTCTCCCTCATGTGGAGTCCACTTTGGCTCCCGAGCGGATTAGGAGGATTAAAATAACTAAGATCACGGGTATCAATTGAGCCCACACTGCTTACTGAGCTATTTCCCTTCCTAGAGCCCCTACATATGTAGCTGACAACCTTTGGGTCTACAAAGTTCACTATAATGCAATCCCCTTTGGTGGATTTTTTCCTACTTCCAATCCAACCAACTCTGCGTACATGGATTATCCGGCCCTCCCATGACTCGGGCAGGGGTCTATTCTCTTTGAGCCAGAATAGGGTCTTGTTAAACAAGTCAGTGTAGGGCTCACTCTTGCCCGGGCTAAGGACCGGTACACCAGTCAGCACAACCACATAGGGCTGGCAATCATGAGGCAGATTTATATTGGGGACCCGCGTTAAGGAAGGGGCCTCATCAGGCTCCACTGTGTTTGCCTTTGCAATTCCAGATGAACTAGCGGTTGGGGTCTCGTTTGTACTACGAGCTGCTGGCGGGGTAGACTTAATAAATGAATTTTCGTCGCCTGAGCCAACCGGGACTAAGGGACGTTTCATCTTGTTGCCTGAGATATGGCTTGGAACCTTGGGAGTCTTGGATTTAGCCACGTGCTTGTGGGAGGGGTGAACTGGATGATTGGCAGTGTCCTCCACCAACACAGTAGGGTACAGGTTACAGTTAGGTGTTTCCAACCCAACTGGTATCCTGTCGGTGGAGGTGGCTGAGCTATATAGAGCTGTTGACAGCGTATTGCCATCATGCCCCCCCCCCCAAGTCCTACATCCCTCGTCTTCAGCTGCATTTTTATGAAAGATTTTAGGGAAAAAAAGTTGTCTAAAGTTGTCTGTTCCAACTTATCCACACGCTCAGTTAGCCCTTTAATTCTGTCAAGTACTGGAAGGAGTAAGGATTTTATTATATCCTCCATTTTTTTGGTGGGGAGGGAATCTAGGGGGAAAGTCGCTGCACTATCCGCAGCAGGATTTTTGGACACAATAGCAACAGGCCCCTCAAGATTATTTTCTTCCTGAAGCGATCTAAGTGCTCCTTCCGCTACTTTATTGAGATCACCCCTCCTAACGCCTACCCGCCTCTTGTTCTTACGATTCTTTAACAGTCTGGTTGTCCGGGGGGTGGCAGATCTTGCACTCTTAGTAGTGGCCGGATGGATTTCAGCCTGTACCCCAGTGTCCGCCATAGAAGGCGAAGTTAGGGAAATGATGGAATCAACCGAATGTGGGGAGGAAGAAAAAGTGCCTAACTTAGTTTCTGCTGGGATGGGAGCCACTTGATTTTGGGTGTTAAGTGTCGTGGCCGACAGGCTTTCGAGGCCTTCTATGTTGGCCCTCAAGGCCGCAACTCGAGGGTGGTCTATGGAGTGGGGGGCGTGGGGGAGCGAAGTTCGGACCGGGGAGGATATTTGGGCTAGCTGGCAAATCGATGAGCGCCTATCACTCAACGGACTTTGGGATAGCCGGCGTTCAGCCATAATAATTTCCTTGTCAATGACATTGGCCACACGCGTGATAAATTGATCCATGGTGCCCACCATACCCCCCTCGTTCCTCCTCAGGCTTTTCCCGGAGCGAGTTGGCATTACTGTTACTGGACAGGGCTTTACCTGGAATCACAAGAAAGCCCTGAGACAAACTCAGCAGTCCAATAATAGCGCAGAATAACCCGCACGCTATAGTGCTTACATTCAAGGAAAGATGCCGTGGAGATTAGTCCGCTACTGACGATCCCAATCCACAACCTCTGTAATATGCAGGAAATCACAAGGATCAACAACAGTACCTGTATGGGGCCGGTTATGGAGATACCAACGATTTAGGGGGTGAGCCCAGCCCGGCCTCTTCCGGCCCCGGACGGCCACAGACGGTCCCGCCCTTGTCCCGGGCTTCTCCCGGCGCTGACCCACGCGCGATCCCGCGATGCGGGGGTGATGGTCCGATTTAAGCGCCTCCAGGCGCGGGAGTTCGTCCGGCGGCTTCCGTGTCCGCCGCTAGGGCAGTTGGGAAATGTAGTTTCGGGCCGCAGCAGGACCGGCACAGCAAAGGGAAGCAAGGTGTCAGGTCCGCGCCGCACCGCTCGCCAGCGACACAGCCCCACCACAGGTCAGCAAGGTCTCCCACTCTGACAGGGGTGATGGTCCGATTTAAGCGCCTCCAGGCGCGGGAGTTCGTCCGGCGGCTTCCGTGTCCGCCGCTAGGGCAGTTGGGAAATGTAGTTTCGGGCCGCAGCAGGACCGGCACAGCAAAGGGAAGCAAGGTGTCAGGTCCGCGCCGCACCGCTCGCCAGCGACACAGCCCCACAGCCCCACCACAGGTCCGCAAGGTCTCCCCTGTAATCAATATTTCCCAGTTCGGGGTATTGTATCTTACTTCAGCTATTTCGTGTATTAAATTTTTGAATGTTATCGATTTATCTTTGGCGTATCTATCTATTCAATGCGTTTAGGAAGGGAACAGAGGAATGAAATTAAAGGAATATTATTGTAAATAATAATAAGTGTGATGCTCAACTGTTACAGTAGTTTTGGGCTCTATACCAGTGGTTGCCTGGTAATGCGGTGACAACAAACCACCTTTACAGACCACTGTTTTTTTTCTCCTTTGGTGTAGCACTCTGTGATGCAGTTCCCAGTTCTGTGTTGTCCTACATGTTTTTTTTGTTTTTTTGCAGATTTACATACCGCGAACTCAACCCGAAGGTATTGAAGCGCTTTTCATGAGCACCAGTTACATCACACAAGGATACATTAATTTTTTTGGGTAGGCACAGGGAAATTAAGTGATTTGCCCAGAATCACAGGATGTGGAGTCGAGGCTTGGTTTCCCAGCTCCTAAATCGGCATCTAGCCGTGAGACCACATCCTCTCCCTGTTGGTGGTAACAGATGTGGAGACCTGATACCTAAACAAATTGTGATCATCCAGTGCCTGCAAACCACACACTGAGGCCCTTCTGTCTTGGCAGGCAGATTCGTGTGTTGATCCTGTCTTACGAGAACACAGAGGTGAAATGTATTTTATTTATTTATCTATAAAGCGCGACATTCATCCCACAGGGATATCACGGAGCTAAAGTAGCGGGGTCTCTTGGTGAGGGTGGAGGGCTGTTCAAATGTCTGACATCAATCTTTGGGGAATAAGTGGGTTTTGAGTTTCTTTCTAAAAGCCATGTAATCCTTGGTGAGGCGTAGGTCCTGTGGAAGCTTGTTCCAGTGCGTAGCTGCAAGGTATGAGAAGGTGTGTCCGCCTGTCCTAATTTTTTTATCCTTTTTGTATCTGCTAGCGCCTGATGGCATGACCTTAGACACCTGGACAGGGTATAAAATTTGATTTTATTCCGAAGAACCCTAGGGCCAGATTGGTGGAGTACCTTGTGTGCATGACCCAAGAGCTTAAATCCCGCTTTATGACGCATGGGCAGCCAGTGAAGTTGTCTCAAGCATTCCGTTGCTGAACTGTATCTTCCCTTGTTGCACACTAGTTTGGCCGCTGCATTTTGTATCACCTGCAGGCATTTAAAAAGATAATCTGCCATGCCAATGAACAATGCGTTTCCATAATCTAACCTATTAATCAGTAGGGCTTGTGTGATTGTTCTCCTGCATTCTAATGGAATCCAGGGAAAAAGCCTTTTTAATAACTTCAGTGTGGTGAAGCTTTTTCCACACAGGATCCGCACAGGATCCTGCATGGATAGGGTGTTGTCAATGAGGACACCCAGATTTTGTACACACTGCTTGGGTGCTGGGGCGTCTCCCAGCGAGTGGGGCCACCATGACGCATCCCAGATCAGATTGGCTCCACCAAAGACCAGAATTTCCGATTTCTCAGCATTTAGTTTTAGGCAGTGCTCCGACATCCAGGTTACCATTTCAGAGAGGCAGTTGTTTAGTTTTGCCCTGGTATCCTCGTGCCTATCTTCAATGGGTATTGTCAGTTGAGTGTCGTACGCATAGAAGCAAATGCCGAAACCCCATTTTGTGCTGATTTTTGCCAGAGATGATACATAGGTATTAAAGAGCGTATGGCTAAGGGATGCTCCCTGCAGGACACCACACCTGAGAGTTTTTGGACTTGAGGAAAAAGCACCCATTTGTACAGTTTGTGTGCTATTATTCAGGAAAGAACTGAACCATTGAAGGGCTTTTGCATGTATGCCTTTCTCGTGAAGATTTTCCAACAGAAGATGATGAGAGACTGTGTCGAACGCTGTCGACAGGTCTAACAGGATCAGGGCTACTACCTTACCTTGGTCCAGCATCGATCTAACGTTGTCTAGGACGGCCAGGAAGGTTGCCTCTGTACTATTGGTGGCCCTGAAGCCGGTTTGGGAGGGGTCCAATAATTCATTTGTCTCAAGATAGTTAGACAGTTGTCTATTGACCAGCTTCTCCAGTACTTTGGCTGGGTTATGTTCATCTGTACCAGCCTTCTTCAGCAGGGGAGTCACTATAGCCTGTTTCCAACTCGCTGGGAAAATTGCAGTCTCCAGAGATTGATTGAATAACTGCTTGACTTTTGGGCACAATGTGGGTATGATCTGAGCATAGATGAAATGTGGACAAGGATCCATAAGAGATCCTGATTTAACTTCCCCCCATTGCTTTAGCGACCTCCTCCTCTGTGAAGTGGAAGAATCTACCCCGACATACGGGTGCATTAGGATGAGGGTCCAGGTGTTCCCACTTAGTGGGATCTACTGAGGCATTGATGCTGAATGACGAGTATATTGTGCTGATTTTGTCGGTGAAAAATTTGCGAATCATTTCACAGCATTGAGGGATGCAGGGTTTGGGACATACAGGTTGGTTTACATAGTTCTCACACTATTTTATATAACTCCTTTGCCGAGTTTCGGTTTGCATTTATTCGTTGTGCAAAATAGGTTCTTTTTGCCTTTTTAAGTGCATAATTATAGCTCCTCAAATCTGTTTTATATGCTGACCTGTCAGAGTCCGATCTGGACAGTCTCACGGTGTGTTCCATTGTTTTACACTCCCTTTTCAGTGCCCTGAGTTCCAGGGTGTACCACTTCTCGGAATGTGTTCTTTTTGTGGATTTTGGTTTAAGTTTTGGTGCACATTGGTTCAGTGTGTTTGTAATTTCTGTTTCAAGACTTACTGCACCCATGTTGGTAGGGAGGGCTCCTAAGGTCTCTAAACCATTCAGGACAGAGTGGAGTTGAAATGAGTCAAAGGTAACTAGTTTCCAAGCTCTGTTAGCCCCATATGAAGGTTTGGGAGCCTTCGTTGATGTCTTTTGTAGGTTAAATGAGAAGGTGATTAGAGAGTGATCGGTCCAGGTGACAGGTTTAATCTCTTCAACTGTAGTGGATTCTATGTTGGAAAATAGTAAGTCTAATTTATGCCCTGCAATATGTGTGGGCCCCTTTACCCACTGCTTTAATTGAAGGATCTGCATATCGTTCTCCGGGTGGGTTACTGTCGTGTTGTTGGATTTTTCAAAGTGGACATTCAAGTCCACTATTACCATATAGTTTTTGTGTTTTAAACACGCAGGAAAAAGCTGTGTAAGTAGTTTAGCGCTGAATTCTGGCTGGTATCCAGGGGGATTGTAAATCACAGCCCCACCAAGTATAATGTTATTCCCTTTGCATACTTGAAATGATAATATTTCATGCTCCCCCAGCTGGGCTACTGTGATAGGGAGGCAGGTAAGGCAGTCTTTGAACAGGATGGCGAGCCCCCCCCCCCTTCCGTCCTTGCCTATCTTGGTACAGTACATTATAATCGGGAGGTAGGGTATATGCGATATCGGGGGAGTGATTTCCGTCCAGCCAGGTTTCCATAATGAAAACCAATTCAGGGTTTGTCTCCTTTATAGTGTCCCAAATCTCAAAAGAGTGTTTAGGTACCGACCTGGCGTTTAGATAAGGACAGTTGAATTTAGCCAGGTCGTCCCCTTCTCTGTGCAACCAGTCAGACTGTACTAGGCTGCACCATTTACAGTTTATACAGGAGAAGGGCCCCTCCATGTACCGTGGGGATGCTTCCATACAGGAGATTTCCTTGCCTGGAGCATGTTTGGATAAAGCCAGGAGTGAGTCTCTCGAATAATAGGGATGGCTCTTGGGATCTGTCTTGGAAAAAGCAGGGGTTCTGGCCCCTGGTCCTGGCCGGGCACGGCCGGGCGCAGACGGGCTTGCCTGCTGCGCGCATACAGGCACATCGGTCCGAAGTAGGAGAGTGAGCGGAAGAGCTACTCAGCCCACTCCTAGAACGGAAGTGTGCCTGTGAGTGACCTGAGTGCTACCAGCCACGCCCTCCACTCAAACGGCACACAGCCGCGGTGGACCGAGGCGGGAGGCACACTTCAGGTAGGAGAGCTTATTGCAATAAGAAAGGATGCTGACGCTTACCTATATGAACAGTTGTTTGCAAATAACTTTACGACTGCTAACAACACTGGCGGTCACTGGTTGTGGTAGGGGATCTGGATGATCAGTCCCCTCCCACAGAAAAACTTTGATTCACAGTTTCCAATGAGAGAGGACTACAATCTTTATACTTTGTGAAAAGTTAATTACGAGCTGAACAATCGTAGAGATCATTACTATGATTATGAACAGTAATGTTTGAGTATTACTTGATTATTGAGTGCTGAATCTTTGTGCTTTACATATTGTGTAGTTTTGTATAGTTTTATTTTAGACAGTGTGTACAATTTTAAACTGTTGGTAAATTTCTGTTATTTTTCATCTCATTTTTATTGTGATTGTGGCGACCATGTTATACTATTTCTAGTGTCACACTTGTCTGCTTGACAAATCGATGCTGAAAAATAAACAAGCTTTGGGTTCTCTATTTACGTTTCTCAGACCCATTGTCATCTTAAGGATTTTTAGAGCCCTGGGTGAGAGATATTTTAGGGCCTGCTCTTTGTAAGAACTAGGAATTTTATTACCCATTGTTAGAAATGGGGTATCTCGTTGGCAGTCATTTGCACACTGTCCAAACTGAAACCCTCATTCTAGTAAGGATAAGTAAGTTACACCCTCGGAATAACCTGTGCTTACACCCTCAGTAGCTTGGCAAGAGCAGTTAGGCTTAATCTCAGCTGCAATGTGTAAAATATATATATGGTGTGAGCAAGCCTGTGGATACAGGCAAAACGCGTTACCAAGAACCAAAAAATAAAAGGAGAATCTTTTTAAATATTTACCAGAGTCCTCGTGTTGGTGTCCAGGAACTGGGAGGTAACTGGAATTGGTGCAAATATATATATATATCAAGTGATCAAGGGCCTTGGGGCTTGAAACGCGTCATGATGGCTGGTGTTGGAGGAGTCTGAATAAACACTTCTGTGCACTGATAACGTGGTCCGTGCTCCGTCACTCAAATCGGTGGCAGTAAAATGTGGGCGGAGTGCGCATATATATATATATATATATATATATATATATATTCACTTAAAAAACCATAGGTTTCACACATGTTATAGTTAGGTGGATATTTCACTCATAAAAAACCAATGAAATTCCCCCGTTATAGTTAGTTCAGATAACTATAAATCGCGCGCCCGCAATCCTGCTCATGACGTCACATATTACATCACTCATGACATGGTCAGTGGCATCACTCATGACATCACTGATGACATCATCCTTGTGATAGAGTGGCGGTCGCGCTAGTTTTAGTTATCTGAACTAACTATAACGGGGGAATTTCATTGGTTTTTTATATAACATGTGTGAAACCTATGGTTTTTTCAGTGAATTTGTACGGTTTTTTAAATGCTAAGTTATGTATGTATTATTATTTTTTTCTATATTTATTTTACAATAAACTACATATTAAAAATGTATTTTTTTTTGTTTTTGTTTTTTCACGGTGCGCGCAAAAAACGTAAAAAAAAATTCTGCCTTCTGGGTCCTTCAGGGACCCCCTGACAAAGGCTAGGGGGTCAGGAACTCTCTACCCTGCCCCCTTTTCACGTTCGCCACCTTCCTTTTTCACTCTCGCACTGAAAACAAACAAAATGGCGGCCGACACTTCCTGATGTCGACTGATTCGAACGTTGACTAACATGTAACCACCAATCAGAATTACGCTCGCGCACGTTAGGGTGCTCGCACGGTGCGCGCACGGTGCGCAGCTATAGATATTTATATGCTTTTAAATGCTATTTTCTCAGGAACTACTGAACAGATTGACACCAGACCTGCAAAAGGCGCTTCCCTGACCTGAGGACTACCTCTCTGCCAAAATTCAAGTAATTCTGTTCAGCCGTTCGGGCTGTACCTTCGACTAAAGGTCCTATGGAAAAATGCATGGGGATAACGCGTTTTGGGACCCCCCTTTTTTCTCGGCCCCCGCTTGACGAATCACCCCGAGACTTTCAGGGTAGGAGCTGAGCGGAGCGCCCCATTAGTTTTGAAAATTTCGCGAGGATTCGTCAACCGGCGCCAAAGTTATTCAAAATAGAATTTTCAGATTTCCTATGGAAACACGGTCCTAACTATAACTATCTACTGGCGACCGCCAGTAGATAATATATATATATACATATATATATATATATCAGGACCAAACTCCCTCACTTTCATCAAGAAGTCGAGCACACACAGGGTTTCAGGGGAAGCTGCTTTTATTTCCGGCATGACGCGTTTCGTTTATGTAAAACTTCCTCAGATGCCACTGATTTCAGTAAATTCACCCGCCCTCCTTTTCAAATGTCAATGCCCTTGATTCGATTGGCTAAGGCATCGCAGGCAAAACAGCATAGTTAAACTTGCCACTGCAAGTCCGTACGGAGCAGTCAATCAACGTGAGTACTAGCCCCAGTGGGCGGTGCCTGCTCCTTCCCCATATATATATATATATATATATTCACTGAAAAAACCATAGGTTTCACACATGTTATAGTGAGCGGAAATTTTACTGATAAAAAACCAGTGAAATTCCCCCGTTATAGTTAGTGTAGGCAACTATAACTCACGCGACCGCAATCCTCTGCTGATGCTAATACTGTATTTAGACACTTATTTGCCCATGTCTTCTTCCATACATTTTTAGCTATACATATATTTCAAATATTTTTTTTTCATAAAGACACATATGTCATCAGCAGAAGATTGCGGTCGCGTGAGTTATAGTTGCCTACACTAACTATAACGGGGGAATTTCACTGGTTTTTTATCAGTAAAAGTTCCGCTAACTATAACATGTGTGAAACCTATGGTTTTTTCAGTGAATTTGCAAGGTTTTTTAAATGCTAATTCCTAACTATAACGTGTGTGAAACCTATGGTTTTTTCAGTGAATTTGTACGTTTTTTTAAATGCTAAGTTACTTTACGCCATTCGTGGCGTGCGCGCCCACTTAACGCAGTTCGTTCCGTGCGCGCACGGTGCGCTTCGCGCACCGTGCGCGCACAGTAAGCACGCGGTGCGCTTTGCGCACCGCGCGCCCATTTTACGCAGTTAGTGCCGTGCACGCAGGGTGGGCACGCGGTGCGCTACGCGCACCGCGTGCCCACGTTACGCTAGATGGGCGTAGATGGGCTTCGCGCACCGTGCGCACATGGAGGACATATGATGCATTTCGTTTTCAAAGGTAATATTTTAATTTTTCGTAATTTTTATAAGCCATGCACAAATGGTGCCCTTCGGGCACCATTTGCACACGGGGTGGAGAGAGTGTTGTTAATTTTTTCTTTTATTATTTTTGTTTAAAATATTGTGGTTTTTCACACCTCCAATAAGCCCTGCACAGTTGGTGGCCTGCGGCCACCAAAAGCATAGGGGGTGGGGAAAGTGTGGATAGTGTTTTTTTTTTTACATTTTTTACCGTATGCGTACGGTAAGCGTAATCGCCGAAATTAGCGAAAAAATAAAAATTGCATTTTTGGCTTTGGGGGGTCTTTGGGGACTCCCTCAACATGACTATGTGTGTGGGAGCTGTCTAAACAGCCCCTTTATATGTTTATTGGTTTTATTTAACAACCTAGCTCTCAGTGCGAGGGAGAAAATGGCGGCCGCCGCTTCCTGGTTTCGGCTGTTTCGAATGTTTACTAAGATCTAAGAGCCAATCAGAATCGCGCTCGCGCACGCCACCGTACGCGTACGGTAAGCTTACGGTAAGCGTACCGTAAGCTGGCTCAGATATATATATTGATTTAAAGGCTATTTTCTCAGAATCTACTGAACAGATTTACACCAAACCTACAAAAGGCACTTCCTTGACCTGAGGACTACCTCTCTGCCAAATTTCTAGTAATTCTGTTCAGCCGTTCGGGCTGTAGCCCTGTCTAAAGGTCCTATGGAAAAATGCATGGGAAAAACGCGTTTTGGGACCCCCCTTTTATCTCAGCCCCCGCTTGACGAATCCCCCCGAGACTTTCAGGGTAGGAGCGGAGCGTAGCGCCCCACCTATTTTGAGAAATTCGCGAGGATTCGTCGACCGGCGCCAAAGTTATTCAAAATAGAATGTTGCGGATTTCCTATGGAAAAGGGGTCCTAACTATAACTACCTACTGGCGACCGCCAGTAGGTAATATATATATATATATATATATATATATATAGGCTTTCCTGTTTTCAGTTTCTATTTTTGGGAAATTCTGGTGGTGTTTTTTCAGTATTTTCCAGTGATTTCAATACCTCAAAAAAACAGTTCTTTCCAGTGTGCCATAAAAAACAACTGAAACAGTGTTTTACTGGTTTTTATGGAACGCTTTGCTTTTATTATTGCTTTTGCCATTTTTCTTCAGAAAATTTATACTACTCTACATTTCAGAAGCTTAATACATTCATGAAATACTTTCCATTGTCCATTGATTCTGCAGCTCAGATTTAACAAGCATTTGCAATGCAATAGGTCTCTCATTTATGCGAGTTTAAGCTATTCGCATTGTAAATGACAAAGCCTTTTATTTATGTTTTAAAAACGAAAACAAAAATACAAGGCATTGTTATTTGCAATGTCAATAGCTCAAACTTGCGTAAATGTGAGCCCTATTGCATTACAAATGCTTGTTTTAAATGAAAGCGTGAATTGGTCACTCAGCAAGTTTGAGTTACGGTCTGTGTTCCAGAGTCGCTGCCCCTCTCCTGCTCAGAGTGTGTTGCATTGCATTGTATCATCGATATAGTGCCCCCACACATGTTGTGTGTGCGAAGCACTGTTTGGAACTTCATTTGGTGTCTTTCAAAAGAATGGCTGACTGCGCATATATTGCATTTTCTGCATTGTTCAATAATCTCCCATGCAACATAGATGATAGCGTATTGCTGTCAGAAACCTGTTTCAAATTATCCCCAGCAGTTTTGAGAAATAAACTGCAAACTTAAAGGAAGGCACAGAAACACACACTTGGTCACATCTATTATCATTCTTTTAGCACTAAAGTGACAGTGGAAGTGCATACCATATTGCATACTGCATACATGCTGTTTTGAACATGTCTGATTTTTAACATGCTGTGGAATACAGGCTGTTCATTAAGACGTCACATGAATTTCACTGCAGACTTTGTATGTAAACATTTCGAAAAGGTGGAGGTAAAGGGATGAGAACGAAAAAGAGAAGGAAGAAGAGAAAAAACTGAGGGAGGGAGAGGAGAGAGAGAAGGAGGGAGACAATGGGAGTAGGAAGAGGGGTGTGAGGGGCGGAGGTAAACAAAAGGAGGAGAGAGGGAAAGAGATAAAAAAGAAGGGGTGTAGGTGAGATTGGAGGAGAGAGAGGTGGCCGAAAGCAGAAATGGAAGTGGAAATGCAAATGTGAGGCACTTGACATGGCTATTGCAGCAAGTAAATATAGCCAGACGTGCGCTGGCCAGCTCTGTTGCTTTACAGATAAGACCTCCGTTATGGAATGGAACACTGATGTGCTCTGCTGTACTGTTCCCTGGAAGCTGGCAAGCTCCCTGCACCTTCTGAGTACAGTGATAAATAGTGTCAGTGGGCCCCCAAATGTAAGTCAACACGTCGTATTCCATCTTTGCTGAAGGTTCCCGTCTTTATGTGCCCCACAGGTTCCACTGTGCATGCTAAACTAGTACACGCATGCTAGGATAAACTAAATGCTTCTGCACATTGAGGTTGCCAGGGAGTGGTGAGCAGTAATGGTTCAGGTGTGACAAGTAATTCTTTATATGTTTGCTTTCTGCTCTACATTTAGAGAGACAGTAGGCATTCTGAGTTTCAGATTCTTCTCCTTCGAGTTGGTGAAAATTGCCCTCGCACTGAGCTCTTTCCCCGCTTCTAGGAGAGGAATCCAAGGTCGCCAGTCCACAGAATGCCGATTCTTTTGACAATCATGCTGCATGCATTAAAAAAAAAAAAACCTTTCAAAGCCCTGTGGGGTTTGCAGGAGGCAGTACCAGGATGGCAGGAGAGCATCGTGGAGGCATCAGTTGGCACACCTCGGCAGACACACACCCTCAGACTTAACCCCGCGTCTCTGCTTCCCCAGTTATTATATTTTTTTGAGCAGAAGGCAAACGGCGGGGAGGCTTCCAGGGCAGCTGCTGGCAATTCTAGGCCTGTGACAGGCAACCCAGGGACCTCTGTGCCTGACAAGCAGTACTGGAGGGGCGTGAAGCACAGGAGGGGGGTGCCTGGGGATGGGTCGGAAGATACATGTCTTCTCACTGAGCCACCCCCTGGGCATGGGAATGCTAGTGATTAGGGAAAGTCTTCAGGGGAGAATGCAGCGGGCGGGTGTGGGCTCACCGTTTTGTGTTGCAGCCCGGGTGAGACAGCTTCCCGGGCCCCGAGTACTTCACGGGTCATTTAAAGACCACTTGCTTCTTAATGAGGCTTTGTTGTTTTTCACCCCTTCTTAGAGCCCCTGCAGCTCCACTCTGCCTATTTCTGAACAGTTTCAAACATGGTAAATATATGCTAAATAAATTAGCAATACTGGAACATGCAGCCAGGACACTCCAAAACGTCTGTAAGTTACAGTGAGTTTTGTACACGACCGGCACCCACTGACTGTGGCAGCTGCCGATCGTGCGCTGCCTGAAGGAATTAATTAATCACACACAGTCGGTGGCTGCATTGCAGCACCGCTCTCTCACTTACTTCTCTAAATTGTAGTAACTCGAGCTCGAGCCAACGCAGGAATTACAGATTGCTGCGTGCCTCCTCAGAGAGTCCTGCACTGAGATATTGCCGGAAAAAATAAAGCCTGTCTTCCACCTCGTGGGGTTCTGAGGTAGCTTGAAGAGCAACACATTTTATGAATGTACATAATTCGGGAACTAACAAGGTCCTTAAACACCTAAAGCCTCATGGTGGAATTAATGTAATCAAGAATTACTCTCTCCTTCATGTGGCAAGTATTTATTTTTAAAAGGCTCTACCCACAAACCAAAGTTGGTGCCCGACTAGAAGTAGCTTAGTTTTGTGGTGCGCTAATCCTGATTGGTGGTGCTTACTACTGTCCTTTTGAATGTACATAGGATGTACAGCAGAGGATTTAACACCAGCCATTTACTGCTGAGTCATGAGCTGCTTCCTGCCAGCAGTGCAATTTGGGCGCCTGCAATGCAGTGATCTGACCATAGGCTGGAAGGCAGCTGTTATTACACTTAGGTTTTCTAAATTGAGTTTCACGTGAAGAAAGTAAAAAGTGAATCTTTAATGGATGTCATTTGAGATGTCATCAGTGATGTCATCAGTGATGTCACTGACCATGTCATGAGTGATGTAATATGTGACGTCATCAGCAGTGCATTGCGGGAGCGCGAGTTATAGTTAGCTGAACTAACTATAACGGGGGAATTTCAATGGTTTTGTTCGAGTGAAATGTCCAGTTATCTATTAAACACCCATGAAACCTATGAATTTTCTGTGAATTTCTAAGGTTTTTTAAATGCTAATTCCTAACTATAACGTAGCTGAAACCTAGTGAATTTCAAAGGTTTTTTAAATGCTAATTTCTAAGTATGCCTACAGAGATAGGACATGTGAAGAAAGAAGAAAAAACACACAGAAAGAAGAAAAAGAAATGCAGAAAGAAGCTAAAGAAGTCCTCAAAGACAAAGAAAAGTGTCAGAAGAAGGAAGACGTGCAGAAAGAACAAACAGAAGAGGAGAAAGAGTCTTTGTTGCAAAATCATCCTGTACCCTCAACTTTTTCAGATGGGTACTGGTGGTAATTGACTCTGACTAACCAGTCCTAGAGCCAGTGCTATGCTAAAAGACACTTAGGATACAGTTAAAACACCTACATACACTAGGGAACACTATGCGTTGGGGTACCCCTGTTATTAGCATGACCTCCTCTGTAAGCCCCTAGTATATAATAGGGCAGGGGTATTAAAACTACCTCTTAAAATGCGACACAGGGCGCGTTTGCACACTGGTGAAGGGAGGGGGGGGTGTGAGCTGACGTGTGCAAACACGCCCTATGGCCGTTTTAATTTGGGGGAAAAAGTCCCCTTAAATCCTGAGTGTCCCTTGGGTCCAACTAGCCCATCAGGTATCTCTAGTTAGCACCACAGAGCTGCCTTGCAGAGAAAATGACTACCTCTCTGCCAAATTTCTAGTAATTCTGTTCAGCCGTTCGGGCTGTAGCCCTGTCTAAAGGTCCTATGGAAAAATGCATGGGAAAAACGCGTTTTGGGACCCCCCTTTTATCTCAGCCCCCGCTTGACGAATCCCCCCGAGACTTTCAGGGTAGGAGCGGAGCGTAGCGCCCCACCTATTTTGAGAAATTCGCGAGGATTCGTCGACCGGCGCCAAAGTTATTCAAAATAGAATGTTGCGGATTTCCTATGGAAAAGGGGTCCTAACTATAACTACCTACTGGCGACCGCCAGTAGGTAATATATATATATATATATATATATATATAGGCTTTCCTGTTTTCAGTTTCTATTTTTGGGAAATTCTGGTGGTGTTTTTTCAGTATTTTCCAGTGATTTCAATACCTCAAAAAAACAGTTCTTTCCAGTGTGCCATAAAAAACAACTGAAACAGTGTTTTACTGGTTTTTATGGAACGCTTTGCTTTTATTATTGCTTTTGCCATTTTTCTTCAGAAAATTTATACTACTCTACATTTCAGAAGCTTAATACATTCATGAAATACTTTCCATTGTCCATTGATTCTGCAGCTCAGATTTAACAAGCATTTGCAATGCAATAGGTCTCTCATTTATGCGAGTTTAAGCTATTCGCATTGTAAATGACAAAGCCTTTTATTTATGTTTTAAAAACGAAAACAAAAATACAAGGCATTGTTATTTGCAATGTCAATAGCTCAAACTTGCGTAAATGTGAGCCCTATTGCATTACAAATGCTTGTTTTAAATGAAAGCGTGAATTGGTCACTCAGCAAGTTTGAGTTACGGTCTGTGTTCCAGAGTCGCTGCCCCTCTCCTGCTCAGAGTGTGTTGCATTGCATTGTATCATCGATATAGTGCCCCCACACATGTTGTGTGTGCGAAGCGCTGTTTGGAACTTCATTTGGTGTCTTTCAAAAGAATGGCTGACTGCGCATATATTGCATTTTCTGCATTGTTCAATAATCTCCCATGCAACATAGATGATAGCGTATTGCTGTCAGAAACCTGTTTCAAATTATCCCCAGCAGTTTTGAGAAATAAACTGCAAACTTAAAGGAAGGCACAGAAACACACACTTGGTCACATCTATTATCATTCTTTTAGCACTAAAGTGACAGTGGAAGTGCATACCATATTGCATACTGCATACATGCTGTTTTGAACATGTCTGATTTTTAACATGCTGTGGAATACAGGCTGTTCATTAAGACGTCACATGAATTTCACTGCAGACTTTGTATGTAAACATTTCGAAAAGGTGGAGGTAAAGGGATGAGAACGAAAAAGAGAAGGAAGAAGAGAAAAAACTGAGGGAGGGAGAGGAGAGAGAGAAGGAGGGAGACAATGGGAGTAGGAAGAGGGGTGTGAGGGGCGGAGGAAAACAAAAGGAGGAGAGAGGGAAAGAGATAAAAAAGAAGGGGTGTAGGTGAGATTGGAGGAGAGAGAGGTGGCCGAAAGCAGAAATGGAAGTGGAAATGCAAATGTGAGGCACTTGACATGGCTATTGCAGCAAGTAAATATAGCCAGACGTGCGCTGGCCAGCTCTGTTGCTTTACAGATAAGACCTCCGTTATGGAATGGAACACTGATGTGCTCTGCTGTACTGTTCCCTGGAAGCTGGCAAGCTCCCTGCACCTTCTGAGTACAGTGATAAATAGTGTCAGTGGGCCCCCAAATGTAAGTCAACACGTCGTATTCCATCTTTGCTGAAGGTTCCCGTCTTTATGTGCCCCACAGGTTCCACTGTGCATGCTAAACTAGTACACGCATGCTAGGATAAACTAAATGCTTCTGCACATTGAGGTTGCCAGGGAGTGGTGAGCAGTAATGGTTCAGGTGTGACAAGTAATTCTTTATATGTTTGCTTTCTGCTCTACATTTAGAGAGACAGTAGGCATTCTGAGTTTCAGATTCTTCTCCTTCGAGTTGGTGAAAATTGCCCTCGCACTGAGCTCTTTCCCCGCTTCTAGGAGAGGAATCCAAGGTCGCCAGTCCACAGAATGCCGATTCTTTTGACAATCATGCTGCATGCATTAAAAAAAAAAAAACCTTTCAAAGCCCTGTGGGGTTTGCAGGAGGCAGTACCAGGATGGCAGGAGAGCATCGTGGAGGCATCAGTTGGCACACCTCGGCAGACACACACCCTCAGACTTAACCCCGCGTCTCTGCTTCCCCAGTTATTATATTTTTTTGAGCAGAAGGCAAACGGCGGGGAGGCTTCCAGGGCAGCTGCTGGCAATTCTAGGCCTGTGACAGGCAACCCAGGGACCTCTGTGCCTGACAAGCAGTACTGGAGGGGCGTGAAGCACAGGAGGGGGGTGCCTGGGGATGGGTCGGAAGATACATGTCTTCTCACTGAGCCACCCCCTGGGCATGGGAATGCTAGTGATTAGGGAAAGTCTTCAGGGGAGAATGCAGCGGGCGGGTGTGGGCTCACCGTTTTGTGTTGCAGCCCGGGTGAGACAGCTTCCCGGGCCCCGAGTACTTCACGGGTCATTTAAAGACCACTTGCTTCTTAATGAGGCTTTGTTGTTTTTCACCCCTTCTTAGAGCCCCTGCAGCTCCACTCTGCCTATTTCTGAACAGTTTCAAACATGGTAAATATATGCTAAATAAATTAGCAATACTGGAACATGCAGCCAGGACACTCCAAAACGTCTGTAAGTTACAGTGAGTTTTGTACACGACCGGCACCCACTGACTGTGGCAGCTGCCGATCGTGCGCTGCCTGAAGGAATTAATTAATCACACACAGTCGGTGGCTGCATTGCAGCACCGCTCTCTCACTTACTTCTCTAAATTGTAGTAACTCGAGCTCGAGCCAACGCAGGAATTACAGATTGCTGCGTGCCTCCTCAGAGAGTCCTGCACTGAGATATTGCCGGAAAAAATAAAGCCTGTCTTCCACCTCGTGGGGTTCTGAGGTAGCTTGAAGAGCAACACATTTTATGAATGTACATAATTCGGGAACTAACAAGGTCCTTAAACACCTAAAGCCTCATGGTGGAATTAATGTAATCAAGAATTACTCTCTCCTTCATGTGGCAAGTATTTATTTTTAAAAGGCTCTACCCACAAACCAAAGTTGGTGCCCGACTAGAAGTAGCTTAGTTTTGTGGTGCGCTAATCCTGATTGGTGGTGCTTACTACTGTCCTTTTGAATGTACATAGGATGTACAGCAGAGGATTTAACACCAGCCATTTACTGCTGAGTCATGAGCTGCTTCCTGCCAGCAGTGCAATTTGGGCGCCTGCAATGCAGTGATCTGACCATAGGCTGGAAGGCAGCTGTTATTACACTTAGGTTTTCTAAATTGAGTTTCACGTGAAGAAAGTAAAAAGTGAATCTTTAATGGATGTCATTTGAGATGTCATCAGTGATGTCATCAGTGATGTCACTGACCATGTCATGAGTGATGTAATATGTGACGTCATCAGCAGTGCATTGCGGGAGCGCGAGTTATAGTTAGCTGAACTAACTATAACGGGGGAATTTCAATGGTTTTGTTCGAGTGAAATGTCCAGTTATCTATTAAACACCCATGAAACCTATGAATTTTCTGTGAATTTCTAAGGTTTTTTAAATGCTAATTCCTAACTATAACGTAGCTGAAACCTAGTGAATTTCAAAGGTTTTTTAAATGCTAATTTCTAAGTATGCCTACAGAGATAGGACATGTGAAGAAAGAAGAAAAAACACACAGAAAGAAGAAAAAGAAATGCAGAAAGAAGCTAAAGAAGTCCTCAAAGACAAAGAAAAGTGTCAGAAGAAGGAAGACGTGCAGAAAGAACAAACAGAAGAGGAGAAAGAGTCTTTGTTGCAAAATCATCCTGTACCCTCAACTTTTTCAGATGGGTACTGGTGGTAATTGACTCTGACTAACCAGTCCTAGAGCCAGTGCTATGCTAAAAGACACTTAGGATACAGTTAAAACACCTACATACACTAGGGAACACTATGCGTTGGGGTACCCCTGTTATTAGCATGACCTCCTCTGTAAGCCCCTAGTATATAATAGGGCAGGGGTATTAAAACTACCTCTTAAAATGCGACACAGGGCGCGTTTGCACACTGGTGAAGGGAGGGGGGGGTGTGAGCTGACGTGTGCAAACACGCCCTATGGCCGTTTTAATTTGGGGGAAAAAGTCCCCTTAAATCCTGAGTGTCCCTTGGGTCCAACTAGCCCATCAGGTATCTCTAGTTAGCACCACAGAGCTGCCTTGCAGAGAAAATGGGCACGGCCTGGACCACCTCTCTGCAACGCAGCACAGTGGTGCTTACTGGAAGCACCTGGTGGACTAGTTGGCCCTAATGGGCCCTAAGGATTGAAGGGGAATTATTTCCCCAACTTAAAACGCGCCATAGGGCGTGTTTGCACACGTCACCTCAGGCCCCGTCCCCTCCCTTTCCCAATGTGTAAACACGCCCTGTGGCCATTTTAAGTTGGGAGATTAACACCCCTTGAATCCTGAGGCTCCCTAGGGGCAAATTAGCCCACTAGGTGCCTCCAGTAAGCACCATTGCAGAGAGGTGTAAAAAGGGGCACAGCCTGCACCACCTCTCTGCAACGCAGCGCAGTGGCACTTACTGGAAGCACCTGGTGGGCTAGTTGGCCCCCAGGGTCCCTTAGGATTGAAGGGGAATTATTTCCCCAACTTAAAACGCGCCACAGGGTGTGTTTGCACACGTCACCTAAGGCCCCGTCCCCCCCCTTCGCAACTGTGTAAACCTGCACTGTGGCCGGTGTAAGTTGAGAGATTAAGTCCCCCTTGAATCCTTAGGGTTCCTATGGTCAAACTACCCCACTAGGTACCTCCAGTAAGCGCCACAGAGCTGCGTTCCAGAGAGGTGTAAAAAGGGGCGTGGCCTCTGAACACCTGTCTGCAAAGCAGCTCCCTGGCGCATACTGGAGATACCTGTTGGGCTAGTTGGCCCTCAGGGACCCTCAGTATTAAAAGAGAGTTAATCCCCCAACTTAAAACGCGCCACGGGGCGCGTTTGCACAGTGGTGAAGGAAGGAGGCGTGGCCTGAAGTGACATGTCTGCAAACACACCCTGTGGCGCGGTTTAAGTTGGGGAATTAATTCCTCCTCAATCCTGAGGGTCCCTGGGGGCCAACTAGCCCACCAGGTACCTCCAGTATGCGCCAGCGAGCTGCCTTGCAGAGAGGTGTTCAGAGGCCACACCCCTTTTTACAATACTCTGCAACGCAGCTCCATGGCGCTTACTGGAGGTACCTGATGGGCTATTTGGCTCCCAGGGACCCTCTGAATTGAAAAGGAATTAATTCCTGAATTTAAAACGCGCCACAGGGCGTGTTTGCACACATATCACCTCAGGCCCCGCCCCCTCCCTTCACCACTGTGCAAACGCGTCTCATGGCGTGTTTTAAGTTGGGGGATTACCCCCCCTTGAATCCTGAGGGTACCTGGGGTGCAACTACCCCACCAGCTACCTCCATTAAGTGCCACAGAGCTGCGTTGCAGAGAGGTGTAGAAAGGGACGTGGCCTCAGAACACCTCTCTGCAACACAGCCCCCTGGCACATACTGGAGGTTCCTGGTGGGCTAGTTGGCCCCCAGGAACCCCCAGTATTCAAGGGGAATTAGTTCTCCATCTGCAAACGCGCCCGGGGGTGCGTTTGCAGAGTGCTGAAACGAGGGGGTGTGGCCTCCGGCGCGAAGCCGGTATTCCATTCTTTTTTTTTTTTTTAAAGGGGGGCTGCATCGCCCCCCTTCTTTTTCCTATTTTTTGGCCCTGGGGACCCGATCCCCCAGGGCCTGCCCCCTCATTTTTATTTTTTGTATTTAAAATTTGGGAAGGGGGCCTTAATCAGCCCCGGGGACCCCATCCCCGGGTCATGGTCTTTTTTTTTTTTGGATGGGGGCTGCGTTGCCCCCTTCCTCTGGCCACTAAAGGCCCCGGGGACTCCATCCCCGGGGGCCAGCCTTTCTAATTTATTTATTTCTATATTATTTTTATTTGTGGAGGGGGGCCAGTGTGGCCCCCCTCCTGGGCCACTAATAGCCCTGGGGACCCCATCCCCCGGGGCAGGCCCTCTCCGTTGAGGGCCGTGAGGGGGTCCCCAATCCCCCCACTGTCCCGCCGACTACCCGTCACCTGAGGGAGCCGGCATTGCTTTTCCACATGGGGAGCTGCTAACATGCAGCTCCCCGTGGGGAAAAGCAATTTGGTTTGAATTTTTTAAGAGAGAGCAGGTTTCCCTGATTCAAAAATGAATGGCTGGGGGGGCTCAAAGGCCCCCCCGGTGGCTTGGGGGGGCCTTTGTGCCCCCCAGCCATTCATTTTTGCCGTGCGCGAGCGCGATTCTGATTGGTTGTTAGATCTTAGTAAACATTCGAATCGGTCGAAACCAGGAAGTGTCGGCCGCCATTTTGTCTCTCGCAGTCTGAGGGGGCCAAAATTTCCTTTAATTTTTTTGCGAAAAATCGCAGAGTACGCGTAGCGTGCGCGTACGGTAGAAACGGAAAAATTCCGCGAACTGTGTAACGTGGGCGCGCCGTGCGCGTACGGTACGCGCACGGTGAAACACCTTAAAATAAATAAATACATAACTTAGCATTTAAAAAAACTTACAAATTCACTGAAAAAACCATAGGTTTCACACACGTTATAGTTAGGAATTAGCATTTAAAAAACCTTGCAAATTCACTTAAAAAACCATAGGTTTCACACATGTTATAGTTAGCTGGACATTTCACTCGTGAAAAACCATTGAAATTCCCCCGTTATAGTTAGTGCAGGCAACTATAACTCACGCGACCGCAATCCTCTGCTGATGACGTCAGATATTACATCACTGATGACATATGTGTCTTTCTGAAAAAAAAATATTTGTAATATATGTATAGCTAAAAATTAATGGAAGAAGACATGGGTAAATAAGTGTCTAAATACAGTGATGTAATATCTGACGTCATCAGCAGAGGATTGCGGTCGCGTGAGTTATAGTTGCCTGCACTAACTATAACGGGGGAATTTCAATGGTTTTTCACGAGTAAAATGTCCAGCTAACTATAACATGTGTGAAACCTATGGTTTTTTAAGTGAATATATATATATATATTACCAAAAAAGAACACCCAGCTTGGAGAGCCAACGTACGTAGTGTCAATCTTTATTCTGTGAGGCAGCCTTGCTGAACAAACTTCATACGTACAGCAAATGTCTCGTAAACAAGTCCTTATGCGTTTCGGGCGTCCTCGCGCCCTTGCTCACAGGTGTCGACAATGAGGACAGGCAGGTTGCCGCATCTCTTATACCCAGCATTCTCTGTTCCGTGGTGGACATACTTTGCATAGTGCATGCTGGTATATTGAGTTCCTTAATTTGTATTTGCCTTGTTGAATGCGGCTGCCGTAAACCCCATGAAAAATTCTTACCCCAGTCGGTTGCTGTACCAGATGGGGCTTGCTGCAAGACTGGAATGTCCAAAACAGAGGACACAACGTTCCGTGTTGCACTGTGAAATACCTGCGCTCGGACCCGCACATCCGCGGGAGGGCTCTCCGCGACCCGGGAAAGGCCACAATTAATATTACCAAAAAAGAACACCAAGCTTGGAGAGCCAATGTACGTAGTGTCAATCTTTAGTCTGTGAGGCAGCCTTGCTGAACAAACTTCATACGTACAGCAAATGTCTCGTCAACAAGTCATGCTGCATGCATTAAAAAAAAAAAAACCTTTCAAAGCCCTGTGGGGTTTGCAGGAGGCAGTACCAGGATGGCAGGAGAGCATCGTGGAGGCATCAGTTGGCACACCTCGGCAGACACACACCCTCAGACTTAACCCCGCGTCTCTGCTTCCCCAGTTATTATATTTTTTTGAGCAGAAGGCAAACGGCGGGGAGGCTTCCAGGGCAGCTGCTGGCAATTCTAGGCCTGTGACAGGCAACCCAGGGACCTCTGTGCCTGACAAGCAGTACTGGAGGGGCGTGAAGCACAGGAGGGGGGTGCCTGGGGATGGGTCGGAAGATACATGTCTTCTCACTGAGCCACCCCCTGGGCATGGGAATGCTAGTGATTAGGGAAAGTCTTCAGGGGAGAATGCAGCGGGCGGGTGTGGGCTCACCGTTTTGTGTTGCAGCCCGGGTGAGACAGCTTCCCGGGCCCCGAGTACTTCACGGGTCATTTAAAGACCACTTGCTTCTTAATGAGGCTTTGTTGTTTTTCACCCCTTCTTAGAGCCCCTGCAGCTCCACTCTGCCTATTTCTGAACAGTTTCAAACATGGTAAATATATGCTAAATAAATTAGCAATACTGGAACATGCAGCCAGGACACTCCAAAACGTCTGTAAGTTACAGTGAGTTTTGTACACGACCGGCACCCACTGACTGTGGCAGCTGCCGATCGTGCGCTGCCTGAAGGAATTAATTAATCACACACAGTCGGTGGCTGCATTGCAGCACCGCTCTCTCACTTACTTCTCTAAATTGTAGTAACTCGAGCTCGAGCCAACGCAGGAATTACAGATTGCTGCGTGCCTCCTCAGAGAGTCCTGCACTGAGATATTGCCGGAAAAAATAAAGCCTGTCTTCCACCTCGTGGGGTTCTGAGGTAGCTTGAAGAGCAACACATTTTATGAATGTACATAATTCGGGAACTAACAAGGTCCTTAAACACCTAAAGCCTCATGGTGGAATTAATGTAATCAAGAATTACTCTCTCCTTCATGTGGCAAGTATTTATTTTTAAAAGGCTCTACCCACAAACCAAAGTTGGTGCCCGACTAGAAGTAGCTTAGTTTTGTGGTGCGCTAATCCTGATTGGTGGTGCTTACTACTGTCCTTTTGAATGTACATAGGATGTACAGCAGAGGATTTAACACCAGCCATTTACTGCTGAGTCATGAGCTGCTTCCTGCCAGCAGTGCAATTTGGGCGCCTGCAATGCAGTGATCTGACCATAGGCTGGAAGGCAGCTGTTATTACACTTAGGTTTTCTAAATTGAGTTTCACGTGAAGAAAGTAAAAAGTGAATCTTTAATGGATGTCATTTGAGATGTCATCAGTGATGTCATCAGTGATGTCACTGACCATGTCATGAGTGATGTAATATGTGACGTCATCAGCAGTGCATTGCGGGAGCGCGAGTTATAGTTAGCTGAACTAACTATAACGGGGGAATTTCAATGGTTTTGTTCGAGTGAAATGTCCAGTTATCTATTAAACACCCATGAAACCTATGAATTTTCTGTGAATTTCTAAGGTTTTTTAAATGCTAATTCCTAACTATAACGTAGCTGAAACCTAGTGAATTTCAAAGGTTTTTTAAATGCTAATTTCTAAGTATGCCTACAGAGATAGGACATGTGAAGAAAGAAGAAAAAACACACAGAAAGAAGAAAAAGAAATGCAGAAAGAAGCTAAAGAAGTCCTCAAAGACAAAGAAAAGTGTCAGAAGAAGGAAGACGTGCAGAAAGAACAAACAGAAGAGGAGAAAGAGTCTTTGTTGCAAAATCATCCTGTACCCTCAACTTTTTCAGATGGGTACTGGTGGTAATTGACTCTGACTAACCAGTCCTAGAGCCAGTGCTATGCTAAAAGACACTTAGGATACAGTTAAAACACCTACATACACTAGGGAACACTATGCGTTGGGGTACCCCTGTTATTAGCATGACCTCCTCTGTAAGCCCCTAGTATATAATAGGGCAGGGGTATTAAAACTACCTCTTAAAATGCGACACAGGGCGCGTTTGCACACTGGTGAAGGGAGGGGGGGTGTGAGCTGACGTGTGCAAACACGCCCTATGGCCGTTTTAATTTGGGGGAAAAAGTCCCCTTAAATCCTGAGTGTCCCTTGGGTCCAACTAGCCCATCAGGTATCTCTAGTTAGCACCACAGAGCTGCCTTGCAGAGAAAATGGGCACGGCCTGGACCACCTCTCTGCAACGCAGCACAGTGGTGCTTACTGGAAGCACCTGGTGGACTAGTTGGCCCTAATGGGCCCTAAGGATTGAAGGGGAATTATTTCCCCAACTTAAAACGCGCCATAGGGCGTGTTTGCACACGTCACCTCAGGCCCCGTCCCCTCCCTTTCCCAATGTGTAAACACGCCCTGTGGCCATTTTAAGTTGGGAGATTAACACCCCTTGAATCCTGAGGCTCCCTAGGGGCAAATTAGCCCACTAGGTGCCTCCAGTAAGCACCATTGCAGAGAGGTGTAAAAAGGGGCACAGCCTGCACCACCTCTCTGCAACGCAGCGCAGTGGCACTTACTGGAAGCACCTGGTGGGCTAGTTGGCCCCCAGGGTCCCTTAGGATTGAAGGGGAATTATTTCCCCAACTTAAAACGCGCCACAGGGTGTGTTTGCACACGTCACCTAAGGCCCCGTCCCCCCCCTTCGCAACTGTGTAAACCTGCACTGTGGCCGGTGTAAGTTGAGAGATTAAGTCCCCCTTGAATCCTTAGGGTTCCTATGGTCAAACTACCCCACTAGGTACCTCCAGTAAGCGCCACAGAGCTGCGTTCCAGAGAGGTGTAAAAAGGGGCGTGGCCTCTGAACACCTGTCTGCAAAGCAGCTCCCTGGCGCATACTGGAGATACCTGTTGGGCTAGTTGGCCCTCAGGGACCCTCAGTATTAAAAGAGAGTTAATCCCCCAACTTAAAACGCGCCACGGGGCGCGTTTGCACAGTGGTGAAGGAAGGAGGCGTGGCCTGAAGTGACATGTCTGCAAACACACCCTGTGGCGCGGTTTAAGTTGGGGAATTAATTCCTCCTCAATCCTGAGGGTCCCTGGGGGCCAACTAGCCCACCAGGTACCTCCAGTATGCGCCAGCGAGCTGCCTTGCAGAGAGGTGTTCAGAGGCCACACCCCTTTTTACAATACTCTGCAACGCAGCTCCATGGCGCTTACTGGAGGTACCTGATGGGCTATTTGGCTCCCAGGGACCCTCTGAATTGAAAAGGAATTAATTCCTGAATTTAAAACGCGCCACAGGGCGTGTTTGCACACATATCACCTCAGGCCCCGCCCCCTCCCTTCACCACTGTGCAAACGCGTCTCATGGCGTGTTTTAAGTTGGGGGATTACCCCCCCTTGAATCCTGAGGGTACCTGGGGTGCAACTACCCCACCAGCTACCTCCATTAAGTGCCACAGAGCTGCGTTGCAGAGAGGTGTAGAAAGGGACGTGGCCTCAGAACACCTCTCTGCAACACAGCCCCCTGGCACATACTGGAGGTTCCTGGTGGGCTAGTTGGCCCCCAGGAACCCCCAGTATTCAAGGGGAATTAGTTCTCCATCTGCAAACGCGCCCGGGGGTGCGTTTGCAGAGTGCTGAAACGAGGGGGTGTGGCCTCCGGCGCGAAGCCGGTATTCCATTCTTTTTTTTTTTTTTAAAGGGGGGCTGCATCGCCCCCCTTCTTTTTCCTATTTTTTGGCCCTGGGGACCCGATCCCCCAGGGCCTGCCCCCTCATTTTTATTTTTTGTATTTAAAATTTGGGAAGGGGGCCTTAATCAGCCCCGGGGACCCCATCCCCGGGTCATGGTCTTTTTTTTTTTTGGATGGGGGCTGCGTTGCCCCCTTCCTCTGGCCACTAAAGGCCCCGGGGACTCCATCCCCGGGGGCCAGCCTTTCTAATTTATTTATTTCTATATTATTTTTATTTGTGGAGGGGGGCCAGTGTGGCCCCCCTCCTGGGCCACTAATAGCCCTGGGGACCCCATCCCCCGGGGCAGGCCCTCTCCGTTGAGGGCCGTGAGGGGGTCCCCAATCCCCCCACTGTCCCGCCGACTACCCGTCACCTGAGGGAGCCGGCATTGCTTTTCCACATGGGGAGCTGCTAACATGCAGCTCCCCGTGGGGAAAAGCAATTTGGTTTGAATTTTTTAAGAGAGAGCAGGTTTCCCTGATTCAAAAATGAATGGCTGGGGGGGCTCAAAGGCCCCCCCGGTGGCTTGGGGGGGCCTTTGTGCCCCCCAGCCATTCATTTTTGCCGTGCGCGAGCGCGATTCTGATTGGTTGTTAGATCTTAGTAAACATTCGAATCGGTCGAAACCAGGAAGTGTCGGCCGCCATTTTGTCTCTCGCAGTCTGAGGGGGCCAAAATTTCCTTTAATTTTTTTGCGAAAAATCGCAGAGTACGCGTAGCGTGCGCGTACGGTAGAAACGGAAAAATTCCGCGAACTGTGTAACGTGGGCGCGCCGTGCGCGTACGGTACGCGCACGGTGAAACACCTTAAAATAAATAAATACATAACTTAGCATTTAAAAAAACGTACAAATTCACTGAAAAAACCATAGGTTTCACACACGTTATAGTTAGGAATTAGCATTTAAAAAACCTTGCAAATTCACTTAAAAAACCATAGGTTTCACACATGTTATAGTTAGCTGGACATTTCACTCGTGAAAAACCATTGAAATTCCCCCGTTATAGTTAGTGCAGGCAACTATAACTCACGCGACCGCAATCCTCTGCTGATGACGTCAGATATTACATCACTGATGACATATGTGTCTTTCTGAAAAAAAAATATTTGTAATATATGTATAGCTAAAAATTAATGGAAGAAGACATGGGTAAATAAGTGTCTAAATACAGTGATGTAATATCTGACGTCATCAGCAGAGGATTGCGGTCGCGTGAGTTATAGTTGCCTGCACTAACTATAACGGGGGAATTTCAATGGTTTTTCACGAGTAAAATGTCCAGCTAACTATAACATGTGTGAAACCTATGGTTTTTTAAGTGAATATATATATATATATTACCAAAAAAGAACACCCAGCTTGGAGAGCCAACGTACGTAGTGTCAATCTTTATTCTGTGAGGCAGCCTTGCTGAACAAACTTCATACGTACAGCTAATGTCTCGTAAACAAGTCCTTATGCGTTTCGGGCGTCCTCGCGCCCTTGCTCACAGGTGTCGACAATGAGGACAGGCAGGTTGCCGCATCTCTTATACCCAGCATTCTCTGTTCCGTGGTGGACATACTTTGCATAGTGCATGCTGGTATATTGAGTTCCTTAATTTGCATTTGCCTTGTTGAATGCGGCTGCCGTAAACCCCATGAAAAATTCTTACCCCAGTGGGTTGCTGTACCAGATGGGGCTTGCTGCAAGACTGGAATGTCTAAAACAGAGGACACAACGTTCCGTGTTGCGCTGTGAAATACCTGCGCTCGGACCCGCACATCTGCGGGAGGGCTCTCCGCGACCCGGGAAAGGCCGCAATTAATATTACCAAAAAAGAACACCCAGCTTGGAGAGCCAACGTACGTAGTGTCAATCTTTATTCTGTGAGGCAGCCTTGCTGAACAAACTTCATACGTACAGCAAATGTCTCGTCAACAAGTCCTTACGCGTTTCGGGCATCCTCGCGCCCTTGCTCACAGGTGTCGACAATGAGGACAGGCAGGTTGCCGCATCTCTTATACCCAGCATTCTCTGTTCCGTGGTGGACATACTTTGCATAGTGCATGCTGGTATATTGAGTTCCTTAATTTGTATTTGCCTTGTTGAATGCGGCTGCCGTAAACCCCATGAAAAATTCTTACCCCAGTCGGTTGCTGTACCAGATGGGGCTTGCTGCAAGACTGGAATGTCCAAAACAGAGGACACAACGTTCCGTGTTGCACTGTGAAATACCTGCGCTCGGACCCGCACATCCGCGGGAGGGCTCTCCGCGACCCGGGAAAGGCCGCAATTAATATTACCAAAAAAGAACACCAAGCTTGGAGAGCCAATGTACGTAGTGTCAATCTTTATTCTGTGAGGCAGCCTTGCTGAACAAACTTCATACGTACAGCAAATGTCTCGTCAACAAGTCCTTACGCGTTTCGGGCGTCCTCGCGCCCTTGTTCACAGGTGTCGACAATGAGGAAAGGCAGGTTGCCGCATCTCTTATACCCAGCATTCTCTGTTCCGTGGTGGACATACTTTGCATAGTGCATGCTGGTATATGTTTCCTTAATTAGGATTTGCTTTGTGCAGACTTGGAGCATACTGGGATATGTAGTTCCCTTTGACGAGCAGTTTATCTTCCCTAAGTGGGCTCCTGTTAAAATTTTGAATTAAAATGCAAATCTTCTTCCTTTGTAGGATTTTCGATGTTGGGAAGAGTTATATTAATTTCGGGTCACTGTGCTGTATGCGGAAGGAAAGGTTTCCCTCCACAGCCTCTCTGCTTGCTTTGACCGAGATGGTGCCTCCTCCCTACGACCGGACCGCCGTGCAAGTTATGCCCTGATCCTTCGGGATATATATATATATATATTCACTTAAAAAACCATAGGTTTCACACATGTTATAGTTAGCTGGACATTTCCCCCGTAAAAAAACAATGAAATTCCCCCGTTATAGTTAGTGCAGGCAACTATAACTCACGCGGCCGCAATCCTCTGCTGATGACGTCAGATATTACATCATTGTATTTAGGCAATTATTTAAATGTAATTTAGACACCTATTTACCCATGTCTTCTTCCATTAATCTTTCGCTATACATATATCACAAATATTTCTTTTTCAGAAAGACACATATTTAATCAGTGATGTAATATCTGACGTCATCAGCAGAGGATTGCGGTCGCGTGAGTTATAGTTGCCTGCACTAACTATAACGGGGGGATTTCATTGGTTTTTTCACGAGGGAAATGTCCAGCTAACTATAACATGTGTGAAACCTATGTTTTTTTAAGTGAATTTGTACGGTTTTTTAAATGCTAAGTTATGTATTTATTAATATTTTTTATTTTCAGGTTCTTCACCGTGCGCGCACCGTGCGCGCACAGAGCGCTTTGGCACCGTGCGCGCGCAGTGGGCGCTCGGTGCGCTTCGCGCACCGAGCACCCACGATGCGTTGTCCATGCCGTGTGCGCACAGTGCGCGCACCCTACGCTTTTTCGAAAAAAAAATAAATGTTTTTTTCATCCTTGGGGGTCCTTCAGTGACCCCCTGACAAAGGCTAGGGGGTCAGGAACTGTCCAGCCTGCCCCCTTTTCACATTCTCCACCTTTGTTTTTCACTGCCTCAGACTGCGAGAGACAAAATGGCGGCCGACACTTCCTGATTTCAACCGACTGGAATGTTTACTGTCATGTAACCACCAATCAGAATTACGCTCGCGAACATCAGCGTGCGCGTATGGTATGCTTACCGTACGCGCACGGTGCGCGCCTATAGATATATATGTACTTTTAACTGAAATTTTCTCAGGAACTACTGAACAGATTGACTCCAGATATTCAAAAGGCACATCCCTGACCTGAGGACTTTCTCTTTGCCAAATTTTAAATAATTCTGTTCAGCCGTTCGGGCTGTACCTTGGACTAAAGGTCCCTATGGAAAAATGCATGGGGAAAACGCATTTTGGGAGCCCCTTTTTTCTTGGCCCCCGCTTGACTAATCACCCCGAGACTTTCAGGGTAGGAGCGGAGCGGAGCGCCCCACCTATTTTGAAAAATTCGCGAGGATTCGTCAACCGGCGCCAAAGTTATTCAAAATAGAATTTTCAGATTTCCTATGGAAACACGGTCCTAACTATAACTATCTGCTGGCGACCGCCAGTAGATACTAAATTCACTGAAAAAACCATAGGTTTCAGGGGCGTTATAATTAGCTGGACATTTCCCTCGTACAAAACCCTAGAAATTCCCCCGTTATAGTTAGTTCAGCTAACTATAACTCGCGCCCCCGCAATGCACTGCTGATGACGTCACATATTACATCACTGATGACATGGTCAGTGACATCACTGATGACATCTCAAATGACATCACTGATGACATCACTGATGACGTCATCCAGTGAGTGTGTGTTTCTGTACAGTTGAAATATGTTTAATATATATAGCGAAAGGCCTATGGAAGAATGAGTGGGTGTATAAGTGTGTGAATGGATGATTTAGTAGGTGCGTGACTGACTCTATAAGTGAGTCATTAAATGCATCTTACTGCAGACTAGTGACTAAACTGTGTGAATGTCTGTATCTGTCTGTCTGTTGGTGTATAAGTGGCTGCATGGTTTTGTGAATAGCTGTATGAGTGTCTATATGGGTTATTGATTGGTTGTCTGAGTATCTGTATGGGTGCCTGAATGTTTGTGTGGGTGGGGTGTGTGTGACTCTGTGCATAGATGTGTGAGTGGGTGATTCTATGGGTGCATGGTTTTAAGAGTGCATCTGTGATGGGCTGTATGGTTGGGTGAGTGTCGGTATGGGTGTGTTAGTGATTGAATGTATATCTCAGTGGTACATGTGTGAGTAACTACATATGTGAAAGGCATTATATATGTGTGTAAGAGTATATAACTGGCTATATGTGAGAGTGTGTGATTGTGAGAGTGGCTGTATGGATGAGTGTGTGCTTGTATCAGTAATTGTATAAGAGTGTAAGAATGTGGTAGTATTTTTATGAGTAAGTTAACTTGTGTGTGTATAACTGTATAGGTGAGTAAATGGGAGTGTGATTAATTATTTGCATGACTGACTAGGTGTGTGAGTACCTCTATGGATGCTTGGCAGTGTGTGATTGTCTATATAGGTGTATAAATGCATATGATATTCCTGTACTGAGTGACTGTAAATATGAGTGACTGTACAGGTGAGTGAGTGGATGTGTGTGTAGACCTAAGAGTCAATGAGTGGGTATGTAGTTATTTGTATTGTAGTATCTATGGTTTTGAGAATGGCCGTCTGAAATTTTGAGTGGGTGTATCAAAGGTTATATTAGGGTGTGAGAAGATGCACTAATTTATCACATGGATGATGTCATCAGTGATGTCATCAGTGATGTCATTTGAGATGTCATCAGTGATGTCATCAGTGATGTCACTGACCATGTCATGAGTGATGTAATATGTGACGTCATCAGCAGTGCATTGCGGGGTCGCGAGTTATAGTTAGCTGAACTAACTTTAATGGGGAATTTCTAGGGTTTTGTACGAGGGAAATGTCCAGCTAACTATAACGCCCCTGAAACCTATAGTTTTTTCAGTGAATTTCTAAGGTTTTTTAAATGCTAATTCCTATCTATAACTTATCTCTAAAGCTATGATGTTTAATGATTTTCATTGGATTTCTAAATTTTTCTATTTCAGTGTGTCAATTACTTTAATTATTTTTTTAAATACTTTTTTATCACCATTTTTGTAACTTATTTTTTCAATTAATTCTTTTAAAAATTAAAAAATGTTATTTGTTTTTAATGTTTTTTTTAAAAAAAATGCACATTTTTTTTAAAATATATTTTTATATTTTTTAAAATATTTTGTAAACTATTTTCAATGCTTTATTATTTTTTCCCCCCATTTTTTGGGGGATTCACGCACCCGATGCGCAACGTTCTCAATCCCTGCGCTTAAGCATCAGCATACAGTATGCGTTGGGTACGTGTTTGGTGCGCGAATGCAATGCGACTGGTACGCGACTCCAAGCCTATACGCGACACGTACGGTGCATGTTACTTGACGCTTGCACTCTTCCGTGATACGTCATGTGTGTGTATGATGCGGTGGGTGCGCGAATCCCGCAAAATATTTTACCATAGAAACAGGTCATGGAACACTGAACTGAGCACACAGGTCACAAGTTCAGAACACAATGTTGCTAATCAAAACAGCAAGTGTGCTTGACTTTTCAACATATCAGCTTATCATATATAATGTTCCTTTCAATCAGTTTTTGTTAACCAATAAGAATCATGCGTTTAAAAACAGAAACATGCACCCTACCTTTCAGTGTAGAAGGTTGTCAAACAACCAATGATTTCTTGTCTTTTTTCAAAACTGCATCTTAGCCACCATTTTAGAATAATTTTACTTTTCAAACTGCCATTTCATTTACAGAGACCATCTGAGTGCATCCAAACCTCCCTTCAAGATGCTTAGAGTGTGGTTTGTGGGACACAGCTATATTTTCTGGAGCCAAAGGTATGCAGAAAACAAAGGCATTCACAAAGACCTAGGTTTGCCAAATGTAGACATTAAATGGATTGGACAGAGAGGGTTAAAGTGGCATCAATTGATGCCATTGGTAAAATCCTTTATGCATATCCAACACCCTGACCTCATAATAGTGCACTGTGGTGGAAAGACCTAGGCATTATGACTGGGGTAGGTCTGGAAATGCTTATGAAGGACACCTTTGCAGAATTGATTTAACTTTTTCCCAAAACTGCCTTTCTGTATTCTAACATATGCCAAAGGCAGAAATGGAACTGGTCCAATCATTTTTGTCCACAGATTGAGAAAGCTAGCAAACATGTGAATAAATCTGTTTCTGCTTTTCTCTGAGACTATAGAATGAGGTCCATTTACAATAATATTCTGCGCTTTCATATGCAAGAGATGTATAGGAGAGATGGAGTACACTTTACTGATGAAGGAAACAGATTCTTCCTCAACAACTTTAGACTCTGTATAGGTACTTACTTATAAGTACCAAAAACACAACAGCTCTTTTTAGAGCCACTCAAGAACGAAACACTTAAGCTTGATGTTTATCTCCAAAAAATGTCAGTTTTTTTTCCTTGGATCCGCGCACCCAACACTTTAGGAACCGCGCACCCAACGCGAGAGAAACCGTGCACCCAACGCGTTAGGATGCGCGACTCCTAATTTTACCGTAAAAAGAAAAATAGCCCCTATCACTAATTTTTATTATCCCCGGGGACCCCATCCCCCGTGTGGAAAAGCAATATCGTTTGGATTTTGAAAGAGAGAGCAGGTTTCCCTGCTCTCTCTTTCAAAATCCAAACGAAGTTTGCTTTGGGAGGGCGGGAGACTCCCGCCCTCTCACAGCAAACAACAGTGTCCTGGGGGTGGGCACCCCAGGACACTGTAGGAGCCGGCCCTGGGGGGTGGTGGTCTCCAGGGCCCTCAAGGGCTCCAGGAGGGGGGCCACACAGCCCCCCTCTCCCCATTCATTTTTAAAGATTTTGCCCCCGGGATTTGCCCCCCCCCCGGGGGCTAATTATTAACGAAGCGCGGAAGCCCGCGCGTCAGGGTTTTTTTTTTCCGTCCGGATCCGCGCACCCTGCGCGCATTTCACCTTAAAAAATAAATAAAAAAAGGGGTCCCAGGGGGTCCTTCTGGAACCCCCTAAGCAGCACTAGAGGGTCAGAGAATTTCTATCCTGCCCCCTTTACATCTTTCACACACTTATTTCCCTTACTTAATCAGCCTCGCTTCTACTGAGGCACAAAATGGCTCCCAACAGTTCCTGGTTTCGAATGTAGACAGACACTTGACAGCCGATTAGCATTCAGCGCATGATCGGGAGGGTGCGCGCTCGGTTCACAGAGGGTGCGCTTAGGGTGCGCTTAGGGTGCGCATAAGGTGCGCGGATCCTCCGAGGCCATAGATATATCTATTTCTTTTACTCTAATTTTCTCAGGAACTACTGAATGGATTTACACCATTTATGCAAAAGGCACGAGTCTGAACTGAGGACTACCTCTTTGCCAAATTTGGTGGAATTCCGTTCAGCAGTTCGGGCTGTAGCTGCGTCAACAGGTCCTATGGGAAATTGCATGGGGAAAATGCGTTTTGGGACCCCTGCTTAACAAATCACCACAAAACTTTCAGGATAGAGGCGGAACGAAGCTGGCCAAAAGTTTGGAAAATTTCGCAAAGATTCTTCAACCGGCGCCAGACTTATTGGGAATATAATATTGCGGATTTCCTATGGAAAATGGGTCCTAACTATAACTACCTACTACCTACCGCCAGTAGGTAACATATATATATATATATATATATATATATATATATATATATTACCTACTGGCGGTCACCAGTAGGTAGTTATAGTTAGGACCACATTTCCATAGGAAATCCGCAACATTCTATTTTGAATAACTTTGGCGCCGGTCGACGAATCCTCGCGAATTTTTCAAAATAGGTGGGGCGCTACGCTCCGCTCCTACCCTGAAAGTCTCGGGGGGATTCGTCAAGCGGGGGCTGAGATAAAAGGGGGGTCCCAAAACGCGTTTTTCCCATGCATTTTTCCATAGGACCTTTAGACACAGCTACAGCCCGAACGGCTGAACAGAATTACTAGAAATTTGGCAGAGAGGTAGTCCTCAGGTCAAGGAAGTGCCTTTTGTAGGTTTGGTGTAAATCTGTTCAGTAGATTCTGAGAAAATAGCCTTTAAATCAATATATATATCTGAGCCAGCTTACGGTGCGCTTACGGTACGCTTACCGTACGCGTACGGTGGCGTGCGCGAGCGCGATTCTGATAGGCTCTTAGATCTTAGTAAACATTCGAATCGGCCGAAACCAGGAAGCGGCGGCCGCCATTTTCTCTCTCGCACTGAGAGTGATGATTAAAATACAAAGACCAAAAACATGTAAAGGGGCTGTTTGGACAGCTCCAAAACACCTAGCCATGTTGAGGGAGTCCCCAAAGATACCCCAAGGCCAAAAACGGAATTTTTATTTTTTCGCTAATTTCGCCGATTATGCTTACCGTACGCGTACGGTAAAAAAATATTAAAAAAAAAAAATATCCACACTCACCCCACCCCGTGTGCAAATGGTGCCCGAAGGGCACCATTCGTGCATTGTTTTTTTTACAACGAGCGAAAAATTAAAATATTACCTTTCAAAACGAAGTGCATCATATGTCCTCCATGTGCGCACGGTGCGCGAAGCGCATCGTGCGTACATGGCCCATCTAGCGTAACGTGGGCACACGGTGCGCGTAGCGCACCGCGTGCCCACCGTGCGTGCACGGCACTAACTGCGTAAAGTGGGCGCGCGGTGCGCGAAGCACACCGCGTGCTCACCGTGCGCGCACGGAACGAACTGCGTTAAGTGGGCGCGCACACCACAAATGGCGTAAAGTAACTTAGCATTTAAAAAAACGTACAAATTCACTGAAAAAACCATAGGTTTCACACACGTTATAGTTAGGAATTAGCATTTAAAAAACCTTGCAAATTCACTGAAAAAACCATAGGTTTCACACATGTTATAGTTAGCGGAAATTTTACTGATAAAAAACCAATGAAATTCCCCCGTTATAGTTAGTGCAGGCAACTATAACTCACGCGACCGCAATCTTCTGCTGATGACATATGTGTCTTTATGAAAAAAAAGTATTTGTAATATATGTATAGCTAAAAATGTATGGAAGAAGACATGGGCAAATAAGTGTCTAAATACAGTATTAGCATCAGCAGAGGATTGCGGTCGCGTGAGTTATAGTTGCCTGCACTAACTATAACGGGGGAATTTCATTGGTTTTTTATCAGTAAAATTTCCGCTAACTATAACATGTGTGAAACCTATGGTTTTTTCAGTGAATTTATATATATATATATATATATATCAAATCCTCCTTCCGTAGTACCAGCCGGTACTGCCAAAAGACACGGACACATATATGCTGGTGCAAAGATTGGTGCTCGGTTTATTACTCCACAAACAAGATTCGGTTCAGACGCGTTTCGACCGACACAGCGGTCTTGATCACATGGTTAGCTTGAACTGAACGCGACTTTTTAAAGGTGACGTGCACCCAATTACGTATAGACATAAAAAACATACTATCACCCGGCTGTCGTTGACAATAACATAAAATCACAGGGACCAATCCCATTTATATGTATGTCTCACATATCCAGAGATATAGTAAACATTAAAATGTATACACTTAACAGCTTGTTCCAGTCCAGATTGAAAATACAATTGACATATATTAAGTGCATAATGCTTTACGCATCGTACTATATTTAACCTATGGCTAAGATGCAAATAAAATGCCTGCACTGCATTATAATGCTACAAATGCATTGGGTAGAAATTAATCCCTATACATGGGAAAACACTCCTCACCAATACTGTGCAAAAAACGCAAATCATGTGCAAAAATAGCAAATTGTTGATCTGTGCAAATACAGCGAACTGTGCAAATCTGCAAAATAATGTGCAAATCTAGCAAGTTTTTGATATCTGTGCAAATACAGCAAAGTGTGCAACTCTACAAAATAATGTGCAAAAATTGCAAGACATTAAATTGAGACCCACTAAGCATCGTAACATAAGGGACTGGAATTATACTAAAAACATATCTGGATAGATGTGAAAATATATACAGCCACATTATGTCTTAAAGAACACACTGGGTGTCACACATAAATAACAAAATGCAATAAAAAGAATAAATCACCCTTACCTATATTCAAAAATATTGTAATGTGATAAAAAAGGATTTTTCAATATCTAAAGGTCACACATTCTTACAATTCATGAAAACAGAGGACATCATCAAGTATGTGTGCAATTCTGAGCTTATGTATGATGGAAAGAGAACCTAACTTACATATCTAGCTATATTACGTAATATCCTTCTATGTAATGTGACTACCATAAGCATTCATAAAAAATGGTGTAAATCCTCCCCATTATTCAAACCTCCTGGAATACGTGTGTCCAACTCCAATATATACTTGCATTCCAATTGCCTCAAAGCTTTTTCCCGGTTACCTCCTCTCTTCAGTTTGGGTACTGAGTCTATAATAAAATAGCTCAAGCAGCTCAGATTGTTATTATGGCAAGCTTTAAAATGCCTAGCTACCGGGTAAGTTGGATCCGAGTTAACTATGGCTCGTAAATGCTGCAAGATTCTATTATATGCTTGCAGTTTTGTACTCCCAACGTATTTGAGTTCGCATGTGCATTGCAATACATATACCACATGGTCAGTACGACATGTATAGTGTCCTTTTAGGCATTTAGGACTATCACTGAAAGGTGTGGTATGTTGGTTAGTATTTATTGCAAATTTACACGCTCTACAGGAGGAGCATTTAAAGAATCCTTTTACGGGGGTTAACCAGGTACCACTGACAGATGTTTCCGGACTGCTGGATACCAGTTCATCCCTCATAGAAAATGCTCGCCTGTATGTAATATTGGGATTATTGGGAAGCACTGCCTTCAGGGTTGGATCTGTTAACACAATGGGCCACTCTTTTGTAGCCTGTCTACTGTAAGTAGTGATAAGTCTCATTTCACTTCCATTGGAATCATTGTCAGGGATATTATTGGTGGACGCTAGAGTTTCCTGATTTATTATGTTTTTAGATACCAATAGGTCATTTCTATTCCTAAGATTCGCTTTCATCATCGCTCTAATCAAGCTTTTTTCCTCATAGCCTCGCGCTAGTAGCCTATTTTTGGCATCCAAATGATGTTTGTCGCGCGCTGCTACATACTCTGTGGATGCGCAGAAATTCCCCATATGGTATACTATTTATTGTGTGTTGCGGGTGGAAGCTCCCTGCATGTAACACCGTATTCCCTGATGTGCTTTTACGAAACAGACTAGTCTCCAAGTTTCCGTCTTTCAAATTCACTGTTACATCTAGGAAGTTTACAACACTGGTGCTGAGTTCAGCTGAAAATTCCAGATTCAAACCATTATCGTTAATATCATTAACAAAACACTGCTTTCCAACCTTTATCTGAGAGCACGCCTTTATTTGCTGATCTGTGGAAAACGTTTAAGCCGGCTTGAGCTCCACCGGCACAGCGAGCCACCAAACTACGTGCGGATCTCCCGGGAGGAGTTTTTTCATAGCATATATATATATATATATATATATGTCATGAGTGATGTAGTATGTGACGTCATCAGCAGTGCATTGCGGGGGGGCGCAAGTTAAAGTTAACTCTACTAACTATAATAGTCGAATTTCTCTGGTTTTGTATGAGTAAAATGTCTAACTAACTATAACGTTCCTGAAACCTATGTTTTTTTCCGTGAAAAAAATAATAATAATATAAATCTATCTATCTATCTATATATCTATCTATCTATCTATCTATCTATCTATCTATCTATCTATCTATCTATCTATCTATCTATCTATCTATCTATCTATCTATCTATCTATCTATCTATCTATCTATATATATATATATACATATATATATATATATATATATATAAAATTCACTTAAAAAACCATAGGTTTCACACATGTTATAGTTAGCTGGACATTTCACTCGTAAAAAACCAATGAAATTCCCCCGTTATAGTTAGTGCAGGCAACTACAACTCACGCAACCGCAATCCTCTGCTGATGACCTCAGATATTACATCACTGTATTTAGACACTTATTTACCCATGTCTTCTTCCATTAATCTTTAGCTATACATATATTACAAATATTTATTTTTCATAAAGACTCATATGTCATCAGTGATGTAATATCTGACGTCATCAGCAGAGGATTGCAGTCGCGTGTATAGATATTAATATGCTTTTTATTAATATGCTTTTAAATGCTATTTTCTCAGGAAATACTGAACAGATTTACACCAGACCTGCAAAAGGCACTTCCTTGACCTTATGGCTACCTCTCTGCCAAATTTCAAGTAATTCTGTTCAGCCGTTCGGGCTGTAGCTGTGTCTAAAGGTCCTATGGAAAAATGCATGGGGAAAACGTTTTGGGACCCCACCTTTTTCTCGGCCCCCGCTTGACGAATCACCCCGAGACTTTCAGGGTAGGAGCTGAACAGAGCGCCCCATTAGTTTTGAGAATTTCGCGAGGATTACGCGTTTCAGCTGTCAGAGCGGCCTTGATCACATGACAATGCTCAGAGTATTTTGCTCATTATTTAAAGTGCTAGTGCTTGAAAAAAACAACCCCACACACATGATCTGAAATTGATGGGCATAGAAAACAGACTGATGGATTTCAAATTCATGCCGATAAATTAATACATTGCATATGTTCGACATTTTGCGTAAAATAAAATGCATACAAGTAAAATACCTCATTTACACAAGTCCTTTGGTCCAATAAAATCAAATGTTACAATTTTGAACATAGATAATATTTGCTAATACCTGTATAGTACCTGAAAAGGAATGGAACCTTATGAGAGTATTCTGGTCGTCCATTTCTACAACATGTGTGTGTGTGTGAAAAATAAATAATTGTGCTTGCCAAATACCTGTGTGAAATACCTCACGAATGCACCCCCGGATAATATTTAAATGTAACTGCATATACTTGGGGCCTCACCCATGAAGAAAAAAAAATATATATTTAATTTTGGTCTTCTTTTAATTCCCTTCATGTGAAATACTTCTAAGGTAAGGTTTCCAATCTCATAATGGTACTTATAAATGATGATCTATAATCATAATCTGTAGACTACCTAATAGATATACATGAGATAATCTCATTAACTATATGCAGTTAGAAGGTACACTGATCTGTAATCTTTGCAATATACCCTTATGTTTAAAAAATGTAAAAACAATAAAAGATGGTATTATAAAATCTGAAGGCGCAAAAAGAGTGCAAATAGTGCGGTACTGGTCAATATGGACACCTAGTGCAAAATATAATGAGGTGGATATGTGCAAAGGATGGTTGATAAACATGCATATAAGCTAATGCCGATGAGGACGCTAAGGAGAGGGCCGTTGAATTTCCCCTGTGGTTCATGAGGGGAACAAGATAACTAAATTAGTGTTTTATATTCCCATGTAATATCCTAAAACTCTAAACCATCAGAACAAACAAAAGACACACAATAAGTAAAAACTATATGTCTAAAATTTCATTCTAAAAAGGTCTAAACCAGAATAAATATTTAGATAAGAACAGTATAAATACTAAAAAACAATAAGTTATCTTATAAACGAACATGACCAATATACATAATTTGCAATTCATGATTTAACTTTCTAGATTGGGTCCATTTACAGGTTTCACAGATATGTGTAAAGGTCTTCGGTTGCGTTGAGCCCTCCAGGATACTTGGAATCAAATTCCAATATATAGTTGGTTTCCAGACGTCTTAACTTAGCTTCCCTATCTCCTCCCCTTTTGGTGATAGGGATAGCCTCTGTGACAAAGTATTTAAGATGACTGGGATCACTATCGTGAATGGCTTGAAAGTGTCTGGCCACTGGATAATTTTGATCTTTATTGATAATCGCTCGTATGTGCTGTAGTATTCTCTTATGGGCAGCTAACCTAGTGCTCCCTCTGTACTTCAGATGACAGCTACATTCTAAAACATACACCACGTACTCCGTTTTGCATGTTAAGTGTTGCTTAATCTCCCGAATCTTGGACGAGAAAGCTGTAGTGTATGTTTTGACATTGTTGCCAAATTTACAAGCTTTACAAGTGGAACACTTGAAAAAACCTTTTCTTGCGGTGACCCACATATCTTTACGACCCTCATCTTGTCTGTTACTTGCTAATTTGTTTCCCAAACTTTTGGTTTTTCTGAAAGTGATTGAAGGATTGGTAAGCATACGACTTCCTATTACCGGGTCATCTTGAATAAAGTGCCAATTCCGCGTAAAAATATTTCTGATTTGTCTTTCGTGTTTAGAATACGAAAGAATCAGTCTCACAGGTTGAGCGGCGGCAGTGACCCCTTGTTCTAATAGATTGGCCTTGTATATTAAAAGTTCCTCCCTTGCCTTGGAACGTGACCTGATGGCTGCATCCACTCTTCCTGTGTTGTACCCTCTTGCTAAAAACCTAGCATGACTCTCCGACTGCTTGATTTTCATGTCTTCCTCACTGCTGCATATCTACGTATACGGAGCATCTCCCCATATGGTATACTTTTAATTAATTGGGGAGTGTGGGCACTCGATGCATGCAGAACAGTGTTCCCTGTGGTTGGCTTTCTGAATAGTGTAGTGGTTAGACTATTGTTCTCCACTGTGACCTGCACATCAAGAAAAGACATTGTTTGCTTACTGATGGTGAAAGTGAATCTTAAGTTGATATCATTATGGTTAATCTGATCAATAAATTCAATGGCTTCATTCTCAGTCCCCCTCCACACAATAAATAAATCATCAATGAACCTTAGCCAACAAATCACGTTGTTGTTGTAAATATGTTCAAATTGACGCATGAGGACCAGTTCCTCCCACCAGCCCATGAAGATGCAGGCATAGCTGGGAGAAAAACTGGCCCCCATAGCCACACCCTGCGTCTGCTGGTACATTTGGCCATTAACAAGAAAGAGGTTGTTATCCAGACAGAATAATAACATATCCAAAAGCATTCTAGTGTGCTGGGCATATACAATAGATCTGCTGCACAGAAAATGTTCGACCGCTCTCAGGCCATCCTTGTTAAGGATACATGAGTATAAGGAGCACACATCCAACGTTATTAACAGATAATCTGTGCTCCATTTCAAATTGTTGATTTTGTTTAAAAAGTCACATGTATCTTGGATATATGATTTTAAGTTCTTCATATATGGCTGCAGGAAGTAGTCGATATATTTGGATAGGTTTTCCAATGGCCCATCACAGGCCGCGATAATAGGTCTGCCAGGGGGTTTATTCATGTTTTTGTGTACCTTGGGTATAAAATAGATAACAGGGACCGAAGGATGTTCTCTTTTGAGGAATTTATATTCATCCCCACTGAGGAGTCCCCGACTTTTCCATGACAAAAGGTATTTAAAAAGTGCTTCCTGAGTGCTCTTATATTTGGCAGGAGTGCTTTTTTTGTAACATTCCTCATCATTAAGCTGAGTATGAGCTTCCTTCATGTATTCCTCCATAGGCCACAAAACAATATTTCCCCCCTTATCAGAATTCCTGATAACAATGTTTTCCTTTTGTAGTTTGGAAATCAATTGATTATATTTTCTTTCTTTATTGGTATCTTTTCTGTCCGGTCTGTTGACAATGTAGTTGAGTTTTTTGATTTGATTGACTACATGTTCACTGAATGCATCCAGACCATCTTTCGCCATGATTGGCACAAATTTTGATTTGTTTTTGAACGGCGTCATGGGTCTAGCACACGCTTCCAAGCGGGACGTGCTGGACCCACTGGTTTGTGCTTCTTTCCACAATTCACAGAGGTCCTGATAGGTCCCCAAATCTGAGACCATCAGACCAGAATAGTTGTCTATTTCCAAATTTGGAGTATTCCTTTCAGTCTGGTCCGTGAGGGATCTAAGCTGGCGGAATTTAAGTAATTTTAGTTTCCGTATGTACTGATAAATATCTACATGCGTGGTGGTATACTGAAAGTTGGATTCCAGACAGTGAGACAAACCAAGAGATAGAATTTGGGCTTCTGCTGCCGAAAGGTTTACATTGGCCAAATTGATGATGGTTTTGGCATCATATTCAATAGTAGAGCTATTGGGGATGGTACTACCAATATTGATAACCTCTACTGTCTCCTTCCCCTGCCACGGCCCCGTTTCCTGTATTCTCCTTTTTCGGTTTGCCTGGTGTCGCTCCCTTTGCCTTTTGGATTTTGTTTTGTTGCTGGCCCCTGATTTCGTGGTCTCAATGTGTCTCATCTGCTTTGTTTTAAAATGTCTAGCTCTTCCCCCAGAGTGAACTTGACTCCTGTATGGGTATTTCTTCTGCTGCTTTCGTTGTCTGATTCACTTTCAGGGGCTGAGCTGAGATCAGAAATGGTAGCCAATTCATTACGTTGCTGCACCATTTTGGTTGTATCTTCCCCTTGTTTACGTCTCTTTGCTGTTGCTTCCCTAAGTGAATCATAACGCCTCGCAAACGTGAATGTTTGACCACTCGCGTAATCATCGCGATCACGTTTAAACTTTGTGGTAAATAATTTAATTACCGGGACTTAATTTGATACAGAAAAATAATAAAAATAGCTCAGTAAAATAAGAGGCAAAATCCGTGATATTAGAGGTTAGGAATGGGCTTTATTCCAATGGACGATTTCGAAATCGTGGACTCCAGGTTCCATCACCACGGAGGCTCAGGAAGTGAAGTACATACTTTATTGATAAGTAATCACTTTTATACAATAGGCATTACAGTGAAGCAAATGCAGGAGGCGTAACAATTGATAGTAGAGATAGAACATACATGCGTAGCAAAAGTGGGCGTAACTGGGTGTAATTAAAGAACGTCATCAGGTATGATGTCATAATAGGGTGGTTCCATGAAAGAATTTTGCAATGTCAGCAGAAATACTTGGCAGAAATGCGCGCGCAGCAGCATGACGTATGATTGACGTGCGACTAGGGGGTGAAGGGGATTTGACATTTAACTCTACATGTGGCGACAGATGTCTGGAGGGTCAAGTCAACCTAATCCCAAATCATATCTAACATCCTATGTTTAAAGAACTATGTTATCCAAAAGAGAGGTCTCTTAGAGTAGAATCTTATTCTATACTGACTATACTGACTGTTAGTGCGTGTACAAGCGTCTAAGTGTCTACACTAGATGCGAGGGCAGAAGTCTTCCATGATAATAGGGCTATGAATTACTTGCATAAAGACAGAGAAGCCGGGCCTTTGCTCGGTAGCTGGAAGAATGTTTACTTAAACTACTAGACAGGAATGCATTGGGCAGGGAGCGGAGCAGATAATTTCGAAGGTGAAAAACAGTTTTTGGCAGGCAACAAGCTGATGTCAGGCACCGTGAGCCGCGCAGGGAATGAGACAAAGTTCATGGTCACAGATGCAGGCTCAGACTGGAGCTTTCAGAGGCAGAAGGCAGAAAAAGGCTTGATGGCAGAATCAGGGCCTACTCGCCTGAACTGTAAAATGGGATAAGTGAACCATATAAAGGCGGTGGCCTTTTATACTTAGGAATGGAATATCCGGCCCATTCATGGCGGATCTGAAAGAGGACATGTTGGCGGTGGACGCACATGTGTTTGCGTCTTCATAACTGGAACTGGAGGAAACATACATGTACTTGTGATTTATACATGAAACCGTTGGGGTCCAAGATAGGGGACATAACTGACCAGAAAAATCCATATTTCCACATTCCCTCCTTGTCCCCTACTTGCCCGTTAAGAGATATCAATCTTCATCAATCCGTTGATCTGTTCATATAGCATCATTTGTTCTTCTTTTTTCTTCTGGGATGAATGAAATCTTGGTGGTGGAATACACGATGTGGCACACAGACCACAGATCGCTGGTCCACATTGTAGACATAGACAGCAACTGAATAGTATGAGAAAGCCAATACCTAGGAAGGATAGGACCTTCCATCCAAAGGTAGATAATACACTCCAAAACCAACCGGACCAAGTCCAGGTGCCTGGACTCTGGTGTATCTGGCTTACAATCTTATGAAGGCGAGTTATGGCTTTATATACAGATGGCGCATTTTCTGGTATGAAAATGCAACAACTTGATCCGATGACCCTACAAGCTCCGCCCCTATCGGCCAGGATGACGTCAAGGACAAGACGATTTTGAAGCACAACAATCCGCATAGCAGACTGCTCTTCTGTTAAATTGCCTAAGGCGGAAATAGTTTCGTTCACTACTGCTTCAAGGGTTCTAGTTAATCTACGTATCAGCTTACTATTAGTAACGGTACCTATATAGGGAAAGAGACCTTTATTGAAATCTGTGTATTTTTCCTATGCTGTTTCAGTGTAATCGACTATTGGGAGATCTCTCCTTTCTCTATTGTGTACTAAATGAGTATTTCTGTGATAATCAGGAGGAGCTAGAAAAACAGGTGGCAAAAGGAATCCGATGTAGCAGGTACCATCCCAATCTAGAGGCAGACGTATATATGCCGTCTGACCACATATAAAATAGGAATGGCGGGAAGCTCTAGATGTCGACTTGCCTTGATCACTAAATTCTATTACAGTGGTGCATCTACTATGGCCCATATGTATGGAACCATTCTTTCTTACACATAATTCACCTTTTACTGGAAATACTGGCATGGCGGACAAAATTGGAGTAGCTTCGGATTCGACATTCAAGATCAAGAGATTAAGCGTAAAATTACCTAATCCATATACTTCATTTTCTAGATCAGTTCCTGTTCTTTTGGGAAGTCCCTCCTTGTTGGGGTGGCAGACTTTAAGTAAAACTAAGTTCAGATTTCCCCATACCCCGTTGTCTTGATAAACTGCGGAGTTCGAATCTTGGGAATTAATTAAACTAAACCATGCTCCACAGGAGCCATTGTGTGTGAACGGGTATGGAAAGAGAGATAGAATTCCTTTATAATTCTGATAGGGAGGGAGTCGGCCACATATCCAACAATTTGTAGCATTGCTAACCTGATGGGAATGATGTAACATACTAATAAAAGTGTTATTGCGCAGCGCAAATCTATATGACAATTCATGCGGAGGTAATTCACTAAAAGAATGTTCAGCAGTAACATTATAAACATGTCTAAAAATAGGATAACATATGTGCAACAATATACTTGCAGTAATTATTAAAAGACTTAGGAAAAACAGAATTAATAACGTCACTGTGCAATGACTACGCAGTGATTTACAGTACGCATGTCGTTTCAGCTTTATCCTTTTGTTTCTTTCTCTGTACAGGTCTAAGGGATACATGTCAGAGACAAATTCGACCGCTTCACCTTGGAGAGGACTTAAACAATCAAATTGCCTGACTGGTTAGACCTGAGTTTTAGTTTATATAGTTCACGACTATTTAATTCAACCAAAGGAAGTTTAGAGTCACTCGGGGAAGACACGCAAGGTGTGTCGTTTACATCTGATGGTAGTCCATGAAATTTCTTGATATGACTTGAATGTATCCAGCCTTTTCGACCTTCGATCTTTACGGCTGTCCTCGTCGTTAGCAATACCAGCTGAGGCGACCTCCACCTAGGATCCAGCTGAGACTTCCGATCAAAGTTCCTCACTAAGACCAAATCTCCTGGAATTACGTCATGGGGTTTCACCTCAGTGTTGTCGGGAAAAGCTGCAGCTACCTGTGAACGACAAGATTGTAGTGCAGACATCAAGGAAGCCAAGTAATCTGTCAGCATATTACAGTCAATATCAGTTATTTTGCGTGGTATAGGCGTCCCCCACATATTTGGTGGTCTACCAAAGACCACTTCATAAGAAGATAGCCCTGTTCGAGAGTGCGCTACCATTCTCATGTAAAAGAGTGCAACGGGTAAGGCTACTACCCAGTCGACACCTTTCTCTCTACATATTTTAGACAATCTAATTTTCAGAGTTTGATTATGTCGTTCCACGAGACCTGCTGCCTCGGGGTGTCGGACACAGTGGAATCTCCACTGATAGCCTAACAAGAGTGAAACGTGTTTCATTAGTTCGGAGGAAAACGGCTGGCCGTTATCTGAGTAGACAACACGTGGTAAACCGTACCGTGGGAAGAATTCTCGAACTAACTGTTTGGCAGTAGTCGGGGCAGTGTAATCTGAAACCGGGTATGCCTCTGTCCAACGGGAAAGAGCACAGACAACTACGAGAACATATTTGAATCCTCGACATCGTTCCATCTGGATATAATCCATCTGGAGGACTTCAAAAGGGTGATCAGGAGGCTGAAATCCACCCTGTTCTACGGGAATGCTTTTTCCTGGGTTAAACTGACAACAGATCATACAGGTACGGACTTTTTGTTTAGCTGCTGCTCGTAAATGTTTGTTGAACCAAATGTGTTGGATGCTGTCTAGCATAGCTTTTTCTCCTAGATGTGCTGGACTATGTACAGTGTTAATAACGACTTGGACCATTGAATCAGGAAGGAACCACACAGATTTTTCCTTCGTCATCCATCCTTGATCCGTTTGGATCCCTCCTAACTCAGTCCATTTCTTTATTTCATCTGGAGTAGCATGTGTCTGTATGTCAATTACGTCAAGAGCGGGATCCTTAACCATCATGCAATGTGTTGGTGTCGGGACTATTGTCTTTGTCATGTCGGATGTTTGAGTTTGAGCAGTCTGTTTAGCTGTTCTGTCAGCTAGATCATTGCCTTGAGAAATGATATCAGTAACTTTCGTATGAGCTTTACATTTCATAATTGATATTGCAGTGGGTAGATGTATTGCATCTAATAAGGCATGAATGAGGGGTCCGTGCTGAATGTGGGCACCGTGAGAAGTTAAATAACCTCTCTCTCGCCACAGCACGCCGAAGTCATGTACAACTCCGAATGCATAACGTGAATCAGTGTATATGTTGACTTTTTATTTGTGGCTTGAATACAGGCTTGTGTCAGAGCGATGAGCTCTGCTGCTTGAGCGGACAAGGTATTTATACAATTTGTTTCAATGATTTCAGCGTCTGTTGTGACTGCATAAGCGGCCACTAACTCTCCTGTACCTGTTCTCATACATGAACCATCTACATACAACGTCAGGTCTGGGTCTGACAATGGAACGTCTGTCAAATCTTGCCTGGGTTTCGTCGTGATAGTGATAACTTCAATACAATCATGTGCAAGTGGGTCTGTTCCATTTACAGGTAACAGTGTGGCAGGATTCAATGTACTACAACGTCTGATTTCTATATGTGGCTGAAACAATGTTAATTCGTAACCAGTGAGTCGTGCTATAGTCAAGTGTTGTGTTTGTGTGCGGTTCAAGAGAACCTCTACTGCATGTGGTACTTGTACTGTCAATGGATGTCCTAACACTATGGCATCGCTTTGTCTAATTGCTAAAGCTGTTGCTGCCACTGATTTCAGGCACGCAGGCAGAGCCTGAGCTACGGGATCTAATGTACTAGAAAAATAAGCACACGGTTTGTGTGATCCTGCTTGTTCCTGTGTGAGTACTGACAAAGCAGTACCTTCGCGTTCTGTAACAAAGAGCGTAAATTGTTTGCTGTAACATGGTGTTGCTAGGACAGGTGCTTGACATAAAGCTTTCTTTAAACTTTCAAAAGCGTGTGTATGTTCCTGAGTCCAAGGGAGAACAGTCGATGTGGCTACCTCCTGTGTTGTCAATTGAATGAGTGGTTTTGCTAGAAATGCATACTGAGGGATCCACTGCCTACAATATGAAGTGAGGCCTATGAAAGCCCGCACCTCCTTTTGTGTCTTGGGTATTGGCATATTTGCAATTAGCTGGATGCGATCTGGTGTAAGCTGCCTTCCCTCCTTGGACAGCGAGTGACCAAGGTAAACAACTCGCTGGACACAGAATTGCAGCTTAGAAGGGGACACCTTGTGTCCCTTTTCGGCCAAAAATTGTAATACCGTCAGTGATGCTTTCTCACATTCAAGTTCGTTTCTAGCGGTGATCAGCAGATCATCGACATATTGAAGCAGGGCAGTGTTGACTGGCATGTGTATACTGTCAAGTTCTCGTTTCAGTGCTTGGCTATAGATGCTGGGGCTTTCTGTAAATCCTTGAGGTGCGCGTGTGAATTTAAAGCTTCGTCCATTTAAACTAAATCCGAACAAGTATTGGCTTTCTGGATCTATTGGGACGCTGAAAAAGGCATTCTTGAGATCAATTACAGTAAAGAATGTTGCTTCGGAGTCAATAGCTGTCAGTAATGAAGAGATGTCTGGAACTACGGGGTATTGTGGTACAATACATTTATTTAATTCGCGCAGATCAATAACCAATCGATATACTGGTGGAGCCTTTGGATCAGTTCGTTTAAGAATCGGAATTATCGGTGAATTACATACATTGGAGTCGGTCTCCACAACCACTCCTTGGCCAATAAGCTCGTCAATGATTTGCAGTAAAGCCACTACAGCATCTGGGGGTAACCTGTATTGTCGCATTCGTGGTAGTACCACTCCTGCCTTTAGTGTGACTCGATATGGTGTAATGTTCATGCAACCAACATCTGTAGGGCCTTGTGCCCATAAATGTGTGGGTAAAGTCTGCAGTCGGGAATCCATGTCTCGGGACACATAGTGCCCTTTGAAATCTCGTAAAAACAATCTTACTCCTTCCGGAGAACAACATATTATAGCTCCTAGAGCTTTCAAAGTTTTTATACCTAACAAGTTTTCTGGGCATGATTTAGTAAGCAATAAATCTGTAGTTCGGGTCAAAGGTCCTATCGTAAGTGGAAAAGGCTGTGATACTTCATTAACAATAGGTTTTCCTGAAAAACCAAGGGAAATATTCTGTGAGCCTGAGAGGGGTGCCCCTGGAACTTCACTACGTTTTATAGTTGTTCGACTTGCCCCTGTATCAAGTAAAAATTTTCTATCTTGGCCTAATAGTTCACTATGTACATAAGGTCCTTCTTGGTCTACAGGGACCTCGATAAGGGGTAAGTCAACTTCCCTCTCTAGGCTGGTTCATGCGTATCGTTGATAATCAGGATAGTCATACTGTGCGGTCTGGTACAGCTGTCGTGTCGTTGTTTGTGTGGCAGCAACAGGCAGCGCTGGTGCAGCTGGCACAAACTGTATAGACTGTTGTGGAGCTGGCATGGACTGGGCATGCTGCGGTGCTCCTTGTTCATTCTGATCCTGTCTAGGTGGCCGTGGTCTTTCTTGTGTTTTACCTGTGGCGATATTACGCTTCAAGACTGGGCAATCGTGTATGTAATGACCTGGTTGTTTACAATAGTTGCATGTCCCTTTTACAGGTCCTGCTGAATCACCGGACTGTGTCGTACCCTTTTTATGACCTTCAGCTGGAACTGTCTGGGAGACTAGCATTTTCATTTTTGTGTCTTTCATGCGTCTCTGCTCATGTTCTTGTTCCTCTCTAATTCTATTGTAATGGTACTGTAACATTTGTAACATTTGTGATGGGGTATTACCTTGCCAGGTACTCTCGAATTTTAATACTCTATTCTTCACCTGGGGCAAGGAATTTTCAACTAATTTTGTCACAAACAGATGTGGGTATGACTCGCTACTTGCTTTTATACCACTATTTATACCAAAACATTTTTCGAATCGGGCATAGAAATCACTAGTGTCTTCATCTTGCTTTTGTTTACAGGCTGAGATTGCACCCCAGTCTTCCTTTTTCGTGGTTAATAAACGTGGCAGTACCTGTACTAGTAAACCTGGTAGTGCTTTAGTTTTATCCCCAAGCCCTGCTCCTGCAGTTCGGGCCTTTTCTTCTGCTTCTAAGGCTGTCCATTCTATCTTTTGGTCTCCCACCTCCCACTCTTTTTCCTTGAGTTTTTCATAAATGCCAGCAGGCATTAATACCTTTAATATTGTCATAATGTCGGGATAGGTATACTCTCCCATGAGTAACATGTCTTTAATTTCTCGGTGGAAACCCGCTGGGTCTTTGTCATGACTGGGTACCACTTTCTTCATTTCTAACAATTCTATTTTCGATATGGGCGTATATACATATACACGTTTAAACTGATTGTCCTCGCCCTTTATTGGGTGTACTTCTCGTAAGGGATTCTGTCTGTCCATGTAATACGTCGTTCTTTCCTTGATGGGCAGTGAGACATGTTCTGGGCATACAAAAAGAATGTAAAGCTTTCTTGATTCTAGTATTTCTCTAATTAACTTAGTACCTGAACCTCTCCATCTATTCGTGAGTAATTCAGTCAATATATCAGGTAAAGGACCAGGATCGGAATGTTGGCTTTTATAAAGTATAAGAAGTTGTTGAATCATATAAATCCCAGCTAAACGCTGTTCATCTGGGGTGAGGTTCAAAAATGTGTGTGCTACTGTATCATCGCCATATTTTCCGGGACTGTCAACCCAATGAACGGCTGACCTGGCTAATTCTTGTTCATCCATAGAATCGAGTAAATGATAACCCCTTCGTTCTCGGAGTAATTTGTCAGCGGCTTGGAACGAATGCTCGGGAGACCTTATATTTATTATAGGTGTTTGGAAATTCCTGTTATTATCTGGACATACCGGACGTATCGGGTCAGTGAAACATCTAGTACTATTACAAGATCTTCCTCTACCTACATAGGCTATGGTTTCTGACTGTCCTGTGGGCAGTCCTGATCCTTCCTCCTCCTCATTTTGTTCAAACTCGTCTACCGCTAATCTCTCTTCGTGTAGGCGTTCTATTTCTTTACGGATCTTTCGGCACATGGCTATTATACATTTTTGCCTATCATGTCTCCCTTCTGATATATTCTGGCTCCATCTGGTAAGGGTTTGCATTATTTCCGGATCTACCCCCGGTCGGTCTTGATTTCTGATTACACAATTTATGAGGAAACGTAACAGTTCCCCCTGTATCTCCACTTTTTGGTATTCCATAGCTCTGTTAATACATTCAGAATCTCGCCCTGTTTGGACATATATATTGTCTAAATGCATAGTCATTCCTGGTAGCTTTCCTAAATACACCGTAGCTCGTCTGATACGTAATGATGCCAGGATCATTTCGTCTTCTTTTCCGGGCACAGGGTCATATCTACAATCTACAAGAAGTTCCTTAAGCGTGCGGGAATTTATGAGTTTGGGGGTACGTGGATGTGCTGATTCTTGAAAAGTAAGTTTATTTATTCTGGGTGGCGTAGAAAAAATGTTGGTAGCACCTCCGGTAGCCCCGTCTGGGGTATCGGACGTGAAAGGATTCGTTGAACGTGATACAGCAACTATAGGTGTGGACACAGCTGTAGGAGCAGCTGTAGGAACAGATGTGGAAACAGATGTGCTTGCCGGAACTTGTGTCAGGATTTGATGCTGTAAGGATACAGATACAGGATCTTGGCGTTGAACCTCCCCGGCAGACGGTCTATGTGGGGCGGGGTTAGCATACTCGGGAGCTGCGTCATCTAAATATGAGGAAAGAAAAACATCTTCTGCTGTTCTAGGATGCCCCTTAGGATGCATTTTTATTGGGAACAATGGGGGTGGCAAGTCTTTTGGTATCTCCGGAGTAGCCTTAGGTAATCCCTCGGCCATAAGGGGATACATACCATTCATAAGGGCATTTCTTTGTCTGTCTACTTGTTCTGATTTCACTCGTGTACCTTCTTTAATTAATAGATTTTCTCGGACTTTATTTGAATTTTCCTTACTCCTCTCTTCCTGTCTACGTGCTTTTTCTGTACGTCTATACGATTCTTTACGCCATAATTCAATGGCGTCTTTCTGTGACTGTCTGGCTTTCCTTTTCCATAATTCTTCCTCTACTTTCACGATACAATCTGCATCCCAGGTCCCAGCTGCGGGCCACCTCTGACTTTCTGGTAATTCCTTAGTGTAGTCTACCCATAGATCAAGAAATAATATGGCGTCTAGGCCATGTTTATGATACATGAAGTACCCTGGAGTGTCCCTAGGAGGAATGGGAACAGCTTCTTCGAGTACCCCTTTTCTAGTTGTGATCTGTCTTAGTTTCGAAAAGAGCGGCATATTGAGAACTGATCTGATACTTGGTCTTGAACAAACTTAATACTATAAACACAATAATGAACAGTCATTCATACCACAATATGCAGGACGTATTAACACATTTAACATTTAACGTTTTAACTGAGCAACAATGATGATGACAATCTAAGAAAACTTAATCACAAAACATAATCCTCGGCATTAACTGAATTATTCTGAATTTATATACTTGATATACTAGATATACTGCTAAACAGTACAGATACACCGCTAAAACAGTGCAGACCGGATCTGTGTACCCAAACCCGTCTGGACCGGCACAACTTATGTGCACGCCAGAACGCCTCCCCAGTAATGGTACTCACCGGGTAGCTCGGAACGGAAGGCCTCGGAACGGAACTGAACTGAACTGGACTGGACTCAACTCGAAAACTTCGGAAACTTCGGAACATCAGAAACCTCGGAACTTCGGAACTTGGTGGGCCTCTGTATACCTTGGATCTTGCTCTCTCAGCTAGGCTCTGGTCGGGATACTTCGCACTTCTCACCGCCTCGTCTGGGTGTTGATCGCAGCCTCAGTCGCCCCCGCTTGACCGGAGGGAGATACAGGAAATCCTGCTGGTACGCGTTGTTGTCCGTCCAGCTGTGGCAGGAGACCGGGCCTGCAACGCACCGCCGGCGCGTGAGATGAGAAAGTGTCCCTGTTCGGGCGCCATTCATGTGGTAAATAATTTAATTACCGGGACTTAATTTGATACAGAAAAATAATAAAAATAGCTCAGTAAAATAAGAGGCAAAATCCGTGATATTAGAGGTTAGGAATGGGCTTTATTCCAATGGACGATTTCGAAATCGTGGACTCCAGGTTCCATCACCACGGAGGCTCAGGAAGTGAAGTACATACTTTATTGATAAGTAATCACTTTTATACAATAGGCATTACAGTGAAGCAAATGCAGGAGGCGTAACAATTGATAGTAGAGATAGAACATACATGCGTAGCAAAAGTGGGCGTAACTGGGTGTAATTAAAGAACGTCATCAGGTATGATGTCATAATAGGGTGGTTCCATGAAAGAATTTTGCAATGTCAGCAGAAATACTTGGCAGAAATGCGCGCGCAGCAGCATGACGTATGATTGACGTGCGACTAGGGGGTGAAGGGGATTTGACATTTAACTCTACATGTGGCGACAGATGTCTGGAGGGTCAAGTCAACCTAATCCCAAATCATATCTAACATCCTATGTTTAAAGAACTATGTTATCCAAAAGAGAGGTCTCTTAGAGTAGAATCTTATTCTATACTGACTATACTGACTGTTAGTGCGTGTACAAGCGTCTAAGTGTCTACACTAGATGCGAGGGCAGAAGTCTTCCATGATAATAGGGCTATGAATTACTTGCATAAAGACAGAGAAGCCGGGCCTTTGCTCGGTAGCTGGAAGAATGTTTACTTAAACTACTAGACAGGAATGCATTGGGCAGGGAGCGGAGCAGATAATTTCGAAGGTGAAATACAGTTTTTGGCAGGCAACAAGCTGATGTCAGGCACCGTGAGCCGCGCAGGGAATGAGACAAAGTTCATGGTCACAGATGCAGGCTCAGACTGGAGCTTTCAGAGGCAGAAGGCAGAAAAAGGCTTGATGGCAGAATCAGGGCCTACTCGCCTGAACTGTAAAATGGGATAAGTGAACCATATAAAGGCGGTGGCCTTTTATACTTAGGAATGGAATATCCGGCCCATTCATGGCGGATCTGAAAGAGGACATGTTGGCGGTGGACGCACATGTGTTTGCGTCTTCATAACTGGAACTGGAGGAAACATACATGTACTTGTGATTTATACATGAAACCGTTGGGGTCCAAGATAGGGGACATAACTGACCAGAAAAATCCATATTTCCACAACTTGAAGGTTTTGTGTGTTTTAATTTTTTCTTCTTCTTTGGCCAATCTGCTATTCATTTCTTCCCTTAGTTTGTGGCCTATCTGGGACTCTCCTTCAGTGTCAGTAATATACCCCTCCAGGACATCAATTTTTCTCTGTAATTCTCCTCTGTCTATATCGGTATACTTAACTAAAATTTCCACCAAACGCCGTGATGATTCTAGGTTGCACTCTCCCCATTCGGCCATCATCAGTGGATTAGGTGCCTCATAACTGGGGGCAATCATAATACGGAGCCCTCTAGGGATTCTCCCCACGTCCAGATACCTTTTAAGGGAGCGTGCTTCCCACCATTTAGATTGTTCTTGCCTTTTTAGTTATTCCAATGTTCTGTACTTCTCTTTGATTCCATTGGCACTGATATTAACATTTGTTCCTTTGTTTCCCCCTCTATTTGCACCATTTGTGTCCCCAATGTCATCTGAGAACATCTCCTCTGCGGCAAGTTCTCGAGTTCTGAGCACGTCGGCAGACATACTGAGTATAAGGAAAAGGTCTAAATGTCCCTCCAATATAATCGACGTAGTTCCAAATGAAACTTTGGGATTATGTAGAGGGATGAAAAACCTCCCGACCCGTGTGGTGTTTAAATTGTGCGTCGTACCTTGAGTTTTTTTCGCCAAGAAAGTTCCCGACTCCGTCTCTTCAAAAGCGCTCCCGTCTATTTCCCGCTCAGCTGAGCGGGACGTATCCGATGGAAACGCCGGTGAGTGTGGGCTGGGATGTCTCGGCGTGTCTCAATCCGCTTGCAGAATTCCGCGGTTAGTTCAGTCCTATACCGCTCGGTCTCACCACTTACGGGGGTCTCTGCTTCTTTTCGTTTTGGCGAACACCAGGAAGTGCCCCGGGGGTCCCCGCCGTGACAGCAACACGCGCCCGTGTCGTTGAAAGTGGAAGCCTTGAACCTTGAACGGGGCAAACGGCTGTCGTTTGCAGAGCCTGCTCCTCGGGGGGGGGGGGGGTCTACAGGCCGGTGACAGTCGAAAACCAGCAAAGTATGAGCTCTCTTTGCTCACAAGTTTCTCCAAGGAAAAAAGAACGAACGTAGACCTCCTTGTGTGAATTCAAAGGTATATATATTTCCAAAACATCAAAAAATCAACTTGCACAAATCAAAATACGAATTATCAACCTTTAAATGCAGTTAAGGAGCTTAGAAACAAAATAGCTCCAACTGTGACTATAACAACGAGCTTGATGGCGTTGCATCTCAAAGTTCAGGCCTGACTGCGATGGAGTGCAGGCTGGTTATAGACTCATACAGATCCCGGCTACCGTACCTTGGAAATGATGACAAAACAAAGACGCTGTGAGATGCCAGGGAGGTGAGGCATGACTGGAGCCAGAGGGGCATTAGTTCCTTACTGTCGGTGTAGGTCGTTGGTCGTTAGTGATCAGGACATTGCAAGGCACATGGTAGGTGATGTGGTGTTGTTGGTAAGGCATCGGCTCTGCTGATGGGTTGATGAAGTGTCGAGAGTCAAGGCACGCAGCATTGATTTTGCAGTGTCGATGTCACACCACGGGGTCACCTGTGTGGAGTCGTAGTTGGATGCCAACGACTTCAGTGAGACAGTATTTGGGACTTCCTCTGTGGCGGTTCTTGAGCCGCGCTGCAGTTGCATAAGCAACTGTGTTGCAAGTTGCCGTCATTACGTTGAGCAGGAACAATGGCTCCAGTGCAGGCAGCAGCACAGTGTCGAAAAGCGGCACCGACTCTGAAGTCACACTCAAAATCAATGTGCTGGTTTCTTCTTGGTGAATACAGCAAACTCCTTTACAAGGGGCCAGGAAATGGATTTGGCACAACTTGACAGAGTAGGGCTCTCAGCAGAAAGGCCTGTATGCTGCAGAAGAAGTCTTTGATGGCCCTGAGATTTCCAACAAGAGGCAATTTCAACTGAAGCCCTTGGCGAAACTTTGAAAGCAGGATTTAGAAATCAAAGTCCAGTCCTTTCACTCCCAGGACAGAAGCAGCAGCAGCAGGCCAGCAAAGCAAAAAAAGCAGCAAAGTGGCAGACCCTCCTGACAGCAGTATATCTCTTCTTCCTGGCAGAATGTCCTCAATCCAGAAGTGTTCCCAGTATATGGTGTCAGAGGTCCTGTAATTATACCCATTTCAGCCTTTGAAGTAGGCAATCTTCAAAGAAAGGTCTTTGTAGTGCATTTGCCACTGACCTCCCTGAACCTGGCACCAGATACACTACAGGGGGTAGAGCCTGTTTTGTGAGGGGAGAGGCACAGCTCTATTCAGGTGCTAGTGTCAACTCCTCCCACAACTCTGCCTCAGGAAGACCCATCAGCCTGATGATGAGCCATCAGGATATGCAGAGCACACCTCAGCTCCCTTTGTGCGTGGCTGTCTAGAGTAACCCAGATGTGTACTCTAGGGACAGGCAGAGGCACAGAATGGTTAAGCAAGAAAATGCCAAAGTGGCATTTTCAGACCAGTAAGTTAAAAACCAACTTCACTAAAAGATGTGCTTTTAAAATGTTAGTCCAGAGACACCAAACTACAATTTTCTATCAGCTCCCAATTGGAAGATACACTTGTAAAATGTTACAAGGCTGCTCAAAGGCAAACATATGGGAGAGATAGGCCTTGCTGTAGTGAAAAACGAGTTTAACAGTTATACACTACCAGAACATATAAAACTTAAAACCACACGTCCTCTCTTTTCAATACACTGCACCCTGCCCATAGGGCTACCTAGGTCCTACCTTAGGGGTGCCTTACATGTACTAAAAGGGAGGGTTTGGGCCTGGCAAGTAAGGGTACTTGTCAGGGCGACATGGCATTTAACAACTGTGCACGCAGGCTCTGTGTTTGCAGGCTGAGGCACGTTTGAAGGGCTACTCATGAGAGTGGCACAATCAGCACTACAGGCCCTCTAGTAGTATCTGATTTACAGGCCCTGGGCACACACCGCTGTGCACTGTACTAGAGACGTATGAGTAAATCAAAAAGGCCAATCATAGAGAATCCAAATACCATTATATTTCAGACTTAGAGCACTTGCACTTTAGCACTGATCAGCAGTGGTAAAGAGCCCAGAGTCCTAACACCAGCAAAAAAGAAGGTCAACACACATTAACCACAAGAGGTCAGAGGCAAAAAGACAGGAGAAAACACGCCAGAAGATGCCAGGTCTACCACCCATTTTCTGCTAATTGAAGCCTGCTTTCAGGAACAATTAATGCAAAAACAGTTGAAACGTCTTTCCAGGGCTCCCAAAAACCTTAAGATGCCCCTCAACAAAAAAGAGACCTACTGAGAGGTAGAGGTAGGCAGAGAAGAGAAAGAGTGAGATATGGAAATAGACTGAAGTGAGCTAGATAGAAAGTTTTCTTTCTCAATGAGGTCCGTGGAGTGTCTCTGTTTTCTTTCCTATCCCATTCCTCTTTCCTCCCTTTTGTCTCTGACTGTCATATTTCTGTCTATGTTGTCCTCACTGTCATATTTTTATCAATGTTGTCACTTTTGATGGGATGGGGAGAGGCGGAAAAGACCATCACTCCCAAGGTCAGTGCAGGCTGACAGACTGCCTACCCCAACTTATCATCCAACCTTAGCAACAGATTTAAACGCTGCTGTGCCTCAGAGTTTGAAGTCATAACAAAGTTAGAGTAAAAAAGTTAGTGTCATTAAATCAGAAAATAAGTCACTCCACTCAGAGTTAGCATTCAATAAATTGGGGACAGATTCCTTACAATGAGAATTAATCTGAGCAGTAAGAGAGACTGTTTTTTTAATCAAAACTAAAAAGAAATATTTGAATCAGATCGCCATTCTGGGCATGGGTTACTATTCAAACCATGCTCAGCTTGGCAGCCTGGACAGGACTGGGAACAAAAGCAGCCCTGGTAAATTTTGTCAGACCAGCCTTCATACTGCATGTAGCAAGTGAGTGCAGCGAGCAAGCCTGACTACTGCAAGGTGATTTTGGGAGGGGGTGGGAGGTTCTTCTCCAAGAAAGTTTTGAAAACAATTGCAAATATGGCATATGGTGTATTTTAAAGCACATTTTTTATGATTGAGCCATGTCCAATCACGGAATCACTGCATGGATATTGAAGACATGGCTGCATGGCTCAATGAATTAACGAATAGTTGGATGAGTGGAATGGAACTAAAACACAAAGCATTATGCTTTAAACTCAAATGGGAGAGAGAAAAAGATAACCATGTAGTGGTCAAATTGCACTGTGTGAAGGCAGGAAGCCTTGCATTAACCAGGGCTTCCACTTGACCACATTGAATGTTCCTAAGGAATTACTTTTTCTCAGTGCTCCTTTTCCTTCATCCTCACATTAGAGCACCTTTAAATACATCAGTTAAGGGTGTGCACTGCACAAAAACAACAGACACTAATGTTACTCCGCCAGTAGTAACACTATAGGCTACTTACGGGGTGCAAAGGACAACTGACTTTCCTTTGGGTGCATTTATAACATCGCCGTAGGGACAGTGGCGGAGAAGCAGGAATGTTTCTGAATGCATGCGTAGAATAACTTCTTAGAATTGTCACTCAATGCAATGGTATCATTTAATATACTAAATAGAAATGGGTTGCAAAGGCCACGTTATAAAGAAATATGGTCCTTTGAATTTCGAAGTGTCTTACTCATATGTACTGGACTCTGTGAACCAAGCAACAGCAGAACCCTCACCTTTTACTCCTTGAAAGCCTGAATGTCAACGCTGTTGTGGGAGACAGGATCCTACCAAATGCTCAGCAAATGGTTTTGAAGTGAGCATGGTCTGGACGATTGCTTTACAACAATTTGCTTTGCACTGTTTGTAAAGCACCGAATCTCTGCAGACCCTAGAAGCAAAACCAGTCCCCCCTGCCAACCCATTGTGAAAACACATGATGTCTGGTACTGCCAGTCCAGGCCTGTACCCAAGTTGCTGTGCCTTGAGGATTCCCAGATAACACTTACCTTGCTTCTGCTGCTCTGAGTGCAACATATCTTTGAAGACATTATGGTGAGACAACCCTTCATCATCTTTTAAAGAGGTTCCATTCTCTCCGATTGGCGACTGGGCGAACTTCAACATGTATATAAGAAAAACACAGTAGGTCAGTGTAACTTTTCAAATAAAGGTTTGTGTATAGAAAGAGTAACATTCATGAGTGCCAAATGGCTGAGGTCAACAAAAAGTATGTTTATTTGAAACTTTGAACTGAGAATACTTTAAAATTTGTTGGGGATTCTAACACAAGTGATTCTAGACTTTGATCAATAGCTAATGTGATACAGGTTGTGGAGTTATCAAATCACATTAAGTAGTAAACTCAAATGCTGAAATATAGCAGTTAGCACGCTGCCAGAACATGTAAAATTTTAAACCACATGTCCTCCCTTTGTGTGGAGAACTATGAAATAATGTAAAGAAACTCTTGTGAAGGAAGAAGTGATCGCTACACAGAATATTTCCAATTAAGAATACTGAATGACTAATGTACTTTCTGGGGTAGTGTTTCCAGATGAAAAGGTATCTACAAGAAATTAAGTGACTGCACTAACCATTATGTGTATGATTTGTTTTAGAATTGTCCACTCGGAAAGTTATCTATAAAATACTATAAAAAGAACAACCAACAACTGTTCAGAGTGTACTAGAAAATACAACATCTGAGGGTAGCATAAGCTGCAGAAAGAGAGAGCTCCAAGGCAACTCATGGTAGGAAACCATATCAGTTGGTCACATCTATACCTACCTGAAAAGTAGATAATTTATTTACTCCTAGAAATCAATTGCTAGTTACTTTTGTATCTTGTGTTATCTCCAAATTAGTTCAAAAAGATAAAACACAACTGTGCATTTCTTTGGTACTTCTCTAATCTTGACCTAATATTGCCACTGTGAGAAGTTTAGGTCGGAAAGGTAGAGTTGGGGCTACATCAGCCCTTCAAGTAATTTGACACATCAGAAGAGGTTAGTGATAGCACTGTTCTAAACTTTGTCACAAAAGTATTTCGAAGATTTTTAAAAGTCAGGAGTCGGTGATTAAGTCAGTCAGTCATAATAGCTTTATTCAACAGTAGTCATAAAAGCTGAAATACAATACAACATTTATGACCAAAATATTAAAAACTTTAAAAAAAACTTCCCATGAGGATAAAAGTCCATAAAATATTATAAAAACAACAATGGAAATTTTTAAACTCCTCTCAGTGTTATATGCATATATACAAAGGAGTCTTTTTACATTGAGACACATAATTCCATGAACAACTCAACTCTTGCCTAACGCTTACTACCTTTAGTATTAAAAAGAATAAAAAAAGAAACAAACCCCAATTTCATTTAAGAAACTAAAAGAAAAAAGTTCGGCATGTAGTACACATTCATTACAATGCAGCAATCGCTTTTGATCTAATGACCCATGCCCATCCTAAAAATGTAGCTAAAGATATGGCAAGGGGTAACCATGTTTGAGTGCGAATTAATCTAAGAGCTACCTCATGTTTTCGGGTACCTAGAGCTCTGCAAATTGGGTCCAACCAAGTACGCCGCGGAACTTTATAGGCGGGACACACAAATAACAAGTGGGCCAAAGACACCAAATTTACATGACAAATAGGGCAGCAGGTGTCACCTTCTGTATCCATCTCGCAGTAAATGACTTTATGGGTAATGTGCCCACTCTAAGTTGGAAATAGAGCTTTCTATTGTGAGGCTTCGTTATGGTGTCCCAGTATGGTTCCAGCTTTTGTACTGGTTTTACATCTAGGAATTGGCCCGTTAGTGTCGAAGGATCACTATTCCTAAAGGTGTTATCAGTCACCCATCCCCAGTATCTTTCCTTCAGCTGTGCTTTAGAGGGAAACGGAGTGTTTTCAGGATTCACCCATAGGGTGGCCATGCCTATACCTACTAAGATAGATCTAACTTCCTGCAACCATTTAATTTTCTTATAATGATCCGCTATTATTAGATCTTTTAGGCCCTCAACATAAGGTGCCAATTCAGGTGTTGACCAGATTCTCTGCCAATACAACAAGGGGCGTAGTCTGGATCTATCAGCCAAAGCCTTTCTGCCTAAATCATAAAGTAATGGCCGTACTGGTGTGCTTTGTGGAAGGTTGGTGATTTTACGTAAAAAACTATTTTCAGCTGTGGTTAGTTTTGAAAGATTTTTAAATCCCCAGAGCTCTGCCCCATATAATACTGCACTAACAACTTTCATATTATAAATGTTCAAGACTGGACTAACTGGTTTTGTAAACGATGCATTAAACTCAATCAGTAAAGTTCCTGCTAACTGACGATGTTTCAGTGTGGCCATATCCAGTTGCTTGCCCCACCTCATGTCACCCTGCATAATGACCCCAAGATATGTAAAATCTTTGACCTGCTCTAGGGGTCGCTTATTCAGCATCATCACTCCTCTGTAGGATCTGTGGGGATTAAATGTCATAACGTTGTTTTGGACATGTTTATCTCCAAACCCTGCAGATGGCAAAATTCCTCTAAGAGTGATAGGGCTCGCTGTAAACCGCTCGGTGTTTTAGCGATTAACAGCGTATCGTCTGCGAACATGAGGATGGGGATTTTCACGCCCGCCAATATAGGAGCATTAGTTGGGTTTGCTTCCAAAAATGTTACAATACCATTGATGAATATAGAAAACAGCGTTGGTTCCATCACACAACCTTGTCTCACCCCTTTTTCCACTCGAAAAGGGGAGGTAACCTGACCCTGGGTACCCCACCTGATCTTTGCGTGGTTTCCCTCATGGAGTCTGGCTATGAGAGTTAGTAGTTCTTGAGGGATCTCCAGTTCTTGCATAACTCTCCACAATCTACTACGGGAAACAAGGTCAAAAGCTGACTTTAAATCCACAAAAGGCCTTTGTCTAAGACCATCGTTTTCCAGTAGAGCAATGTGAAGCAAAAGGTTTGGTCAATGGTACTTGTGCATGACCGAAAACCTGCCTGGAATGGTGATAATATATCCTGCTCATCAATCCAAACTTGGATTTTATTTAGCACAAGGCGTCCCATAATCTTTTGTGATGAGTCGATTAGGCTCATGGGTCTATAATTCCCAGGCAGTGACTTGTCCCCCTTTTTAAATATTGGAATTATCTCCGCTCCTTTCCATGAATCTGGTACCGGCATACCTTTAGCAATTTCATCCATTATAATCAGGATATATCGGCTCCATTTAGGTTTATTTGAAAGGAATATATCAGATGGAATCCCGTCAGGGCCTGGTGCTTTACCGCCCATTACAGAGCCCAAAGCAATGTCAACATCCGCTTAATTAAAAACCGGACCAGCGTAGTACGTATATGCAAACTCAAACGCATCCTTATCATCTATACTGCAAGTGTATTGAGATTGAAAATGCGTTACCCATTGATCTTGCCTTACAGGATTTATCGGCTCTACAGGTCGGCCATCTCTGTCCTATTTAACTATGTCCCAAAATTGTTTAGGATTTTTACTTTCGCAGGCAAATTTAAGATCCTGCCATCTGTTCTCATCCCAAGATTTCTTAGCAATCTCCTGGGCTTTCTTATAAATTTGCCTGGCATACTGCACTTTAGTCTGATCACTTTCCTTAATTGCTTTCCCCAGGGACCTACGAGCCTCCTTGCAGTCCTTATTGAACCATTTACTTCCATTTTTGTGGTGAATACCTCTGCTTTTACAGTTTTTATAAAAATAGGTATGAAGCTGTGTAAAAAACTCAACATGAAATCCAGTTACCAACTCGAGAGGTGCCAGCTTAACCAAAAGGTCTTCTAGTTCTAATATTGCATTATCAACATCTAGTGAGATTTTATCTAGGACTTCAGGCTTCTCTATTACATTTACCCATTTCAAGCACCTCATGTCATTTGTGGGAACTAGATCTAGGGATATCATTTCTCTACTAGAATAAAAGGCATCTTTCTCTACCACTACCTCAAAAACTGCACACGCGGGGTTATGATCACTCTCTATTCGCTCATTTACCTTCATGTCCCTTAATGCATGATAAAACTGACAACTAATCAATCAGTAATCAATGCGGCTAAAACTAGAGCCATTGTTAAAAGTACATGCACCGTCTCTGTCTGATTGGGTTCTACCATTTACAGCCCTTAGTCCTTTCTCCATACACATGGAATTTATCTGAACCACCACACCAGTCCAGTTTTTTTACTGGAATTAGATCTAATTTAGGAATTCTCTATAAGTCCTCTTCCTCATCAGTAAAATTTGAGTTCCCATTTAGGAGGGGTTCAAAAGTTGCATTCAAATCACCCGCAATTATTACATTTATACCCCTACAGTATTGGTCAGGTAAAGTGTCCAAAACTACTAAAACCTCAGATTTCCTACCCTTTGTCCCTCTTGCATAGATGTTATAGATATCAAGCTTTTCGCACTCTCCCCATTTAACCTGAGCGCTAATTTATCCTTATTGTGGGCCTCAAGGACCTGCACAGCAAAGCCAATTTCTTGGCGAACCCAGATTGTTAACCCTCATGAGGGTCGACCTTTTCCACCAGTGATTGCTGGGACACAATAGTTTAAATAACCTGCACTGTGGATAGGATCCATCGCCCAGGTTTCCTGAAAAAGGGAGACATCATGTTGTGCAACAAATGTCTGACAATCTGGAGATACAATCTTAGATTTTATCCCAGCTACATTCCATGTTAACACAGATAATCCTGCCGGTAGATTTTTACCTGGGCTCTGGACTATCACGGTGTTCAACAAATTTCCTTGGTAATCAGCTAACTCTATATTTCCTTTAGTTGTCAATATATTATTATCTGAGGGTAAATAGCTCATTGTACATTCCGCCTCTCTAAAAGGGTAAGAACAAATACTGGATTCTCTACTTGTTGGAATGCAGTCATTGTTACCTAGTTCCTTCTGAGGCACGTTCAAGAGTCAAGCATTAGATTCTAGGTTTGAGGATACGCCTAAGAGGGAATCACCTTGCCTTGGAACGCAGCCCTTATCAGTTACAATGGGGAAACGTCTAAACTGTATTAAAGAATGGTCTGGAGAAGACTTATGAAATTCCAAGGTTAGCAAGTTTTCAACTAGGTCTTGACCTCTTAGTGGTAACTCAATGCGATCTAGCGGGTTTGTTCGGGAAGAGAGTCTACGAGCTCTAGAAAAATCTTCTCGAATAACCGAACGACATCCCCTGACGTGGCGGATCCAATGGATTGCTTTATTATAAAGGAATCTGCGTTTTCTATGCTATTACTACTAGCGTATTTGGAGACATTGACCATGTAAATCTTTGGCGCCTGAGGCAGATTTATACCTAACGGTGTAATAATTTGTTGTCTGCAATTATTTAAAGTATTCCCTGATTCTGGTATGACAGAGCGCCTAATTTGCATTTGTGATAGATCTGATTTTAGATTAGGTGCTTGAGCGGGACACCCCAATGATATTGGCTCTATTTCAAGTCTACTTTCTTCCCCCGTATTATGACAGAGCGGAATATTATCCTTACTCCAAGAGAGCTTTGTTATAGTAGCCGGAGACCGTTCCTGACAGTTTACCTGCTTAAGCTGTTCAAGCTGCCTTACCCTGGGGTGGGAGTTTCTAGATGGGCAGGAATCCTTTGTGATAAAAGTTCAACCATAGATGTTAATTCTACTAAATTTGTTCGCATAAGTTCCACCTCCGCTTTTAGTTCACAAATGAGAGAAGGTATTCCCTAGAAATCAGTGGTGGGATATGAATTCAACCATGAATTGGATGTAGGGGGGCTACAGGACAGCGACGGGGAATTATTCAAGTGATCATCCACCCTCTTCCTCTTGCAGATCTATGAGGGGCGCAAACCTATTAGTACAGGCAACTGTTGTTTCCCCAACCTCAGGGTTACCAATCTTTCCTTTCACTAAAGCTGCTCTTTCTGCCCTCGTAGCCATAGATCCCTCGGTGTGGGATTCCAGAGTACCCCCCCTCATTGGTTTATGGAACATTGCGGGAATTGTTACATGTTGTCCTGTGTTGGTTTTGTCCGGTTGGGAGGAGCCTATGGCTTGTTCAATACTAATAGCTTTGGTGGGTGTGACATTAACTAAATTATTCTCACATTCGCTGATCAGCGTATCTATTCTATCTATGGTGCAATTATTACCTGGTGTCTTCTGTATCAGCGTCTTTCTCACCATTTTCCCCCTACGTTCTCTACCGCTTTCTCCCCCTCCAAGTGCTCCACTGTTCCCGTCCATTGTTTTCCTTTTCCCCATACTCAATACTTAGTGGATTTGTGGCCTCTAAGTCTCGTGATACCTATACAACACTTTACTTTTGGCAATCAAAGTAATCAACTTAAGTTCCCCCAGGACCAGCACGTAAAAAAAAACAGCATGTAATGCTATATTATTAAATGATATTAGGCTAACAATATAGCAACACTCAAATGAAGAATTGTTCTGCCCGCAAATGTCCACCACACGGAAGGGGGTTGGCCTTGCCCAGCCTCTTCCTGCCGATGACGGGCAAGGACGGGCCCGCCCTTGGCCCGGTCTTCGCCCACGCGCATCCCGCCCCGCAGATGATGTTGCACGCTTTTGAGCGCGAGGCTGGCTATTCAGCTCCTCCCCTGGCGAGTGATGGATTATGGGGTTTGGAGTCCCCAGCAGGTAGCAGCAGCGTCCACGTCCCGCGGGTAATGTTGCACGCTTTTGAGCGTGAGGCTGGCTATTCAGCTCCTCTCCTGGCGAGTGATGGATTATGGGGTTTGGAGTCCCCAGCAGGTAGCAGCAGTGTCCACGTCCCGTGCCGCAGGTGATGTTGCGCGCTTTTGAGCGCGAGGCTGGCTATTCAGCTCCTCCCCTGGCGAGTGTTGGATTAGGGGATTGGAGTCGCCAGCAGGTAGCAGCAGTGCCCACGTCCCGCACTGCAGGTGATGTTGCGCGCTTTTGAGCACGAGGCTGGCTATTCAGCTCCTTCCCTTGCGAGTGATGGATTATGGGGTTTGGAGTCCCCAGCAGGTAGCAGCAGTGTCCACGTCCCGTGCCGCGGTTGATGTTGCGCGCTTTTGAGCGCGAGGCTGGCTATTCAGCTCCTCCTCTGGCGAGTGATAGATTATGGGGTTTGGAGTCCCCAGCAGGTAGCAGCAGTGTCCACGTCTAAGTCAGTTCTCAGATGGGTTGTGATTACCATACAGTTCAACTGTGACTCAATGACAATTGTAATGAAGATGGTTTTGTTCAAAAGCCAAGAAAAAGTAATGTCAGAACTTTTAGATTTCCAAGGATGTTAAGGTAATGGATAGTTCTAACTTATAGTTCTAACTTATCTTCAGGTTTAGTGAACTTTCATACACAGATGATGTTGCTGGGTTATTTTTGAAATCATCAGGAGAAAAATAATTTTGATTTCAAAGATGTTCCTCAGTTTATTGTTAATTGGGTCTTGTTAAGTGCAAGCATCTCACCCTATAAGGGTCTCATGGCGCTGCTGCGAGAATAGATATTGACAGTGGTGTTGAGAGTGATGAGAATATCCATTTTATAGAGCTTTTTTGAATAGCCTGTGGTCGGTACAAGCCCGGATGTGTAGGGAACTGGTTCCAATATTGAGGGGCTAAGTATGAAAAGGGTCTGCAGCCATTTTTGGCAGTGCGAGCCCCATGGGGAAGCAACAAATGTTTTTCACCAGTCCAAAGATTCCTTATTGGCTCATACCAAATAAGTTTTCTTTATAAGTACTGTGGCCCATTTCCATGTAGAGATTTGTGTGTTAGGCAAATGAGTTTGAAGAGTGTTTGTTTCCTTATTGGTAACCAGTGTAGGGTTTTTGAGTGGGGTTGGATGGTGAATGGGGAGGAAGATGAAGTACCAACCGTGCTGCGGTGTTTTGTACCACCTTGGGCCTGGTATATAGTTCTTCATTCATCGACGCCATTAAGGTGTTTCCATAGTCCAGGAGACTGATTACAAATGCCTGGACTAGGGATTTCCTTGATCCCAGTGGAATCCATTGGAATATTTTTCATAGGGTGTGCATGATGCCATGGCAGGTGGCTGATGTGTAATTTACATGGTCCTTCATGGACAGTTTGTTGTTTACTATTATTCCCATATTCTTTACTATTGCTTTTGGGATGGGGCTTGGACCAAGACTTCCCTAGTAGTACCACCTACGTTTTACTTGTGTTAAGTTGTAGGCAGTTTGTCTTCATCCAGTTGGAAATATGATTAATGCATTTTCTAAATCTTGTTTTGGTGTCTGCAGGCTTGGGTCCCATGGTTACCACCTGTGTGTCATCTGCATATGAGTTGACATCAAATCAATATGATTTTATGACTTTTGCCAGTGGTGCGACGTATACATAGAAAAGAGTGGGGCTCAGCGCCGAGCCCGGGGGAACTCCCTTGTCAATGGATATGGCGCAGGATACATAAGACTCTAGTTGTACCGAGAGTGTCCTTCCCTTCAGGAAGTTCTTTAGCCAGCTGAGTTTAAAAGCATTCTAAGTTTATTCCTTAGCTAACTTGACATATTCTGTGCATTGATTGGGTCATCAGATGGTTCAATTATATTCTGACTGCTGTCAGGATAGTTGTATGCTTTCCTATCCCTTCAAGAAAAATCATCCTTCTAAGATACTTGCTAGGGATAGATAGTGTGCCAGATCTTGTGTGTGCTATCGCATTACCATCTTCTTGTCAAGAATTCAATGATGTTTTTGAAAGGAAAAAGACAAATATGTTAACCTTGCACAGAAGTTGAACATTTTAATCTTGATTTACAAATAAGTGCATCAATTCCTAGTGCTTGCTGTTAGATCTGGGTGTCTCTAGTTGGCAGAGGTAGGTACCACTGTCCAAATAGGGACCCTTACTTCTAGTCAGGGTAAGGGGGTACACTCTTTAGATAACCCCTGCTCACCCCCTTGGTAGCTTGGCACGAGCAGACAGGCTTATCAAAGGCAATGTGTAAAGTATTTGTACCAACACTCACAGTAACACAGTGAAAACACGACAAATGGACTCCACACCCGTGTAGATAAATAAAGTACTTTTATATAAACTACACAAGACCAAAACGACAAAAATCCAACATACACAGTTCAAGAATATGGTTTCAAAAAGAGTTCTTAGCTTAGCGACAAAATCATTTACCTTAACCTCAATTTTAGCCAACAGTACCTGGTGATGCGATAAAAGTTCTTAGCGGCGCTCAGGCGTCAAAAAACAAGCAACAGCGTCAGTCCTGAGACCCTGGGGAGGCGAGGCGACAACCCTGCTGCACGCAGCGGGCGTGGGCGACGAATCCGGTCTGTATGGGGAGTGAGGCGATGCTTGTATGGATTCCAAGGCGTAGCTTTTCCGATAGAAATTTACTCGCTAAGGCACGATGCGACAAAATTCGGCCCGCTAACGAGCGGGGCGACAATTTCACCAGCGATGATCTGGGTTGGCCCTGCGACGATATTCGCAGCGATAAAATTTGACACGCTAACGAGCGGTGCGATGATTTTGGCTGGCTCTGCGACGATGTTTGCAGCGATAAAATTCTGCTCGCTAACGAGCGGTGCGATGATCTTGGCTGGTTCTGCGACGATCTCACCCAGTGGCGGCAGGCTCTGCGACGATGTTCGCAGCGATCAAATTCTGCCCGCTAACGAGCGGAGCGACGATTTCTCCAGCGATGATCCGGCTCAGGGGCAGCAGGCTCTGCGACGAGGTTCGCAGCGATAAAATTTTGCCCGCTAACAAGCGGAGCGACGGAAATTTTCTCGCTAAGCCGGCTGTGCGTGAAAAAGTGTAGATCCTTTGCTTCTTTCTTCTTGGTCAGCTTCCCAACAGTAGGCACAACTTCCAGAGGCCCCACAATTGGATCAAGCACTCTAGGAAGGGCAGAACTCACTCAGCAGAGTTCAGGGGGAAGCTGGGGGTGAAGTCCTTTTGTTCCTGGGACTTCCTAACAGGAGGCCAGCTCTTCTCAGGCCCTTGGAGATCTCTTCAAGCAAGGGGACACAGCAACAACAAAGTCCTTCCCCTCTCCTTGGCAGCAAAGCAACTGCAGGTCAGCCCACAAACACACAGCAGGACAGTCCTTCCTCTTCAGTCTTCCAGCTTTCTCCTTGGCAGAGGTTCCTTCTTGATTCCAGGATGATCTAATTTTCTGTAGTCTGGGTCCCAATACTTATACCCCAAAATCCTTTGTCCTCTGCAAGCAGAGGGGACTTGGCCTAGTCAGAACCAGTTCTGGCCAGTCCTGGAGCACTCTGTTTACTTGGTTTCTTCTTTCCTTTGAGAGAGAGGGGCAGGGTCGTCAGCCGCCCAGCAGGGGGTGGAGCCAGTCTTGTGGAAGGCAGGCACAGCCCTATTCAGGCACAGGTGCTACTCCTCCCACCCATCTACAGGGGAATTTCCCTATTCAGCCCTGGGCTGACTCATCCAGCCTCTGGGAGCCACCCCTGTCCCTGTCACTCACAAACCAGACAGTCAATTCACAAACAGGCCAAGGCACACAAAAAGGGCAGAAAAGGAAAACAGCCACCTTCTAAAAAGTGCTGTTTTCACACACAGGATTTAAAAACCATCCTTCCTAAAAGATGTGTTATTAAATTTTGAATTCAGGGATACCAGACTTTAGCTTTCCATCTTGCTCCTATGGGAAGATATGCAGGTAAACATTATACTCAGTATTCCCCATTATAGCCTAAGGGCAAGATAGCCTTTCAATAGTGAAAAACAAAAATGGCTGTAATTCACTACCAGAGCATGTCACCTACACCAATACATGCTCTACCTTTCACATGCACTGCACCCTGCCCAGGGGGGTACCTAGGGCCTTCCATAGGGGTGTCCAATGTGTACAGAAAGGGAAGGGTTAGGCCTGGCCAGTGTGGACACTGGTCAGGTCAACATGGCAGTTAGCAACTGCACCCAGGCACTGCAGTGGCAGGCCTGTGACACCATTTTAGGGCTACTCATGTGGGTGGCACAATCAGTGCTGCAGGCCCACTAGTAGCATTTGAATCACCAGCCCTGGCACACTCAGTGCACTTTACTAGGGGCTGACAGGTGAAACAAATATGTCAATCATGGATAACCAATTACAATAACAATTTACCTAGGGAGCACTTGCACTTTGACACTGATCAGCAGTGGCAAAGTGCCCAAAGCATCTAAACCAGCAAAAACGAAATCCAGCATAGCGTCAAAAATACAGGAGGTAGAGGCAAAAAGTCTGGGGAAACCACGCCAAAGATGCCAGGTCTAACACGTGTCCCCTCCAGCTGAAAGTGGGGAGAACTACCCACCCTCTTGGGAGTTCTCATCGCTAAGGCGGAAAAACCTGGACAGACCATCAACGTTGGCGTGTTCTGTACCGGGACGGTGTTCCACCGTAAAGTCCATTCCCTGTAGGGAGATGGACCACCTCAACAGTTTTGGGTTCTCACCCCTCATTTGCATTAACCATCTGAGGGGCCTGTGGTCTGTCTGAACCCGGAAGTGAGTCCCAAACAAGTAGGGCCTCGGCTTCTTCAGAGCCCAGACCACAGCAAAAACTTCCCTTTAAATCGCACTCCACCTCTGTTCCCTGGGAAGTAGCCTCCTACTAATGAAAGCTACAGGTTGGTCCAAGCCCTCGTCATTGATCTGTGAGAGTACCGCTCCCACACCATGCTCTGAAGCGTCTGTCTGCACTACAAACTCACTGGATAAATCAGGCGCCTTGAGCACCGGTGCCGTGCGCATGGCAGTTTTCAGGTCATCAAAAGCAGTTTGACAGGCATCGGTCCAATTCACTCTCCTGGGCTGCTTCCTTGAAGTCAGCTCCGTCAAGGGGGCAACAATGGTGCCATATCCCTTGACAAATCGGCGATAATACCCGTTGAGTCCTAGGAAGGCTCTCACCTCTGTCTGGGTCTTGGGGGGCTCCCAAGCCAGGATGGTATCAATCTTCGCTTGGAGGGGCGCCACCTGGCCGCTCCCTTCCTGGTGTCCCAAGTACACCAAGGAACCCTGCCCTATCTGGCACTTACTGGCCTTGATAGTGAGGCCTGCCCTTTGCAGAGCCTTCAACACTGCACAGAGGTGCTGCAAGTGTTCCTCCCACGTGGAGCTGAACACATCAATGTCATCCAGGTATGCGGCGCTGAATTCCTCCAGCCCGGACAGTACCTGGTTGACCAGTCTCTGGAATGGGGCAGGGGCGTTCTTCAACCCAAAAAGGCATAACTCAGAACTGGAAGAGCCCCTCTGGCGTTGAAAACGCAGACCTCTCTTTGGCCCCCTCAGTTAAGGCAATCTGCCAGTACCCAGATGTTAAATCAAACGTACTGAGGTACTGGGCAGCTCCCAACCGATCCACAAGCCCATCAGCTCTGGGGATGGGGTGTGCGTCAGTCTTGGTGACCGCATTGAGCCCACGGTAGTCCACACAAAACCGGCGTTCTGGGGTGGCACCGGGCGCAGCAGCTTTTGGAACTAAGACCACTGGGCTAGCCCAGGGGCTGCTGGAGGGCTCAATTACCCCTAGCGCCAACATCTTGGAAACCTCTTCCTTGATGCTGGCCCTGACCTTGTCAGCTACCCTGTAGAATTTCTGCTTTACAGGTAGACTATCTCCAGTGTCCACATCATGGACGCACCAGTTGGTGACACCTGGGGTCAGGGAGAACAGGGAGGAAAACTGACCCAACACCTGGTGACAGTCCCTCTGCTGTTCTAGGGTCAGGGTGGGCGAAAGGACCACACCATCCACTGACCCGTCTTGCTCCTTGGCTGCCAGGAGGTCAGGAAGAGGGTCACTGTCCTCTTCCATTCCAGCATCTGTAGCCAGGAGTATGGTTACATCAGACCTCTCGAAGTGGGGTTTGAGGCGGTTCACATGTAAGACCCTCAGGGGCTGCCTGGGAGTCTGCATGTTAATCAGGTAGCTCACTTCGCTCTTGCGCTCCACCACCTCATATGGCCCAGTCCACTTGTCTTGGAGCGCACAAGGCTCCACTGGCGCCATCACCCACACTTTCTGTCCAGGTTGAAATACGACCAGAGTGGTATTCTGGTCGTACCATCTTTTCATTTCTTCCTGGCTGGCTTCAAGGTTCTCTTGGGCGAGCTTCCTGAAGCGCAGTGTCTGGTTGCGGAAGGCCAACATATAGCTGAACACATCCTGGGGGGTTTTCCCGGGGGATTTCTCCCACCCCTCCTTCACCAGAGTGAGAGGTCCTCTAACAGGGTGGCCATACAGGAGCTCAAAGGGACTGTACCCTAAGGACTTCTGAGGCACCTCCCTGTAGGCAAACAACAGGCATGGTAAAAAGACGTCCCACTTTCGTCTCATGGGCTCCGCTAGGCCCATAATCATACCTTTCAGAGTTTGGTTGAACCTTTCAACCAACCCGTTTCCTTGAGGGTGGTAAGGAGTGGTGAACTTATAAGTTACCCCACACTCCTCCCACAGAGACTTCATGTACCTAGAGATGAAGTTGGTACCCCGGTCGGAGACCACCTCTCTGGGGAACCCCACACGGGAAAAGATCCCCATCAATGCATGGCCCACCACGGGTGCTGTGATTGTCCTGAGAAGGACAGCTTCCGGGTACCGGGTGGCATGGTCCACCAAGACCAGGATGAACCTGTTGCCTAAGGCTGTCTTGGGGTCCAGTGGCCCCACAATGTCGATGCCCACCCGCTCGAAAGGGGTACTCACCACAGGAAAGGGTTGGAGGGGTGCCTTGCACTTTCCTCCGCCCTTACCACTTGCCTGACAAGTCTGGCAAGTCCTACAGAATGTTCCAACGTGCTTCTTCATCTTGGGCCAGAAGAAGTGGGTGACAAGCCTTTGGAAGGTTTTGTCTTGCCCCTGATGTCCTGCGAGAGGCACGTCATGAGCCAGACCCATTAGGAAGATCCTGAAGTGCTCGGGTACCACCAGCACACGGGCTGCACCGGGCTCAGCGACCTTAGGCTCACTATAAAGTAACCCATCCTCCCAGTAAATGAGATGATCCTTGGACTCTCCACCTGCTGCCTAGTCTGCAGCCTGCTGCTGCACACCAATGAGAGAAGAGCATTCCTTCTGTGCCTTGCAGAACTCCTCCCTGGAGGGACCACCCTCTTGCTGCCAATGGGTCAGCTCAGGTAGCTCCCCCAGTTCGGCCACCTGTTCCCCTGTGGGTTCCAGGGCATCCCACTCAGGTTCTGCTCCTTCCTGAACCGTGGGAATGGTGGGGGCTGGTTTCCCACGCCCTCTGCTCCTCCCTCTCTGGGCAGGTTCTTGGGCCACTGTTTCAGGCTCCAGGTCTGCTGAATCACCCCTACTGGCTGCCATAGACCGAGTGGTCACACAGGTCCACTCAGGCAAACCCAACATCTCCATGTGAGCCTGGCATTCCACCTCCTTCCATGGGGAACTCTCCAGGTCATTACCTAGCAGACAGTCTACAGGCATGGATGGACTCACAACAACCTTCAAGAGACCTGAGACCCCCCTCCACTCAAAGGGAACTTCCACCACCTTACAGAGGCGCACCGAGTTGTCAGCTGCAACTACTGGGTGAAGCACATTGGGAATGACCTGCTCTTCAGACACCCACTGACACCTCACGGATGTCACGCTGGCTCCTGTGTCTCTCACAGCCTCCACCCTCCTCCCATTGATGGTCACCCACTGCCCGTATGTCTTAGTGTTATCGGGCAGGTAGGTTTCCTGGACCATCTCTTGGTCTCCTAAAGAGACAAGGGTCATAACTGCTGGTTCCACCCCTTCACTAGAAATTAAATCCTCCCCCAAAGCTACACTCACTAAACCTGGTTTAGGAGCACCAGTGGGTGCTGGAGGTTTCTTGGGGCACTTAGTGGCAATGTGTCCCACCTTATTGCAGTGATCGCAGGTAGGTGGGCCCCTGGGGTCTCGCCTGCCCCTAGGGGGCCAGGTCGGTTTGGGCTTGGAGGGTTGGGACTCCTTTCCCTGGGAACTGTTTTGGGGCCCTTGAGAGAACTCCTTTTGGTTACCCTTGTCCCCCCCACTCTTTTGCTGGGGACCCTGCCCACCTTTGGCTATGGTACCCACAATTCCTCTGTGGACCCTGGTACTGGTCCAGCGGTCCGCCTCCTTAGCAAGCTCAATGGGGTCCGTCAGCTTGCTGTCTAAAAGATGCTGGCGCAGCTCTGGAACACATAGACTACTCAAGTGCTCCCAACTAATTAAATGTAACAACCCCTTATAATCAGTTACTTTGCTGCCCTTCATCCAACCTTCCAGTGCATGTGAGTACAGATTCACACACTCCATCCAAGTCTCCGACTCTTTCTTCTTGGAGTGCCTAAACTGCAGTCTATACTGTTCTGGAGTAAGTTCATACCTGAGACATAGGGCCTCCTTCATATTGGGATAGGTCATGGTACCTGCTAATTCCAAGGGCTCTAGAGCACTCCTCCCAGAAGCCTCAAAATGTTTCCACAGGCCCGCCCCCGAATGCTGTTCAGGCACACCATTCATTCTCAACGCAATTTCATACGAGGTAAACCAGGCATAGATATCCTCACTCCTATTATAATTCTGTACCAAATCCCTGGAGATATATACTTTACCCCCCTGCACTGGCTGTGCGCTGCCACCATTGGAACCGGACTCTGCCTGCTTGGCCTTGATATCCAGTTCTCTCATGCTCAACTCATGAGCCAGAAGCAATTTCTTCTCCTCCACCGCCTTTTCTTGCTCTACTTCTAATTGCCTCATTTTCATTCTCATTATTTCCAATTCATGGTTTCTCACCCTTTGATTCTCCTCCAACTCCTCTGGAGTGAGACCCCTACTGGAATGGGAGCTGCCAGCCCTTGAGACTGGTCCGCCCACGGGCAGATCTTGGGGAACAAAACCATTCTCTTCATCTGCATCATCTTCCTCTTGGGCCTCCCACCAGGCCTTTAAGACTCTTTGTAGCACATCCTTTCTAGATCCGCTTTTCACAGGGCAACCAAGGTCTTTGCAGAATTGCTTGAGCTCCTCAACTTTGTACGAATACAAATCCTCAATGGAAAACTCCAATTCTGCCCTCTCACTTGTTGCCACCTGAGACATGATGCTCTTGAAAAGTCACTCAAAAATAGAACCAAGAATACAGTATGTGGTTGCGTAGTGGTCTGCACTTAAACTAGTGATGTACACCAATTACTGTGGGTCAAGTACAAATACAAGTTCTAATCCTCACCACTGACCACCAATGTTAGATCTGGGGGTCTCTAGTTGGCAGAGGTAGGTACCACTGTCCAAATAGGGACCCTTACTTCTAGTCAGGGTAAGGGGGTACACTCTTTAGATAACCCCTGCTCACCCCCTTGGTAGCTTGGCACGAGCAGACAGGCTTATCAAAGGCAATGTGTAAAGTATTTGTACCAACACTCACAGTAACACAGTGAAAATACCACAAATGGACTCCACCCGTGTAGATAAATAAAGTACTTTTATATAAACTACACAAGACCAAAACGACAAAAATCCAACATACACAGTTCAAGAATATGGTTTCAAAAAGAGTTCTTAGCTTAGCAACAAAATCATTTACCTTAGCGTCAATTTTAGCCAACAGTACCTGGTGATGCGATAAAAGTTTTTAGCGGCGCTCAGGCGTCGAAAACAAGCAACAGCGTCAGTCCTGAGACCCTGGGAGGCGAGGTGACAACCCTGCTGCATGCAGCGGGCGTGGGCGACGAATCCGGTCTGTATAGGGAGTGAGGAGATGCTTGTATGGATTCCAAGGCGTAGCTTTTCCGGTAGAAATGTATTCACTAAGGCACGATGCGACAAAATTCGACCCGCTAACGAGCGGGGCGACAATTTCACCAGCGATGATCCTGGTTGGCCCCGCGACGATGTTCGCAGCGATAAAATTTGGCACGCTAATGAGCGGTGCGATGATGTTGTCTGGCTCTGCGACGATGTTTGCAGCGATAAAATTCTGCACGCTAACAAGCAGAGCGGGGAAATGGGCTGGCTCTGCGATGATGTTCGCAGCGACGAAATTCGGCCCGCTAACGGGCGGGGCGACGATTTCTCCAGCGATGGTCTGGGTTGGCCCTGCGATGATATTCGCAGCGATAAAATTCTGCACGCTAACGAGCGGTGTAATGATCTTGGCTGGCTCTGCGACGATCTCACCCAGCGGTGGCAGGCTCTGCGACGATGTTCGCAGCGATAAAATTTTGCCCGCTAACAAGCGAAGCGACGGAAATTTTCTCGCTAAGCCGGCTGTGCGTGAAAAAGTGTAGATCCTTTGCTTCTTTCTTCTTGGTCAGCTTCCCAACAGCAGGCACAACTTCCAGAGGCCCCACAATTGGATCAAGCACTCTAGGAAGGGCAGAACTCACTCAGCAGAGTTCAGGGGGAAGCTGGGGGTGAAGTCCTTTTGTTTCTGGGACTTCCAAACAGGAGGTCAGCTCTTCTCAGGCCCTTGGAGATCTCTTCAAGCAAGGGGACACAGCAACAGCAAAGTCCTTCCCCTCTCCTTGGCAGCAAAGCAACTGCAGGTCAGCCCACAAACACACAGCAGGACAGTCCTTCCTCTTCAGTCTTCCAGCTTTCTCCTTGGCAGAGGTTCCTTCTTGATTCCAGGATGATCTAATTTTCTGTAGCCTGGGTCCCAATACTTATACCCCAAAATCCTTTGTCCTCTGCAGGCAGAGGGGCCTTGGCCTAGTCAGAACCAGTTCTGGCCAGTCCTGGAGCACTCTGTTTACTTGGTTTCTTCTTTCCTTTGAGAGAGAGGGGCAGGGTCGTCAGCCGCCCAGCAGGGGGTGGAGCCAGCATTGTGGAAGGCAGGCACAGCCCTATTCAGGCCCAGGTGCTGCTCCTCCCACCCATCTACAGGGGAATTTCCCTATTCAGCCCTGGGCTGACTCATCCAGCCTCTGGGAGCCACCCCTGTCACTCACAAACCAGACAGTCAATTCACAAACAGGCCAAGGCACACAAAAAGGGCAGAAAAGGAAAACAGCCACCTTCTAAAAAGTGCTGTTTTCACACACAGGATTTAAAAACCATCCTTCCTAAAAGATGTGTTATTAAATTCTGAATTCAGGGATACCAGACTTTAGCTTTCTATCTTGCTCCTATGGGAAGATATGCAGGTAAACATTATACTCAGTATTCCCCATTATAGCCTATGGGCAAGATAGCCTTTCAATAGTGAAAAACAAAAATGGCTGTAATTCACTACCAGAGCATGTCACCCACACCAATACATGCTCTACCTTTCACCTTGCCCAGGGGGGTACCTAGGGCCTTCCATAGGGGTGTCCAATGTGTACAGAAAGGGAAGGGTTAGGCCTGGCCAGTGTGGACACTGGTCAGGTCAGTATGGCAGTTAGCAACTGCACCCAGGCACTGCAGTGGCAGGCCTGTGACACCATTTTAGGGCTACTCATGTGGGTGGCACAATCAGTGCTGCAGGCCCACTAGTAGCATTTGAATCACCAGCCCTGGCACACTCAGTGCACTTTACTAGGGGCTGACAGGTGAAACAAATATGTCAATCATGGATAACCAATTACAATAACAATTTACCTAGGGAGCACTTGCACTTTGACACTGATCAGTAGTGGCAAAGTGCCCAAAGCATCTAAACCAGCAAAAACGAAATCCAGCACAGCGTCAAAAATACAGGAGGTAGAGGCAAAAAGTCAGGGGAAACCACGCCAAAGATGCCAGGTCTAACACTTGCACTTGCTGAATCAGAAGCAGAATATCTTTTTGACACTTTTTAAAGCCACTGCAACGCTGAAGAGAGCACCATCTTTTCAGAAATATTAATCAATGCCTTTTTCATACTCCCACAAACGAGTTCATGGGGTACATCATTACACCTGAAGGCATTCAAATGGATGAAAAGAAGGTAGCAACTATAGGAAATTGGCCCACAGCTATTCCGTTAAGGTAATTCAGAGTTTTTGCTGGGCTTTGCCAATTTTTATAGGTGGTTTATTCATCGGTTGTCTGAAATTGACAGACCATGTGGCGAGTTATTACGGAGGATTTTTTTTCTAGTAACACAATTTTGCAACATTCTAGTGTGGAGAACCCCTTATTTGGTGAGGTGGATGCGTATTATCATGCAGGTTTTGTCTGAGAGAAATCCAGACACTGACCAGGTTCACCCGGTGCTTGCTTTTCCAAAACAAATTCCCTCCCAGAGTTAAGTTATACTATCACTGATCACAAACCTTTGGAAGTTCTGAGATCTTTTGAGAAGGGGGGCCAATGTGGAATATCTGCAAAGGTAAATTTACATGTGAGTAACACTTACACTTTGTAGTAAATGTACTTCTATTGACTATTTATAATTTCCTAGTGTAAACTTACTACAAGATGTGGAGACTTACATATCTGGGTGAAGCAAAATGTATGATTGTAAAGTTACCACATGTAACTTTTCATATATAGGAGGGGTTCTACACTACCAGTGCAGATATCTCCCTAGTGTAAAGTATAGGGACATTTTAAAAAGTGTATTAAACTTTTTTTTTAAAGTAACAATATTTTAAAGTTAATTATTAAAGTACATTTGGTAGATCTATCTATTTTCAATGTAGAACAAAATACTTCTGTAGGAATATTAAGTTAGTATTTAGTTAATATATATATGTTACATTAAATTAAAATCATATTTAAAGTTATATTTTTAAAAAATCCATTGAAAGAAAAATGCTTATATTTATTTATTAGGTGTTAAAAATAACAAATGTTCTTTTGTAACCAAATGTTTATTTTCATCAAACATGGCATTGCACATCCATCTTTCCCACCTATTGACCACCTCTCTTTTCCTCTACCACTCAGCATTGTCTGATTGTCCGTAGTAGTGCCAACATTTGCCCATTTGTTGTGGGGGAGAAGGTGTGGCTACTTACAAAATAACTGCAGTGAAAATGTGTTCTAAATTGAAGCCTGAGTTGGTGGGCACGTTTTTTGATTGAACAGGTTGTGTATCCAGCTGCTATAAGATTGAAGGGGCTTCAGTCCATGAGATATCACACAGTTTTTCACGTATCTTTACTAAAAACTGATACTGCATCTACATGTCTTGCTTCACATCCTATGCAGTTGATTTGAATTCACAAATGAATATGTGTATAGTATTTTGGATACAAGAATTGTTAGAAGGTCCCAGTTACCAATTCAAAGTTATATATGTATTAAGTTAACCCAATGTTATCCTATGATAGAGGTAGGCCTTGCAGTGGTGTAAAACAAATTTAGGAGTTTTTCACTACCAGGACATGTAAAACTTTAAAGTATATGTCCAACGTTTTTGAATACACTACACCCTGCACTAATTAGAGCCTACCCTACGGATGACATATATGTATTAAAAACGATGGTTTACGCATGGCAAAAGGTTTATTTTGCCAGGCCGGAATAGTAGAATTGAAGTTGTGTGTGCATGGAGGATGGAACCTACTCCCATTCTTCATTCTTCATTATTCAGTATTGCTTATTGCAGGAGTTTTAAGCAACACATCCTGACAAATCAGGAACCCCACCACAGAAACAGCAGCCGTTGGAGGGTGGCAATGTAGGTAAGCATGTCTGGAAGTTCTGCTAACTACTTACTGTTGCCCTTTGACATGGAGGTGGACTACAAATTTGCTTGTGCTGTGTGCCCGTCAGTGAAGGATAGGCTGGCGGTCACCCTGGAGTACTAAAGCTGTGCGTGCATGGAGGATGCGCTGCATGGCAGCAGGCTGGTAATTAACCACAATTACCAGCAGGCGATTCTTACATGTCCCGGAGAGCTGGGAGACATGTTAGATTATCAACTATAAGACTTTTCTCATGGTTCAAAGCCCTTTGCTAGGCAATTGAGCTATAATGTTGCTGCAGCCCCGGAACTCACTATATGGATTACGGGTTTCTGCTCAAATACTCAGCACTCCTTAAAGGATTGTTTTGAAAAGACAACTGGATTACAGTACTATTTAGACTTGGGTTATTTATTAGATTACCCTATAATGTAACAAAAAGGACTTTTGACGTGTTTTATCACATATGTATTTACAAATGTCATACATAAGATATTAGGGCTTCAGGAAGTTCATACTATCTGCAAGATAGAGAAACAATAGATTATTAATGGTTAATAGTATTGGTTAATTTACAGTTCTTCAGAAGTCAAGTAGAAATCATAACTCATCCTTTACCAAAGTTGGTGCAGTGATGAAGCTTGAGGTAGTTCTCTTATATGCCAACAGTTCTAATGCACATATAAACTTAAGATACATATTTTCTGTAAATTTCGTTTTCAGGAATTACCCATCATATATCGGAGCACAGAGAGTTAGTAACACAGAGAGAGTACTCAGGTATAACCATTCTCATTTGAAGTTATGCTTAGTTATCTGACTGTCCAGACACTTAAGATATCTTTTTGTCTTGTAGGGAGGCACTACATTCAACAAACCTCATTGACCAGCCAGGCGATGAGGTAGCAGTGTTTGACTCCTGTGCCTGTTTTCTTTTATATCCCCTTCCCCTATCCCTGCCATCAGAGAAGTAATTTAGGGGTTGCAAGGGGTACAGCTGCGACTCCTGACTTGCCCCTTGCGACCCCTGGCACCGCCTTTGCAACCCTGGCCTCAGAGGTGGCAAAATCATTGCCAAAAAGAGCAAGGTCCTCTTTCCTTATCTCCTGCTTGTTTATTATTATAAAAAATGGAGCCCCTTTAGGACCTATCGTGGCAGCTACGGTAAGTAAAATTGGTTTTAAATGTATGTTGTATATATGCTTGCGCTTGACGGTGTGTTTAAGTGAGAAAGAGCATATGTGTGAGAAAATGTTTCTGTATGTGCAAGCATGTGTGTGCGACAGTAAAGTGACAGGTAGTGAGTCAGATTGTGTGAGATTGAGGTCCAGATTTACTATTCATTGACACAAGACAAAACTGCACCAAAGTTACTGCACTGCCTTGTGTTAAAGGAGGAGAGAAAAAATACACAATATCTTATAAGATATGATGCATTTTTTCTTGCTTCGAGTGCTGGGACACTTTTGACCATGCACCATTAATAGAACCCCCCTTGATACAAAATAATGCAAAGCAGCCCCTAGCGCAACTTTGCGTTACTTTGTGATTCTATCCAACGCAAATCCTCAATTGTTGAGATTTTAGGGTCATGTGACATGCCTTCCTGGAAAATAATCTGGGTCGTGGTTGTATGATGTCACTTCCTGTGATGTCAGCAAGGTCAACAGGTATGTAATATCACTTCTGCGGTCTCTGGCATTTTGGTGAATTGATACCAATACCCCCACTACCACTGGCCATTGTATTTATGAATAATTGGGCTTACTGTTGGTGAGAGACAGAGCAGTTTTTTCCGTTTGCTGGAGGGAGTCTCAGCTAGTCATTCCTTGGATGTTTTTAGCGAGGAGTGGGTGAACCAACTTCCGCTGAATATCCCCTAAACATCGAATTTTCCTTGGATGGCATCATTGAGGCAATTAAATCTAAAAAGGCGCTGACAGTTGGGGCTGGACTGTTCCCATGAGGAGCAGGGTCACAACAGATTTGCATATGGCTGGGTCCAAACTGGGGTGGCTTAGAAAGCAGATAAATGATGATGGATTCAACGCAGATCTGTGACTGGGGGTGAGTATCTGAAAAGTTTCAGCAATCTGTCCATCATCTCATTGTGTTTGCTATGTTTGTCCTAAGTGGCCAGTGCATGCCTAGAAATGGGTCCCTTGCTCACATTGCCACCTGATTCAAGCTAGCCTGGCTGATGAGGGATATTACCCCGAAACAGGTTCTAGGATGCTTGTTTCCGGTTCAGGGAGGACCTGGCCTGGACGTTTGGGCTGGATGGACGGTTCCCATGAGGAGCAGGGTCAAGACTGATTTGCATATGGCTGGGGACCAAACTAGGGTGGCTAAATGAGCTGGAAAACGATGATAGATTCAACCCAGATCTGTGACTGGGGGTGAGTGTCTGAAAAATGTCAGCACTCTGTCCATCATCTTATTTTGTTTGCAATTAAATCTAGCCATATGAATAAGGCACCTGGACCGGCTGCGGTCACAATGGACCTCTATAAACTTAATTCAGGCCTGTTGGCTCCTCTCATCACTAATTATATTAATATGGCCTGTAAGATTGGTCTACCACAGTCCTGAGGATCTGTTATTATCATTCCCATGTATAAGAAGGGGAGCTGCGGGAACCCTACTTTTTTGATTTCCCTTCTTGATTACATGGTGAAGATCGTTAGGAGGATTGTATTTGAAAGATTATCTATGCGGGTTTCTGAATCTGGGATTCTTTCCAAGCTAAAATACAGTTTTTTTAGTAGGGCTTGGGACGCTGGAGCAGTGCCTCAATTTGTACTTCATAATCAGGAAATATACCATAGACAAACGTAGCCTCGTTTATTTAACTTTCGTGGCTCTTTCCGGCACCTTCAACAGTGCAGTCAGGTCTAAGCTTTGGGCCATGCTGGAATCCTTAGGGGTAGAAAAGTGTTCAGTGGATTTTTTGAGGGCACTCCATTATGACCTTACTGTCTCCGTCAGATACGGGGAAACAGAGAATGCACTGAATCCTCTTACTTGGGTCGCAAGGGTACGCCAGAGTTGCTTCCTTGCCCCAATCCTATTCCTATTATATGTAAAGGTCTAGACAATGTCTTGATTTTAAAGAATTGTGATGTGCCTGTCATTAAAAGCCGGCCCATCCTTGTGTTAACATACACGGATGACACCCTCCTGTTGGCTAGAACACCCAAAGGACTCAGAACCCTGTTGGATGGTTTTATCGGCTACATGGCAACATTGAATCTGGAAGGTAACTCCGCTAAAACCTTTGTTATGGTCTGTGGACCGCAGAACTCTAAAATGAGATCCTGGACCATCCAAGGTAAACAGGTTGTGAGAATCATCAAGTTCTCTTACAGGGGAGTTACTTTTGTTGCATAGACTGCTCGGTCCCCATGTATTGCAAAGGTCAAGACACGTTTTTCAAACTCCTTGGGTTTTGTGTCCAACCTAGCTTTGACCATAGGTAAAGAGCCCATAGTGCCTCTTCTAGAAGTGCTTAGGAGGAAGTTTTTACCTCTATTTATCTATGGGGCAGGCTCTGGGGGTACAAAACCATCAGCAGCTTGCAAGGCAAGGAGAACAGAGCCTGTAGACGGATTTTAGGTCCCCAACTTTTGCTATCCATTAGGAGCTTGGTTTAGATTATGTGGAAGATCAGATGATTTTGTCTCCTTTACTTCTGTGGTGTTCAGCTTGGTGTAACCCTCATGCTTCATTTAATAGGTAGGTGATTGAGGGCTGTTTGTCCTGTGAGAAGGACCATCATATCCCTAGGGTGGATTATATTAAGTGAATGTGTTCAATTCCGGGCAGACCATCTTTTGTTCTAAGCCACGTAATTTAACCATAACAGACATGATTTGGATCAGAAGGTCTTATCTGGACTGCAGGCAGCAGGAAAGGGCGGTGTAGAGCTGTCCAAGATCCAAAATCGGGAATATGTTGTAATCCAAACCAGCACCGGCCTGCAGCAATACTTGGATTTTGTGTCTAACATATCGGATAGGACTCTTTTAACTAGATTCGGGATGTCGATCAACAGATGTTTGGCAAACACAATAAGATAATGGACAGAGCCCTGGAACTTTTCAGATACTCATCCCCAGTCTTGACCCTGCTCCTTATAAGAACAGTCCAGCCCAAACTGCCAAGCCAGGTCCTCCCTGGACCAGAAACAATCATCCTGGAACGGGTTTCGGGGTATCACTCCTCATCAGCCAGGCTAGCCTGAACTCTGCCATTCTCCACGCAGGCTGCAGTGCAGCCTGCATGGGAAACATGGCCTCTCCATAAGGTCCTGGATGGGCAACGTCCCGACTAATCACAACGCTGCGTGCCGCATTGTGATTGGCTTGGAGGGAGACTGGCTGCCTGCTTCTGCTTCCTGTTCCAGGAGAGCAAGAGCAGAGAAGATCCGGGACCCAGCCGGCGGTAATGTAAGTTTAATTTTTGTTTTTTATATAAATTAAATTAAACCCTGCAAGGCCCCCTCCCTCCCTATCCCTCCCTCCTTTCCTTCCCTTTCCTACCTGCACGACCATCAAGCCATGCCAGCCCCGACTGGTCTCTCCACCATCAAATGGGTCAAGCAGCATAAAGCCACTATTGCAAGAGGAAGAGCTCGTTATGAGATGCTCCCTCTCCAAAGGCAAGAAGTGGGGTCTTCCCCTAATTCCAACCATCTGTTATCTACAGGTAGCTTTTCCATGATGCACAGCGTGCACATATTCCACAATAGGTACAGTCAGGGGTGTACTTTTCCACGGTGTTCTCCATGTACATCCCTTGTAATATTTCATCCTTGATTACCAGGCCTTCTCCTGTGTGAACCGGCTTTGTTCTTTATCACCTCCAAGCCATATAACTGTAACTTCTCTCCTTCTGCCTAGTTGCTAAAACAATGACATTACTTTTCTACAAGAATGCTTTCCACCTGCAATGCAAAACGTGAGAAAGAACAGCTTCCACAGCGCATATGAAATTCAGAACATTAATCCTAAAGTGAGAGTTTCCAGGGCTTGCATTTCAGGCCACCAGCTTCAGCAAACATGAGACCATCACTTAAGCATTGCAAAAGGACATAGCCAATATTACATTCCGACTAATATATTTACCCACTTATGAAAGGCATTTCGTTAATAAACACATTTAGTACATGAATAGCGTCAGACTTCGCAAAACAAGCTCTACATGTTAACGTTTTCTGCTAGTTATATCCATTTCCTACGTTAATTCACCATAGCACTTGTCCGTAACCTAAAATATATCTTGCTCTTCAGTTAATACATTTCACAATTCTAACACCTCACGTTTACACAATACAAGAGTATATGCGGCTGCGCTCAAAACGTGATTATGATGCGCCCTCTACAAATGAAATGAGACTTCCGCTCCATCACTGTGCTGATCTGAACTGAAAGTTTCCCATACTGTTGCCAGGCAGCTGCAGGAATTTGTGTCTCTTGGATGTTTTTCTGCTACCAGGGTTTTTAATGCTGTCTCTGATGTTTCCAAAAGTGGCTTGTAAATAATGAATCTTAGGGTAGCCTGCGTAAGGTACTGGGAATTAAGCTCACGAAAAGATGTCCCATTAACCAGAAAAATCACCAGGTGTTTTGTATCTACCTGCAAGGAATACAAATAAATGAAGATGTCAGATGGCTGATGTGTACAGCATTATTTTGTAGACAGCAAAAGGTATGTAAAGCATGGGGACCACATCACCCTCATCATGTTGTTTTATTAGAGGATTCAAAAAGCCTGGGCCTTTTCAAACTAAGTTCAGGCTCACAATGAAATGAGGTAAAAAGGGTTTAAATGTACACCATTTAGGAACAAAAGATTTCAGCAGGCCAAACGCCATTTGGAAAACCCTGCGAGGGTGAAGGTAACTGGCCACATGCAGTTTGTTTTTACTGGCTGTCTGGAGGACTATGAATCGGTTTTCTAATTTTCTTCTCTGAGCTGGGCCCATCTATTCTGCTCCTCAGGCAGCAGTTTGCACTAATGGAGAACTCTTTCTATTTTACTTTTCACATGCGTAGAGGGAAGAGACAGTGTTGCCCCTTGCCTCTTTTATTGCCTTTCATTTAAAACTGCATATAAAGAAGCCGTTTCAGACACTGCTTCATTACTTATACATTTAATGAGAGAGAATTGTGTAGTACAGTGCAAACATCATTTTATCACACTTCTATAGGGCTAGCTGCCATTTCGTAGCACTGTGCCAGCTGGTAATCCACTTACCCATACAGAGGGAGGACATGAGGGAAAGAGAACATGGGTCATTTCTTAAAGCTTTTCATGATTTATTTATTTATCTAGAGTTTTATATAGCGCTAGCTAGACCCGGAGGTATCAGAGCACTTTACAGAGGAACAACAGGAGTTACAAGGAAACAATAACACAAATAACGAATTACAAGTTACAATGAATTAAACAATTGTTGCACAGTCATTACAAAGAAAGTGTCAAATCTTAGGGGGGGGGAAAGGCAAAGGGGACAAGAAAAGGATTGTGAGAGAAGGTGAGAGGAGAGAAGGGGACCTGAGTGGGGGTTAAGGCAGTTCAGCAAGAAAAGAGAACAAGCATTTGCAATGCAATAGGTCTCGCATTATTAAACTTTGAGCTATTGGCATTGCTAATAACAATGCAAAAGCAATAGCTCAAACATTCAGTAATGCGTGACCTATTGGAGTGCAAATGCTTGTTATAAGCAGGCATGTTGGATGCAGAATTCCATGAGAAGAATAATGGAAGGAAATAGGGCCGGCCTCCCCCGTGAAAGGTGGAGGAGGGACAGAGAAATATGCAGCTGGATGTTAGGGGGATCAAGAGTGAAAACTGAGAGGGGGCGTGGCTTGGACGCCGAGGGAAGATGGCGGATCTCCGATAGCTCCGCTCGGACGCGGTGCTATGTAGCTACGTGGAAGGCTTCCCAGCGAGCTGCGGACGCTGTCTTCATAAGAATTCGTCAGCGGAGCATGTCGTGATTCGGAATTGCCCTTCAACGGCGATTTGTATCACTCCTATCATCCGGAGATGTGGCGGTTTGATTTCCTGAGGTAATACTGGGCGGCCGCCATTTTGTGTCGCGGCGCCCGTTTCTCATTCCTGCAGTACCGCGCACGCACCTCCAGGATTCAGTAATGCTTTAATGCTTTAATGCTTCATTTTTCTTCGAGAGGGAGTCTGTTTTAAGTTCTGCAGTTGCCAATAACCCCTGGCCATGCTTGTTTTGTGCCGTTTTTCCCTCAGGGGAAGGTTTCATAATCTTTTTCTTCTTCAGAAGCCGTGATTAACCCCTATGTTCCTGTACTTACAGAGCTATAGGCTGGATGCGGAACGGCTTTATTTGTTCTACGGTGATGCTGTAATGGCTATATGAGACTCTTCGTCAAATTATACAACGTATGAGAGAATTCCGCATACTCTTTCCCACCAAGAAGGTGTCAAGTCAAAGTGCCAAGATGTCTAGTGACTCCCATCCTCCAAGTAAACCGTCTTTTTCTGGTGCAAAGCCTAAAAGGCAGAAGAATGACCCGCCTTCACCTATTCTTTCGTCACAAAGCCCAGTACTAGATAATATACTAGAGGAAGTGCGTGGTCTTCAACCCTTTATGGTCGCCACAAAGGAAAAGTTGCAGCAAATAGAGGACCGATGGATTGTCATGGAAGGTAGGGTGACTGAGTTAGAACAGCGCGTCAGTGACACTCAAGATGTTGCCACAAAAATACCGTTATTGGAACAAGAGATTCACAAGCTAAAGCTCCATACTGAGGACTTGGAAAATCGTAATCGGAGGAATAACCTCCGTCTTTTTGGTTTGCCAGAGAATATTGAGGGTCCCGATATGTTGCTTTTCCTCCGAAAATTCCTTCACGATCTCTTGGGTCTTCAGTCATCTTCTCCCTTGAATATACAGAGAGCTCACCGCTTAGGTCGTCTTCAACCGAATTCTGCCAAACCACGTGGTATCATCATGCTTTTTCTGGAGTTCACAGAACTTATGACTGTACTCAAAGCAGCTAAACTTAAACGTCACCTATCGTGGTCAGGCCACAATATCTTTATCTCGCAAGATGTCTCTAATGCGACCAACGCTCGACGCAAAGAATTCCTTGCATTACGTCCACAAATGAGACACTTGAACGTCCAATATGGCATACTTCATCCCTCCATCTGCAAGATCACACACGATGGCCAGACTAGGTCCTTTGATGATCCGGGAAAACTGAAACTGTTCCTCAATAGCATCTCCTCTCGGAATATGGACACAAATCATTGAGTGCTTTTTCCCATTGCTGCTTTAGTGTGGTGTTCTCAAAAGCTTTTTTCTGGTTACCATAGATATTTCTTATGTATAGTTCTTCGTACGCTCTATTGCTTATTGCATGTTTGTTAATCACGTCTCTTCTTCTTCGTTAATGGCTCTTATTTGTTCAATTCTTTCTTCTTTCCTTCATATCGCCTATCCTTTGCTCCTTCCTTACAATTACCAGGTTTATTCCTGCTTCCAATCTTATCCATGTGGTATGTACCGCTGTCTTCTCTCCGGTCTCATCACGCTCCAACCTCACTTTTTTATTGGTGTCTTTAGGTCTGGATTTTCCTCCTTGACCTGTTTTTCTTCTCTACTTTTCTCTACTTTCTACGTTTACTTATCTCCTTTCCCTCCCCTGCTCTTTCTCGCATTTTCTTACTTCAGTCTCTCTTTGGTTGGTGCATCACTCTTTTCTTCTTTCGAGATTTCCCATGTTTCCTCTTTGTTTTTTCCCCTTCTTTTTTCCTCATTTGTGGCGCTTTTAGACTTCTCTCTACATATTTTAATGCCAAGGGCTTGTTGATTTTTCTTAGTAATGTGGTTTTATGTATTGTTGTTTCTTTTTGTAACTTCCATGCGCATTTTGTTTTCCAGTGTCGTCTTGTCTTTGAAGTATTTCTACACAATGTGTATCTCATTCCCCTGACCCTCGCGTATGTGTAATTTTGTTACGTGGAACGTCCGTGGTCTTGGAAATCCTGTTAAAAGACAAAAGGTAATTTCTCATTTATCTAAACTCAACTCTCAAATTTCCTTTCTTCAAGAAACTCACTGTAATGATGCTGAGTCGCTGAAATTAAAAAGGCAGTGGGTAGGCCAAGTTGTTTTTTCTCCTGCAGTTAACAAAAAAGGGGGGGTTGCCATATTGTTTCATAAAACTTTGTCTGTGCAAATAATATCTTCTCAAAATGATGATGCAGGTCGATGGGTAATGGCCAAGATTGTTTTACACAATAAAACGTTAGTCTTGTTAAATATTTATGGTCCTGTGAAACCGGATCCAAAATTCTGGAATGATATCAAAATTCTCCTCTCCACTGCTGACTGTCCTAACATTATTGTTGCAGGCGACTTTAATCAATGGTTGGACCCTTTTTCGGACCGCTTATCTAAGTACAAATTTCAACCGGATAAGACCTATAAATCCTTTCAATCGGCCATTACCTCTCGCCCAATGTATGATGTCTGGAGAACTTGTAATCCTGATTTATTGGAATATACGTTTTTTTCTAATGTACACCAAACCCGATCCAGAATTGATTATATCTTGGTTAGCAAACCCCTACTCCCGTCTATCCAAAAATCTGAAATTGGCTCTATTTTTATCTCGGATCATGCCCGAGATAAAAATATGTTTATGCTGTTTTTGACCTTTCACTTACCTCCACTAAATTTAATCGCTGGAAGTTTAACACTCACCTGTTATCGGATACAGTTTACCTTAAAGAAGCCACCTCCTTTATTAATGAATTTTTTACCTTTAACAACCCATCAGACACTTCCATTCCCAACAACTGGGATACTTTTAAGGCGGCTCTCTGTGCTTTTACTATTTCTTTTGTGTCCCGGAAAAAGAAGGCCAATGTGAAAAAGTATGAGGAGCAATTACAACAGCTTAAAAAATTAGAGCATGATTATTTCTCCTCCAAAAATGCAGACGCACTAAAGAATTTAATTGCAGCTAAAACCAACCTTAACAAGATTGCGACTGTTGATGCCTGCAATGTTTTACTTAGAATAAAGTCTAAATTTCACGGAGGGCAAAATAAAGCAGGTAGAATGCTAGCGAATTACTTAAAAATTCGCTCTGAACGTAAGACCATTGGTCCGATCATGGATGAATCCACTAATAATCTGGTGTCCTCTGACGAAAAAATTGCAGCGGTATTTCATGACTACTATCAATCTCTTTACTCCGATGATACATTCCCCTCCTCTCATAACCTTGATAATTTCTTTTCTGGGCTCCCTGCGCCTCCGTCTCTGAATGCTGTTTTCTCCGCTTTAGAGGCGGATATTACTTTACAAGAGATACTTACTGCCCTACAAGCTTTGAAGAAGTCAAAAGCCCCTGGTCCGGATGGATTACCGGTGGAGTTTTATTGTACTTTCCAATCTTTGTTTGCCCCAAAATTATTGCAGCTTTTTAATTCTTTCATTACTGACGCGAAAGCATCTGGCTCCTTTATGGATGCCTTGATCGTTATTATTCCTAAGCCTGATAAGGATCACTCTTTTTGTAAAAATTTTCGCCCAATCTCACTAATCAATTATGACTGCAAGATCTTCGCTAAGATTATTGCGTCACGGCTTGATACTATCATACCCCTACTGATCAAGACTGATCAGGTGGGTTTTGTCAAAGGTAGATTGGCTTCCGATAATGCTAGAATGTTCATGAACATCCTTTCCCATGGTAAAAATTATAAAGCTCCTCTGGCCGCTTTGTCCCTGGATGCTGAAAAAGCATTCGATCGTATAAATTGGCAGTTTATGTTTCACACACTACAATGGTTTGGATTTGGCCCTAACTTTATTTCTTTTATTAAACTTTTATACTCATGTCCGAGGGCTAGTATTTTTGTTAATAACCAATTTTCTCAATTTTTCCCCCTATCTAGAGGCACCAGACAAGGTTGTCCACTTTCCCCATTACTCTTTATCCTATGCTTGGAACCCTTCCTTGAGCGTATTAGAACCAACCCCAAAATTAAAGGTTTTGCCTCTGCGTCTGTTGAAACTAAATTATCTGCCTACGCGGATGATATATTGGTATACATGTCCAATCCGAGTGAATCTCTTCCCCCTTTTTTAGAGGAAGTCCGCCTTTATTCTTCCATTTCTGGGTACAAACTTAACCTATCTAAAACGGAGGTTCTCCCTTTAAATTCGATATGTTATCAATTTATGTTTGCTGATACTGCCTTTGCATCGTGTCCTTCTAAAATTAAATACCTTGGCATTTGGTTTGCCTCCAATATAGCGGATACTATTAAATTCACTTTTAACGCACTAATGAATAAATTGAAATCTCTTCTCCTCGTGTGGTCTCCCTTATTTTTATCATGGTGGGGTAGACTGGACACTATTAAAATGATGGTTACTCCTCATATCCTATATACGGTATCTATGCTCCCTATCAAAATCCCTAATACATTTTTTTCCCAATTAAACTCTCTATGTATCAAATTTTTATGGAACAATAAACACCCCCGCATTGCTTTGAATAAACGTATTCGTCCCAAGGAAGAGGGGGGAGTGCGTTTTCCTAATTTTAAATTGTACCACTCTGCCTTCTTGATTAAACAATCTTTCTCATTGGCCTTCGATTTTGGGGATACGCCTATACCTCGATGGATTATTTTTGAGCGTTCGCTTTTAAAAGAGTTTCAGTTTCAGCATGTTACATTTATGTCCAACTGCACCTTTTTGTCTAAAAGCCCTGTATTAAAATACTCCCGTGAATTGCTGTGCAATACATTTCTTAAAGACCTATCTCCTATCCAATGTTTTTTAACTTCTACCCTATGGTATAATACATTTCTTAAATATAAAGGTAGATCATTTTACTACAAATACTGGAAGGAAAAGGAGATTTTTTTTGTGCATCAGTTTTTGAATGGGTTTTCTATTATCTCCTTCCAAGAACTACAAACACGATATCAGCTACCTGACTCCTTTTACAAGGAATATATTATCATTACTAATGCTATACAAACCCAGTTAGCTACTTACTCTCTCCCATCTGAACCACCTTCTTTAATACCCTCTTCACCATTATATTCTCTATTCCCGGCTCATAAACTTAAAGCTGCCACTGTTTATAAGTTATTGTTATCTAATGGTAATGTTTGTTCTAAATCCAATATTGAAAATGCATGGGAAATGGACCTATCCATCTCTCTTTCTGTTGATAGTTGGGACACACTATGGTCGAAATTATTTAAAGTTTCGGCTGCAGCCAGGATAACCCAATCTTTGTTTTTTTTGTATCATAGAGCCATTGTTACTCCTGTTGCTATTTGTAAGTTTTCCCCTACATCCTCTCCTCTTTGCTGGTCCTGCTCTAGCGAAACTGGTACATTAGTTCATCAGTTATATGAATGTGCATCTGTTCTATCTTTTTGGAATTCAATTTGGAATGTATGCATGTTAGTTTTCAACTTTAATGCTACCTTAACTTTCGTTAATATCTTTTTAGGTTCTTTAGCTCCTGATATGGAAACTACTTTACCTAGCTCGAGTTTATTTGATCTTTTTATTGCATTAGCATTTAAAGTGATCCTGTCTGCCTGGAAAGACAATTCTAAATTGTCGTCAATTACTTGGTGGAATTTTATTTGTGACGAACATAGGATTGCTTCCGTTTCCTCCTCTTCTGTTTCCCAAAAAATCAAAGTTGATCTTCTTTGGCTCCCTTTTACTACTTATCTTTCCTCGCACCCTCCCATGTGATAATTCATTTTCTTTTCTCTCTGGTTTTCTCTTCTCCCTTTCTCTCTCTTCTCTTCTGTCTTTCCTCTTTTCCTCTCCCCTTTCCCTCCTATCCTGTTTACCAGTGCCCTTTCCTTAATTACCCTATTATTGATCCTTTTTTGTCTGCCCAGTTATTGTAAACCAATTTCGTTTATATATTATTTCTGTATGGCATTATATTGGAATATTCGTTTATTGTATCATTTGTTTTTTCTCTCTCTGAAAATTCAATAAAAACTTCTTAAACAAAAAAAAAGAGTGAAAACTGAGGGGAGATTATGATTAATTGAGATGCCGAGCTCTTATGTTCCAAATTGCCTGCATGAAAGCTAGTACCGTGGAGCTGCTGTTTGACTGCACTGAATGGAAACAAGCACTGGCCAAGTTAATAGGTCTGACAATAGCAGGCAAGTGGGATAGTTAATTTTTAAGCACAGGTCACAAATTGAAAATGAAGACATTAAAAGCAAGCCGGATATTTACGATTGCTGCTGGAGACAGTCAATCCGCGGTTTGCTGGGGTGGCGAGCGACAAAAGTCCACAGCTATGTTTGGTGGGAAGAATCCTAATAGTGTTTGAAAGGAGTGTCCTGGCATCTTGCATGGTAAGCCATGATCGGTGCCTATTTTACTTTTTATGTTCAGGGCCAGTTCCACAGACCACTTGAACCGGCCTTGGGCAACTCCTGACCGTCGCTTGTTACAAAAAATCTTGCACTTGTCGACTGTCGAAATGACGGTCTCCTTGACCCTCGAAGAGCCTTATAAACTTCCTACCAAGTGAATGTGCAACAATGACTGCTGGCAAAGAAGGTGGCATGTTCGACAGCACCTAGAGGTGCGCCTTGCAGCACCCCATCATGTTTGAGCCCAGGTTGCAGCAACATGACCGTAGTATGTCTCCTCGCACATCACAACCCCACCCACACACACCATGCACACCCCAAGGGCCTCAAAGGAGCCTGGTGAGGGGAACAACCTTTACAACGCAACTTTTACAACGCACTACCTTTACAACGCATTTTTCACAACGCATAATCCATTACAACGCATGACATTACAACGCATGACACTACAACGCATTTTTAAAAACTACCTTTACAACGCATTCCATTACAACGCATACTACCATTACAACGCATACCATTACAACGCATAATATTACACTACACTATCCAACACTTACCCTACTGTTGCACCCCCTGGAGTTAGAATAGTAATTTTTACCCCTATACTATCCAACACTTACCCTACTGTTGCACCCCCTGGAGTTAGAATAGTAAGTTTTACCCCTATACTATCCAACACTTACCCTACTGTTGCACCCCCTGGAGTTAGAATAGTAATTTTTACCCCTATACTATCCAACACTTACCCTACTGTTGCACCCCCTGGAGTTAGAATAGTAATTTTTACCCCTATTCTATCCAACACTTACCCTACTGTTGCACCCCCTGGAGTTAGAATAGTAATTTTTACCCCTATACTATCCAACACTTACCCTACTGTTGCACCCCCTGGAGTTAGAATAGTAATTTTTACCCCTATACTATCCAACACTTACCCTACTGTTGCACCCCCTGGAGTTAGAATAGTAATTTTTACCCCTATACTATCCAACACTTACCCTACTGTTGCACCCCCTGGAGTTAGAATAGTAATGTTTACCCCTATACTATCCAACACTTACCCTACTGTTGCACCCCCTGGAGTTAGAATAGTAATTTTTACCCCTATACTATCCAACACTTACCCCACTGTTGCACCCCCTGGAGTTAGAATAGTAATTTTTACCCCTATACTATCCAACACTTACCCTACTGTTGCACCCCCTGGAGTTAGAAAAGTAACTTTTACCCCTATACTATCTAATACTTACCTTAAATGTAATTTAATATTATGCGTTGTAATGGTATGCGTTGTAAAGGTAGTATGCGTTGTAATGGAAATGCGTTGTAAAGGTATTTTTTAAAAATGCGTTGTAATGTCATGCGTTGTAATGGATTATGCGTTGTAAAAAATGCGTTGTAAGTGCATGCGTTGTAAAAGTGTGCGTTGTAACGTCATACATCCGCCTGGTGATACTCCGAGCGCGTCATCAGCGCAATGAAGCACTATACAAACACAGCGGAGCAATACAAATCTAGGTCTGTTCATTAGAGGGTAGGCGCTTTGAAGTGCCCTGACATACTCAGTCTCCTGCTTGGGACTCCAGCGAGTTCACTGGGCGCAGATGCTGCCTAAACTGAGGGGTTTATGTATTGATACGAAAAATCAATGTCCTTTGAAAAAATAAGAAGTTAAGTGAGAGAAGCGAAAATGAGCAATCGCAGTAAAAAGCAGGGCTGGCGGTGTGAACATAACATCGCGGTAATTAATGAACCACTGCGCGGCTCGGAGATGTGACACGTTTTTTTGGATACTATGTATATCAAATTACAGAATATCACATTAAACATTGATTACAATTTGATACGGCTGTTACTTCTAATATTCACCTTTTGCTCTTGGCCCACTGAAGGCATTAGCAGTTGTGTTATGCAAGCGTCATTATGTATTCATTCATTCACTCAAGGGGAGAGGCTGGTTTAATTCATTGGGTACACTGGACTTGCGTCTGGGAAACACAGGGTCAGCCTATGAGAGTTTAGTGCTCAAGGCCTGCTGCAGCTGTGTGCGCACGGGGACAGCAGGGTGAGGAAAGGACGAGCAGGGGCCAAAGGTGAAGGTTAAGTGCAGTCATGGCGAGCAGCTTGTACAGGCTGCGGTCACATACCAGCTTGAGTGACAGCCTCAATGTGGCACACTAGTTGCTGCCGGCATGATATGTGGGTGAGGAGGTGGGAGGGGGTTCACGCGTCTTCTGGATAGCGCAGCGGACATGAAGCAGCTCCAGCACTCAGACAGTGACGTGGGTGGAGGGGGGAGGTCTTCCTCAGGCATGACTTTTTGGAGGGCGGCAGAGAATACGGAAATAGTCAAATGAGTGCAACGCGTTGCTGACACAACGATAAAAACACAAACACAAGAAATGCTCGTCCTAACTAGCTGCAGGGATTCCGTGCTGCTGCAGATGATGCGAGCCTGGGCAGTGAGCGCGGCGTCTGTTGCTAACTTTTCACTTGAAGATCCTGAGCCTTCCCCCATCCGAGCTCCTTGCAGCTCTCCCGCTGCGCACACACCGCAATGCTCAGGCTGGAGTTGCCTATGGAAAGTACCGTGGCTGCTTTTAAAACAAGCCCGGAAAATATTACAGCGGTACAACAGCACGGGCAAGCTCGGACATAAAATTAATGTCCTGTTACGTAAACGCACACATGGATCTTTCTGCACACCTAGCCTAAGCCGTGCAGGACACCAGAACCGGAAATGCTGCTGTCAAGTGCCCACTTCTCTATCCCATCTGTGAATGTTGGAGTGCGCCAGTCATCACTGCCAGCTTAACTGCTCTTTGCTGTCCTTAGCCAACGGGAAATTGCCGCTTAAACACCTCATACAGAACAGACCAGAGCTGTAGCAAGTAGGGTTGCTTTCATTCACATGCTGTTCATAGACCTCATCAATTTCATTTAAAACTTCTCGGTAACGGGTGTCTATCGCCCGCAACAGAGAGACGCCGCGCTGAATATCAAGAGGCAGCGACTCGACGCAGTCCAGGTATTGCTCCACGTACAAAGCAAGTATGGTGCAATCTGCCACCACCACCCCTGGGGGAGCCTTGCTAACACAGGGCAGGCTCAAAATAAAACCGCGGCGACGGACCGGGAAGTCTATGGAAAATATACATACTTTTCATTTTGAAAGCGAAACTGTAAGCGTCGGAAAAGAAAAGCGCGACAGCAATGAGGGGCAAGCTGCCCCGGTAATCGCGATCGCGATCACATCAAAGCGGCCGTGCGGCCCGCGAAAGTGAAAGCAAACGAGTGCTTTCAGGCCTCCAAATGGTGCGCGCGCCCGGCCGACGCACATGCACTGTATTTGGAGGCCTGAAAAGCCACTGTTTGCACTTCCAAAACTCGCTTACTATAAGTCTCGCCAGAACAGCGCTAAAGCGCTGTCTCAGGCGAGACCTAAAAACGTTCGAGGATCATCAGGGGGAGTCAGGAGGGAAGGGGGGAAGGACGGAGGTCAAACAAGATGGTCGCGGGAAAACGACAGAGACCAACACCAAAATGGGGGGGTGCACAAAAGTCGAAAATCCTGAGAGAAAGACCAGAGAGCAGGATTGAATTTAGTAGAGTCAGAGGGGGGGGGGGCGAAGCCACAAAACCAAAGGTGGACGCAAGGCTGTAGAGGGCGTGCACAGGCTCAGGACCACGGGGGCATTGGAGTCGAGATCCACAAGGTGAAGATCCGGTGAGTCAGCCTGGGGGTAAGGGAGCAGTCTTGGAGGAAAGGTAGGCAGCAGCGAAGTCCGGGGGTGGGGGTGCGCCTCTCCGGTACAGGAAGGAATGGCAAAACCCAGGAGCATCACACCACTGCGCCAAATAGATTATTCAACACTGTACCCCCATAACTGGGAAGGACTCCTGGGTCCAGATGTTAGAGCTGAGGCGAAGCACACCCAAGCAGATGGCCAGGATGGAGGGAGGCAGCCAGGCAATAGCGGGGATTGGGAGAGTGAGTCCTCCCCTTGGTCGGAAGATAGCAGACAGGAATTCGGTGCACTGGACCAGCAGTGCTGTGGCACTCACAGTGGATACAACCCATCGCAGCAGGGTTCAGGCGTTGGTGCGGACCGCTACTCCTAACCCGAAGGGCAAGGGGACAGTCCGGAAAGGATGAAATCTCGCCCCTGAACACTCAGCCGCCATCCGGAGATATCGGATTAAGCCTTAGCCGTGCCAAGCCTTGTCCCGGTGTCAATGATCCGCGGCGATTCAATCCGAGGGAGCTAGGAGGAGGAAGAATAGCAGCAGAGGGAACGAGGAATGCTATGCCCCAATGACCAGCTGGGTAGGTGACGGCCGCAGGAGAAACCCAAGCCAGACTCCTCTATAGCCGAACCAAGCGGCTCCACCGGGCATCGGCCATGTCGTCTCGAGGTCTGCAGTAAGAGCATAAGATGATGTTCAGAGTCCGGAAATGGGAGAATGGAGAAAATAAGTCACAGGAGAACCCAGATGAGTAAAAAGGGTCCTAGGTGGGGAAGAATTCCGGGGAATAATGGGGATTTAAGCCAAAAATGGCAATCCCTGGCCGGGAGCTCCCGACCAGAGCTCCTCGCCTGGCGGCCATCTTGACGAAACGTAAAGGGCATATGATGCTTTTGAGCAGTGCTACCGATATGTTGGATAGAATAGTTCTTTCTATACTTCAGGATTGTATGAAACCTGATTGGAAATTTTTAACAAGATTGTAGATGTATTTCTGGTCCTAGAGTTAGGTGGAGACTGCCTAAGTGAGTTTTCGAGTTAAAGGCAAGTGATTGATCGGGTGCAAGGTGGCAAAGGCGCGAGGATCATAGTTTTTTTGGATGGGGAGCATCTGCCTTGCATTGAAGGTGCCTAGGATACCTCCTTGGCAGAGGGAGGGGTTTAAAGTGTTGAGATAAGGATTGAAGGTATGGCCTTGAAGAGTTTCCACAGTGGATGATTGCAGAGGACAGTTTTCTTAAATTGTCTCCAGTGTGTTAAGGATGTTTGTGAGTTCAGCGTGAGAGATGAGAATGAAAGCTGTCGACTTGGAGGTAGAGCAACGTATTATTAGAGTCAGGCTGAATGTTTTTTGCCCTTTTGCATGGTGCCATGGTGTGATCTGAGTTTATCAGTTTTTCTCGGTGCCAATCGATTGAGGGGTTGGAGGTTCTGGGAGTGGATTAATATCCTGATCACTTACTGGTAATCCTCATTACTCTCAGTCCTACTCATGCTTGACCCAGTCATAACAAATGAGGTAGTATTCACTGGCAGAAAACAAAACAGGAAACGCTTCCTAACTCCAACCACCCTCCTGCCAGGGGCTATAATACCATATCCAGTGCAAAGCACTTCCTGACATACCAAGCACAACAAAGACCTGACACAGGGAGGGTGGGTGGGAAAGAGGACTGAGTTGAGGTTGAGCAGGACTAAGAGTGATGAGGATTACCGGTAAGTAACCAGTACATTACCTCTACATACCTCGTCTTCGACCCAGTCACAACAAATGAGGTATACCAAAGCAGACCCCCCCCAAAGTGATGGGCCTTTGGCACACCATCAGTAAAAACACAGACAACACACAGGAGAGAAGCACACCAGAGTGAACTTTAATGGTATGAAAACAACTCAATGAGAAGCAGCAGGCTCCACAGCTCGCAAAACACCACACCCAAAATTCAACCGTTCACCCAGAGCGCAATTCAAACTGTAATGCCGAATAAAGGTAGGCTCAGAAGCTCAAGTCCCAGCATGACAGATCTCATCCAAAGCCACCCCATGAAGCAGCCCAGGAAGCTGTGACCCGCCTTGTGGACCGGGCCTGTACCTCTTAGGGACATGGCAAATCAGAACCCCGATAAGCCGAACAAAATAGACGCTCAGGAGGCCATCCACACGTACCGACAACCAGCAGCTCCCACGATGGTCCCCAGGCACCCCCAGAACCCAGCAGAAGGAGAGGCCAGGAAACAACACTCCGGTGGAGATAAAAGCCGGGCAGTTTCCTCAGCGTCCCCCGTACGAACCCACCAACAGGAAACAAAACAGGAAGTGCTTTGCTCTGGCTATGGTATTATAGCCCCTGGCAGGAGGGTTAGTGGGAGGAGTTAGCAAGCATTTCCTATTTTGTTTCCTGTCAGTGAATATTACCTCATTTGTTATGTCTGGGTGGAGGACGAGGGACGCAGAGGTAATGCAATACTCCACACCCTTGAACAATGCTTTGCTTCTGTTAGCAGTATTGTTGATGGCACTCTTGTAGGTGAAAGATTAACCTACCGAGTGGAGCTTCGTTGAGGATGGGGAGATTGTTTGGCATTTGTGTAGGCTTTCATTTCTTCTCTTGTCTACAACTGGCATATTTATTCTCATAGACTTTTTTGCTATGACCACAGTTTGAGGAGTTGCTCACTTTCTTACTGGAGCGTTGAGTTCTAATATTTATGCAATGTGTTGTTTGCGTTTAAAAAACAACTTTGCTCTGCTTATGAAGCACAATGCATAATAATCTTTTATGTTTTGCATGCACATTTCCTTTTTGCCTTTCGTTTTCCGCACTGCTTATTATCAATTGTAGTTTAGAGGTATAACTGTCTGAAACCTTAATGTGTGTTATTAAATGCGGATCAGAGGTAAATCTATTTTTTTGCTATCTCCATGCGATATCTTTGTGTCCCTAATACTTGACTCAGTTGCAACATATATTAACACTTCCGATGCAAGCATTGTGTTGGGCAAATGTTGCAACTTATGATTTGCCCAGCACAGAGTTCCAAGAGGAAGGTTCCAACACCCGCTCCACAGAGATCCTATGGTGCATAGTCCATGGAAGCTCCCCTCAAACAGTGAGGAGGGAGCGAGGGATGTCACGATGCTTGTGGAGTTCTTCAGGGCTTGTACGACGACTCAGGGGTCCACCTCAGGCACCACCAAATCTGGGTACCCCAATAACACAGACATGAGCAGCCACGCGAGGGAATGGGTTTGTGGAAAAGGAACAGCCGGGAGGGAGACCTGGAAAAGAAGAGAGAGGGTCATTCTCACCTGGTTCCACTCTTGCCCAGCCCTCCCTTGTACATCTGTGATTTTAAATCGCTCTTCAGTCACATGTTTGCATCCAATTGTTGAAGCTCCAGTTCCAATCCAGATGTTATTTGTGGATGTTAGGAAGCTGAGCTTTAATGACAGGAAGGCAAAGCAAAGGTTGGGTTTTTTCGCCCTCAAAGGACACTAATAAACAACAGCCAGTGTAACAGTTTTTTCTAAATTCTAGAAAAACCTACATACCACAACATAAATCCTCTGAAAGTCTTGAACCCCGTTTTCAATGCTGCAACAGTGGTTATTTTCAACCTGCCATTCTGAATGTGAGTTTCGTAATTGTTTCACAAAGAGTCTTTGCTCTCTAGGGCTGTAATCATACGTTCAAATTACAGGGTCCTTTATGAAGGGAAACCTTCTGTTCCAAAGTATTTACTAGATTTCACAAGGTTTTACCCAGAAAATCACAGTGATGACAAGAAACGTCATAAATATTTTAACAGACCTAGATTTAAGACCTTCTGTAAGTGTCTAATCAAACTCTCCGAACACAGTGGGGTAAAGTTCTTCTTTGTTAACGCTCGAGCGCTCTTACCACTGCGATTGGGCCGATCTCACTGTGAAGACCGCTGCGCCCACTAAATTTGTGGTGCTGTAGTCGTTTCTGATCTCCATAGGGAGAATCAGAAGGCAATCCTCTTCTGCCAAACTCCTTAGAATAACAAACATGAGGCTCCGGGCGAGGCTCCTTAGATACAGGACGCCCCACCCAAGACGGCTGCCGCTCAATGATGCTGGGAGTTGAAGTCCCAAAGGAAAGTCAAGCATCCCTGAAACACACCAATAATGGTCAAATACACCGGTTGCTCTTACCCTGCTGTGAAAGCCTCAAAGGTCCTAACCTCTTATAGACAATGTAAGGTACAGATCACAGATGGCAATGTTCCAGGCACCTAAGCCAACACTTACCTCCAAGGCCCAACTAGTGCATTTTGTGAACAGATACCAGGGGCGAAGAGAGCCTAGAGACACCTCGGGCAACCAGAACTCTGACAATGGTTATAATTCATTGAAGACCATCAGGTCTACAGAAGGCATGTAGGAGTTTATTACATGGCTCAACAACCAGGCAGCATAACCATAAAATGCCATGGGGCAAATAAGGAGATTAGGCTAATATATAAGTGGTATTTGATAAATAATAGATGTATCTGATGGCTACTTCTAACAGGAGTTTTTTTAACTGGCAAAAGCTCCCTGGAGCCAGACTAGATCTGAAAGATGTTCATAGCCACGCCCTTGCACATTGGTAGGATGCGTTGTATGACACATCTGCAGGTCCGTCTCATGCCAGAAGTAACATCACGGACTCTACATAGATGCCAGCTCTGCATGCTAACACCCTTTCTTTCTTTGCTCTCCGACGTGGATCAGGCGCTCGCTCCCTCAAATTCTGTCAGATTGACAGAACATTTTTTCTGCAGCTTTCATATGTGTACAAGGTACTTGTACCCTCCAAAAACCACATATTGCAAACCATGTGAGGACCTATATTTGACTTACAGGACGCTAGTGGGCTGGATATTTCTCCTTACACTGGCCTTGACTCCCCTGCACTGGCGGTGGCTACTGAAGAATCTGCCTCCTTTGCCACTGTCCTTAGGAAAGCAGGTCCTAAACCTCACATTGCCTACCACTGAGGTCAAAATAAAAGTCCACACAGACATGCTCCATCCAGCAAAGACCACACAGGAGCTTCTTCTCCCTTTTAATAAGGTCCTCACTGACACACAGCTGGACACCGGGGCAAAACCAGGATCTTGCCTTCTAGTAAACTGGCAGATTGAAAGGTGGCATAGACTTGCTCGGTGGAACCCTGCCGTCCTCCTTCAGTACTCCACCACAGAGAGCCTGGTGGTGCAGGCCTCCACAAGCTGCCTCAACCCAAAGCATTTCCAGCCAGCCCACCAACCAGAGAATCAAAACACATGCAGGCATTAGCTAAAAGAATGTTCTCCACTGCCAGCTTTACTCTCAAATTGGTGAACACCAGTTGATGACATCCAGCCAAGCTGCCAACGCCTCTTTCAGGATTGGCAGGACTCCACAAAATACTTCATGTGTTCGGGTCTGGGCTCCACCAACTGCTTGAGTCCACTGGCTTTTCGAGTGACGTCCAATCCTCCCTTATGGATATACCATTTGATGGTACACGTCTCTTCAGAGACAAGGCAGACTCAGCCTGGAGGTCTTTAAGGAGAGCAAGGTGACACCACTTGTATGGCAGTTAACCCTGAAATTTCTCCCCTTTAGAGGCTTTAGAAGAGGATACTAGCAGAGGCAGTGACACACTTTACCTCAGCAATAGGCCTCCCAAGCCTTTCAAGGCAGAGGCCGGGGATTCAGCCACCAGCATCAAGGCAGCAGGGGCAGCGAACTACCCAACACCCCATCCCTCTCTCTGCAGCCATCGCAAAACCACTTGAAGTTGCCCTCTGCAGTGCACGATATCCTGGTAGATGGCTGTACCACCCTTAACTCCCCGGGTGGAGGAGCATCACATTCGACCACTGGCTGCTTTAGACTGTGCAGAATGGTTACTACACCCATTCTTTCCTGTCACCCCCTCCCGACATACCTCTCACACCACAACGCCTCCTGGAAGACCACTTGTCCATACTTCGAGGGGAAGTTCAAGCTATCTTAACCAAAGGACCATGGAGAAGGAGCCAGAATCTGAGTTTGGGACTGGTTGTTATTTCTGTTTCTTTTTGGTTCTGAAAAAGGACAGAGGCCTACACCCTATTCTCAATCTTAGCCCTCTGAACTTCTTCTTGTGAAAGCTTTGTCTGCGGTGGATCCAGGGAGAGGTGCAGAACGCCTATTCCCAGATCCTCATCCTACAGACGCACAGACGCTACCTTTGGTTTCAGGGAGGCTAAGAGCACTTTTACTTGTCGGTGCTTCCCTTTGACCTTACCACAGCAAATCAGGTGTTCACAAAGATGAGTGTGGTGGCCGCTGCCCATCTGCGATGGTTGGCAATACCAGGCTTCCCATAAATCGATGATAGGCTGCTGAAGGAAGGCATGCCTCAAACAGTTGTAAATCACCTCCAGACGACTGATGACCTGTTGACATCCTTGACCTTTTCCATCAATGTGCCATAGTCTGACTCCTTCACAATGGCCCCCTTCATTGAAGCCATCTTGGACATGATGCATTACGACCCTTTTATTTGCCTCAACGAGTCCAGGACATTGAGGCTATGATCCTGATGTTTTGACCTGGGTCTCAGTGAGACTGTCTCTGAGGCTGCTTGGCCTCTTGGCCTCCTGCATCCTTCTTGTGGACACAATAAGGCTCTGCAGTGGGATCTGAAGTCTCAGTTAGCGCAGCACTATGGAAACCTTGTGGGTTCCATTCAGGTGTCGAAAGAGACTGTGAAATATCTGCATTAGTGGCTGTTAGACTGCAGTTAGACCGATGGCTGAGCCCTCTACCAACCCTACCCAGGACTAATGGTAGCGATGAACGCATCATTAGGGTTAGGAGGAGATCTGGAAGAGGCAGAGATCAGAGGACTCTGGTCTCCAGCAGAGCTTGTTTCCACATCAACTTGTTGGAGTTGCGAGTGATTCACTTGGCACTGAAGTCTTTCCTTCTATCAATCATGGGGGAGGGGTACAGGTTCTCACAGACTACACCACTGTCATGTTCTAATGTGGCATTGCAGCAAACAGGTTGGTCTTGTGACAGGAGACCATTCACCTCTGGAAGTGGCTGAATAGTCACGGCATCTTCCAGTTCTTACAGCACGTAGCAGGATCCTTAAACTCAGCCAACATTGCCGCATGGCAGCTGTGCTCAGAGGTGGACCAGGGTATCTTTTAGCAATAGGGAAAATCCGGGCTCAATCTCTTTGCCACCACAGAGAACATGAATGTCCAAGCTTTTGCACGTTGGAGTTCTAAAGGCAGACCTCGCTCAGAGACTTCTTTTGCTTCAACTGGAGCTCGGGACTCCTGTACTCCCCCAGCTTCTGCCTCTCTTGTCTAGAGTTCTGAAAAGATCAGAGAAGACCGGGCCCACGTCATACTAGTGGCTCCAGACAAGGTGATGAGAGTGTGGTACCCTGAACTTCTGGTCATGAGCATCTGTCCTCTGATCTGATTGTCATTTCGAGAGGACCTCCTTTCACAACAGCAGGGCAGGGAAGGGCCCTGCACCTGAGTCTGCACAACCTACACTTACATGCATGGAGATTGAGTGGTGACAGGGGATGGCTTTCAATCTTCCTTGGTGTCATCTTCGCAGCCAGGCGCCCTCCACCAAAATTGTTTATACGGACACTAGGAAAGGTTTCCAGACTCTACAAGCAAAGTTAGCTGACATACTGTTATTTTGTCTTTGTTTAGCTCAACAAGGCCTTGCTGTGGCAACAGTTAGGTTACTTACTGGTCCTTTTAGCCTTCCTATGTCTACCTGATGTGCCATTGTTTTTTAAATCACCTGTTGTGATGCGCTTGTTGAAATGGCTGATTCATATGTTCCTGCCAGCACATTTTGTAATGCTTCAGTGGAATCTTTATTTTGTTCTCACTTACCTTATGTTTGCTCCATCTGACCTAATGCACAGCTGTTCTCTCTGCCTTCTCATGTTAAAGACAGTGTCCTCATATTGATTTCTGCAGCTCATTGTGTGAGTGAGGTACAAGCAGCATACACCATGTTCCTTCGTGATAAACTCGAACTCAGGGCACACATGTAATTTGTTCCAAAGGCCATCATGCCTTCCCACTTAGGGCCGTCTATCACTCTCCCAGCTTTTTACCCCCCCAATACCCCCATCTAACTTGTAAAAAAGAAATACTTCATTGCCTAGATCCCAAAAAAGTCCTGAGCTTCTCCATCGATCGCATTTTAAAATATTGGGCGGATGATCATATCTTTGTGGGTTTCTCTGAGACACAAAAAGGATGAGCTGTACAAAAAAAGGCCATCTCCATTTGGATTGTATCGTGCATCAAACTCTGTTATGGGCTGGCTAAGACACAGCTTCCAGAAAGGGTACAGACTCATTCCACCAAAGCAAAGTCTGCTACCATTGTGCGGGCGCACGGTTGGTGAGTGTTGGATATCTGCCAAGTGCCAACTTGAGCATCAATTCACATATTCATGAAGCACAACTGCCTTGGTGGCCAGGTACAGCTGGATGGGCACTTCTTTTGCTCTGTACAGCAGGGTTTGCTGGTCTGAATCATTTCACAGGCTCACCACCTTAGGAGGTACTGCTTTGGTATCTGTTCACAAAGTGAGGAATCTGTGGTTTGAAATTTCCCTCAGAAGAAAAGTTACTAACCTTCTGTAACGCCTTTTCTGGTGAATGCTTTTAACCACAGATTCCACACCGACCACCCACCTACCCGTTCTGTGGAATGGACTCATTGGCCATTTTAATAAGTTTCCAATTGACAGATCAACACACTGACATGATCTGATTTAAAGGGCCTCCCCATCCGACAGCACGGAGAGAGATCAGATAGAAACTGACATCTCCATACGAAGGTGGAGGCCCCGGGGTCACTTCCAGTACAGGAAGCATCCTATGCTGAGCCACTTGAGGAGTTGCTTTCTTGATCCAGTCTGGTGAGTGTGGGTATTTACAAGGAAAGGAATCCGCGGGTCGATAGAGTATCTACAAGAAAGAGAGTTATTAAAGGCAAGTAACCTTTTCATTCGGGTGTACATTCTGTTCACACTTATAATATTTCTTGTTGCTGGGATATCTGCTAGTATGGTCGTAATTCTAATACTTATGCTTTACATTAGATATACTACAAAAGGTATATGTGTACTTATTTCAAGACATCTTGGGAAGGCTTTTCAATGTATCCTACAAGAACTTCTAACGCAGGGCTTTCACTTTCTTCACATCTTCAAGATTCCTATGAGCATATTTCAAAGGAGGAGGGGGGAAGTACTTGTATGTTGTCCTTTTCCCCATAGAGACCAAGGTTGCATACACATCTCTTAAGACCTATGATATCTAACTGGTTTTGCCCCTGTACCCCCAAGAAGAGGCTTTACATGATACTACAGATTGCATAATTCAGAAAAGAGGAGAACAAAGCTTCCTTCCTGATCACCGCCCAAAGGCCATAACTATGAGGCAAAAGAGAGTCATACATTAGTTTCCTGTATCATGAGGGTGTCTTTGCCCTCTTTGTGTGCTTTACTCCTCCCACCCTGTTCCCCTTCTTCCTCCTTCTTCTGTCCTCTTCGTGTATAATTTACTTTCTTTCCTAAGCCTCAGTACCCCAACAATGTTCTGGGAAAGTCCTCAAAAGTACTCTCCCATTTACTGAGGTGGCCCTTGGTAGCATTTTGAAAGCGTCATCCTTCCAGCTACTGACTCACACTGGCAGACGAATGTGGTGACTGGCTAGGTGCTCAAAAATATGTTGGCAAAAACATTGGCATGAGACTGAAAACTGTTGTTGTGTTTCATTTTCTAATACGTGCTGTGCAATAACCAGAATAAAAAAAAAGTTATCAAACAACGACCCTCTGCTGACTTTTAATTATGTTTTAATTGATACAATCATAGTGGCATGGAAGGAGTATACTAAATACAGGCGGTTGATAGACAGCCAAGAGTGAAAGGCCTATGACCGCAGAACCAAAGTTCCTCACTTCCCACCATAACCTTTAGGGCGCCAAATATCAGTAACAAAGCCCAATACATTCCTCATTATTCAGATAGACTGTGAGTCTAGAAAGCAGATGGCCTTGTGGTGATAGAGACGCAGGTGCTAGAATTACACTAATAGCAACCTGCTCATCCGCCAAGCATAAAATCACTTTATGTCACTCATTTTTAAGAGGAACATAATCACAGTGGGTGGTTATGGGGGGAATGGACCCACATTCAATTCCGATTTCAAGGCAGTTCATACACCTTCCTCAATGAATGCTTTCAGTTGTCTAATGTCCATACTGGACAAAAATCTCCTTATGCGGTTGGACACAAAGTATGTACCGCCGTCTTTCACCACAATTTTAGATGTCCCTTCCAGAAGAAAAATACTTTGCAAGAATTTGATAACTGTCTCAGCGTCAAGCAATTATCTGAATGAATGATACATCCGCTTCGAGACATAATCAAAGAGAAACACGGTGAACCTCATATTGACTGGTAAAGTGGGGTAAGGCTCTGCAAACTGTAACCCTAGTTTTCGCCAAGCACTCCCAGAAACAGATATGGGGTGTAAAGGAGGATGCGTTCTCTCCAAGTGCATGTGTTGACACTCAGGACACCTGTCAATCTTGAGCTTAACTTGACCACTCAAATTAGGCCACCAATAGTGTTGCTCAGCCTTCATACGTGTCTTTGTGGTTCCCACATGACCAAAATGAGCCAAGGATATTATTTTGTTACGTAGGTTTGTGGCTGGGACCACACGATCCCCTTTGAGGACAACTTCATTACCCCACAGACACAGTGTGAGCGACACAAGAAAAGGTTTTCAAATCTCCGACTAAGTACTTCTCCACAGACCAACCATGGACTGTGTACTCCATGCCCTTTCCCAAAATTAACTCTTCTGCATAAGCATTTGACCACACTTGCTCACTAATAACAAACTGATGCTCAGCCATAACATCTATCATTGCCACACATTCTGCATCATCAAGTACAAAATCAACATCATTATCTGGCACCGTACGGGAATACCCGCCAGTGAGAAATTACTGTCCACCCAGGATATGTTCAGCAGTTTCATGTACATCACCAACTAATGATGTTGAAACATCACCAATCACTACAGGGTTGTCAGAACCTGTGACTAAATATAAGCCCATTTTGGAAGGTCCTGCCACCCTATAACATTTGTGCCTTTAACTGCTACATGCACTTTAGTATACGTCTCTCTACCCAGACAAGACACATCAGTTTTGAGGTAGCCAAGCATATCGATATCCTACTCTCCGAATGTCTTAGGATTGAGATATGTGTGGAACAAAGTGTAATTAGTGCCCTAAGAATTATGAAAAGTGGTGTCTCTCAGAATAGTGATGGATGACCCAGAATCAGCCAGGACCATCAATGACACATTACCAATATGAGCTTCACATGTTGGACCCTTCACAGTTGTGGACTGATTGGCACAGTCCAACATGAGAACAACATTGTATAAGGATTCTGCACACATACTGTTAGACCTGGCATCATTGGCGTGGGTCTCCCTTCCCCTCTCCTCTTCCTATTTTTTATGTTGGCTGGATTTAGATGCTCTGGGCGCCGTGCCACTGCTAATCAGTGCCACAGCGTGAATGCTCCCTGTATATAAATGACTGTATGACTTAGGATAACCATAATGGCTAGATCTGTGTAGCATGTCCAATAGTGAGTTATCCTCCATTTCACTGTCGCTACTTTGACATGATCCGTTCTCATAGGCCAGACTAGGCCAGTTGAGGATTACTTTCTATCATCCTCTCTGGCCCGAGGAACCTAATAGGAACTTCGAGTTTGATATGTTTGTGCTCAGGACATTGAGAGACACCTTTTAGTAAGGACCGTATATATATCCCATGTTTAGAAATGCCTCTTCTGAAAACGCGGTTGTTTCTTGCCTAAGCTTTACTATAGGCTTTGCAAGTATGTGTATTGGCCGTCTGGTTTTCGAGCAGCAGGGCCAGCTGGGTCAGACCTGGCTGGAGAGAGATATCGGTATTCAGAGCCTGGGGAGGGGTGACTCTTTGATCCGAGCAGGGCCATGCCTGGCAAGGTGAATGATGGCTCCACCTCCCACTGGGCGTCTGATAGCAGATCCCCTCATTCTGAAAGGGCAGGATGTCACCTCGTAAACCAGGTGCTCCCCGACCCCACCGAACTGGTTCTGACTGGAGTCAGTGATTTACAACTTTAGAGAACAAAGACTTTTTAGGTATAAAATGCCGTGCTGGAACTTAGTCCGGGTGTGTTCCTTCTGGATGTCAAGATGAAACTCTGTCTGAGTGAACAGAGGAAAGGACTTTGATACTTTCACCAAGCTTGCCAAAGAAAATACCCGAGGGCGAGAATCGGGAGCGCCTCTTGCAGAAGTCTCAGGGACATTAGACTCCACCCCGTCAGCCGTCGGAATTCCTGTGCGAGGAATTCTGCTTGCAGGTGAGGCCACGGTCGAGTAATCCGGAGCCTCTAATTCTACTGTGATGACCGCGGACTGGGCACCTTTGAAACTTTTGCTGAACCTATACGGGCCGCTGCAGCTAAGAGAGAGCTGCCACCGCTGAGAGCCCTTCTGAATCTGAAACTTTGAGAGCTGCTGCCGCTAAGTGCCCACACCCTTTGCCACTGGCCATCATCATGATTCGGCCTGTGGGCTGCCGCAGCTAAGAGAGAGCTGCTGCCGCTGAGTGCCCGCATCCTTTGCCACTTTGCATCATCGTGGTTCGTCCTGTGGGCCGCCGCAGCTAAGGGAGAGCTGCTGCCGCTGGGTGCCCACACCCTTTGCCACTTCGCATCATCGTGATTTGTCCTGTGGGCCACCGCAGCCAAGAGAGAGCTGCTGCCGCTGAGTGCTCACACCCTTTGCCACTTTGCACCATCGTGATTTGTCCTGTGGGCCGCTGCAGCTAAGAGAGAGCTGCTGCCGCCAAGTGCCCGCACCCTTGTCAACTTTTGCATCATGATGATTTGTCCTGTGGGCTGCCGTAGCTGAGAGAGAGCTCTGGCCGCTGAGTGCCCGCACCTTTGTCAACTTTGCATCATTGGGATTTATCCTGTGGGCCGCCGCAGCTAAGAGAGAGCTGCTGCTGCTGTGTGCCCGCACCTTGTTCACCCTTGTTGAGGATTGTTACTATTGTCTCGTGGGCCGATGCAGCTAAGAGAGAGCCGCTGCCACTGTGACCCCACAACAGAGCTGCACGACAAGAGCCATCGCCACCACAAGCCCGGGCCGCCGCAGCCGCGTGCTGCTGCCGCTGAGAGCAGCCGCCTGTCTCCGAGTGCCTGAATCATTGTGGTTGCAAGCTATGGACCTCTGTAGCCCGGACTTGTGGTCGCTGGGAGTCCGCCTGTCATCGTCTCCGCTTCTTCGAGAAGCTGCGTGCTGTGTCCCCTTTCACCGACAGGTATCTGGTGCGCAACGGGTCGCGTAGGCCCCGGCCTTGAACTCAGTCAGTGTCACGTTCTGGTGAATACATATTGCCTTTTGGAGTCCCTACTGGTTGACGTGAATTGTAGTCGTTGAAACGCTTTGAGAATTTCGATTAAATTGTTAGATAAAGGTATTCTTTCTCTATACCTACCTGAGTTGTGTCCTTTTGCGGTGTCGTTACTGCTGTGTTGTACGTGGTCATAAATGCTTCACACTTTGCCTCTGAGATAGGCGTAACTGCTCGTGCTACGTAACCACAGGGTTGAGCAGGGGTTGTCAAAGGGGATAGCCCACTTGCCCTGACTTAGGAAGAAGGGTCCCTATTTGGACATTGGTGCCCGCCATTGCCAACTAGAGACCCCCATGTCTAACACATACCAACATCCACACTCCCAATCTTCACAGGTTGTTTAACACTCCTGCACACACTTTAAAAGTGACCCATTTTTTACATCACAAACATATCTTGTCAACACCAGGACAGTCAGGAAAATTACTTAGATGAGTTTTTGACCCACACCCTATAGCAAGAACCAAAAACCCTTGCCAGTATTTCTAAAAGGCTTCCCTTTTGTTGTAACAGCACAGACTCCACAAAACCATTATGAGGAATTTTAACGTTGACACTAGGTTCAGGATACAGCACTTTGGAAGAAATGTGTGCTCTTTCGATGCTACTGGCAAAGTCAACAACTTCTTGCAAGGTTGGATTCCTGCAACTCAGCAGTCTTTCCTGAATCTTCCTTGAATATCAGTAAAATACAAACTGGCCATGAATACAAGTGTCTAAGTAAGGACCAAATTCTCACGTTGTAGCTAGAACTCTAAGGGCTGATACATTTCTTCCACGTTTTTCTCTGCTTGTTGTTAATGCTTGCAGAAGCTATGACTTTCAAGCATGATGTTAAACTCGCCTGAGAATAGTTTTCACAACCTACCAATTGCCTCCATATAAACATTTTACTGACCATCTCCAGATGGTGCAGGTACAGGCGGTAAGCTGTAAAAAACGTGTTGGCCAGCCCCCCCAATGCTTCTAAATATCGAGGCAAACTTGCGCACAGGGCTATACCCACTGGCATCTATGGCAACCAAATGATTTTCAAATAACCCAAACCACTCAATCCATTTAATGAGTGGTTTAACAGGTTGAGCTGGAAAAAAGAGATGGCTGCATAATTTGCTGCAGAATGGCCATGACAACCGTGGAGTAAATGTGCAATTAAAACTACAATACCAATAAACAACCACAACTGCCACAGTATCTCAAAAGTGGAGGTATAACTAACATAGTTCAAATAAATTGAGAGCAAACCAATGCCTGAAATGTACCTTAATTGTGCTCTAGTGTCTGACAAAGGACTCCAGAAAAACAATCACATATCCAACAAGCATTTGCAATGCAATAGGTCTCGCATTTATAAGAGTTTGAGCTATTGGCATTGTAAAATTACAATGCCTTTTATTTATGTTTTGGTTTTAAAACAAATAAAAGGCATTGTCATTTACAATGTCAGTAGCATAAACTCGCATAAGTGCAGCAGTGTGCGGTGTGCAGCAGTGTGCGGCATACAGCAGTGTGCGGCGTGCAGCAGTGTGAGGCGTGCAGCAGTGTGAGGCCTGCAGCAGTGTGCGGCATGCAGCAGTGTGCGGCCTGCAGCAGTGTGTGGCGTGCAGCAGTGTGTGGCGTGCAGCAGTGTGTGGCGTGCAGCAGTGTGCGGTGTGCAGCAGTGTGTGGCGTGCAGCAGTGTTTCGTGTAGCAGTGTGAGGCATGCAGCACTGTGTGGCGTGCAGCGGCATGCAACAGTGTGCGGCGTGCAGCAGTGTGTGGCGTGCAGCAGTGTGCTGCGTGCAGCAGTGTCGTGCAGCATGCAGCAGTGAGTAATGCAGCAGTGTGCAGCAGTGTGTGGCGTGCAGCAGTGTGTGGTGTGCAGCAGTGTGTGCCATGCAGCAGTGTGTGGCGTGCAGCAGTGTTTCGTGTAGCTTTGTGTGGCGTGCAGCAGTGTGTGGCGTGCAGCAGTGTGTGGCGTGCAGCAGTGTGCGGCGTGGTTTGTAAACAACAAGAAAAGCGGACATCAAAGGAAGGGTGGGAGGGAACGAGCATATGGGGTGTGAGTTATAACGAAAGTTAATTGTTGTAAGAGGGGATGCAGGAAGTGAGGCCGAGCGCACGCTGGCGAATACAGTCTGCTGCTTTCAAGTCTGATGCCAGATGCCAGCTTCGCGCTTGAATGCCTCACATGCACTGGCCATAAACCGCATTCCTAAGGTCTTGCGCCCCTTACTAAATCTCTCTGAATGCGTGAGGCGGCGCACGCGCAGGAAGTAGCTGGTGGCAAATGGAATGCGCGTGGTTATGCGCGTAACCGCCACCCGTTCTGCCTGGGAAGCCTTTGGGAGCATTTTCGGAAGCCCCTACATAAGTCTCGCTGAGCGATCGCTTACGCGATAGCCAGGCGAGACCTAAAAATGTGGGTAAAAAGAGAGGAACTGTGAATGCTGCTCTTCTGAATGAAGAAATACAAAGAAATATGGCCACAAAAAAACACAGTGCTTGTAAAGTACCTTAAATGGGCAACAACATCTGGTTAAGCAGGTTCAATAGGGAATGAGAAGAGATAAATACTGTAGGCAAGTTTGATACAACCCGTAGCAGTGCATCAAACTCGGTCAAGTGCATGCACACTAAACACCTTCAGTAATCTCCTGAATAAACACATGTATGCGTATCACTGTTGTTTATGGCCTCCAACGTGATGCGCACTAAAGATGAACACTTGAAAGTGAGTGTGTGTGTACTGTGTATCACAGTCAATTGCGGCTTTCGACGTGACGCACACTTGAAATAGAGATAAATGTGTGCCAATCACAGTGCAAAGAGTATTTTCGCATGTACGCAACGCATACACGGCATTGCTTGTGTAATGCGGCACCAAACTGGAACGTACGCTGCTCAGATCTGCAGGCGCAGTTTGGAGCGCACCCCAGCAGATGACAGGCAGAAGGCTCGGTGTGTCAGGTCAATTGAGCACGTCGATATCGTGATTCTGACAACCCCCACAATGTACCCATAGTACTCTTTCATAAAATATACGTGCTCTGCAGACATCAATACTGGCCATAATTGCCCTCCTCACAGGATTCCTTCTCACCCTGTCATTCCATCCTAGTGTCGCAGGGGCTCCGAGGTGCCATAAAGCACTGCAGCTGAAGGCGGGCCACAGTAGTGTGAAGCCCACTGTCAGATTCCCCGCTGAATAGTTGAGTGCACGGACTCTACATGCTGATGGCTGCACACTGACTCGTTCTGGCTGTATCCAAGGTAGAATGCGGGGTACCAGCAATCCAGGGTACTCTTACCGAACAATACCAAATAGCTCTGGAGACACGTGTGAGCTCTGTCTTGACCGCGTCCTCTGTTGTGACATTGTTCTAAAGACAGCAGCGTTCCTCTGCCAGGATCTCCACTGGAATACGAGGTCCAAAATCTAAAATCTGTGATTAATCCATGGTGTGGGTGGGCGACTAACGATCATCGCCAAATGTAATAAGTATGGATCTACACAGCGGGTGAGTCTCCAACATTTATTTCATACAGTCAATCGCCCATGGTGTCACGTCCAGTTGGTTCATATGTCCAACAGCAACGTAAGGTTGCAGTTAGAATCCTCACCAGAGTCCGCTACACGCGCGAGCCATCATTACAAAGCACAGCACCATGCCTAATTAAACCATAAAAAATGCAAGTAAGCATGTGCATACGGAATGCATATGATGTGTCAAACATTCAATCCACTACAGGGTTCCTGCTAAAGTGCAGTACAATGACCTCAGACCCAAGATGTCCTACAGACAGTTAGAATAACCTGGATGTTGCTGCGTGTGAATAGCCCTCACAAACACACATACACACATATATCTTGTTGACTTATAATCAGACCCTTTTGTGCAATAAATGACAGAGAATGTGCTTCAGTTACAAAGGGTAAAGCTATGCTCCTAAAGAGACTTATTAGTGCCTATAAAAGAAATTCAATTCTGTCTCAAGCTGAAGCTGCAGTGTCTCAGAACACAGAAGGTGAGTTATTAGTTTGGAAATGAGTTACCCTCACCGATTTAATAAACATACCCTGGTTAGAGCTCAGTACCATTCTAAGAGAAACTCTGCATAACCTCTGGTAGCTGTGACACAAGCAACAGGTGAATATTTGTTAATTTCACAAGCAGTGATTGGAATTTATAAAGTCAAGTAAAGCAACACATTAAAGTTTTATGCACAAAAAAGGCACTACAATTATCAAAATTGCATATGGGGGTCTTATAATTTTTTTTAACGTTTTAAGACAAAAAACATCTAGGAAAAGTAAAGTGGCAATCTAAAGTTTCAGCTAGCAGTTGACCAAAATCTAGGCACATTTTTTGGCCAACCACGAAGGAGCGAAGGTTGACTACACCAAGAGAGACTCACTGGTCATAGTCTGCTTTCTGGAGCTCAAAACCATGGGACAAGGTCTGGAGCTGAGGTCAGCAAGAGTCCTACAAAGTCAAATATGTCATTAGCAAATTCCCACTGAAGATGTTGGTGTGCAAAGCTCTTAAGGCAACACAACTGGATTTCGTAGCCTCCAATGACCCTTCACTATTGGGTTAGATTTGCCACCTTGACTTGGTCCAAGTTTGTACCTTTGGAATTGGCCACATTTTTGTTCTCAAAATTCACCAGTGGTGCAAGCCTGCAAGATGTACCCTGGCTGGGCTCCACAAGGCCAAATTCCTTTAATACGCTGAATCAGTTTCAGTGCTGCAACATGGTCTGAGAGGACAAACCTGGTTTTCTTATCAACTGAGGATGCACTCTCTATGTGCAAGCATTGGAATCTTGTCCTTGTCCCACTTTTCTCCAACTAGTGGGAAAGTTCCTCCTGGTCACTCGTGCAGGCATCTGGTCCAGCTTAAAGGCACCATAACTCTCTCTAACCAGAGGCCCACAGGATCAATTCCTCAGTGGTCAACTGGCCATCTTAGACTCAGGAGTCTTTCTGTGTATTGACTCTTGAGGCACACAAACAGAAGGTTCTGTCTCTCTACTGAGCCTTAGAAAGGCACTCCCGAAGCTGAACCACCCGCCAGGATTAAACTCATAATCCGGCGGGTGGTCTGACTATTGGTTTGACAGTCTCACAGTGGGGCGCTGTTATGGCGGCCCACTGCGAGACCGCAAAACTCGAAATCAGGCCCTATATATTGACTCTCTCTAACCAGAGGCCCACAGGATCAAGTCCTCAGTGGTCAACTGGCCATCTTAGAGTCAGGAGTCTTTCTGTGTTTTGACTCTTGAGGCACACAAACAGAAGGTTCTATGTCTCTCCACTGAGCCTTAGAAAGGCACCGCCAAAGCTGAACCACCCGCCAGGATTAAACTCATAATCTGGTGGGTGGTCTGACTATTGGTTTGATAGTCTCACAGCAGGGCGCTGTCATGGCGGCTCACTGCGAGACCACCAAACTCAAAATCAGGCCCTATATGTTTAAATTATAAGGCCTCTGTGGCAACTTTGTCTTGATTGGACTCTATCTCTTTGTAGACCCTACCGTACCACAATTATTTGAGTTTTGATTGTTAGTACTGAATTTTTATTTAATTACTGTTGCTAGTGCATCCACCGTCTCATGATGCAGAACCAGTATGAGGTGGTATCTTTTTTCAAATGTCAGTTCTTGTCTGCTCTCCAGGTGCAGCCTTTGTGTAGTGGTGCGCCTAACCATGGGGTAATCTCCAGCCTAGAGCACCCACCATGAGGTGGGAGACTTCTGTGCTTAGCTGTCATCAACCCAACTGAAAGTGTGATCAAAATAGACAAAATCCTGGCCCTTCACTTTGCACAATAGTCCCACCCCTCCACTCTACCATCTACCAAAAGGCATCACTTCAGAAGTTTAATTAGCAGCCCCTCGCTAACAAAGTCTTCATTACATTTCTAAAGGGATCCCCGCCACCAGCCTTCTTACCTCAGAACCGGTATCTCTACCCTCCAGCCGTAGGAAGTCAGGCAATATACTTCTCCTGTCTGGCAAAGATGTCCCTGCCCTTCATCTTGTGCCACATCAAACCAGAGGCATCAGACTCTGCTTTTGTAGTCAATACTGTGAGTCAAACTTGAGGATGAACACAGAAGACATCCACTCCAGCATTTGCAGAATCTCCTTTTTAAAATTAGCATTATTTACTCATATATTTTCTCACTCTGCTATGATCTTGAGGTTATGGCTTCCTTCGAGTACAACCAAAAGCTCTTAATATTTTCCAGTATATAAATCCAGTCATTACTTTACACTTCCAAACTGAGCGCTGTTTATCTAATTCTGCTGGAGAGGTGGTCTAATGGTAACCTACCCATGGACAAACTGCCTAATTCTAGTGACTATCAAAAGTACCTCACATGCTCTATATTCTGGCAGGAAAAACTGATCTTTACTCAATACGACTGATTGTCGCCTCTTCCTTTTTTCCTTTCAAATGGCGCTGTCCTTCCCTTACATCTTCTACATGCCTTGACTCTCTGAACCCAGCCTTCTCTAAGTCACGTGCATGTTTGCTTTAATCTCTATTATTGTATTTCTGCAAATTGTCCCCAACTCATTAAATAGATCACAACCTCTCCTTTGTTGAAAGTCATATTCCTACTATCTAACAATAAATATGTTGGGGCACATTTATGAGAGGCTTGCGTCGCGTTTGCAACACGCAAAATGGTACATGCACGACGAAAACCTTTAAGTCAAATTTGTGAAACCATGCAAAGCCACTTGGCATGCCTCTGAGCTGCTTTTTAAACCTGGAGTGATACAACACAGTGCAAATCATAGCTTGCGTTACTCTGGGAGGTGTTTCATGGACATTGCGTGGGTTTTCCCCTACAAATTCCTTGGATTTTGACGCATTCCCAGATTTACAAGAACTTGTAAACCGAGGAATGCGCCAAAATCCTACACCTTCCCATGGGAGGCGTAACAAAGAGAAATATCTTTATTTCTCCTCGTGTCTTCCTCTTTCTCTGTGTGCTGCATTCTGCAGCACACAGAGAAAGAGGAATATACCTCCCAGGATTGTTTTTGTACAGGATGGTGGCCAAGGTCCAAGGTTGCTTGCGTTGGCGCTTGGCTGCCAAAAGGGCGCCAGCGCATGGGAAGGGACAGGAATGTGCCGTATTTAAGGCAATACGGGGCATTCCTGCACTTTCTCTGTCAAGCAGTGCAGCGCAGTAAGGTGACCTGCTGCGCTGCACTGAGTGACTTGGCTAGAAATATGTCCCATGATCTCCACTCACTCAGCTATGAACCCCACCAACCATCTGCATAAACTCACATACTTCTCCCCTGCCATTAATGATTACATCTTACTCCTGTTAATTTAAATGCCGCAGAGAAACAGCAATGCATGCATGGAATGGCTAACTAGATCGTCCAAGAAAAACCTCAAAATCCAACAATAACCAATACCACTGGACTATCCAGTGAACTTGGGTTCCGAAGCAGTTTACTGCTCGGCGTAAAGTGCTTAAATGCCTTGTCAGGCATAGAAACCGCTACATAAATGCAATGACACTACAATTTAAAGACGACTGTTCACCCCTATAGTGGTGGGTAGAGCATGTGGTGGCTCCGTTTTAGTAAAGAGAACAGGAGCAGAAAAGGAGGGATAAACGCCATTGAATCAAGAGCAGAGAACTGAGATGGACACGAAAATGATTCAATGCTGAGCAAGGGGTGGGCACAACGGCCATACTAAGTACATATTGGATGCAATAGTTCTGTTGCTAACAATCAAGTAAAGCTGACTGTTGACAAGACCTAAAAACATTTGTCCTCAGCTGCAAAAGAAAAAACCTGCACCTGGGACCATCTAATTGCATGGGCATGTAAGCTGCCCTGGTATTAATGCTTCAAAAATCTATAAATGCGTGCTGCTGCTGGAGAGTGAGCCCAGAAGGGCTTTGTGCTTGCTTGGGCCATAATCCCCACTCTGTATCCCCTAGTGAAGGTTCTGTGAATTCACTTTGCAACAGTGGCATGCGTGTCAAGCCAGAAGTTCTTTCCAATCTCAGTTTACAACAAAAATACCCTTCTGGCATTGCTATTGTGTTTCCATGACAGCAGGGTCGTGGCTTCCATTGGTGCAGCAGGTAGCACTGGTGCCAGAGGGCCCAGGGGCCCACCGAACCCTGATATTGTTGTATTTTGCAACTCAAACAGTGCACTGGGGCCCATGACACGCTGGCTTTTCCACTGCATGACTTAAAGGACATCATGCAAATTCTCAGGGCAGATTTACAAGCCCCTTGCGACACTTTTACGCTGCTGTTGCGTCACTTTTGTGACGCAGCGGGGGCGTAAACCATGCACCACGTTGAAAACGTCACGTTATTTACAACGTGACGCATCTAGGCAGATGCGTCACGTTGTAAAGCCCTGCGCCACATGAAACCTGCGTCAGGTTAAATGTGGGCGTTCTGTCGCAGGGTGGGCGTTCCCTTGCAGGAAAGCCCCGTAAAACTGACGCAGTGAAATCTACAAGATTTCACTGAGTCAGTTTTACGACGCTGCTGCGTCAAATCCTTACACCTGCTTGAAGCAGGCGTAAAGAGTGACGCACCACGTTAAGTATGGGCGGCCCCTGTGCATTGCAGGAGTTGTGTCGCGACTCCAGCAATGCGCCACCCGTACGCCACAAGATGCATCACGCATCTTCCCCTCCTTGCACCATGGTGCGCCGCATTGTAAATGCGACGCATCCGTGATGGCGCTTGGGGGGGATTACGTGACGCATCTGTTCTGGCGCATCCCTGCTGATTTGCATAGATGCGCCAGAAGTTGTAAACCTGCCCCTGAATGTTTACCAGGAATTAGTGACCCGCGGTCCTTAAGGCGAGGCCGCTGCATTGCCGCTGCACTGCCAATGAGCATGCCGTCGGAATCATCCGTCTGCCGCAGCCGAGGCTGCCAGCTGCGCTGACAGGAAATGACGGAGCTAGGTTTCCGCCGAAGCTTTGTCACTGGATTTGTTCAATCCAAGCATGACTGATCTGCAACTTTTCTGTTAAATGGGAATCATCACTTACCCCCTGGAGGGGCCTGAATCATTGAACCTCGAAGTTTTGAGGTAGAATACATCATCAAATGACTCGAGCACGAGAAATCCCCGAAATTGGCAGGGGGGCGAGTTGGACTGAAACAAAGAAAATGGCGGAGAATGTTTTTTTCCCCTCACAAAACAACTCGACGTTCTACCGCGTTTATAAATCTCTGACCAGCACCAGATTGGTTCAGTTGAAAGGCAGATGGAATAAGAAAGTTTGCTGCTGTGATCTGTGGGCGATTGGAACAATTGATCATTTTCTTTCACTGTTTCGTTTGGCATCTGCCAAGGAAAGCTTGATTAAAACCAGTCCCTGCGAGAGGGAAAGGTCGAGTCCATTAGTGAGAGGGCTGCCACCAGCAATGATGGCCACATCCCAAACACGGTGGCACGCTTCATCCCTGTCGCCCTTTGCCCTGTTGTTGCAAAGGAAAAATATATATTTTTAGCCATGTCTAGAAAGGCAGCTCCTAGGTGTTCAAACGAGAGAAAGCACTTTTATTTGGAGCAGTAGATGATTGGAAAAGGGAGACGACTCCTCATGCGCAGGCCTCACCCTCCATGGGGGAGTGGGTGGGGTGTAATTAGGCATTGAGATGGGAAGGAGCCGGTAGTGTCCTGCAGGACACGTTCTAGTGTTTCAGCATGTACTAGTTACCAGCCAATCCCTTGAGGGCTGGCCTTTACACCCACCCCACACCAATCCAACACAGGCGTCACCGGTCAGGTGACCCTGCCAATAAAAGAGTGCACATGCTCGTGGCCAGTTTAGTAACGATACATACTGTGTCAGTGTCATCATTCACTAAGTACATGGGCTTAGTTTACACGACATTACAATGGGGACCAGGGGGTCTGACCACACCAGCCGCACTGCCCCGAGTGCAGCGTTGTGATGGGGAGAGACAGCCGGATCAACGCTGCTGCTGTATTTCAACCCAGGCATGAGACTTTGTGCGCTGAAAAAGGGGAGGAAGCTTCCCTGGCCTGGAAGAAGAATTGGAAGCCGTACACCTGCATCACCTGTCTGCAACTGCTGCCACCCGCTTGGGGTGAGATAGCATGTGGTGATGGGCAGCACAAAAGAGAGAAGTCATCGTTATCCCCTTAAGGGGAGGATGGGACCACAAAGGTAGGCGGACGACACCGTGCACCCCTGACAGGCTCGGAAGGAAAGCAGAACCAAGGTGCTCCCACATCACGCACCTGTGTCCAGGCAGTTGTGGAACAGCCCCATCCATCTGCTGTGCCAGGGATTGAGACAGGGGAGAAGAACCCTGGGCGCAGAGAGTGCGGTGTGCAAACTGCTGGCTTTGTGCTCCCACCGGGCGAAAGAAGGAAGACCAGACCCGGTGGGTCCTGCAGTGGCCACAGCATGACAGGCAGCAACCAGATATTACCAGTCCGGCGCCAGTCACTGTTTGTCTCGCCTCAATGAGCCGATTTTGGCACTGAGTATCATCCCCCACACTGGCATCTCCAGTGATTATCAAGCCCCGCAGTCAGAGGAAAGACTGCGGCAGCCTGTGAAGAAAAGCAGCTGCAGTGCCACCTAGCAGTAGTTTGCGACACTGCAGTCAGTCAAGTAAGTGACTGGTAAATGAATCGCCCCTAGGGGGCTCACAGGTTGCCCAGCCACCAAGCATCAAGAGGACTCTACAGTGCCCGTGACCTCAGCCTAAGCAGTGGCACAAAGGACAAGTGAATGGAGCCTGCTGCACCTGTATGCTTCTAGGTGTACACCTTGCCTCTGAGTGCAACCTGCTGACTGTTGATGGTGGCGCCCCGTCAGCAGGAAAAGAAAGTGAAGACTGGACAGACCAGCACAAGAAGCCAACATGAAGCTCATACTCGCCCTTAGGACTTACCAGCATAGGCAACACAGCTGCTTCCCCAGCTGCACCCACTGCTTACTGTTCAAAGCATGGTCCATCAGTCTGATGCCCCCGTTGGTGAGCATTGGAACTGCACTAGCCAAACAAAATGAGATCTGAAGTGTCTTCGCTCCAGGCAGCAAGCACAGGGGCAGTACCAGAAAGAAACTAGGACAGGTGTGTAGTGTATGGATCACCCCCTGGTGGCCACTTATAATAACTGCGCGCTGAAAGAGGCTGTCTGCTACAAGCTATTACCCCCGTCATCAGTCCACAAAATGAGAGCAAGCACGAACCTGAAGTGCAGCCACTTTGCTCCCACACAAAATTAACTGCACAGCTCCTTATCTCCCATACATAGCTGAGACTGGCAGAGGGAGCATCCTACACCCCTAGTGGTGTACGGCCGCCACCGCATTCTTCCTCCACAAAGAGCGGAAACTAACTGTCACTCTCCACGAAGGAGGAGGAGAGCATTGTGCGCCCCCCTGGTGGCAAGCCACCGTCATGCAAGGCAGAAGATGCAGGTTCACAAGGAACCTGCTGAGGGCACCCTCTAAGAGACAATGTCAGTTACTGAAAGAGCCTGGTTGCCTGCCAGGTGCCTGCAAAAGTGACACTGATGCCATGAGGAGAAAGACTTGCACTGCTCCCCACAACAAGACAAGTAAAAAGCTGCCTGCCATTAATCCCACACACATATCCATTGCCACCAGCGTTCCCCAGAGATAAGAAGAGAGGAAAGGCTTAGCTTGGCCTGAATGCAGGAAGGACAGCATCTACACCCTAACTGCACTAGCACTGCCCCCCCCCCCCCCCCATTGGGCCAGACACTGTTCAGGGAGCATCTTTCCCACACAGCCCTAAGACTGAGTTGCTCACCAACCCATTACAAGCATGAGGAGAGTTGCATATTCCCTAGCGGCAAGCTCCCATCACCGCAAATGAAAGGAGACCCTCGTCTCCCACAGCGATCCTGAGTTGCATAGAATACCTTGTGCAGGAGAAGAAAGGAATGGAAGAGCCTGCAGACTGGAATCATGAAAGCCAACCTACCTCCACTGCCATTCACTACCTGACTGACACACCACTGAGAAGACACCTAGTCCCCTGACAGGACAGGACCTGCGAGTGGTCCATGACAGGAGAAGATGTACAGTCCTACGGACATGACGGAGCTGGCAGGAGGTCCCTGTAAGGAGAACCGATGACATGTGGCCTGAAGCCACCTAGCACAAACCAAAGAGCAGAACATATGCAATGCATGGTAGGAGGCCACAATACAAGCAAGAGTTGTAGAAGACAGAAGAGATTGTGACCAGACCTGTCACACTGACCGGACGACCAAAGATGTGCAAGAGCAAAAGATCAAAGGGTGAAGAGACTGAGGACTCGTGCCACTACTGGAGTGTGCACCCACATATGCAAGCCAGCCACAGAGGCAGATAGACATCCCTGGTGACAGCTCAGCGGGAGAACCAAATGTAAAGTTGTCAGGATTCCTGCCACAGCTCATGTTTATGCTCATTATTAGCAAAACAAGTTTTGCAAGCAACCGGCATAGATGACCACAACGTGAACCTTCTGGAAGACATCCCAAAACAACTTCTAGAAGACAGCCTCATCAAATTAATCATCTGCACCTATTCCTTGTTGTAAGCAATTAGAATGCAACTTTTGTGAACATTCTAAAACAACTTCTAGAAGACAGTCTCATCAAATTAATCATCTACACCTGTTCTTTGCTATAAGCAATTCGAGCGCGACCTTTGTGAACATTCTAAAGCAACGTCTAGAAGGCAGCCTCATCAGGTAATTATCTGCACCTGCTCCTTGTTACAAACAATTAGAATTTGACCTTTATGAACATTTTAAAGCAGACTTCTTTAAAGACCATCCACACTCCTCCCCTTCACTTAGCCTCTTTGCCTGCCACTTACCTGTTTCCCGGCTTCCAGTGCCTTGTCTTGCCAGCTCCATTGATCCTCCTGCTTTGACCTCACCCCAAAGAACGTCCTGCATTAGTCTCGCACTTGGATGGAAAAAAGAAACAGAAGAAAAGGATAGACACATTAACATCTTGATTTTACTAAGCGCTGAGCTCAGTCGCAACATCATTTTGCAAACAAAGTTAACCAGTGTTTTTGTTCAACTTGTTCAAAATACTGTTGTCAGGGCTTTGCTAGAGAGAAGCCCGTCCAAATCTGCTTGTGGGTTTGATGCTAAAATCATACCCGAACTTGACGAAGGGGCCTCTACTGACAATCTAAATTAAAAAAAACAACAACAAAACTAAAGGTTGGTTGAGATTTGAAAAGCTCTTCTGAGAGGATACCTTAAGAGATAGAGTTAATACTAGACTAAAGCCTTGTCATTTGTTGGTTTATAAGTATCATATATGCCGGTACTATTCAACAGACTGGTGTGAATGCCTGCTGCTGTGTTGCTGTGAAGTAAACGAGCCACAGCATTTTTGACTCTACAGACTCTCTCCATCCCACCCCCCTGGTAGTTGCCACTGAAGCAGTGTCTCCTCCTGTAAACTTAGGGAAAGTCTTGGGAGGATTTGGGAACTAGCGTCGCCACTCCATTGGAATTATCTGAGCTCCAGGTAGGTGGCTTATGACCAAGCTGCCAGCAAGCGCGAACCACATCTCTACCCCATGCTTCCCAGTGTGATCATCAGTTCCCAAGCATCGGCTGCTTGAGGCAGACGGCAGCCCTGCTCACACCCGCACATGCCAATGGAGAAGAACAGCACCAGCAAATACACTGAGCTACGTGGCTGTGAAGTCCCTCTAGTCATCCTCACTCTATGCAAGTCATCACCACCTGTCATCCAGGTCGTTTAATGGCAAACACACCATCATTACTGTGTGCATCACCCGATCCAACGAGGGAGCCCCTCATCACCAGGGTGAAGCCCTATGCCTGCAAACATCCAGACATAACGAAGCGACCCTGACATCATGAAAGACCAATTGTCCAGAGACTATCTGAGAACCCAATAGCACCTGGTTCCTGTTGGCAAGTACACCAACCAAATGTCATCCATTCTTGCAGTAGCATAAATGACTAGACCGTGGTTTCTGTTAGAGATCCTGCAGTGGCCCCCAGGCGGCCCGCAAGCAGCCCTGCACAGTGCATGTAGTCTTGTGGCGACCCATTGGAACGGGCCTCAAAGGATTCCCTGCATGAGAGATGGTCTGGAAGCTTCTCCACCAACAAGGTACAGGGAGGCATAGGGGCCTCAGAGGAAGGCATCCCAAGCATTTTAGATGCCACCCCATTCCTGACAAGACTTGTCTTCACAGAGTCACAACACCTCCAGGAGTAAGCTCCATAGCGGACTCCACAGATGCTCCTGATGCACCAAGGTTGAACTGTTTGACACCAACCGCATCACCGCGAGAGCATGCAAGACTGGTGTGCAGTGCGTGAGTGGACATTGACCCAACTGACATACTTTCAAAGAGTCCGGACACCATCTACACAGAGTCCGTGCCCAGTAGGAGCTGGTTAAACCATGGACGCGGGCAGTGATGCCTGGGTGCTCCCAGCTGCAACTATCCACTGCTATTACGTGGACTGCCTCTCGAGGCTGAGAGAGTCAGTGGTGTCTTGTGTGTTTTTGTTTTATCCGCACAGATTGGACTTGTTTTTTTTTTCAATTAAGTTTGGGAGGAATTTAGTGTCCTGCTGGACATGTTCTAGTGTCTCAGCATGTACTAGGTTACCAGCCACTCCCATGAGGGCTGGCCTTTACACCAACACCCATCCAACACAGGCGTCACCGGTCAGGTGACCTTGCCAATAAAAGAGCCAGAGTGTATGTGCTTGTGGTCAGTTTAGTAACGATATATACAGTGTCAGTGTCATCATTTACCCATGCCATTACAGAGCCTTAGTGGAGGTGTCCTTTCAGTAAACATGCCTACATCTGTGCCTTTAAATGGGGTTGGGGAATGTGTCTTCCAGGCACTTGGTAGGCGCTGCTTCTTTACCTCTTCTCCGACCTTGGCTGTGCTAGTTGCAGGTAGGCTTTGTCAGTCAGGCTGTGCCCATTCATAACATGAATATCAACTCCCCTCACCCACACACTGCCTGAGGCACACTTACCTTGGCACACAGCAATTAGCCAACATTTGCCTTTTCCCGCAAACATGCACATCTTTTATGTGCTCCCTCACTGCACCATTGGTCTTGGTGGTAGCAGAAAAGCATCTCCAAGCTCCTGCTGCAGTGCGCCAGGCAAGAATGACTCCATTTGACTGGAGCTCAATGGACCACCAGCACTATAGGCAGCGCCCCAAACCTCCACCCTGTCTGCATTGCAGTATTTATGTGACACCCTTTTCTCTTAAAGGATTTATTATTAATATTTGTCTTTTTACAGTTTTTATAGCGCACTGCACAGCACCTATTTGAAGCCTCAGATCCTATATCAAGAAAATGTTGGTCATGCCTTGAGTAATATTAGGACTCTGGGAAACTGGATTTAGGCGCCTGACAGGTAGAACATCATCGAGTACAGCATCTAGTTTTAAAATAGTCAATTTCTCAACAAATTCACTTGATAATCACTGCTTTAAGGTACTCTCACATAAAGGCTTGACCACGCGGTGGGGTGTTCTCCAGAGCATAACTATGGAGGGAGCTCATGAAGTGCCAGTGACGGTAATCCAAGGGAACCACACACACGGCCATGCCAATCAAATTCTGGTCCCACTTTTCTGCAGTGGCTCAGGTCCTATGGACGGGAGAGTTGGGGAAATAATTGGACAGTTGAGATTAACTCCCCCGCCTACCATTCTATTTCCTAGCAGTAAATTAAGGAAACTATCTCTCCCACTGCAGGAGAGTCAGCACACTCTGCCGGTTTTTGAGGAATATCTGAGGGCTATGAAATGGGCGGCTCGAGAATGTGGCGAACTAAAAACAAAAAATAAATTTTAAAAACAGAGCCATTTAAGGCATCCATATAATGAATACCAGAAGAATACTGTGGTAAAGAAGGACAACACAGAGCACAGGTAGGCAGCAAGGTCTTTATCTGACATCACCCACCAACTGACTACCAGCAATTGCCACAGTATAACCCCAAACAATAGTAAATTCTTAGGGTTCTAGAAATCGAACATATCACCTTACTGGTGGTCAGAGTGCTCTAGACATCATATACCTTTTCTTTATACAACAGAAGAAAAGGCTATACAAAACAGAACCACATCCACTTAAAAGAAAGGGAAAAAAATAAAACAATGGGAAACATATCACCCAGCAAGAGAAACAACCAACAAATTGGCCCCAAAAACCACCCCCCCTCCCAACCCAACAAACATAGCCCACCAGCACAGGAAGCAATATGTACATGAAAAGGCATGGCAGAAGAAAGACTGAAAGACTACAGCACACAGTAATCTTTCAAATAGTTAGGCCTACATACACTACTGCCACAGCTCATCAACAAACTGTCACTGCCATGCTCCATGCCACGCCTGTTGGTGGCATTCCCTTTTCCATACTCAGCACCAACCCCAAGAGCAACCCCGTTTGCCGATTCATGAACATTCATAAACATTGTTCCCAGGTTATTTCTTGCAAAGAATCACTCTGTTCAAATTCCATAACCCACTATCACTGGTTTTGATGGCTTTGTTGAATAGTTTCATCACCTCACAGGGTTCAGTGAGCCTAGGGCACTTGTTCACGCCTACCGAGGCTCCTGTATTAACGCAGTCACTCCCACCGCCCTTCTGTTGAAAATTGAAACAGCAATATGATTAAGCATTCACTAAAGACATGAATTCCCCTTCCTTGGACCAAGTTTCTCTTTCTTCGTTGACTAATGTCTGGACTCCATTTTGTATTGTCGTCTCTCCACGTGCTCAGCACGAGAAGAGTCCTATCTTCGTGTCAGTTGCTCTCATAATCTGCCTAGTAACAGTCTATAAATAGCTCCTTTGTCCGTCTGGCGCATGCCCAGACTTGACCACATTTGTTATCAGTTAGCCCTTGCATGACCATGTTTTCGCGGGCTTAGGAGTGCGCTAACTCCGCCCACATATTGATTCTGTATCGAAAATGACCATAAAAGGTAATGAATTTTGCTTCATGTTGTATCCACCCACTTATGAGCCCCTCTGTTGTGTATAAAAGGGGACCGTGTACGCAAGTTCTGTGTGCTACTCTATGCAATACTGAAGAGTGTTGTATGGGTTGTAGGACCACCCTTAAGGGTTAATAAACTCTGTCTTTGTACTTTGCAGTTTCCGTGCCAACTTCCTTCTAGCTTTTGTTACACGAGAGCGAACCCTTGTATTCTGCGGGCCTAGCTGGGGCCTGTATTCATCAATTGGCGCCCGTCACATGGGGCTCATCGGCGACTCAGATGCTTGAAGGACTGGTCGTGACGAAGGTGAGGAATTTTGCCGGGGATGTGATCACTGTCAGTGGCGTTTTAGTCCTGGCATCCCGAGGTTTTCTTCCTTCCCTTCCGAACTGACCTTCTGGGTGGCGCCGGCCCTCGACTGAGATCTCTTCTGTCGGTTTTGCCGTGACAGCCGTTTGGGCAAATTTTGGAACTTGGCAGTTGGAATCTGGACACTCTTGATTGGTAAGAACCGTCGTACGGTACTTGCTCCGAGTTTTGAAGCCTGGGTTGGCTATTTGAGTTTGATTTGTGATGACCGGTCATATTTTGTATTGATTATTGTGAGAATATATGCGTTGCAACACATATAGGCAGGTAATGTGGAGATATTTCTCCGGAGTTGCTTAAATTTGAACGGCGCAAAGCTTAAGTGCCATTTTTTTGATAATACTGCATATTTTGCAATATTTTTGAGCATGCCTGCTTTTAGCGCACTTCGTAAGTGGTGCTGCTGTTTCGGAAACCGGTTGAACCTCGAGGAATCTGCTCCAGCCCCCCCAGAGGGGACTCCTAATAGGGATATGTATGTGAAGCATGGTCTTTCTTCTATAATGTACAGCACAGTATGGAGGAAATACACCAAAAAGGATCCTGAGTTGCGCTGGCCTTTGTATGGATCGTTTGATATGCGTAAGATTGAGTATGTGGAACAGTGTATGTGTAAACGGCGTGCTCGTCAAGACATGTTTGAATGTGTACGGTTATGGGTGAAGGAAGTACGTGAGCGAGAGAAACGTGAGAAAGCGCTGTTTGATAAAGAGCAACGGAAAAATGATCATGTGAGGGCGCAGGAAGCGAAGCGTCGGGAAGAAAGAGAACTGGCGGAGAGACAAGAGAAACAGCGTAGGTTGCAAGTCTCGGGCCAATATGCTGTCCGCCAGCCACTTTATCCTGTCCTTACTAATCTTGAAGATGATTTTTATTTATTAGATCGTCCTCCGCCTCCTTATGTTGGCGCGTCCGCCCCGAGATCACAGGAGTCTGGATTGGTTTCGGATAAGGTAGACACGCGGTCTATGTTATCAGTTGAGCGTATGGGTGAGCTTCGGAAAATTTCTCTTCGTGCACTTAAGGGCAAGTTATCCCTTGCTGAATTGTTGGACTCTTTGGAAAAGTGGCGGGATAGAGAGAAGTTGTATTTTCTGGAAACCTTTTCTGATGAAGTGATTACTGCCTTTCGGAAATAGTCAGAAGTTTTTGAGCCTGATGATGTAGTATTAGATGCTAAAGCATTACGTAACGGTGTTTTTTCTCCCTCTAAGGCGCCTCAGCGGTCCGACGGCTGTTTGCATTGCGGGACGCGGCGAGTGACCTTAAAGAGAGAGCGCGCATAAAGGCAAGGGAGGAGGAGCAGTCGGATCCACGTATCGGCGATGACCAATCATCTACCTCCCACTCAGATAAGAGCGAATTAGTGCATGCTAAACCGATGCGAGAGGCGGCACCTTTGTATGTTCCTCCTAAAGGAGCGGGAACTAGTTCGGATATTACTTCCGCCGATGCTAAGGGATATTTTGTGTATAATTGGGTCTATACTCCCTGGCATAGGGCTGATGTTATGGCATTAAAGAATGCATTGCCTGACCCCCGCAAGAATCCAGCGGCCTTTTATGAAGAGGTCGAAGGGGCCTTGAATTCTTGTACTATGACTTTAGCAGATATAGACTTGTTCTTTGGGCTCATTTTACCACCGGATATGTGGAGATCTGTGCGGAAGGTGGATGATCAAGCCGCTTTTAAGGCCAAATGGTCTGAGATTGAGGATGAGGATAGGGAGAGAAAACCCGCGAAGAAACCGCCCCAGATTATTTTAGATCTCCCCGCTGCCATCTTGACCAAGTTGAAAACGATTATTCCCCCTAAAAAGATTGACTGGAATATGTTAGCATCGTGTAAACAGAAGGTTGATGAATCAGTCTCAGATTTCTTTACACGCTTTGAGGAGACATTTCATGATTTCAGTGGTCAGTCACTTACGGATGATACGGGTCGACATCTTTTTGTGGATATATATGTGGCGAATTTATTACCGGGAATAGCAGCTCGTTTAAAAGCGAGTGAAAGTTCTTGGTCCACATCGTCTCCGGCATCCCTCCTGACTATGGCTCAGTATTATGAGCGTCAGTAACATGAAGCGAAGGGGAATGAGGAGAAGAAAGCGAAAGATTTGAAAACTAAGGTGATGTTAGCACAAGTATATGGTCCGCCTCGTCTGGGGGTAGAAAGAGGTAGGGGAGGATTCTATGGTCCCCCTTCGGGTCGGTCAGATGTAAATAGAAATCAATGTGCGTATTGTAAACAGTCGGGTCATTGGGCCAGAGATTGTCCGGTGTTGTATACATCTCGGCAGGGACGTGGTCAGGGACCACCGAGAGGTAGAGGGGGCTTTTCGAATTTCAGAGGGAATTCTAATGATCGTGCTCGCTTTGAACCTAACGCACAGCAACGAGATAGACCCAATGTATTTGATCGGCAAAATCAGTATCAGATGTCTGGGATTGACCGCTCTGGGTACCATGATTCACAGCATGCATAGGATTGCGTTGGATGGGGGTTGGAATCAGTTGAAGTACCGGTTGATCAGAAGGGTCCTTATGTTTCAGCAACTGTTTTGGGTTCTACTGATCGGTTCCTAGTTGATACAGGAGCTACTCGCAGTGCACTGTCCAAACAATTGGTTCCGAGGGCTCCCCCATCTGGCTTAATGGTTACATCGGTAGGGTTTGATGGTACACTCTCTCGAAGCCCTCTTTCCCGACCTCTTGCATTCCATGTTGACCACTTTTCTGCACCCTGTCCATTTCTGCTTGCCCCGAACACGCCGGACAACATTATGGGTCTTGATATGCTCAAGCATTTCAGAGCTACGATCCGCTGTTCCCCCGCTGGAGTACGTGTGATATTAAACGATAATCACCCGATGACAGACCGGATGTGTGTGGTTGCGGAGGATACTGCATTAGCTTCCCTCCCTCGTTCTTTGTGGGCCACTTCGGATACTGATGTGGGACAGATGGTGATTCCGCCTGTCCACATTAGTGTCCAGGAGGGTGCGGTGTTACCGCGCCTCCCTCAGTATCGTATTTCCCAGGAGGGGGAGGAGGCGCTCATACAGATTGTGCAGGATTTGATTAAGGTGGGAGTAGTGGAAGAAGTTCCCTATAATGTTAGCAACAGTCCTATTTTACCCATTTTGAAGAAAGATACGGATACCAGGGTTTATCGGTTTATCATTGATTTAAGGGAAGTGAACAAGATTGTGATACCTCAGTATCCAGTGGTCTCGGATATCACGACGTTACTCACTTTGGTCCCGCCAACGGCGACAACGTTTTCAGTTATTGATTTGAAAAATGCCTTCTTTTCGATCCCTATTCACCCTGATAGCCGATACCTTTTCGGTTTTACTCTGAATAATAGGTCTTATATATTTTGTAGAGTCCCCCAGGGCTATACAGAAAGCCCTAGCATTTACAGTCAAGCATTGAAACGGCAATTGGATTCCTTTGTTCTGCCCGAGGGTGTCGCCCTTATACAATATGTCGATGACATCTTGTTGGCGGCCGACACTCCTGAGCTGTGTGAGAAGTGTACGTTATCCTTGCTTTCTTTTTTGGCATCTCACAATCACAAAGTGTCGAAGAAGAAATTGCAATTCTGTAGACCAAAGGTGACTTATTTGGGTCACCTTTTGTCTAAGGAGGGGCGTGCACTCACACCAGATCGTATTCAAGCAATTTTGGACACGCCAGTGCCTTCCACACAGAAGGACGTGCGTGCATTTTTGGGTCTTGCTTCTTTTTGTAGGCAATGGATATTGGGGTTTTTACACATAGCTAAACCATTGTTAGCCCTTTTGACAAAAGACACACCAATTCCTCTTCCCTGGTCAAATGAGTGTGAAATTGCCTTCCAGCAATTGCGACAAGCCCTTTGTTCAGCACCAGTGCTAGGTACCCCTGATTATACGAAGCCCTTTTCACTGTATGTGCATGAGAAAGATGGATGTGCATTATCAGTTTTAGTGCAGATGCACGGCGACAAGCAGCGCCCTTGTGCATATTTTTCGGCTGTACTTGATCCTGTTGCCCGAGCATTGCCTGGTTGTTTTCGCTCGGTTGCGGCGACAGCTGTGTCAATACGTCAGAGTGAGGGAATTGTGTTATCCCACAAACTGTTGGTATTAGTTCCCCATGCTGTTGATGCCCTGCTTAATCAGACAAAGATGCAGCATTTGACCAGTGCTCGTTTAACGGGATATGAGTTGACGCTTTTGGCTCCTCATATTACGTTAAAGAGATGTGCAACGTTAAATCCGGCCACATTGTTGCCGTTCCCGGAAACTCAGTCTGAAGCACGAAAAGCACATGACTGTATTCTTGTGACTGAGGAACAGACAAAGGGTCGTATTGATCTCCAGGATACGCCCTTTACAGATGTAGATGGAGAACTGTGGGTGGACGGATCATGCCTGAAGCTACCAGATGGTACGACTTCAGCAGCGTATGCAATTACCACATTGCAAACAATAGTGGAGACAGCACGCATACCGCAGAAATCAGCTCAAGCAGCGGAACTGATAGCATTAACACGAGCATGTGAGCTCAGTGCAGGATTGTGTGTGAATGTTTATACAGATAGCCGCTATGCCTTTGGAGTAGCGCACAATTTTGGCCTACTCTGGAAGGAAAGAGGGTTTTTAACGTCACACGGAGCACAGATAATGTACGGGGAGTTAGTTCACAACCTTTTGACTGCATTAACATATCCAAAGAAGATTGCTATAATTAAATGTAGTGCCCATAAGAAAGTGGTTGATAAAGTTGGAGAAGGGAATGCTTTAGCAGACCGGGTGGCACGAGAGACTGCGATGCAGCCTGGTGCTACTGCAATGTATGTTGTGAAGTCACAGGCAGAAAGATGGCACGATGCTAGGAGAGAAGTGCTGGAAATACAGAGGACCGCTTCCGATAAGGAACGGGAGCAATGGTCCAATGATGGAGAGTTGGATGATGAAGGGTGTTGGAGAAGTAAGCAGATGGATAAATGGAAGTTACCCACAGCCTTTGTACAACCTATGGTTCAGATGGCACATGGACTAGCGCATGTCGGAGCTTCCACAATTGTTAAATTACTCACACGAGTTTAGGAGCATCCGGAGATCGCTAGTACGGCAAAGAGGGTAGTGCAGACTTGCATGATTTGCTTGAGGTATAACCCAGGAAAGGGTACGCGAACTCCAGCAGGAGGATTTGCGACACCTACTGCACCCTTTGAGGTTTTGCAGATGGATTACATTCAGCTCGAGCGCTGTAACAATCTGAAGTATGTTCTAGTAGTGGTTTGTGCCTTCAGCAAATGGGTTGAGGCATACCCTACGAAAGATAATACTGCAATGACTACAGCCAAGATGCTATTGAAGGAGTTCTTCCCTCGATATGGTGTTTGCAGATTGTTGTGGAGTGATAACGGACCTCATTTTATATCAGACGTCATCAAGTATGTCCTGAAAGGCCTGGGAATTACCCAAAAATTTCATGCAGTGTTTCACCCTCAGTCTGCGGGATTGGTCGAGAAATATAATGGTACTCTGAAGCTTAAGATCGCGAAGATTCAAGCTTCGACTTCTTTGACTTGGCCAGACGCTTTACCGCTGGCATTATTGTCAATTAGATCGATACCGCATTCTCGGACCGGTCTCACACCTTACGAGATCGTGTTTGGACGCCCATTGAATATTTGGGGTCCACCAAAACCGAGGTCAGTGTATGATGTACCTTGTGTAATGATGAATGATTATCTGGCACAGTTAACGGATAGTTTGGTTTCTATTCATCAACAGGTTCGAGAAGCGCTCCCTGATCGGTCCACTGGTGAAGGTCATAATCTCCGACCTGGAGATCAGGTTATGCTGAAAGTCTTCGAAAGGACGAACAGTCTGGAGCCGAGATGGGTTGGTCCTGAGCAAGTCTTGCTCGCGACGAGGACAGCTGTGCAGGTTTCCAATCGGAAGAACTGGATCCACTCCTTGCACTGTCGTAAAGTGCCGCCTGGATTGGTGGAGCCTGCTGTGTTGACCGACCACCGAGAAATCCTGACTGCGGAGAAAGGCCGTGCTGTGGAACCGAACGACACTGAGGAGCTCTTCCCGGACCAAGCGATTCCTGGGGGAAGAAGATATCATCTCAGACCGAGGAAGTGATTTTTGTATCCAAAGACGTTGTCAGAACGGCCCTTGGGTTAGTGAAACGGAGAGCCAATGAGGCAAGGGGGGGGGGATCAGCCCTGCATTAGTGTAGTGACACCCGTCTTGGCCCGCTGGTGAAGAAATCAACGGCTGCCTAAGGGGAAGAGTTCTGACAACCTTTTAGTTTCAGGAAGATATTGATTTTTTTTTACTACAAGATGGAGAAGAAGAAGATTCTTTGTGCGACAAGTTTTATTATCATTGTGGCTATTGTTGGTATAACCACATGGTTTGTTGAGGATGTGACTCCTGCCCGTGAGTTGCTTGTTTTGACCACTCCAGTGCCTGAGGAGCACTATTTTTATACCCTTCCGTATCAAGAATTGAAGCATCGTCAGTCTTATTTGAATAACACTTTCATCCAAATGTTGCATCATACCCATGTTGCTACAAATGCTACGAACTGTTGGATATGTGGTATGATGCCAGCTCATCAGAAGAAAGGAGGAACGCCATTCATACCTCTTCCTTTTTCTCATAATGGCTCTTGTAGAGCATGGTACACTTTGCTTTTTGCCACACGGAAACCTACAGTGGGACGACTACTTTTCAGACTTAATAAGGAATGTCATCAAGATAAAGATGGCTATCCACAAGCGAATGGAACAATATGGGATTGGGAAGAATATCGACCAGACAATGAATCGATCCCCTACATTTTCACGAACACCAGAGACACTACAAGGAATGAACACTTTGTGATTCAAGTGGCACAAGCTCAAGCGGACCTGTGTGTCTAGAGTGTGGGTTATATTCCTGTTGGTGTTAGCGATTGCATTATTGTATTGAACATAGACGGGTTGAATAATAGTAATTTCTTAGCCTCCCATAACACATACTTCGTATGTGGGAATAAGGGTTATTATCGTTTGCCAGCTGGCTGGTCCGGAGTATGTTATGTAGCATTCTTATTACCTCCTGTATTCTTGGCACCTGCATCTTATCATAAAGATTTGAAGTTGTTGAATAATGTGACTGTAAATAGGTATAAACGTACTCTATCTATTGATGATGTTGATCAAACTGATACTAGCTTGCAGCAGTATATTGATTTTAACTTAGGATTGTTTGTCTTTGTTGGAGCTGCCCTAAATAGTAGGAAAGTTCGAAGATTAACAAGAGTTGTAGAGGCTGTGACAAATCAAACCGCTGCTGCTCTTGGGAATCTTACGGAAGAATTACAAATTACTAGAATTGTTACATTACAGAATCGTATGATATTAGATGTTATGTTAGCTGACCGAGGTGGAGCATGTAAAATTATCGGAAGTAATTGTTGTGTGTTTATTCCTGACCATACGCCATCAGTTTATAATGCTATCAATAAATTGCATAAAATTGCAGCTGAAATCCATGCAGAAAATGGCACTTGGACCTTTTCTGGATGGTTTTGGGCATTGATTACTACATGGGGGTGGAAGGTTTTGACTGGTCTCTGCATTATTGTAGCAATTCTGTTTTCTTGTTGCATTTGTGTCCAGTGTGGTCCTTTACTCTGTTCTCTATGTGTGTCATTTTGTATTCCTGATAAGAAAGCTATTGCCAATGTCATCTATCAGAAACATTTAAATAAAGAGGTGGAAGAGATTATGAAAATTGACATATACGATGATTATCCTAATAAGCCGGATGTCTTCAGTAAATGCTGAAAGGGTCGTCTGTTGAAAATTGAAACAGCAATATGATTAAGCATTCACTAAAGACATGAATTCCCCTTCCTTGGACCAAGTTTCTCTTTCTTCGTTGACTAATGTCTGGACTCCATTTTGTATTGTCGTGTCTCCACGTGCTCAGCACGAGAAGAGTCCTATCTTCGTGTCAGTTGCTCTCATAATCTGCCTAGTAACAGTCTATAAATAGCTCCTTTGTCCGTCTGGCGCATGCCCAGACTTGACCACATTTGTTATCAGTTAGCCCTTGCTTGACCATGTTTTCGCGGGCTTAGGAGTGCGCTAACTCCGCCCACATATTGATTCTGTATCGAAAATGACCATAAAAGGTAATGAATTTTGCTTCATGTTGTATCCACCCACTTATGAGCCCCTCTGTTGTGTATAAAAGGGGACCGTGTACGCAAGTTCTGTGTGCTACTCTATGCAATACTGAAGAGTGTTGTATGGGTTGTAGGACCACCCTTAAGGGTTAATAAACTCTGTCTTTGTACTTTGCAGTTTCCGTGCCAACTTCCTTCTAGCTTTTGTTACAGGAGAGCGAACCCTTGTATTCTGCGGGCCTAGCTGGGGCCTGTATTCATCACTTCGCCCCTACACTTTGGGGCATATTACCAAGGGCAGTATCGGCGCTTTAGCGGCACTTTTACCCGCTAAAGCGGCGATATTATTATCGCCCTATCACCAAGGCAGCGCTAACATGCATTAGCGCATGTTAGCAGACGAAATACTAACGCAAAGCATCTCAGCGATATACATCGCTGATGAGAAGCAAAGTAGGCGGTGCCATCGTGAAACACCATGAAAACAGTCGCTCAAACGACTACCTCCTATTATCAATGCGGGCGCAAACCCGCGTTGCGATAATAAAAGTCGTGCTAGCCGCGATTATCGCTGGTTCCTAACGCCTGCTTGAAACCTGACTTAGCCATCCCTTCCAATGGGAGGTGGATTGTCAGGCTGAGACTACCTCGGCTTATTACCAAGGATATCACTATCGCTGTGAATTCATCCCTGGATTTCCAGCGATAGTCAGGCATTTCGCCGCTATCGCTGGATTTTTTATCGCCTTGGAGATACGCGTTGCTAATAACGCGTTATCTCCGCGATGAAAACCAGCGATAGCCGGCCGTAAAAAAATGATCGCTAAGAGCTCTTTGTGATATTTAATGCAAAGCGTTGCTAATATGCCCCTTTCTTTCTTAAAGAGTTTGTTTCTTCTCAACTGCCTTTCTCATCTCCATCTCCCTCAATCCATCAGCGAGACAAACGCTCACACAACTTTATGCGAGTTCATCCACCCAGGACATAATTTGGAATGTGGAATGTGGCCTCATAATAACTCGAGTGCTCCCTGTTGGTCACAGGAGAATTCAGTTGATAGACAACCAAATGTTCCTCTGGAACTCTACCAATTGAATCTGTTCACCTTGGCAAGCTTCATTCCCTCTTTCAGAGTTCTATTAATCATATTTCAGAGTGGCAAAACGCATATTTGGCGATTGGGAATACCAGTCTTCCTCTACCTCGACTAGCTGGTGACGGCAGGCTCACCAAAGTCGTAGGCCAATTCTAGATGACAGTGAACGTATTTGGGGTTTTCGATTAATGTGCTGACTCACATCTGACTCCTTCACAGAGGCTTCCATCCTTTGGAGACATACTAGATACAGTGCAATTAGTGCCTTCCCTCAGGATGAACGAGTCCAGGACATATGGGCTATCATCTCAATGTTACAGCCTCAGCCCTGGATATCAGTGAGTATGACTCCGAGATTTCTTGGCCTTCTACATCCTGGTGGTGCACTACGTCAGATTGCACCTGTGGGCTCTGCAATGAGATCTGAATTCTCAGTGGGCTCAGCACCTAGGGGAGCATGTCAGATTCCACCCAGCAACAAGCAGAAGGGAGTGGGCTCCTGGCTCCTATGCCAGGAGGCCCTGTGCTTCTTGAACTTGCTGCATTGGCAGAGGATCTCCCTGATGAATAAATACCTGGTGGTATTTTTAAACAGCAGGGTGGATAAACTCAGTCGATCACTCCTCGTGGATCATGAATGGCAACTAAACCCGGAGGTGGGGCAGGGTATCCTCCGGCTGCTACCACTGCTCTGGCATGCAGAATACTTGTTCTGGACATCTATCAAGCTGTGACGTGGTCGTCAGTCCATATGTTCACAAAGCACAACTGCCTTTTAAAAAAATATTTCTTTATTGATATAATGCGCAAAAGCATATTTGACAATGATAAGTGCAGTCATGTATTCAAGCAGGCCAAACTGAAAAAAGGAATATCTTTACATGCAATACAAGGGTGTTAATTGGATCGTTGAACATCATTAACAGTAGACATTTCTACAGTATGCAGTAGTTCAGAAAGTTACACTAAGGTAAACAAAAAAGTTAAAACATAACTCAAAAAAACACAGCAACAGTAAAGACTATGCAAATATATTCATGTGACTACCGGCAGTACTGCCTTGATATCTGGTTCCTGCGGGAAGGGCAGTTTGCCTGCTTGGACCTGCATGGTTTTCTGAATAGGGCCATTTTGTGATGTCAATTGGAAAAACATCAACTTGATAAAGAAGAATTTGAATATTTGGTATATCTTCTTTCAGCAAAGGGAATTTTCATCGGTTCAAAGAAAAGAACTGGTTTGTGAATGGCCACAATCTAACTATCAAAGAGACACAGAGATTTTTAGGGTTCGCATGTTTCTATAGTTGCAGAATCTCAGCTGAGGACAGGCAAAGATTGATAAGTTCTCGGCAGCTGGGTAAAAGGCAGTCCTGGAAATTAATGAAAAGATCAGGTTTTAGAGGGTCATCTGGGGATCCAGATCTAATCCTAGTGAGCACAGCCAGAAGACCTTCAATGGTTATCGTAGGAAAGGCTGAAAGGAAACGAGTCTCAGTGCCACTGGAGAAGCTTTCCAGAGGGTCCCAGACTGTCATCTTAGGGAAGAAGCTATCATAAATACCCTCAATCCTATTAATAAAATAGGTGGCCAGTGCCTCACTCTGAGCGTTAGACATTATAGTATGTTCCGTGGACAGAGGGGATTTCAAAATGTCCTTTAAAAGAGAAAAACTCGTTTTAGAAGGGTTTTTGCTAGTATTGATTTTGTTGGCAAAGTACGCGGCACAGGACTTCCGGACCATTTACTGGTATGTTTTAATGGGCGCTCTTCTCCCCAGCTGCTATAAGTGATTCGTCAACCCAGACGTTAGCCCGAGCTTTCTTGGGGTATGTCCGTTTGGCTGGGATGCATATGTCTAATGCCTGGTTGACCCATCTCCGGAAACAGTCATTGGCCAGCTCGATATTGGCGGGCAGTGCTGGTTTTAATGTGCCAAGAGTGTCTTGGAAGGTATTGTGCGCCAGCTTATGCTATGGGCGTTTGTTAAGAGGGTTCCTGTAAGGCTGAGATTTAGGGCCTGCTAGGTGTACAGAGAACTGGATAAGTGAGTAGTCGGTCCATGCCATGGGTTGTGGGGTTGAGATCTCTAAGAACAAGATGTTGGAGAAAACGGGGCCAAGAAGATGTCCCGCCTCATGCGTGGACCCCGCAACCAACTGTAATAGTTGGCACGCTGCCATGTCACCTAGGAAATTAGGGAAATCAGGATCATTTTGAGATTCCAAACGGAGATTCAAGTCTCCAATTGCAGTAAAACTGGCCATATTAAGAGCTAGTGTAGTAGCAACATTTACTTCTGCTTCTCTAAAAGGCTTAGACGGTACAGAGGGGCGTTAAATAAGTAGTCCCGAAAGGGAAAAGTTATCTGTTAAGGCAATTTTAAAAATAGTGCTTTCACAAACCGAAAGTGTTCCAGGAAATGAGACTGCATGTGTAAATAGTCTTATAAATGACTGCATTGCCACCACCTCTCCCCGTCCCTCTATTTGCATTTCTCATAGCGTATTCTGAAGGCATAGGCATAGGTGCCCCTTATGCACAAAAGTAATCCTGCATGCAATGCAGGCACCCTTGCACCAGAGTGCAAGGGTGCCTGCTTTGGTGCTAGGCTGCCAAAAGGGCACCAGCGCAAGGGAAAAAGCAGGAAGGCATCATATTACCTTAAGTACAGCAAATTCCTGCCCTTTCCCTGTCAAGTTGTGCAGCGCACCAATGTGACTTGCTGCACTGCATGACTTTTTGGTAAATAGGCCCCTAAATCTGAAGGTAAAAACTTTGACCAGGATGACCCGCTGACCAGGATGACCCGGTGGGTGTAACCTACTTCCACTCCTTCGCAGTCCCGGTCAACTGTAACTGATTTTATTCAATTGGGTTTTTTACCTTATAACTTTAAAAAATCATAATTCGGGTTTTCCCTATCGAATGTTTATAATTTACATGTTGTTTTGCTTATCAAACTTCTCTCCTATCTTCTAAATTGGTTTGGGAATTTCAGTGTGATTTTTTAAAATTTTAAATGTGTTGGTATTGCTTGAATTTAACATGCATTTCTCTGGGGAACTGCCTGCTGCTTGTGATATAGCTACCAGGGGTGAGCAGAGTTTCTCTAAGCCTTTTGTTGAGATCTAACCAAGGAGTGTTTATTAGATTGGTAAGGATCCCTATATACCCAAATTATAAACCCCCATTCAGACAGCCTTCTACTTTGTGCTTTCTGTCCTGCATACAACCGCTATGATTGTTAATATTTCTGTAGACTAATACTGTACGTGGGTACATTCCGGTATAGCTGCCAATGGTGATGAGGATCAGATAATGTTTTTTATATCCTGTGTATCCTGGAGCTTATGCAGACACTGTGGCTGGATCATGTGTTTGTCTTTAAGGGAATATTTGGAGTTGCCTGTCTGTCCCAACCTAAATGATTTTTATGTAGAGCCAGAACTTGTTTTTTTAACCAACTAATTGATATACAAGTCCCAAAGTGGGAATAATGTAATTCCCTCTCTGCAATGCGTATATGTGAGGAATTGCATTGGCCAGCCTCAATCATAATACACCATCTCTTTAAATAAATGCTACTAAAATATCAATGTTATGGGCCTTTCAATAGCTCCTTCTAATCTGAGTCATATCAATGTATCTAGTTAATTTATAACCCCTTCATGAGTTTCAACTTGAATACATTCAGTGGTTGAAAGTGTTTTCAGAAGGACCTGCTGAACCATGTGAGCTGTGGTAATTTCTGCTGTTTTTTACAGTATCATCATCCATTTTCCGCCCATTAGGAGAGCTCTTTTCTTCTTTATAAAGGTAACTTTTTTTTTCAACCATAAATTCTGGGTCCTACTGCCAGGCTTGTCACTTTTTTGTCCTTTTCCATCAGGAAAAATTCACACTACTCTAAAAATCCTCTTGCCCATTCCTTAGGTCTCTGTATCATCTATATGAACATTTATTTTGCTTTTTATCCTGTGAATTCTGGGATCAGCGCTCATCAGAATGGTATACCTTTATTTTAGATTTAGTATTTTTTTATTTTTTCATGAGTATTTCCGATTAAATTCTCACTCGTATTGGGACTTGGATCACCTATTGGAGAGATCTTTCTTTGTTTTAGCACTCCTTTACTTCATGATTAGAATCTCTCTTGGTTTCTATTTTTGGTGATAGCTGAGGAGTGCGTGATCAGGAAACTGAGGTACCTGTTCTAACCGAAATATAGACTTGTGATCTTATTGTGGACAACTCCACTTCCCTTTGTGATTAAGTCACAAATGAAAGTGTAATGGGCAAGAGAGCTGCTTTATCTATCATGTTACCTAACATGACATTATAGTCTGGCTTGACAGCGCAGATGCTACCAGACAATTATGTAAGCATCACCAGAGAGGGCCTTTGGTTGCACCCACATGTTGGGTGCCAGGAGTACATGTTTTGAGTAGGCAGACGTTTTGTGCTTCCACAAAAAAGTGCTTGTCCTACATGCATCTGTAATCATTTTGTTTATTTTTCCAGCAGCCTAAACTTGAACATTCAGGGGCATACACTTGACACTGAAATTCTGTTAAAGTGTTTTAGATCACAAGATAATTTCTGCTGGCTTTTTCTGGCAGCAGCACAGATGGAAAGAGTGCAGCCATTAACCTTCATGGATTTTTAAGTCTGGCTTGACAAAACAACTGTCAAATTACCTTTTAACCTACAATAATATTATTTACACTTCTTAGCTTCCACTCTAATGCATAGATATTCCCATACTATTTACTTGTAACGTTTCACATTATCATACAATATTCCTTTTAAGCCCGGGCTATTGGCATTGCCAATGCTTGTTTGTGTGTTTGTCAACCAAAGTTTGGCCTGTGTGAGCGCACACTGAGGCCCAGGCAGAAGGAGTCATGAAATATAAGGTGTACTGCCACAGAAGCGTGTCAAAAGAAATCTATTCCTGGCCAATTGCCAAACTTAGGGGCATATTCTCAAGGAGTTATCACTGCGTTAGCGGCACTTTTCTGCCTCTAATGCGGCGATAATTTTATCGCTCTATTACCTAGCTGTCGCTAACAGCCATTATCGACAGTTTTTAGGTGAAAGCGTCAGTTTTAAAGATCGCCACTGCTGTTAGTAATAATTATATGCAGGAGAGGCGTTCCCGTGCAAAAACCCACGCACTACTCCATATTTTCAAGGGGATCCTTGAACTTCTGAAGACCAAAAAAACTGTCTCTAACTGCTGTTAGAGACAGTTTATTAAAACCAGAAAATAGCTGGTCTTAAAAATGGGGAAAAGGCTTGGTCTCAGCATGTTTTGGTGCTGGACAGCGCTGCAAGCAATGTTGCAGCGCTGTCCTGCGACAAAGCTACAGTGCAGAAATGCGCACCATCAATAAGATAGTGCGCATTCCTGGGCCCCAGTCATGAAAACTGTTGCAGCGCTGCCACAAGACAGCATTGCAACACTTCTCACTATGCCCTGCTTGCAACAGCATGGATGCGCTGTATTCACTAGACAGCGCTCCATGACGCAAGTAATGACAGATACGTCAGGAATCCTGACGTATCTGTCTGCGCTAAATTCCTGCATTGCTGCAGTCGTGTCACAACCATGACGCAACTCCAGCAATGCATGGGGCCAGCCTATCCCTGTGGCACTGCGTCACCCTCATGCCTGCCATCAGGCAGGCAGAACGAACTGACGCAGTGCCATTCATCAGGGGTACCCGAATGTCGGCGCTGTTGGAGATCCATTAGTAGTGTTTGCGCGCTGCGGTGTCATCGTTTGGAAGCATTGGTGGAGTGTTGTTGTGGAGGGAGTGGACGAGACGTTCTTCAGTGGACTTGATCCAGCTGCAAGGGGGTGCGATGATGGCAGTGGCTTCTGGTGGGCAAGGTGAAGACGTGATGTTACCAATGATGGTCCGACCAGGAGAGTCCGGTGTTGTGGCTGTAGTTGAAGTTCACGCTGGCGGAGGTGATGTGCTCGACTGTGTGTCCTGCTATGTGGCTTGTTGAGGTGACTTGCTGCCTGTGTCTGACCCCCAGGAGAGGTTGGTGTCCTGGTCACTGGGGTTGTCCAGGTGGAACTTGAGTTCACTGAGTAGGATGTTGTCAGAGGATGGGAGACCCTGGGGTGTAATGAGGTCTATAGTCGTAGCGGTGGTGTCCAAGAGGAAGGCTCCTAGTCCAGGGGCAGATGGACGCCAACTGCGTAGCCTATGAGTTGCCTTTGGCACGGGAGATGATCATTACAATGCAGGCAGTACATCGTCAACAACACAAATCTGACAACGCAGGTGCCTTTACATCGCATTTGATTACAACGCATTGTGAGGTCAGTAATGGGGTAATTTAAAGTTGTTCGGGTGGGTATGGGTTTCGGATGTAAAATATGAATTTTGTAGTGTGTTTTGGGGTAAAATATGGAATTTGGTGTGTTTTGGGGTAAAATATGGAAATTGGGGTGTGTTTTGGGGTGAAATATAGAAATTAGGGTGTACATTTGGGTCAAATTTGATTTTTGGGTGTGTTATGGGGGCTCAAAAAGGAATTCCAGGGGTCACAGTTGGGTTTGGGGTGCAAAGGTAAGTTCTGGGTTGCACTCACTGATGTGGGAATAGTGATATTGATATCTCCGCTATGCAACCCCTACTCTACAGTTGCAATGTGCCTAGTATAAGTATGCATGAGAATGGAATGCGATGTTATGGCATGCGTCGCAACCACGTATGTGCCTTTGGCAAACTGGTGGTATGCCCGCTGTGCATGGACGCACAGCGGCCGCCATTGAGATGTGCTGGGGGCTGGACAGCTGTGAGGTGTTAAAGCTGGAGGAACACTGGATGGGGCGTGGACGTGGGGATGTGTGTGTGAGACGGTGTTGTAAAAATTTTATTAAGGGAAGTCTTACCTCGAAGCCGGGTCTAGTTTCTTCGTTGCTCCTACTCTCCTGCGCCTTTTTCCAGGAACAGGAAGTAGGCAGCCATGCTCCCTCCCCTGAGCCAATCACAACGCTGTGATGCAGTGCTGGGATTGGTAATTGGCAACGGGACAAGGCAGGCAGCCAGGGGCTGAAGGGGTGGGCATGTTCTCCATGCAGGCTGTAATGCAGTCTCCATTACGAACAGGGAAGTGTGCATGACTGCTTTGGGCGGCCTGAGTGGGCTGACCAAACAGTCATTGCGCACTTGAGTGAGCATGCCAATCCGCCCTTGCCTTGCCCCGTGCTTGGAGCAGTCCTACCCACCCTCCTACCCGCAAGGGAAACATAGCAGGGTTACATCAGTAAGTTATCATCATGTGATGATTGTTCCTCCTCTGCACTGCTTGAAAGCAGTAGGGCGACGCTCTTCCGCCATAGCGGATGAGCTGACACTGGAGGTGCATCATCTACGTGTGCTAGGCCTCGGGGACACGACCCCCAGGCGTCCTGCGCTACATGTCCCACCTTCTCCTTACCTGGACATTGACAACGTGGCGCAATCCGCTGCTTTCTCTCCAAATCTGTTACTCAGCCAGCAGGAGCCTCAGCCAGGAGGGATTTCATAAGCCTGGGTACAGCAGTCGCCACCAAGTCCGCTGGTGAACCTCCCGATGCAGTTGATGCAGCAGGGCCCCCTCAGGCGTGAAGTTGCAGTGCTCACGCAATGCAGGTTCGGTGCAGCTCAGGGGCCTCACCCTCCACAGCATCCGGCCAGCCCAACATTATCCGGCCCGTGATGCAGAGAGGCGGCACCCACCGTTGGTAACCCCCTCCGTGCACCCCGGTCTAGTGGTGGATCGTAGTATGCGATGCAGACCTCCCTACGTTGGGGCGCAGGAGCGCCTCTACTATTGACAGCTCCAAGGTGCGTAAGGCGGTCTTCTCACACAGCTCAGCAACGTGCCTCCATGCGACCTTCCAGCCTTCACCACCAGGTACGGGCAATCGTCGCTCCTCAATGTCTACCTCCACGGCTCATCGACTCCACAGCTCCTCCACATCCCACTCTAGGCTCCAGATGCAGGTCCAGCAAGGCATCCAGGCTCCAGACCCAGGTCCAGCGAGGCATCCAGGCTCCAGACGCAGGCCCAGTGAGGCATCCAGGCTCCAGGCACAAGTCCAGCGAGGCATTCAGGCTATAGGCACAGGTCCAGCAAGGCATCAAGGCTCTCATCCTGGTCATCCTGAATGTTGGCTGCTTTGCAGGGGTTGTTGATGTGTGCTGCACCTGGCCCTGGCTGCTCCATTCTACAGTTTATTGGTTTTTATGCCTATTTTATAATGGAGGCTGACTGATAGGCTATTTGTAGGTCTCGCTTAGGCAGCGTGCTTGCACTGTCTCTCCGAGACATCAAGTAATCGGTATTGTTGAGTGAAACTGCGCCTATTGGCGGCTCATATGTCCTGCTGCTCGCCATTTGTTTAACGTTGCATTGCTGTTGTTATCTTGCTTATGGTTGGCTCGCGATGCGAAACGTCACTTCCGTTTTTATTCCCTTTTGCAGGAAGCAGCACCTACCAACTACTTTTTAGTTATGCTGCTGGACTGTTATTATTCCATTTAGGGACTACTTCCTTCTTGTATCTGCAGCGTGCCATGCGCGCTTTCACTTTTACACGCAGCACTCACGGGACGCTGGAACCTGTTTTTTTTATTCCTACGTAATGCGCCGTGCTGCTTATGGCAGGGTAAAGTGCCGTGCTGCTTGATGATGAATGATGCTGGATTAAACCCAGATCAGTTGACTGGGGGTGAGTGCTTGCAATGTTCAACACTCCGTCCATCACTCCCTACAAGCTTCATGAAGCTTCCCCTACACTCTAGTCTGCCAGCCCCAATGGGTTACGGTGCACGGCTGTCACCTTACACTGTGCCACTCCCCGCCATATGTGCGCTGTTCATACCACCCTAGACTGCAAAACCTCATGCAACCCTTCTCCTTACCCCATGCACCGCTTCAAGCCACCCTTCCATGGGATGGCTGCCAAGTCACAGCTCCTGCCACCCAGCACTGCAGATGCTGGAGCGGGTAATTCAAAAATGTTGTATACCCTCCCCATTTTGCATGTTTATACTAATTAGATTACTTAATTAATTATAATCTAACTAATGGATTGATGTGGAAGTTACTAATCAACCTTATTAATGACTGAAATACACGTGGGATTGCTTTGCATGACTTTATTAAATCGTAAACTAAATTATGTACGCATACTAATGATAGACAATTAGAATATTGCCTGATATATGTTGCTTTTGTGATGTATTTGTGATGTGTGCTTTATTTTGTAAGTATAAACCGCTTGAGTGTTGCTTATTGCTAGATAAATACACACACATATGGGTATTAGTGAGGGAATAACATTTATTTAGTCATTTCCTTGTATTAATTACGTTTTGTGTTGCTTTTGCTTAAGTTGACCATTTGGGCCTGCCACAAAATGGCTGCCTCTGGTACCTAACCCGACCGTCGACGCTGTATGAGGTTTGGGTGAAGTGCGCCTGCGCTAACGCCAGCTACAGTGGCCTCGTCATGACCCTAACCAGACTGTACCCATCAAGGTCATCCTGGGAAGCAAGCCAGCTTTTCAGAAAGAACAATAAGACGCCTTTAAAAACCGGAACAAGCAAGATTGATGACATAAGAGACATTATTTGGTGTGAACCCTGTCAGACGATTTTCGATTGACCAATCAGAGGAACTGAAGACCCATTTTTGTTACAATTTGTCAATGATTTTTACTATAAATCATGGTAGAATAGAGAGGTTGGTGCTGGTTTGTTTCTGGCCTTTCTCGATTTCCTGACGTTATGCTCACGGAGAGGACGGTGACACTGCAGGACAGCTGTTTCCCTGAATCTTTGATGGACTGAATTAATGCGCAAACTCCTGATGAACTGAAATTACTAAATTTGATGGGCATAGATTTGCGAGACTACCAGATTTGACATAGAGGACGACAATTAGCCGGAATAGGTAAATATGATTGGCGACTTGATTAAATTAATGATTTAATTTGCATTAATTAGATAAAGATTGAATTGAATAACTACAGAATGAGTTGGGTTGTTTATTCATTGAAAATGTATTAATGAAAAGGTAAATTAGAGAATTGGAAGTCAACCTAAACCTGCAACTAACTGATCCATCCCGATTTATGAGAGGAATACTAAAAGGTGAAGTTCAGGGCTTAATGAGTATCAGAAGGTTGCGTAGATTTGTTGCTCATTAGGGTGAAAAGGTAATTCCTTTCATGCCAGCGTTTGGAAGATAATCGCCTCCCAAGAAACACATATTGATGGTGAGTGAATGTTGGTGTTATGGGCCCCACCAGCGAATGTATGGAAAGTGTATGATTGTGAGATTTTTGGTCTGTGACGGAGGGAGGGAATTTTGCACTCCACGCCGGAGCACAGACTCCCTCGTCGCCCTACCGAGCACTGCCCCACAGCCTATTGCGTTTGTCGCGGACCGCTTCCTACTACCTTGCACTGCCACAGTTCTCTGTGCAACACAACCTTGCACTACACAGGGTACCCGAGCACCTCTCCCTGCCACACTAATCTACAGAGACTCCCTGTGCCTGACTTCTTGCCACCCTACTGTGTTTAGTTTCCCGGTGCAAGGCCCCCCTGGACAGGCGTCTTCTGACACGGCCCCCGTCAACCCACCCTGCACATGATACTCCATACACACTTGTTTCTCACTGACCTGCAGAAGACAACAGCTCAAAGCAACACCTTCGGAGGTGGGCAGATGGTGTGCCCCCCCACACAAGCGCCTTCGGGATGGGGCTTGAGCCGGGGAACCAGCCCTATTCAAGCCGCAACAAAGATCGCTGGCACTTCCCTTCCCTGCAGCCACCATCAGCGCAGCACAAGATAAACATACCAGCTCACAGTGCCACAGAGCGGGGCTGCACCGAGCACATTCCTCCACTGCACGTTACCCCCTATGCAACTCTGCAACTAAAGAATTACATCACTGCACCTGCCAAAGACGATCGCCGAGGACTGTACCAGCAACTTTGCACAGATCACGTGCCACCATCTGCTGCAAAACTACCGCGCAAAAACCAGAGCAAACTAGACTACGTTGCAATATTACTCACCTTTTACTCGATCTCTTAAAATTAAATCCCTGGCTCCTGAGATGAGCTGCTCGGGATCTGCCGGGGCAGGGGCTCTAATAAGGGTCCGCATGAGCCGCTCCTGATACGCTGCTCTCGCCTCCTGTCCGCGATACCCTCTCTGCCAATAATAAACAAGCATTGGCATAGCCAATAGGTCTCGGTTTTGGGACCTTATAAGTATTTAGTTATGCAGCACAATATCTTTGGTGCAACAATATCAACTGTTGCATGGCTAAACACTTATAAGGTCCCAAAAGCGAGACCTATTGGCTATGCCAATGCTTGTTTGCATTAGAGACCAAAAAAACTCACGTTGGGCTGACTAGCATGAGTTTTTTTTGCCGCTAATGGGCCTATCAGTAGTTATCGCCCGCTAACGCCATATTTCCTATCGCCTTCGCGCTGATGTTAGTGGCAGTTTTCACTGCCGTTCCCTGATAGTATCGCCATGCAGCGACGGCTTGGTAATACATTGCTAACATGGCAATAGTTTTCAGGGTTAGGCGGCGATAATAAAACTGCTGCTAACTGGCGTTTACGGTAGTTATCACCGGTCCTCGAGAATATCCCCCTTAGAGTTCACAGAGTCAAGAATAAAGAAGAAAGTCTTTTTTTCCTCCTAGCATTTGCCAGATTACTGCGTGGCCTTCCAGTTATACTTTTACCAATCATTGGAATGTTGAAATATGGTAAAAGAGGAGACCAGGCTGCCCAGGTTTTTGGATCAGGGTGGTCGTGCTGCTGCCTTTCTGTCCCATCTCCGGACTGATTATGCTAGGATTCTTTCAAGCTAGCCGTTACCAGAAACAAATAATTACCATCATGCAAGGTAATTTTAAAAGATGTATTCTTCCTCCCGCATCCTTATCATCGCCTTTCCTTGCCCACCTGGGAATCACGTTATGCAGTATGTTATACGAGAAAACCTATTGAGGTATGTTTTCTTTCCTGCAACCGCCATCAAGAACGAGTTCGTCACATCCGGTTTTGATGACATCATTAGAGCAGACACAAAGTCATTGAAGCCTCTTTGGTGCCACCTAGTGACCGTCGAAATATTACCAGTACCACCCTGGGAAGGTTCTTCACTGCTATTCAAATGTAACAAAAGTTTTGTCCTAACAAGTAAAGATGGAAATTGCTTAATGTCATCATGGTCATTGGTTTATTGAATCTGATTATATGGACAGGGGGAAAGGAAGTGCTGAGTAATTACATTTGAAATGATACATAACACTTATTAGTGTATATGTGACATATACTTTTACTATCGACAAAGATAATATGGACAAACCATCAGTGGTAGCCAACATAACTTATCTTACAAGTTTGGAAACTCTCTGCCTCCGTGTGTGATCGAACAGCAGGGCCGGGAAATGGGTGGCATTCGAACGGGAGAAAGTGTGAATTTAATAATATGTCAGAATCCCTTTCCTGCTGCTACACCTGCTTCAGTGTCTTCTCGATTTCTGTTCTCGTATACATAATCATTTTAATTTCACAGATTTGTTTGCCTGATTATGAAAATATACGGGTTTCACTCTCGATATTTTTTCATACAATCCAACAGAGTGCTTTAAGGATAAGATGACGTTTCTTTTTCCCTCTGAACACCAAGCCCTGCAGGCGCGCGCCCGAGCTAGCAGACAGCCAGGCACGCTGAGGGCATTTCATTTTAATTATTCCTTGTAAGGTTCCTCGTGGATGTTAACGCGCGCGCAAAGGTCACCGGGCCTATTAAAGCTGATGTTTGCTTTCATTGCTCTTCCTGCTGACACCAGGCGGAGCAAACCTTGGCATCTCATTGTGGCTCCCAGTCACGCGCTGCAGATCTGTTCTTTTGCATCAAATGCTGCTTTGCTGGAACACTCCTAATAAACTCCAAGCAAACTGCCCATCCAACAAGAAACATGAAACCGTTCTGCAGCGATAACAAGAGATCTTAAAATGTAGCCTTGGAACAAATGTATTTTTCCAAGAGTCACGCCTGTACGTGGCGGGTAATATGCATTATAAAGAAAAAAGGGTCATAAAGCCCCCTTGAATAAAGTAGACATTGCATCAGTGCAAATAGCGCCTTACGCCACTTTGAGTCACAGATGTGTTCGGGTGTAAAGTGAGCAGATCACCGCAAACATCCATCGTTTTTGTCGCAAAGCCTGACCTAATAAGAGAGTCAGACCAGGCTTTGCGTCAAAAAACCGGGCTTTGCGTCAAAAAAAATATAAAGCCTCCTTGGAGCAGAGGGTAACGTGGTGGCATTTTTTTATTTCTCCAAACCGTTTACACTGCGGACCTTTTCATGATGGGACACCGCTGTGAAAAAGTCGGCGGAAAGGCAGGCAGGGGCCCCAAACTGGACCCTAGGGCATTGCAGCCCATGGGGGTGGGCATAGGGGCACATGTCAAGCCCCGTCTTTTTGCACTGTCCTGCGTGCACTGTGAGCCATGCAGAGGCGCAACTAGAGCAAAATTTCGGGGGTTGGGGGGGGGGGGGGGGGCTAAGAAAACATTTCGTGGGGGGGGGAGGGGGCTGAATCTTTTAAGCCATAGGCAGAGTGGAGCTGCAGGGGCTTTTAGAAGGGGTGAAACAACAGTGAGGCCTCATTAACATGCAAATGGTCATTTAAAGACCTGTGAAGTGTTCGGGTGCGGCTGTGTGTGTGCCCGGAAGCTGTCTCAGCCCGGGCTGCCACACACGACGGGGCCTGAAGCCCTGTGAGTCCAATGGGTGTTGCGCGCCTGGAGCTATGCACAGCATGGTGCATTGTACACAGTGCACCGACGTGCAAGAGGTGGTGCCATGGAAGAGGCGGCATGTGCTGCAGGCTCTCAATGACCCAAAGCATGATGCCACGTGGCGCTGCCACCGCAACTCCGCCAGCCTGGCAGTTAACTCGTAATGCGGCGCTCAGAATGCCACCGCTTGTTGGCAAACTCGCGACTGCCGCAATGGCGGCCCAGCGGTTGGACCACCAAACTCGTAATCGGGCCCTTAATGTTTAATGCCACTAGGGCATTCCCTTGCCCCATGTTACTCCGGCCGTACTCCAAAGTAAAGTATGCCAGTTGGGTCTAGTGGATTTTACACCATGTTCCTGGTGCAGTGCACATGCACTTGGGGACTGAATTGGAGTCCAAATTGTCACCAGCCAAAGAGCATTCAGTTTGTAGTACTTATGTTTCAGTATAAAAGGAATGGAAACTGTTACTGTTAAATATTGGATACACAATGTTTCAAGATGCCTTTATTCTTGTGATTGAGGTTTGTTTATGAATGAGTAATAATGATGCATGCAGGCATTAATTATAATTGCACAGCACGAACTTGACAGTGAACTAAATGTCTGAAAAATGGAGAGTGGGTGTTTGATGTAACCATATATAAATAAATGATACATGTAGCTCATACAATATTATGAGCATGAGGACAATGTTTGCATTTTGTATTAACTTACATTTGTCACGCATCTTTGCTATTACGTTTGAGTAATTTGACAAGTAGATTTTATTGAGATTTGGATATGAATTACGCATAATTAGAATAAAGAGTAGGACGTTCTTTGAAAATGGTGCATATGATGACATCTACTGTAATACTTTGAGAAAGAGAACTTTAAAGATTTTGAAGCCCGCATGGTACCTGTGCGTGCTTTGTGACATTTGGGTAACATCTATGGGTATTTTTCCAGAGTTTAGTGCCAGCAAAACATGGATCATCTAGCTATGTGAAAATTAAAGTATTTAGTAAACCTTGGACTGCCTTTCTGCTAATCTGAGATTCAAGTACTACCGGGGTATCTTTGCTATTCAGTTTGGGTCCAAAAGTAAGGAGGCCCGAGAACACCAAAGGTAAATGACCCAGTATTTACAATTGAGGCCCAGTAATCGCTGATTGCCATAGGACCGCTCTCAAACCACAATCCACATAAGGCGGGCCCCTCTCCCTTTCACTTGCCAATTTATCTCAATAAGCCTTGATTACAAGCGATGTTGTAATTCCTATGGGGCAGGTAACAGGACCTACTGGCCAAATTAGAATTACAAGGTCCAAGGGAACATATCAGAACCAATGTGCATCACTTGAAGACTTTGACTACAATTTCAGGTTAAATATCAGGTATGAATTGAAGAATTAGCAAGGAACTTGGCATCAGAACCATTGATTGCCCCTGGTAACTTCTAATTTCTTTGGACGCCCTCAGGGTCGCACTTGTAATAACCAGGAAGTTACCTGTACCCCGCAGACTCTGGGGAGGCAGGGTTCCCAGGGGGTTCACTAGGTCACTTGGAATGAGGTGCCTATGGCTCAGGGTTCCTGTCTTCAAACTTACAAAAAAGTGCCCCAATAGTATCCAAAAATACCACTCTGTAGCCTAGATGCTCTCCCCTTGTCCATCCAGTTCACCAAATGTGTCTCTCCTCTATGGCCCTCATAATGGCACATTGTTCCCACCAAATCCCTAAGCATATCTAAATGCACCCTCATTTTCATGCATTTATTGCCTACTCCCACCACAAATCATCTCCTTTCAATGTCGACAGAAGCCCCAACTACAACTTCTCTTTGTATGTGCCCACAGTTGCCACCCATCTTCCCAGCCCACTAGTCATCATCCTAAGAACCCTTGCTGAATATTCTTTCACTCTGTGACTGCACCAGCTTCCCAGTTCATTGCGCCTCCTTCCTCCTCCAGCAACATCACTCCCTCTGAGGACATTTACAATAAGCATTCAGAATTGTTCTGTAACAAAATCACCTCCATATTCAGTAACCTCGACCTCAACTGTCACCCTCACCCTTACAATCGCAATCCAACTTCCCATCACAGCCAAAGAACGAACCCTGACCCTGTAGCCTGTCATCATCACCCTCAAAATCACTGCTATCATGAAGACCATCCACTCGGGGGTCCCATCTGACCCTTGCTCCCAGGGCCGGACTGGGAACCACAACCGGCCCTGGCAACGTGCTCGGCCGGCCCCCTCGCCCCCCAGAGGGGGAGTGGGGGGCACCAAGCTCTTTGCCAGGGCCGGTTTTCAGCCGATTTTGTTACAGGGCCGATTTTGCAGCTATGCTGCAAAAACGGCCCTGTAACACAAAACGGCCCCCAGGGGCCCAAAACCGGCCCCCTCCCGTGCGGTGCACCGGGGGATTGCCCGGTGCCCACTACGGCCAGTCCAGCCCTGCTTGCCCCTATCACACCTTCAACAATTGACTCCTAGCGATCAGCGAAGCACTAACTCCCATCCTCAACCCCTCGACTTAGCAACATCCCCGAACACCTGAAAAGACGCCACTATCATGCTCTGGCTCAAGAAACCATCTGCTAATTCAGCCATGCTTTCCAACTACAGGCCCAGCTCCCTCCTGCCTTCCTACCATACCCCAAAAACGTTTAAGAGAAACTAATAAACAAATGCTTCGCTGATGACCTCCTTGATTCCATACAGTCTAGATTCAGGCCTAAACACAGGCCAGAAAATGCACTCTGTGCCACCACATATGATATCCGCATGATCTTTGACAGAAGAGACAGAGCATCCCTCAATCTTCTGGACCTCTGCAGCAGTTCACACAGTCTCCCAAATAGGGGCGTAGCTTGGTCAATAAGATTGGGAGAGTGAGCTTGTCAAAATACATAATCGGACAAGCAGGCCTCGTGAGAGGGGATAAAGGGACAGTGGAAAGGAGACGAATGTGGACTGATAGGGGTAGTAAGTGAGGAAAAACACAGTATTTTGCAAAATGACGAACAGTTTTGAAGACTTTCAAAGCAGAGAGAGAGTCTGTTTGCTGTTTTGTCTGCGCTTATGTAAAAAATCCTTGTGAAATCTAAAAGACACCTCACCATACCCACTGAAAGCACCTGCACCCAACTATTTACCTGAAAGTACATTCATTAGGGAGGTGTAGCAACCCGAACACCCACCCTCAAGCGATACCCTTAAGCTCACAACCTATCCCATCAGGTGCCTCCATAAAATTGGCATTGAAGGACCTGCTCCCTACTGGGTCTGCTCCTTATTAATGGAAAGAACATAAGCTATCAGACTTGGAAACCCACAAACTCATTTGCAGAGTGGCTCTATGTTAATTGCTCAGCCCTACACTCTTCAGCCCAAACATGATCCCTCAGGCCGACTGTAAGAAATGAGGTTATTGGCTGAGGAGGGAGGAAGACCCACTCAGGCAAGGACAACAATCCTTGTCAGGGGGAACTACAAAAGTAATTAAATTAACCAGTATTTAACCCTCTGATAGTTTGGCACAAAAGAAGTAGGTTTAACGTAGAGGCAATGTATAAAGTATGCAGCACACAAACAGTAATACATTGAAAACGCAACACAGGAAAAATTCCAAACCGATTCAGAAATATATAGAAACATTGACTTCGAAAAATGTCTGAAGAAAGGGTCCAGAGAAAGTAGAGTTCAGCGGGGCGAAGCAGCCGGTTGTGTCTAAGGAGGTGTAGTCGACGCCGGGGGGCTGAGGGACAAAGTTTCAGTTCAGGCATCGGCGATAGCGGGATAAAGCTCAGAGAGGGAAAAGCTGGATTTCCAGGCCAGGCTTGTCATGGATGGGGAGCCATTCGTTGTTGAGCCCAGTGAAGCTTTTTATCTTGGACGTTACTAACTTTTTTGAGGTCGAAAATTTCTAGCTGGCAAAGCTGCAAGCTGTAGTCGAAGAGATCTCTACCTTTGCCTGGAGGTCACACTTAGCAGGATTTGCTGCTGCGTATAAGGAGGTAGCGGGAGCTACCCCGGACTCAGGCCGACCAACAATGCACCTTCGGCAGATTTCTGGGCTGGTAGGTCCCGGTCTTCTGTTGGTTCTCCAGGAAGTTTTTGTGGAAAATATTCCTAAATCCCAGCTTTTGGAGAAGTACCTCTAACACCACTACCATGGGTCCTGGACCTGGGCAGCCTCAATTGGGGGATAGGACTCACTCCAGCAGAGGCCAGCAGCAGGATTGAAGGCATCATGAGCTTGTTATGTCCCTGTAGCTCACACAGGAGGCTATCAACTAGCCCTTGGAGTCACTTTTGGTGGTCCAGGGTTCAAGGAGAAGGCCCACTCCCCTTCAAGTAACAGGCAGTCCTTAAAGCAGCAGGGCAGCAGTTCTCTGGGAACAGCAGGGCAGTACTCCAGTGGCAGGGCAGTTCTGTGGAAGCCTTCCACAGGTCCAGGAATGTACTCAAAATGTGTTCTGAGGGTCCAGTATTTATACCTGGTGCCAGCATTTGTGTGTGTGGGGAAAACCCTTTTCTGCCCCACATCTGGTTCTGAAAAGTTCTTCCTTTCCACTGTCCTGGCTCCAAGAAGTCTGGGGTGACAAAAGGTAGGTGTCAGGCTCCTTTGTGTGTGCTGAAAGCATGCACATTTAGTGTGTAACAAGGGGCATGGAACAGCTCTGCCCCCAGCAATCCTAATAGGATGGCCCACCCTGCCCACACCTAGTTCCTTTTTGTGTCATGTACTTAATTTGATTAAAAGTATAATCATAAAAGCAGAACATACATACCATACGTATACAAAACTGAGAGATTAAAAAGACCAGCATATGGTAAAACTACGTATTTTAAAACCACATAGCAGCTGGATACCATTAAAAACAAATAATAATATGAAAAAGAAAGTGAGTATTGACGCTAAAAACTACAAGTAAAGGACTGAGTTGCAGAGAGACCCAAAGGATAAGAACAGATCTGCGAAGCAGCTATCAGTTGTCTATACTCAGTATCAAGTCGTCGGGATCACATTCCATAGTATTGCAGGGGCAGAGAACAAGAGTTTTATACAGAGTCACCTGTGCACTACCTTGAGATTGTTACCGGGCCTACAATTTGCTGGTTAAATTTACGGTATGCGAATAAAGATTGTGATGCTTATATTTAAAGCAGTGTTCTCTGGATTCAATGCCGCAATGATTGCCTGCCTGCAGGACCGGACTCCCAGTCTGTTCCACTCTGACCTCAATTTTAATCTGCGCTGGGCAAGCAGTGCAGCGCAGAGGCATACAACATGCTCCAAGGACTCCTCCAAGCCCCCGCAGCCCCTGCACTGTAGCTCATCTGATGTACGACACCAAAGAGGTAGATGTTTAAAAAAATGCCACTCCCCCAATCTAAGTGCCATAAACCGCAATTTTAAGTACAGGGGGTATGTGCAGGGCAGGTATGGTGGAAGAGAAGTCAGCTGGTAAGAGCTGGTAAGAGTTAATTACTGCCCATGAGTGCTTGCGTTTGGCAAAAAGAGCTTTGTCAGTGTTATGAGACCCCATATGGATACGCTTCTTGATACTTGTTTTAAAGACTATGGAGCCGATTAGGATGTAGGGCGGATTGCCACCGCCCGCATGGTGGTGGCGATCCACCCTACATTTCCCTCCGCCCGCCACCCATTTCCCCCGCCGTATTAGTATGGCGGGGGGGACCCCGGCAGACGGAAAGACCATCCGCCGTTTTTCCGCCGGTCGACCAGTCGACCGGGTGGAAAAGGGGCTGTATATGGTGGCGGTGTCTGCAAGACACCGCCATCCATATTACAATACATGTGGTGAAATGCCTTTCCATGGCGGTGTTGACGGCATGGAAAGGCATGTGGTAACTGCATGCAGTGGCCCGTTGCAGGCCCCCAGGGTATTGGGTGTGGGAGGTGCACATAGGGGGTACCTATGGTACCCCCTGCATTTGCATGCACAACATGGTAGGCACCGCGCGGTGCCTGCCACGTTGTGCATGCAAAGGCACAACATGCCTCTTTGACATTACGGTGGGTGCTGCTGAAAGCACCGCCAACCGCAATGTCAGAAATGCGGGATGCGCCCGCCAGTGTTGCGGGTGCATCTAATCTTCCCCACTGGACCACCGCGCACATGGCGGGTGGACCCATCTCTGTTATGGTGGCGGGCGGACAAGAGTCCGCCCGCTATCCTAATCAGCCCCAATGTTACTTGGGTTGAGATTCCAGAGCTCACTTGCAGAAAGTTGCTGTACACATTCATGAAAGAACTAACTATAGGACCCACCTGGGTTGGTAAGAGTAATATCTGACCACAAAAGTGACTCAAGGGACCCAGCTCCAGCCTGCCTTAACTTGTGGCAACATTTTAGGTAAGCACCTGCACTTATAATTTTGTAATTTAAAAAAGGCCCAGTTCTAATCGTATCTGTGCAGCTGAGTCAGAGTTTGGCATATGAAAAACTCTTTTATAGATCTTAGTCACTTGTTGATTTAATATTGCGCTCAGTTTGCCCTGGGAAATTTCAATGCCATCGGACAACGTGGCGCCAATTTTGGCTTCCATTACATCCAACATTGGCAATAGGCTCGGGCCTGTCAATTTTTTTTTAAGTTTTGAAAAGTTCACTCGGAGAGCCATAGCTTTCATTAAGATGTCGCTGCGGTGTTTGGCAAGGGTACCCCTGGAATTGAAATTAACCCCCAGGTATTGGTAAGATTTTCCTACCACAAGTCCAGAGTTGTTATACGTCCAACCACCACCTCCGTACTGTTTTCTGCCGAATATGACTACTTGGGTTTTCTTTAAATTAACCTCTAAGTTGTTTGTAACGGTATAACTGTGTAGTTTATTTATCAGCCGTTGCAGCCCTACTCGAGTGACACTAAAAAGGACGACGGCGTACAGAAGGTTGCTTAACTGGACACCACCAATATTAGGGAGATGGCTGTTTGTCACATCTAGTTCTGCTGAAAGGTCGGCGATGAACAAATTAAAGAGCAATAGAGCTAGCACACATCCCTGTTAGACTCCTCTTGTCGTCATAATTTTTCGTGACAGGTGTGAGCCGGTACCAAGCTTAACTTGTATCCAGGTATTAGTGTGTAGTTGGACAATGGCCTCCAAAAGTTTGACCGGGATTCCCCGTTTCATTAGCTTCGCCCCTTTTTGTGTCACTATCTGAGATGATTACACAAAGCGCAATAGCAGAGCCATTCACGTGACCCAGTACACTGATTAAGGCACACATTGATTAGGGCAAGAAAATGCCACCTTTCTGAAAAACACTTATATATATAGAGATGGAGGATGCACACCTTCTCTTATGTATGTTTTGATCGAACATTATTCATCCTGAAGTGCGTGCGATCAGAACCCGTGGTCCGTCCCAGTCCACAGTTTGTACTAACAAGTATATGAGTAGAGCACTCATCTCGCGCTCCTCTGTCGCACTGCGTAGTGGGGAACTTTGCCCTCGTTCATCCATTAATTCATTATTAGACATGTTTGTCAATAGAACACCCATATTTATCCAAATCTTCTTGCAAGCTTAGTGAATCACTGCAGAGACAGTCATACCACTATTTTGAATTTTATTTTCAAGACTTCAAATGCATGCTGTGTGCCCATCCAGGCTTTGCGCAGCTACACGTAATCAAAACAGTGGGATGTACATTCAAATAGACTCATCACTTCGTTTCCCAATGCATTTCGAGTCTACCATGACTCTTCGTCAGGGGTCACTGCAATAAAGCAAACAACAGCTAAACAGACTATTCACAATTGACCTAAACTCATATATAACAACATGCTAATTCCTTGAATTTTATTTGAACTTCACCATCCCACTGACCCTCCCCTAAACTCATTTCTACCTAAATAACTCTCCCGTGATTACCCTCACCACACCCTGTTCACAAAACCCCTTTAAAACACCTTTGAAAAATTAATTATACCACTTCTGTTGTTTGAACACACTTCATGCTTTTGTGCGCTCCTTCAAAGAAACCCAGCTGCAACATAAAAGTAGAGCCCAAAACTACGATGCGCCATAAAAGAGCTTAACCACTAAACTCTTACCCCAACCACTAACCAGACAGCATCCAAACATCCCTTCTTACCCCACATACTTCAAAATTAATTACCGTGAAAGAGCCGATGTCAACGGCCTAACCTCCTCGTTCACCTCTCTCATTTGTGTCAATGTCAGAACTTTCACGCTGCCGTATGTTCCCGTTTTATTGAAAACGTTGCTCATCCCTGTAACCAATCATTCTCCCTTTTAACACCCCCGTGACTCAAGTCCTCTCACCTGTGCATCAGTCATCCATGCAGCGCCCAAATAAACTTCAACTCCCACACTGCACTCAAAAAGATTTCCCATTTAGAATCAAAACTGGATCAACACGTGAAAAAACAAAACCTAATTTGGGAGGGTCAGTGGGATGGTGAAGTTCAAATAAAATTCAAGGGATTAGCATGTTGTTATATATGAGTTTAGGTCAATTGTGAATAGTCTGGTTAGCTGTTGTTTGCTTTATTGCAGTGACCCCTGACGAAGAGTCATGGTAGACTCGAAATGCATTGGGAAACGAAGTGATGAGCCTATTTGAATGTACATCCCACTGTTTGGATTACGTGTAGCTGCGCAAAGCCTGGATGGGCACACAGCATGCATTTGAAGTCTTGAAAATAAAATTCAAAATAGTGGCATGACTCTGTCTCTGCAGTGATTCACTAAGCTTGCAAGAAGATTTGGATAAATATGGGTGTTCTATTGACAAACATGGCTAATAATGAATTAATGGATGAACGAGGGCAAAGTTCCCCACTAATTAGTGCGACAGAGGTGCGCGAGATGAGTGCTCTACTCATATACCTTTCTGAAAAAGGCATTTTCAGAATTGTGACCTAAAATCCGACTTTACCTACAAAGAGGATTATAAATTACAATTCATTTGAGTCTAAACATGATATCTCTACCTGCTCCCAATCCAAAGTTAGCACCTATTAAAAGTAATAAGGTAACCCAGTGTTAGTCAATACGAGAGAAAGGCCTTACAGTGGTGAAAAAGGTATTTTGTATTTTTCACTACCAGGACATGTAGAACTTAAGCCAATATGTTCTATGTTTTAAATAGAAGGTGCCCCACCTCCCCATGAGCCTTTTAGTTTCCACCTTAGGGGTGACTTATATGTATTAATAAGGGAGGTCTAGGCCTGGCAAAAAGGTTTATTTTACCAGGTTGAAATGGCAGTTTAAAACTACACTACAGGCTGCAATGGTAGACCTGAGACATGTTTAAAGTGCTACTTTAGTGGGTGGCACAGTGAATGCTACACCCCCAATAGTAGTATTTAATTTACAGGCCCTATGCACATGTAGTACCATATACTATACTTTAAAAGTAACTTAAATGTGCCAATCAGGAGTAGAAAAAAAATCAGAAAATGAGGGGAGAAAGAGGGAAAAGAGCTAGGTCCACCCTCCTGTATCAATCGTGAACCAAAAACATCCGAGATCTCGAATAAAGAACCTAGCTAATGAAAAAGTTTTTTTTGCTCAGTGTGAGTCAGAAAAAACATGGCATGAAAGGAAAAATGTCCTTTCTTGAGGCCACATACATTGGCTGTTCTTTAAGTGATTCATTAATGTATTTTGGACTACCTAACTTGCTAACTACACAAAACTAGATTCTGCAGTCTGTTTCTACGTCAGTAGAGGTCCCTGGTTAAAGTGCAGCAAATTTGTTGAAAATCAACAGGCATTTTAATGCGAGTGTCCATCCGCCAGTATGTGACATGTGGCACAGCGGTGCATTGCTTTAATTGGCGTCGTAAAGAAATTAATTATTCTTGGTGGTATCTCTTGACTTCCCTGAACAGACATTTTAGTGGGATGTGTGTGAGTACTTGAAGAATGGATTAGAATTCAAGGGGTGAGGAATAAGCTGTCACCTTTTTAACACATTTTATTGAGTTGACTTCCAGTTCAGATATAATAATCAGGCATCTGTTACCTGTAAAAGCAAAGGGATACATGCAAAAATGCTCCTCATCGTAATGAATGTGGCAGTATGGCATGCGATGTCTGCTCAACCTCAGTGTGAAGGGTGATGTGCCAATTACATACCAGTAACCTTCATTACTTATGAGGAATACAAGAACGACAACGTGCTTCGTCTTGCTAAAACACACTATGAAGAAATGGACCCAGTGAATGTCCTAAAGGTAACAGCAACAGAATGACAGGATGTAACTAAATGCACAATCTTCTAAAGCCTTCCCATCATTATCCCACCCTTGGAATCTGTGATGGTGAACATTTGTGTGTGGTGAAGCCCATGTGACAGCCCTAAAAATATCAGCAAGAGAAAAACCCTAAATGTCTGTCCATTAGGCTGCAAGACGTCTAGTTGACCTGCCATGAATCTCAACTGAGAGAGGAATACCTGCTGAGGAATATGCTAAGGCAGTTGCTGATTGTATCCATGTATTTATTGTTAAGGGGGAAGTATTCCTGGCTTACACTGCTGCTCCAAAGGCAATACCTAAATACATGATCAGTTTGACAGAAGAAAAGTGATCAGCCAAGATAAACTAGTAAGATTTTCCTCACATCAAGAGTTTGTAGAGGCACCTCTTCAGGAGAGGAAGGGGATTGAAAAAACACTGGTAGTACAACATCCTGATTCCTATATAAATTTAGAGCCAGCCTTTGGTAAAAAAGAAGACTCAGGATGTAGTGCCAACGTGTCAACCAAAGAAAGAAAAGGAAGGCGAGCTAACACAGCACAACATCTTGCCTATTCTTCTATCTGGTGAAATTGCTATTAAACAACAGAAATTTAACATCCACCAAAGTTAGGAGTTCAAGGAGTGGCTCTGAAGAGCTTTCAGAACTAATGGAAAATACCAAGGTGGCAAACGATGTCCTGATGAGGAGCAAGACAAAGAAGAGCTCTTCAAAAGCCAAACAGTCATAGCCAAGCCAACCCTCAAGAATCAACAAGGCTCCATAAATGCTCTGATGGCTGCTAACTGTGCTCTGTGAGTGAAGATGGAACGATTTATCTTACAGAATGTTCACACTGTAGGGGAGAGACTGTGGCTATGAGTTTCACAATACTTCTGAAAGATTTTCTAATGGCGTGACTATGATTTGGGGGTGGAAGGCCTGTGAGAATTCTGCATGGCTTTGGTTAAATGAAGAGGGAGAAGCTTGTTCTGCAGACCCCCTTACCTCAATTTCCTTACTAATAACCTCTGTGGGACTGGAAACCCATTGAATGAAGGGAGAGGGGGGAACTTTCAGGTCTGCCTATAAAGCTCAGAGAGCCATGGATCTGAGGAGAGGACATCATGAGCTCCAAGGCCATAGTGGAACCACTCAAACTACACACCTCTCTTTCCTTGGATCCAAAGTAAAGAACTTGAGAATTAATTGAAAAGGTGGAGAGGCATACAGTAGTTTCAAAGGCTGTTTTATCAGCAATGCATCTACCCTCAAGCTCCCACCATAAGATGTCTTTAGCTGAGGTCCCTCAGGATACAAACCTCCATGAATGATGTTCTAAACCTCTTAGAAATTATCTGTTTTAAATATTTTTATTTAGTACCATCAAAAATATAATAATACTAAAAGAGCAGCGATCCCCAATTACAGTATATTTAATGGGCTAATAAGCAATACATTCATATACAGGCAACTACATAAACCAAATACAATACTTTCCTAGTGTTCTAAATTTAAAAAAAAAACTTTTTGTACATTATAATTAGTATCAGGCATTAACAGTGCCAGGATATATTGTATCTAACTATATAATTAATTATTTTCACTTAATTTAATGTAAGCAGAAAAGAACACCACTGGTTATAATTTATTAAGGAGGTTCATAAACAATCTACACATATACTGACAGTTGCACAATCTAAATACAATACTTTCACGGTGATCATATAACCCCCTACTTTGTACATTGTAATTCATACCATAACTAAATAGCATAAATATCAATTATTTTGGTGTGCAGTCAAAATATCGATTTTTTTATATTTACCTACACTAATATTGAGTTTTTAATATCGTAGGGACAGAATAACGATGTCAAGATTATCGGGGACGGGGGGCGTGGCTTGAGCGCCGATGGAAATGGCAGCAGGCTGACCTCGCTCTGGACCGAGTTCCAGTGATGAAGGAAGGACGATCTGCATTGCGGCTCTGCGGGGAACTTTGTTCGCAGATTCTGCCGCCGGAATGGTTGCTGCCCTTATTCCGCATATTGTTTCACCGCAGTGAGACACTGTTTAGTCAATAATTCAGTTTGGTTTGGCTGCCTGCTCCATGTGGGGTTTGTGGCCACCGTTTCGAGAACAGCGCGAATCGTAACAGTGCTTTCCTCGGGACTCTCAGGTATGCACTGTACCTTGGATAATTTTCAAAATACGCCTCTCTGGATGACAATTATGGTCAAATAATGCCACAACACTCATCTTTGGATTTGTGAGGTACTTTGCGGCGCGCTATATGTCTTTTACCGCAACCGCCATTTTGTGCTCCCCTTAATGCTTTGAACCTAGCAACAGCTCTCTTATCCTTTATAACCGTTTTTTGTTATGGGACTTTTTGACTGTATTTTTTCTATCACTAACTGACACTAAAGGGTGTATAATTGGCCTGGTAATTTTTTTATGTAATAGGCTCTCTTGCCTTTCTATTTTTTACTGTTTGCATTAACGGAAACATTCCTGTCAGGATACATGGCCCTCAAGGTATTGTGTGGTGTTTACTATCCGGAATTCAAGGTCACAACTCTCACTGGTTACCAATTGATGTTGACTGCAATTAAGCCATTTTTACTTGAATATGGATGGATGAACTCCCTTTTATTTATTTTTGATTTTTTAGGCCATTTGTTTATAACTTAGTCTCATGAATGGTCACTTTTCTATATATGCAGTGCCTTTAAGCAGTGATATATTTTGGACTGAAGCACCTACAGCAAGTTGTATTTTTTTAATTGAACTGGCTGATCTAGTGGTGGCCTAGAGTTTGTTTCCTCATCATAATCTTGACAAGGCCAACGGACTTTCTTCAGCTCCGTCAATCTTTCTTCAAAGATATTTTTAAGTTCTCAATATTATTGTTTCCATGGAGCCTTCTCCTTCTCTTGGTCAACGATCACTTTCAGCAAGTATGTCTTCATCTCGCAAGGATCCTAACCCAGTCGCACCTCCTAAACGCCACAAGAAGGAGCCTAATTCTCCTACCAAGTCGCCACTACCCATAACTATGGAAGACCTTATGGAAGAGATAAAATTGCGTAAACCATTTGTTATTGACACCAATGCAACCCTACTGAAGCTAGACAACAAATGGTCTAACCTGTAATCAAGAATGTCTTTGGTGGAACAAAGGATAAGTGATACCCAGGGCTTGATGCCTCAAGTTGTGACCACGTCTAAAGAGATTGCTCTCCTCAAGACCCAAACAGAAGATTCAGAAACACACAACAGATGCAATAACCTTCGTATTTATGGTATGCCTAAAGGAGAGGAGAGGTCTGAAATGCTTGCTTTTCTAAAAGTGCACATTCCCAAGATTGTTGGTCTCAAAGAAGGTACATCTCTTAATTTACAGCGTGTTCATCGCATCGGTCCTAAATCTCCTGGTTCATCTTCATCATCGTCAGCTCAACGTCCTAGAGGGATAATTGTTTTGTTTTTGGAATACACTGAACATTTAATGGTCCTGTCATCGGCAAAGTCAAGGAAGCAAATGCTGTGGTCTGGTCAAAAAATCTTCTCTCACGATGTTGCCCGTGCTACTGCAGCCCGACGTAAAGAGTTTCTTTCTCTTCGCCCTGCTCTTCGATCCATGAATGCCAGATATGGTTTAGTGCATCCTTGCTTCTTCAAAGTCACCTACAAAGAGAGGTCCTATTCCTTCGATCGTCCTGAGGACCTAAGACAATTTATTTCTCGCCACAAAGGAGACAAGATGGACTTTGGAGGGGCCTAAACTGCATTGTTCACTTGCTGTGTTTTTAAAAAAAATATTTCTGCGTTTATTTTAATGTTATGCTAACCTTCATCTTCTACGATGTTGTTGTTTATGGTCTGTAGATGTTGTTGTTGTTTCGTTACTACGACTTGTCAACCCCTATAGTGGGTATTTCATTCTGTAATCCTCCCTGTTTCCTTTTTTCTCTTTCTTAGCCGTTTAAATTATCGTATCGATCCATTCCCCAGATGTTCTCCTACCTCTTACCCCTTTGTTATGATCCAAGGGTCTGCGATCACCCCAGTTGTTTGGTAAGTGTTATCTATTTAATTAGTAATTCTGTTTGTTGTTGTCCTCTGTTCTATTTTTAGTACATAGATGGTTTCCCCTGTTTTGTTCCTATGTAATTTATCCCCTTCCTTCTATTTATTTTTATCTACTAATTTTCCTGATTTGTTCTCACCGGTCTTGGTTGTTTGTGTTGTGTCGGTTCTGCCGTCTTTCTCTCTCCGCTGCTTCCCCCTCCCTATGCTCTTTTCCTTCCTCTGGATATTTATTCCATCTTTCTTGACTGAAGTCTTTCAGCTTGCTGTCAAATGCTTGTTGTCTATCACTCACCTCTTTCATTTTTTCTTTTTTTACTCTCTCATCTTTGTTCAGATTTTCTTTTTTCTCTTTGACTCTTTTTTATTTTTGGAATTTGTATCTTCTTTCTTGATTATACCTTCACTTTTTCTTACTCTTTCCCTTTTCTTTGTACTCAGTATTTTTTATCTTTTACATATTTATTTTTACGTTTATTTGCACACTTCTCAATGCATTAACTGTAATGTTTCTGGTTACCTTTATATTGACTGTATAACTCCATTGAATTCTATAATATTAGTATTATTATTAATGATTTTTCTGCCTTGTAATGACTGAAAATGTTCGGATTATATCATGGAATGTAAAGAGATTACGTAATCCAGTTAAAAAACAACGGGTACTTACTCATCTCCCTAAGCTCCAATGTAAAATTGCTATGCTACAAGAGACACACCTTAATGAGACTGATGTTAAGTCCCTCAAAAAGCAATGGGTGGGTCACCTCTATAGTTCCCCATCCAAAGAGAGAAAGAATGGTGTTGTAATACTCTTTCACAAATCCTTATCCCTTACGGTAGAAAAAGAAGAGGGGGATGAAGATGGACGTTGGCTCCTCCTCCATACTCTTATTAACGGTTCCCATGTTTCTCTACTTAACATTTATGGCCCCACAGGCATTGACTCACAATTTTGGCAGTCCATGTCTCATACCCTTCATGCATGTTCTGTCTCTAATCTCATAGTGGGTGGTGACTGTAATTAGATCATGGACCCTTTTACAGATAGGAAATCCTCTTCTAGGTACACTCCTAATAAAACGCAAAAAACCTTTGTTCGGACCATCCGAGCGAGAGGTCTGGTTGACGCTTGGAGAATTTTCAACCCTGACAGTTTTGAATATACATTTTATTATCCTACTCATCACTCTACCTCTAGAATTGATTATTTTTTTTAAGCCCACATCTCCTTTCCAATCTCCTACATGCAGAGATTGGCTCCATGTTTATTTCTGATCACGCTCCTGTTTTGATTAGTTTAGATCTTCCTTCCTTACCCTCCAAATCTCTACATTGGCGTTTCAATAATTACCTTCTTAAAGATCCTTCCTTTCTAAGCCGCTTTAAAGAATTTGTTTCTGAATTCTTTCTTCTTAATGTTAGTCCTGATATGCCCTTTCATATTCTCTGGGATTCCTTCAAAGCAACAGCAAGACGCTTCATTATAGACTATGTTGCTACTAAACGGAAAAAATATCACAAAGAATCCGCTTCTCTGCTTTCTACCATTAAAGAATTGGAACATGCATATTTTTCTTCTAAAAGTGCTGACACCCTAAAAACCCTGATCCATGCAAAACTTGACTTTAATAAGAAATCTACAGAAGAGGCTTCCGGGTCGTTATTGAAAATGAATTCTAAATTTTATGGGGGTCGTAATTAACCCCGGGCGTAGCACTACGCTTCGCCCACGTAGTGTACGTAGCGCTGCCTGCTTCGCACTTTCCAAAGTAGGCGAAGCAGGGCAGCGCTACGCACACGCCGAGGGTGAAGCGTAGCTGCCTGCCACCCGCCACCCAGCTCCCACCTGCCCTCCTTTTAATAATATCAGCAATGAAAAATAAATTAAAGTAAAGCGACTTACCGTAAGCGCGGCGTCTCCGGGGCTCCCTCTTTCTCGTTTCTAATTTCTTCTGGCAAATGCGCATGCGCGGACACCCGCGCATGCGCATTTCTTGCGATAAATGCGCATGCGCGGGCGTCCGCGCATGCGCATTTGTCAGAAGAAATTAGAAACGAAGAAGAGGGAGCCCCGGAGACGCCGCGCTTACGGTAAGTCGCTTTACTTTAATTTATTTTACATTGCTGATATTATTTAAAAGGAGGGCGGGCGGGAGGTGGGTGGCACGTAGTGGGGCTACGCGAAGCGCGTAGTGTGCGTAGATTTGGGCACACTACGTGCTGCTTCACGTAGCCCCACTACGCCCACTACGCCCACCCTTAGTCGTAATCGAGCTGCTAAGCTGTTGGCGAACTACTTGAAGGTTAAATCTCAAAGACCTATAATAGTTAAGATCGTGGATGATCGCGATATTCCCTGTCTTAAAGATGAAGAAATATTAACTTGTTTTACAGATTTTTACAAGACCCTTTATACTCTTGAATCTTCTCCTTCTGATGCAGCTCTGGATTCCTTTATTAATTCATTACCCCCGCTCTTCCCCTCTTCCTGACACTTCTATTTTAGAACATGATATATCTCTTTCACAGATTAGATCAGCCCTGTCCATGTTGCCTAAAGATAAGGCCCCTGGTCCTGATGGCCTCTCTGCTGAGTTTTATTCCTGCTTTTCTTCTACCCTTTTGCCCCATCTTTTATCTCTTTTTAAATATTTTATCCTTAATGGTGAGGCTCGAGGATCTTTTCTGGAAGCTATGATTTGTCTCATTCCCCAAAAAGATAAAGATCCGTCCCGATGTGCTAATTACCGTCCTATATCTTTGATAAATCTTGATTGCAAACTATTTGCTAAGGTCTTTGCTCTTCGTATCAACCAGGTCCTTCCTTATTTAATTGGTCACAAACAAACAGGGTTTGTTAAGGGAAGGACTATTGCCGATAACTCTAGAACTTTCCTCAACATCATACATCTTGCAGCTAAAAGCTCCCTCCCTATCGCCGCCATAACCCTTGACGCGGAAAAAGCTTTTGATCGCGTTCACTGGCTTTTCATGATGCGTGCCCTTAAATGGCACGGTTTTGGTCCTTCTATTCTATCTCTTATTAATTTGTTATATTCTTCCCCAACCACTTCAGTCTTCCTTAATGGATCTCAATCTTCTTATTTTCCTTTACAAAGGGGTACCCGCCAGGGATGTCCTCTTTCCCCGTTACTTTTTATTCTCTCTCTTGAGCCTTTTCTTCATTATCTAAGGCACTCCCCCACTTTCCGAGGCTTTATGCATAAAACTGTTGAAATTAAGTTTACTGCTTACGCAGATGATATTACGTTATATGTTTCGGACCCTTCTACGTCTTTACCTGCTTTTACCAAACTTCTCTCTTCTTATGCGGCCTTGTCTGGTTATAAGTTGAATTTTTAAAAATCTGAAGTTCTTCCTTTAAATAAATATTGCCTAAAGAGTATGTTTGAAGGAATTTAATTTAAATGGAATACTAATACTATTACTTGTCTGGGGATAAAATATTCTTCTTCTCTTACAAAAACAATCCAGTATAATTTGGATGAAATTCTATTAAAAGTAAATAATATAACTGATAGATGGTCTCCCCTCTTTTTGTCTTGGTGGGGCAGACTGGATACCATTGAAATGATGGTACTCCCTGTTATTAACTTTTATTTATCTATGTTTTTTTTTTTTTGTAGAGGTCTTTGTTAGGCACGGGGAGATTAAGTGATTTGCCCAGAATCACAGGATGTTCAGCGTCATTACCGAGACTCGAACCCAGTTCCCCAGGTCCGAGGTCAAGCGCCCTAGCCGTTAGGCCAACTCCTCTCCCCATGTTACCACTTAAACTTCCATTGAAGTTTTTTGAAACCCTTAATGGTATTTTGAGTAAATTTCTCTGGAACGGTCGGAAGGCCCGTATTTCATTGGCTCTACTCTCTGCTCCTAAGGAACAGGGTGGCATTCATTTTCCCAATTTCCGACAGTATAATTCCTCTTTTTTAATTCGTCAAATGTTACCATAGTTATCCACCTCGGATGGAGCTTTTACCTCGGTATGGCACAAGTTGGAAGAATCTCTGATTTCTCCTTTCCCGTTCTCTCTTAGCCAGTTTTACTCGTCCCCCTCGTTCTTTCAATTACCCAATGATTTCAAAATGTATTTCTACCTTTTATCCTATTAGATGTAAGTCTCAGCCCTTTACAGATATTTCTAGAGTCACCTCTTTGGCATAACAAGAATATTAAATTGTCCAATCGAACTATTTTTTGGAAAACGTGGGCTGCCAAAGGCATCTTCCGGGTTAAACAGTTGATACAGGGCTCTCGCTGTATCACCTCACAAGAGATTCAGTCAACATTTGACCTACCTGTTTCTTCATTACTCAGATATGATTCTTTACGTCTGCTCTTGACGGATCAGCTTTCTCTGCTTTCCAGATCTCCTCCTTCCTGCACAAGCTCCTCTATTCAAACCTCTAACCATTTCCCCCTTTATTAAGGCTTCTCATGTTTACAAATACCTCCATTTTTCTTCTCCTAGTCGCCCTAAAAGTAAAGTGGAGCTCCTATAGGAATCCGAATTACAGCATACCCTTTCTGTTCACACGTGGAACTCCATTTGGACTTGTATACACCGCACTTCCTGTAATTCTAGCACTACTCAGACTCTTTATTATTTTTACCAAAGGTTATTTTCAACTCCATTATCTCTCTCCAAGTATAGTCCACACTTATCCCCTAATTGTTGGGTATGTTCCAATACTCCTGGTTCTTTAATGCATTCCTTTTTTCTTTGCCCTTAACATAGCTCGATTTTAGACGAGGGTATGTGAGGCAATCTCCTCTGTCTGTTCTATTGAATTTCCCATTGACATTTACTCCATATTTTTGGGAAGTAATTCTGCTAATTGGTTTGGATCTCGCAAGGTGGGCATATTTGTGGACTTGTTAATTGCTATCGCCTTTCAGGTAATAACCACTAACTGGAAAGACGCCTCTAAGGTTTCTATCTCCGCCTGGTGGAATCTACTTTGCTATCACCACAGACTGGATAGAGCTTCTTCTAAAACTTCTCAACAACTCATTCGAAAAGAAGCCTTCAGGTCTCCACTTACTAACTTTCTCTCCACATCAACATTACGTAATCAAGATAGCTTATTTGTCTACCAACCTCCATGAGTATTTCCTTCTTTCCTTCTATGTTAAGTTTTTTATTTATTAAAAGTACAGTTATTATCCTGTTGTTAGGCACCATTATGTTTACTATAATATTGACGTTTTTAATTGATATTAGATGAAGATACTACTATGGGGTCGATTCCGATCCGGGTCGGACAGCTCTCGGAGAGCTGTTCGTAGCCTTACCATGCGACCGACCCGTACCAGGAGCCGGTCCATCCTGTTGATGAAGTACGATGCGCATAACTGCCAAAATCCAGACCGACACGTAGGCTGTGACTCAAGCTCCATTCTCCGTCCGAGCCGTAACTCCTAATGCCGAACCGAGTCGCCCGGAAGCAGTATCCATAGCAGTTTCCGCCCTGACAAGTACGATGCATACTTCCTACGCGCTGGATGGGTCGCCACGTACGGCACGTCACAGCATCCGGAAAAGAAGCATATCAGCTACGATTCGCGCCACAACTCAATCCATGGCTATGAGACAGACCAGCTTGCAACGGGTACGAGACGGAGCAACAAGCAGCATGTACGAGACGAACACATCATGAATCCCATCGCGCAGGTCATACCAGTACTCTACATCTATGACCGGATCAGGAACCGACGCGGACGGCGCAGACGGTAAGTCAGACACCCACCACACAAACAAATGACACGTACCCGCAAAACGTCACACACAGGGGATCCATATTCTGGCCACTAACAACAGGCCACCATAGGGGTTGTATGGCCAGCATCACTACCACCACAACCCATAGGCTTATGTTGCCCAGCACCCCTGCCACCCCCACCCATAGTGGACCTGTTGCCCATCACCCCTGTCACCCCCACCCAGAGGGGACCTGTTGCCCAGCACTACTGCCACCCCCACTCATAGTGCTTATGTTGGCCAGCACTACTGCCACCCCCACCCATAGGGGACCTGTTGCCCATCACCCCTGCCACCCCCACTCATAGGGGACCTGTTGCCCAGCACTACTGCCACCCCCATCCATCGGGGACCTGTTGCCCATCACCCCTGCCACCCCCACTCATAGGGGACCTGTTGCCCAGCACTACTGCCACCCCCACCCATAGGGCTTATGTTACCCATCACCCCTGCCACCCCCACTCATAGGGGACCTGTTGTCCATCACTACTGCCACCCCCACCCATAGGGCTTATGTTGCCCATCACCCATGCCACCCCCACTCTTCGTGGACCTGTTGCCCAACACTACTGCCACCCCCACTCATAGGGCTTATGTTGCCCAGCACTACTGCCACCCCCACCCATAGTGGACCTGATGCCCATCACCCCTGCCACCCCCACCCATAGGGGACCTGTTGCCCAGCACTACTACCACCCCCACTCTTTGGGGGCCTGTTGCCCAGCACTACTGCCACCCTCACTCAAGGGCTTATGTTGCCCAGCACTACTGCCTCCCCCACCCATAGGGGACCTGTTGCCCAGCACTACTGCCACTCCCACCCATAGAGCTTATGTTGCCCATCACCCCTGCCACCCCCACTAATAGGGGACCTGTTGCCCAGCACTACTGTCACCCCCACCCATAGAGCTTATGCTGCCCATCACCCCTGCCACCCCCACTCTTAGGGGACCTGTTCTCAGCACTACTGTCACCCCCACTCATAGGGCCTATGTTGCCCAGCACTACTGCCACCCCCACCCATATGTGACCTGTTGCCCAGCACTACTGCCACCCCCACTCATAGGGGGTATGTTGCCCACCACTACTGCCACCCTCACTCAAGGGCTTATGTTGCCCAGCACTACTGCCTCCCCCACCCATAGGGGACCTGTTGCCCAGCACTACTGCCACACCCACCCATAGAGCTTATGTTGCCCATCACCCCTGCCACCCCCACTAATAGGGGACCTGTTGCCCAGCACTACTGCCAACCCCACCCATAGAGCTTATGTTGCCCATCACCCCTGCCACCCCCACTCTTAGGGGACCTGTTGCCCAGCACTACTGCCACCCCCACTCATAGGGCTTTTGTTGCCCAGCAATACTGTCACCCCCACCCATAGGGGACCTGTTGCCCAGCACTACTGCCACTCCCACTCTTAGGGGACCTGTTGCCCAGCACTACTGCCACCCCCACTCACAGGGGGTATGTTGCCCAGCACTACTTCCACCCCCACCCATAGGGGACCTGTTGCCCAGCACTACTGCCACCCCCACCCATAGGGGACCTGTTGCCCATCACCCGTGCCACCCCCACTCATAGGGGACCTGTTGCCAATCACTATTACCACCCCCACCCATAGGGCTCATGTTGCCCATCACAACTGCCACCCCCACCCATAGGGGACCTGTTGCCCAGCACTACTGCCACCCCCACCCATAGGGGACCTGTTGCCCATCACCACTGCCACCCCCACTCATAGGGGACCTGTTGCCCAGCACTACTGCCACCCCCACCCCTAGTGCTTATGTTGCCCATCACCACTGCCACCCCCACCCATAGGGGACCTGTTGCCCATCACTACTGCCACCCCCACCCATTGGGGACCTGTTGCCAATCACCCCTGCCACCCCCAATTATAGGGGACCTGTTGCCCATCACTACTGCCCCCCCACCCATAGGGCTTATGTTGCCCATCACCACTGCCACCCCAACCCATAGGGGACCTGGTGCCCATCACTACTGCCACCCCAACCCATAGGTCTTATGTTGCCCATCACCACTGCCCCCCCCACCAATAGGGGACCTGTTGCCCAGCACCACTAACACACCCACCCATAGGGGACCTGTTGCCCAGCACTACTGCCACCCCCACCCATTGTGAACCTGTTGCCCATCACCCTTGCCACCCCCACTCATGGGGGACCTGTTGCCCAGCACTACTGCCACCCCCACCCATAGGTGACCTGTTGTCCATCACCCCTGCCACCCTCACTCACAGGGGACCTGTTGCCCGGCACTACTGCCACCCCCACCCATAGGGCTTATGTTGCCCATCACCCCTGACACCCCACTAATAGGGGACCTGTTGCCCATCACTACTGCCACCCCCACCCATAGTGCGTATGTTGCCCATCACCCCTGCCACCCCCACTCTTAGGGGACCTGTTGCCCAGCACTACTGCCACGCCCACTCATAGGGCTTAAGTTGCCCAGCACTACTGCCACCCCCACCCATAGTGGACCTGTTGCCCATCACCCCTGCCACCCCCACCCACAGGGGACCTGTTGCCCAGCACTACTGCCACCCCCACTCATAGGGCTTATGTTGCCCAGCACTACTACCACCCCCACTCTTAGGGGACCTATTGCCCAGCACTACTGCCACCCCCACTCATAGGTCTTATGTTGCCCAGCACTACTGCCACCCCCACCCATAGGGGACCTGTTGCCCAGCACTACTGCCACCCCCACCCATAGAGCTTATGTTGCCCATCACCCCAGCCACCCCCACTCATAGGGGACCTGTTGCCCAGCACTACTGCCACCCCCACCCATAGAGCTTATGTTGCCCATCACCCCTGCCACCCCCACTCTTAGGGGACCTGTTCCCAGCACTACTGTCACCCCCACTCATAGGGCCTATGTTGTACAGCACTATGTCCACCCCCACCCATATGTGACCTGTTGCCCAGCACTACTGCCACCCCCCCTCATAGGGGGTATGTTGCCCACCACTACTTCCACCCCCACCCATAGGGGACCTGTTGACAAGCACTACTGCCACCCCCACCCATAGGGGACCTGTTGCCCATCACCCCTGCCACCCCCACTCATAGGGGACCTGTTGCCCATCACTACTGCCACCCCCACCCATAGGGCTCATGGTGCCCATCACAACTGCCACCCCCACCCATAGGGGACCTGTTGCCCAGCACTACTGCCACCCCCACCCATAGGGGACCTGTTGCTCATCACAACTGCCACCCCCACTGCTAGGGCTTATGTTGCCCATCACCACTGCCACCCCCACCCATAGGGGACCTGTTGCCCATCACTACAGCCACCCCCACCCATTGGGGACCTGTTGCCCATCACCCCTGCCACCCCTACTCATTGGGGACCTGTTGCCCATCACTACTGCCACCCCCACCCATAGGGCTTATGTTGCCCATCACCACTGCCACCCCCACCCATAGGGGACCTGTTGCCCAACACTACTGCCACCCCCACCCATAGGGCTTATGTTGCCCATCACCACTGCCACCTCCACCCATAGGGGACCTGTTGCCCAGCACTACTGCCACCCCCACCCATAGGGGACCTGTTGCCCATCACCACTGCCACCCCCACCCATAGGATGGGTGATGCACCACACATCCATCATACTCCAACATTAGGTATGTCAGCAAAATACATCCCCCTAACATCATGACAACAGTGTGTAGTCTGTAACAAATGCCCACAACAGTGATTATGACTTTGAACATACAATGTAACTACCATCACATGTTTGTCCAAAAAATGAGTGTGGCCTACACAAGGCAAGCATCACTATAGCACTGTGTCAATGTAAAAATAACACCCCCTCACTGTGTAGAACAAAAGTTAAGTATGGGGTTCCAAACTGCAGCAAATGTCGAGCATTGTGGTGATGGGGTCTAAACCCCCCCTCATCACAGTGACCAAAAGGTAAGTGTCATCATGGTCAAAGCTGCAAATGCCGAACAGCATGTATGATTTACGGTCACAACACATGAAACACTTTTGTGGCAAACTAGTGGTTGTGTCCCATACCCACAGAGATGTGGTGAGGCTAACAGTGCTGTGAAAACATAACGTAGTCTTGGCCATGTGCAGATAAGCACCACCCATGGGGGCTGACAATGCATACAGTGTACAATTGCAGAAGTGAACATCACAAAGCATACACACATCTTGAAAATAGACACACTAATCAAAACAACCTGTGTAGACTGTAGGTGTCAGGTCACAAACTCCCATTCCATACCAGCAATGGGACCTAACAACCAGGATGAATGTGCAGAATAATGTGATATGACTCACAGGGACAGCAGGGTAAATGACAAAAACAGCATCCAGACAATGGCCCACAACAGCAATACCAATGCACTGGTGCAGATGCACAAACAGGCAACCTCACACTGCACATCTGACACAACATGTGTGTGTGTGTGTCTCAGTATCCCCAGGCAACTACAGAACACATGAGGGGGGCTGAACCACAGTGACACAGATGTGGACACAGTGCCATATAAAAGTAACCCATCATTGGGACCCCCTTAGTGGGCAATCAGGCATTGTGAGATGAGAGGGAACACAATAGATACATGTGACACAAGCTGGAATGAGCACAAACGAACACAGCAAGAGACTGACACACAACCGATGTGTCCCATCTGCATATGACAACATCATCACCACTCAGAACTGACAAATCCCAATGATGAAACACCAATTAACAGTAGTGTGTTATGCACACACACATCTGGTAGCCCATGGCAAAGTTGGGGGATGAACACAGTACCACTCAGCAAGCATAAACAACAGGAACATATCAAGGGAACACTGCCTGTGTATGAAAAGGGATGTGGACACACACACATGCTCACACAACACACACCATGGGCCCAGGCTATGTCACGGAACAACACACTTACTTGAGGGGACCCAACTCCTGTGGAAGCCCAGCTGTGCCAAACATAGTCACAGCACGTCTCAGTCATGTCAGCAGAACACTTGGTCATTCAGTCATCAGTTACCACACAATGAAGGCTCTGGTCACAACAGCCTGGGTACAGGAGTCTCCCTTAAGTCATCTGCACATACTCAACACATATGTACAGCAAGTTGCACCGAGGACCCAGTTGCTCCTACACCAATGATGCCCACATCTGTAGGTCCAGTGGTGATGTGCCCAACGTCAGGGAAATACACAAATTGGACAATGGGAAGCACATCATATGTGCATGTGTGCAAGCCACAGATGTGACCATGCAAATGAAATGTTCAAAGAGATGTCCACAAATTGTTGATCATGACACACCCAATTAGCTGCAAAGGATGACATGGATACCGACCAGAATAGGATACATATCTCATGGACCACATGGAGTACCTCACATCAACACCTCACTATTCAACATTGGAAATCAAGCATTACAGGTGCAAGGTCATGCTAAACATCATCAACATAATGTACAGCTAAATCAAGTTCATAAGGATAAAGTAAAAAAGCTTCATTCAGCAGATGAAAATTTAAACGTCCGTTCAAAACAAAGGCCAATGGCCAGTCCATTATCAAATGACAAGGAGTGAACTTGAGTGACAACTGTCACACGTTGCTTGGCTGCACTGCTAAGGACAGGGAACATCCCCTCAGAGGGGCATACATGGGGGCAGGCCAGGCACCACAGGGACAGGATCGGGGCGCAGCAGAAGGAGGCAGTGAAGGGGTGGTGGATGCAGGAGAGTCACTTGCAACTGCAGTGGAGATGACTGAAGTGGTGGGTGCAGTCACTATTGTGGGGCACAAGTCAGATGGGGTGGGTGCCAGCACAACTTCAGTGGCAGGTCAGATGGAGTGGTCGTGGACTCCACTGCAGTGCCTAAATCCATGGGAGCGGAATGGGGTGCAGGTGAGGTCGGCAGGATGGGGGGGGACATGGTCCCTGTGAGACCGGCCTCACGGCGTAGGCCCTCCCGATCATCCAGCCAACCTGCACCCACCCCAAGACACGGCATCTCCGACTCCAGGCGCCCCAGCCACACAGACCCGAGGGCCGGCCAGAGCCCCCGACAGACTCGACACCCTACCACACATGTCCGACCAAGGGAGTGGGAACCCCCGAGCCAGACCAAGAGGCGCCAGCCCAGTCACACCTCGGATCGCCTTCCCCCGGGAGGACTCAATCGGCCACTAGGCCCCTGGGGAGCAGGCGCCTCGCCTGCCGAGCGTCTGGGGTCCCTCCCAGACCCACCTGAAAAGACCAAAGAAACGAGCGGCAGGAAATCCCGCCGAACCCCCTCAGTCACCAAAGGCCCCTCTCTGCGAGGACTCCGGACTTCAAAGGGCAGGGGGAGTATAATAAGGGGTGCCGGAGGGACGAATGGCAGAGAAGACCTGGAACCATCGGAGCCTGCTGACGCTGTCGCGGCTCCCGAATACCGAACCACCTGGGCCTGCTGAGTGACTCGCGGCCTCCAGCCATTGAACCATCTGAGCCCTGCTGATGCGATCGCGGCTCCCGAACTCCGAACCACCTGTGCCTGCTGAGTGACTCGCGGCCCCCGACCCTCGAACCACCTGAGCCCTGCTGACGAGGTCGCGGCTCCCGAACTCCGACTACCTGTGCCTGCTGAGTGACTCGCGGCTCTCCCCTCGAGGAAGAATTGGCAAGAGATCACCAAGAGAAACAACACCCTCCAGCTCGAGGATTGTGAGCTATCCGCAGGGTCCTTTGCAGAGACACTACATTCAAAGACTGTCCCGCTACCCCCATTCCCCTACCACCGATTTGTAGTCTCTTGTGCCGCTGATGTACTGTTTACCACTTGGATCATAAAGATCCCTTGAAACCTTCGATAAAGAACCTATCGTCCTACGAAGAATACGTGTGGTGTCAATCTGTTCGTAGTGTAAGTTCAGGGTGTGCGCGCCTGGTTCGGCCTACTTGGGAGAGGTGGGTCAAAGGGGTGGGCAAGACGTGTATCGAACCCCTCTCCGGCGAACGCCTTTCCAACATTTGGTGGCAGACGACGGGATCCGAGCCGACACCGAAAGAGAGCGTGCAGTGAACGACTGACGCACTACCAAACAGAGATGGAAGGAGAAACCTCCCTGGGTGCCGCAGGTACCGAAATGAGCTCGACGTTCCGAGAGGATCAATTGGACTATTATACGCATAGAGAATTAAAACAATTTTGCAAAGACCTTGGAATCACTACCACCGGATTAAGCACAAAGGAAGACTTCCAGAAAGTATTGAAGACCTGGGTCGAGACGGGGGCGTCCCCGACCCAAACAGAAGGAGATTCCGCCCATGAACCACGAAGCATCCCGGTGAGAAACAGCGGGCCAGAGGGGAACCTGTCCCCCGAGGAACTAGCAGACCGAGAGAGAGGCCGCAACCACGAACTTGAACTGGCCAAGCTGAAAATCGAGGGAGAAATAAAACTGGCCGAGAAAAAGTTAGCCGTCGAGCAGTTTAGGCTACAAGGGGAACTCGAGGAAAAGAGACGCCAAAGAGAGCACGACGAAAAGAAACTCCAGCTGGAACATGAACGCAGCCTAAAAGAGATCGAGTTGAGGGCTAAAAGCGAAGAGTCACGACCCTCCGGGAATCTACCATCCGCTCCCACCGTGGAAGCCAAGGTCCACATCCCCAAGGATGTGGTAAAGGAGTATTACAAGAACGACGATATCCAGCAGTGGTTTAAGGCCTACGAAGTCGCCATGACCTCTCACCGAGTCCCGCAGAAGGATTGGGGGGCTGGGCTATGGGGCCGGTTCTTAAGCGAAGGAAGAGATACCCTGCTGGATCTGCCCTCCACGGTCATGAACTCCTACAGCCACATGAAAGAAGCCCTCGTGGGCCGATATGGACTCACCCCCGAAATGTACCGGCAACGGTTCCGAGATTGCAAAAAGATACCGGGCACCACATGGGTAGAATACGTGAACTTTTACAGCCGGGCCTTGGACGGGTGGATCAAGGGCAGCAAGGTCTCCACCTTCGAAGAGCTGTTTGATCTGATCGCCTGGGAACATTTAGCGGCCAATTGCTTTGTCGAACTGCGCCAACATCTCCTGGACAGTAAACTCACCGACCCTCGAAAGCTGGCCGCCGAGGCTGACCGTTGGGTGAACACCCGGGCCACCCGAGGCCCCGTGGGAGACTACGGTCGCCACAGTCAAGGACCCCCCCGCCAGAGGGGCGGAGGAAACCATGGCCGAACGAGAGACTTCCAAGGGGGGCCCCCGCACAGCCCTCCCAGCAGCCCACCGGCGGCAGGTCCAGCCCCGTCCCCAGCCAGCACCGGAGCCCCGGGGCGGCTAGGGCCACGAACCAGGACCACCTTCCGCTGCCAACAGCCCGGACACTACGCCAATGACCCCCAGTGTCCCCAGTATCAACGACCCGCAACGACCAACCCCCCGGCCCGGCAGATGGCCTCCGTGGCCCTAGGGGAAGAGATAGAGGACTCCGAAGAGTGGGAACCAGCTGCCATGGCCCTAGTCTCACTTGGGGATCGAGAAATGGTCCCCGGGACACCCTTGCCCGCCAACACGAAGAAGTACCAACAGCAGGTGACCATCAACGGCCACCGAGTCGAGGGCCTCCGCGATACCGGGGCAAGTGTCACCGCGGTCCACCGCAGCCTAATCTCTGAAGACCAGATCCTACCCGGTGCCCTCTGTCCGGTCATATCCTCCGACAATTCCGAGAGCCTCTGCCAGATGGCTCTGGTGCCTTTCGAGTGGAGAGGAGTCTCTGGAGAATTGAAGGTAGCCGTCCGAACATCACAGCCCGTAGACTGCCTCCTGGGCAACGACCTTGAGAGTTCCCCGTGGGGGCAAGTAGAACGAAGAGCCCATCTCGAGATGATGGGCCTACCCGAATGGGTCTGCGCCACCACGCGCTCCATGACCGCGCGATTGCCTCTCTCCGAGGGCAGTGAGGCCCTCCCACTGAACACTGTCCCCGAGAAACGGGACACCCTACCAGAAACGGACAACCCTCCTCCGGAAGGAGAAGAAGACACTAACCCGGGAGAGGGGTCGGAACCTTCTGCCCCTGAGGCACTGACTGAGCTCGGAGAACTGCCCGAGATGGCCCAGTGGCGCTGTGAGGGAGGTCCCTCCCGTGAGGAGTTCTGCCAGGAACAGGCCACCTGCCCTTGCCTCGTGGGACTCCGACAACAAGCCGAAGCCCAGACCGCCAGTGACCAGTCCGGAACCCACTGGGTCTATTGGGACAATGGCCTCCTATACAGCGAACAAAAGTCAGCCGAGCTGGGCGCAGCCCGAGTACTGGTAGTACCCCTGCGCTTCCGAAGCCTCCTCCTGGGCCTGGCCCACGATGTACCCTTGGCAGGACACTTAGGCCAAGACAAAACATATCAGCGATTAGTTACCCACTTCTATTGGCCCAAGATACGAGCAAATGTAGAAGTCCACTGTAAATCCTGCCTCACGTGCCAGGGCAGTGGGAAAAGTGGCGGAAAGCGCAAGGCTCCATTACAACCCTTTCCCGTTGTGAGTACCCCGTTTGAGCGGGTTGGCATCGACATCGTGGGACCCGTGGATCCGAAGACCGCCCAGGGCCACAGATTTATCCTCGTCCTGGTGGACCATGCCACCCGCTACCCCGAGGCCATTCCCCTCCGCACCGTGACGGCTCCCGTGGTGGGCCGGGCTCTCATGGGGATCTTCTCCCGTGTCGGATTCCCTCACGAGGTTGTGAGTGATCGCGGCACTAACTTCATATCCCGCTACATGAAGTCCCTGTGGCAGCAGTGCGGAGTAACATATAAGTTCATGACCCCCTACCACCCCCAGGGCAACGGCCTGGTGGAACGCTTCAACCGAACCCTGAAGGGGATGATCCTGGGCCTCGAGGAGCCCCTGCGCCGAAGATGGGACGTCCTCCTCCCTTGCCAGGTCCTGTTCGCGTACCGGGAAGTTCCCCAAAAGTCCCTGGGGTTCAGCCCATTCGAACTACTATACGGACACCCCGTCCGGGGGCCCCTGAGCCTGGTCAAAGAGGGCTGGGAGACAAGCCCCCGGGGGACCCCCCCTGATGTGTTCCGCTACATCCTGGCGCTCCGCAACCAGACCCGGAAGTTCAGAGAACTCGCAGAGGCTAACCTCGAGGCCAGTCAAGAAGAAATGAAGCGCTGGTATGACCAGAACGCAACTCTGGTCGAGTTCCAGCCGGGCCAGCAGGGTTGGGTCATGGCCCCGGTGAAACCCTGCGCCCTACAAGACAAATGGACTGGCCCCTTCAAGGTGATCGAGCGGAAGAGTCAGGTCACGTACCTGATCGATGTGCAGTCCCCGCGGAACCCCCTCCGGGTTCTCCACGTGAACCGTCTCAAGCCCCACTTTGTGAGAACGGAGTTGAGTTTGCTCCTGGCCACCGACGATGGGGCGGAAGAAGACACTGAACCCCTGCCCGACCCCCTGTCCGCTAAAGAATTAGATGGTTCCGTGGAGGGAGTGAAACTGTCGACCACCCTCACTCCCCAACAGTCCGACGACTGTCGCCAGCTGCTCAGACAATTCGCAGACCTCTTCTCACTCATCCCAAGGGTCACCGACTGGTGTGTCCACGACGTGGACACCGGCGACAGCCCACCTGTGAGACACCGAGCCTACCGGGTGCCTGACCGGGTCCGCACCTGCATCAAGACCGAAGTACAGAAGATGTTGACCCTTGGAGTGATCGAACCCTCCGATAGCCCCTGGGCCAGCCCGGTAGTCCGGTCCCGAAAGTGGCCGCCCCTGCGGTCGCCCCCGAACTAAGATTCTGTGTGGACTACCGGGGGCTCAATGCGGTCACCCGAGCGGACGCTCATCCTATCCCCCGCGCCGACGAGCTCATCGACCGCCTTGGGGCCGCTCGTTTCCTCAGCACCTTCGACCTGACCTGCGGTTACTGGCAGATTGCGCTCACGGAGGGAGCAAAGGAACGCTCCGCCTTCTCCACACCCGATGGACACTACCGCTTCAGGGTCATGCCGTTCGGGATGAAAAATGCCCCGGCCACCTTCCAGCGGTTGGTAAACAAGGTCCTGGCCGGACTCGAGGAGTTCAGCGCAGCGTACCTTGACGACATAGCCGTATTCAGCTCTCAATGGCACGAGCATCTCCAGCACCTCCGGCAAGTACTGCTGGCCCTGCGCCAAGCCGGCCTAACAGTGAAGGCCAGCAAATGTCAGCTCGGACAAGGCTCCGTGGTCTATCTGGGGCATCAGGTGGGCAGCGGGCAGGTCGCCCCCCTCCAACCAAAGATCGACGCCATCAAGTCCTGGGAGCCCCCCGCCACTCAGACGGAAGTCCGGGCCTTCCTGGGCCTCACAGGATACTACCGGAGGTTCATTAAAAACTATGGTAGCCTCGCAGGGCCCCTCACGGAGTTGACCTCCAAAAAGCTCCAGAAGAAGGTGCAGTGGACCCCCCCGTGCCAGCAAGCGTTCGACGCCTTGAAAACCGCCATGTGCACCGCCCCAGTACTCAAGGCCCCCGACTACTCCCAAGAGTTTGTGGTCCAGACCGACGCATCCGAACACGGCATCGGGCCGTCCTCTCGCAGTTCAACGACAAGGGCATAGATCAGCCTATAGCCTTCATCAGCCGAAGGCTGCTGCCTCGAGAACAGCGTTGGAGTACCATAGAACGAGAGACCTTCGCCGTAGTCTGGGCCCTCAAGAAACTACGGCCCTACTTGTTCGGAACCCACTTCCGAGTGCAGACGGACCACCGGCCCTTGCGGTGGCTGATGCAGATGAGGGGAGAGAACCCCAAGCTATTACGATGGTCAATCTCCCTCCAAGGGATGGACTTCACTGTCGAGCATCGCCCCGGGACGGATCATGCCAACGCCGACGGCCTGTCCCGGTTCTTCCGCTTCGGCGAGGAGAACCCCCCAGTGGATGGGAAGTTCTCCACGCCTTTCAGCTGGGGGGGACGCGTGTGAGACCGGCCTCACAGCGTAGGCCCTCCCGATCATCCAGCCAACCTGCACCCACCCCAAGACACGGCATCTCCGACTCCGGCCGCCCCAGCCACACAGACCCGAGGGCCGGCCAGAGCCCCCGACAGACTCGACACCCTACCACGCATGTCCGACCAAGGGAGCGGGAACCCCCGAGCCAGACCAAGAGGCACCAGCCCAGTCACATCTCGGATCGCCTTCCCCCGGGAGTACTCGATCGGCCACCAGGCCCCTGGGGAGCAGGCGCCTCGCCTGCCGAGCGTCTGGGGTCCCTCCCAGACCCACCTGAAAAGACCAAAGAAACGAGCGGCAGGAAATCCCGCCGAACCCCCTCAGTCACCAAAGGCCCCTCTCTGCGAGGACTCCGGACTTCAAAGGGCAGGGGGAGTATAATAAGGGGTGCCGGAGGGACGAATGGCAGAGAAGACCTGGAACCATCGGAGCCTGCTGACGCTGTCGCGGCTCCCGAATACCGAACCACCTGGGCCTGCTGAGTGACTCGCGGCCTCCAGCCATTGAACCATCTGAGCCCTGCTGATGCGATCGCGGCTCCCGAACTCCGAACCACCTGTGCCTGCTGAGTGACTCGCGGCCCCCGACCCTCGAACCACCTGAGCCCTGCTGACGAGGTCGCGGCTCCCGAACTCCGACTACCTGTGCCTGCTGAGTGACTCGCGGCTCTCCCCTCGAGGAAGAATTGGCAAGAGATCGCCAAGAGAAACAACACCCTCCAGCTCGAGGATTGTGAGCTATCCGCAGGGTCCTTTGCAGAGACACTACATTCAAAGACTGTCCCGCTACCCCCATTCCCCTACCACCGATTTGTAGTCTCTTGTGCCGCTGATGTACTATTTACCACTTGGATCATAAAGATCCCTTGAAACCTTCGATAAAGAACCTATCGTCCTACGAAGAATACGTGTGATGTCACTCTGTTCGTAGTGTAAGTTCAGGGTGTGCGCGCCTGGTTCGGCCTACTTGGGAGAGGTGGGTCAAAGGGGTGGGCAAGACGTGTATCGAACCCCTCTCCGGCGAACGCCTTTCCAACAGTCCCCACATCAGTGGCACTAACCGTCTGCCTGGGTGTGGAGGAGCAAGTGGTAGGGCCTCAGCATTTTAGGGATGGTGTATCTGTGGGTGGGGGAACCCGGGGCAGGGTGTTGCGGGGAACCTCTGGAGTGATGGCCTGGGGGATGGAGGACGGATACTTCGTCGTGGAGCTGCGCGGTGTGGTGGGGTCTTGCTCTTCCGGCTCCGGGGGGACTTGCGAGTGGGGGCCTTGTCTGACTGTGCCTCTTCCCCTTGTAATCTGGATCTGCTGGGTCGGTGGGGAAGAGGCCAAGGTCACAGAGGAAGAGCTTCTGTGGAGATGGGGTTGCAGGTGAGACAAGGGAAGGGGGCTGGGAGGGAGAGGTTTCGGAGGCCTGCAGAGCGGTTGTGGATGACTGTGTGTGTCTGCAAACCATCCCTGTGAGTGTGGTATCAGTCCCCTGCGCTTGCTTGTGTGCATGTCTAGACCTTGGTTTGGGTGTTTGTGTGCTGCCCGTGTCTGTGGCTTTGTGAGAATGTGCAGGTGTGTGTGTGCTTGGGACAGGTAGGGTGCTAGGAATCGTGGGTGGTGCAGGGGTAGGAGGGGTGTGGGACTGTTGGAGGAGGGACACTGCTGCCATCAGGGAGTAGGCCACGGACTGATTGGTCCTCTGTAGGGCAGACATGCCAGATGAAATGTCCTCCATGAACGACACCAGTTGGGTCAACAGACTGGTGTGTGCATGAGGACACTCAGCCTTGATGTCTGCCCTACATGGATCTGTCTAAGTAAGTCCACAGACTCCTCACTCAGGGCATCAGGGGACACAGGGGCAGGGGTTGTGGTACCTGGCACAAAGGAGACATGCTCACGAACATGGGAGCCCACAGGGACCTCTGGGATGGGAGCCGATGGGAGGGTGGTGATGGTGATGGTGGGGCGGTGGCGAGGACAGCCTCACTAGCTTGGGCTTGGTGGCTGCTGACACCCGCCTCCACAAGGGAGTCATCCTTAGAGCTGCTGTGGCCCTCAGCTGGGGTGGATGGTGCTGAGGACTCCTCGGTGTGGCTCCACTCGCCCTCCGTGCCACTGGATCCCCCGACTCCTCTCCTTCTGTCCCAATCAGGCTCTGTGGCTCATCATGGTCCGTGGAGCTCTCCCCTCCTGTGGCCGTGGATGTATCTGGATAGAAATAGGAGAAAAGAGAACAACATCAGTCACCTGCACTGACCGCACACACCACAGTGAGTACAGCACATCACAGGGCAAGCACTGGCATCATCAACTGAATAATGCTCAAAGTGCTCACACTGTTTAGAATAAGCCAATTGTCAGTCTCACCATCAACCATGGCACTCATATCCCTCCTGGACTTGCACCCATATGTCTGTTGCATGTTGGATGCTAATACTCCAATGTGCAGACATGCATCACCTACACATTTGTTGGACATGCAAGTGAACATGTAGGAGTATGTCACTATACACACATCACATCACTTGCCACTGACTCAGTACAGATGTCAGGATAAAGGGACGGCCAGAGTATCATTTCACATGCTTGTGATGCATATCAGCAACACACACTATGATGTTCTCATGTCCTGATAGTCGATGCCACACTGGGGTGCATGGAGCACACTTGAACACAATGCAGGATCACTCATAGCAAGTTAAACGCCATGGCACTGGCATGCATGGAAAGTCAGTCAACACTGTCTCCTGTCACAGGGGCAGGGCATCCAGACAACAACAGTATGCACTGTGTCACAATCATAGCTCAGGGGTAAAGCAAACTCTGCAGATGACAAGTGCACTTGCCCATTCCCTGCAAACAACATATCCAGGACCCAGAAGACCCCACATCATGTAAATCAGACATATGAGTCTCTGCGAAAACAACTCCCTGTACATTAGCACATCGCAGTCTGCTGTGCATGTAACCCAGCTGCCTGAAGTCCATAGTTGCATACACCATTGTGCGCTGACAAATGATCACACACCTATATGTCACACAGGTCTTGTCTCTCACAGTCACATCTCAGATGTCCTGCTGACCCTCAAAATCATGAACATCCCAGTTGTACGTAACAGGAAGCCACACCATAATGACACAGAGGCAGACACCTGAAAGCACATGTCACTAAGCACAATCTGTAAGTTGATACACAGGAGTGGGATAACAGAGTGTTTACAAATGCCCATGAGTAGGCATGACTGGCCAGGTCTACGTGAAACAGTGTTTGGCCCTGGACAGTAGTCAGGTGGCTAAGCAAGCGTGACATATTTGATATACATACTCCTGAAGCCCACAAATGGAGTCCCCTGCTGCATGGGTTTGTTTGAAATTCCCCAGCCACATGTGGCGACTCAGACCAGCAATTGGAACACATATCAAGGGCACACACAGATCACTTGTCAGATCCCAGGCATTGGGAAAACAATTGGCCCACCCATGAAACACACAATAGAGTCACGGGAACAGATGCTGTCCGGAAGCTAAAGCATAGCTGACTGCAGGGACACAGTGCTCTAGTGACACAAGCAACAGACTGTAGGGGCCGCACCTGTGTAACAGATGAGGAGGGTGCATCACACTATTGAGGGACCTGAATATTGGACTACAAGCCCTACGTAATGTGAAAGTGTGACCAGGCCAAAAGACTGCAATTAGCATGTCAGACATAGTACACATAGTACACTGCTGTCTGGCCTTCAGCTGCCTATCCAGGTCCGGGAAGACCACCGCCAACATCCTGTGCATGTGGGGGGTCAGGATCCGGTGTCCGCCCCTCCTGCGAGGAGGTGACAGCTTCAGCTGGACTCTTGCGATCCTCCGGGTCCAACCCCAAAGGTCCTGCCACCTCTTCTGGCAGTTGCGGATCCGGCGCTTGTAGACCCCCACCGAACGAACTGCCCGGGCGATGGTCAGCCATATCTCCTGCTTCTAGTGGGCATCAACCTGTGAGGATGACAAAGTTAAAAGTCCATTAACACACAAGCCCCATATTTGTGCTGCACACATTGGGATATATATGTCATCAACACAAAGGGAGATGAGTGACACCCATGGAAAAGGACAAATGCATTGCATGTCTGACATGTTAACAATGCCTGGGAAATTTAAGCTTGCACAAATGCACTTTAGCAGCAGAACACCTGTTCATTAAATGTACCTACACACTTTGGGGGATGAAAGTACTCAGTGAGAATGCTTGCCACTGGTGTACACACTGCTAGTACTGCTAGTCAGACAACATGCATAATTAGGAAGGCAGTGGACTGCACACTCACCTGCTCCCCTGGTTTCCCATACAGCTTGCTGTACTGTGGAAGGAGCCCGTCCAGCCGGGCATGGTTCTCCTCCTCAGTGAAGGCTGGGGCCCTCTCCAAGTACGTGCCATAGCAGGAGCCAGAGGATGTAAAGACAGCAGCAGTGGTAGCAGGGATGTGGTCCAGTAGCATGTAGTGCAGGCAAGTGAGCTCCCTGGGGGCCAGCCAGCCTTATATCGGTGCTGCAGAGACAGACTCTGTGCCATGTGTCCCCAGTAATAGGTTCAACACGGTTGCATTCTATGAATCTGGCCAATCCATGGAAATGTACGACTCGTACACGTCTTCCGCATCGTTCAAATCTTCACCTTCATAAAACCCTAGGAATTGCAACATTGTTGTAGGCATCCAACTGAGTTTCCAGCGCACAACTCGTACAAGTTTTGAGTCCGCATCCGTCTCCATGACAGTCCAGAGCCAATAGGTGCACACGGATCGGTCAACTGACTGTACAACGCGCATTTTGAAAATACACATGCACCCGTCTCCATACGATCCAATGGCCAAGGCGTACGCCTGTCTCGGAACATGCCTGCCCGACACGTATGCATGATAGTCACCCGTGTCGGACCTCATTGCAGTCAATGGCAAAGCGTACGCACGGCTCGGTCATGAACCGTGCAATGCGTACGCATTGTCACCCTCGTCGGACGTCATTGCAGTCAATGGCAAAGCGTACGCATGGCTCGGTCATGAACCGTGCAATGCGTACGCATTGTCACCCGCGTCGGACATCATTGCAGTCAATGGAAGGCAATGGCAAAGCGTACGCAGGCTCGGTCATGAACCGTGCAATGCGTACGCATTGTCACCCGCGTCGGACATCATTGCAGTCAATGGCAGTCAATGGCAAAACGTACGCACAGCTCGGTCATGAACCGTGCAATGCGTACGCATTGTCACCCGCGTTGGACCTCATTGCAGTCAATGGCAAAGCGAACGCATGGCTCGGTCATGAACCGTGCAATGAATATGCATTGTCACCCGCGTCGGATATCATTACAGTCAATGGAAAAGTGTACGCACGGCTCGGTCATGAACCGTTCAATGCGTACGCATTGTCACCCGCGTCGGTCATCATTACAGTCAATGGCAAAGTGTACGCATGGCTCGGTCATGAACCGTGCAATGCGTACGCATTGTCACCCGCGTCGGACCTCATTGCAGTTAATGGAAGGCAATGGCAAAGTGTACGCACGGCTCGGTCATGAACCGTGCAATGCGTACGCATTGTCACCTGCGTCGGACCTCATTGGTGTGACTATTTGACGGCTTCAACACACAATTACTTGCCAGGGACACATGTGCACACCGACCACACTATAGCATTGGCCACACAGTGTCCCATGGCATGTAAGGCTGAATTCCCTGTGTGTTGGGGGGGGGGGGGCAACATTTGGTTTGTTGTGTGGCACTTTTGTTCAGCCACTCCCAGGCTGTGCACGTGTTCATGGGGGCATAATCCTTTGTGTGTTGTGCACATTACCACTGTGATGTGAAACTGTACAGTAATGGGCATGAGTCATGGACACAGTTGCAGGTTGGATATGTTTAGGACATGTCACATACACCCTGAGTCCTGGGAGTGATGGCATGTACGTCACAGTGAGACCTGTAGCCACAATTCTGATGTGCACCCACAGTCTGTGTGCATGTTGTGTCTCAGATGTGGATGATCAAAGGTGCCCAATGGGAGACAGTCTCCACATCCATGCGGTATGTGCAGCAACCTTGATGTTGTGTGTGTGTCTAAGAGATGTACATGTAGGGCCTGCAGAGACAACAGTGGCCACTACCTGTGGGACTCACGCTTGCCTTGTGGTGTGTATGTGATACTCCATGTCATACCATTGTCGATGTGGCAATACAGGGACCCTGGGTATCTGCATGGCAATGATCTGTGATGCCTGGGAGACATCAGGCCTCACTTGCCCACATCATGGATAGATTTGTCTGTACATGACCATTACTACTCAATGGCCATCACTTTGCTGACACAGGTGTGTCATCCCTGTACACATGTGAGCTTTAACAAAGACATACGTGCTATTCCACTGTTGTACTATTGGGGCATGTGTGGTAGCAGAGTTTGTTAGTCTCTGTGTGCCACATTGGTGTATTGGTACGACCTGGTCACAGTCCGGTATGCCTGTGATCTCTTTGGAGGAAGTGTTTTCTTCGAGTGTTCCTATTTCCCATCACATTTCATACAAGTGATGATGTCACCATGGTTAATGAGTCTGGTGCTGAGTTTTGTACGTGCATATGTGATTTGACTTGTCAATGTTCCCCATGTTGACATGGATTGGGCAAGGTAGCACTCTGGCTTTTCAATGTTCCTGACGGTGAGGGCCGTTGGTGTGTGTGTTGCAGTTTGGCTGCTGTAAGTAGCATGTCTCCTCCAATGATGTCCAGGTTTGACCTTGTGTCTACAGTGTCTATGTCAGTGAGTGGTGTGTTGTGTGAAAGATGCCCATGTTTCAGCACGATGTAGGGGTGGAATGTAGCACACAACAGCACCGAGTGTGAATGAGACCATGCTATGTTGTCTGCTATATTGGTGTGTCCATTCCATTCACTGTCAGATGTCCACTGTCAATGATGTATATGTGAGTTCCTGTGGGCCCGATTCACAGAACTAACTTAAGACAAAATCCTAAACTTACTACCATTTTGGTATTCACAGAAGGCACTTACTCATTTTGGTATTCACAGAAGGCACTTACTCATTTCGGTATTCACAGAAGTTAGGAGTCCTAACTTTAGGACTCCTAAATGCCTTCTGTGAATACCGAAAGTCTTAAAATTAGGATTTTTCTCAGTTTAGTAGTAGTGTAGTTAGGACTCCTAACTTTAGGACTCCTAAATGCCTTCTGTGGATACCGAAATTCTTAAAATTAGGATTTATCTCAGTTTAGTAGTAGTGTAGTTAGGACTCCTAACTTTAGGACTCCTAAATGCCTTCTGTGGATACCAAAATTCTTAAAATTAGGATTTTTCTCAATTTAGTAGTCCTAAATTTAGGACTCCTAACTTTAGGACTCCTAAATACCTTCTGTGAATACCGAAAGTCTTAAAATTAGGATTTTTCTCAGTTTAGTAGTAGTGTAGTTAGGACTCCTAACTTTAGGACTCCTAAATGCCTTCTGTGGATACCGAAATTCTTAAAATTAGGATTTTTCTCAATTTAGTAGTCCTAAGTTTAGATTTAGGACTACTAAATTGAGAAAAATCCTAATTTTAAGACTTTCGGTATTCACAGAAGGCATTTAGGAGTCCTAAAGTTAGGAGTCCTAACTATACTACTACTAAACTGAGAAAAATCCTAATTTTAAGACTTTCGGTATTCACAGAAGGCATTTAGGAGTCCTAAAGTTAGGACTCCTAACTTCTGTGAATACCGAAATGAGTAAGTGCCTTCTGTGAATACCAAAATGAGTAAGTGCCTTCTGTGAATACCAAAATGGTAGTAAGTTTAGGATTATGTCTTAAGTTAGTTCTGTGAATCGGGCCCTTATAGACTTGGGCGTTAGCTGAAAGAATTCTCACTCAAATATTGCTCAGTGGGTTGTGGGGTGGTTGCAGTTTGACTAGTTTTCTATCCTGTGTTCTCACATAGACTGATTTCTTGATGCCAGAGGTCTAGAAAACTGCACTCTGCATTTCTACAACAACCTACAATATGTATCAAGACCACATAACAGGACAGGGTGGGCACTCCCAAACTCCCAGGGCTACCTTGGGAAGTCCCAATTGGATCCTTCCTCGAATCAAATTAATAAAAAAGTAATATTATTTTAGATTGCCGGTACTGCTGTATCAGCACCCATTATTTCAATACTTAACTTGGCATTTCCTGCGGTACTGTAGTACAGGTATAGGTACGGCAGTATCAATACAAAATTAAAACAATTCCAAGGGTGTGGTCCCAGTGGCTAGCCACCATTGTGCAGGTGGTAGGCAATGTGCAGTGCAGGATGGTCACTTTTTTTACATTCCGGCGCTGAAATGCGCCACTGACATATTTATAAGGCCACGTAAAGCCATGTTATGTGGCTTTTTATGGCCTTATAAATATGTGCCCCTTTCCCCCAGATAACTGTGTGAAAGGGGCGTTCCTTGGGTGTGGCTGGTGGTGTTCCCAGCAATGTCCATGGATTTTGAAACTGCACCAGATTTATGAGAAATCATAAGTGAGGCAGCACCAAAAACCTACGCCTCCTATGGGGAGGCATAAGGGAGGCACAATGAGGATAAATGTCTTTATTTCTCTTCGTTTTTCCTCTTTCAATGTGTGCTGCATTCTGCCTCTTGGAATTGTTTTTGTGCACAAAGGTTTCCCTTCCCACACAAAAATATTCATCCCCGCAATGCAGGCACCCTTGCACCAAGGTGGCTGTGTTGGGGCACAGCAGCCCATTGTGCGCCGGTGCAGGGGAAAAGGATGGGAATGAGCTGTATCTAATAGATACGGCACATTGCTGCCCTTTACTTTTGCCGTAGGGCAGAGCAGCAGCATGGCCTGCTGTGCTGCCCTATTGCAAAAAAAACAATAATGAGGTTCTTTGTTTGGTGGGTGAATATCATAAAATGAGGGCAACATCCACCAAATGTAGATGACTTGATAGAAATGCTATGCGACCAACATATGTCCAAGGGTACGTCCAATAATACTAGATTGGTGTTAAAAAATGGCATACAGTGTTGCATGTTGAATTACATCAACTCCCCACACCTTCGAGGTAGCTGTCACAATGATTGGATTATGTCATAATGTATGTAATCAATGCTGCAATTTATGATGTCATCAGTGAGGTCATTAATGATGCCATTTATGTCATTTAACCCCTTCGCTGCTAGGCCTTTCCCCCCCTGTGCTAAGCCTTTGTAAAATTTTGACCACATAAGCTATCCACGCCGAATTTGCATCCTTTTCTTTCAACATCATGGGGATTCTAAAGGTACCCAGGGTTTGTGGATTCCCAGGAGGGGACCCAGAAATTAGCCAAAATACAGCTAAAGTTTTTTGTGGAGGAAAAATGGGAAAAAAGTGCTTCAAACAAAAGTGTCTGTTTTTTTTCCTGCAAATGGTATCAACGAAGGGTTTGTGGGGCTGAAATCACCATTTTCCCAGCTTTCAGGGACTGTGGGGTGTGTGGAATTTTGTGGATCCACGCAGATTCCAGAACTTTCCACCACAGAAATGTGAGGAAAATGGGTTTTTTTTTACAAAAATCCTAATTTTAAGACTTTCGGTATTCACAGAAGGTATTTAGGAGTCCTAAAGTTAGGAGTCCTAAATTTAGGACTACTAAATTGAGAAAAATCCTAATTTTAAGAATTTTGGTATCCACAGAAGGCATTTAGGAGTCCTAAAGTTAGGAGTCCTAACTACACTACTACTAAATTGAGAAAAATCCTAATTTTAAGAATTTCGGTATCCACAGAAGGCATTTAGGAGTCCTAAAGTTAGGAGTCCTAACTACACTACTACTAAACTGAGAAAAATCCTAATTTTAAGACTTTCGGTATTCACAGAAGGCATTTAGGAGTCCTAAAGTTAGGACTCCTAACTTCTGTGAATACCGAAATGAGTAAGTGCCTTCTGTGAATACCAAAATGAGTAAGTGCCTTCTGTGAATACCAAAATGGTAGTAAGTTTAGGATTTTGTCTTAAGTTAGTTCTGTGAATCGGGCCCTGTGTGTTTTGCACAATGTACCATATATATGGCTCTCCAAATTTATCATCTGCAATACACACCTCCCCTGGACACTGCATCCCCAGACAATGATTTTGAACATATGGTTGCAATGGCTGTGTGTGTGACCGGGTTTTGTTTGGTCAGTGCATATGTGTGATTGTCAGCCACATCATTTCTCAGGCCTAGTGTCAGACATCTTGACAGTCCCTTCCGACTCCCTGTGGGACAAGCATGTTTCAGTGTGAGCTTGCTGGGCCATGTGGGTGGGTGGGGATACTCTGTGACTGCAACTCCCATCATGCTCTTGGCTACACCCCCCTTTCCAGCATGTCCATACTTCCTCCCTCTTGACTCTGCTTCCCTGTGAGGGGGTGTGACAGCAATGGCAAGATGGCTGACTGTGAAGTCCTGGTGTTTGTTGTTGCCCATTTCCCAGCATGGCCTTGTGCTCCCCACAACAGAGCCCAGTGTCAGAGACCTTGACAGTCCCTTCCCACTCCCTGTGGGGCGAGCATGAAGTCAGTGTGAGCTTGCTGGGCCATGTGGGTGGGTGGGGATTGTCTGTGACTGCAACTCCCATCATGCTCTTGGCTGCATCCCCCTTCCCAGCATGCACATACTTCCTCCCTCTTGACTCTGCTTCCCTGTGAGGGGGTGTGACAGCAATGGCAAGATGGCTGACTTTGAGATCCTGGTGTTTGTTTGGTCACAAGTCCAAGCTTCACACAGCAGCACCCAGTACGGGGTATCTTTTGCTGATATTTCACTGAGTTGTGGGTCAATGCATTCTACCCGGTGAGTTGTGTGGAGTTTGTGTTGAGGGGTGTGTGTGTCTCCACATGCTGGTAAGTATGGTCAGAGCTGTCAGACCGCCTTCCCACCCGGCCAGACATCCCACCATGAAACGTGCTTCCATTGGAGGGCGTGCAGGTTGTCTTTCAGGATGTCAGTCAGTGGTGTCCTGCTTCTGATTTGCACACAACCCCTACAAGGGCCTTGTGCTCTCCCCAGCAGGACCCAGTGTCAGCCATCTTGTCAGTCATTTTCCACTCCCTGTGATGTGGGCATGTTTCTGAGAGGTCTTGATGGGCCAATTTGGAGGATGTGCATTATCTGTGACTACAAACCCCATCATGCTTTTTGCTACACTCACTTCACCTGCATCCCCACTATTCCTTCCTGTCAGTCAGCTGCACTGTGAGGTAGTGTGTTTGTGGTGGCAAACTGTCTGGTATTGTTTATTTGGCTCTGCGCCACTGCCTTGCTCTATTTGTTTGTAGGTTGGAACATGTCATGACACAGTTCCAAGTCACTATGAAATAGCAGGTATTGTGTTTGTCTGACTAGCATACACATCTTGGGATGATTATCTATTGGTTACTCTGGCTTTGCTTGCAGTGCATGGTTTCACTGTCCCCTTGCCACACAATATTGGGTATGTTGTTTGTGTACTCACCAGGCTCTGGTATGCCTGTTAGACCATGGACGCTCTCTGGTGGTAGGATGTCCCGCACCATCTCCTCCCAGGTCCTGAAGTAGACTGGTTTGGCAGGAGGGCCACCGCCGGTGCACTGACTCAAGGCGTGATCTTTTTCAATGAGTTTCTTGACCCTCCTGCGCATGTCATACCACCTGTTCTGGATATCGTCCTTTGTGCGCCTTGCTGGTGCTTGTGCGTTCAGCTTGTCCACAATCCTCGCCCACATCTTGGTTGTCTGTGACATGGGGGTCCTTTGGACCAATGTATCAAACAAATGTGGCTCTACTCTGATGATCTCGTCTACCAGCACTTCTAACTCACTATCTGTGAACTTTGGATTCTTCTTTGGGGGCATGGTGATGGGTGGTGGTGGTGGTGAGTGATGTGTGTGTTAGGGTGCAAGTGAGGGTGGGTTAGTGTTGGTTTAGCTAGCTGTATGTGTGAGTGCTTTTGGTGAGGTGCTGATGGTGTGTGAGTTGTGTGATGGGTGAGTTGTGAGTGTGTCTGTGGTTGCTGTGTGATGGTGTTTGCTGCTGGCTGTGTCTCCTATTTGCAAAGGATCATGGTAGTGATTGATGTCCTTTATATAGGTGGAGTTGTGGGTGTGTCTTTGTCCCAGGTTTAAAAAAAATATTTATTGGCTTTGTCATTGCTTGTTTGGTCCTTTTTTTGTCTTTTTTCCTTTGGGTTTTCTAGGCACGAAGGAGACGTTCTGACCGAGACGGACGCTGATGTTGGCTCGTACGGGCTTCTCCGCCTCGTTCATGCTGCCTATCTTCTGTGTTTCATACGCGTCAGTCGCGGAGATCTCTATTACTTGTGCGCCCGGTTTTCTGTGCGTGTCGGTCATGCGGATTGGGCTCCGTGCGAGTCGATCTGGTTTTATACGCATTGCATCATACTGCACGGGTCGGACATCGGTATGTGTCGGTCGGGTTCATTCCGGGTTCGTGTCTGTTGGTGAAACTCACGTCGGTTTTTTGGCCTGATCACTATTTTCCCTACTGCTCGGGCATACAGCTTGTATTCCGTACTTGTTGGTTGTAATTCACACGCGTTGCATCGTACTGCACGGGTCGTACGGCGCTGGTCCGTGTCGGTCGGTCTCCGGTCCGGGTCCGTGTCGGTCGGTACGTTTTGCGACCGGAATCGGAACCGGCCCCTATATCTACACTTTCTTTTCTTTCTTTCTCCCTTTTTCTTTTCTTTTCTGTTTCTCTTCCCCCTTCTGTTCCTCTTTCTTTTAGCCTTTTCTCTTTTCTTCTTTCATTCTATTCTAGGTCTCTCCCCCTTCTTCTGAAAATCCTAAAATTTAAAATGCTACTCTGTTATTAGGTACAACATTTCTTATTGCCTTTCCTTTTTTTGTAGTATTTCTATATTAATGACTGAATTTTTGGGTCTTATATCCATTTCAATTATTTATTTAGTTTGCTAATTCTTGGCTACCTTTTATGACTATCGTAGTATACTGTACCTATGTTCTAATTACTTCAATAAAGCTCGTTAAACTTGAAGAATATCGGTGACTAGAATATCGACCTCAAGGTAAGTAATATCGTTTTTTTTTATATTGAAGTAAGTAATATTGAAGTAAGTAATATCGTTAGTAAAAATATCTTTGTTAGTAATATCGATATTTATATTAGTGTTATGTATTTAAGAATGTATTTTATATTTATGTTTACCATTTTGGGGTCAATTCCGATCCTGTAAAAAAGCCCTACGAATAGTCGTACTGGGCGTTTTCCCCGTACGACTCGTACCAGGTAAACTAATTTCACAACCTAGGAAGTACGATTCGTACAGAAAGCCTTTTTCTGTACGAATCGTACAAAAGACCATACAGCAAAAAAATACCCACGATTCCGATCCGGAAATGCTTGTACGCGACGTCCGTACGTATTTCACCAGTGTTTTCCGGCCCAGCAAGTACTATTCGTACCGACATCACTCCGTACGGCTCTTTGTTTACGGGAGCCAAACACAGCCGGAAATGCAGAGTCCGACGCGAACCGCTACGCCACGGAGTCCTGGTACGCGACTTACAGCCATGAACCCCATCGTACGTGTCATCCCGGTCCTCTTGGCCTACGACCTGGTGCACCGCACCCGACGCACACGCCACAGAAGGTGAGAACAACATGCGTGGGTACGGTGCGTACCACACGTACCCCTACGGTGCCATGACAACAGTGGTACGGACCGTACCCACGCATTAATACGTGGGTACGGTGCGTACCCCTATGGCCCCATGAGTAATCAGGTACGGACCATACCCACGCATACATGCGTGGGTATGGTCCGTACCACACGTACCCCGTTACAGCAGCAGGTACATTTGGATACGAGGCGTACACACACCAGGAATGTGGGCATAGAGGACTGGCCCAGCATGTTACCTCCAAATACTTGTGTGTGTAGGTCCTGGCCAGCAGTGTACAGCTCCAAGGGGGTGTTGGGTGGGTGCAGAGGCTTCCCAGCAGTGTCCAGACATATGAGGGGTGGGTGCAGAGGACTCCCAGCAGAGCCCAGACATATGAGGGGTGGGTGTATATAACTACCAGCAGTGCCCAGACAAATGAGGGGTGGGTGCAGAGGACTCCCAGCAGTGTCCAGACATATGAGGGGTGGGTGCATATCACTACCAGCAGTGGACAGACATATGAGGGGTGGGTGCAGAGGACCCCTAGCAGTGTCCAGATATATGAGGGGTGGGTGCAGAGGACTCCCAGCAGTGCCCAGACATATGAGGGGTGGGTGCATATCACTACCAGCAGTGTCCAGACATATGAGGGGTGGGTGTATATCACTATCAGCAGTGTCCAGACATATGAGGGGTGGGTGCATATCACTACCAGCAGTGTCCAGACATATGAGCAGTGGGTGCAGAGGACTCCCAGCAGTGTCCAGACATATGAGGGGTGGGTGCCTATCACTACAAGCAGTGGACAGACATATGAAGGGTGGGTGCAGAGGACTCCCAGCAGTGTCCAGACATATGAGGGGTGGGTGCAGAGGACTCCCAGCAGTGCCCAGATATATGAGGGGTGGGTGCATATCACTGCCAGCAGTGTCCAGACATATGAGGGGTGGGTGTATATCACTACCAGCAGTGTCCCGACATATGAGGGGTGGGTGCAGAGGACTCCCAGCAGTGTCCAGACATATGAGGGGTGGGTGCATATCACTACCAGCAGTGTCCAGACATATGAGGGGTGGGTGCAGAGGACTCCCAGCAGTGCCCAGACATATGAGGGGTGGGTGCCTATCACTACCAGCAGTGTCCAGACATATGAGGGGTGGGTGTATATCACTCCCAGCAGTGTCCAGACATATGAGGGGTGGGTGCATATCACTACCAGCAGTGGACAGACATATGAGGGGTGGGTGCAGAGGACTCCCAGCAGTGTCCCGACATATGAGGGGTGGGTGCAGAGGACTCCCAGCAGTGCCCAGACATATGAGGGGTGGGTGCATATCACTACCAGCAGTGTCCCGACATATGAGGGGTGGGTGTATATCACTACCAGCAGTGTCCCGACATATGAGGGGTGGGTGCAGAGGACTCCCAGCAGTGTCCAGACATATGAGGGGTGGGTGCATATCACTACCAACAGTGTCCAGACATATGAGGGGTGGGTGCAGAGGACTCCCAGCAGTGCCCAGACATGTGAGGGGTGGGTGCATATCACTACCAGCAGTGTCCAGATATATGAGGGGTGGGTGTATATCACTCCCAGCAGTGTCCAGACATATGAGGGGTGGGTGCATATCACTACCAGCAGTGGACAGACATATGAGGGGTGGGTGCAGAGGACTCCCAGCAGTGCCCAGACATATGAGGGGTGGGTGCATATCACTACCAGCAGTGTCAAGACATATGAGGGGTGGGTGTATATCACTGCCAGCAGTGTCCAGACATATGAGGGGTGGGTGCATATCACTACCAGCAGTGTTCAGACATATGAGGGGTGGGTGCATATCACTACCAGCAGTGTCCAGACATATGAGGGGTGGGTGCAGAGGACTCCCAGCAGTGCAAAGACATATGAGGGGTGGGTGCATATCACTACCAACAGTGTCCAGACATATGAGGGGTGGGTGTATATCACTACCAGCAGTGTCCAGACATATGAGGGGTGGGTGTAGAGGACTCCCAGCAGTGTCCAGACATAAGAGGGGTGGGTGCATATCACTACCAGCAGTGGACAGACATATGAGGGGTGGGTGCAGAGGACTCCCAGCAGTGTCCAGACATATGAGGGGTGGGTGCATATCACTACCAGCAGTGTCCCGACATATGAGGGGTGGGTGTATATCACTACCAGCAGTGTCCCGACATATGAGGGGTGGGTGCAGAGGACTCCCAGCAGTGTCCAGACATATGAGGGGTGGGTGCATATCACTACCAACAGTGTCCAGACATATGAGGGGTGGGTGCAGAGGACTCCCAGCAGTGCCCAGACATGTGAGGGGTGGGTGCATATCACTACCAGCAGTGTCCAGATATATGAGGGGTGGGTGTATATCACTCCCAGCAGTGTCCAGACATATGAGGGGTGGGTGCATATCACTACCAGCAGTGGACAGACATATGAGGGGTGGGTGCAGAGGACTCCCAGCAGTGCCCAGACATATGAGGGGTGGGTGCATATCACTACCAGCAGTGTCAAGACATATGAGGGGTGGGTGTATATCACTGCCAGCAGTGTCCAGACATATGAGGGGTGGGTGCATATCACTACCAGCAGTGTTCAGACATATGAGGGGTGGGTGCATATCACTACCAGCAGTGTCCAGACATATGAGGGGTGAGTGCAGAGGACTCCCAGCAGTGCAAAGACATATGAGGGGTGGGTGCATATCACTACCAACAGTGTCCAGACATATGAGGGGTGGGTGTATATCACTACCAGCAGTGTCCAGACATATGAGGGGTGGGTGTAGAGGACTCCCAGCAGTGTCCAGACATAAGAGGGGTGGGTGCATATCACTACCAGCAGTGGACAGACATATGAGGGGTGGGTGCAGAGGACTCCCAGCAGTGTCCAGACATATGAGGGGTGGGTGCAGAGGACTCCCAGCAGTGCCCAGACATATGAGGGGTGGGTGCATATCACTACCAGCAGTGTCCAGACATATGAGGGGTGGGTGTATATCACTACCAGCAGTGTCCAGACATATGAGGGGTGGGTGAATATCACTACCAGCAGTGTCCAGACATATGAGGGGTGGGTGCAGAGGACTCCCAGCAGTGTCCAGACATATGAGGGGTGGGTGCATATCACTACCAGCAGTGGACATACATATGAGGGGTGGGTGCAGAGGACTCCCAGCAGTGTCCAGACATATGAGGGGTGGGTGCAGAGGACTCCCAGCAGTGTCCAGACATATGAGGGGTGGGTGCATATCACTACCAGCAGTGTCCAGACATATGAGGGGTGGGTGCATATCACTACCAGCAGTGTCCAGACATATGAGGGGTGGGTGCAGAGGACTCCCAGCAGTGCCCAGACATATGAGGGGTGGGTGCATATCACTACCAGCAGTGTTCAGACATATGAGGGGTGGGTGTATATCACTCCCAGCAGTGTCCAGACATATGAGGGGTGGGTGCATATCACTACCAGCAGTGCCCAGACATATGAGGGGTGGGTGCATATCACTACCAGCAGTGTCCAGACATGTGAGGGGTGGGTGCAGAGGACTCCCAGCAGTGCCCAGACATATGAGGGGTGGGTGCATATCACTACCAGCAGTGTCAAGACATATGAGGGGTGGGTGTATATCACTACCAGCAGTGTCCAGACATATGAGGGGTGGGTGCATATCACTACCAGCAGTGTTCAGACATATGAGGGGCGGGTGCAGAGGACTCCCAGCAGTGCTCAGATACATGAGGGGTGGGTGCATATCACTACCAGCAGTGTCCAGACATATGAGGGGTGGGTGCAGAGGACTCCCAGCAGTGTCCAGACATGTGAGGGGTGGGTGCATATCACTACCAGCAGTGGACAGACATATGAGGGGTGGGTGCAGAGGACTCCCAGCAGTGTCCAGACATATGAGGGGTGGGTGCAGAGGACCCCTAGCAGTGTCCAGACATATGAGGGGTGGGTGCAGAGGACTCCCAGCAGTGCCCAGACATATGAGGGGTGGGTGCATATCACTACCAGCAGTGTCCATACATATGAGGGGTGGGTGTATATCACTACCAGCAGTGTCCAGACATATGAGGGGTGGGTGCATATCACTACCAGCAGTGCCCAGACATATGAGGGGTGGGTGCATATCACTACCAGCAGTGTCCAGACATGTGAGGGGTGGGTGCAGAGGACTCCCAGCAGTGCCTAGACATATGAGGGGTGGGTGCATATCACTACCAGCAGTGTCAAGACATATGAGGGGTGGGTGTATATCACTACCAGCAGTGTCCAGACATATGAGGGGTGGGTGCATATCACTACCAGCAGTGTTCAGACATATGAGGGGCGGGTGCAGAGGACTCCCAGCAGTGCCCAGATACATGAGGGGTGGGTGCATATCACTACCAGCAGTGTCCAGACATATGAGGGGTGGGTGCAGAGGACTCCCAGCAGTGTCCAGACATGTGAGGGGTGGGTGCATATCACTACCAGCAGTGGACAGACATATGAGGGGTGGGTGCAGAGGACTCCCAGCAGTGTCCAGACATATGAGGGGTGGGTGCAGAGGACCCCTAGCAGTGTCCAGACATATGAGGGGTGGGTGCAGAGGACTCCCAGCAGTGCCCAGACATATGAGGGGTGGGTGCATATCACTACCAGCAGTGTCCATACATATGAGGGGTGGGTGTATATCACTACCAGCAGTGTCCAGACATATGAGGGGTGGGTGCATATCACTACCAGCAGTGTCCAGACATATGAGGGGCGGGTGCAGAGGACTCCCAGCAGTGCCCAGATATATGAGGGGTGGGTGCATATCACTACCAGCAGTGTCCAGACATATGAGGGGTGGGTGCAGAGGACTCCCAGCAGTGTCCAGACATGTGAGGGGTGGGTGCATATCACTACCAGCAGTGGACAGACATATGAGGGGTGGGTGCAGAGGACTCCCAGCAGTGTCCAGACATATGAGGGGTGGGTGCAGAGGACTCCCAGCAGTGTCCAGGCATATGAGGGGTGGGTGCATATCACTACCAGCAGTGTGCAGACATATGAGGGGTGGGTGCATATCACTACCAGAAGTGTCCAGACATATGAGGGGTGGGTGCAGAGGACTCCCAGCAGTGCAAAGACATATGAGGGGTGGATGCATATCACTACCAACAGTGTCCAGACATATGAGGGGTGGGTGTATATCACTACCAGCAGTGTCCAGACATATGACGGGTGGGTGCATATCACTACCAGCAGTGGACAGACATATGAGGGATGGGTGCAGATGACTCCCAGCAGTGCCCAGACATATGAGGGGTGGGTGCATATCACTACCAACAGTGTCCAGACATATGAGGGGTGGGTGTATATCACTACCAGCAGTGTCCAGACATATGAGGGGTGGGTGCAGAGGACTCCCAGCAGTGCCCAGACATATGAGGGGTGGATGCATATCACTACCAGCAGTGGACAGACATATGAGGGGTGGGTCCAGAGGACTCCCAGCAGTGTCCAGACATATGAGGGGTGGGTGCAGGGGACTCCCAGCAGTGCCCATACATATGAGGGGTTGGTGCATATCACTACCAGCAGTGTCCAGACATATGAGGGGTGGGTGTATATCACTACCAGCAGTGTCCAGACATATGAGGGGTGGGAGCATATCACTACCAGCAGTGTCCAGACATATGATTGGTGGGTGCAGAGGACTCCCAACAGTGCCCAGACATATGAGGGGTGGGTGCAGAGGACTCCCAGCAGTGCCCCACTCCCAGGAGGATGGATGTCATTCACACATTGCATGACACACCACATGTGGGTGTGAAGACATACAACACATGCACACCCACCCATGACAGATGCCCCACAATACACACCCTGATTTAATGCCAACAGACTGTATAGTCATGGAAATGCATACTAAAATAAGTTAGCCAAGGGGAACACACACTGTCACACACATCACAGGAGTGATAGGAATGTCCAGGTGCTGGTCCAGCCACCCAGATGTTGTCTCTCATGTAAGGAATAGGGTTCACTGCGACTAGATACAATGCCCACAATTGTGAGTCAGGTTCCCAAATACCCTGCATTACACGTGCCATTTGTGTGTTAGGCCGTGTTTACACACACGCATAGTGCTGAAAAGGGGCAATTGGTCCCTAATGCCATTCCTACATACACAAAACAAAAGTACAGTGACTGGCAAGGATGGCACAGATGATTCAGCAGGAGACATCGGTGAGCAGGCATGGCCATTGTTGAAGGGATCCGTCACCAGCAAAGGATATGTTGACACAGGCCAGCACAACAATTGTGCAACTGTTTGCAGGGAACATGTCAGGTGCCACAGAGGAAGGAGCACTCCTTGGGACAATGTCTCACAATCCAAAGGAACACACACTACCAATTAATATTTTCACAGACATTGTGATGGCACACAGATACCATGGTCCACCTCATGACCATCATTTTAAAACATTTCTCAGAACCCTAACACATTACCAGAACACCAACTTCATGGGCCTCATCACCAACATCAAGTACCTGAAATGCAATAGTGTGGAAACTAAATGAAAAGGCTTTATTCAGCACACACACATTTTTTTTGTTATAAGACACTATTTACAAAGGCCAATGGCCAGTCCATAGTTCGAGTCCAAGGGTGGACGTATGCAACTGTGTCCACCCCTACCTTGCCTGCACAAAGTCACCTCAAGGTTTGTCGACCGGGGGGGGGGGGGGCATCATCAGTGGGAGTACCAGGCACCGCAGGGACAGGAGTGGGTTGGGTAGGTGGGGTGGGTGCAGGGCTGGACGTATCCACCACAGGGGGTGGTGCAGCGCCAAAGGTGGTGGTGAGCAGCTCGCTGCACACTGCTGCCAGGGCGTCCAGAGGAACCCCTGCACCGGAAGGAACACCAGGGCCAACGGAGGGGGGGGGGTGTCCGAGGGATGGAGTGCAGCGCTCTCGGGGGAGGTGGTGGATATGGGGGGGACTCAACTCCCCTGGCTGGAGACTTCCTCAACCGCTTGCGGGGTGGTGTGACAGTGGGGCTGAGGGACAGACTAGCCATGTAGGTGTCTTTGGGTGACATCTTGGCAGGGGAGCTAAGGGGAGTGGATTTGGAGGAAGTGGGTTGTGAGGACTGCGGACTCTGACTGTGGCTGCATGTCTGCCGTTTGCCCCCAGACCCTGTGGGTGTGACTACATCCCCCTGAGTGTGCGTGCCAGGAGGTGTGCGCTGTGCCTTAGTTGGGGGTGTGCTGGATGTGTCTGTTGTGGTGTGTGCCTGTGACTGTCTGTGTGTGCTTTGGACAGGCATGGGAGAGGGCAGTGAGGATGGGTCCGGGGTAGGGGGGGGACGGAGCGCCGCAGGAGAGACACTGCTTTCGTCAGTGAAGAGTCCATGGACCGCAGAAACCTGCGTTGCTCAGTCATCGTTGATGACATGCCCTCCACGAACGACACCAACTGTGTGAGCAGTCTAGTGTGTTCATGGAGGACATGCAGCATCGATGCCTGACCAACCTGCAACTGGTGCAGTGTGTCCACAGACTCCTCACTGAGGGCAGCTGTGGTGACAGGGGCTGTGATGCCTGATCCAAAGGAGACACGGTGGGACCGTGCACGGACAGAAGGGACGGGAGCAACTGGGAGGGCGTAGATGGCAATGGAGGAGGCGGGTGCAGATGGTGGGATGCTGCCAGATGTTGCATCCTCCGCCTCCTCAAGGATGTCAGCCTCGGACCCGTTGGTGTCTTACATGCTCTCGCCTCCGGACAGGTCCTCCGACTGACTCCCCTCGCCCTCCGTGCCACTGTCTCCTGCTGACTCCACAGCACTGGTGGCACTGTCGCTGGGTCCCTCCTCAAGGTCCATGCCGGTGTCTCCCTCGCATGTGGATGATGATGCTGTGGGCAAGGAGAAGAAACCAGAAAGCATCAGTCACCTGTATACATCTGACACATGAGCACAAGAACAATTGGTCACAGTGCATATCAGGCAATGCATCATGAGTAACAGCTGGATTACTCCCCACATATGTAAGCCCTGTACTGCCCAGTTGGTAGACCCACCATGCCACTTTGACACCAGGAAACTCAATACACAAAAGGCCACAACTTGAAGGAGCAATACACTGAGAAGCTAGTGTCTGTGAACCGTTGAGCACAGCAATACAATGATGTCATGACACCTCTTCTTTACCCTGAAAGAAACAGGAGTGGTGCACTCAAGGTTAACTAACACACCTCAATACTCAAGGTGTCACCAAACTCAGAGACCTGTAAGTCCCTTGGAACACAAAACGAACAAATGTTGGTACCTTGGGACTCACAAAACTTTAACCAATCTACATGTTTTGGATGTGCCAATTGGCCATTTTGCAAAAAGAACACTGATGTGCCTGCATGCAAGATGTTGCACAAGGCAGTGCACACAAAAGTACATTGACACTGTCATTGAAGAAGCTGGCACCTTTTCGGAGGAGCCACTGTTAGAAATATATGGTGTTTCAGAAAGTACATATACATGGGCCCACGGAGGTCTGGACGTCTTGACACTCGTTAGTTTGTATCACCGACAACTAATGAGTCTCACAAAATCAAGACCACCGTGGAAACATGTATATGGAGAATCTGCAACAACATTTATTAATAACAGTGGCTTCATTGAAAAGGTGCTAGCTTATTCCACGACAGTGTCAATGTACTTTTGTGTGCACTGCCTTGTGCGACATATTGCATGCAGGCACATTAGTGTTCTTAACACAAATCAACAAATTTCCACATGTGAAACATGAACAACTGTTGGCAAGTGCTGTGAGTGCCAAGGTACAATCCATGAAGAGTAACAACTTGAATCATGTCAGTTGTCACCAGGCCATCCGTCACCTGATTACACAGTTGGCTACACATATGACCTACTGCCTGTCATCTGGAGTGGCATACATGTCCACACCCAGGACAATGCATAAGCTAATGGGCCTGCAATTGGGTGGTAAAAAAGACCAGCTGTACTGTGGGGACACCCTCATGGCAAGCCTGAATGTACACACAGATGTCAGCACACAAAGTCCAAACTGCGTTGCATCTGAACCACACACGTGCCAAAAATATATGAGCAGGATTCTTGTTGGTAAAAAAATGACACAGGCTACAAAGCACGTACATTAAGCACTGGCCAGCATCACAGGGGCACTGCCCAGTGTATTTTAGTCCAGGCAATTCTCACACACAAGTCAGACCTGGCACTGAAAAATCAGAGTTGCACACGTATGCCTCTCCCCCCCCTCCCCCAATACCTGAGTCAATGTGATTTATACAGATCAAGAAGTGACACCTCTTATTCAGGGTTACAACAACTGTGCAAGAAAAATTGATTCATTGACACCACATCACCTCGTGGGGCTGACAACACATATTTGTGACAAACAACCATCAACAGATTGTTGTGAATAGCCACACAGGCACTGCCCAGTGTGAGTATGCACAAGCAAAATGTTGTATCCCTGCCCAGTGGACACATGTAGCACACATTAACCAAATCAAACTAGGCCAGGGAACAATGCCACAGAGGCAGACCTATGCAGCACACACAGAGAATGTGCACAGTGTTGGATGACACACATGATTAGGAGGCCAGGGTGTCTCATGGGACTGTAGTGGGCACACAGCTCCATGGTCCTGGAATGAGCTGACTCTACCATGTACAACCGTCATGGCACTATGCATATCTCACACTCATGCACATTATGTCTGAGGCCACAACATTGCTCATGCATGCTGCAAGGGTGTCCAGTTGAAAGCTCACACTCCTATGTTGAGAATCAGCATCAGTGACAACAACTATGGTCATGGCACAGGCAAGGTACCAACACAAGTCACAGACCACCCTCCCACATGATGCAGAAAGCAATGTGCACTTAGATGTACTGGCACCCTAGATGACCATGTGCAAATGTGATTATACACACACCAGGGGACACATGTCAAGGAGAGGAAGGGATGAAAAAGATCCCCAGGTGACATTTGGGAACAGAAAATGCACTGCACATATGAACTCTGGGAGTGTATTTATGCAAAATAGCACTTCCTAAAGCTGGCGACACATAACACAACAAAAAGCCATGTACCTACCCCCTCCTTGCTGCAGTCTCTCCTCGAGGTCATGGAAGACCACCACCAGGACACGTTTCATGTGGTGGGTCAGGTGTCGGCACCCGCCGTGGCGGCGAGGTGGAGAGAGCTTGAGCTGGACCCGGGCGATCCGCCGGGTCCAGCACCGGATGTCCAGCCACCTCTTGCAGACCTGGGCCAGCTGCCGATCACGGCCCCCGCAGTCCTCACGGCCCTGACGACATTGGTCCAGATGACCCCCTTCTCGTAGGCAGTTACCTGTCAGGATGACAAAGTGACACGACATCAATACACCTGCTCCATGTCCCAGAGACACACATTAGAACATCTTTGAAATGTTGAACAGGGCATAGGATCCTGACAGGAATAGCCTCATTCACAGCATGCAATTGGCCTGTGTGCAAGCGCCAATGCAGTACATGGCATTGAAAGTCTACAGGTGGCATGAGGGGTGCAAAACACTCAATGAACATGCCACACACTGTGCAGCACATGCAACAGCAGGCTGATGGGCAGCACGTGCCATGCAGTCACATTTCCCACTCCCCTGACGCACCCTCAGCAGACTAGACAGACACACACAGCCACTGATCACTGGCCTGTCATTGACTACAGCGGATACAACCCTCACTCTGCACATGTGCCATTTGCCAGGGGGGAGTCACAGGTGTCGTGCTAGCTCTGCAAGTCAGACACAAAGCACGGCTCACTTGTCACATCAGATGGTTAGATCAGTAGCCTTCAACATGCAGCTGTGGTGCAACACTTCACATAGACACTCACCCACATGACAAGGAACATTCACACACGTCAATGTCCATGAGGTTGTACACGTCATTTGAACACTCTCACCACAGGTCCACTCAACTCAAACACATCTGTGGATACAGTCACCTGTCACACCGGGGGGACCACTGAATCACCTCAGGACAACATGAATAAAAGCTCCCAAGGATTAGCCAGGCTGAATGTCTCATGCACTATGCAGTGAAAGTCACTTTAAGCACCATGCGAGTGAGGAGTGCACACAGGAACTACATGATGCACTGCATGAGAGACATAAGCCTGCCCCCCCCCCCCCCTCGGGACACACTCTGAACAACATTGCATGTCAGTCCCACCTGGACACAATATTGACAGGCACACAACAGGTGCATAGGCAAAGGTAGTGGACTCAGCACTCACCTGCTCCCCTGGTCTCCCATACAGGCTGGTGTACTGTGGGAGGAGGACGTCCAGCAGGGCCTGATTCTCCTCCAGGGTGAATGGCTGGGCCCTCTCCACAGCACGAGACATGGTCCAGGGAAGCAAAAACAGCAGCAATGTTGTCGACAGGAAAGTTGTGCAGCCAAGTGCCCTCTCATGGCTTCGGGCTGCCTTATATCTGTCTTGCTGAGGGCCATTCATTTAGAGGAGTACATAGTGATTGGTCAGAATCATACGCATCTTACGTTTACTCCAATCCCTTTAAACATACACCAGTGATAGCATTTGCATCGTTCAAATTTAGAGCATCATGTCAAGTCAACAACCACTTTGCATTTTGTGGCCAACTGACTTTTCCAGGACACCTGATGGAAAAATTTGAAGAGAAAACTCGGTATCCATGAAAAGCTGCATGCATTTAGGGCCTAATACTTGTCCCTTATGTGTCCCCTATGTAATTTTGAAAGCCACACACAGGTACGGTGCGTTTCACACGTACCCCTACGGCACCAGTTGCACAGTGCGTTTGACACGTACGTGTAGGCACTGGTAGTACACGTACGTGTACTACCAGTGCCTACACATACGCGTACAACTAGTGCGTACACGTACTTGTACTCGTACGTCTAGGTACTGGTAGTACACGTACGTGTAAAACTAGTGCCTACACGTACGTGTACAAGTATGTGTACGCCCTGGTAGTACACATACGTGTAGGCACTGGTAGTACACGTACGTGTACAACTAGTGCGCACATGTACGTGTACAGGTACGTGTAGGCACTGGTAGTACACGTACGTGTACAACTAGTGCGTACACGTACGTGTACAGGTACATGTACGTAAGTGTACTACCAGGGCGTACACGTACGTGTACAGGTATGTGTACGCCCTGGTAGTACACGTACGTGTAGGCACTGGCAGTACACGTACGTGTACAACTAGTGCATAGATGTACATGTACAGGTACGTGTAGGCACTGGTAGTACACGTACGTGTACTACCACTGCGTACATGTACGTGTACAGGTACGTGTACGCCCTGGCAGTACACGTACGTGTAGGCACTGGTAGTACATGTACGTGTACAACTAGTACGTACAGGTACGTGTACAAGTACGTGTACGCCCTGGTAGTACACATACGTGTAGGCACTGGTACGTGTACTACCAGTGCCTACACGTACGTGTACTACCAGGGCGTACACGTACTTGTACACGTACGTGTAGGCACTAGTTGTACACTTACGTGTACTACCAGTGCCTACACGTACGAGTACAAGTACGTGTATGCACTAGTTGTACATGTATGTGTACTACCAGTGCCTACACGTACGTGTACTACCAGGGCGTACACGTACTTGTACACGTATGTGTACTACCAGTGTCTACACGTACGTGTACTACCAGGGCGTACACGTACTTGTACATGTACGTGTAGGCACTAGTTGTACACGTACGTGTGCTACCAGTGCCTACACGTACCTGTACACATACGTGTACGCACTAGTTGTACATGTACGTGTACTACCAGTGCCTACACATACGAGTACAAGTACATGTACGCACTAGTTGTACACGTACATGTAGGCACTGGTAGTACACGTATGTGTACAACTAGTGCGAACACGTACGTGTACAAGTGCGTGTACGCCCTGGTAGTACACGTAGGTGTAGGCACTGGTAGTACACGTACGTGTACTACCAGTGTCCACACGTACGGGTACGCATTTCACACGCTTACAATGGTGATACAGCCATACACATGCCAGGAATGGAGGGCTACGAGTCGCAGATGGATGTCCATCAAGTACTTGTCATTGCATACTTTCATGTGCAGGCCCTAGGTGTGTTAGCCAGTGATATTGCCCAGGTCCTCTCATCTAGTTGCACAATTGATGTGTTCTGACCTGTGGACACATGTCATGTGTGATGGGGCACGATGTGGCACACATCACCTTGACACTTGCCACATGTGTGTCTGTAGTCCAACTGTGTCATGCATAGCAGCAGTGGGTGGCACAGTCATCAACACCCGCATCTGTCTCCTGATGCCAGGAACAGGGACACTTTATCAACTGACATGTCACGATCAGCGTGCCCCTTTCATGTGTTCACATGAGCTTCATGTCAGTGTCACGTCAACGGCATCTGCTGTTGGTGCATCCAACAGGGGTCTGTGTGGAGATGGGCATGTAACACATCTACACACACCATGCCATATGTGGATTCCCAAGGCTGTAGGGTCTGTGTGCATGGGACATCATATATTTTCAGTCATACATGTGTTTGTTGTCTCAATGGCTGTGTCTTTGTGTTGTCACATGTACCCCTTCATCGCACTGTGTTTGACATGTACATTTGACATTCCATGTGACCTGTGCGTGTGCCTTGCAGTCAGCTGTCTGGATGAGATGACATCCTTCAAATGCAGCTATGTGGTTCTTCACTCAGACTGGCCCCCAAATCTTTTCAGGGCATGTCGTGTTGACTTGACAATCAACAGGTGTATCAGGCATTTTGTAGGAGTGCCAGCAAGCTGCCATCTGTGTCCTGGATGTATTGCACACACCCGACTCCATAGTTACCTGATGTGTATTAGCAGTGTAGCATGTGCTATGTTCATTGACATTGATGTTTGCCGACTCTCAATCTTCATTCTTCAAAAATATGTTTTGCAGGGCACCACCTGTCCCAAGACTAATGCCAGACTTGGGTGCCATGATGGAACGTGCCTGCATCCGCCGTTACAGATTCACTCAACAGTTGATTGAGGACCTGACAAACAAGCTGGCACCACACCTCCAACCGCAACACAGGTATCCTATTGCGCTGACCCCCAAGATGAGGGTGATGGCAGCCTTACACTTTTTTGCCACAGGTATGTTTCAATTGACCATAGCTGATGTGGGTGGGATGTCCCAGACTGTGTTCAGCCGTGTCCTGCGTGATGTTTTAGCAGCCATGTTGGAGCACCTTGATGAATTCATCAAATTTCCGAGTCCAGAGGGGTTGAGGGATGTCAAGGGGGATTTCTATGCCCTGGTTGGGATGCCCCATGTAATTGGGTCCATTTATGGTACACATGTGGCTTTTGTACCACCACAGGCACAGGAACATGCCTATCGCAACCGCAAACATTACCACTCGATAAAAGCCCTTGTGGTGTGTCTTGCTAACATGCTGATTTCCCATGTCTGTGCACATTTTCCAGGATCAGCACATGATGCCTACATCATGAGGCGTAGCAGGGTGCCACAAATGATGCTGCGGATGCACAACAAACTGGGTATAGTCTTTTTGCCCTATGTGTTGCGGTATCTTTGTCTCTTACGGCATCTCGTGACCCACTTATTTACATGATGTTTCCATGTAGGGGACTCTGGCTATCCCAACATGCCATGGCTGCTGACACCTCTCCGCAACCCAAGAACAGCTGCAGATCACCAGTACAATGATGCACACGGCCAGACCAGGCGAGTGATTGAGAGGACGTTTGGACTCCTGAAGAGCCGATTCCGGTGCCTGGACAAGACAGGCGGGTCCCTCCCTTATGCCCCGGAGAAGGTCTGCAAAATCTTCATTGTGTGCTGCATGGTGCACAACATGGCAGTTGAGAAGGCAGTGACACTCATCCTGGATCCAGATGAGCAGGAGCATACACCCGTGGAGGATCAAGGGCTTGGTCACGAGGCTAGTGATGATGAGGTGGAGGCGGATGATATCCAGAGTCAGTTCATACGCAACTTCTTCTCATAATGGTGAGTCACTGGCTATGAGTGTGCAAGCTTGTAGCGTTGAGTGGCATGTGTTGCAATGTGTGTGTCCAGCTGACTGAATGCAAAGTGACTTGGATGTGTGTTCTGATGTGTCACTCGAGTGATGATGTCATGCAACACAAAGTTTTGCCGAGAGACTTGATTGGCAATTTACATGTATCCAACATTGTTCCTGTTTTGTACACTTCCATGTGTGGGTTGAGAATTTTTTTAGGTGACTTCTCGTGTGTCTGTCATTCCCAGGTATTTGGCACCTGTTGTCTGGTCGTGTCATCGTTGTCCTCCTGCTATTCCTCATGTGGATTGCAACGTGTGCTGAATCAGCGTTCCATGCACGGACATGTGGAAATGTCAGTTTGGGTAAGTATTGCAGCAAGGCTTTTTGGTGGTGGTATAGGTTGGGAATGTGTGGTGACTGCTTCTGTGCATGTTGTGGTACCATGCATACATGTCTTCTCACCATGGTGCATATGACATGTAGCATCACTCCCATGACATGATAGTCAGCCTTCTTGACAGTCATCTGTAGTGGAATATGGCATCTGATGAAGGCATCAATGTGTGTGTACCTTGGCTCTCAAACATTGCAGATGCTACGGGTGGACATAGTGGGGGACATCACAACAACATGCTCCATGGGGAATTGCAGCCTCTCCGTGTGCAGCAGGATGTCTTTTGCTCATCCCCTTACCTTGTGTGCCAGTTAATTGGGATTTACATCATCCGTGTTGTGAAGGGGGGTCCAGCGTATGTCCCACATGTTCTGTCAACTGACCTGTGAGTCTGTTAATATGGAGGCATATCCCTTTGTGTGTGTATGTGGAATAAAGGTGTTCAGCACAATCCAAAGTGCCTCATCTCGGTCACTGCAGATCTCTTACCAGTTTGCATGCCTCATCTATGGCAGAATTGACAAAGATTGAGCATATGAGTGTATGTGTACTTTGGCAACATGCATGCAGTGCTTCATGGCTAATTATCTCTATTGTGCATGAAGTACCTGGTTGTGTATGTATTTGTGCAGGTTGCTGCCCACAACGGGACGTGAATGCCTGCTGATGGTGTGTCTCCTTTGCGCATCTCCGCATTTTGTTGCCTGACACAGTGGCTGTCATTTATGGTGATTGTTCATACACTTTCTGGGAGTGACCCATGAGTGAGCTGATACTCCTTCCTTGACATACACCTGTTGCACTGTGCCTTGCAGACCTCCTTGTCTTTGTGTGTTGATTTTTGCATGATTTCTAACCCTTCCGCCTGCTGCTGCCTCACCTGCGGCCCGCCACTCTGAGTGCCCTGATTCTGCAACCCCCGAGCCTCAGAAATGCTCAGCCCTTCCCCCTCCATCCATTTGTAATGCAGCCAGCAGCTTTTCTGTGCCACTGTAGCCCCAGCGCCGTGCCAAAGGCCGGACCGTCTGTGCCTTCAACATGCAGAGTGCACGACCCTCTAGTCTTTGCATGACCCACGTCACACAACAGGCTCATGCTGCTGCCACTCTCCAAGCAATGTCCTCGTGACAATCATCCTCCTGCCATCAGGCAACCCCTAAGCACACACACGACACCTTCGCATGCTGAGTGTGCTACTCCAACTGCCTACACAGCACTGCCCAGCCTACCAGACCCTGTCAGTACAACCAGGTTATGTGCCTCCTACTCCACACCCGCTCCATCCACCAGCACGCCATTGGACTCTGTTACCTCCTCAACACTACAGCCGCACACATCACCTTCATGACAGTAACCTAGACAAAAGCATCCTCAGCACATGACGTCTTCATTGCCATCTCAGACGGATCCAAGATCACCCGCAGGGACGCCAACACCAATCCCGGGGGCTGAATTGCTAATTATTCACAAGTACACCCTCAGAGTCACAAGTCCGGGTTCACAGCAACTCCCTAGCAACACTCGGAGTAACACTCATCTACAGATCTGCAGCCCTACACCCACAATTCCACTAAGCCATCAACACGTACATCTGCACGCAGGCCCTCACCTCCACAGGCTACATGTGGCTGGGGGCCAGTAACTTCTTGCTGGGGGGGACACACACCACCATCCATCATTGGTCCATCAACATTGGAATCCACGTCTCCAACAAGCAACACCGTGCCACTCACCCCGCTACTGATACCTCAAAGATGCCTGATGTAAGTCGCCACAGACAAGCTGTGTGGGACACTCAAAACAACACCACCGCCACACCCTGCAAACTCACACACTGGATCAGCAACTGATCCATCAATCTTGCCACATTGACGGACTTTCCTGTGAAGCACAACAACAGTTAAGGCACCTGGGACAAGGCAGACCTAATGGACTCCTACAGATCTAGCCGGACTCTTGTGCGAACCTTGCAACATAAAGAGACATCATTTTCCTTACAGCCCTGGAAAACACCACACACAGCCATCTCCATTTCATCAGCAAGGCCACGTGGAGATCCTTCAGATAGTGCCGAGACACCCAAACACACGACATCAAGGAGCTCATCAGCATTGTGAGTGAACTGACAGCAGATCTCCATCCAAGACACCCCACCCTTGCAAGGCAGATCCCATCCCTTGCAACTTTGTACCACTGCAAGCTCATGGCCATACACAACAGCCTTGGCACACAGAGGCAGACAGCACTATTATCCACTGGACAAACCCCACTCAGGTCAAGGACTCCCGTCAGCAGCAAGTACACAACCGGGATCATGTGCACAATCCACTCTGGCTCTCCATCAGGTCCCTTCCCATACAACATCTCAACCACATCATTCGCCATCCTTGAAGCCCACGTCCTGCGCGTCATGAATGTCTCCTTTGAGTTAGCCACATTCCATGGCTGCAGGAGGCATGCAGAGCCCCAGGCCCTTCTTAAACAACGGACGGCAGTACCGCAGGATCTCCTGGTACATCACCCTACTTCCCTACCCAGCAAATGTCACCAGGAAGACACTCAACAAGCAACTGACCAATTTCCTACATGCAACCAGCTCCAGCCAACTGGCACCAGACCGTTTTACACAGTAATCACACCACTGCAACCGTCATCATTGCCAACACCAACGACTACTTTGCCATGCTCAACAATGGTGAGGCCACCACCCTTGACCTCTCAACGGCATTCTACACCATGTGCTACCACACTGTCAGCTCACACATCTCCAACACTGGCATCCAGAGGAGGGCCCAGGATTAAATCAGGAAGTAGCTCACCAGCAAGGCACAGGGAGTCTGCCTTCACCCTGCAACATGTAGTACACTGGGGTCATCTGGCCCATGCCACAGGGCTCTTCTCTCAGCGTGACGATCTTCAATGTCTCCATGACCCCCCTCTCCACCATCACATGCACACACAACCTCATCATCATCCGGTATGCCATTGATACCCAGCTGCTCCTCAAACTCACCAAAGAGCCAGCCATTGCCAGATCCAAACTACAAGAAGGCATGAGATCCGTTGATGAATGGCTGAACATCAGCCATCTGGGGCAGGACTTTGACAGGACAGAGGTCATCATCTGAGGATTGTCCCCTTATGGCTGGGTCAACTCCTTGCGTCCCACTGGTCAGTGCACCGCACCAGCACACAGTGGCCATACAGGCAATCTGGTGTTCATCATGGACCCATCGCTCACAATTAACATGCAACTCACCAACATCTGTACCTCATGCTGCAACACCCTCCACATGCTGCTGATGACCCCCAGATAGATCCACTCCAAGGCAAGACAGACCATCCCCCTGGTCCAGGACACCAGCCGGCTCAAATACAGCACCGGCCTCTACAGAGGACAACAGCAAACATGCAGGAGAACTTATCCACATCCAGGGTGCATCCGCACACCTCATCTGCAACATCCCCTGCCACAGCCACATCACTGTCCACCTGAGAGAGGTACAATGGCTCACTGTGTGCTGTAGGATCACCTTAAGACTCCTCAACCACACTCAGGAGGAAGTCCACAACCCCAGACCCAAACCGACCTTGGACGTGTGTCATCCAACACCCCGTTGGCCCTACTCCATGCAGCCCACCTTGCCCTGGCCACCATTCATCACATCCACATGACCTCTGCATGCAGGAAATAGTTCTCCCACCTTGCAAAACAGACCTGGTACTCCCTCCCCGGGCACATCAACATGACCCATGACCTCTACACCTTCATGTAACTCTTCCAAATTGGTCTGTCAGAGCAATATAGCAAGCCCCCCCTCAGCAGCTTGAGGCCATCACGGGTGAGTGCTAGGCTCCATGTCTGTATTTTGTGATACATTGTGAGCCATGTGTGTCCTCGACCGGACTCAGATCCAAGTGTATGGATGGCTGGAGTTAGTTCCACCCTCAGGCATACTTTAACATATCACCACACGTAGGTTCTGGACTCATGCTAATTGACTGCAACATGAAATTTCAATTATTAATTTCTTAATTTCGAGCTCTGGGGCGTGATTTGTGCACAGAAAATGGGGAAATGCAGGGACCATAGAATCCAAAGTTCACAGGGGGAGATGGGATCCTTGCCATTTGAAGTCATCAGAGTCCAGCCCACAGTATTTGGCATCATTGGTCAGACTGTGACCAGCAAGTCCATGTGGCAGATGATGTCAGTCAATGAGGTGATGCTGTCGCACATGAAGGCCAGGTGACCTGGGAGATGTGGATGGCCCGCTGCCTCTCACGGTCTTTTCCGTGGATGACCAACCTTCCTCCGGGGACTCTCAGATGCAGGCCTTGACGATGTTTGGGACGCTCCGTCGGACGAATCCTCCTCCTCCTCCCTCCCTGTGGCTGGTGCTGGTCTGCGCCTGGTGTCACAGCCAGGAGCTCAGCCAGTCTTGCCTCCATCCATCCTTGGTGTTGTTGTTGACTGGCGTGTTGCTCGGCCTGCTGATTTCTGATCTCTGTGAGGGTCACCAATACCTGACTGATCTCCCTGGTGTCACGCCGGTATGCCTCCATGATGTTGCAGATGGTGACATACCGGTCCCTTCAGCTGGCTGGTCAGGTTCTCGCCTCCGCCTGCCTCCACTCCCGCCACCCCTGCCCACTTGAGCCGGGCCTGCCGTTGTGGGCACATCGGGTCGACGGGACCCCTGAGGGATAGCAGTGGCGGTGTTGTCTGCCTCCTCCTGGGTGCCCGCCGCACCTTGTCCCGCCTGGTCAGACTGGCTCTGTTCACTGCGGGCAGGGCTCCTGGGTGTCTCCTGTGATGTGGCAGGAGTGGGGGTGGTGGTTGGCACAGATGTTCCTGAACCAGGTGCTGCAGGGGGCTTGGACACCAGAGGGTCCAGGTCGGTCGGGGTCATCCACGGAGTGTTGAGAGGCGTCGCTGCTGGTGGGATGCGGTTCCTCCCGAGCCTGTGACTGTGGTTCTTCCCCCCCATTGTTGGGGGGGTGTTCATCACGTTGCCCTGTGTGTGAGAGAGAGACAATGTTAAAGCTGTTTAATGCAACATGCATGTTTCATACACATTCAAGTTGGCACAGTTCCTCCAGGTAGTTGTATGTGCCTAGCATTCTCCTCAATGTTCACTTGTGTATGGGTATGTTGCGGGGGACAGATTGATATGTTCTCCTGAGTCTTTGACATGTCCATTTGTGGCTTGGGTGATTCTTCGGCTATGTATTGGTGTTGTTGTGTTACATGTCCATTGTGGCAGTGGGTAAATCCATTGCCTGTCCTGGTGGTGTCTGCTTGTGTAAGGGGTGTGTGTGACAGGGCCTGCTGGTGGGTGTAGTGTGATTTGGCAGTGGGGCTCCCAGGTGATGTAGCTGTCCCCCCATGGAGTATGCTGCCATGACAGTGAGTGTGAGTTCCTGTCCTAGATATCTGACCTTGTTGTGTTGGTGTTTGTGTTTGCACTGGTCACAGGAGGGCCTTGTGCTGCCTACACCAGGGCCAAGTGTGAGCTATCTTGTCAGTACTTTCCCAATCCCTGGGCATTGCGCATGGTGCATGGGTATGTAGCTGGGCCATATGGGATGAGGGCAATTTTGTCTGATTTGGAATTCAAACATGCGTTTTGGTGCACCCACCCTCCCAGCATACCGGACATCCATTCTTGGGTTGGTGCTTCGTGTAGCATGGGACATAGCATGGCCTTGCTTTCTCAATGGGGCATACACATGTTATTGCCATTCGCGTTGTTTGTGACTTTGGTTCTGGCGGGTGAGGGCTTGGGGGTAGTTACGTGCATTTGGTGTAGTTGGGGTGTGGATGCCATTACCCCCATGTTACGTAAGTTGTTTGTGTACTCACCAGGCTCTGGAGGTCCTTGGAGTCCATGTACTCCCACCAGCGGAAGCATGGCCATCACCTTCTCCTCCAAGGGATGGTAATGTACTGGTCTGCGGGGCGCACCACCTCCAGTGATGTTGGTCTGGGCGTGCTCTTCATTCATTTTTCTCTTGACCGCCCTCCGCAGATCGTACCACCTGGCTTGGCATTCATTCCTGGTCCTTCTGATGGGTGCGACAGCATTCACCCTTTCGACAATTCTCTGCCACAGGCGTGATTTTTCAGCTATGCTGGTCTGTCTGACCAATGTTCCAAACAGCTGTGGCTCGACTCTGATGACTTCGTTGACAAGGATGTCCAGCTCCTCCCTTGTGAACTTTGGATTCTTGTCGTGGGCATGGTGTGGGGTGAGGGTGTGGATGGTTGTTGGTGTGTGGGTCTGAATGTGACGGTGTGTGTGTGAATGTGGAGATGGGGTATGTGTGAAGGGGTGTGTGTGTAGGTGTATATGTTTAGGTGGATGGGTGCAGTGGTTTGTGTGTGCTCTGTAGCAGTGGTGGGTCTGTTGCAAAGGCTCATGGTTTGTGTGTGTGGTCCCTTTTTATTGTTCCATTTGTGGGTGTGGCTCAGTTTGAATTTTTGGTGGGTGTGTTATAAGGGGTGGTTGTGAGGTTGCCCCTCTGTTTGCCTGTTTGGATGTGTCCAGGTCAGTCCTTTTAATTTTTTGTGCAGTGTAGACGTGTTTTGAGGTGTTGTGCGAGTCGAATAGGCCCTCCTTGTGCTGTTTTACAGTGTCCGTGATTCAGTACGGTACAGGGGTACAAGTCGTACAGCCACACACCCCCATGGTAGTGGATGTGAGGTGCATACACGGACATTGCTATGTACGGTGCGTACACCCCATTGCTTCTGTACGGTGCGGGTGCGTAGACCGCCATCGCGTACGTACGGTGCGTACCCGCAACATCGCGTACCCGCAACATCCGCTGTACATACGCGATGTTGGGGGTACGCACCGTACATTCGCAATGGGGGTACGGTGCGTACATACGCGCTGGGGGTACGCACCGTACATACGCGATGGGGGTACGCACTGTACATTCGCACTGGGGATATGGTGCGTACATACGCGCTGGGGGTACGCACCGTACATTCACACTGGGGGTACGGTGCGTACCTACACGCTGGGGGTATGGTGCGTACCTACGTGGGGGGACCGTGCGTACCTACGCGCTGGGGGTACAGTGCGTACCTACGCGCTGGGGGTACGCACCATACATTCGCGCTGGGGGTACGGTGCGTACAAACTTCGCTTCATGGCGGGCAAAGTCATTCCCTGTGTACGGGACGTTTTCCGTACGAATCGTAAATTGTAACGCCGGTCCGGATCGTACTAGTACGGTTGGACTTCATTTTTATGATTTGTATGGAGAAGTTTCCGGGTCCGTTTCGTACTAATTTTCCCGCTGCGATTCGTACGGATCGGGCCGATCCGTATGTACTTTTCCCCGTACAGATCGTACTTTACGGGTCGGACGTGACTTGTACGATTCGTACGGAAAAAAATACAGGATCGGAATCGACCCCTTTTTGTAATGTATTTTTATTATTTTTAAATATACGTATTAAATGTTTCAAAATTAGTAATTTTTTTTAAGTAAATTTTGCATTTTAGTATTAAAGCGGGTTGTGGGTTTATAGGGCAATAGGATGGGAAGTAATTTAATTATAATTAATTATTATGTTTTTATTTTATTGTTATTGATTATTAATTTATTGGTAATTAATCATTAATTGGTAATTAACTTTTATTAATTGATTAAGGTATCATTTTATTAATTATAATTAATGTATTATTATTATGTGTTTATTGTTATTGTTAATTAATTTATTGTTAATTAATTAATTTGTAATTATTTTTTATTCATTGAATAATTGATAATTAAATTAATTGTGTTATTTTTTATGTGTAGCTGGTTGTGTGTTTATGGGGGAATAGGGTGGGAAGTAATTTAATGTCATTTAAGTAAATATTAATTTAAAGTTATTGGTATTATTATTAATTTTTTGTTAATTAATTATTAATATATTATTTCTTTTACAAAAATTATTTAATGAATAAGTATGTTAATTTAACCCCTACACTATCCTACATTTTCCAACAATGTTACACTTACTGGAGTTGGAATAGTAATTTTAACCCCTACGTTATCCAACACTTTCCCTACTGTTGCACGCACTGGAGTGGGAATAGTAATTTTTACCACTACGCTATCCAACACTTTCCCTACTGTTGCACTCACTGGAGGGTGAATAGTAACTTTAATCCCTATGCTATCCAACACTTTCCCTACTGTTGCATTGTTTGGAGTTGGAATAGTAATTTTATTCCCTCCGCTATCTAATATTTTTTGTATTATTTTAGCTAATGTAGTTTATAATTAATTTTAAAAAGATTAAAAATAATTTTAATTTTTTAAGTTGTTATATATATATATTTATTTAATTTTTATTTATATTATGTTTTTATGTGTATAGATGTATTTATAATTTATAAGATTTTTTTTAACAATCTATAAGTTATTAAAATAATTATTAAAAAAGTTTAATAGGTAAGTATATATATATTTTATATTATATGTATATGTTTAATATATTTTTACATTATATAGATATTACTTATAATTTTTAAACATTTGAAAATATTTTTAACTATGTTTATTTGAATTATATGTATTATTTACTTTATTTTACATTATTTATTTAACTTAAATAAAAAACGATATTTTTAACAGCAATATTTTTAACATCAATATTTTTTTCTCGATATTTTTGTGCTTACCATCATGTAGATAGGATGTCGATATTCTTGACCTCGATATTCTCGCATCGATATTTCTGTAGGTCGATATTCTGACCTTCGATATTCAGTCAGTGATTCAATTATTTTCACATAAATGGACTCAAAAAATGTAACTCTGTTCCCTTTTAACTGCCAATGAAGATAAAGGACCTTACATGAAAATGGCTTGTTTATTCTTTGAGCCTAAACAGACAGCCAGCTGATCCCCAAAATTATAAAGAGTTTGACTTATGGCGATTACATTGTGCCTATCTCCCTTCCTCTCGAGATGTCATCTAAATCAACAATTTATAATGATGGAGAACACTTATTCATTAATTTAGGAATATCGTAAAGAAGTCACCGTGAAACTATTTCTATTCTCTGAATTGTCTGAAAAAACTTTGTAAGACTTAGGTTCAGAAGATTCAAGAGATACAACCATTGCTGAAGTGATGCTAGGATCTCCGTAGATACCCAAATCAGAATATTTTAGTCTTTGGATACTGGAATCTATAAATGTTGAATGTGTTTCAACATTATAATAGTCACTAAGCCAGGTGACCCTGTACCATCAGCCACATTCTTGCCAATACATGATAGAGTTCCATTAGTGAGATCAACAGCTGTGCGATTTACCTTGCCTGATCTTTGGAAGGAAAACCATGTCCATCCAGAAACATGCTCCTGCAAATGTCATGCCTCATGATGGTATCATCTGATACTTTAAATATTGATTAGAAACCCTAGTCCCTTCAGGCATGCACAAACTGCTTGTAATCCTTTACTAAGCCCTTATCTCTAATAGGGCTGATGACCCATTTGTCTAGATATGAAAAGACTGACAATCCATGAAGATGAAATTGAACAGCCAGGGGAGTTATTACTTTTATGGAGACATGAGGAGCAGATAGAAGGCCAAATAACAGTGTTGTTTCCCTGCTATTAGAATCTGAAAATAGTTGTCTATTAAGTATATTTTTATCCTAAAATCTTCCTTAATGATCACTGGAAATGTCCCTTGAAGGGTTTCTATTTTGAGGTGTGTCACTTTCATGCCACCCAGTTGAGATTCTTTAAGACTTTAACCATACTGTGCCACCCTAATACTTCAGGGATCAGTAATACAATACTGTATTACCTATCTCCTCACCAAGTACTGGGATTAGTGCTTTCTTCTTCAGGAGATCTGCAAATGCCTGACAGAACACCTTCATATTTTCTTACCATCAAGGCCAGGGAGTCTTGTTGGGCTTTGAACTTGAAAGGACAGACTCTTTGACTGTCTAACACTCATGACACAGAAATAGACTGCTTCTGAGCTTCCTTGAAGTGCCTGAATTTGACTGAATCCCACTGATACCTCAGGACAATGCTTGGCATAGTCATGACCTCTGCTGTTCATTTCAAAAGGACTCTGTTTTTGTTTGTGGATACATGTCTAAACACCCACTAGGCCTGAGGAGGGAAAATGGTGCTGCTCACCTCTATAGAGCTGCCTGATATATTTAGCTAATGGAGTCAGGGAAGTGGCTTAAACCTGCTGCTGTAATGTGAAGGATGCAGAATGGTTTCATTCCTAAACAGCAGATCGTTCTTTCTTCAAGCTCATTTTCAAAGAGATCATTACCTTTGAAAGGCATACAAGGGCTATTGATTTTTGACCTGAAACTGTGAGTTCATCCTTCAATAATATGTTTCTTCTTGATGCCACCAAAACCCCTTCTGCTGAACCAGATGCTCTAACTACATCAAAGGAAATTTAAAGTATACTTCATTTGTATTTCATTTAATTGTACAATAAAAATCTGTAGTTTCTTCAAACATTGCTTTGAACAATTTCATAAAGTCAGTGATTAAGTGCTGGAAGGTTAATTGTTAATCTATCCCTTCAAGAAAAAACATTTTTCAATGCAGTATCTATCTTTTACTAGTGGCATCTTTAGTTATTGCATCATTCAACACTGTAGTGCTTTACACCATGCTGCCCACCACAGAGTCCACTGAAATGGAATATGGGAGCTCGGAATCTATTTCAGAGCGAGGGTTATGTTATGTTAATCGGGCTTATAAAGCGCCTGGTTACACTATACAGTGTGTCCCCGCGCTGCGGTGCACGTCGCTCTGATGATCACGGAGACCTATCCAGGCGGGAATAGGTGAGTTTTCAGTTTCTTCCTAAACATGCCCACGGGTTCTAGCCGAAGGCTCTCGGGAAGTTTGTTCCATAGTTGGGCGGCCAGAAAACGGAAGGAGCGACCACCTATCCTAGCTCTCTTCACAGCCGGGACGCGTACCAATCCCCTCCCCTCAGACCTCAGGTGGCGGGTAGGAGTGTAGGTGGTAAGGAGGTTCAGCAAATAAGCAGAAGCTCCCTGGATAATGCGATGACACACACACAACGCTTTAAACCAGACTCGTTCTCGTATAGGCAGCCAGTGAAGAGAGGCAAGAGCCGGTTTAGAGGCAGTTCTCCTCGGGCGCATCAGGATCAAGCGGGCTGCAGCGTTCTGAACGCATTGGAGTCTCTTTATACACCTGCCGGTAACACCCAGATACAGGACATTCCCGTAATCAAGACGAGATGTCACAAGGGCGTGGACTAGGGTCTTCCTAGCAGCAATAGGTAGTATATCCATGGTTTTACGGAGACTTTTAAGGATTCCGAAACAGGTTCCTGTGACCCGCAGGGTGTAGACATTGCATATATCTAGACATTGTTATTTTGTCCGGATCCTTTTATTATCTGAGGGCCTTGTTTAGGACATGGAAATCAATAGGCAGTCCCGTTTTTTGGGAACTTGGAAATTAGCTTAATAGAGTATTAGTGGAATTGGCAGGTTCTTCAGTTGATGGAAAACTCATATTCTTAACATGGTTTAAAATCTCTTGTAGGATGTCCTTTCCAATGTATCTTCATCTGTTCTATGGGAAAAATGTCTGCATCAACACTTCCCAACTCTTATACATGTGAATCTGTATCTCTGCCATAAGATTCTTACCTCTTGTAGTGTTGTGTGAGTTAGAGATGACGGAATTCTTTTGGCTCTGGATGGACTCTGTAGACATGTGACATAAGTGTTAGAGTGTAGGGCAGTGAATGCAGGTTTAGAATGCTGAGTTTGTGTTTACATGCTGATGAATAATGATGTGTATAGCTTCCCTCCATGTGTGGCGTAGTCACTGATGAGTGCCTGGGCTGGGGAGGACGCTACAACTGGCGATGAGTAGGGGATAAGTAACCCGAAGTTTGACAGTGCTTTCCTAGAGAGTTTGCCGTGGTCCAGCAGTTTGCATGTGCATGCCAAGTGCGCTGAATTGATCTTGACATTTGTGGAATGACAGCACAACACCAGTCTATGTAAAGCAGTCCAAGACGTAGAACGCTGCATTGAGAGACTTACACACCACTGGCCGAAAACCAGATGAAAAGGCTGCGAACAGAGCTACTGCACCACTATGCAACTTAATGCTGTACATCAGATGGAATGATAACGCTAAAAACGGACAGTAGAAAATGTACTGTAATAATGTGAAAGGTGAAGTGCTAAGTATATTTTTCATGTAAACATGAAGAAAATTATTGTTGCAAGACATACATGCTTGGCTGAAACCATTAACGTCTAGAATTTGTGTATGAGGTTCACAAATTATACGTATTTGATGTGCTCAAGTAACGTGCTGATTTAGAAATGCTTAGTAAAAGGTTAATTTCTGTGTGATTTTCATAAGGCAGATGTGCTTCACTCTTATGTTGGCCAATCTCTGCAGGCCTGAAATGTATTTTCCCTGGCTCTCTAGTAGTGGGTTTGTTCGTAAGGTTCATGTGCATGTTGGATTTTGTTCTGTTCTCACGTTTCTGTTGCAGGTGAAGAAACCCATATTTGTTAGTTAGAACAACGCTTTTGTTTTAGGAGTTAGGATCAGGGGAGGAGAAGATACATTCACACCAGAAATGCAGATAATTTGAGATGGTGTTCTTTCTCATTGGGGAAGGCCTGTGAATCAAGGTCATCGAGCCAGGAGCTGGGAATATCGAAACTAAATGGAAAATCACCTATGAGGAGCACCCAGCTAGATGAGGTGATTGGAAGACGAATGCAAAAACAACAGTTGATGGACAGAATGCAGAACAATGTCATACAGTCACCCCAGTACAGAGATCTGGGACTAAATCCATCGTTTTTTTGCTCACCATGACATTCCAGTTTTAACCCAGCCATATGCAAATCAGTCTTGACCCTGTGCCTCATGGGAACAGTCCAGCCCGAACTGCCAAGCCAGGTCCTCCCTGGACTGGAAACAAGCATCCTAGGACTGGTTTCAGGGTTTCACCCCTCCTCAGCCAGGATAGCTTGATTCCAGTGGCATGGAGAGCACAGGACCCACGTCTGGGCATACCCATCCCACTCGGGGTGACAAATGCAAAAACAACAGTTGATGGACAGAATGCAGAACAATGTCACACATTCACCCACCATGCCACTCCAGTTTGAACCCAGCCATATGCAAATCAGTCTTGACCCTGCGCTCAATGGGAACAGTCCAGCCTGAACTGCCAGGCCAGGTCCTCCCTGGACTGAAAACAAGCATCCTAGGACCGGTTTTGGGGTTTCACCCCTCTTCAGCCAGGATAGCTTGATTCTAGTGGCACGGAGAAACAGGACCCACTTCTGACCATACCCGTCCCACTCGGGGTGACAAATGCAAAAACAACAGTTGATGGACAGAATGCAGAACAATGTCATACATTCACCTCAGTACAGAGATCTGGGCCTAAGTCCATCGTTTTTTTGCTCACCATGCCATTCCAGTTTGAACCCAGCCATATGCAAATCAGTCTTGACCCTGTGCCTCATGGGAACTGTCCAGCCCGAACTGCCAAGCCAGGTCCTTCCTGGACTGGAAACAGGCATCCTAGGACAGGTTTCGGGGTTTCACCCCTCTTCAGCCAGGATAGCTTGATTCCAGTGGCATGGAGAACACGGGATCCACGTCTGGGCATACCCGTCCCACTCGGGGTGACAAATGCAAAAACAACAGTTGATGGACAGAATGCAGAACAATGTCATACATTCACCCCAGTACAGAAATCGGGGCCTAAATTCATCGTTTTTTGCTCACCATGCCATTCCAGTTTGAACCCAGCCATATGCAAATCAGTCTTGACCCTGTGCCTCATGAGAACAGTCCAGCCTGAACTGCCAATCCAGGTCCTCCCTGGACTGGAAACAAGCATCCTAGGACCGGTTTAGGGGTTTCACCCCTCTTCAGCCAGGATAGCTTGATTCCAGTGGCATGGAGAGCACGGAACCCACGTCTGGGCATACCCGTCCCACTCGGGGTGACAAATGCAAAAACAACAGTTGATGGACAGAATGCAGAACAATGTCATACATTCACCCCAGTACAGAGATCTGGGTCTAAATCTATCGTTTTTTTGCTCACCATGCCATTCCAGTTTGAACCCAGCCATATGCAAATCAGTCTTTACCCTGCGCCCAATGGGAACAGTCCAGCCTGAACTGCCAGGCCAGGTCCTCCCTGGACTGGAAACAAGCATCCTAGGACCGGTTTTGGGGTTTCACCCCTCTTCAGCCAGGATAGCTTGATTCCAGCGGCATGGAGATCACGGGACCCAGGTCTGGGCATACCCGTCCCAGTCGGGGTGACAAATGCAAAAACAACAGTTGATGGACAGAATGCAGAACAATGTCATATATTCACCCCAGTACAGATATCTGGGCCTAAATCCATCGTTTTTTTGCTCATGGCCATGTCTGAACTGGGGTGGCGGAGTGAGCTAAAGAATGATGATGGATTGCAATGTTCAACACTTCGTCCATCATCCCCTTTGGTTTTGCTTTGTTCACCCTAAGTTGGTAAGGTATGCCCAGGCGTGGGTCCCTTGCTCACTTTGCCACTGGATTCAAGCTAGCCTGGCTGATGATGGGTGATTAGCCAGAAACTGGTCCCAGGATGCTTGTTTCCGGTCCAGGGAAGACATGGCTTGGCAGTTCGGGCTGGAGTTTTCTCATGAGGCACAGGGTCAGACTGATTTGCATATGGCCATGTCTGAACTGGGGTGGCGGAGTGAGCTAAAGAATGATGATGGATTTAACCCAGATCAGTTGACTGGGGGTGAGTGCTTGCAATGTTCAACACTCCGTCCATCATCCTCTTTGGTTTTGCCGTGATTGGAAGACGAGCAGTGGGCGTGATCGGAGATTATGGAGTTTTGAATTACGGACAGTGCTCCGGGGGTTGAGTTAGGAAAAGAGAGGAGATCGATGAGAGGGAAGGAGCATTTTTAAAACAAGCTTTTTAGCCTTTGGCTACCTGACCCATACTACATGAGTGCACTTCGTAGGAAGTCTTCACGAGCTGACACCTTTTCCTGACTTGCCTGGGAATACTAAGTAGGGATCTTATGTTAGATGTAGTGTAGGGACAGACTAATGTTTTCTCTTACGAATCTTCAATTAAGTCTGACCTGGATATAGGGGCACTTATTCCCTGCGTCCTGGTTTCGGAGTTTGTCATCCTTTTCATGATTCAGAGACTGAGAATTGTTTGCAGGTTCGGCTTTCTATTAGTTCCAATGTATTTCTACAACCTCATCTTGAGGTGACTTTATGTCCAGTTATTTCTGGCTTTGTAATGAACCTGCTAAACTTGGAAACCTGGAGTCTCTGGTTCTTCGGAGTCCTGATTCTTCGACCCCTTGATTCCAACCTAACAAGTTATTTCTCCCCTCTACACTTCTAAAGCAGGTACAAACGATCCACCGGCCGAGGGTTCCAGAGTACATTTGGGAGAATAACCCGGCTCCTTCACTGCCAAAAAGGAAAATATTGGCAACAGAAAAACTCCTTGTATACAGACATTTCAAGATTTCATTGATGCCATTGAAGAAACTGATAACGGAAAGATTATCAAGTATCTTGCAGGTGTAAAATAAGTTATATAGAAAATCACATACAGTCAATTTAAAACGGACTTGAATATCAAGTTCAATCCAGTGCCAAATATAGATACCGGCAGATATATTTTCAGTCCAGAATGACAGTGAATGGGTGAAACCACCAATCAATTAATTGAGAGACTGGACACCCTCATCAAGCACTGTAAGTTTAATGAATTTAATGATGAAGAAGTTCTCCGTCTCAGAGTTATACATGCTTGCTTGTCAGATTCATCCAGAAAACGAATGCTGAGACAGTCTCTTAGCCTTTAGTGAGTAGTTATAATAGCTCCCAGGGCAAAAGAGCATGCAGATCATCAAGTGGCTGACATGGAAGCCGGAGGTGCCCAGAGGGAGTCAGTCATGAAAACACAAGGTAGAGGAACACAGAGTGATGTCTACAAGAAAAAAAGAAGCTGGGTTTCAGGTGTGGATTGTTGTTTCTGCACAAAGGTAAATGTCCCACTCTTGAACCGATTTGCAGCAGCTGTCCGAAAGCAAACCATTTTGCGATGGTTTGCAAGGCCAAGAAAAAAGCAAGGGCATCCCAGCATGAAGATAAAATGACCGCCCGAGCGTTCTGCAAATGACGTTCGACACAGGCCCTCAAGGCCGAGCGACAGCACCAACTCGAAATCAACACTGAACAAAGTTGATCGTCATCTAAATCATCATTGAAGAGTTTGTTAGTATCAGTTTCAAGTGAAAGTGAAGATGATGGCTGTGCAACGTCAATGTTCACTTCAGAGAAATAGGCACATGTGCACATGTGCGACTAGTCGTATGTGAAGAAAAACATAAGTTGAAGAAAAATCGACAGTAAAAAGCACCAAAGTTGTTCATACATTGTTTGAAGATTACCCTCAAGATAAATGGGTGTTCCATACCTTTCATCATCGGCAGTGGTGCATTGATAAACATTATGCCTGAGGAGAAATACAAAAAACTAACTCCATTGCCTCAGATTACGCCATTGAAAACAAAAGTGTACACATAAGCTACATTGACACCAGTAAAGAGTTAAGTTTCATTTGTAGCCACAATGAAGCAAAAGAAAACAAAAGTACAAGTACCCATTCATGTACTTCAAGGTACAGCATCCAGCGCCTTTTTACTCAGTTTCAGCACTGCTGCTGACATGACAAGGGCCTGATTTCTGTGAACTATAACATGAATACTCATCATGAAATAATAAGTCAGTTCCCTTCGTTATTTCTTGGGTTAGGATTATACCTGCAATTCTTCTCGAGTTCCAACTGATGATATCCTTTATTTAAAGGATATCATCAGTTGGAACTCGAGAAGAATTGCAGGTATAATACCAACTTTTCTACACATATTGATTTGTTCTGATATAAAGGACTATGTTTCGGTGTGTCATCTGCTGCAGAGCTTTTTAAAAACGTAATTTGACGTATCATACAGCCTGTCATGGACGCATTTATTTATAGTGATGACATATTGGTTTTTGTAGGTACTCAGAAAAAGCACTACAAAGCTCTCACGCAAGTATGTCATTTACTGGATGATGATGGGTTAACCTTTAATACAGATAAATGTGAGTTCCTTTAGACAAAGTTAAAATTATTTGGACATATCTTTTCTGATGGTGGTATGACACCTGATTCAGCTAAAGTATAAGCGTTGTCTACTCTTAATCCCCTACAAGACATTTCCATGTTACATTCTTTCCTTGGTGTGCCCAGTTAATGTTATAGATACATAAGAGACTTTGCCACTGTCAGTGCTCCACTAAGAGAGTTGACGAAAAAGAACGTTTAATTTTATTGGTCACAGAAGTGCAAGCAAAACTTCAAGAAAATTAAGCAAGCCATAGAGAATGCCACTGAAATGGCATACTTTGAGCAAAAGCTTCATACAGAGGTTGCTGTTGATGCTAGACCTCTTGGGTAAGATGCAATCCTTGAACAGCAGACATCCAAATGCTCAATGACATATTGCAGCATATGCCAGCAAACATTTGTCCCAAACTGAACGTGCTTATTCTCAAGCTGAAAAAGAAAGTTTAGCATGCCAGCTGCCATTTCACTGGAACAAATTGTCACTGCCATGAGTCAAGATAGTGATATGTTGAAATTGAAAGGCATTATTACACATCGGTCCTGGAACCAAAACTCTCGATCTCTCACCAGTGACAGTTCAAGATTGTCAAAAATGTACTTTCTATTACTCAAAAGGGCCTGATTCCGAGAGCTTTGAGAATTGTTATTCCAGAGAGTCTGCAACAACAGATAATTGAGGTGGCCCATGACGGGCATTGTGGAACTGTTGCCACAAAACAAGCTCTCAGAAATAGAGTCTTGTTTCCTCATCTCAACAAGAGGGTTGAAAGAGAGTTGAAGGCCTATCATCTATTCAACTGCCTTTCATCGAAAACCATTCAACACTCATTAAACATGCCAGAGCTGCCAACGCATGTATAGGAAAGAACTGCTGTTGACTTTTTTGATCCTCTTGAAATTGGACATCACTGGAAGCGATTTCCAATGAATATTCAATTTTTCCATTGAACAAAGACATTTCATTCATTACTGAAGAGAGAGTTATTAAAGATTAGATGGCATCTTTGCGACACGGTGTGCCTCTGTGATCTTACAATTTGATAACAGCCCTCCTTGCAACAGTCGAGAATTCAGAGATCACTCCTCTTTGGTCATAGGCCAATGGCCTTGATGGACATTCTATAAGCACCTTAAAGAAAGCTGTTCAATGTGCTTTGTTGGAAAAGCTCAATCTTCAGGCTGTTTTGAATTCCACCCTTCGTGCTTATTGTTCAACCCCTCACTTGACCACGGGTGAAAGACTTGCAACCCTGATGTTTGGGAGAGCCACAACTACCAAGTTACCTCATTGAGCCAACCAGAGAGCAACGTACTGAAGAATAAACTTGCACCAATGACTTGGGTCATAAAAAGAAGAATAAGGGCTATGCCGATAAGAGATGACATGCAAAGGACATGACTTTCACTACAGGTGATTGAGTGCTTGTTTCGGCCTCAAAGGAGGAAATCTGATGCTCCCTTCAATGCTGAGCCCTTTCAGGCTGTGACCAGCAAAGGACACATGGTGACTGCCCAGTGTCCTGGGAAGCCCATTACGCAAGAGTCCTCACATTTCAGACATGTGGGCTATCGCTCGCCGAGGATCGGTGTCAGTGCAGAGGCTGGGTCTGAATAGACAGTTGAGCGTATATTGAATGCTGTTTCTCCATTGCCAAGGCAGATTGCAGATACTTCGATTGCCTCTCCCCAGTTACCCACAACACGATCAGGATAAGTTATTAGAGTGCCAAAAAGACTCATTGAAAAGTTGCAATTGCGTATATATTTATTTCTAAATTTTTTAATTTTTATTTAAGCCATTCGCTGCTCGGCTACCCCCTAGCCCCAGCCTTTTTTTGGCTATTTTGGGTAGTTCGCACTTAGGCACTTATGTGGACCTTTTGTCCACATAAGGTATCCACAATATATTTGCGTCCTTTTTTTCCAACATCCTGGGGATTCTAAAGGTACCCAGGGTATGTGGATTCCACAAGAGGGGACTGAGAAATTTGCCAAAATACAGCTATAATTTGGGGGTTTTGGGAAATATGGGATAAAAGTGCTGGCGCAGAGAGCATCTGTTTTTTATCCTGCAAATGGCACATGAAGGGTTTGTGGTGCAACAACCACCATCATCCCAGCTTTCAGGAACAGGCATACTTGAGTCAGAAAACTACATTTTTCAACACAGTTTTGGCATTTTTTGGGGAGATGGGCCATGTTTCTTATTTTATGTCCTTTCAACCTCTTAGAAACATGTGTAAAACCCATGGTTGATCCTGGAAAGCTATACATTTATGAAAAGTAGACACCATTCTGAATTCCCCATGGGGCCATTTGTGTAGACCCTTCAAGGTTTTCCAATAGAAAGTAACAGTTGAAATAAAAAAAGATTGAAACTTAGTTGAAAAAAACTGCCATTTTAATCTGTAACCTCTGCTAACTATAGACGATTTTCAAAAACAGTATAGTGTTCTGTTCAGGTTGTCGGGATTTATAGGGCTTGTAAGTTCACCGAGGTACCCAAAGCCAGTAGTTGAGCTGCACTGCAATGGTTTTCTCATTGTGTGTGTGTCTACAGCAATTCATTTGGTAAAATATAAAGAATGAAAAATAGGTATCAAGGAATCCTATATATTTATGAAATGGACACAAGATATGGAGTTTAAAAGCAGTGGGTATTTGCATATCTCTGAGTTTGTTTGTACACATACCCATACTAGCATGTGAATTAGAGGGCATTTCTCAAAACTTCTTCTTTTTTACACACTGTCTAACATTTGGAAAGCGCAAATGCAGGGAAAGAAATTGGTAACAACACTTGTTCTACTATTCTGTTTTCCTTTAATCTCCCAATAAAATGGTACCTCACTTGTGTGGGTAACCTAGTGCCCTCGGAGTCCAAAACGCAAAGTAAACACCAAATTTTTCCACTGAACACTGACCCATTTCTTGAAATGAGTCGAGCTGTGGACTTTGGAAACCTAGCAAACCTATACATTTTTGTAAACTAGACACCTAGTGGAATCCAGGATGGGGTGATGTGTGTGGCTTTCACCAGATTCTGTTACCCAGAATCCCTTGCAAACCTCAAAATGTGCCTAAAAACACATTTTCCTCACATTTCTGTGATGGAAGGTTCTAGAATCTGAGAGGAACCACAAACTTCCTCCCACTCAGCATTCTTCCAAGTCTTCTGTCCAGACACCGGACTCTGAAACCACTCTGTCTTCCAGCAACGCCAGCCAGCCCACCATCTCCTCCTGGACCCTAGTCATCACCGAAGACATCGCATCGACCATGAAAGGCATCCGCTCAGGAGCCCCCATAGACCCCTTCCCCCTGCACATCTTCCACAGAGCCACTGCCGCCATCGCTTTGGAACTACGATGCACCATAAATGCTACCTTCAAAACCAGCATCTTTCTAGATGACTGGGAACAAGCAGAAGTCAGACTGTGAGAAGCTGGCCTGGTGTATGCTGTCCACTAGTTATAGTGGGCACCTTGCACCAGTCTAAACAACCCCTTATTGATAATAGGTTAAATACAACCTTTATTGAAAGCTATCCTAGTGGTAGCTATGGAGAGCAGCCTTCAGGCTAAGTCTTGTAGGAATGTAAAGCAGCTTGTTTTACCAGTCTATAATCTCTTGAGTGGCTAAATGAAAGGAGACCACACCAGGTATATATATAAAATATATGTATTTATTACTAGACACACCCCTCTAGTCTCTTTATGAGGCTAGAGGCAAAAGCACATAAGTTACACTTCAAACTATTACAGTATAGTAGCACAATCCACGTTAGGCCCTAGGGGCGGACCAAACCATATACTAAAATAGTGGTATAAGAAACGCGACTTAACTAGACACAAGGCCTAGAGCCTGTAGAATCGCTAGGACCCTAAGGAACCACCTAAGGTAGTAAGACAGGGGACCCACGGGGGCCGTGTGCAGTGTGAGAACACAGCCGCGAGCTCCCATTAGCTTCTATGGGGAAAGTCGCGGTTAGATTTTTAGAGATGGACTAGGACCAAACCCTCTTGGACTTAGACAGTTCTAGGGTGAACAGCCACTGGAGCACCGGAGTACTCGAGTTACCTCATGTTGGAGAAGTGAGTGATGAACCTCCTATAAAAATTGGCAGAGCCCAAGAAAGTTTGCATCTCTTTTTTTAACCAGATTTTCTTAATCTTCAAAATATTTGCATCACACCCATCATTTATGTATTGCAGTACATGTAGAGTGTTATTGATACATCTCTGGTTCCCCTCAACAGCAACTTGATACTGCTCTCCCCTCCTCCCCTCCCTCCTCTTGAGTTGCATCCGCATCTGAATAATAGTCTGAATGTCAAGTGGTCGTGCAGTGGGTTCTTTTCCTGCCATCATTGTACAATGCATTCTTATATGATGGGGTTAGGATCCGGTGGTCGGCTAACCCTCACGTTATCTGGTCTGGTTCCCTTTCTCCCTGGCATGGCCGGTTGGGGGTTGTGAGAGGTCCCCCCTCTCCCCTTCCCACCCAATTGCCACCAGTTTGTACACTAATTGTTCGCATGTCCGTGCTTTGTCTAGTGTGCCGATGCCCCATCTTGCTTCTCTTAGCAGGAGTCTCCCTTCCACTCTTGCCCATTTTTTCAATTCCTTCTTCCATATTCCCACCCTTGGTCCCCCTAGTGCCTTCCAGTTCCTGGTGACTTCTTGTTTGGCCAGGACATAAGCCAGGTCTTGGAATTTCCCTGTCATTTTTGTTTTGGCCGTGTGTGGAAACCAACCCAGAAAGCAATGGCCCGGGAGTATGTGGATTCTCCCGTTCAGTGACCTCTTCTACTATATGCAGTACCTCCTCACAGAATGCGCACAGTGTGGATAATCCCATAGAATGTGCAAAATGTGAGCTTCCTTTTCTCCACACCTGGGGCAAGCTGCCTTCTCCACCTGAAAATATCTTCTAATGTGCATTGGAGTAATATATGCTTTGTGAAGGATATAAAAGGTCTATTAGTTTGAATCTGGCATTCCTGGATACCTTTCGAAGTCCATTCAACTATAGTCTCCCAGTCTGTCTCAGAGATCGGCCTTCCTAGGTCCATGTCCCACTGCAGCCGCTCCAGGGGCTTCTGAATGTCAGAGCGTATTGCTATATAGAGGCAGGACACCGTTTTGATCTCTGCCACCGATAGAGTGACATAGCAACAGGGGTTCCATGATGCCCACGCCCCAATGCTTCCTCAGCCTCAATGTGATAGCTCTATGCATTAAAATGTAGCCTCTTGGCAGATCATGTTCCGTCCAGAATACTTCAAAGGGGAGCAGCTCAGTCTCAAAAGAGGTCTCCTATCACCCTCACCCCGCCTCCTCCCAGGCATTGAGTCCCTCCCAGTGTCCCCCTGCATGGGAGGTGTCGGAGCAGGGCTATAGGCAAATCAGGGGAGTAGGGCACTTTGCAATCAACACGTCGCAGATACCTGGCCCAGCATCTTGTCACCACTTTGGTTTCTGTCATATCTCCCATAGACCTCCTCCGCACGCACAGTAATATTTTCGCAAGTACCGGGGCAGTCATTGCAAACGGGTGCTGCACTCTATCAGGGTTCCTCTCAGCCGCTACCCACTGAATCAGCCGATTAAGTTGAGCTGCTATAAAGTAAACTTCAAAATTGGGGACTGCCAATCAGCCCGTCGTTGTGGAGCACTGCATCGTGGCCAGCGCCACTCTTCTGCGACCCGTTTCCCAAATGAACGATATAATCATCGAATCTAGATCTCTGAATATCACATGGGGAATCCCCACTGGTAGGGTCCCGCAGAAATACAGTAGGCGCCGGAGTGCCACCATCTTCAGGTGTCACATTGGACACATCTTTTCGCCCAGAGTCACATTGAATTCCCGAATCCTGCTGAAAATGTAAAAAAAGAATCATGTACACTTGCTCTTTATTTAATTTAGGCCCCCAGGTAGGCCGGGTCCCAGGGGCAATTAAAAATAATGATTGGTCCACCACCTCCCTGGGGCTGAAGACAAAGGAAATGCTGGGACCACGTGGCCGCCCCGCAGCCCCAGACACGCCACCTTCCCAGGGCTATATGAAAGAATTATGCGTGAGGGAGCTCCAGCCCCTCCACACCCCCCGGGGACCGCCACTTCCCTAGGGCAATATTAAAAAATAATGCCCCCTGACTTAATTAATGTTGGAGGGGGCCGTGTGGCCCCCCTCGTTGACCTGTAGATGGCCATGGGGCTGCCACCCCCAATGGTTGGCTCCAGCAATGTCCCAGGGTGTCCACTCCGGTACATTGCAGTTTGCTATGGCTTGGCGGGAGCCATAGCAAACACTGCTCCGCTTCATGGAAGCAAGAGCATTAAGAATGTTCTTGCTTTCATGAAGCAGAGCAGAGTTGATTTTGGACAGAGGGAGCTGCATGCTTTTGGACAGAGACAGCTGCATGTCAGCAGCTCCCTCTGTCCAAAAGCAATGCTGGCTCCTGCAGTAGGTGGGGAACCATCAGGGACAGTGGGGACCTTCAGGCTCCCCATGGTTCGGAACAAGGCGCCATGCCCCGGGGGATGGGGTCCCCGGCGCAATATCAGCCCGGTGGAGGGGGCCCGCGCATCTAAAAAAAAAGATGGAGGCCTGGCCCTGGGGAATTGGGTCCCCAGGGCCGATATAGGCCACGGGAGGGGGCTACGCGGCCCCCTCGCCTTTTAAAAAAAGCATAAATAAAGGCCTGGCCCTGGGGGATGGGGTCCCCGGGCCAGAATTTGCATCAGTAGGGGAGCCTACATGGCACCCCTCCCTTTAAAAAAAATAAAATAAAATAAAGGGCAGACCCTGGGGAATTGGGTTGCCCGGTGTCTAAGTTAACCCAGGGACGGGGGACGCACCCCCTTCCTTTATTTAAAACTTTTTTCAAACAGGAAATGCTGGGCGCCAGGGGATTGGGTCCCTGGGGACATAATCGGCACAGGTAGGGAGGCCATGCGGCGCTCCTCCCCGTTTAAAAAGAAATAGACTGGCCTCGGGGGATCAAGGGGGTAATCAGTCCTTTGTATGGGAAACAGGACACCGCCTATTCCAGTGTAGGTGCCCAGCAAGAGCTATCACCGTGCATATGAGTTCTCTGTCACACCCACCCTTCCTGTGTTTGTGACTGTCGAGAGGGAATGCACAAAGTTTAGCTGTCACCCACCCCAGACATGCATTGGAAAAAGACTGTAAGGCACACGGAGCAGTAAGAGCAGAAAAATGCTCTCTTTCTAAAAGCATCCTTTCTAAAATATTAATGTTAAATCCAATTTTACTAATAAAGAGCAATTTATCGTTACCATTCCAAAGATATAAAACTTGATGCAACTAATCCTTTCTGAACAGGAATTACAGCTTTAAAGTGTTTTGAGGAATACCAAATGTTAGCCTGTGAGAGGAGTAGGCCTCACTGGAGTGAAAAACAAATTTAGTTGTTTGTCACTACCAAGAAATGTACAACTTAAAAGTAAATGTCCTACCTTTTAGTTGCATAGCACCCTGCACTGAGGGCTACATAGATCCTACATTAGGGGTGATTTATGTGTAATAAAAGTGGAGTTTTAAGGCTTGGCGAATGGTTTTAAATGTCACGTCGAAGTGGCAATAAACTCCATACAAAGCCTTGCAATGGCTACTTGTGTGGGCAGCACAACCAGTGCTGCAGACCCACTGGTAGCATTAAGATTGCATGCCCTGGGTATATGGTATGCCACTTTACAAGGGACTTACAAGTAAACTAAATATGTAAATGTTGTATTTTTAGGGGAGAAGTACATGCACTTTAGCATTGGTCAGCAGTGGTAAAGTACTCAGAGTCCTAAAGCCAACAAAAAAGATGTAACAAAAAGAAGAGATAAACAGGCAAAATGTTTGGAGGAAGACCACCCCAAGGATGACACGTTTAACCGTATTGCTAGAGTAAAACAAAGGTTGTATGTTTGGAAATACTGAATAATTCTACTTATGTTGAAAAGTGATTTGCATAATGCTTTGAACGATATCTACATCAATCTGCTCAATTTTGGAAAAGTGGCTTATTTGTCTCATTCGAGATTTTACTCTGTTTTAACCTCTTTTCCTCTTTTCAATTTGTTTGTCTTCATTATTGTCTTTTTGCATTGTCTTTTTCTATTTCTCATTTCCTTCTTCTTCTAATGCCATCTATGTTACTTATCTTCGTATGACAGTTATTGTGCAGTTCCATTTTTACAACGCCAAAAACAATTCCATCATTGTGGTCTACAAAACCAATGTTATTACCTAAGCCATCCAGCCTTATAGTATAGTGAGAAGGATTAAGCCACATAATGTGTATCTCTTCATAAAAGGTAGAAGTTGGACAGACTGATCATATCTTTACATTAGAGAAACATGGATAACAATATTGATTTTATGTTATCTTTCTACAGATCTATGTTCCACTCTCTTCATTTCCCAAAATGGCTCTCCCAGTCTCTGCTTCGCAGTGGGAACTGCAACTTGAACTGTTTAATAAAACATCCAGTTAAAATCTCTCCGGACATTGTGGGTCAGGGCTATAAAGGGGGTGATTCTATGCAGCAAACTAGAGTTTGGCAAACATTTCTAAAAGAATATTAAGTTAGAGACAGCAGTATCACGCAAGTGGAATCCTTATTCCATTACATTAGGATTTGCCTGGCGTTGATGCACATTAAAAACCAGCTATATGTCCACCCATCCTAATTGGGTTGGCAGACATATAGCCATTTGTCTACCTTTCTCTGTCGGGCCGTCAGAAAGGTTTGGCTATGGCAGTGACGAGGAGTCACCGACATAGCCAAACCCATGGTCTGTCTGGTCCAAATCGGGTGGATGGACTATTATCTTGCAGCTAATCATAGTCTGTCGCCATTTTGATGGAGTATGCTTACCACCAAGATAAAAATTGAGCCCTACGTCCAAACGTAGAAATCTTCACCTCAACTATGCCCAGCGGCTTCCTGATGTCGATGCCTCCTCCTTGGACATCACTGGCTGCATTGCTCTGCTGAACTTTTCCTTCTCAGAAACTGTTCTTCAAAAATTATTTTAAGTTCAAAGGAAAGCAGAGACCAGACCCAATCCACTTTGTGCATCTAAACTGTGCTCCATCATGGTTGGACATACCTTTTGACTTTGTCCTGGTATTGAGCGACTAGATGTTTTTGATTAACGCTTTAATCTTCTAGGTGCTATTTTTCACTTTAACTAACTCCAGTTCTACTGATTGGATTTTTGTCGTTTTGGTCTCATTGAATTTATTACATTTTACTCGATTTATCTAAATTGGTGTGGGATTTTTCTTGTGTTGTCTTTTCACTATGTTACTGCTTGAGTGTTGCATAAATACACTGAGCATTGCCTCTGAGTTGCTTTTGTGCCAAGCTACCAGAGGGTTACGCACAGGTTCATTTAATGACTTTCTTGTGGTTCACACGAACAAGGATTGTGGCTGCTGCTTGAATGGGGTCTCACACCCGTCAAACAACAACTCAGCTTCTCACAGCTGAGCGAAGAGCCGAACCGCCCTAGTGTCTGTGCACGCTTGTGTGATGAGTGGGAACATGAGTGTGCGCATCTGCCATAAAACAGGCAGCTTCTGCATTCAATAAAATATGTATTTGCCTTATACGATCTAAAGATATGGATTCACTGCATGGACATAATTTGGTTCATAGCCACTAACAAATAGATAAATGCACATGTGAACACGTCCTGATTTCTGACTTTTCAAAGATGGAAATGCTGCTGACAATGTAGTGGTGAAAGGTTGCATTGCTGATGAATTAACGATTACATGGACCATCAGACTTTAAGGTCACGGTGTCATCACAGTTATCATCTGCAGAAATCAACATTGTGCTTTGGCTGTTTAGGATTCAGAGTGGAGCTAGGACTGTCCTTTGCCCTTCCATCATTCTCGTATCCAGGCTTTTGATTGCTTTCTGTCTCCTCACCTCAGAGATTTCTTTATATCCCATTGACCTTTCTTCCGGCTGCAGGTCTTTTTTTAGACAAATGAAAACGAATTTTGCTTGAGACAAGTGAAGAGTTGGAACGCCCTACACAGGGTCGGAGTGGGACAGAAAATAGGTCTGGGCAATAAAAGTGTCCCTCCATGATTCGATTTGAATTGATTTTAATTTTGTGAAGCGCTGCGCTTGCCCCGTGGGCATCTTGGCGCTACCTGTAGTGCGAGGGAGGAAGCCAGCTTTCAAAGATCTACAGAGAGAAGGTGAGCAACCATGGGCCTTATTTATGGGGCCCCTTGCGCCGTTGGACCCACCGGCGTAACGAAACTCGAGGGGGCCTCCCTGCAAGGTGCATGGAGGGGCCCCCTCCAGGCTCAATCAGGAACTCTCCGGCCAGAGTGCTGTGCTGAGGGGGCCCCCTGGAGCTCGGGGCCCCCCGCACCATGGGGGCTGCGAGGGCCTGTGTTACGCCCCTGGTCGGTGGTGCAGGAGCCTGCTCCACATTTACGAGGCAGCACTAGGCCACTTTTTTGGCTTAATGCTGCCTCGTAAATATTGCCCCTTTTCACGCAGTTTTCTGCATTAACCCCTTGTGTGCTCTTGACGGAACCACGCCGTCATGAGCCACGGGTGCCGTGTGCTCATGACGGCGTGGTTCCGTCATGGAGCGGCCGTTGGCGGCCGCTCCTCCCATGCGGCTCTAATTCCCCGCCTGTGCGGGCGAATTAAAGAGTGGGCGGAGTCGTGACGGAACCACGCCGTCATGAGCACAGCTCGCCCGTGACTCATGATGGCGTGGCTCCGTCATGAGCACAGCGCCACCGTGCTGCCCCCAAACCCCCCCCAGCGCTGCGGCGGAATTCGCGCCGCAGCGAAGGGGTTAAAGGGGCGTGCAATGGGTGTTGCTGGGGGCATTTTCTGCAACATCCATGGCTTTTTTACATTGCCCCAGATTCACGAGAAATCGTAAATCTGAGGCAGTGCCAAAAACTTACACCTCCCCAGGGGGGAGGCGTAAGGGAGGCACAACGAGGAGAAATATCTTTATTTCTCCTTGTTTTTCCTTTTTCTATGTGTGCTGCAGAATAGAAAGAGGGAAAAGCCTTGTGACTGTTTTTGTGCAGGAAGGTTTCCCTTCGAGAATTACACCATAGTTGCTCGAGGAGACAGTGACCATCGTCCCCAAGTGACCACCTTGTCATTTCATTTAGTACACCACGACATGACAAGTTTGACCGCAGAAGGCAACTATACTGAAAACCTCAAAAGGCTGAAGTGGTCAGATCCGATTATACCAGCAATAATGAGCCAATGTAGAGCCCAGCGAGATTCAATGAGTATTGCCGCACCCCTGCCTACTACCTCATGGGAACTCTTCTCCCGGGAACTGCTTAAAAAGTTCCCACGTGCCACACGGAAAACCAAAAAAGGAAACCAGGCAATAATAACAGCTGAAATCAGGAAATTAAAATCAGTACGTAATAGTGCTCTAAGACAACTACGCAGGCTCCCAGGGGAAGATCATAATCTTAACAAATATAAGCAAGCCCAAAAAGCATTTCGACATGCAGTATTCATCGAGAAAAAGAACCGTTCCGAGCGGTTCTGGCTAAAATTGTTACACGCAAGCAAAAATCACAACCCAAGATCCTTCTGGTCACTTGTTAATACTAAAATACACAAACAAGGAGGACAAAGTAGCGCCAACATCTCTGAAGCCGAATGGGTTTCCCACCTAACAACTCATTTTGAGGAACCAGGAAAAGACGTCCCATTGGCCAGACCACTAGCCACGGTTCCACAATCCAACTTACGCCAATCACTAGGCATAACGGATGCAAGGACTCTAGGAAATCATGTTGAATTAACATCGACAACGGATACGGAATCTTTGCTTCAGTCTATAGAACCGTCACAAAGTGCTCAAACAACCATGGGAATCATTACAGAAAAAATCGTCCGAATCATAACCGAGGGTCGTTCAGACGGAGCTCCAGGTCCGAATGGTCTCCCCCAGTCACTGTTTAAACAGGATACAGAATTTTGGGCCAACCAACTGGCACCTCTTTTTTCCTACTGCCAGATCAAATTGGTAATACCGGAATCATGGCAAGGTGCCATTATTCATCCAATCTATAAAGATGGTAAGAGATCAGACCCAAAAAAGTATAGGATGATCACCCTATTAGACGTGGAATCGAAATACTAGACTAAGCTGCTCCTTCAAGATCTGGCATCCTGGGCTGCAAAAAAACATCTTATACCTTTCAACCAGACAGGATTTGTGCAAAAATCAGGCACAATAACGAACTTGCTTGCAATTTCTGTCCTGCTGGATAAAGTGGTGGCCTCAGGAACGTTAATGCACGGCTGCTTCATTGACTTTAAGGCTGCATTCGACCGCGTACCCCAAAGCCGACAATGGCTCAAACTGCGGAAATGGGGGATCCCACCGGCCTTATTACAAGCCATAATCGCGTTACACTCCAACACATGGGTCCGTCTAAAACTCGGGGATGGATCATACATCTCAAGGAAAATAAAAAATTCCTGTGGAGTGAAACAAGGGTGTGTGTTGGCACCCCTTCTTTTCAACCTTTTCATCTCCGACTTGACGAAGTCAATTCTCACCCCCCAAAACTAGCCGGGACAAGAGTTAGTAATCTACTGTACGCGGACGACCTGGAACTGCTTAGTTACACCAGGGTTGGCTTGCAGAGGCTACTTGACCGGTTGTCTCTATACACCATCGAAAACGATCTGGAACTGAATTTAACAAAGACAAAGGCAATCACCTTTGGGCAAAGGAAATATCAAGGTGGCGGTTGGCGATATAACGGCAAAAATGTTGACAGAGCCCCTTCTTACAAGTATCTGGGGGTTCACTTGGACAGAAGGGGAACATTCTCTAAACATAGAGACGAGGTAGAAGCCAAAGCCCTGACAATCCAGGTGGCTTTTATGTCTCTTGCAAGGCAACTATCTGGCCCTAGTCTGAGCCCACTTATAACTGTCATGAAGGCAAAAATCATTAATTTCCTCACCTATAGCCAGGAGGTCATGCGGGGAAAAGACAACAGCCACGTAAATAAAATAATAACAAGAACATTCAAACAGGTGCTGGGTTTACCAAAATCCTCATCCCCCACCCCAAATACGTCTCGAGTTTGGTCTTCAAGACCATCAAGCAGTAGGGCGTGGAGCGTATATCAGGCTGTGTAATAAGTTGCGTGCCTCCGGAGAAGGAACCCTGGAGGCTCTTTTGTGGGTGGAAATCTCAGCCGGCCAACTTGGCAGTTCATTCCGGCGCTATCTGCAAGATTCTTTAAAACTCCTCGAAATAGAAGAAATCTGGTCCTCTAACCCATCACAGCAGGCTCTTAAAATTCAAATCAAAAGAAACGCCTGCCTTTGGTCCTTTCATTCGGATAGAGCCCAGCTGGTGCAACGCAAGCAAGCCTGGTCAATTGTATCAGGATTCAAGCCAGGGATTATGGCACCCCACCTGTCATGTACCTACTCAGTGCTGTGGTAAAAACGATTTTTGGCCCTCAGAATGGGTGAATGGCCATTCCTGTACCATCTGCCAGGATGGCGTTGTGCAAATCCCAACACAACGTGCAGGGGGTGTGGGAGTAGCCCAGAAACAATTGAGCACGTGGTATGTCTATGTCCTGCAGTCCATGACGATCGAAAGACCTTGTTAAAGAGCGAATGGAATAAACTTGGCATTCGCACGTGCCGGCAAGCCATCCTTGCATCAATGAACCCGGATAATCCACAGATCAATATCCGGTTCACTAAGTTCATCACAGGAACAGCAAGAAAATGTATACATAGTGAGCGACAGCAAGCCATTAACGGTTAATTATTAAAGGACAGATTAAGCCCCACACCGTTTCATTTGATTTGCACCACCCAAGAACAGTAGAACACGGTCCTCGGTGTACGGTCCATCTTACTTTCCCATGTAATTTTGGAACCCCCAAACATTGTATGCAGGGACTTCACAATATAAACAGACTCGCACCACTAGGGCCCTTACCACAATCACGGACTCATATTACAGTATTATTAATTATTGTCTTTTAATAACTAATGTCTGCCTGCGGCCCTAGTAGACGATAAAATTAGAATGGAGGATTACGGCCCTTAACTGTTCTTTAATCACTCTTTTTTAAAAAGGGTCGTACTGTTTAGATGAGTTAATACTTTTGATCATTATAAAAAACAAGTTTCTAGGATTTTAAATTATTTTATGATGAATTCTTACCTGTCGTGATGGCACAAATGTAAATATTTTAATAACTATTCTTGATACACGTTTTTATTATGGTAGCATGTCCACCATTGTAATGATTTTTTATTAATCAAACAATAAAGTATTTCCAAATGCCATTTGTACTGGATGAGAACTAAGCTTTGGAGCCCTTTCAAACTGTATAATCATCTCCGGGAATTCACACATGGAATTACTTGGCGATGTCTCGCTGGTACCACACACACCCTGCTCATACTCAGAGAGAACTACAGTCCGCACATTTGTTGCTGTGTTAGTTCCCAAAACACTCGAGGAGTGCAACATATGCTGGAACGTGACTGCTGGTCATGCGGTCGATTTTGCTGTGATTGGGACTTACTGCTGTAGTGCTGAGAAGACTCCAGAATTTGAGCTGTCTTTTAGCTGTTTCCCTTCTAAAATTCACTCTGCTTCAATTGAATTGACTGGGAAAATGCATTCCACTGATATACTGTTTTTTCTAAGTCTCTCACTTTCCTGTTCTAAAATGTGGCCTGGATGCCGCTGTAGTGACCCACTGCCACCATGGGTGTAGCGCAGCATGGGTATCTTTGCTTATGTGCCCACCTTGACTGGTTACCACATAACTCTCTGCACTCTGATGACCTGGGCCCATTCCATTGTGCTCAGTGCCCACTCTGCCCTTGGATTCCAGGACCCTCGGCTGCCTGCCCGCTGTCACTTGGCCTGTTCATGTCCCACTTGCCCACCCATACCCTGAGATCTTCGGGCCGTCTGTGCTGTCCCATGCTTTGTTATCTTATGGTTCTGCGCTCTCCCATGTCCTGGGATTGTTTTATCCTCTCTCTTGTGTCTTCGTCCACACCTTTACCTCTGTGCCCTCCTATGCCACAACTGTCTGTCTTCCACACTACCTGCAGCCCCGTTGACTGGTTTTCAAGTGCCTTCTAAACTCCTGTTACCTGCTGATTTTTGTCCTCCTGTGTCCTGGAGTTTCCCAGCTCTTTCACATCCATACCATCAACACTTTGCGGTCCAGTGCTAAAGCTGCCTGTCTACATTCAGTCTGCATTCAGTCCCCTGTCAATCCCCTGAGCCAGCAGTCCGCCGTCATTACTTCATGCCTCTGGCCAGGGTCATAGAGTAGCCTGTGCAGAAGGGTCAGATAGCACATCAGTCCAGCCAGAGCCCTGCCAGGCATGCCACACTGCTCATTTGCCCGGCTGGTACAGAGAGGAGTCGGTCACCCTAATGATTCAGGCGCATTTTCTGCCATTGCTGATAATGTGTTCCAGACCCTAACTTTCCAAAGCCCAAAGTGCCGGTGCCTCAGTGGCCTGTAACATTCAGACACCTTTCCAGACTCCAAGGACCAGGGCGGAGAGGCACATAGCTGTCAATATTGGTACAGGTGCAGTGGTACCAGGGCCAAGGGTTCATGATTGTCAGACTCCCAGTTCCACTGCTGGGATAGCTGAGCTTCAGCCCTGCTCCTTACACAACTTGTTCTAAGGAGGTTAAAAATCACTCCTAGGTAACCGGGGGAAAGGGGAATTGGGGAATATACATACACCCGGCTGCCACCGCCTGCTCGTTGCCCTTGAGCGTTCGTATCTCTGCCTCGTATTTTGTATTCTGTTTTTTCTGCCGTTATCGCCTCTGTTATTGTGCTGTGCCCCTGATTTGTATTACTGTATATCCTGCCGTTTTTGCCCTGTTATTGTGCTGTGCCCCCTGATTGTCCGCTGCCATCCCCCTGCCTTTGTTTGTTTAGCTCCTAGACCCCCTAGCGCTTCAGCCGCCGTTCCCTGCTCCCTGCCGGCGCTCCCCCGCGGCCCGCCCCCTCTCCTCCTGGTCCCTCTCCCATTCGCCACCCCGCTCCCACCTCCCAGCTGCTCCTCCCTCGCTCCTCCCCCCTGACTCGCCATTTATGGCAGAGTCCGCACGTACGCACAGCGTTCACGTACAGCGGGCGAGCCGATTGTGCGCCGAAAGCGTGCCAAAGGCAAGCCCGTCTGCGCCCGTCTGCGCCTGGACCGCGCCCAGCGCCAGGACCCCTGACCCCCACTGACGCAAGACTATCCGTCAGACCTACGACGCCGCTGCCCTCAACGCACTCAATGCCGGCCGGAACCCCACCTGCTGCCAGGCCGCCCCGAAACGCATACACGGACCATTCACCTGCAGAACCTGCAAGTTCACCTGCCTCCGAACCTGCACCGCGCCCGCCAAGCCAAACACCAGCAACAACCTCAAGTGCATCCTGCTCAACACCCGCTCCGTCCACAGACACGCCGTGGAACTCTGGAACCTCCTTGACACAACATCACCAGACATCGCCTTCCTCACGGAAACCTGGATGAACGCCTCCTCAGCCCCCGACATCGCCATCGCCATCCCGGACGGGTACAAGATCATCAGGAGGGACCGCGTCAACCAGACCGGAGGAGGCATCGCCATCGTCCACATGAACACCATCCCGCATCTCGACCGACTCCAACGACGCATTCAACGCCGCCGAGCACCTCCACTTCCAGATTCACACCAACCCCAAGACCACCCTCAGAGGCACCCTCATCTACAGACCCCTGGGACCACGCACACAATTCAGCGAAGACATCACGGACTTCATCAGCCCACACGCCCTCCCCTCCACCGACTACATCCTCCTCGGGGACCTCAACTTCCACCTGGAGAACAACAAGGACCGCAACACCAACGCCCTGCTGCACAACCTCGCCAACCTCGGACTCAAGCAACTGGTCAACACCCCCACCCACTACGCCAGCCACACACTTGATCCCGTCTTCTCATCCAGCAAGCACATCACCTTCAGCCACTCCACCGGACTCCACTGGACCGACCACAGCTGCATCCACTTCAGCTTCAGAAAAAACACAACCCACCACCACCCGCAACAGGTTCCTCACAGAAGCTGGAGCAAGATCACCGCCGACCAGCTCACCACTTCCCTCAGCCAGAATCCACCTGCCAGCACAACGAATCCCAACGAAGCAGCCCGCAACTTCACGCAGTGGTTGACCACCTGCGCCGATGACCTCGCACCGCTGAAGAACCCTCCCAACAGACCCAGAAGCAAGAAGACCCCCTGGTTCACCGACAAACTCAAGGACTCCAAGAAGACCTGCCGCACCCTCGAGAAAGCCTGGCTCCTCGACCAGACCGCTGACAACATGACCGCCCTCAAACACGCCACCTGCAAGCACCACCAGCTCATCCGCACCACCAAGAAGAAATCACTGAAGGAACGACTGGACAACAACGCCCACGACAGCAAGGAACTCTTCAACATCGTCAAGGAGGAAGGGGAGGAGCCAAGATGGCGACCGGAGCAGTCGCTTGAGCGCCCGGCTCCGTCGGCCCTTGGCCTCGGACTATCATCCTGATTCCTATCCTTGCCGATTTTCGAGGTGCAACGCGTGCGACGACGCGCTGACTGCGCCGCCGCTTTCCCGAAGTCTTAGCCCGCCCGGATGCCGGAGTTCTTGGTGCCTTTGTTCCCCGCACTGGACCCCTGCTCTACTGTGGCCTCGGCCGGCCCCCTGGAAGCGTCGCAGTCACCGGACCCGCTGGTGCAAATCTGAGCCCCGAGGTCCCGATCCCGCCTCACGCCACGGACGGTCGCCGGGGGAGCCGGGGGAGAGACGCCCGGACACCTCCTGCACCCTGCACCTGACGGGCTGGAGCTGGAGGGTAAGCCCCGGCGTGACGGGTCTCCTGCCCCGCTCTGTGGACCACGCTGTGGAAGGCTGCAGACCCCCTTCTTCTATGGTCTAGTCGGCTGCAAGAGAGCCCGAGGGAGGGGAAGCGACTGTTGGCTTTCACCTGTTGCGGCGCAGACCTGTTGGGAATTGCCTCCTTGTCACGATCCCCCCCCTGGCCACGGTACCGTTCAGCGGTAAAACATGGCGCTGATTGCCTGCTCGCTGCAGGGGGGTGATGCTCCGGTCTCGCCCGCTGCCCGCTTCGCCCTCCCTCTACCAGACTCCAGCTCCCCAGTGCCGTCCCGGATTGCTGCCGCTGTGGGGGCGCAGCTTCCGCTGACATACGGCTCCGTTCTGGCTGCCCTGCGGGACTTTCGTCTGCAATTGTGTGTCGGCTTGCAAACGCTGAGTGAGCGGTTCGACTCTACACTGTCTGCTGCGGGTCGTGAGCGCCCCGTTTGTGATCAACAAGACGTGAGTCTGCCAGTGCTGTGGTCCTCCTGCGGGGAAGTAACGACTGAGTGTAGCGGTGCTCCACTGGTGTCTGCGTTTGGCTTTCCCGGCGCTCAGGATCAATCGCTCTCCTGCTCAATGGCGGATACTTTGTTTCCCCGGTCATTGCTGCCTGCTTTGTTGTTGCCTGCCTCACCGTGCCCGCAGGACCTTCCAGCTGAACTACACCTGACGACCTCGAGGAACCGTTCACGGTGGCCTACGGCTCCTTTTATGTGGAACTCATGTACTTTACAAGCCAGGTCTGGATTTTATATGGTGTGCAAGGGGACCTCAATAGATGATCGGCGGCCATTTTGTGACTCTACTTCTCCATCTTCTTCCAAGCGGCCATATTGTCTTTGTCTGTTCGGGATGTGGGGCATTCACGAGGGGGCGGGTCTAATCGTAAGCCCGCGATCGGGCCAGGGCTAGATTACTTTCTATCATCATAGTTTCACGGACGGGCTGGACTGGGACTGGAATTGTTTGCATATGTTGTGCGCACTCGTCGCGATCTGTCTGCCTTCATTTCCTTGTTGTTACATGCTATCTTCACACGACCGCCTTTGGGTGTAGTGGGGTTTCAGTGTGTGGAGGCTTGGTTGGCCGGTGGTGTCGGGCGCTCCGAGGATACGTGGGCTCCTCCCCGCCTCCTTTCTTCTTTCTTCTCTTAGTTTCTTTACTCTATTCCTACTTTCTCTCTCGTCTATATTTCGGGTTCATTGGGCGACAGGCACTATGCTGGGGGGGGGGCAGGCCATAGCCTCCGCATTGGTGTAGGGTGGGGGGGTAATTTACTGTTTCTTTTTAGTTCTATGGGCCTCTTTCTTTCATGTCTCTGCGCTATACTTGTTTCGATTCGGGGTCCGGGTGTGGGGTGGATTGAGTGGGGGCGGCTTTTAGGGGGTGCGTATTTACTACTGTGATGATCCTGTTATCTAACTGCATCGCCTTACTGTATGAGATTTTCTATGGCTGTTTTAATGATGCTGCTGCTCTCCAGTGTATGAAGCCGACTCGCGGACTCGAATCTCCTTGTTTCTATCCTTTACTGATTTCTTTCTCGATAAAAAATTTTTTGAAAACCTTAAAATTAACCTTCACTTCTCCTTCCCCTGGTGTCAAGGATCCCTCCAGTGTATGAATCCTGAATCATTGCTAATCTTGACCTTGACGCACAGGGGATGTACTGTTTGTCTCTGTGCTCAACCGTATTGTGGCCGGCCTGATGGTTGTAGGCCCGTATTTGTTCTTTTACTATGCACAAATAAAGGTTTTTAAAAAAAAAAAAAAAAAAAAAAAACATCGTCAAGGAGTTCTCCAACCCCAGCACCGGCAACAACGACATCACTCCTTCACAGGATCTCTGCGACTCCCTTGCCTCGTACTTCCACCGCAAGATTGCCGACATCCACAACAGCTTCGGCGCACCATCCACGCACCCAACCGTCGAACCAACGCACCCCACCGCCACCCTCCGCACCTGGACCACGGTAACCACCGAAGACACAGCCCGCATGATGAACACCATCCACTCCGGATCTCCAACCGACCCATGCCCCCACCAAGTCTTCAACAAGGCCGACTCCACCATCGCACCCCAACTCCGAGACGTCATCAACACCTCCTTCAACACCGCCACCTTCCCGGAGAGCTGGAAGCATGCCGAGCTCAGCGCACTACTGAAGAAACCTACTGCGGACCCCACCAACCTCAAAAACTTCCGCCCCATCTCGCTCCTTCCTTTTCCTGCCAAAGTCATCGAGAAGATCGTCAACAGACAGCTTGCCGCCTTCCTCGAGACGAACGGCTCCCTCGACTCCTCGCAGTCCAGTTTCAGAGCCAACCACAGCACTGAGACCGCCCTCATCGCAGCCACCGACGACATCCGAGCCCTGCTCGACAACGGAGAAACAGCGGCACTCATCCTCCTGGACCTCTCTGCAGCATTCGACACTGTCTGCCACCACACCCTAATCCAACGCCTCAGCAACACCGGCATCCAAGAGAAGGCACTGGAGTGGATCATCTCGTTCCTCGCCGGAAGAACACAGAGAGTCCGCCTCCCCCCGTTTCGTTCCGAGGCCGCCGAAGTCATCTGCGGCGTCCCGCAAGGATCGTCACTCAGCCCCACCCTCTTCAACATCTACATGAGACCCCTTGCTGCCATCGCACGCCAACACAACCTTAACATCATCTCCTACGCCGACGACACCCAGCTGATCCTCTCCCTCACCAGAGACCCCAACACCGCCAGAACCAGCCTACATGAAGGGATGAAAGACGTCGCCGAATGGATGAAGAACAGCCGCCTGAAACTGAACTCAGACAAGACAGAAGTCCTCATCCTGGGACCATCGCCCTCCGCATGGGATGACTCCTGGTGGCCCCCAGCCCTGGGCACCGCTCCCAAGCCAACAGACCATGCACGCAACCTGGGCTTCATCCTGGACTCCTCCCTCTCGATGACCAGACAAGTCAACGCCGTCTCCTCATCATGCTTTCACACCCTTCGCATGCTTCACAAGATCTTCCGATGGATCCCGACTGAAACCAGGAAGACGGTCACCCAGGCCCTCGTCACCAGCCGTCTGGACTACGGAAACACCCTCTACGCCGGGACCACAACCAAGCTACAGAAGAGACTCCAACGAATCCAGAACGCCTCCGCCCGACTCATCCTGGACATCCCCCGACGCAGCCACATCTCCAGCCACCTGAGGGACCTGCACTGGCTCCCCGTCAACAAGAGGATCACATTCAGGCTCCTCACCCACGCACACAAGTCTCTCCACGACCTGGGCCCCAAGTACCTCAACGACCGCCTGACCTTCTACACGCCCACCCGCCAGCTACGATCTACTAGCCTCGCCCTCGCCGCCGTACCATGCATCCGAAGAGCCACCGCCGGAGGCCGGTCCTCCTCCTACCTGGCGGCAATGCATGGAACTCCCTGCCCATCCACCTTCAGCTGACCCAGGACCACCTCGCCTTCAGGAGACAACTCAAGACCTGGCTGTTCGAGCAGTAGCGGACCCCCCCCCCAAGCGCCTTGAGACCCTTCCGGGTGAGTAGCGCGCTATACAAGTATTATGATAGATTGATTGATTGATACGTCACTGCGAAGCACCCGCACTTGGAACTGGTAAGGAATTGTCACATGTGTTTGAGTCCTGAAGAAAGTAAATAAACAACCTTACTACATAGTCTCCTGAAATGAACAATATAACTTATTATATACATGATATACCTTTTAGAGTTGAGTAACATTTGGCAGCTATGTGTTTTTGTGAATGCAAAATGGCTTGCCTGAAACATATAATGAGAAATATGTTTGAGCGGTAACTCCTCTGTGTGTAATTATATATGTATGCAACCTAATCCTTCCATTACCCTGAATACTATTGAATGTAGCTCACAGTACGTTCAGAAGGCCAATGCAAATACGTAGTTCTAAGTCTTCAGAGGGAATGTGATATCATCAATCCAAGTCAAGAACGCAACTTTAGTTCCTTGAAGTCTATCAAATACAATACTGCCTTTAAAGAAGAAATCCATGTGCATACTAAAGCCGATGATGGCTCTCCAACAACAAGTAGATTTCACTGGCTAATCGTAAGATGAATCCGTCTTAGAACCGCGCAAAACATGAAAAGACAATGATTCACCCATTGGGAGGCAACCCTCATCCAGGTAAGCAACCGGGGTATTCAAAGAGAGATGCCACACTCTGGTTCATGTTTCTCTCTTTTGAAATCAGAACTTAATTACGTGAGAGTCATCTTTGTTTGGGAAGGATATAAAATCCCAATATTATATATAATATCTTAAACCATAGAGGGTTACTTAGATCTGCACTCAATATTTCTTGATGTGTTCACAATGTTCAGGTCAACACACCTTGATTGTCCACTATGACAAATCTACCTCTGCTCTGAGCAGAAGTGATGCATACCGAGTTGATATTCCTGAGAGAGGGGCCCGTTTTACCCCAATGAGTGGATTTATTTTACAGCCCAACCAAGGAGTAAAGAGAGATAATTTATTCTGTGCATTAGGGCCCCTGGTGGCGTCCTTGCTGTGCCAGTGAGTGTGGCTCCCAGGTAATCCCTTAGAGGGTGTTGCAAGCTTATCAAGAGACGGAGCAGGTTTGTACCGCAGCATTGGCACAGGACTGCATTGTCCATGTAGCTGGGGGACAGTGGGCATGCATGCACAAACACGCCCATGCTAAAGTTGCTGTAACGTTTGGAGACATGGCTAGGCCAGGTCAGGGTGTCAATGGTACCTGCCCCAGTTTGGTGACTGGTGCCAAATTAGAACCTTTCGTCGCAGTGACAGATTTCACAAAGGAGGGATCTGAGCGAACAGTGCTAGGCCTCCCTTAACACAGGTCTGATGATGACTCTGATGCCTGGGATGAAGCTGATGGGAGCTGCCTGCACTCCTGTGTGACGTCTAATGATGTGGCACGTGCAGTATGAATACTTATGCTTGCGCTGCTCACAGGGATAGAATGGTCAGCCAGAGAAATCTTCTAGTTTGATAGGTGGCTCTGACTGCTGCCTGTGGGACTAACGGTGAAAAGTCTTGTTCCTGACAAAAGGGCCATCGTAGACCAATAACAACCACCAGCACCAATTAAACACTGGGGCCTTAACCTGTAGATTTCACTGTGAAAATGTACCATAATGAGCACTGAACCTGAGCAAGCACGATTACTATAATCAGTTTGTTAGAGGTCCTTGTGATGAGAATCTCCCTTGCATGGCTTTGTAGCACGTCCTGCCCCATCCTGATGTCTCTTTACAGTGAGCCTCTGTAGGTTTGGTTTTCAATGATGCTAAATGATTGTGCCTACTTGCTGCTGGCATTGCATGCAATGGCTTGAGCTGAGGGTCACCAAATACACACCCTTTCTTTTGGAGAATGACACTTTCATCTTTCCAGGATGGAAAAGGCTGACAGTGGTGACAGCATTTAAAATATAGTGACAGCGAAGGCCTTTTTCTGTTATTAATAATGGATGGAATGCTGATCAAATCAAACATTCACCACCCGTCACAGATCTGGGTTTAATCCATCTCATGCTCACCACGCCACTCAGTTTGGACCCAGCCATATGCAAATCAGTCTTGACCCTGCTCCCAGATCTGTGACTGGGAGTGATTGATTTGTTCAGCATTCCGTCCATCATCTGTTCTTTTTGCATTTGTTGCACTATGTGGGAAGGGTATGCCCAGACGTGGGTCCTGTGCTCGCTATGCCACCGGATTCAGGGTAGCTTGGCTGATGAAGGGTGATACACCTTTATGGAGAGACACCAAATATGATTCTGACATCCAAGGCCTCCATGTAGTCCAACCACCTTTATATCTTTAACAATAGGACCGCCCAAGAGGAGTCTATTAGCTAAGGGCCTGGTTCTGAAGTTCCAAGCTCTCCAGTTTGAAACAAAGGCAGGATATAATGCAGCAGCGCCTCTTTGAAGAGATTTCACAGTCCTCGTAGCCTAAGAAGAATGTGGCCCACTGGGTCCACTGTTCTAAGAATTCAGGGTACATTTTGAGCTCCTCTTCCTGATTTTTGTCAGATGACCTGCTAAATAAAGTAATTTATCCTGGCAGACCCTCACGAGCAATCACTGCTTTAAAGGTCATCATATTAGATTTATAGCCGGGGCTGTTGCAACCTTATCCTCCAAAGCGAGTCTAGGGAAGTCAACCCAAAGGCAGTTGCAGACCTTCTTCTCAAAGCATCTTCACAAGTGATCTTAAAGGGCCACATTGAGAGACGCAGACCACTTGGAAAAGTGCAAATGGACAATGTCTTCCAGATCAAACATTTCCAGACATGGTTGTATAGAGAGTGGGACTTTGAAATGTGATGTGTTCCCACTGTCATCTGAATCTGATTTCCTAGCTCTTTTATGCCAACTCCAAAGAAGACACCATGAGAGTTGGGCTGCAGAGTCATCAGGATGACCTGAACCTCCTGTATGTTAGTGATCAGAATCTGGGTGAATTTTAAATCATCCTGATTGCCTGTCAACTTGGCAAGAATGTGGATGTTCTGTGCAAATTATTCAGGAAAACCACCTTTCATTTTCAAAGACATCTGTACAGAGGGCACCAGCAAGCTTTCCTTTGGCCTTGGAGTGATGGGCCCCAGAGAGTAGTCTCTGACCCAGAGGATCACTGTTGGACACACTGTCCTCTTTACTTGCAAGAACGCTTTTAAGAGGCAAAACAGTCGAGACAGTGTTCCCTTGATTTCCTTCAGATTCTAAGACTACTGAAAGTGCTCAATGCACTCAGTCTTCAACAATGCTCTCAATGGTCAAATAGAGGTCTTAATCTAAGATATTGGAGGACATTTCATCCTGAATAACCTTTTCATATTGGGATGGTGAGGGGCCCAGGCTATCATACTGGCACAGGTGATGCAATGTAGAAAATATCTCAAAATAGTGGTTCCACAATTGGACCATGAAGCCTCAGTTAAAACCCCTTCAACTGAATTTGTCTGTACAAAAGGGGCACATCTTGAATCATAAACTTACACCCTAGGATACAAGTTGTCCCCCACCCTGTTCTGATGCTTAACGCTGTAGGGGAACCTACCCTGGGAGAGACTGCTCTAGATGAGCACTGTATTGTCAAGTGCTTCATCAGCAATGCTAAATTATGATTATTATAGCCCATTAGCAGGCAGTTGGTGTCATACGGTTCCTACAAATCAAGTAGGACTGTGTATCTGAACAACATAACCATCTGAATATGGGAACTGAGTCCACACATATCATCAGATTATGTTGGCCCAATTCCTGGCTAGCTCACAGTGCGCCATCTGAACCCCTAACCTTACAGTGTACCAGACAGTATCTGCAACCTCAGAACATGGCCACTCTAATTCCCCAAGGAAATCATGGAAACAGACCTACCCGTTGTTATTACGCAGGCATGCCCAAAGGAAGACACAATAAAGACACAAATTGGCTGTTTAAACATTTATTGAAGCCCTTGTATTCTTGTGTAAATAGTAACGCTTTCTAACCAACACTACAAGAAGGATTAAAAAGATAAACAGTTCAACCATTAAATGTTACAGTGTGATTAGGTTTTTAGTTGTAGTCATACATATATTCCTACCTATTCCTACCTACACTATTGAGAGCATAGTGGGAGTACCCTCTGCCAGACCCCTTGGGACAACCCAACCCCATACTTGTATGTGATGTATCAGGAAGCCAGTTTGGTGTAGAGCAGGCTATTGTCCTTTGCAGGATAGGGATTAGAGCCAGCAGGGCTGCCTCTCAGTCACAGGCACAGCGTTCCGGGATATTCAGCAGCAGTGCTTCTCTGTCGAGTTTGGCTCAAAGGTGGTTTATATAATAAAAGCACCATTCCAATCACTCCGTGCCCGAGGTGCAGCACTGATGTGATTGTTTGTCTTGCGACTCAGAGCTGTCTCCAACCTAACAACTAAATACAAGGGCATTGCTCTCAGTGTTCCTTAGCCTTGGACAGACTGTACGAACTGCATGATAAAATGCTTACTAAGAAATATGCTGCAAACTGAATAATTTTTAAGTATATTTTTGTGTAAGTGCAAGCCCTGTAAAGGTCACCGTTTAGAAAAAGATGTCAAGTTTAAATGTGTAAATAAATGGAAGCTTGTGCATAGGCCCTGTTGAACCTTACAACATTGGACTCTCACGTGTTGGAACCTGAGATGAGTCAGCGGAATGAAAATGAAAGTCAGGATAGTAGTCTTGGTGTACACAACCGTGAGGCGCAACATTGTGCAAGGCTATAATAACAACACTTCCAGAAGAAATAATCCTCTCTTGCCATCACTTGAAATGGTGGATCAACGGCATAGGTGCAGAGGGGCACAGAAACTCCACCAATGAGTGAGTATTGACCTTCAGTGTGACGGCATGCAAGACCTAGGGTAAGCCGCACAAACATTGTTAAACTGTTCTGTGCATCTCTTAACCTTAGGTCGCAAATGAGCGGTTCACTCTGGTTGTCTTCCGTTTGACCGATACTGACCCAAGATGGGTGAGCCAATCTTAAATTGGCATGGTATTGTGGACACGGGTGAGGCGCTGCTTAACAAAGACACTTAACCTCCGATGACAAGCATGAATTTATCAACATAGGGTGATTTAGTCTCGAACCCAGTTGACTCACATGCATCCTTGTGCTAATGACGCATTGCAGTTGCATTTATACGACAGAGAGCACCGTGACCATATCAGTACTATGATCTGTGGTATTACATAGAGTCCACTATTGTAGTCATAGGGAGTGTGTATGTTGGGGGCGCGAGTGGTGTGCTCTTCCTTTCCCATCCCCTTTCCTCTAACAAACTGTCACCGTGACTTTGGGCTTTTTGTTTGCGGGTCCCCAACCGGTTTTGCTGACATTCACGCCGACTTTTGGTTTCCCTTTAAGTTTCTTTTTTCATCCTTGCCTGTTCCTCCTACTCCGCTCCTCATTCCAACCCTTTTACTTTCCCCCGTATACCCCCGCTACTCCGCTCTTTACCCCACCTATGTTGTGGCATGAAACTGTGTAATGTTTTTTTTTTTTTTTTATGTTTCTATGTAATAGTGAATTTACTATTTGTATATATAGAACTCTAACCACTAGTATATGTAGTAGACCTTTGTACTTACTACCATTCCTATGTGTTTTTAGAGTTTATACCTCTTCCTTGAGAGACTTTACAACTTGTACATTTGCAATTTTTTCTATTTGTATCTCTTATGTAACTCATGTAATCCAAAGTCCTTATGTAACGCAACTGGTTCTTTTGTAAAGCACTCTGACACCTTTGGGTAATGTTCACGCTACATAAAATCGCATGAAATAAATAAAATAAAAAAAATAAAACTGTGAAATGGGGCTTAGAACGAATTTAGCGGTTAAGCATAAAGACAATATGCAACACTGAATCTAGCCTGACTTTGGCTACAATCCAAATAAGTTTGTAAAAACTACATGTACTGTTTGACATTTTTTGTCTTTCAGGTCAGTGCGATGAACAAGGAAGAATCATGCTTTGTGTTTTATGTTGTAACTGATTACTAGGATTCCAACAACACTCCTTTGAACTAGTCACGCAGTAGTGAAGGTTACTTTTTTGTGGTCCTGACGAATTGCCAACAGACCCTTTTGGGCTATGGTAGGCAAGAAACATGACCTCACATTTTATAAATTAATCACAACTGCTCCTTAGGACCATTGTATCCCATACGAGCACCAGTATTTCAGTATTTTTAATTAGATTTGTGAGCTCCACTATTAAAACGTACTCAAACCAAGCATCACTATACCTATTTTAAGAAACTTTCATCACACTACAGACACCTCACACCCACACTTCATCAAACGGCTAAATAAAAAGATCTCTGGCAAAGAGCCCCTTTGTGGGTGCCCGTCGGGCATTGCAGCACCGGCCCGACGAGGAGCATGCCCAGATGATGAAGCATGACACCTTTCGGGGTGTGTGAGGGCACTTGCTCCTATTGGAACGTATTCCACTGACTTGAAACAGTATTAATACTTTATCTGTGTCAAAGGAGCTGCATACTTCTGTATTTCAATTATAATAACACCACTATCAGAAGAAATAATCTTCTATTGCCATCACTTGAAATGGTGGCTCGACGGCATAATAGAAACAGAACTGTCCCATCTAAGCAGACCACAACTTGTATGAATCTGCCAAGAGAGGGTAACAAAGTAAAATGCTGGAGGTGAAGGTGACTGATGAAGCCCACTGAAACTCAAACAACATGGAAAGCTACCAAAAAATGTCCACTAGACCAAATCAGCAGAATTCACTCTAAAAAGATAATGCACACAATATAAAACAAATGTAGAGACTTGAACATTAAAACGTATTATGCACAAGGCTACCAAAAAAAAGCTTTCCCAGATCTAAGCAGACCTAGAACGGACACCTAGGGCAAGGGGAGCAGTTAAAAAAGGCAAGTTAAGAGAAGCTTACTGAAACTTCACTCTGTAGAGCAGCTCCAAAGATGCATGGTAGGGTGTTCCACAGCTTGGGTGTCAGGTATCGAAAAAGCACCCACCTGCTCTGGTCTGGTTGCATCTAGTGACCTATGCCAGTAGAAGGCATGAGAAATGAAGCTGTCTAGAAGGACTATAAGGACAAATCAGGTGTCTGAGGTAAGTAGGGCCAGAATTGAAGATGGCTCTGCAGGTGAAACAGCGTGCCTTAATTTGAAAGCTCTTGACAAGCAGGAGCCAATCAAGGCCATGAAGCATGTTAGAGATATGAGTTGTCCTGGGCAGGTGACCAATGATGCAAGCTGCCAAATTCTGAATCACCTGAAGTCTGTGGAGAAGGGCCTTGTTGATTCCTAAATACACATTGCCATTGTCTCACTGGGAGATGTTCAAGACCTGAACTATGTTTTTTCTAAGGACCAATGGGAAGCACCCAATGGAGCTTCCATAGGCCTCTTGGAAGACCAAAACATCAGGCAGCCACATCATATATCTGGCATTCAAATTTGAGCTGGTTGTCAATCCACAAGCCAAGATTGTTTTACCACCTGAGCAGGAACCTAACCGGCGCAGGGCCTATATCTCCGGGCCACAATTGGGGTCCCCGCAGATTAGCTTGGATGCCTACTATTAAGATCTCTGTCTTATTTTCATTGAGTTTTAAGCAGTTGATGTCCATCCATTTGGCCACAGCTTGAAGGCAGGTATTAAGATGCAACGGGCCTTTGTCTGCGCCAGGTGCTAAATTGATGATAAACTGCATATCATCAGCATACGAGAAGATAGAAAGGCTAAGGATATCAGCAATGTTGGAGAGATGTCAAACATAACCGTTAAAGAGTGTTGGGCTCAAAGATGACCCCTGGGAGACACAATAGTGGACAGGCTGCACCGTTGAAGTAAAGGCTTTGGAGTTAACCTGAAATGTGTGATCTGCTAGAAAGGAAGAAACCTCTTTAGGGCCATTCCCATGATGCTGCATTCCTTAAGTCTTCTGAGGATTGTAGAATGAGATACAGTGTCAAAAGCTGCACTTGGGTCCAAAAGGATGAGGATAGCAGTTCCACCTTCATTCAATTAGACCTTGCAGTTTGCAAGCGGGTCCTTGATGCTGGTTCATTAATCACTGTGCTGTGATATATTAGAAGGATTGCAATTGATGAACTGCAAGTAATAAAAGTATCTCTGTGTCAAACGCAGTAACCTTTTACCTATCTACATAAAATATTAATCTACCATCTGCATGTTACACAATGGGCTTTGCAGGAGACACTTTATCCTTCTGTGCTAGTTTATGAGTCAAAACTGTGACTAGACAAACAAGATCTCTCCAGCAAGCGCTTTAACCACCAGAGTAATATTGCCATTATTATTATTCCTAGAGATTTGCTGTGCACACAGAACTCTCTGCAGCAGCTGCCTCAACCTAATAGAATATTTTAAAATGCAGCCTTCACAAGCAATTATTCAGAACAGATTTACTGTCACATTTCTCCTTGTTGCCAATTTCTTTATGGCAGAGTTTGTGAAAAATAATTGTATATGTTGACTGTCAGACTGCTTTTCATGACACCACCCCTCCATACTCCAGCCCCTTTTTGTAAGGTACAGTTTGTGGAATTCCAGCACTGTTCCGGTCTCACCATAGATTTGTAAAAAAAACAGATAATGCTGCCAGTTACAGCTAGTAATTAGAGCATGGGTGGGCAAACATGCACACTCACCCATGCACATTCACACACATGCATTTACATGCTTTTACACACACACCCACATACCCACACACCCACCCAAACACATACGCACACCCACACTCTCACCCATTCACATCATGCATTCACATATACACATACATTCATACATATACGCATCCATGCATGCATGCACGCATGCATGCACACACTCAAGCACGCATGCAAGCACGCAACAAAAATTAAATAAAAACATAACACTTACCTTCTGCACGGTCTCTGGAGGAAGCATTGGAGGTTCCTGGTGGGATGAGACTCCCACCTCCTCTCATTGAGGTCAGCCAATGACGGGAGGTGGCAGTCACTGCCTCGTCACAGAGTGGGATGTGGTCAGTAACAGCTGCTGACTCCACCCCAGGCTGGCACGAGGTGTCAGTGATAGACATTCGACCCTGGGCACTTCAGGGCCTAAAGCTAAAGCACCCAGGTCCAAGTCTATCAATGATGCTCCCCCTCTCACTTTGCCAGTCTGAAGAGGTCACGCCCACAGGAGCAGTGACATATTCAGCCTGGCAAAGTTCAGCTCCCCAGACACGAGCCTGCACATTTAGCACATTTATTGTGCCTGGCTGCCTGACCTGGACATGAAAAGTGTCTGCCAGACTGACTTTTCCTCAGCCTAATGGACACTCTTTATGTTGGGAACAATGTGGGGGAGTAGGCCCCTCCAGTGAGGCCCCGCTGTTGCATGCTGTTCTGCAGACTTGAAACACAATGGCTACACCAGGTTCAATGTCCAAAAATCCATGTGCCGCAACTAGATTTTGTAGCAACCATACTGCAATGACTACTTACAAAATGCACCGATGTAGTGAGGATGACAAAACCGTAGAAGTCCTAGCAGAAATAAGAATACATTACTGGGGAATGTGAGACTGCATAACTCTACTGTTTCAATTTCAATGCATTTCTTTCCAAATAGAATCAGGCTGGCTTTATCAAAGAGCTGCATCAGTTTTATGAAACCCATGCAAATATGTTTCTAGAACTACACAAACCCCATCTATTACCTTGACAGTCTGAGATAACACCACCAAATTCTGGTCCACAAATACGTGTTAAAGTGCGTTATTTTTCCAAAGTAAAGGAACAAATGATCAGATATTGTGCAACTTCTGACACTAACAAATGACATCGGTAATTCATGTCTGAAATTGCTTTCTAATATCATAGGAGGGATGTAAAAGGAGATAGCCCCAAGGCGTTTTATATAAGTGAAGTAGATTCAGCGCCTGTGACTCTGCATTGGTGGAGGTGGAATTGACGCAATCAGTAGACCGCGGTGAAACTGTCGCAATTGATGGGTCATTTGTACCAGAGAGTTGACATGGCACAATATTTGACTAATTCACAGGCAAAAAAACAAAACAATAATGGACTAGTTACAAAATGGACACAATCTCATATTGAGCCAGTTTAGCACTTGGTCTGTATCATAGGGCCAGATGTAAGACCGTTTTTTGCAACTCGCAAAGGGGTTTTAGGCCCATTTGAGACTGCAAAAAACGTGTGGCCAATATGCCAACCTTATTTTGCAAATCGCTAATCAATTAGTGACTCGCAAAATAGGTTTAGAAGCTCATTCTTAGGAAGGGGAATGCAAAGGGCGTCCCTTTCTAATAGCGAGTCTAGAACCCATGTATGAATGTTTTGCGACCACAATTGCATTAGACGTGGGTCCCTTGCTCACTTTGCCACTGGATTCAAGCTTGCATGGCTGATGAGGGGTGTTACCCAGAAACCGCTCCCAGGATGCTTGTTTCCGGTCCAGGGAAGACATGGCCTTGCAGTTCGGGCTGGACTGTTTCCATGAGGCACAGGGTCATGCCTGATTTGCATATAGCTGTGTCTGAACTGGGGAGGCAAAGTGAGCTTAGGAACGATGATGGATTCAACCCATATCTGTGACTGGGGGTGAGTGTCTGAAAAGTTTCAGTGCTCCGTCCATCATCTCCTTGTGTTTGCTTTGTTCGCCCTAAGATGAACGGGTATGCCCAGACATGGGTCCCTTGCTCATTTTGCCACTGGATTCAAGCTAGCCTGGCTGATGAGGGGTGTTACGCCGAAACTGGTCCCGGGATGCTTGTTTCCGGTCCAGGGAAGACATGGGTTGGCAGTTCGGGCTGGACTGTTCCCATAAGGCACAGGGTCAAGACTGATTTGCATGTAGCTGTGTCTGAACTGAGGTGACAAATTGAGATAAAGAACGATGATGGATTCAACCCATATCTGTGAGTTGGGGTGAGTGTCTGAAAAGATTCAACAAACAAATGATGGACGGAATGCTGACAATGCATACATTCTCCCCCAGTCAAGAGATCTGGGTTAAATCCATCGTTCTTTTGCCCACTACACCACCCCAGTTTAGACATGGCCATATGCAAATCAGTCTTGACCCTGTGCCTCATGGGAACAGTCCAGCCCGAACTGCCAAGCCATGTCTTCCCTGGACCGGAATCAAGCATCCTAGGACCGGTTTCTGGCTATCAGCCGTCATCAGCCAGGATAGCTTGACTCCAGTGGCGTAGTGAGCACGGGTCCCACGTCTGGGAATACCCATCCCACTTAGGGCGAAAAGCGTTACAACAAACAAATGATGGACGGAATGCTGACAATGCATACATTCTCCCCCAGTCAAGAGATCTGGGTTAAATCCATCGTTCTTTTGCCCACTACACCACCCCAGTTTAAACATGGCCATATGCAAATCAGTCTTGACCCTGTGCCTCATGGGAACAGTCCAGCCCGAACTGCCAAGCCATGTCTTCCCTGGACCGGAATCAAGCATCCTAGGACCGGTTTCTGGCTATCAGCCGTCATCAGCTAGGATAGCTTGACTCCAGTGGCGTAGTGAGCACGGGTCCCACGTCTGGGAATACCCATCCCACTTAGGGCGAAAAGCGTTACAACAAACAAATGATGGACGGAAGGCTGACAATGCATACATTCTCCCCCAGTCAAGAGATCTGGGTTAAATCCATCGTTCTTTTGCCCACTACACCACCCCAGTTTAGACATGGCCATATGCAAATCAGTCTTGACCCTGTACCTCATGGGAACAGTCCAGCCCGAACTGCCAAGCCATGTCTTCCCTGGACCGGAATCAAGCATCCTAGGACCGGTTTCTGGCTATCAGCCGTCATCAGCCAGGATAGCTTGACTCCAGTGGCGTAGTGAGCACGGGTCCCACGTCTGGGAATACCCATCCCACTTAGGGCGAAAAGCGTTACAACAAACAAATGATGGACGGAATGCTGACAATGCATACATTCTCCCCCAGTCAAGAGATCTGGGTTAAATCCATCGTTCTTTTGCCCACTACACCACCCCAGTTTAGACATGGCCATATGCAAATCAGTCTTGACCCTGTGCCTCATGGGAACAGTCCAGCCCGAACTGCCAAGCCATGTCTTCCCTGGACCGGAATCAAGCATCCTAGGACCGGTTTCTGGCTATCAGCCGTCATCAGCCAGGATAGCTTGACTCCAGTGGCGTAGTGAGCACGGGTCCCACGTCTGGGAATACCCATCCCACTTAGGGCGACAAGCGTTACAACAAACAAATGATGGACGGAATGCTGACAATGCATACATTCTCCCCCAGTCAAGAGATCTGGGTTAAATCCATCGTTCTTTTTCCCACTACACCACCCCAGTTTAGACATGGCCATATGCAAATCAGTCTTGACCCTGTGCCTCATGGGAACAGTCCAGCCCGAACTGCCAAGCCATGTCTTCCCTGGACCGGAATCAAGCATCCTAGGACCGGTTTCTGGCTATCAGCCGTCATCAGCCAGGATAGCTTGACTCCAGTGGCGTAGTGAGCACGGGTCCCACGTCTGGGAATACCCATCCCACTTAGGGCGAAAAGCGTTACAACAAACAAATGATGGACGGAATGCTGACAATGCATACATTCTCCCCCAGTCAAGAGATCTGGGTTAAATCCATCGTTCTTTTGCCCACTACACCACCCCAGTTTAGACATGGCCATATGCAAATCAGTCTTGACCCTGTGCCTCATGGGAACAGTCCAGCCCGAACTGCCAAGCCATGTCTTCCCTGGACCGGAATCAAGCATCCTAGGACCGGTTTCTGGCGATGGATTTAGGCCCAGATCTCTGTACTGGGGTGAATGTATGACATTGTTCTGCATTCTGTCCATCAATTGTTGTTTTTGCATTTGTCACCCCGAGTGGGGAGGGTATGCCCAGACGTGGGTCCCTTGCTCTCCATGCCACTGGAATCAAGCTATCCTGGCTGAAGAGGGGTGAAACCCCGAAACCGGTCCTAGGATGCTTGTTTCCAGTCCAGGGAGGACCTAGCTTGGCAGTTCAGGCTGGACTGTTCCCATGAGGCACAGGGTCAAGACTGATTTGCATATGGCTGGGTTCAAACTGGAACGGCATGGTGAGCAAAAAAACGATGGATTTAGGCCCAGATCTCTGTACTGGGGTGAATGTATGACATTGTTCTGCATTCTGTCCATCAATTGTTGTTTTTGCATTTGTCACCCCGAGTGGGGAGGGTATGCCCAGACGTGGGTCCCTTGCTCTCCATGCCACTGGAATCAAGCTATCCTGGCTGAAGAGGGGTGAAACCCCGAAACCGGTCCTAGGATGCTTGTTTCCAGTCCACGGAGGACCTAGCTTGGCAGTTCGGGCTGGACTGTTCCCATGAGGCACAGGGTCAAGACTGATTTGCATATGGCTGGGTTCAAACTGGAACGGCATGGTGAGCAAAAAAACGATGGATTTAGGCCCAGATCTCTGTACTGGGGTGAATGTATGACATTGTTCTGCATTCTGTCCATCAATTGTTGTTTTTGCATTTGTCACCCCGAGTGGGGAGGGTATGCCCAGACGTGGGTCCCTTGCTCTCCATGCCACTGGAATCAAGCTATCCTGGCTGAAGAGGGGTGAAACCCCGAAACCGGTCCTAGGATGCTTGTTTCCAGTCCAGGGAGGACCTAGCTTGGCAGTTCGGGCTGGACTGTTCCCATGAGGCACAGGGTCAAGACTGATTTGCATATGGCTGGGTTCAAACTGGAACGGCATGGTGAGCAAAAAAACGATGGATTTAGGCCCAGATCTCTGTACTTGTGTGAATGTATGACATTGTTCTGCATTCTGTCCATCAATTGTTGTTTTTGCGTCTGAAAAGATTCAGCGCTCCGTCCATCATCATCTTGTGTTTGCTTTGTTTGCCCTAAGTTGGCAGAGTATGCCCAGACGTGGGTCCCTTGCTCACTTTGCTACTGTATTAAAGCTAGCCTGGCTGATGAGGGGTGTTACCCCAAAACCCGTCCTAGGATGCTTATTACCGGTCCAGGGAAGACACAGCTTGGCAGTTCGGGCTGGACTATTCCCATGAGTCACAGGGTCAAGACTAATTTGCATATAGCTGTGTCTGAACTGGGGTGGCGAAGTGAGCTAAAGAACGATGATGGATTTAACCCAGATCTGTGACTTGGGGTAAGTGTCTGAATAGTTTCAGCGCTCCGACCATAATCTCCTTGTGTTTGCAGCATTCTTAAAGTGGCATTTTCATAATTGCAATTTAAAATCCGACTTCACCATAAGTTGTGATTTTACATTGTGATTCCAGAGACACCAGACTTGGGGGTCTTATCTCTTCCCAATTGGAAATTACACTTATAAAATGTAATAACGTAATCCCAATATTATCTTATGGGGGAGACAGGCATTGAAATAATGAAAACTGACTTTGGGAGTTTTTCACTGCCAAGACATGTAAAACTTAAAAGTACATGTTCTACCTTTTAAATACATTGCCCTGTGTGTTCTTCAGGGCCTACCTTTAGGGTGACATTTATGTATAAAAAGGGAAGGTTTAGGTCTGGCAAGAGGTTTATTTTATCAGGTTGATGTTGCAGTGTAAGCTGCACATACAGACTCTGCAATGGCAGGCCTGAGCCAATGTGACAGTGCTATTTAAGTGGGTGGCACAAAAAGTGCTGCAAGCCCACTAGTAGAATTTAAGTTACAGGCCCTAGGCACATGCAGTTCACTTTAATAGGGACTTATAAGTAAATAAAATATGCCAATTGGGGATGAACCAATATGACCATGTTTAGGGGAGAGAGCACAAGCACTTTAGCACTGGTTAGCATTGGTATAGTACCTAGAGTCCGAAAGCTAGCAAAAACGAGGTCTGAGAAATGTAGGGAAGCAGAGAAAAAGTTGGGTGAATGTAGGAGAGTAGGATCTGCACTTGTGTTGCCCCCACTTTTTTTCTGATGTATACACTGGTTTCTGGCTATAGTCTGGCTGGGTCCCTGCTAATCTGGGCCCCAGTCTAACTGATCTCTCTAAACAACTTGGTGTGCATATTAGATGCACTAGTGATTGGATACTGTGGTACCTTATGAGCCCCTAGTATATGGTACCTTAGGTACCTAGGGCATTGGTACTTCACAGGCCTACCAGGGGCTGCAGCATGTATTATGCCACCCCTGGGAAGCACTCACAATCTGACACCACAGGCCTGCTACTGCAGCCTGTGTGAGGTAGTGTTAGCACTCCTCACTGAGGTATAGGTTCCTATATCTCACCATACACACACATATAAACCTATCAGTCACCCCTATGGTAGGCCCTATCAATCCCAAGGGCAGGGTGCATGGTTTACTATGTGAGGGGGTGCTTCTGCCTGAGCAGGACCCCTCTGCAGTCTATTCTCTGCTGCTGTTTGTGGATGCGGTTAAACCATATACTCTTAAGTGCATTATAACCTCGCGGTAAATGCTAACTTTGGAATGACTCCCTGGGAAAGTTGGAGTGTCAAACAACTCGGAATCCTACCCCCACACCAGTAACTGGTGTGGGAGTAGGATCCCACCCTTCTAGAGGGGACGACATGTACACACTGAACTAACCGGTAGAAATCTTATAAGGCCCTGGCATCACAAAATGGATGCCACCAGCACAGACACCGGGCTGCCCTCCTGCTGCTGACCGAAACTCGCAGTGGAGGGAGCTCAACAAAGGGTTTCCTGTCACAGGGAGGTGTCACCACCTCCCAGACAGGATTTAGTGTATTGGAGCTAGGTGGGTGCACTCTTAGAGTGCTTTGAAGTCCTGCACTGGGGGAGCAGTAGGCTCCCCTGTGCATATGCCAGCTCAAACCGGTTCAGGGGCTGCCTGCCCCTGTCCTCGTGCAAAACTGGACAAAGGGAAGTGGGTGTAACCACCCACTACCCTGGCCCTCCTAGAGGAGTGGCCATAGAGCTAGTCCCTCCCATCTTTTCACTATAAGATACCAAAGCTTGCCAATGCAACTTAGATTACACCTGGACAACGCTCTAAGAAGAAGAATCCTGGCCCTTCAACTTTCTACTATCTCTAGAAGACCGAAGGATCTCCCTTGGAGTCAAGGAGTGACTCCCCTGCTTGGCAGGCACCAAAAGGACTGAACAACGGTTGCAAACTTTACCGCTCCCGCCGGAGCCCGAAGTCCCTGCATCCCCTGAAGCAGATTTCCTGACCTCTCAACGGCCATTTTGAGTCCCCAGCGAATGCTGTGGGATTTGGACCCCACGAGTGACGAGGAACAGCAATACCAGGGAACCGTGCACTGATTTCGAGTGCAAGCCCTAAACTACGTCCAACTAAGTTGTGCTTTGGACCACTTGTTGTCCAAGTCCTGAGCAGGTCTAGTACCGAATTTCAGCGGCCTACCCCGTCCCGAGTGACCGTGGGCTGTTGGTGAACTTTTCCTGCAAAGGCGTCTTTGCGGTTGCTTGCCCATTGGCTAGCAGCCCCCCAGAAGACTTTCACATCCACTTCAAGGGCTTGCCTGGTTGCTCTGGGCCTGCCCTCACTTACCCTTGCTGGGTAAGTCCATCGGACCTTGCTGGTCTGATCCATCGACAATCCTCCATCCACACGAGACTTGCAGTTGCCAAGGTTGGTTGGCTCCAATCCGAGTGCCGACACCGCCAACAGCTGCAGACGTTGTGGGAACTCCTGAATCCAGCTGCTGGTCTTCATCGATCCCTCCTGGACCATGTGAGCAAGGAGACAAAACGACATAAGCGACCTGAAGAGACGCGACAGCTGTGGTCATCTATCCTGTGGACCACCAGTCACTGGCAAGTGACTTTGAACTCTGTCCCCTCAATTTCTAGGTCTCCTGCAACTCCAATCCATCATCGGATTCAAGCGGACACTTCTCTCGATGACACAAGCAGCAAGACTTCCCCGATCTCCATTGAAAACAGCATCGCGACCGGACACCAAAGGACACCTATGCACCCGGCTTCCCTGGGTAAGGTAATTCTGGCATTACGGTGCCCAAGTGTGCATTGGCTATCGAAGTACTTACCCTGTAAGTTGTTTGCTTGTTGTCCACTCCGAAGTGCCCTAGAACTGTAAATTACAAACCGCGACATTTTGCCGTTGAAACCAATGAGAATCCCGCGTGTGTGTTTAGACACTACGCGTCTCCTGTGGGCTGATTACTTACCTGTAAACACTGCAGCAGTGAAGCCCCAGCGATTCCCAAGGCCCTAGGCCTCTTACTTTTGCAAGTCGAGTTTGTTAACCCACTATTTTAGTATATGGTCTGGTACGCCCCTAGAGCCCCAGCCATATTTGTGCTTAATTTATTGAGAACTGTTGATCTTTTGAATGTTTACCTGGCTCTAATCTCATAAAGAGATTAGTAGAGTATATTTAGAAATAAATACATATATATTTGATATATATACCTGTGTGGTGTCTTTTCATTTGGTAATTCAAGAGATTATAAGGTAAAACAAGCTGCTTTACATTCCTCAGAGACTTAGCCTGAAGGCTGCTCTCCACAGCTACCACTAGGATAGCTTTCTTTAAAAGGTTGTCTTTAAACCTATCTACCAAGAGTCAAATTGGACTGGTGCAAGGTGGCCACTATAACTAGTGACCAGCATATGCCAGGCCAACTTCTCACATTTGTGGGCATCGTGTGGGATTCCAGCTTGCCATTGTTTTACCAGAAAATCTCTATTTGAATTACTAACTGAAAACCACTTAAGGTACTCAAGGTACATATAAAGTCAAGCTAGTATCAATAAGTTCTACTGAACTTAGAGCTGTTTGTGAAGGGACAAGCACACCCTTGCTACAGCTCAAGCTGGGTCCAGTAGGCCTCAACTAGTGTAGGTAGTACAACACTGCACAACACTAGTATGCCTCACCAGAGTGGAGCCAGTGGGTCCACCCCATCTCAGTACAAAGATATAGCCTACACTGAACTGAAGGCCTTATGCTTTGAAAGAAATCTGAGGGTGGCCAGGAGTCCCTCATCACAACACCTGATAGATCTGCTAGTAGCAGATGACCTGAAACAAGCTCTAGAAGCTACTGGGTCTGCATCAGGGGGTGGTTCACACATAGTCTCTGGGTCTGATGATGACAATCAAGATGACCTGGACTCTGTGGGTGAAGGGCCAGACCCAGAAGGGTCTGAAGAGAATAGAGGAAATCTCCCTAAGAGAGCTGAAAGACTGGGAGACAGGCCTAGGTCCCTCTCAAGCGACTCTGACAGGTCATATCACTCTGGAAGAGAATCTATTCCACAGAGGAACTCCAACTTTCCCAGGGAGTCCTCCTCTGAAAGAAGGTTCAAGATGCTCCAGTATGAGGAAGCTAGGCTTGCCCTCAGAACCAAGCAATTGGCCTTAGATACGGATGCCTTCGAGCTCCAAAGAGCTTCAAAGAAGGAGGGGTTAGATGCCCCTGGTGGCAGCAACAGTGTCCCTAGAGGCAGAGATTACATGCCAGATCATAGCAACCTGTCCAAGGTTGTTCCTCCCTACCAGAGTGGGGATGATATCCACAAATGGATAACTACTATGGAGAGGGCCTGTAAAGTTCAACAGGTCCCCCAGAAACAGTGGGCAGCAATCTTGTGGCTCTCCTTTTCAGACAAAGGGAGAGACAAGCTCCTCACTGTTAGAGAAGAGGATGCTAATGATTATGAAGCCCTGAAGAGTGCTTTGATAGATGGGTTTGGCTTAACCACTGAACAGTACAGGTTGAAGTTCAGAGACACCCAGAAAGCACAGACTCAGGATTGGACTGACTTTGTTGATTGTGCAACCAAGGCTCTAGAAGGTCGGCTGGTGGGTAGTAGAGTAACTGATTTTAAGGGATTGTATAATCTTATAATGAGAGAACAGATCCTTAATAACTGCCAGAACCAGTTGTTGCATCAGTACCTGGTGGACTCTGATCTGACCTCTCCCCAAGAATTGGGAAAGAAGGCAGACAAATGGGTCAGAACCAGGGTGAGGCAGAAAAACCAGAAACAAGGTGGTGACACTAAGAAGCAAGATCCTAAAGGCTCAGATAAGGGTGGGGATAAATCTAAAGATCAGAAGTCTTCACAAGGGCCCCAAAAATCTGCAACTGGTGGGGAGTCACAATCCAACAAGGGAAAAGGCCAAAAGAAGCCCTGGTGCAAATTCTGTAAACAGAAAGGGCACTGGACTTCTGACTGTACAAAGTCCAAAGACCAAACCACCACCACTCCAGCCCCTAAGGCAACTGTTCCCCCTAGTGCAGCAAGTGGTGGAGGTAATACTCAGAATAAGGGTGTAGTAGGGTTGACCCTGGGTTTTGATGTGGACTCTGGCCTAGTCAGAGTACCAACACAGGCAATGCTAGTTTGTGAGGGAGACCTTGATATGTCCTTCCTAGTGAGCCCCAGTAATCTGGGCAAATACAAACAGCAGCCTATCATAAATGGCAAACAGGCTTTGGCATTTAGGGACATATGTGCTAGTGTCACCATGGAAGCAGAGGATCTAGTGGACCCTACACAGATCATCCTGGGTGAAATGTACCAGGTAACCAATGCAAGCAACACCAGGACCAACCATAGCCTGGCTGTTGTGAATTTCTCCTGGGGAGGGGTAACTGGCCTCAAAAAGGTAGTAGTCAGTGCAGACCTCCCTGTCGAATGTTTGTTGGGCAATGATCTAGAGACTTCAGCCTGGTCTGAAGTAGAATTATGGACTCATGCTGAGATGTTGGGCATACCTGCAGAGGTATTTGCTGTGACCAGGTCACAAGCCAAAATGCATACAGCTGAACCAGCTCTGGATCCTGAAACTATGGACCAGGTGCTACCCAAGAGGAAGAGCAGTAGGGTTAAGGCTGGGCCTTCCCCTCTGTCTCAGATCTCAGATTCCCCTCCTGAGGGAGGAGAAGCAGAGCCTGTAGAAGGAACTGCCCCAGAGGAACTTGAGCCTGGTCAGGTTGAGTTCTTGGGGGCAGGGGGCCCTTCCAGGGAAGATCTGAGCAAAGAGCAACATTGCTGCTCCACTCTTGAACCCTCAGACAGCTGGCTGCTGCTGAGGCTGCTGGGAGTGCTAGTGGGTCCCATAAGGTTTATTGGGATGAGGGGGTCCTATATTCTGAGGCTAGAGATCCTACCCCTGGAGCCACCAGGAGGCTGGTAATTCCTCAGAAGTTTAGGGAGTTCCTCTTGACCCTAGCACATGATATCCCATTGGCAGGTCACTTGGGCCAAAACAAGACCTGGGACAGGCTAGCACCACATTTTCATTGGCCACACATGTCTGAGGACACAAAGGAGTTTTGTCGCTCCTGTGTCACTTGTCAAGCCAGTGGCAAGACAGGTGGCACCACAAAGGCCCCTCTGATACCACTACCTGTGGTGGGGGTTCCCTTTGAAAGGGTAGGGATTGACATTGTTGGTCCCCTTGACCCATCAACAGCATCTGGGCACAGATTTATACTGGTGGTAGTGGATCATGCCACCAGGTATCCAGAAGCTATACCCCTAAGGACTACCACAGCTCCTGTGGTAGCAAGAGCCCTCATTGGAGTTTTCTCCAGGGTGGGTTTTCCAAAGGAGATCATCTCTGACAGAGGTTCTAACTTTATGTCAGGATATCTAACTGCAATGTGGAAGGAGTGTGGTGTAAACTACAAATTCACTACTCCCTATCACCCACAATGCAATGGGTTAGTTGAGAGATTCAACAAAACCCTAAAGGGAATGATTAAAGGACTCCCAGAGAAGCTTAGGCGAAAATGGGAACTTTTACTTACCTGCCTTCTGTTTGCATACAGGGAGGTCCCTCAGAAGGGGGTTGGCTACAGCCCTTTTGAACTTCTGTTTGGGCACCCTGTTAGAGGACCCTTATGTCTGGTGAAAGAGGGATAGGAGTTACCTCTCAAACCTCCCAAACAAGACGTAGTGGACTATGTACTTGGTCTCCGCTCCAGAATGGCTGAGTACATGAAGAAGGCCAGTAAAAACCTTGAGGCAAGCCAAGAACTCCAAAAAGCTTGGCATGAACAAAAGGCTGTCTTGACTGTTTACCAGCCAGGCCAGAAAGTGTGGGTGTTGGAGCCTGTGGCCCCAGCAGCTCTCCAGGACAAATGGAGTGGCCCCCATACAATTGTTGAAAAGAAGGGAGAGGTCACCTACTTGGTAGATCTTGGCACTCCCAGGAGCCCCCTTAGGGTGCTCCATGTCAACAGACTTAAAGCATATGTGGACAGGGCTGACATGAGCTTGCTCATGGCAACTGATGAGGACCAGGAGGAGGAGAGTGAGCCTCTCCCTGACCTGCTCTCACAGAACCCTGAAGATGGGTCAGTTGATGGTGTTGCTTTGGCAAGCAGCCTCACTGAACATCAACAAACTGAATGTAGACAAGTGCTACAGCAGTTTAGACATATGTTTAGCCTGACCCCAAGTCAGACTTCCTGGTGCACCCATGAGGTGGACACTGGAGACAGTCTGCCTGTAAAGAGTAAAATCTACAGGCAACCTGCCCATGTCAGGGACTGTATCAGGACTGAAGTCCAGAAAATGTTGGAGCTAGGTGTTATTGAGCCCTCAGATAGCCCTTGGGCTAGCCCAGTAGTACTTGTCCCAAAACCTCACACCCAGGGCGGTAAGAAAGAGATGAGGTTTTGTGTTGACTACAGGGGCCTCAATGCAGTCACCAGGACTGATGCCTACCCAATCCCAATGGCAGATGAACTAATAGACACTTTGGCCTCAGCCAAGTATCTCAGTACATTTGACCTTACAGCAGGCTATTGGCAAATCAAGTTAGCTGATGATGCCAAGGCAAAAACAGCATTTTCGACCCCTGGTGGGCACTATCACCTTGTGGTAATGCCATTTGGCTTGAAGAATGCACCTGCCACATTTCAGAGGTTGGTGAATAAAGTTCTGACTGGTATGGAAACCTATTGCTCAGCATATCTTGATGATATTGCTGTCTATAGTTCCACCGGGCAGGATCACCTGGTCCACCTCAGGAATGTACTGGAGGCCCTGCAGAAAGCAGGCCTCACTATCAAGGCCACTAAGTGCCAGATAGGGCAGAGTCAGGTTGTGTACCTGGGCCACCTTGTGGGTGGAGGCCAGGTTCAACCATTGCAGAGCAAGATCCAGACCATAATGGACTGGGTAGCTCCAACCACCCAGACACAGGTGAGAGCCTTCTTGGGCCTGACTGGGTATTACAGGAGGTTTGTTAAGGGATATGGATCTATAGTGACCCCCTTAAATGATCTTACCTCCAAGAAAATGCAAAAAAAGGTTCAGTGGACAGCTAGCTGTCAAAAGGCATTTAATGACCTCAAGCAGGCAATGTGCACTGCCCCCATCTTACAGAGTCCAGATTACAAAAAGAAGTTCATTGTCCAAACAGATGCTTCAGAGCTGGGTGTGGGAGCTGTACTGTCTCAACTTAATAATGAAGGTCAAGACCAGCCAGTAGCTTTTATAAGCAGAAGGCTGACCCCTAGAGAGAAACGTTGGTCAGCTATTGAGAGGGAGGCCTTTGCTGTGGTTTGGGCCCTGAAGAAGCTGAGGCCATACTTGTTTGGCACTCACTTCATAGTTCAGACTGACCATAAGCCCCTCCTATGGCTCAAACAGATGAAAGGTGAAAATCCTAAACTGCTCAGGTGGTCCATTTCCCTACAGGGGATGGACTATACAGTGGAACATAGACCTGGGACCCAACATGCCAATGCAGATGGACTCTTAAGGTATTTCCACTTAGAACATGAAGACTCAACTGGTCAAGGTTAGTTTAATGTACCTGCGTTTGGGGGGGGGGGGGTTGTGTTGGAGAGTAGGATCTGCACTTGTGTTGCCCCCACTTTGTTTCTGATGTATACACTGGTTTCTGGCTATAGTCTGGCTGGGTCCCTGCTAATAAGGGCCCCAGTCTAACTGATCTCTCTAAACAACTTGGTGTGCATATTAGATGCACTAGTGGTTGGATACTGTGGTACCTTATGAGCCCCTAGTATATGGTACCTTAGGTACCTAGGGCATTGGTACTTCACAGGTCTACCAGGGGCTGCAGCATGTATTATGCCACCCCTGGGAAGCACTCACAATCTGACACCACAGGTCTGCTACTGCAGCCTTTGTGAGGTAGTGTTAGCAATCCTCACTGAGGTATAGGTTCCTATATCTCACCATACACACACATATAAACCTATCAGTCACCCCTATGGTAGGCCCTATCAATCCCAAGGGCAGGGTGCATGGTTTACTATGTGAGGGGGTGCTTCTGCCTGAGCAGGACCCCTCTGCAGCTGGCAGAGTCTATTCTCTGCTGCTGTTTGTGGATGCGGTTAAACCATGTGCTCTTAAGTGCATTATAACCTCGCGGTAAATGCTAACTTTGGAATGACTGCATAAAACATGTCGTGTTTGGTGTCAAACAACTTGGAATCCTACCCCCACACCAGTAACTGGTGTGGGAGTAGGATCCCATCCTTCTAGAGGGGACGACATGTACACACTGTACTAACCGGTAGAAATCTTCTAAGGCCCTGGCATCACAAAATGGATGCCACCAGCACAGACACCGGGCTGCCCTCCTGCTGCTGACCGAAAATCGCAGTGGAGGGAGCTCAACAATGGGTTTCCTGTCACAGGGAGGTGTCACCACCTCCCAGACAGTATTTAGTGTATTGGAGCTGGGTGGGTGCACTCTTAGAGTGCTTTGAAGTCCTGCACTGGGGGAGCAGTAGGCTCCCCTGTGCATATGCCAGCTCAAACCGGTTCAGGGGCTGCCTGCCCCTGTCCTGGTGCGAAACTGGACAAAGGGAAGTGGGTGTAACCACCCACTACCCTGGCCCTCCTAGAGGAGTGGCCATAGAGCTAGTCCCTCCCATCTTTTCACTATAAGATACCAAAGCTTGCCAATGCAACTTAGATTACACCTGGACGACGCTCTAAGAAGAAGAATCCTGGCCCTTCAACTTTCTACTATCTCTAGAAGACCGAAGGATCTCCCTTGGAGTCAAGGAGTGACTCCCCTGCTTGGCAGGCACCAAAAGGACTGAACAACGGTTGCAAACTTTACCGCTCCCGCCGGAGCCCGAAGTCCCTGCGTCCCCTGAAGCAGATTTCCTGACCTCTCGATGGCCATTTTGAGTCCCCAGCGAATGCTGTGGGATCTGGACCCCACGAGTGACGAGGAACAGCAATACCAGGGAACCGTGCACTGATTTCGAGTGCAAGCCCTAAACTACGTCCAACTAAGTTGTGCTTTGGACCACTTGTTGTTCAAGTCCTGAGCAGGTCTAGTACCGAATTTCAGCGGCCTACCCCGTCCCGAGTGATCGTGGGCTGTTGGTGAACTTTTCCTACAAAGGCGTCTTCGCGGTTGCTTGCCCGTTGGCTAGCAGCCCCCCAGAATACTTTCACATCCACTTCAAGGGCTCGCCTGGTTGCTCTGGGCCTGCCCTCACTTACCCTCGCTGGGTATGTCCATCGGACCTTGCTGGTCTGATCCATCGACAATCCTCCATCCACACGAGACTTGCAGTTGGCAAGGTTTGTTGGCTCCAATCCGAGTGCCAACACCGCCAACAGCTGCAGACGTCGTGAAACCTCCGGAATCCAGCTGCTGGTCTTCATCGATCCCTCCTGGACCATGTGAGCAAGGAGACAAAACAACATCAGCGACCTGAAGAGACGCGACAGCTGTGGTCATCTATCCTGCGGGCCACCAGTCACTGGCAAGTGACTTTGAACTCTGTCCCCTCAATTTCTAGGTCTCCTGCAACTCCAATCCATCGTCGGATTCAAGCGGACACTTCTCTCGACGACACAAGCAGCAAGACTTCCCCGATCTCCATTGAAAACAGCATCGCGACCCGACACCAAAGGACACCTATGCACCCAGCTTCCCTGGGTGAGGTAACTCTGGCATTACGGTGCCCAAGTGTGCATTGGCTATCAAAGTACTTACCCTGTAAGTTGTTTGCTTGTTGTCCACTCCGAAGTGCCCTAGAACTGTAAATTACAAACCCCCGACATTTTGCCATTGAAACCAATGAGAATCCAGCGATTCCCAAGGCCCTAGGCTCCTTACTTTTGCAAGTCGAGTTTGTTAACCCACTATTTTAGTATATGGTCTGGTACGCCCCTAGGGCCCCAGCCATATTTGTGCTTAATTTATTGAGAACTGTTGATCTTTTGAATGTTTACCTAGCTCTAATCTCATAAAGAGATTAGTAGAGTATATTTAGAAATAGATACATATATATTTGATATATATACCTGTGTGGTGTCTTTTCATTTGGTAATTCAAGAGATTATAAGGTAAAACAAGCTGCTTTACATTCCTCAGAGACTTAGCCTGAAGGCTGCTCTCCACAGCTACCACTAGGATAGCTTTCTTTAAAAGGTTGTCTTTAAACCTATCTACCAAGAGTCGAATTGGACTGGTGCAAGGTGGCCACTATAACTAGTGACCAGCATATGCCAGGCCAACTTCTCACATTGGTGGGCAGCGTGTGGGATTCCAGCTTGCCATTGTTTTACCAGAAAATCTCTATTTGAATTACTAACTGAAAACCACTTAAGGTACTCAAGGTACATATAAAGTCAAGCTAGTATCAATAAGTTCTACTGAACTTAGAGCTGTTTGTGAAGGGACAAGCACACCCTTGCTACAGCTCATGCTAGGTCCAGTAGGCCTCAACTAGTGTAGGTAGTACAACACTGCACAACACTAGTATGCCTCACCAGGGTGGAGCCAGTGGGTCCACCCCATCTCAGTACAAAGATATAGCCTACACTGAACTGAAGGCCTTATGCTTTGAAAGAAATCTGAGGGTGGGCAGGAGTCCCTCATCACAACACCTGATAGATCTGCTAGTAGCAGATGACCTGAAACAAGCTCTAGGAGCTACTGGGTCTGCATCAGGGGGTGGGTCACACATAGTCTCTGGGTCTGATGATGACAATCAAGATGACCTGGACTCTGTGGGTGAAGGGCCAGACCCAGAAGGGTCTGAAGAGAATAGAGGAAATCTCCCTAAGAGAGCTGAAAGAGTGGGAGACAGGCCTAGGTCCCTCTCAAGGGACTCTGACAGGTCATATCACTCTGGAAGAGAATCTATTCCACAGAGGAACTCCAACTTTCCCAGGGAGTCCTCCTCTGAAAGAAGGTTCAAGATGCTCCAGTATGAGGAAGCTAGGCTTCCCCTCAGAACCAAGCAATTGGCCTTAGATAGGGAAGCCTTCGAGCTCCAAAGAGCTTCAAAGAAGGAGGGGTTAGATGCCCCTGGTGGCAGCAACAGTGTCCCTAGAGGCAGAGATTACATGCCAGATCATAGGAACCTGTCCAAGGTTGTTCCTCCCTACCAGAGTGGGGATGATATCCACAAATGGATAACTGCTATGGAGAGGGCCTGTAAAGTTCAACAGGTCCCCCAGAAACAGTGGGCAGCAATCTTGTGGCTCTCCTTTTCAGACAAAGGGAGAGACAAGCTCCTCACTGTTAGAGAAGAGGATGCTAATGATTATGAAGCCCTGAAGAGTGCTTTGATAGATGGGTTTGGCTTAACCACTGAACAGTACAGGTTGAAGTTCAGAGACACCCAGAAAGCACAGACTCAGGATTGGACTTTTTTTTCTTGATTGTGCAACCAAGGCTCTAGAAGGTCGGCTGGTGGGTAGTAGAGTAACTGATTTTAAGGGATTGTATAATCTTATAATGAGAGAACAGATCCTTAATAACTGCCAGAACCAGTTGTTGCATCAGTACCTGGTGGACTCTGATCTGACCTCTCCCCAAGAATTGGGAAAGAAGGCAGACAAATGGGTCAGAACCAGGGTGAGGCAGAAAAACCAGAAACAAGGTGGTGACACTAAGAAGCAAGATCCTAAAGGCTCAGATAAGGGTGGGGATACATCTAAAGATCAGAAGTCTTCACAAGGGCCCCAAAAATCTGCAACTGGTGGGGAGTCACAATCCAACAAGGGAAAAGGCCAAAAGAATCCCTGGTGCAAATTCTGTAAACAGAAAGGGCACTGGACTTCTGACTGTACAAAGTCCAAAGACCAAACCACCACCACTCCAGCCCCTAAGGCAACTGTTCCCCCTAGTGCAGCAAGTGGTGGAGGTAATACTCAGAATAAGGGTGTAGTAGGGTTGACCCTGGGTTCTGATGTGGACTCTGGCCTAGTCAGAGTACCAACACAGGCAATGCTAGTTTGTGAGGGAGACCTTGATATGTCCTTCCTAGTGAGCCCCAGTAATCTGGGCAAATACAAACAGCAGCCTATCATAAATGGCAAACAGGCTTTGGCATTTAGGGACACAGGTGCTAGTGTCACCATGGTGGCAGAGGATCTAGTGGACCCTACACAGATCATCCTGGGTGAAATGTACCAGGTAACCAATGCAAGCAACACCAGGACCAACCATAGCCTGGCTGTTGTGAATTTCTCCTGGGGAGGGGTAACTGGCCTCAAAAGGGTAGTAGTCAGTGCAGACCTCCCTGTTGAATGTTTGTTGGGCAATGATCTAGAGACTTCAGCCTGGTCTGAAGTAGAATTATGGACTCATGCTGAGATGTTGGGCATACCTGCAGAGGTATTTGCTGTGACCAGGTCACAAGCCAAAATGCATAAAGCTGAACCAGCTCTGGATCCTGAAACTATGGACCAGGTGCTACCCAAGAGGAAGAGCAGTAGGGTTAAGGCTGGGCCTTCCCCTCTGTCTCAGATCTCAGATTCCCCTCCTGAGGGAGGAGAAGCAGAGCCTGTAGAAGGAACTGCCCCAGAGGAACTTGAGCCTGGTCAGGTTGAGTTCTTGGGGGGCAGGGGGCCCTTCCAGGGAAGATCTGAGCAAAGAGCAACAGTGCTGCTCCACTCTTGAACCCCTCAGACAGCTGGCTGCTGCTGAGGCTGCTGGGAGTGCTAGTGGGTCCCATAAGGTTTATTGGGATGAGGGGCTCCTATATTCTGAGGCTAGAGATCCTACCCCTGGAGCCACCAGGAGGCTGGTAATTCCTCAGAAGTTTAGGGGGTTCCTCTTGACCCTAGCACATGATATCCCATTGGCAGGTCACTTGGGCCAAAACAAGACCTGGAACAGGCTTGTACCACATTTTCATTGGCCACACATGTCTGAGGACACAAAGGAGTTTTGTCGCTCCTGTGTCACTTGTCAAGCCAGTGGCAAGACAGGTGGCACCACAAAGGCCCCCCTGATACCACTACATGTGGTGGGGGTTCCCTTTGAAAGGGTAGGGATTGACATTGTTGGTCCCCTTGACCCACCAACAGTATCTGGGCACAGATTTATACTGGTGGTAGTGGATCATGCCACCAGGTATCCAGAAGCTATACCCCTAAGGACTACCACAGCTCCTGTGGTAGCAAGAGCCCTCATTGGAGTTTTCTCCAGGGTGGGTTTTCCAAAGGAGGTCATCTCTGACAGAGGTTCTAACTTTATGTCAGGATATCTAACTGCAATGTGGAAGGAGTGTGGTGTAAACTAGAAATTCACTACTCCCTATCACCCACAATGCAATGGGTTAGTTGAGAGATTCAACAAAACCCTAAAGGGAATGATTAAAGGACTCCCAGAGAAGCTTAGGCGAAAATGGGACCTTTTACTTACCTGCCTTCTGTTTGCATACAGGGAGGTCCCTCAGAAGGGGGTTGGCTACAGCCCTTTTGAACTTCTGTTTGGGCACCCTGTTAGAGGACCATTATGTCTGGTGAAAGAGGGATGGGAGTTACCTCTCAAACCTCCCAAACAAGACGTAGTGGACTATGTACTTGGTCTCCGCTCCAGGATGGCTGAGTACATGAAGAAGGCCAGTAAAAACCTTGAGGCAAGCCAAGAACTCCAAAAAGCTTAGCATGAACAAAAGGCTGTCTTGACTGTTTACCAGCCAGGCCAGAAAGTGTGGGTGTTGGAGCCTGTGGCCCCATCAGCTCTCCAGGACAAATGGAGTGGCCCCCATACAATTGTTGAAAAGAAGGGAGAGGTCACCTACTTGGTAGATCTTGGCACTCCCAGGAGCCCCCTTAGGGTGCTCCATGTCAACAGACTTAAAGCATATGTGGACAGGGCTGACATGAGCTTGCTCATGGCAACTGATGAGGACCAGGAGGAGGAGAGTGACCCTCTCCCTGACCTGCACTCACAGAACCCTGAAGATGGGTCAGTTGATGGCGTTGCTGTGGTAAATAAAAATTCCTTTACCTGGACTGAATTTGATACATAATCATAATAAAATAGCTCAGTAAAATGAGAGGCAGAATCCGTGATATTAGAGTTTCTGAATGGGCTTTATTCCAATAATCGATTATAATCGGATGCTCCAAGTTCCATCACCACGGGGGTTCAGGAAATGAAGTACATACTTTATTGACAAGAAGTAACTTTTATAGTACATACGTTATAGTGAAGCAAATACAGTAGGCGTAACAATTGATAAGGAACTTGACGTGGTACCTGCGTAACCGAAAATGGGTGTAATAAGGAGTAAAAAAGACACATGATTGGTTATGATGTCATGCATAGGTGGATCTATAAGATAATACTTGGCATAGATGCGCGCGCAGCAGCATGACGTGTAATTGACGTGTAACTAGGGGGTGAAGGGGACTTGACATTAGCTCTACATGTGGAGACGAAAAGTCTGGGGGGTCAGGTCAACCTAATCCCAAATCATATCTAACATCCTATGTTTAAAGAACTATGTTATCCACAAAGGAAGGACTCTCGGACAGAATCTATTCTATACTGACTGTACGTGCGTGTACAAGCGTCTAAGTGTCTACACTGAATGCGAGGGGGTAGGAATATTCCATGGTGACAGGGCTATGAATTACTTGCATGAGGACAGAGAAGCCGGGCCTTTTGCTTGGTAACTGGAAGAATGTTTACTTAAACTACTAGGCAGGAATGCATCGGCTGAGGGGGAACCAGATAATTCGAAGGTGAAATACAGCTCTTGGCAGAGAATAGGCTGATGTCAGGCTTCGTGAGCCGCGCAGAGAATGAGACAAAGTTCATGGTCACAGATGCAGGCTCAGACTGGAGCTTTCAGAGGCAGAAGGCAAAAGGAGTTTGATGACAGAATCAGGGCCTACTTGCCTGGACTGTAAAATGGCATAAGTGAACCATATAAAGCCGGTGGCCTTTCATATTTAGGAATGGAATATCCGGCCTATTCATGGCGGATCTGACAGAGGACATGTTGACGGTGGACGCACATGTATTTGCGTCTTCATAACTGGAACTGGAGGGAACATACATGTACTTGTGACATGCACATAGAACCGTTGGGGTCCAAGATAGGGGACATAACTGACCAGGAAAATCCACATTTCCACATTCCCTCCTTGTCCCCTACTTGCCCTTCAAGAGATATCGATCTTCATCAATCCATCGATCTGTTCATATAGCATCATTTGTTCTTCTTTCTTCTTCCGTGATCTTGAATGAAATCTTGGTGGTGGAATACACGATGTGGCACACAGACCACAAATCGCTGGTCCACATTGTAGACATAGACAGCAACTGAATAGTATGAGAAAGCCAATACCTAGGAAGGATAAAACTCTCCATCCCCAGGCTGATATCACACTCCAAAACCAACTGGACCAAGTCCAAGTGCCTGGGTTCTGGTGTATCTGGTTTATAATCTTATGAAGGCGAGTGATGGCTTTATATACAGATGGCGAATTTTCTGGTATGAATACGCAGCAACTTGATCCGATGACCCTACAAGCTCCGCCCCTATCAGCCAGGATGACGTCAAGGACAAGACGATTTTGAAGCACAACAATCCGCATAGCAGACTGCTCTTCTGTTAAATTGCCTAAGGCGGAAATAGTCTCATTCACTACTGCTTCAAGGGTTCTGGTTAATCTACGTATCAGCTTACTATTAGTAACAGTACCTATATAGGGAAAGATGCCTTTATTAAAATCTACATACTTGTCCCATGCCGTTTCAGTGTAATCGACAATGGGGAGATCTCTCCGCTTTCTGTTGTGTACTAAATGAATATTTCTGTAATAATCAGGAGGAGCTAGAAAAACAGGTGGCAAAAGGAATGCAATGTAGCAGGTACCATCCCAATCTGGAGGTAGACGCATATATGCAGTCTGACCACATATGAAGTAGGAGTGGCGAGAAGCTCTAAATGAAGATTTGCCTTGATCACGGAATTCTACTATAGTATTGCATTTACTATGGCCCATAGGTATGGAACCAACCTTTCTTACACACAATTCACCCTTCGCTGGGAATACTGACATGGTGGGCAAGACTAGTTCAACTTCGGATACGACATTTAGAATCATGAGATTAGGTGTAAAATTACCTAATCCATATACTTCATTTTCTAGATCAGTTCCTGTTCTTTTGGGGCGACCCTCCTTGTCAGGGTAGCAGACCTTGAGTAAAACTAGGTTCAGGTTTCCCCATATCCAATGATCTTGGTAAACTGCTGTGTCTGAGTCTATGGAATTGATTAAACTAAACCATGCTCCACAGGAGCCATTATGTGTGAATGGATGTGGAAAGAAAGGCAGGACTCCTTCATAATTCTGATAGGGAGGGAGTCGGCCACACACCCAACAATTGGTGGCATTACTAGTCTGATGGGAATGATGTAACATACTAATGAAAGTGTTATTGCGCAGCGCAAGTCTATAAGATAATTCATGCGGAGGTAAGTCACTAAAAGAATGTTCAGCAGTAACATTATAAACATGTTTAGAAATAGGGTAATATATGTGCAACAACATACTTGTAATAATTATTAAAAGACTCAATAAAAACAAAACTAATAATGTCCCCATACAGTGGCTACGCAGTGATTTACAATACGCCTGTCGTTTCAACATTTTCCGGGTATTTTCTCTACTCAGGTCCAAGGGATACATGTCAGAGACAATTCAACCGCTTCACCTTGGAGAGGACTTAAACAATCAAATTGCTCGACTGGTTGGGCCTAAGCTTTAGTTTGTAGTTCTCAGAGTCATTTGGTTCAACAAAGGGAAGTTTTGAATCAGTCTGTGAGGGAGTGCAGGGCACAGTGTCTATATCCGAGGATAGTCCATGAAATTTCTTGATGTGACTTGAATGAATCCAGCCCTTGCGGCCCTCGATCTTCACGGCTGTCCTCGTGGTCAACAGGACCAACTTGGGTGCTTTCCACCTGGGCTCCAGCTGAGTCTTTCGGTCGAAATTCCTCACAAACACAAGATCACCCGGAACAACGTCATGGGGTTTCACCTCAGTGTTGTCGGGAAAGGCTGCAGCTACCTGTGAACGACAAGATTGTAGTGCAGACATCAAGGAAGCCAAGTAATCTGTCAGCATATTACAGTCAATATCAGTTATTTTGCGTGGTATGGGCGTCCCCCACATATTCGGTGGTCTGCCGAAGATCACTTCATACGGGGATAGCCCTGTTCGTGAGTGTGCTACCATTCTCATGTAAAAGAGTGCAACGGGTAGCGCTACTACCCAGTCAACACCTTTTTCTCTGCATATTTTGGACATTCTGATTTTCAGGATCTGGTTATGTCTTTCTACGAGACCTGCTGCCTCGGGGTGTCGGACACAGTGGAATTTCCACTGATATCCTAACAGAAGTGAAACGTGTTTCATTAATTCGGATGAGAACGGCTGGCTGTTATCTGAGTAAACAGCACGTGGTAAACCGTATCGTGGGAAGAATTCTCGAACCAACTGTTTGGCAGTAGTCGGGGCAGTGTAATCTGAAACCGGGTATGCCTCTGTCCAACGGGACAGAGCGCAGACAACTACAAGAACATATTTGAATCCTCGACATCGTTCCATCTGGATATAGTCCATCTGGAGTACTTCAAAAGGATGGTTAGGAGTATGAAATCCACCCTGTTCTACGGGAACGCTTTTTCCTGGGTTAAACTGACAACAGATCATACAGGTACGGACCTTTTGTTTTGCTGCTGCTCGTAAATGTTTATTGAACCAAATGTGTTGAATGCTGTCTAGCATAGCTTTTTCTCCTAAATGTGCTGGACTATGTATAGTGTTGATTATAACTTGGACCATTGAGTCAGGAAGGAACCATACAGACTTTTCCTTCATCATCCATCCTTGGTCCGTTTGGATCCCTCCTAATTCAGTCCATTTCTTTATTTCATCTAATGTAGCATGTGTCTGTATGTCAATTACGTCAAGAGTAGGATCTTTAACTGTCATGCAATGTGTCGGTGTCGGGACTATTGTCTTTGTCATGTCGGGGGTTTGAGTTTGAGCAGTCTGTTTAGCTGTTCTGTCGGCTAGATCATTGCCTTGGGAAATGATATCAGTAACCTTCGTATGAGCCTTACATTTCATGATTGATATTGCAGTGGGTAGATGTATTGCATCTAATAAGGCATGGATGAGGGGTCCGTGCTGAATGTGGGCACCGTGGGAAGTTAAATAACCTCTCTCTCGCCACAGCACGCCGAAGTCGTGTACAACTCCGAATGCATAACGTGAGTCAGTGTATATGTTGACTTTTTTATTCGTGGCTTGAATACAGGCTTGTGTCAGAGCGATGAGCTCTGCGGCTTGAGCTGACAAAGTATTTATACGATTAGTTTCAATGACTTCAGTATCTGTTGTGACTGCGTAAGCGGCCACTAACTCTCCTGTACTTGTTCTCATGCATGAACCATCTACATACAATGTCAGGTCTGGGTCTGACAATGGAACATCGGTTAAGTCTTGTCTGGGTTTCGTTGTTATCGTAATAACTTCAATACAGTCATGGCCTAGTGGATCTGTTCCGATTACAGGTAGAAGTGTGGCAGGATTCAATGTGTTACAGCGTCTGATTTCTATATGTGGCTGAAACAATGTAAGCTCATATCCTGTAAGTCTTGCTATGGTCAAGTGTTGTGTTTGCGTTCTATTCACAAGAACCTCTACTGCGTGTGGTACTTGAACTGTCAATGGATGTCCTAACACTATAGCATCGCTTTGTCTGATTGCTAAAGCTGTTGCTGCTACTGATTTCAGGCATGCAGGCAAAGCCTGAGCTACGGGATCTAATGTACTAGAAAAATAAGCACATGGTTTGTGTGCTCCTGCTTGTTCCTGTGTGAGTACTGACAAGGCAGTACCTTCGCGTTCTGTAACAAAGAGTGTAAACTGTTTTCTGTAACATGGTGTTGCTAAGACGGGTGCTTGACATAAAGCTTTCTTTAAGCTTTCAAAAGCTTGTGTGTGTTCCTGAGTCCAAGGGAGAACAGTCGGTGTGGCTGCCTCCTGTGTGGTTAACTGAATGAGTGGTTTTGCTAGAAATGCGTACTGAGGGATCCACTGCCTGCAATATGACGTGAGGCCTATGAAAGCTCGTACTTCCTTTTGTGTCTTGGGCATTGGCATGTTAGCTATTAACTGAATGCGGTCGGGTGTAAGCTGCCTTCCCTCCTTGGACAGCGAGTGTCCAAGATAAACAACTCGCTGGACACAGAATTGCAGCTTAGAAGGGGACACCTTGTGCCCCTTTTCGGCTAAAAATTGTAAAACTGTCAGTGATGCTTTTTCACATTCAGGTTCGCTTCGGGCGGTGATCAGCAGATCATCGACGTATTGAAGCAGAGCAGTGTTAACTGGCATGTGGATACTGTCAAGTTCTCGTTTCAGTGCTTGGCTATAGATGCTGGGGCTTTCTGTAAATCCTTGAGGTGCGCGTGAGAATTTAAAACTGCGCCCATTTAAACTGAATCCGAACAAATATTGACTTTCCGGATCTATTGGGACGCTGAAAAAGGCATTCTTGAGATCAATTACAGTAAAGAATGTTGCTTCGGAATCAATAGCTGTCAATAATGACGAGATATCTGGAACCACAGGAAATTGTGGCACAATGCATTTGTTTAACTCGCGCAGATCAATAACCAATCGATATACTGGCGGGGCTGTAGGATCTGTTCGTTTAAGAATCGGAATTATCGGTGAATTACATACATTAGAGTCTGTTTCTACAACTACTCCTTGGGCAATTAGTTCGTCAATGATTTGTAGTAAAGCCACTACAGCATCTGGTGGTAACTTGTATTGTCGCATTCGTGGTAGCACCACTCCTGCCTTGAGTGTGACTCGATATGGTGTAATATTCATGCAACCAACATCAGTAGGGCCTTGTGCCCATAGATGTGTAGGTAAAGTCTGTAGTCGGGGATCCATGTCTCTAGACACATAGTGACCTTTAAAATCACGTAAAAACAACCTTACTCCTTCCGGAGAACAACATATTATGGCTCCTAGAGCTTTCAGGGTTTTAATTCCTAACAGATTTTCTGGGCATGATTTAGTAAGCAATAAATCTGTAGTTCGTGTCAAAGGTCCTATCGTAAGTGGAAGAGGCTGTGATACTTCATTAACAATAGGTTTTCCCGAAAAACCAAGGGAGATATTCTGAGAGCCTGAGAGGGGTGCCCCTGGAACTTCACTACGTTTTATAGTTGTTCGACTTGCCCCTGTATCGAGTAAGAATTTTCTATCTTGACCTAATAATTCACTATGTACATAAGGTCCTTCTTGATCTACAGGAATCTCAATAAGGGGTAAGTCAACTTCCCTCTCTAGGCTAGTTCATGCGTAACGCTGATACTCAGGATATTCATACTGTGCAGTCTGATACATTTGTCGTGTTGTGGTCTGTGTGGCAGCAGCAGGCAACGGTGGTGCAGCTGGCACAAACTGTATTGGCTGTTGTGCGGCTGGCATGGCCTGGGCATGCTGCATAGCTCCTTGTTCATTCTGATCCTGTCTAGGTGGCCGTGGTCTTTCTTTTGTATTACCTATGGCGATATTATGTTTTAAAACTGGACAATCGTGTACGTAATGACCTGGCTTTTTACAATAATTGCATGTCCCTTTTACCGGTCCTGCTGAATCGGAATGTGTCATACCCTTTTTATGTCCTTCAGCTGGTACTGTCTGGGAAACTAGCATTTTCATTTTTGTGTCTTTCATGCGTCTGTGTTCATGTTCTTGTTCCTCTTTAATTCTATTGTGATGGTACTGTAACATTTGTAACATTTGTGTTGGAGTGTTACCTTGCCAGGTACTCTCGAATTTTAATACTCTATTCTTTACCGGGGGCAGAGCATTTTCTACTAATTTTGTTACAAACAGATGCGGGTATGATTCGCTACTTGCTTTTATGCCACTATTTATACCAAAACATTTTTCAAATCGGGCATAGTAATCACTAGTGTCTTCATCTTGCTTCTGTTTACAGGCTGAAATTGTACCCCAATCTTCCTTTTTCGTAGTTAATAAACGTGGCAGTACCTGTACTAGCAAACCTGGTAGTGCTTTAGTTTTATCCCCGAGTCCTGCTCCTGCAGTTCGGGCCTTTTCTTCCGCTTCTAACACTGACCATTCTATCTTTTGGTCTCCTACCTCCCACTCTTTTTCCTTGAGTTTCTCATAAATGCCAGCAGGCATCAACACCTTTAATATCGTCATAATGTCGGGATAGGTATACTCTCCCATGAGTAACATGTCTTTAATTTCTCGGTGAAAACCCGCTGGGTCTTTGTCATGACTAGGTACCACTTTCTTCATTTCTAACAGTTCTATTTTTGATATGGGCGTATATACAAATACGCGCCTAAACTCGTCGTCCTCGCCTTTTATTGGGTGTACTTCTCGTAAGGGATTCTGTCTATCCATGTGATACGTTGTTCTTTCCTTGCTGGACAATGAGGTATGCTCTGAGCATACAAAAAGAATATACTGCTTTCTTGACATTAGAATTTCTTTAATTAATTCAGTACCTGGACCTCTCCATTTATTTGTAAGCAATTCAGTCAATATGTCAGGTAAGGGACCAGGGTCCGAATGCTGACTCCGATATAGTATAATGAGTTGTTGAATCATATAAATCCCAGCTAACCTCTGTTCATCTGGGGTGAGATTCAAAAATGTGCGTACTACTGTAGCATCACTATATTTTCCGGGACTGTCCACCCAGTGGACAGCTGCCCTGGCTAAATCTTGTTCATCCATAGAATCGAGAAAATGATAACCCCTTCGTTCTCGGAGTAGTTTGTCAGCAGTTTGGAACGAATGCTCGTTAGACCTTATATTAATTATGGGTATTTGGAAATTCCTGTTATTATCTGGACATATCGGACGTATTGAGTCAGTATGACATCTAGTCTGATCCCTATTACAAGATCTTCCTCTACCTACATAGGCTATGGTGTCTAACTGTCCTGCGGGCGGTCCTGACCCTTCTTCCTCGCTTTGTTCGAACTCATCTGTCTGTAATCTCTCTTCGTGTATCCGTTCTATTTCTTTACGGATCTTTCGGCACATGGCTATTATACAATTTTGCTTGTCGTGTCTCCCTTCTGATATATTCTGGCTCCATCTTGTAAGAATATGCATTGCATCCGGGTCTACCCCCGGTCGGTCTTGATTTCTGATCACACAGTTTATGAGGAAACGTAACAGTTCCCCCTGTATCTCTACTTTCTGGAATTCCATAGCTCTGTTAATACATTCTGGATCTCGCCCTGTTTGAACAAAATGATATATTTTATCTAGATGCGCAGTCATTCCTGGTAACTTCGCTAAATACCCTGCGGCTCGTCTGATACGTAATGATGCCAGGATCATGTCGTCCTCTTTACCGACCACCGGGTCATATCTACAATCGATAAGAAGTTCCTTAAGCGCACGTTCACTTACGAATTTGGGTGTACGTGAATGCGCTGACTCTTGAAAAACAAGTTTATTTATTCTAGGTGGCGTAAAAGTATTGCTAGCACCTCCCGTGGCCCCATCTGGGGCGTCGGGTGTGAAAGGATTCGTCGAACGTGACACAGCAACTATAGGGGTGGACACAGCCATGGAAGTACCTGTAGGGACAGATGCGGAAACAGATGTGCTTGCCGGAACTTGTGACTCGATTTGTTGCTGTAAGGATACGGGTGCTGGATCTTGGCGTTGGACCTCCCTGGTATGCGGTCTATGTGGGGCGGAATTTGCATACTCGGGAGCTACGTCATCTAAATATGAGGAAAGAAAAACATCTTCTGCGGTTCTAGGATGCCCCTTAGGGTGTACCTTAATTGGAAATAATGGGGGTGGCAAGTCTTTCGGTATCTCTGGAGCAGCCTTAGGTAATCCTTCGGCTAGAAGGGGATACATACCATTCATAAGGGCATTTCTTTGTCTATCTACTTGTTCTGATTTCACTCGGATACCTTCCTCAATTAATAGATTTTCTTGAACTTTATTTGAACTTTCTTTACTCTTCTCTTCCTGTCTACGTGCTTTTTCTGTACGTCTATGAGATTCTTTACGCCATAACTCAACAGCGTCTTTCTGTGACTGTCTGACTTTTCTTTTCCATAATTCTTCCTCGACTTTCATGATGCACTCTGCATCCCAGGTTCCCGCTGCGGGCCACCTCTGACTTTCTGGCAATCCCTTGGTGTAGTCTACCCATAAATCAAGAAATAATATAGCGTCTAAGCCATGTTTGTGATACATGAAGTGCCCTGGAGTATCCCTAGGAGGAATAGGGACGGCTTCTTCAAGTACCCCTTTCCTAGTAGTGATCTGTCTTAATTTCGAAAAGAGCGGCATATTGACAACTGATCCGATACTTAATTTTGAACACACTTAATACAAAAGCACACTAATGAACAACCATTCATACCACAATATGCAAGACGTTCAACACATTAGACATTAAACATTAAACATTTTTTTTAACCTTTAGAATAAGCAACAATGATGATCGTCTGCATAACTAATCACCAAGCATAATTCTTGACAATAACTAGATACTTCGGAATACTTGATATACTGCTAAACAGTACAGATACACTGCTAAAACAGTGCAGACCGGATTTGTGTACCCAAACCCGTCTTGACCGGCACAACCTATGTGCACGTCAGAAATGCCTCCCCAGTAATGGTACTCACCGGGTAGCTTCGGAAACGGAAGGCCTCAGTAACTTGAACTTGAACCGGACTGGACTCGACTCGACTCGTCGGGAACTGGACTTGACTTCGAACTGGTGGGTCTCGGTATACCTCGGATCTTGCTCTCTCAGCTAGGCTCTGGTCGGGATACTTCGCACTTCTCACCGCCTCGTCTGGGTGTTAATCGTAGTCTCAGTCGCCCCCGCTTGACCGGAGGGAGATACAGGAAATCCTGCTGGTACGCGTAATTGTCCGTCCAGCTGTGGCAGGAGACCGGGCCTACAACTCACCGCCGGCGCGTGAGATGAGAAAGTGTCCCTGTTCGGGCGCCATCATGTGGTAAATAAAAATTCCTTTACCTGGACTGAATTTGATACATAATCATAATAAAATAGCTCAGTAAAATGAGAGGCAGAATCCGTGATATTAGAGTTTCTGAATGGGCTTTATTCCAATAATCGATTATAATCGGATGCTCCAAGTTCCATCACCACGGGGGTTCAGGAAATGAAGTACATACTTTATTGACAAGAAGTAACTTTTATAGTACATACGTTATAGTGAAGCAAATACAGTAGGCGTAACAATTGATAAGGAACTTGACGTGGTACCTGCGTAACCGAAAATGGGTGTAATAAGGAGTAAAAAAGACACATGATTGGTTATGATGTCATGCATAGGTGGATCTATAAGATAATACTTGGCATAGATGCGCGCGCAGCAGCATGACGTGTAATTGACGTGTAACTAGGGGGTGAAGGGGACTTGACATTAGCTCTACATGTGGAGACGAAAAGTCTGGGGGGTCAGGTCAACCTAATCCCAAATCATATCTAACATCCTATGTTTAAAGAACTATGTTATCCACAAAGGAAGGACTCTCGGACAGAATCTATTCTATACTGACTGTGCGTGCGTGTACAAGCGTCTAAGTGTCTACACTGAATGCGAGGGGGTAGGAATATTCCATGGTGACAGGGCTATGAATTACTTGCATGAGGACAGAGAAGCCGGGCCTTTTGCTTGGTAACTGGAAGAATGTTTACTTAAACTACTAGGCAGGAATGCATCGGCTGAGGGGGAAACAGATAATTCGAAGGTGAAATACAGCTCTTGGCAGAGAATAGGCTGATGTCAGGCTTCGTGAGCCGCGCAGAGAATGAGACAAAGTTCATGGTCACAGATGCAGGCTCAGACTGGAGCTTTCAGAGGCAGAAGGCAAAAGGAGTTTGATGACAGAATCAGGGCCTACTTGCCTGGACTGTAAAATGGCATAAGTGAACCATATAAAGCCGGTGGCCTTTCATATTTAGGAATGGAATATCCGGCCTATTCATGGCGGATCTGACAGAGGACATGTTGACGGTGGACGCACATGTATTTGCGTCTTCATAACTGGAACTGGAGGGAACATACATGTACTTGTGACATGCACATAGAACCGTTGGGGTCCAAGATAGGGGACATAACTGACCAGGAAAATCCACATTTCCACATTGCTTTGGCAAGCAGCCTCACTGAACATCAACAAACTGAATGTAGACAAGTGCTACAGCAGTTTAGACATATGTTTAGCCTGACCCCAAGTCAGACTTCCTGGTGCACCCATGAGGTGGACACTGGAGACAGTCTGCCTGTAAAGAGTAAATTCTACAGGCAACCTGACCATGTCAGGGACTGTATCAGGACTGAAGTCCAGAAAATGTTGGAGCTAGGTGTTATTGAGCCCTCAGATAGCCCTTGGGCTAGCCCAGTAGTACTTGTCCCAAAACCTCACATCCAGGGCGGTAAGAAAGAGATGAGGTTTTGTGTTGACTACAGGGGCCTCAATGCAGTCACCAGGACTGATGCCTACCCAATCCCAAGGGCAGATGAACTAATAGACACTTTGGCCTCAGCCAAGTATCTCAGTACATTTGACCTTACAGCAGGCTATTGGCAAATCAAGTTAGCTGATGATGCCAAGGCAAAAACAGCATTTTCGACCCCTGGTGGGCACTATCACCTTGTGGTAATGCCCTTTGGCTTGAAGAATGCACCTGCCACATTTCAGAGGTTGGTGAATAAAGTTCTGACTGGTATGGAAACCTATTGCTCAGCATATCTTGATGATATTGCTGTCTATAGTTCCACCTGGCAGGATCACCTGGTCCACCTCAGGAATGTACTGGAGGCCCTGCAGAAAGCAGGCCTCACTATCAAGGCCACTAAGTGCCAGATAGGGCAGAGTCAGGTTGTGTACCTGGGCCACCTTGTAGGTGGAGGCCAGGTTCAACCATTGCAGAGCAAGATCCAGACCATAATGGACTGGGTAGCTCCAACCACCCAGACACAGGTGAGAGCCTTCTTGGGCCTGACTGGGTATTACAGGAGGTTTGTTAAGGGATATGGATCTATAGTGACCCCCTTAAATGATCTTACCTCCAAGAAAATGCCAAAAAAGGTTCAGTGGACAGCTAGCTGTCAAAAGGCATTTGATGACCTCATGCAGGCAATGTGCACTGCCCCCATCTTACAGAGTCCAGATTACAAAAAGAAGTTTATTGTCCAAACAGATGCTTCAGAGCTGGGTGTGGGAACTGTACTGTCTCAACTTAATAATGAAGGTCAAGACCAGCCAGTAGCTTTTATAAGCAGAAGGCTGACCCCTAGAGAGAAACGTTGGTCAGCTATTGAGAGGGAGGCCTTTGCTGTGGTTTGGGCCCTGAAGAAGCTGAGGCCATACTTGTTTGGCACTCACTTCATAGTTCAGACTGACCATAAGCCCCTCCTATGGCTCAAACAGATGAAAGGTGAAAATCCTAAACTGCTCAGGTGGTCCATTTCCCTACCGGGGATGGACTATACAGTGGAACATAGACCTGGGACCCAACATGCCAATGCAGATGGACTCTCAAGGTATTTCCACTTAGAACATGAAGACTCAACTGGTCAAGGTTAGTTTAATGTCCCTGCGTTTGGGGGGAGGGTGGTTGTGTAGGAGAGTAGGATCTGCACTTGTGTTGCCCCCACTTTTTTTCTGATGAATACACTGGTTTCTGGCTATAGTCTGGCTGGGTCCCTGCTAATCAGGGCCCCAGTCTAACTGATCTCTCTAAACAACTTGGTGTGCATATTAGATGCACTAGTGATTGGATACTGTGGTACCTTATGAGCCCCTAGTATCACAGGCCTACCAGGGGCTGCAGCATGTATTATGCCACCCCTGGGAAGCACTCACAATCTGACACCACAGGCCTGCTACTGCAGCCTGTGTGAGGTAGTGTTAGCACTCCTCACTGAGGTATAGGTTCCTATATCTCACCATACACACACATATAAACCTATCAGTCACCCCTATGGTAGGCCCTATCAATCCCAAGGGCAGGGTGCATGATTTACTATGTGAGGGGGTGCTTCTGCCTGAGCAGGACCCCTCTGCAGCTGGCAGAGTCTATTCTCTGCTGCTGTTTGTGGATGCGGTTAAACCATATAATCTTAAGTGCATTATAACCTCGCGATAAATGCTAACTTTGGAATGACTGCATCAAAACATGTCGTGTTTGGTGTCAAACAACTTGGAATCCTACCCCCACACCAGTAACTGGTGTGGGAGTAGGATCCCACCCTTCTAGAGGGGATGACATGTACACACTGTACTAACCGGTAGAAATCTTCTAAGGCCCTGGCATCACAAAATGGATGCCACCAGCACAGACACCGGGCTGCCCTCCTGCTGCTGACCGAAACTCGCAGTGGAGGGAGCTCAACAAAGGGTTTCCTGTCACAGGGAGGTGTCACCACCTCCCAGACAGGATTTAGTGTATTGGAGCTGGGTGGGTGCACTCTTAGAGTGCTTTAAAGTCCTGCACTGGGGGAGCAGTAGGCTCCCCTGTGCATATGGCAGCTCAAACCGGTTCAGGGGCTGCCTGCCCCTGTCCTGGCGTGAAACTGGACAAAGGGAAGTGGGTGTAACCACCCACTACCCTGGCCCTCCTAGAGGAGTGGCCATAGAGCTAGTCCCTCCCATCTTTTCACTATAAGATACCAAAGCTTGCCAATGCAACTTAGATTACACCTGGACGACGCTCTAAGAAGAAGAATCCTGGCCCTTCAACTTTCTACTATCTCTAGAAGACCGAAGGATCTCCCTTGGAATCAAGGAGTGACTCCCCTGCTTGGCAGGCACCAAAAGGACTGAACAACGGATGCAAACTTTACCGCTCCCACCGGAGCCCGAAGTCCCTGCGTCCCCTGAAGCAGATTTTGTGACCTCTCGACGGCCATTTTGAGTCCCCAGCGAAGCTGTGGCATCTGGACCCCACTAGTGACGAGGAACAGCAATACCAGGGAACCGTGCACTGATTTCGAGTGCAAGCCCTAAACTACGTCCAACGAAGTTGTGCTTTGGACCACTTGTTGTCCAAGTCCTGAGCAGGTCTAGTACCGAATTTTAGCGGCCTACCCCATCCCGAGTGACTGTGGGCTGTTGGTGAACTTTTCCTGCAAAGGCGTCTTTGCCGTTGCTTGCCCATTGGCTAGCAGCTCCCCAGAAGACTTTCACATCCACTTCAAGGGCCTGCCTGGTTGCTCTGGGCCTGCCCTCACTTACCCTCGCTGGGTAAGTCCATCGGATCTTGCTGGTCTGATCCATCGACAATCCTCCATCCACACAAGACTTGCAGTTGCCAAGGTTTGTTGGCTCCAATCTGAGTGCCGACACCGCCAACCGCTGCAGACTTTGTGGGACCTCCGGAATCCAGCTGCTGGTCTTCATCGATTCCTCCTGGACAATGTGAGCGAGGAGACAAAATGGCATCAGCGACCTGAAGAGACGCGACAGCTGTGGTCATCTATCCTGCGGGCCACCAGTCACTGGCAAGTGACTTTGAACTCTGTCCCCTCAATTTCTAGGCCTCCTGCAACTCCAATCCATCGTCGGATTCAAGCGGACACTTTTCTCGACGACACAAGCAGCAAGACTTCCCCGATCTCCATTGAAAACAGCATCGCGACCCGACACCAAAGGACACCTATGCACCCGGCTTCCCTGGGTGAGGTAACTCTGGCATTACGGTGCCCAAGTGTGCATTGGCTATCGAAGTACTTACCCTGTAAGTTGTTTGCTTGTTGTCCACTCCGAAGTGCCCTAGAACTGTAAATTACAAACCGCGACATTTTGCCATTGAAACCAATGAGAAGCCCGTGTGTGTGTTTAGACACTGCACGCGTCTCCTGTGGGCTGATTACTTACCTGTAAACACTGCAGCAGTGAAGCCCCAGCGATTCCCAAGGCCCTAGGCCTCTTACTTTTGCAAGTCGAGTTTGTTAACCCACTATTTTAGTATATGGTCTGGTACGCCCCTAGGGCCCCAGCCATATTTGTGCACAATTTATTGAGAACTGTTGATCTTTTGAATGTTTACCTGGCTCTAATCTCATAAAGAGATTAGTAGAGTATATTTAGAAATAAATACATATATATTTGAGATATATACCTGTGTGGTGTCTTTTCATTTGGTAATTCAATAGATTATAAGGTAAAACAAGCTGCTTTACATTCCTCAGAGACTTAGCCTGAAGGCTGCTCTCCACAGCTACCACTAGGATAGCTTTCTTTAAAAGGTTGTCTTTAAACCTATCTACCAAGAGTCGAATTGGACTGGTGCAAGGTGGCCACTATAACTAGTGACCAGCATATGCCAGGCCAACTTCTCACAGTGAAGACCACACCAAGGCTGTCAGTTCTAGCAATCATTCAGTGGAAAACTGCCAGGGTGTGATAATTAACACACATCTCGTAGCTCCTTCTCACACAGGGAGGGGAAAATGCCTGGGCTGTTCTGCCTCTGCACAATGCTTAGAATGGGATCATGATACCACCATACAGCCCTAGGGTTTGTCATCTGGTATAGTATTAATAATATTCATGTGTGCACGTCAGACTTAAAAATAGTCTTTGCCTGCTACTTCCCTTTTATACATGAAGTAGGTAAGGAACTTTAATAGGGCCAATAACAGGCTTAATTCCTATTTGTGGCTTGGCAAATTCGTGCCCTCCATTTGCCCTTAAATAGGATTCTTACGGCAGAATTGTCAGCTCTTGTGGTATGATGTTAATCCGTCATCGGCTCAGTGATAAAGTTTGAAACGTGTACAAATGAGACACAACAAAAGACAAAAAAGGAATAAAATTCGTTTTTATTAGTTCAATCTTGCATACATAGTACAATACTCAGAGCCAACCTTGCGTTCCATATGTAAATTTACATATAAGTATCTCTCACGGATATAATCCCATCCTACAAGAAAAGGACTTAAAATTCCTTCACATTTGTATCCATACATATAGCATTGTACTAAAACATATCTTGATCAATCTTATCAAGAAAACATAACGTCGTAACTCTAACTACCCCCCCCCCTCTCCCCCCCACCCTGAGTCAGCATTTTAGGTTAAATATGTTTTTTTTAATGTTCCAGGAAGGAACATTCGCCATTATTTTATAGTTGACATTGATGGGGACTTTGAAGCTTTTCCCAGCCGATCAGAATCCAATAGTTAGGGGCCAATTCACACCTTGATAGAATCAAGATTAACAATGTATAATTTATGTGACTGGTGCAGGAGAGGAAATTGTGCGATTTTCAAAACTTTAGTGACGCATGCCTGATTAATCTAGCCTTGTAGACACTTCGTAACGAGGAAAGTCTTCATGTATATATATATATTCACTGAAAAAACCATGGGTTTCACACACGTTATAGTTAGGAATTAGCATTTAAAAAACCTTAGAAATTCAATGAAAAAACCAAAGGTTTCACACATGTTATAGTTAGCTGGACATTTCACTCGTAAAAAACCATTGAAATTCCCCAGTTATAGTTAGTTCAGCTAACTATAACTCGCGCGCCCGCAATGCACTGCTGATGACGTCACATATTACATCACTCATGACATGGTCAGTGACATCACTCATGACATCACTGATGACATCTCAAATGACATCACTGATGACATCACTGATGACATCATCCAGTGAATGTGTGTTTTTCTGAAAATTAAATATGTTTTATATATGTATATCTCAAGGTCGATGGAAGAATAAATGGGTATATAAGTGTCTAAATGGATGATTTGTTTTTGAAAAATTGATTGTGTAACTGACTGATTAAGTGTATCATAGTGAATACATGGCTTAGTGAGTAATGTTTAAATATGTAAATATCTGTATCAGTCTCTCACTTTGTGTATAAGTGGCTGCATGGGTTGGTGAGTAGCTACATGGGTGTCTATATAGGTTATTAGTTGGTTTTTTGAGTATCAGTCTGAGTGTCTGCATGGTTCGGTGGGGGGTATTACGTAGTGCATAGGTGCATGAATGACTGACTCACTGTTTGTATGTGTTGAACACAGCATGTGTGCAGGACTGTATGGGTGGATGAGTGTGTGTATGGGTGTGTTAGTGAGTGAATGACTGTCTCAATAGTGTCTTTATGAGTAACTACATATGTTTTAAACTAGTATATGTGACTATTGGTGTATATATGTGAGTATATGTGAGAGTGAGAGATTGAAAGAGTTCCTGTATGAATAAGTATGTGTTTCTATAAGTGATTGTTTAAAAGACTAAGTATGTGTAAGTTTCCGTAGAAGTAAGTGTGGTGGTGTGTGTATAACTGTATATGCAAGTAAATGTATGTTTGATTCTTTATTAGCATGAGTGACTATGTGTGTGAGTAACTCTATGGATGAGTGGCATTGTGTAACAGGATGTATAGGTGCATGAGTACATATGATGAGTGAGTACATGTGTGAGTGACTGTATAGGACTGTTGGTGAATGAGTGGATGTGTATGTGGATCTTAGAATTACTGAAGAGGTTGTTGTAACTGGTATTGGTATGTCCATTGTTTTGAAAATGTTAGTCTCTATTTTTGAATGTGTGTATCAAACGTTATATTAGGGTGAGAGGAGGTCTGCCACTCTATCACAAGGATGATGTCATCAGTGATGTCATCAGTGATGTCATTTGAGATGTCATCAGTGATGTCATGAGTGATGTCACTGACCATGTCATGAGTGATGTAATATGTGACGTCATCAGCAGTGCATTGCGGGCGCGCGAGTTATAGTTAGCTGAACTAACTATAACGGGGGAATTTCAATCGTTTTTTACGAGTGAAATGTCCAGCTAACTATAACATGTGTGAAACCTTTGGTTTTTTCATTGAATTTCTAAGGTTTTTTAAATGCTAATTCCTAACTATAACGTGTGTGAAACCCATGGTTTTTTCAGTGAATTTGCAAGGTTTTTTAAATGCTAATTTCTAACTATGCCTACAGAGATAGGACATGTGAAGAAAGAAGAAAAAATGCACAGAAAGAAACAAAAGAAGTGGAGAAAGAAGCAACAGAAGTCCTCAAATACGAAGATAAGTGCAGGAAGAAGGATAACGTGCAGAAAGAACAAAAAGAAGAGCAGAAAGAAGCCTTGTTGCAAAATCATCCTGTACCCTCAACTTTTTCAGACGGATACTGGTGGTAACTGAGTCTGACTAGCCAGTGCTATGTTAAAAGACACTTAGAATACAGTGAAAACACCTACATACACTAGGGAACATTATGCGTTGGGGTCCCCCTGTGATTAGCATGACCTCCTCTGTAAGCCCCTAGTACATAATAGGGCATGGGGATTAAAACTACCTCTTAAAACAGGCCACAGGGCGTTTTTGCACACGTTAACTCAGGCCCCGTCCCCTCCCTTCACCACTGTGTAAACACGCCCTGTGTCCATTTTTAGTTGGGAGATTAAGTTCATTTGAATCCTGAGGGTCCCTAGGGTCCAACTAGCCCACTAGGTACCTCCAGTAAATGCCACAGAGCTGTGTTGCAGAGAGGTGTAAAAAGTGGCACGGCCTGGACCACCTCCTTGCAATGCAGCTCAGTGGCGCTTACTGGAAGCACTTGGTGGGCTAGTTAGCCCCCAGGGGCCCTCAGTATTGAAGGGAAATTATATCCCCAATTTAAAACGTGCCATAGTGCGTGTTTGCACACGTCACCTCAGGCCCCGTCCCCTCCCTTCACCACTGTGTAAACGCGCCCTGTGGCTGTTCTAAGTTGAGAGATTAAGTCCCCTTGAATCCTAAGGGTCCCTAGGGTCAAACTAGACCACTAGGTACCTCCAGTAAGCACCACAGAGCTGCGTTGCAGAGAGGTGTAAAAAGGGGCTTGGCCTCAGAACACCTGTCTGCAGCGCAGCTCCCTGGCGCATACTGGAGATGCCTGTTGGGGGCGCGTTTGCAGAGTGCTGCACGGAGGAGGCATGGCCTCCGGCACGATGCCAGTCTTTTATTTATTTTAATTTTTTAAGAAGGGGGGCTGTGTGGTTCCCCTTCTTATTCTAATTTATTGGCCCTGATGACCCCATCCCCCAGGGCCTGTCTCCTAATTATATTTTTTTGACCCCAATCCCTAGGGCCGGCCACTGTTTTTTATTATTTTAAAAAAATATTTATTTATAGACACACCTAGGACATGCTGGACAAACCGTACGTACCTATCACCATGACGATTTGCGGGATATTCATTAAAAGGCGACTATGCATGCAATGAATCCACGTGGAATGTATTTACACTACTAGTGAAGCTCTGACATGTCTGATGCCCTACCGTGCCTAATCCCGGTAGACACCCTTGTCGTTTATTTATACAAACATGGGTAGCTATTGATGGGCACATTTATTACACATGCACACCAAGCCATTCAAAGGGGATTCGACAAAAATTCGACCAAAACTATGCAAGAAACCCCCCTCACGGTTAATAAAACACACATCCACTGCCGGATGTGTAATACTTTTTATTTTACTCTCTGGAAAGGGGATGAACATCACTTGAGAGTCACAGCGCGCTCCTGACAGAGCCCAATGCTGTGTTACACCCACCATTGCCTGCCGAGTGCCACACACCTCTGTGTTGTATTCCACTAGCTAGTGCATATGCTATGACACTCTCTAGCCCATGTGCACTGTAACACCACCCCGTGAATATGTCATGCCACACTTGTCTTCGCACGGGTTATATTGCCCCATCTAACGTGCCTTCCTCGATGCCTATGTTATAACGCACAGTGCTATGCCATACATATTACAATCTGCGATCCATATCTGTGTCACAGTGCATATGCAATGTTACACTCCCCAGCACATATTTTATATTACAACTTTAGAGACTAGTTAGGTTACACAACACTGCCCTGTGCATATTACACTCCAAGGCGCATATCGCATAGCACGCGCTAGTGCCTGTGCTATCTCGCGCTCTCCAATGAATCTGTCATTGCGCACAATGTATTGCATATTATATTTCACGCCCGGTTCATCTTATATCACACTTTTTGGTGCATAGTTTATACCATACACTATATCTAGTTTTCATTTTCAATCGTGCTCTCAGGACTATGTTCTATATAACACTGTGTTCACCTACCCTTTTCACGGGCATTACATTTTGCGATAGGGGGTGGAGGGTCAGGGGGTGTTTCTGCCAAGTGAGCCCGGAGTCACAGTCACAAACGTCCTCTTCTTCCTGAATAAAAGTGAGATTATGCTGCATACTTGTTCATATTTTAAGTAGTTCGCACAGACTCAATGTTTTAAAAACAATAAAGTTCCTAATACCCGCCTTCTCTGAACAGTTAGCTTGCTGCCCCATCCCCCTCCTCCCTATCCTCTGTTGTGTGAATCCATGGAATAGCCTCCTCCCTCCTGCCATGCATGGTCTGATGTGCTGCCACTGCCCTCAATTTAGTATGATGTACCAGTCCACTCCTCCTGCCCTCCATTGCCCAATTCTATGCCCCATCATTGACCTCCTGCTTAAACTCTGTGCTTAGCTTGCTGCCCCTATTCTCCTTCCCCCTGCCCTCCGATGTCTTTGTGCATGCCCCTGCTCCATCCTTTTTGCCCACCATGTCCCATGGACCTGCCACTCCTATCTACTCTGAGTGTTCTGTTGAGCTGCCACTCCCCTCCCACCTGCCTAGCATTGTCAGATGACTGTAACCTGTCCCTGCCACCTCCACCCTGCCTGTCCACATGCCATGCCCCTATCCTCTTCCTCCTGTCCTACATGGTCCATTGTACTGCCACACCCTTCTGCCCTCCCTGGTCTGTTGTGCTGCAACTGCTCCTCCTGCGTGCCCCGTGTGGTCTGTTGTGAGGTCCCTTCCCCTGAACTTTCTTGTCTGTGCACAGGTCCTGACCCTCCCTTCTATCCTCCATCGTCCTTTGTGCATGCCCCTGCACCCTCCTTCTTGCCCATCATAGCCATTGGTCTTCTGTGCTGCCATGGCCCCTCCCACCTTCCCTGTGTGGTCAGTTAGCTGCCCCTGACCCCCTCCCACCTTCCCTCCATGGTCTGTGTGTATGCCATCACAGTCTCACTGTTGCTCTTCATGGTGTGTCTTGCTTCTAGTGCCCATCCTGCCTGACCTCCATGGCTATCTTGCTGCTCCTGCCCTGCCCCCTTGCCCCCAGCCCTCTGTTTACATGTGAAGACCCCTACTCCCTCCCTCCTGGCTTGTCTGTTCCATTGTAATGCCCCTGATCCGTCCCTACTGCCCTTTATGGTCTGTAATGCTGCAGCTTTCTCTCCTGTCTGTCCATTATGGTCAGCTAGCTACCATTGCCTCTTGCCCCTCTGTTCTCTGTTGTCCATGTGCATGGTCCTGTCCCCTCCCTCTTGCTTTCTATGGATTGTTGTGCTGCACTCCCGTCCTGCATGCCCTGTGTGGTGTATTGTGCTGCTGCAAACCCTGATGCCTGCCCTGCAGGGTCAGTTTGGTGCACCTCTCCATGCCCCTCTTGTCCTCTGTTATCCAAGTCCATGTCCCTATCCCATTTCCTTCCATGATCCAATGTACCATACTTGCGAACATTTTGAACTTGGTAAGAGGGAGATTTTGAAAAAAAACTGGGGTATTGATTTTCCCCTTTGAGTTACATTGAAAAAGAGGATATTGTAGACAGGAGACAGATCAAATAAAGCCCATTTGAGCTTAAAAACATTGGACGTTTTCTGGCTGAATCGGGTCTGTTGGCATGTATGGTTGTACTACCATTGCCTCTTCCTTCTGCCCACAATGGTCTATTACATTGCCACAGCCTTGAAGGAGGGTAGATTTTGTATCACAGGGGGCCCCTGGCCCGTTCTGTCCACACCTGAAGTATGAGACCCTTGTCCTTGCCCTGCCAGCCGCATTTGTAGGCCGTATTAAATTGACCAGCGGGTCCTGTGTTGCTATATAATTATCCTGAGACATCCTTACCACTCAGCCAGCATAAAACCCCTGTGTAGGCCCTTCTGTTCAATATGTAGGCCTCTTTGTTAAATTGACCATAGCTCTGCAATTTTAGTGTATAGCAGTCTGAAGGCAGGTCTGCGAGGCCTTCTGCTCCAAACTAGTAGCCCCCACCCTACCCGAGTGCTCCGTGCTCGGTATCAAAGTTCAACATCCCACTGAAGCTGTCGACATACAGTAGGCTGCATCCAGAGCGTCAAGTTAGGAGAACTGAGGAGATTTTGTACATGAATATATTGAATTCCCGTACAATACCCATTATTTTCTGCTTGCTCTATGGAACTTACGATAAGCGATTGGCCTGAGAGACTGACCTTTTCACCCAGTCCATTGTCAGCATTAAGTGGGTAAATGACGAAATGTCTGGTAAAATCTGCAGACGAAGCTTTTGGGTAGCATACGTAGGTAGATGTAGCGTGCAAAGGAGCACACAAAATGATATAAAAAGGGAGCACCCACAGATATCGACGGACTACCTCGCCGTCTGTATGTAGGTTAACAGGCTGTGCAGGTTTTCCCCAAGAGCTGGGAGCTCTTGTCTTCCTTTGCTTAAAATGTCTTGCTCTGCTTTGCTTGAAGTATCTTATTCTATTTTACCTATATGAAATGTCATGTTATGTTTAACCATTGTTCTCTTTACTTTTGCATTTAAAAGATTTTGTATTGTAATTGCAGGAATGCTTGCTCTAAGAGTAAACGTGAGTGTTCCTAGGTAACATTTTCCTTGGTGTAACTTGTTTCTCATGATGCATTTATAGATGTGTTTTCTCTCTCTCTCTGTCAGTACATTAATTAAGATACAGAGAATATCATGGCAGCTGTATGATTATCTGGATTCTGTATTTTGTACTTTATGTCTCTATTCTGCGGTTTCTTTGAAGTTGTATCTTCTCATTAAACTGCCATTGTATTCTGCCACCAATTCCATGTCTCATATGTCTGTTTTCTTCATTTTTGGAGCAAGCGTTCCTAGGCACCCCGGCTCAAATTAAGGTGCCCCTTTTGTCCCTGACTCACTCTCCTGCTCAGTTCTGTGGTGGCTCCCGGGGCTCTGGGGACCGCCTCTAGCTTCCTTGACCCGTAATAGATCTTCCCTCCAACAGCCTCTCTTGCAAGTCCTGTATTGTTGGTTTGTTGCCCCTGCCCCCCTTTCCACTGCCCTCCATAGTCTGTTGTGCTTCCACGGCCCTTCCTGCCTGCTCAGTGTGGTTAAATTGTTGCCTTTGCACTCTCCTACCTGCCTTCAATTTTCAGAGTCCGTGCCCCTGGCCTTTGCCTCTCAACAGTATCCCAATGAACAACTAGATTGCTAACATTCTATATTTATTACAAAAGTGTGGAACGCCTGACATCATCTTGATGTAATCAAAACTGTAATACCTAGAGCATTTCCTTTAGAAATTACATATATGAGAGGGTCTTATTGGCATCAAAATTATGGTTAGTGCTCTAAAAGACTAAAATAAGGACATTTTGTCTGAGTTTTCAAATAGCGACAAAGCACTTTTAAATTATTTGTTCTCTTTATGTTTTTTTTATCCAGTTGACCACTTGATTAAATGTTGCACTTAGGGGAGAGGATGTGGTGTTACTTCCAGAACTGCAGACTTTGCAACTGGGGAACCAGGTTGAAGTTTCTGCTTCAGCTCGACATTCTGTGATTCTGGTCAAATCACTTAGTCTCCCCATGTCTACAACCAAAATGAATTTGTGCTTGTGTGATGTAACCAATGCTCATGTAAAGCACTCCAATACCTGACAAGTCTGCACTATATAACACTGCAAAAACACTAAATAATAAGTGTTTTGCACACTTCTGTCATTGGGCTATATTTGGGCTACATCTGGGTGATTTTGGGCTACATTTGGGCTCTTTTGTCTCTGGTGGCCATCTTGGGAGATTTATTTGTTATGAAGTTTCCTAATTTCCTCATGTACTGCAGTCTCCTCAGTAGGAAATGCTTTCAGTTTTTTACGTTGATTCCATCATGAAGGTATTCAGATATGTCACACATTTGCCATAAATTCTGAATGTTAGCACTCTAGTTGCTCATTATATCACTGTAGTAAAACTACTGTTCACCATGGAAGTCTGCTCCTGGTATTAAAAGTGCATGTTTCAGTCTGCATGTCAGAATTTTTTAATGAAATAGAAGAGGATTTGAGAAGTCACTCAAAATGTGCCCTCATTTTCTTTCTTCAGCATTAATGATAATTTCTATGGCAAAATGAACCCCCTCATTGTGTTCCTTTTTAAATTAAATGTTTTAAGTGTTACCAGTTTATTCCAATCAAGATGGCTTCAGGTGTGCCATACTTTTGTCATAATGAAGACAGTAAGCGCTCTAGTTGTTTTTAAGAACATTCTGGGACATTCTGTCATTGGGCTATACTTGGGCTACATCTGGGTGATATTTGGGCTACATTTGGGCTCTTTTGTCTCTGGTGGCCATCTTGGGAGACTTATTTGTTATGAAGTTTCCTAATTTCCTCATTTACTGCAGTCTCCTCAGTAGGAAATACTTTCAGTTTTTTACTTTGATTCCATCAAGAAGGCATTCAGATGTGTCACACATTTGCCATAAATTCAGAATGTTAGCACTCTTTTTGCTCATTAGATCACTGTAGTAAAGCTACTGCTCACCAGGGAAAACTGCTGCTGGTATTGAAAGTGCATTTTTCAGTCTGCATGTCAGAATTTTTTAATGAAATAGAAGAGGATTTGAGAAGTCACTCAAAATGTGCCCTAATTTTTCTTTCTGCAGCACTAATCATACTTTTTATGGAAAAATGAACCCCCTCATTTTGTTCCTTTTGAAATTAAATGTTTTAAGAGTTACCACTTTATTCCAAGCAAGATGGCTTCAGGTGTGCCATACGTTTATCATAGGTAGGACTGTTAGCGCTCTAGTAGTTCTTTGGAACACTCTGGGAAGCTGCAGTAGAACACAAAGGAATCAACTGACAGTCTCTGCCCTTGTTGGATGTACATGTTTTACTGAGAATGTCAGACTTCATTCTCACATGACTGAGAAAGATAATGTGAATTTACAGAAAATAAGCTCTCAGTTTAGTTTATAGATCACCTTCCAAACCTCTGTGGTAAAAGCATGAGAAAATATTTTTCTCTCAATCATGATATCCCAGCAGAAGGCTTTTTCACATGGTGAAATCACCTTAGAACATACCACAATTCCTAAAATGAGTATGGTACCATCAACAAATGATTTATAATGTAACTAAAGTCTTAAAACCTTCTATTAACTGCAATGCTTTTTAATGAGGTGCTATCATGTATATTGGTCCCAAGATGGCTGCCAACACTTCTTGGATGAAGTGCTGACAGCCAATCAGATCTCAGGATGAGATGTGTGGTTAGGCTCCGCCCACATATATATATGCTTTTAAATGCTATTTTCTCAGGAAATACTGAACAGATTTACACCAGACCTGCAAAAGGCACTTCCTTGACCTTATGGCTACCTCTCTGCCAAATTTCAAGTAATTCTGTTCAGCCGTTCGGGCTGTAGCTGTGTCTAAAGGTCCTATGGAAAAATGCATGGGAAAACGCGTTTTGGGACCCCCCTTTTATCTCAGCCCCCGCTTGACGAATCCCCCCGAGACTTTCAGGGTAGGAGCGGAGCGTAGCGCCCCACCTATTTTGAAAAATTCGCGAGGATTCGTCGACCGGCGCCAAAGTTATTCAAAATAGAATGTTGCGGATTTCCTATGGAAACGTGGTCCTAACTATAACTACCTACTGGCGACCGCCAGTAGGTAATATATTTTCGCAAAGCGACCCACTTCGGAAATCACTGGGCGCTCTCAGGCGGTGCGTTCAGAGACGGCAGGGTCAGGCCGTGATTAAATTGTTCATTCGTTTTCCCGTAGGGCTGGGTTCTCGTGCACTCCCGGAAAGAACAGATCGTCACCAAATCAGTTCGTCAGTTTTCTTTCTTTATTTACAGCATGCCAGTTATAAAAAGCTCTACGCGTTTCAGTCCCTAAAGCGTAGAGCTTTTTATAACTGGCATGCTGTAAATAAAGAAAGAAAACTGACGAACTGATTTGGTGACGATCTGTTCTTTCCGGGAGTGCGCGAGAACCCAGCCCTACGGGAAAACGAATGAACAATATATATATATATATATATATATAGTATAAAAGAGGAATCGAATACAAATCTTAGGTTTCATCACATGCAATGGGAAGCCCTTTTCATGTGAAATCTTCTTCTTACCTCAAGTCTTTGAAATTGAGTTTACTCTGCACTTTTTCTCATTTATTGCTCCACTGCACCTGCTTCATGTATAGTTAGGTGTAGGTGAGTCCTTCCTTTAACATAGTCCAGAGCTCAAGGATTCATTGGCTTATTTCTAATGCTGTGGACTTGTAGGGGCACATTTACAATAGAAGTGACTGAGCGCTGCTTCAGCCTTCTTGGCTTAACGCTGCTCTCTGCCGCTTCTGAAACGCAGTGCTGCACTATATTTACAAACATATGGTCCAGGCCTGCATTTCCCCCTGTGCTGGCGCTATATTTAGCTGCCTAGCGCCAACGCAGGCTGTCTGCGTTGCAGGGGAAGATTGATTATGTGCAGGAAGGTGTCCCTTCCTGCACATAAAAAATCTTTAAATGGCGTTTTATAACTTCGATGTGTGCTGCTTAAGGCAGCACACATAGAAGTTGCAAAACATCATTTGTTTAATGATTGGTTATGTGCAGGAAGGGACACTTTCCTGCACATAAACAATCAATGGCATTTTGCTGTTTCTATGTTTCTATGTGTGCTACACAATGCAGCACACATGGAAACAGCAAAAACATGGAGAAATTAAACATTTCTCCTCATTGTGCCAGGGTCAGACCATGTTTTCCCTGGTCTTCATTTTGGTGCAGCCCCATATTTACGCCACCCTTGTAAATATGGGGCAGCGTCAAAATTGATGGGTGTTGCGATGGAAGGCCCACCGCAACACCCATTACCCTCCCCGTCACGCTAAGTATAACATGAAAGGATGCCTTATTTACATGGCAGCGTTAAGCCACGTTAAGTGGCTTAACACTGCCATGTAAATAAGGCGAAGCCCCTATTGCCATCACAACGTCGTGAAAAGTGACGTTGTGGTGGCGATAGGTGCTTGTAAATATGCCCCGTAGTCTGGCAAAGTCACCTTACTTCAGCGCGTACAAGTCTCACTGTGAAGACGGCCAGTGACAGATTATCTGCCTAAAACGTGCACCAAGATGTGTTTGAGAGACGTTACCTTTGCATGTGCCCGGCAGACTATTAGTTCATCTCTCTCTTCTCCACTTCCATCTATCTCATGATCTCACCTTTATGTCTACCATTCCCAGGGGAATATTTACAAGCCCCTATAGCGACATTAACGTCACTTTTCACAGTGTTGTGGTGGCGATAGGGGCTTCCCTTATTTACAAGGCAGTGCTAAGCCACTTAGAATAGTTCTACTTGTCCGTCTGTCATGCACTTGGAACTTATCTTGTAAAATAGCTTTTTGGGCTTCTTGTAGCAATCTGCTTGCAACCTACAAGTCACAGGATAAAATGTGAAAGGACTTTCATCAATTCGAAGTTCACAAAATGATGGACATAGAATTTGATAATCTTAAAATGTAGACATGGTAATACATTGAGGGCTTTACTCAATGCCGTCAGATAGCCAAGTTATCAAAACAAGATGAATGTAATAAGGAAATGAATAAAGGATTGAGAGTACATGCATCATCAGCCATCACATGACCCATCTCATCCATATATCCAAGCTTATAGCCACGTCTTCCAGTCTGATTAAAAATGAATAGTTTCGCTGATGATCATCTGCAGAGGGATCTGAAGGGCGCTCTCTTTGATTAGTCCTTTTTCATCCGATTTATATATTTGGCAAGATGTTTTTCATAAAAGCACCCTCTGGGCATTTTACGAAGCAAGAGCTCCAACTTGTCTGAATAACTAATCTATAAAAGCTTAATGAACACACTTTCATTCAGCTCTGAACATATCCCAAAGGGGAACACATCAGCATTGTATCTCACCTGCTGGTTGTGAACTTTAATGATTGTCAATCAGGTATTTATTCATTTCATTTATTTCATAGACTGACATGCTATGTTTCTGCTAGGTTTCAAACCAGCTATCCTAGGGATAAAGGCATAATCCAAGATCAGTTATGTAGTCCTTCTAGAATCCCATAAGGGTAAATCTTAAAGAAAACTCAGATTTATTTGAACACTAGTACATCTTTGGGATTTTCGAAAACTAAATCTCACATCAAACTCAGATTTAGTTCAACACTACTAGCCTAAGGGGTACCTCTTTCATATTTACTAAAACCAAATCTTTTGGTTTGATGGTCGTGCAAGCAGGTTGCAAATAGTCCATGCAAATTGTGCCTCAACTTTGTGTGACCTGCGTGTAATTTTGCAATGCAACTTAGGTCGCTTTGCAAAATTCCCCTTTGTGGGTTGTTGTAAACAACCTGCTTAATAAATATTAATTAGGTAGCTCAGAATTTGAGACCCTTGTGTTTGGCTGCAAATGCAGGGATGGAGGCCTAGAAGTCACAGCAGATATCAGTCCCTTCATGTGCATTCTCAAGCGGCAAACGTTTTTTAAAGCAGCCTGTTTCTCTAAAAGGAACAGGTGCTCATTTAAAAAATATATATTCCTCATTTGGAAAAACATTGCATCCACTCCACAAGTTACCACCGCAGCTTGGGGGTTGAGGGAGGAAAGATGAGACTTTGGTAACTGATCAGTGGTTTGTGACCACAATTACAGTCACAAACAATTGGCATTTCTGGTTGTGACTGATCAATAAAAGGGAGTGTGCCCCCTTTACTACACTCTCATTTTATCTGACCGCGACTGGCGCCAGGGACCCTGGTTCTCCAACCACCCACTGCTACGACTCTGCTGCCCTCCTTGCACTCAACTACGGAAGGAACAACTGCCAGCTGTCTACGACGGCCACCACTCATGGTCAGTTCTCCTGCCAACACTGCTGACAAACCTTCACCAACCTCTGCACCACCACGGCTGACTTCCCCACGCCAGACTCCAACAGCCTAGAAGCCCTGAGATGCATCCTCCTCAATGTGTGCTCCCTGCACAGACATGCAGTAGAGATCTGGGACCTTCTCGACACCCTCTCGCCAGACATCGCCTTCTTCGCGGAAACATGCACCAACCCCACCTCTGCCCGACATCGCCTCCGCCATCGCTGACAGATACAAGATCCAGAGGAAAGACCACCCTAACTGCCCAGGAGGAGGACTCGCCATCTCACACAAGAGCTACCTCCCACTCACCACCTCCGGCACGAGCGACTCCCCTTCCACCACCGAACACCTCAATTTTTAGATCCAGACCAGCCCCAGAACAACCTACTCACGCTTACAGACCTCCCAAACGATGAACAGCATTCACCACTACCATCGCCGACCTCATCGTGCCCAACGCCATCACCTCCATGGACTACATACTCATCCGAGACCTCAACTTCCACCTCGACAACCTCAGTGACCCCAACTCCACCACCCTCCTGGACAACCTCGCCAACCTCGGACTGAAACAACTCATCGCCACCCCTACCCACAATGCAGGACACACCCTCAACCCCATCTTCGCAGGAGGTAACAACATCTACCTAAGCCACGCCACGCAACCCATCTGGACAGACCACTATTGCGTTCACTTCCACATCAAAAAACCCACCGTACCAAACCCGGCAACACCCACTGCGAAGGAACTGGAGCAAGATCACGGAGGAGCACCTCAACGCCACCCTCAATCGCAAAGCCTCCCCCACCATGACTGACGCCAACTCCACACCCAAAGAACTTCACAGATGGACACCAACTGCGCAGAAGAGCTCTCCCCCTTCCACAACCCCGACAGACAGCGACCCAGGAAGGCCTCCTGGTTCACCACTGACCTCTAAGAAGCCAGACGCTCCTGCAGACGTCTCAAGAAGAACTGGAGAAACAGCAAAACTTCAAAAGACCACTCCACTTACAAGAACACCAAGACAGAATACCACCACCTCATCAGATCCACAAAGAGGACCTTCATCTATAACAAAATCCATGCCAACACCAGCAACTTCAAGGAACTCTTCAACATCATCCACAAATTCACTAAGCCGCCCAACAGAACCATGAACATCACACCCTCCCAGAACCTCTGCAACAAACTTGGCTCTTACTTCCACCTGAAAATAAGATCCCTCTAAGACAACTTTGAAAAACAGACATAGGACACCAAACCCACTCCGCCCCCCAGCAATGAAAGTTAGCCTACTATCTCCTCCTGGACCCCAGTCAACACCGAAGACACTGCATTGACCACTGCATTCACTCAGGAGCCCCCACGGACTCCTGCCCTCAGCACATCTTCCACAGAGCTGCCGTCGCCATTGCACCAGAATTACGACACACCATCAACGCCTCCCTTGAAGCCGACACATTGCCCGATGATTGGAAATGTGCAGAAGTCAAGCCCCTCCTCAAGAAGCCCTCAGCAGATCCAACGGACCTCAAGAACTACCGACCCATCTCTCTCCTCCCCTTCGAGGCCAAAGTCGCAGAAAAGATTGCCAACGTCCAACTAACGAAATTCATAGAAGAGAACTCCATCCACAACCCCTCCCAATCCGGATTCGGTAGCAACCACAGCACCGAGACCGCCCTACTTGCCGCCACAGACAACATCCGCATGCTCCTCGACCAAGGACCTGATCCTGTTCAACCTCTCTTGCAGCCTTCGACACCATCTCCCACTGCACTTCCATGATGCCGGCATACAGGGGACCGCCCTCGACTCGCTCTGCTCTTTCCTCACTGGCAGAACCCAAAGAATCAGACTTTCTACCTTTCTCTCTAAACCCACAGAGATCAGCTGCGGAGTACCACAAGAATCATCGCTCAGCCCCACGGTCTTCAACATCTATATGGCCCCCTTGCCGCCATCGTCAATCAGCATGGACTCAGCATAGTATCCTACGCTGACGGCACCCAGCTCATTCTCTCCCTCACCAAGGACCCCCTCACCTCCAGAGTCAGCTTCCAGGAAGGAATGAAGGATGTTGCAGCCTGGATTAGCAGCAGCTGCCGGAAGCTCAACTCGGAGAAGACAGAAGTCCTCGTCCTCTGACTCTCCCCTTCTGCATGGGACAACACCTGGTGGCCCACTGCCCTCAGCAGCCCTCCCATACCCATGGACTATGCCCAGAACCTCTTATTGTGTGAGCACCTTCAAATTGAATTTTGTTGAAAATAAATGCCAGTCATTCTTTGACCTACATGACCCTTTACAGACCCTTTTTCTTGCTCCCTATTGAATAGATTTCCTTTTTAAAGAAATAGTGCCCCTCTTTGTTTTTGGACCTTTAAGGCCACATTTGAACCATTGTCCCTTAAATAATATGCCGAGAACCTTGACACCCAGAACCTTGGCATCATACTTGACTCCTCCCTCTCCATGAGCCGACAGGTCAACACCGTCGTCTCCACCTGCTTCAACACCCTCCACATCCTTCGAAGACCTTCAAATGAATCCCCCCTGAATCAAGAAAGGCCGTCACACACGCACTCATAACCAGCAGTTTAGACTACGGAAACGCTCTCCATGCTGAGATCAACAAATCCCTGCTCCGCAAGCTCAAGACCATTCAGAACACCATAGCCAGACTCGTCCTCGGCGTCCCCTGACACAAACACATCACCCCACACCTCCAAGACCTCCACTGGCTCCCCGTCGAGAAAAGAGTATCTTTTAAGATACTCACCCCTGCATACAAATGCCTCCACAACATCAGACCCCAATATCTCAACGAAAGAATCGCCTTCCATGTACTCAAGAGAAACCTCCGATCTGCCGACCTCACCCTCGCCAAAACCCCGTGCATCCGCAGAGCCAGAACAGGTGGATGAGCTCTCTCCTACGTCGCAACAAAGACCTGTAACGAGCTCCTGATCAACATCAGATACACACCCACTCTGCACATCTTCAGGAAAACCCTCAAAACCTGGCTCTTCGACTGACCAGAGCTGCGACCCCCACCCACCCCCCAGCTCCTTGAGACCCTCACGGGTAAGTAGAGCACTGTACAATTCCTTGATTAATTGATTGATTTTTGCGTTTCGGTACGCACACGCTGCACAAGACGCCACATGGAGACAGCTTATTTCGGGGGAACGCACTTAATTAATAACTTACTCTGTTGGAGGCCCAAATGTAACAGTTGAAATCGCAAAATGAGATTGGAAGGAGCCGAGAAGAAGTCCCAGGGGGGACGAAACTTGTTGGCTATGGCTACAATCAAAAAGTAACTTTTTTATGAGAAGATGAGTAATAAAGAAGTGAATAACAACTACATACAGGACTCTCTAACGTTTTCTATCGAAACATGAGTGATTGATCTATATTATTCGTGGAGTTGTACTCCCTTTGTAACTTGTTTAAAGTGCTGAGTAAAATATTTTGCATTGTGGTTTTGGTGAGGACAGTTGCCCGGCAGCGGTCAATGGTGGCTGGTCCCTCATACTCGTGCACCCCTTTATTTTTTTTATTAATTTAGTTCATAACTAAGTGAATATACTTTAGTATATAAGTGCGGTATCGCTTCCTACAGCCATCTTTTGAAAACCATCTCTGCATTGATTCGGTGACGTGGATTGATTCATACAGACAGATGACTCTAGGCTGGAGTTGTGCTCTCAGTGTCTCGTTGGACACAGGTGTTGCATGCTGCCTGCCCTGCAAAGAGTATTGCTTGGCCTTGTGAGGACATTTCTTCGTTGTGAACCAGAGCCACCTACCATACAAACATCGCAAGGCTCGGGGTCAGGCTGCGACCTTGGATGAGAAGGTCTGTGTGTCTGTGAGTCGCCTTCCCTCCACGTCCAGCATGAGGAGAGGGCTCGAGCTCCAGAGATGTCTGCTCTAATTATCTCCTCCTCTATCTGGAGCAGCAGCTCTTTTGGGACCCGAGCGAGGCAGCTCCAGCAGCCATCTGTGCGTGAAGTATGCAGGCTGCTCTCCAGGCAGAAATCAAATGTTTTAATATGCAGGCAAACCGAATTAACCCATGAAGGCTTGCAGCTCTCAATCACCACAAGCGACAAGTACTGTAACAGGAGCAAAATCGTCCCTCCCACGCCACGGGCTGAGGTGTTGAAAAGCAAATATAGACACTGAGTGACACGCTCTGCCTGACCCATAATTGCAAGCGGGAAATTGTTTTTAGGAAGTGCAGTGACAACAATTGTGCCAATCACTGTCAATAATGGTTCAAAAGTACTCGCAACCAATATGCTAACGTGCACATTACTATGCACGTGAAATACTAATTACTTGTTGACTTTAAGAGCGAAAGCAGAAGGGCAAACATGAACCAGAGACATGTTCAAGTAGTCATGCACTATACTGACTGGGCAAGGTATTGCAACTCGAAACATTGGGGCAATCCGAATGAAACCCAAAACCTGCAGTAATGTCGCTCATGCTGACAGCACTAAGGTGTTGAAGTAACTCCTGCATCAGGATGATCGCTGCATCGACGAAAAAGAAAATTAGAACCACTCAAAACACACTGACTCATTATTAGGTTTTGTCTGAGACAGCCCATGTGCTGTTGCATGGGACGATTTATTGTTTTTGTTTAAAAACAAAACACCCTGTAAAAAACACCTTTTAAGCAACCCATTCCTTACCATTGGTTGGCTTCATTGTCAATCTATTTCTTTTCTTTTCATTGGTGAGTAGGTGCCAGCGCCTTTGGGCCCGATTCACAGAACTAACTTAAGACAAAATCCTAAACTTACTACCATTTTGGTATTCACAGAAGGCACTTACTCATTTTGGTATTCACAGAAGGCACTTACTCATTTCGGTATTCACAGAAGTTAGGAGCCCTAACTTTAGGACTCCTAAATGCCGTTTGTGAATACAGAAAGTCTTAAAATTAGGATTTTTCTCAATTTAGTAGTCCTATGTTTAGGACTCCTAAATGCCTTCTGTGAATACCGAAAGCCTTAAAATTAGGATTTTTCTCAGTTTAGTAGTTGTAAAGTTAGGAGTCCTAACCTTAGGACTCCTAAACTGAGAAAAATCCTAATTTGAAGGCTTTCGGTATTCACAGAAGGCATTTAGGAGTCCTAAAGTTAGGACTACTAAATTGAGAAAAATCCTAATTTTAAGACTTTCGGTATTCACAGAAGGCATTTAGGAGTCCTAAAGTTAGGAGTCCTAACTTTCCTACTCCTAAACTGAGAAAAATCCTAACTTTAAGACTTTCGGTATTCACAGAAGGCATTTAGGAGTCCTAAAGTTAGGACTCCTAACTTCTGTGAATACCGAAATGAGTAAGTGCCTTCTGTGAATACCAAAATGAGTAAGTGCCTTCTGTGAATACCAAAATGGTAGTAAGTTTAGGATTTTGTCTTAAGTTAGTTCTGTGAATCGGGCCCTTTGACTTCACTTTGTCTCGTTTGTCTTCTTCCCTGGAGCATGCACCGAGTGTTGATTGGTTTCTTGATTAGTGTTCTTCTGCACTCAGGTTGAAGTGCCTTTTGTTCTTGTCCTTCTGCTTGCAATGCAGCTTGAAACTTTTGAGTTGAAGCTCATTTCTCGCCATTTCCAACAGCTAGCTGATCGAGACAACTAGCAATAACAAAACTGTGTACCATGTGACCAATTTCCAAAGCATACGTTATGACCAACTATCACTTTTTTTATAATGAAACTGTAAACATGCTCCCTTTGTTTAAGACTGTCGCCATTCTGTATGTGCTTTTTTCTGAATTAATGTTTGCCTCTGTATCACATTTACTTATTTGCTGATTACTTCTTTTATAATTTAGAGGATGTTTTACTCATCAACCATGCTGTCTTTTCAAAAGGTTTATGTGTCACCTACTTCTATACCTATCCCTAGCCCCTAAAATCACCTATACCTCCCTTTACCTCTACCCATTCCTGAACCCTAGATTCATCCTTACCTCCCTTTACCTCTACCTACTCTTGAGCCCTAAATTCATCCATACCTCCCTATAACCCTACCACCCGAATCCTAAAATCACCCTTATCTCCCTATACCACTACCCACCACTGAAACATGCATTAATCCTTGCCTCCCATTACATCTATCCACCTAGAACCCTAAAATCACCCTTAGCTCCCTTTAACTCTACCACATACGGAACCCTCAAGTCACCCTCAAGTCTATTTACCTCTACCCACCCCTAAAGCTTCATGTTACCCCCACCTCCCTTTACCTCTGCCCACCATTGAACCTTCACGTCACTCTGGCTTCCCTTTGCGTCTCACCCCTGAACTCTCAAGTCACCCTCACCTCCCTTTACCTCTGCCCACCCCTTAACATTCAAGTCACCTTCACCTCCCCTTAACTCTAGCCACCCCTGAGTGCTCACGTGCCCTCCCCTCCCTTTACCCCACACCCATCCCTCAGCCCTCAAGTCACCCTTTCCTCCCTTTTCCTCTACCCAACCCTTAACCCACGTAACCCTCACCACAGTTTACCTCTACCCACGCTTGAACCCCCAAGTCACCCTCACCTTCCTTTACCCACACCCACCCCTGAAACCTCAAGTCACTCTCTTTACCTCTAGTCGCCCATGAACCCTCAAATCACATTCACCTCCCTTTGACTCTACCCACTCCAGAGTCCTCAAATCACAATCATTTCCCTTTTCCTCTACCCACCCCCAACCCCTCATTTCACCCTCACCTCCCTTTAACTCTATCCACCCTTGAACTCTCAAGTCACCTTCACCTCCCTTTACCTCTATCAATACCTGAACCCTAAAAATCACCTTTTTCAAAATAACATAAAAAGTACCTTCTTTAAAAGGTAAAGTTAAAGGTGTGGTACGTACCGGCTTAGTAAAGGCTGTGTGGTAAAGGCTGTTTCCCCTCAGGCAGGATACATCCCTGCCTCCTCTTTAAAAATTCTCATCCCTTTACCCGAGTGCCCCTAAATGTTATTGGGGAAGTGTCAGTTGTTTTATGCCCTTCAATATGTTAGGCAGGCACCTTCACCTCTTTGGCACATTGCTCCCTCACCCCTCCACACACTATACTTTAGGTCCTGCTGAGACGGTGTTTGCACTGTTGCATGCAAAGCATTTGTTTACCTACAGGAGGCCTAGAGCCCACCCACAGCTTACCATTGGTTGGCTTCATTGTCACTCATTTTCTTGCTTTTCTTTGGTCAGCAAGTGCCAGCTTCACTTCTGCTTCGTGTGTTTGTCCCTACCCTGGAGCATGGCACAAGTACTATTTCTCTTGCCCAGTATCTGTCCACTGCTCACTACTTTCAGAGGTACTTTATTTTCCTTGTACTTGCAACCGCATCGTCCCACCTGCCTTGTTGCTTGCTCTACCCACCACCCTCCACCTGCATTGTTCATCCAGTCGCCCCACTCCACCATTGTTGCATGACCCGTCCACCCTCCACTCCTCTCCCTTCAATGCTTGCCCCTCCTGTCCCATCAAACAAAAAAGAGCACCCAAAAGTTGCACCATCAGGTTTCAAGATGCTCCAAAGATGCGAACGGTGCTGTATCCCATGCGCTGCCAGGCCTTTTCAGCCCTGTCTTCATGCAGAGTGTTAAGACAGTAGACACTGGATGATTTGGTAGGCATCTATTTTCGCAGAGTCACACCACCAACTTCAGCTGCCAGCTTGTCACCCCCCAGCCTCCAACTGTCCCAACAGAGACATCACCATGAAGACCTAGAACTAAACTAGCAGGAGTTAGAATGCATAGCAATACGGAACAAGGGAGTCATTACAACACATCCCCCTTACCCAAAATACAGAAAAACTTGGAAGAAAAATGAACAATGAGAGTAAGAGAGAGTCATGTTACAGGGAAGATAATAAAAGAAGAGAAGACAAGGAAAGATGAAAGAACAAAAGTACAAGAATGGAAGCAAGAGTGAAGACTGGATGAGGGAACAAAAGTATAATTACATCAATACCTCATATAATCTCTGAAATGTTCTGGAGAACGGCGAGAACTGGAAGAAAAACCCCTTGCATGAGAATCAGAAGGTAAATTTGCTTTAGCAAGTTCACTCCAGGCAAATTAGCACCAGGACATGAAGGGTGCAACAACTTGTCACCATATTCCTCCTGATAGAAGTTATGACATAGGGGCCCATAAATTCACTGACACCCTTCCTTTGCCACCTGGGTTTCTTTATGAAAAACAATTCACCAACACTCCATGTCTTGTCCTTCACCAATTTCCTTAAATCATATCTATCCTTGTACTTCTGTTGATAAGATTCAATTCGGGCATCCACCAGTAGAATTACAAACCTTTCAACAGTTCAAAAGGACCCATCAGGTCTAAACCTAACTTAGTCCAGGGCTCACATTGAATCTCCACTGGAGACAAAGGAGCAGAATTGGTGACACAAGACTTATCATTAGTGGCACATTGATAACACTTCTTGACTACATCCTCCACCTGGCGATCCATGCCTGGTCACCAATATCTCTCACGGACACGAAATTTGCTGAGGCTTCTCCCTAAGTGTCCCTCATGACCAACGTTTATTAGCTTTGACCTCAAACCACTGGTAGGAACCACCCTCTCACCACGCATGAGTTCCTTTTGAAGCAGCGTGAGTTCATTCCTCACAGATCAGAATGGCATCAAATCAGAGTCTAACTTCTTACAATCAGTTCACCCCTTAACCACAAAGTCAGTAACTACTGGGAGCAACACATCTTCAGCCTTAGCCTTTTCCCATTCATCTTTTGTGATGGCAGGTTCTTTGACCCAGCGTACTCCGGAAGGTTCAACATCAAAAACTTCACAACCACCCTCAATTGGCAGCCTGGACAAACAGTCTGCAGTCTTATTCGCCACGCCAGGAAGATATTGTACCCAAAAATTGAACTCTTCCATACCCTAACTCCACCGTTTTAATCTGGGTGTCAACCTCTCACTCTCAAAACACTTGCAGCAAGGGACGATGGTCAGACCTTGATTAGAAAGGAATACCCCAGAGGTAAAACTTAAAGTGTCTGATTGCCAGGTTATAGCTTGCTATATAATTTTTGGGCGCACAGATTAATGTTGTGCTTGAACAACATATGTTCTTTATGAGAGTTCAAGAACCTAATGAAAAGGTTGGGAATTACATCACATCTTTAAAAACACTTGCCCGCACTTGCAAATTTGGTGATTTACAGACTCCTTAATATGAGACCAGTAGGTAAGATGCACCAACAGTTCCAGGGTGCAAGAGAAGCTTTTGCCAAGAAACCCTTCACTTAAGGAAGTTATTGCCATTGTAGAGGGAGTGGAGAATACTTCTGGCTGGGTTAGAGAAATGAAAACCCATAAACCTGTGACTGAAGATGTTCCTACTCCCAGTAGTATACATGAAGTGACACACAAGGAAATTCTGTAGAGAATGTTTGCATAGTGATTGATGGAGCAAGGGCTACAGCCCCTACTGAGTCCTTAAAAATGAATTCCACTTGTCAGAAGTGTGATATTAAAGGTCACTATGCCAGGGCTTGTAGATCTGGAGGGAAGGAGTGCACTGTAGAGAATGTGGAGACCATAAGAGACAACCCAAGAACAGTGGTGTCGAATGTGAGAAGTGATGGTGTGGTGGATGCTGACTCCATAAGCATGCCTGAGTGTGAAGTGGTGATTGGTGGCAAAGTATTTATAGTTTTAGCAGACTCAGGTTCTCCCTTCACAATGGTGGGAAATTAATGGTGGCATAAGACTTTTCCTGAAATCCAACTCCTTTTCCTTGACATTAATCCAATAAGCTATGGGGGCACACATATCGATGTGGTTGGTTATGCAGTAATGGGAATACTCTTCAAGGGCAGGGAGACTATTGGCAAGAATTATGTGGCCAAACGATGGGACAACCTCTTAGTATGGAGGCACCAAAGAGACTTGGGTATAATACTTCACCCAAATGCAGGTAATGCATCGGACCAAGTCATGTTAGTGGATGATTGTGGAGGTAGTAATATGTTATTTGATGAGTTTCCACTAGTGTTCAGTGATAAACTCGGGTCATTGAAAGACTTTGAACATCGGATTGTGGTCAAGAAAAATGCTGAGCCGTGTGTGCACAAAGTGAGGAAGGTTCCCAATAAGATGTTGGTCCACTGAAGAATGAATTAGACAGGCTGGTGGCTCTGAATGTTATCGAGGAGATTGAATCCTCAGAATGGTTGGCACCAGTGGTTTTGCCGCCCAAGGATAGTGGAAAAAACATCAGGATTTGTGTGGACTTAAGAAGATGGAACAAATGGATATAGGTGGATGGGCGATCTTATGGCAATTATGCTAGTGACAATACACATATTTATGTATAATTACATGTTTGTGTACAGCATAGACTAACAAGCAGCTTAGGCTTTGCAGGGCTATTTTGATGCACTGTACTCAGCAACACCCAATTCAATGCAATCAATCTGCTGTGTTGAAATCACTCTTAGGCCACTGTCCTGCAATTGTGTATCATCTGTGAAGTCTTTTTACTGTTTGCCAGGAACAAAGTCTAACCAATCAGCTGACCTGACCTACCTCCATCCTTGACCTACACGCAGCCAGATGTTAAATTTTTTCGCTTCCATGTCTCTTCAGCAACCGATATTTACTAATTTCCACTTGACCACCGTTCGTTAATGATGGTATGGTCAACCACTAACATCAAGTCATCTGTCACGTTATCTTTCCAGATACAGAATAAAGTACAGAGAAACAAACTGTGTTGCTGCAATATCACCGTTCTGTAGTTTAGTGTTCCTTATTTGCAAACATGGCAACATGAATTGTTAGGCCTGGCTTGACAGTCCCGCTGTCTACTAAACATATTGTTAAAAATTCTTTAAAATATACATTGAGTGTACTTTGCCTCCTTCCCGAGGAATACTATTGTCTCCCCACATGCTGTTAGCTATTGGTCATATCAATCAATCAATCAATCAATCAATCAATCAATCAATCAATCAATCAATCATTTCTAAAGTGCGCACAATCACCCCTGGGGTATCTGGGCACTGATATTGCTGTGTCTGCCTCTGCTTTGAAAAGCCAGGTCTTGAGTTGCTTTCTGAAGCCTGCCAGGGAGGGTGCTGTTCGGAGGTGTAGAGGCAGGTCATTCTAGGCTTTGGCTGCGATGAAGGAGAATGCGTGGTGCCTGCTGCAGGTGTGATGGATGCGGGAGATATGTGCGAGGGCAAATGAAGTGGACTGCAGGTGTATTGAGGAAGATGGAAGTTCAGCCGGAGATGGATGTAGGAAGGTCCTTGTTTGCTTTGTAGGCATGTGAGTGCCTTGAACTGGCATCTTCTCTGGACAGGGAGGTGAGAAGTGGGTACCCTTGAGGAGGTCCAGGATGAGTCTGGCTGCCGTGTTCTGTATTGTTTGGAGTATTCTGAGGTGCTGGGCGGAGATAAAAGTGTAGAGTGCGTTGCCGTAGTCAAGGCGGCTGGTGACGAGAGCTTGTGCAATGATCTTTCAGGGGGTACTACGATCCATCTGAAAATTTTGCAGAGCATGAGGAGGATATGAAAGCAGGAAGAGGTGACTGTATTGACTTGTTTCATGGTGAGTTGGGTGTCCAGGATTATGCCGAGGTTGGGAGCGTGGTCAGTTGGTGTGGGTGTGGGTCCGAGTTCTTTTGGCCACCAGCTGTGGTCCCAGTCGGAGATGTTTTTTCTGAAGATCATTACCTCTGTTTTGTCGGAGTTCAGTTTGAGGCAGCTGTTTCTCATTCAGTTGGCTATGTAGGGTCATGGCATTGCAGAGGTTGATTGTGGTGTTAGAGGAATCTTGGGTGAGCGAGAGGATGAGCTGGATGTCGTCGATGTAGGAGATGATGTTGAGTCCATGGGGTCTGACGATGTCCACGAGGGGGTCATGTAGATATTGACCAGAGTGGGACTGAGGGAAGCCCTCAGCCGAACCCAAGGACCTCAAAAACTGCTGGCCGATCTCCCTGTTTCCAAGTTTTTGTGGTGGCTTGGATCGGCTGAGGGCTTCTTTAGGAGGGGTCTGATGTCTGCATGCTTTCATCCATCTGAGAAGGATGCTGAGGAGATGGAAGAGTTGAGGAGATTGGTGAGTTCAACGCTGATTATGTTGGATCCAGGGTTGAAGAGATGGTGAGGGCAGGAGTCGGTGGGTGCATTAGAGGGAGTGGAGGACATGATGATTGTGGTGGTCTGGACATCAAGTGGGCACCAGCTAGTCAAGGTTGAGTCAGGTGGTTTGGGGGTTAAAGTTTTTGTAGATTTTGGCAATCTTGCTATGGAAGTAGTCAGATAGTGAGTCGCAGAGTTGTTGGGAGGGAAGTACTGTGGGGCAGAATTACTAGCCCCATGCGCCACCAGTACGTCACTTTTTGTAACGTACCAGAGATGCATTTCACTTCTCCATATTTACAAGGAGAGGAAAAGCCACCCTGCGTGACTTTTCCTCTCCTTGTAAATACGGCCCCTTCACACACAGCACTTTGCGTGGAAGGGGCGTTCCATGGGTGTTGCTTTGGGTGTTCCCACCCAACATCCATGGAACGAGACACATTTGCAGATATACGAGGAATCATAAATCTGGAAATGCATGTCAATGCTACGCCTCCCCAAGGGAGGCGTAGCGAGGCGCAACGAGGAGAAATGTTTTCATTTCTCCTCGTTTTTTCCTCTTTCAAAGTGTGCTGCATTCTACAGCAAGCATTGAAAGAGGCAAATGCCTGTAGTGATTGTTGTTGTGCAGGAAGGTGCCCATTCCTGCACAAAAACAATCTCCCCATGACGCAGGCATCCTTGCACCATGGTGCAAGGGTGCCTGCGCCGGCGCATGATGCAGTTTGTGCACCAGCGCAGGGTAGGGCACAGTAATTATTATTATTATTGGAAGCTTATAAAGCGCACTTATACCCGAGGGTGTCCTGGCGCTAAAACACTGAGCATCCCTGGAGAAACGAGGGCCTAGTCCCTAAATAACCAGGTCTTCAACCCCCTCATAAAAGCGAGGAGCTCCTCAGCTTTCCTAATATGCGCTGGCAGGCTATTCCAAGCAATGGCCGCACCAAAGGAAAATCTATTTCCTCCCCAGCTGGCCTTTTTTATCCAAGGCACCGCCACCAAATTGCTTTCAGCGGAACGCAGTGCTTTCCCTGGGACATACCACTTGAAGCACTCCATCAAGAACTCTGGGCCACTGCCCTTCAGTGCTTTGAATGCCGTGCACAGCGCCTTAAATTGAACTCATCTGTGTACCGGCAGCCAGTGCAGTTTCCTTATTCCTTCTCGGACAGAGGCATAACTGGGAGTGCCTGTTAGCAGTCTCGCTGCCGCGTTTTGTACCATCTGTAGTCTGTACAGATGTTTTTTTTTCAAATTAAGGTAGAGACTATTACAGTAGTCCAAAAGCGACAGAATAAGTGCTGAGACTGCTAACTGGAAACCATCCGTAAGGAAGGCACATTTTTACTTTCCTCAATATCCTGAGGATATGGAAACACAATGAAACCACTCCACTGACCTGTTCCCCAAAATCCAGTTTCTGGTCTATAATCACGCCCAAATTCCTTGCGTTTGGCGAAGGTACTGGTGGCTTCCCCAGAGCGTCGGGCCACATTTTCGTAGACCAGATGTTTGGATTATTCCCGAAAATCATGACCTCGCTTTTCCCTGCGTTTAGTTTAAGGCAGTCCGAGGCCATCCAGCTCGCATTGTCTTTCAGACAATCATGACACCTCGCAGCCATATCTACTTGGGACCCTCTCTGAATAGATATTATTGAAAATATGTTGCATTCCTGTGCTTCGGAAGTGCCGCGGCGTGGCGCAGCCAAAGAACTTGCGTTGCAGCGCTGGGGCTCTTCCTTGTAGATCTGCCCCAGCGTTTTTTGTGGCAGTCGGGTTGGAGAATTCCTTGATGATTTTGAAACGTTCCTTTGTGTGGTTGGCCGCGCCTCGATGTGGCCCGTGATGGCTGCTCTTTTGGCCTCCTTGATGTGCCGGTGCTGTTTTGTGTGCGGTTCTGTCAGAGGGGACCTTGGTGATGTACCATCGCTTCTCGAGTAGAAGACAGTTGCGCTTGGTGGTTCGGAGCTTCGGGGTGTACCAACTGGCTTGACTTGTCGATTCACTCCACTCTCCAGGAAGTGATTCTATTGCATTGCAGAAGGGACTGTTTTACATCACAATGTGTGCCACATTCACTTCTGTATCTCATCCATACGTTCTATACAGAAAACAATCTGTTTAGTAAACCCAAATGGGCAGACTTTATTGTGATAAACAGCATTTGTGCATACCTTTGTTTACATCATTGCCTCATTAATAACATATTTTTAGGCTCAGCAGATGCATGTTTTCTTTTTTATTAGATAGAACAAGGATAAAACATTGGAAATTATACAAACAAATAGACGCTCGAAGTGTCTCTTTTTGGGGAATATTAGTGTTCATTTTTGGGCATTTCCAATTATAGTAGGGAATCATTGACAGAACCAAGATGTTCCAACAGGTTGATTAATAAGCACTGTCATGGCCAATATGTCTGTGTTTAATATACAAACACATAGAAACAGCATGTATCCATGTCTGTGCTTGCATGCATTACTAGTTACAACCAGCTCTATTAGCTCTGCCAATGCTTGTTTTTAAAGATATTTTAAGTGACATTTTCCAAGGGTACAATCGAGCCCTCCTTCGCTTCTCTGAGCTATTAATGGTACTTGAAATGCAGGATGCACTCTGCCTCCTCTCAAAGAAATCACTGTGCTAGGACGCATTATGCAGATATCACAGCAGAGCGTCAGGTGTAACGCGGATATATACCAGGCCCGCAGTGCTACTAGAGACACATTTACAGCTTAAAAGAGACAGGGTGAAGCTGGCGAACAGATGGAAAGCTAACTGCTCCGCATCGCACTTGTAAAACTGAAGGACTCACGCACTCTCCAACGAAGAGGAGGAAACTCGAGAGTTGCAGGAACTTTGACTTTTTAACACCTTGCAAAGCTGAGCCACTTACTCAGGCAAGGGCCACATTCATTTCAGAAAACAAGCATTTATTTCCTCAGTTCTTCTCATTCCGAGTCCAGAAGAGAATATACGGGTCAGCCCTAAAAACAAATCACAGAATGAGACATGAAACGGCGTTTAAACGGACAAACACAAAGAAAGATATCAGATAGTTAATTCACTAAACCAACACAATCAGTAGCCGGTCCATGGTGAAGTGGCTAGTAGTTTTTGTGTACACAAGTCTCTCAGGATTCCTGGGGCTGGACTACATTATTACAAAGCAAGGTGGCAGTCCCAGCACCATGCTGTGTAGGAATGTAATATGACCACAGGAGTCAGACAAAACGTATACATGCATGTATAGAAAGATAAGTATGTGGTATAGTGTGAACCGACCCAAAAGCAGGGGGAACAGTACTGAAGGCAGAGATACATTCAGGGGCGGAATCTGGACAGGGGGTCCTGGTTCTGATGGAGGAGGTGGCTATTTACTGTGTCCAGATGTGTTCTTCTACCAGTGGTGCAGGATACACCCCTCGAGCTTAACAATTCCCTTCCCTACACCATGCCACCTGACTTTCAGTATTGTACATCCTTTCCCAAAAATGTAAGTCATTTATGTAGAATGTTAGTCATTAGATATTATTGTCGCACATATTATGTTTCACACTTGGATGTCGGATTTCTACACATGTGATAAGGAACCCATGTGCAGCCGGGACCCTCATTATTGAGTCCTTGTAGTTGTTGACCAGGGAGAGGCCTTGGAGTTCTAATAAAAAAGATCTCGTACAAACATTTGGCATAACTATACTATATCATTATCACGCTTCTAACCCACATAATTAAGTTATTTCAAATGTATTTTCATTAGTTCATTGGTTACGATGATACTTGTGAGGAAATGGGGTGTATTATGTGGTGTGGTTATGAGCCCTCACCATGTAATACACTCAACAACCCCCTTAGGACCGTTAGGTTGTGTTTGTCAAACCTTCGGCTCAGCCCTTTGTAGATGTGGCTCTGAGCAACAATGCTTACACAAAGGAGCAATTGTAATGCATTGAATCAGCATCAAAACAATTGGAGAAGAAATCGACAAGACACCAAAGACATTCGACGCAAATTTATAAAAATAGACTGTATTTTTAGATATGTTGAGACACTACAATGAAAAAGAGCCACTGAAGGGTTCCAGAGAAATAGAATTTACCAGGCATGGTAAATCAAAGCATTTCACTCAACCGCAAACAAGCATTGCCAAATTCAACAATTTTGACACAAACTTTTGAGAAAAATGTTGGGTACAGCATAAGAAGTCTTCAGACTGTTCTAGGTGCATTATCCTCAGTCCAATGGATTCATATGGAGTGGTCCTGATGCTGAGGATACAGAATGTTAACAGATGCTCAAGGATGCTGTGGATGGGATGCAGTTGTTGGAGGTCTTCCAGCAGGGTCTCCCAACAGGGTCTCCTCAATCCACAAAGGTGATGAGGGGTCCTGGCCACAGGGTTCTTCGACATCCCATGATGTCCTCACCGGATTGCACAAAGTCCTGTTACCACGGGGCTACCACTTATCCGGTGTCTCTTTGTTAGCAAAATCCTTCTCCAAGCTGTAGCTTGCCTTCTGGGTGACCAAGCTGCACTCCGACAGCTCTCCTGGGTCCAGCAGACTTGGGTGCAACTTCTGACTATTAGGACCTGGATCCTGGTGCTACACAACACAGCGGGGAGCAGCGATCTGGGGATCTGGGCTACCATTCGCCCTTAGTCTTCAGCGGTTGTGTGCCTGTGTTGCGAACAGGAAGACAGCTGGCTGACTGTTGGAGTCTCTTTGCTTTCTCTGGGCTCTGGAGAGAACTTCTTCTTGAGCAGGACAAAGCAGGCCCGGCCCCTCTTCCTTGCTCGCCATCAAGTGAAACAGGTACAGTCCACAATGGTACAGCCTATCTTCATCGGGAACTTGGGCAGGCCTTATTCGGTTCTTCTTCCAGTCCAGTCATGCTCTGAGTTTTGGGTGACAGGGCTGCCCTATTTATGTACAGAAAATGTCCTCAGGATAGGATGCAGTTGGTAGCCAAAGTGCTACTAGGTTCCCTGCCTCCTGATGACCACTTCCAGGGAAATGTAGCATCTGGATATCTCACGATGTTCCATTTTGCCCACTCCCAAGGTGATAGAACAGCTCTCTAGGTGTCCAGAGCTCCCTAGCCCAACCCAAAGGTGTGGGTATCAAGGGGGCTCCACGATCTGGAAAAACCGGTTTGACAACAGGTTTCCCCTCTCCTTCCCGGGGTCCAGCTAGTCTGCCTAAACCATGGGGCTGCTCCTCTCCCAAGTGTTCCCTATTTGCCCTTCAAAGGCGGCGTCAGCTTTGAAGCTCACCAATTTGGCATTCAACTGTGTGGTTTCCTGCAGGAGCAGGTAATACCTCTCTCCAGTGTAGGCCCCTATCCTGAAAGTCGTTAGCACATCTCCCCAGGTGGGCAGAAAGTTCTCTCAGATTCAAGCTCCATGTGCAACTGTTAAGGGCACAGGAGTTTAAAGGCATCAAGCTGTCAACTTTGTAAATGGTGCACTGTGTAAAGTTAATTTCAACTTGGGAACCAAGTCAGGCTTAATGTAAAGAGTTGTTTAATACCTCGGAGTACCAACTTTGGTTGCACTGTTTAGGGTTTAGCACAGTTGATGGGTCAGACTGTAACCCTATACTCGCCAAAAGGGCAACCAAGGCTTTCTACAGTGAAAATGCTAGTTTCGAGCTTTTACTGTCAGCGCATGTAAATTACATGATCTGCCCACGAAATATGGCTCAATAGGCCTGCCATTAGGGCAACTTTCACATACTGCAGGGAGAGGTTTGGCTTTCGACCGCAATGGCGGACTGAAAGATCTGTGTTATTCTTGTCACGCCCAGGGTGGCACAACAAGTGTTGCAATGCCCGAGGGGAATCTTTCTAGCATGCAGGCCCTGAGTACCCTAGGCACCATATACTGGGGACTTACAGGAAGATTAGCCTATGTCGATTGCCAATGTAACATTCACATTTTGGGGTCAGGGAACTGGCACTGAGTTGTGGTTAGCAGGCCTCAGTGAATTCTCAGAAAAACCAGCAGCATCCGCCAGAAACGGCTGGTGGTGACCATACAAAAAGGGCATTTCTTTGCAATATGCATCATTAAAATCACCAATTTGCACAAATAATTTATCACCTGAAATTTGCTCTAAAGAAAAAACTTTATCGACCTAACTGAAAACTGTGTGGAATATGACCTTATGGTCAGCAACATGTGCTATATGGATTACATTTGAGGGCTACAGTGGGCTAATAGGATGCCTAAGTGGTCCCTCAAAGATCATCCATCATCAGATAAATGCAAGTGACATGCTCAGTGACCATGACAGAAAGCAACACTTCCCGCTCAGAGAAACCATCGGACGCCCCCTCGTTATCACACATGATGATGGGGAACAGTGGACTTCAGTTAAAATGCACTCCACTCTCATTGCCTGTAAACAAAATGATAAAATGCACTCCGATTTTTCTAGCAAAACGAATGATAGAAGATATAGATTGATGGCGAATGCCAGCCAGAGAGTTCGTCCTGATTACATTCAATGATTGGCGCGCGCTGTCGCAGGCCCGTGATGGAGTGTCGCGCGCTGCCTGTCACAAAGAATGTGACAATTAGGCCGCCGATGTCATAGATCCCGGTGGCTTACGCAGCGCTAATTCTGCGTGGAAAGACTTGTGAAAAATGGCTCTTGTCTCGCAGTGGATGAAGTAACAGTGTTCAGCTATTTTTATACCCTGTGATACTCCCGTCAGAAGAGGAACCGACAACACCGTGCCTACCAGCTCAACTACCCTAGCTGCTGCGGTTTGCTCTAATCCTGGGAAATGCATCGCCAGAAGCATATACGCATGCTTTGCACTGGTGTTCATCTATACGTCGCTGTAAAATGAATCATCTTATTTTTTATATTTTTTAAGCAAGCTATTCATTTCCATGAACGTGTTGTTACAGGCAGCCTCTCGACTAACCTTTTTTCTGTTCCTTAATGTTGTTTAGCTGACGAATACATTTCATTGACTTTACAGAATGCACAGCGCCTACTGTGAGCCCCTCTGCATACATGTCAACATTTTAAATAAGCCAAGTGGGAGATTATTAAAAAATAATTGGGATAATGTATTTCCCCATTGACTTCTTTTGAAGCCAAGGCAATTTCAAGCGGGAGACAGCCAGAATAAAGCAATTTTTGGCTTCAAAAACCGGGTCTATTGGCATGTATGCCTATGTAAAGACACTAAGGAGGATATTTACAAGGAAGTGGCGGAGCGCGGCGTTAGCCTTCTTGGCTTAACGCCGCGCTCCGCCACTTCTGAAACGCAAGGCTGCACCAAATGTACAAGAATGTGGTGCAGCCTTGCGTTTCCCCCTGCAATGGCACTAAGTTTAGCAACTTAGCGCCAACGCAGGCACCCTTGCACCAGAGTGCAAGTGAGTCTGCGTGCAGGGGAGGATTGTTTATGTGTAGGAAAGTGTCCCTTCCTGCACATAAACAATCCCAAAATGCCATTCTGTCACTTTCATGCGGTGCTGCTTCATGAAGCACACATGAAAGTGACAAAATGGAATTTTTCTAAAGGTTTGTTTATGTACAGGAAGGGACACCTTCCTGTACATAAACAAACTATGACATTTTGCTTTTTCCATTGGTGCTGCAAAACGCAGCACCCATGGAAAAAGCAAACACGAGGAGAAATAATGCATTTCTCCTCGTTTTGCCAACTTAAGACCAGGTTTTACTTGGTTTTAATTTTGGCTCTGCCTCCTATGTACGCCACCCTTGTACATAGGGGGCAGTGTCAAAATGAATGGGTGTCGCGGTGGAACGCCTACCGCAACACCCACTGCACACCCCTTTCACGCTAACCATAGCGTAAGAGGGGGCCTTATGTACAAGGCAGCGTTAAGCCAAGTTAAGTGGCTTAACGCTGCCTTGTAAGGCACAGCGCCTATTGCCACCACAACGTCGGTAAAAGTGACGTTGTGGTGGCAATAGGGGCTTGTACATATGCCTCTAAAAGACACAAATGATGGCCAGAATAAAGGAAATTCAAACATTCACCCCCAGTCAAGAGATCTGGGGAAACCCATTGTTCTTGTGCTCACCATGCCACCTCAGTTTGGACCCTGCCATATGCAAATCAATCTTGATCCTGTGCCTCATGGGAACAGTCCTGCCCAAACTGCCAGGCCAGGTCCTCCATGGACAAGAAACAAATATTATGGGACCGGTTTTGGAGTATCACCCCTCATCAGGCAGGCTAGCATGAATCAAGTAGCACAGTGAGCCCGAGACCCATGTCTGGCAATACCCGATGCACTTGGGGTGAGAAATCAAACAACATACAAATGATGGACAGAATGGAGAAAAAATCAATCCTTCATCCCCTGTCAAGAGATCTTGGTTGAATCCATTGTTCTTTTGCTCACCATGCCACCCCAGTTAAGACCCAGCAATATGCAAATCAGTCTTGACCCTGCTCCTCATTGGAACATTCCAGCCAGAACTGTCACGGCAGGTACCCCATGGACCTCAAACAAGCATTCTGGGACTGGTTTTGGGGTATCACCCCTCTACAGACAGGCTAGCTTGAATCCAATGGTACAGTGAGCCCGGGACCCACAAATGAGCATAACTGGTGCACTTAGAGTGAGAAAGTAAAAGTCACATAAATTATGGACAGAATGCAGAACAAATCAAACATTCATCCCCATTCAAGAGATCAGGGTTAAATCCATCGCTCTTTGCTCATTGCTAGATTTTGGAGTATCACTCATCATTAGCCAGGCTTGCGTGAATCCAGTGGCCACTTAGCCCGGGATCCATGTCTGGGCATACCCGGCGCACTTAGGGCGAGAAAGCAAAAGACACACAAATGGGGTATGGAATACAGAACAAATCAAACACTCACCCCCAGTCAAGAGATCAGGGGTTAATCCATTGTTCTTTTGCTCACCATGCCACCCAAGTTTACATTCAGCCACATGCAAATCAGTCTTGACCTTGCTTTTCAATGATAACTGTCCAGACCGAACTGTCAAGCCAGGTCCTCCCTAGACCAGAAACATGCATCCGGGGATCAGTTATGAAGTAAAACCCCTCATCAGCCTGGCTAGTTTGAATCCAGTGGCATAGTGAGCCCAGGACCCAGGTTAAATCCATTGTTCTTGTGCTCACCATGCCTCTCCAGTTTAGACCCAGGCATATGCAAATCATTCTTGACCCTACTCCTTATGGAAACAGTGCAGCGTGAGATGCCAAGCCAGGTTCTCCCTGGACCAGAAACAAGCATCCTGGGACCGGTTTCCGGGTATCACCCCTCATCCCCCAGGCCAGTTAGAATGCAATGCCACAGGGAGCCCGGGGCCCACGTCTGGGCACACCTGGCGCACTTAGAGCGAGAAAGCAAAAAAACACAGAAATAATGGCTGGAATGTAGAACAAATCAATCGTTCACCCCAGCCAAGAGATCTGTGTTAAACCCATTGTTCTTTTGCTGACCATACCACCCAAGTTTAGACCTAGCAATATGCAAATCAGTCTTGACCCTGTTCCTCATGGGAACAGTTCAGCACGAAATGATAAGCCAGGTAATCCCTGGATCAAAAAAAAGCATACTGGTGCCAAATTCGGGGTATCACCGCTCATCAGCCAGGCTAGCTCGAATCCACTGGCACAGGGAGCCAAGGACCCATGTCTGGGCTCACCTGGCTCACTTAGGGCAAGAAAACAAAAAACACATATATGATGGATGGAATGCAGAACAAATCAAACATTAACCCCCAGTCAAGAGATCTGGGCTAAATCCATTGTTCTTTTGCTCACCATGACACCCCACTTTAGACCCAGCCATATGTAAATCAGCCTTGACCATGCTCCTCATGGGAGCAGTCCAGTCTGAACTGCCAAGCCAGCTCCTCCCTGAACCAGAAACAAGTATCCTGGGACTGGTTTTGGGGTATCACCCCTCTTCAGACAGGCTAGCTTTAATCCAATGGTACAGTGAAGCCGGGACCTACACCTGGGCACACCCGGTGCACTTAGGGGGAGAAAGTAAAAGTCACAGAAATGATAGACAGAATGCAGAACAAACCAAGCATTCACCCTCAGTCAAGAGATCAGGGTTAAATCCATCGCTCTTTGCTCACCTTGCCCCACCAGTTTAGACCCAGCCAAGCACAAATCTGTCTTGACCCTGCTTCTCATGGGAACAGTCCATTCCGAATTGCCAAGCCAGGTCCTCCATGAACCAGAACTAGCATCCTGGAACTGATTTTGGGGTATCACCCCTCATCAGCCAGGGTAGCTTGAATCCAATGGTACAGTGAGCACATGTACCACACATCTGGGCATACCCGGCTCACTTAGCGCAAGAAATCAAAAAGACATAAATGATGGATGGAATGCGAACACATCAAACATTCACCCACAGTCAAGAGATCTTGGTTAAATTCATTCATCATTCACTTGCTCAACATCCAACCGCAGTTTAGACCCAGCCATATGCAAATCAGTCTTGACCCTGTTCCTCATGGGAACAGTCCAGCCCAACCTGCAAAGCCAGGTCTTTCCTTGAAAAGAAACAAGCATCCTGGGACTAAATTCATGTTATCACCCCTCATCAGCCATGCTAGCTTGAGTCCATTGGCACAGTGAGCCCAGGAACCACTTCTGGGCAAACCCTGTGTAGTAGGGTGAGAAAGCAAAAGACACCCAAAGATTCACCCCCAGTCTAGAGATCTGGGTTAAATCCATCGTTCTTTTGCTACCATGCCACCCCAGTTTAGACCCAGCCATATGTAAATCAGTCTTGACCCTGCTCCTCATGGGAACAGTCCAGCCTCAACTGCCAAGTCAGGTCCTTCCTGGACCAGAAACAAGCATCCTGGGACAGGTTTCAGGGTATCACCCCCATCAACCAGGCTAGCTTGAATCCATAGGCACTGTGATTCCAGGACTCACGTCTGAGCATACCCGGTGCACTTGGGGCGAGAAAGTAAAAGACACACAAATGATGGACAGAATGTTGAACAAATGAAAAATTCACCCATAGTCAAGAGATCTGGGTTAAATCCATTGTTCTTGTGCTCACCATGCCACCCAAATTTAGATCCAGCCATATGCAAATCATTCCTGACCCTGTTCCTCATGGGAACAGTCCAGCCTGAGTTGCCAAGCCAGGGCCTTCCTGGAGCAGAAACAAGCATCCTGGGATCGGATTCATGTTATCACCCCTCATCAGCCAGACTGCTTGAATCCAGTGGCACAGTGAGCCCAGGAACCATTTCTGGGCAAACCCGGTGTAGTAGGGCGAGAAAGCAAAAGACACGCAAATGATGGATGGAATGACAAACAAATCAAATATTCACTCCCAGTCAAGAAATAAGGATTAAATCCATTGTTCATTTGTTCACCATGTCACCCCAGTTTAGACCCAGCCATATGAAAATCATTCTTGACCCTGTTCCTTATGGGAACATTCCAGCCCAAAATAACAAACCCAGGATCTTCCCTAGACCAGAAACAAGCATCCTGGGACCAGTTTTGGGGGACCACCCTGTTAAATGGTAGCGGCAGTTTCAATCGATAACCTTTCAAGTATTTGCCCGGCGGTAATCGCCTCTCATACCACTCGATAATTTACCAATGAAAGAGGCAGGCGCCGGAGACTGGAAGGCAGGAAACAAAGTTTTATTCCGTCGGAGCAGAACACATCAGATCAGACAGCAAGGTATCGTCACGAGGTGCTCTAACTGCATCTCTGAGACCTGGTCTCTTATACACAGGTTTATTGCTTTATTACACATAGTACATTCTTGAGATTCCCTTGATGCATGAGAGAACATCCCCTGAAGCCCCGGCTCAGATCCGATCCCACACATAGCTACAGTAGAAGTTCCCACCTTACCCGCAGTAGGAGATGGCTATCGCGCAGCAGGGTATTCCGCCAATTCCCGGGGGTGTGTGTGACCGGTCGGGTCTCAGGGGGTAGGGGCTTTGATCTACTGTAATCCCTTTGATGTGGGGTGTTTCCCTTACAGTAGGGGCAATAAACTGCATCCGCAGGGCTAGGTGATGGCCTGGGACCAGTTCGCACAATGGGGCGCAGAGGAAGGGGGTTATCAAAGGAGAGGCACGACCATGTATGGGATGTCGGTCGGATGTGGTTCCGTAGCAGGGTCGCGCAGAAGGAGAGGGTTTACGGCCTGTAGGAGAGAGCGGGGGTGGCCGGCGCGCGGGGGATGCTCGCAGCGCCAGGGGGAAGCGCTGGCGATCGAGAATGAGCGAGGAGAGAGTGGGGTGCCTAAAAATGGCGGCCGTGCATTCGCTGTGCGTGGCGCTGGGGAGAGGCAAGATGGCGCAGATAATGTTCAGTTACAAGCTAAATTTCCACAGTCCTCCCTTTTAACATATCTCGCCAGCTTGTCTAGTTCGGATCTATCCCCATAATACTCCGAACTGACACCTCATACAGAGCTTTCATTCGCTCTGTTTCAAAGTCCAAAGTCTTAGGGCAGATGCAGTTCATAAAAAGCGAACATAAAGGTGGCAGACACTGAATCCCCAAGCAACATCCACATAGTATCACAATTGGTATGAGGATAAATGAAAACAGCCTCCATCCCCAACTTTTAATAGTGTCCCAAAACCAACTCCCCAGTGACCATTCTTCTTGCTCTTGATGGACCTCTGTGGACAGTCTGTGGAGGTGTTCAATTGCTTTGTAGACTGAGGGTGAGTTATCCGGTACGTAGGTACAACAGCTGGACCCAATGATGCGGCATGCTCCTCCACGATCAGCGAGAACCACATCTAGAACGAGGCGGTTCTGAAGGGCCACTAAGCGGACGGCCTGGAGCTCGGCGGTGTTGTTGGCGAGGGCGCCAGCCGTAATGTTCATCGCCGTTTCGACTGCCTGGGTTAAGTGGCGGATGGCACGGCTGTTTGCCATTGGACCCCAGAGTGGAACAAGGCCTTTCACTGCGTCCATGAACTGTGCTCCGGCGGAGTCGGCTTGCACAATGTCTTTGGCCCGCTTCTGTCGGTGATGGTTTGCTGGAGCCACATATGTCGGAGGAAGGACAAAGGCGATGTAGCAAGTGCCTCCCCAACCTTTCGGAAGCCAGGTGTAGGCCTTAGTACCACAGACGAAGTACATATTCGGGGAGGCAACAAAGGAGGGTGGGTCAACTGAGTCCAATGTTCGGGTGATGACGCAGGAGCTGTGGCCCACCAGCTGCGCCCCCAGGCCTTCGAGGCACACAAATCCAGTGATGTTGATGACGGACAGGGCCACTGTTAGGGTGGCGGCCGTCCGTTTCCGGAGGTAAGAGAAGGTGGGTCTGGCTGGGTTGTTGAACACTTGCATTTCAACTCGTTCTTTGGCAGGGATGTCCATGTGAAAGGAAGTGTTCGATCTCAGAGGGCAGAAAAGGGCAGAAGTTCTTCCAGTTTTGTTCAGCCAGAACCCATGGTAGAAGTGTGACATGGTTCTGCCGGAAGTGGCATTGTCCTTGTAGCTTTCTTGCAGGAGGATTAGCCAGGCGAGGCAGGAACCATGGACAGAAAAAGGTGAAGGGATGAAAGGGATAGAGTGTCCAGTGGCATGTGGTAGCAATCCACAGATCCAGCAATTAGTGGCATTGGCAGCAAGATTGTGTTGGTGGAGCAACTGCACAAAAGAGTTATTCCAGAACTCCTTACGCCTTTCTCGGAGTTGGGGTGAAAGTGAGATCAGATGGTGTTCTTTCGTGGTGGTAGGTTGAACGGTGGTCAGCAATATCTTATGAGCGGGTGTGCCCTCCTCCATGATCCAGAAGGTGACCACGAGGAGAAGGCAAAAGAGAAGGGTAATGAAAAGTGCAATAGTCTTTAAGCTGTGCATTCGGTCAGTCTTTGGGTTTTTGTAGTGGATCTTCGAACGTCCGGTTGCTTCCATCATCTTCATGTCGGGCGCTTCCATCACCTTCAAGAGACTCGGTAGCGGGCAGAACCACAGACTTCGTTTAGTTTCTCTCCGGGTGGCCTTTGAGGTGACTAGGCTACCGCTCTGAGATTTCCACTTAGCCTGTGGTCTGCTTAGCCGAAGTTCTCTCCTTTCGTCGCAAGTTATACCCTTCCTTGGATGGCACGGTGGGATCAGGATATCTTACTAACTCGAGTGTCTCTGTATCTGGGCAGCGGCTCAGGGATGGTCGGTCTTTGTCCAGAAGTTCTTCTTGGGCGGTGATGTTGTCCGTGGTTGTCAGGGTCGGTGATACCTTCTTGCAGTGGTGTGCATGCAGCCAATTGCGTTTCCCCTCCACTCGAAGAGCTGTTCGGGTGGTGATCAGGACTTGCAGGGGGCCCGTCCACCGGGGCTCCAGACTCTTGGTGCGCTGGAAGTTACGCACTAAGACGAAGTCACCGGGTTGGATGTCGTGTCCGGGGCCCCTGGAAACATCGGGAATGGCGTGCAGCACCTGCTGATGGATAACAGACAACGTTTTAGTTAGATTGTACAGATAATCAGACATGAGGACGTCCGGGACGTTGTGGATGGATGTTGGTTTTGGTGCAGTCCAAAGGTTCATGGGCCGCCCGAAGACGACCTCGTAGGGGGTTAAGTGGTGTTTGGTGGGGGTGGAACGCATTGATAGCAATGCTAGTGGGAGAGCGTCTGGCCATCTTAGTCCTGTGGTGGCGACTATTTTTGCTATCTTAAGCTTCAATGTGGCATTGTGTCGCTCAACCAGGCCTGCAGATTGGGGATGGAAGACCGCATGGAATTTCTGTTTTACACCCAACCCTTTTAAGATGAGTTGGATAACTTCGGCTACGAAGTGGGGGCCGTTGTCGCTCCACAGAATTCGACAAAGGCCGTATCGGGGGAAGAATTCCTTCAGTAGTACTTTTGCAGTAGTCATAGCGGTGTTGTCGTGGGTTGGATAGGCTTCCACCCACTTGCTGAAGGCACATACAACAACAAGTACGTACTTCAAACCCTGGCACCTTTCTAACTGGACATAGTCCATTTGGAGGACTTCAAAAGGGTGATTGGGGACCCCAAACCCTCCCCGGGGTACAGCAGTTCCTTTCCCAGGGTTGTGTTGGAGGCATACTAGGCATTGTTGGACCAGACGTTTGGCTGAGTCTGGGATCTTGTCGTTGTGCCAGACTTTGGAGACGAGTTCGATCATGGGGGCAGACCCTATGTGTGCGGGGGAGTGTGCCATGGTCAGCATGGGGATCAAGTATGAGTCTGGTAGCAACCATTTGTTCAAGTCTTTAGTTCGCCAGCAACCGTCATCGTCCTTCAATCCCACCCGGGCCCATTCAGCTAATTCGTGAGGTGTGCTGGCTAGTTGGATATCCCTAATCGTTTCCCTAGCATCCTTCCATTTCTCAGTTTGTGACCTGGTCACGTACATACGGGTCGTGGACCTATTCTCGGCTGTGGTTCGGGCAGTAATGTCAGCTAGTGCATTTCCCTGTCCTATAATGTCTGTCACCTTCTTGTGTGCCTGGCATTTGATCACGGCCAGCCGTGTGGGTAGGAGGACTGCTTCGGTCAGGGCAGAGACTAGATCTCCATGCAGGATGGGTGTGCCATGAGAGGTCAGGAATCCCCTCTCTTTCCATAAGAGCCCAAAGTGGTGAACTACCCCGAAGGCATACTGACTGTCTGTGTAAATGTTTGCGGTTGTCCCTGCTGCCAGAATGCATGCTCGTGTGAGAGCAATTAGTTCCGCCGCCTGTGCGGATCGCTGTGTGATACGGGCTGTCTCAACAACTGTTCGGGCCGTGGTGACTGCATAGGCAGCTGAGGTGGTGCCATCGGGGAGCTTGATACATGAGCCATCCACCCACAGTTCTCCGTCAGGGTCCGGGAAGGCAGTATCTCGGAGGTCGACCCTACTCTTGGTCTGTTCGTCGGTGAGGGTCACACAGTCGTGTATAGGGGACGCATTGGGATCAGTGTCAGGGAGAGGTAGTAGAGTAGCTGGATTCAGAGTGGTGCATCGTTTCAATGTGATGTGGGGTGCAAGCAGAGTCAGTTCGTAACCGGTCAGTCGTGCGCTAGTCAGGTGTTGAGTCTTGGTTTGGTTCAGGAGGGTGTCAACCGCATGGGGTACCAATACTGTGAGGGGGTTTGAGAGTACGATCCCCTCGCTTTGCCGGATAGAGATAGCCGCGGCGGCTACTGCTCGAAGGCATGCGGGCAAAGCTCTGGCTACAGGGTCAAGAGTGGCAGAGAAGTAGGCACAAGGGCGTTGTTTAGGGCCTATGGACTGGGTTAGGACAGACAACGCACATCCCTCCCTTTCGTGGGTGTAGAGGGAGAAAGGTTTAGTGTAGTCTGGGGTTCCTAGGACTGGGGCCGAACAGAGGGCGTCTCGTAATTCTATGAAGGAGGATTGACATTCGGGGGTCCAAGGGAGCCAGCAGGGAAAGCAGGGGTTTTACGATAAGACTGAAGTTTGGCAACCATTGTCGACAAAAGGAGGTGAGGCCTACTAGGGACCGTACTTGCTTCTGAGTTTTGGGAACAGGGGTTTCTAGGATGGTCTGAATTCGGTCAGGGGTAAGTTTTCTCCCGTCTTTGGATAGTAGGTGGCCTAAATATGTTACTTGGGGTTGGCAGAATTGTAATTTCTTCCTGGAGACCTTGTGACCATTCTCCGCGAGGAAGCGGAGAAGGTGAATGGTGGCTGTGACTGCAAGGGGAGTGGTGTCGGACGCCAAAAGGATGTCATCGACGTACTGTATTAACACTACTCCATCGGGTAGTTGGACTGCATCTAGTTGTCTCTTGAGGGCTTGGCTATAAATGCTGGGACTCTCAGTGTAGCCTTGGGGTGCCCTACAGAATCTGTATGAACGGGCTTTTAGGGTGAAGCCGAAGAGGTAACGGCTGTCCGGGTGGATGGGGATGGAAAAGAATGCGTTCTTGAGATCAATAACGGTAAAGGTAGTGGCAGTGGACGGAATCAGGGTGAGGATGGTGGTGATGTCTGAGACCACGGGGTACTGAGGTATGACTATTTTGTTAACTTCTCATAAGTCAACAATAAAGCGGTATGCTTTCTCATCTCCCTCGCCTTGCTTCTTAACAATGGGTAGGATAGGGCTGTTGCAAACATTACTGACTACTTCTTCTACCACTCCTGCATCAACTAGGGACTCGATGATTTCCACCAACGCCTTCTCGCCTTCAGGCGATATCCGATACTGTGGAAGCTTTGGGAGCACGGCGTCCGGTCGGACGGTTATGTGTACTGGGTCAATCACCATGCGCCCTACATCTGAGTCGGTTTTAGCCCATAGATGTGAAGGTAATGTGTCGAGAAGGGACAGGTCAGCATCAGTTATAGAGAGCATACGTCGTGTGTGACAGGGTCTGGACAGATCTGGGTTATCGTGCAAGATGACCCGAACTCCGTCTGGGGAGCATCTGATGGTAGCTCGAAAATGTTTTAGTAAGTCAAGTTCCATAATAGCATCGGGGGTGTTGGAGGAGAGCAGAAAGGTCGTGTCAGTGACGTTATCGTCTAAGTCAAAGGAGATTGGTGCTGATAAGGGGTTAGTGGAGGGCGTTCCATCGAAGCCTATTGAGGTTACGTGTGAGCCAGACAAGGGTGCCCTAGGAATCAGTCGTTTAGATAACGCGCTACGTGTCACCCCAGTATCTACCAGGAATGGAGATTTCGTGCCCAGGACCTTAGCGGTGACGTAAGGACCTTGCTGGTCAACACGGAGTTCGACTGGATCCCTCCCTTGCCCCTGGCGGTCCTATGCAAAGTCATGAGTGCTTTCGTAGTCGGACTGCTGACACTGGTTTTGTCGGGGGCGATCAAAGGTGTTTGGTCTGCCTGGCCTGTCGTTGATGGCGTCGTTCATGTGCCCTCGTCCCTGTCCTCTATTTCTGGGGTCATATGCGGTGTTTCTGGGATCCCTATTTTTGTTAAGTTCCAGAAGGACCGGGCACTGGGATTTCCAGTGTCTGAACCCTCTACAGAACGCACATTGGTTCCCATCTAAGTCTCTCCGTCCGTTGTAGGGTGTAGGGGTATGGTCTCTAGGGGGTAGCTTTCTAGGGGCGGTTGGTTGGTAATTCTCTTTCGGGGGTTCCCTTCCTATGGTCACCCCTTGCAACTGTGCTATCATTACCCTCTCCTTTAGTTCCTTTTTCTTCTTCTCTGATGCCCTATCGTTCTCGTTTTTCTGGTTTTCGTAGTATTGGGCCATCTGGAGAATTGCTGCGGGTTTGGAGGCTGCCCAACTACTCTCGCTGGTCTGTAGTTTCTGGGAAACTTCTTGTGACAGACCCTTCACATAATTCTGGACAAAGAGGTGATGTCCGGTTGCGGTGGTCATGTCTTGGCCACTGTAATCGGAAAACACAGTCTCGAATCGGGAGAAGTATTCAGACACATCCTCCTGGGGTTTCTGGCGGCAAGCCGTCACTATCGACCAGTCTACCTTTCTTTCTGGGATTAGAGTCTTCAGCTTTTGTACAATCTTGTCTGGGAGCTCTAATATGGCTTTCGGGGGTTTCTGTCCTGGTTCTCGCTGTTTATCTATGGTATCGAGTTGTACCCAGGTATATCCGAACGGCTCAGCGTGGTCAACTTTCCGGATTTGTTTCCACACATCAGCCGGCAGGCATAGCCCAAAGAACAAGTCGATATCTGCTAAAGTCATTATCGTTGAGCCTAAGGCTGTACCCAGTTCAGTGTAGAAGGCAGTCGGGTTCTTTCTCAAGTCGGGTAGAGTTTTTCTAAAGGTCAAAATATCTTGCCGGTCCCACGGCTGGTAGACCCAGTTATATACAACCCTTCCCTTCGCATCTTGGTGGTTGATGTCGTCATGTGTTCCCTGACCTCGTGGGGGGACCCAGTAGGGGGCAGCTTCTTTGATGGGCATCATGGCATCAGCCCTTCCTTCCTGGGGCTTAGTCGCTATGGGGGTTTCTGCTTTGGTGGTCTGTCTATGTTCTTTAAGGTGTCGGTAGACCTCGAGTGTACGAGTGAAGAGGTTTGTCACGTCGCCCTCTCTTTCTTCTCCGATGTCTACCTTCCTATATAGGGCCGCTAAGCCTTCGGGACCTTTATCGTGGTATCTATCCTCATATGCATTCAGGGCGTGATAACAGAGCCGTACGACAAAGTGTCGTCTGCGGCTGTCGGCATACGAGTTATACACGTCTGTTATATACTCCTCACTTTCTTTTCGCTCCACCAGTGTCCCTACTATCTTATCAATTCCTGCTCGTTCATCCTTTGTTAATCGATTCATTCTGGTGGAATCTTTCTTTCCCATCTCATGGTCATCTAGCGTTACAGCCGACGTTGGATTCAGTACAAGAGGCTCAGCCGGCGCGGAGGCCGTGAGGACCGAGGCCCCTGTACTGCTTTCGCTCGTGTTCGGGGGTTGTGGGTGTTGCACTACTGACTGGGAGGGTGCATATGGAGGGGGCATGTAAATGATCGGGGGACCTAACAGTAATTCGTCATTCGTTCGCTGCTTGGAGGACAACTCAGGGTAGAGCAAAGAAGGGGTCCTAACAGCGTACTGGCCTGATGTTTCGGGCTCCTGCCTTAGTTTAGTTTCCCTTCTCTCCTTTATTTCTTCTTCTAACCTTCTAGCGGCAAGGTGAGCTGCTTTTCGTAATTCCTTTTCTGCTTTTACTTCTTCCCTCTTTTTCCGTTGTGTTGCTTCTTTGCGCCACATGCCGATACTGTCAAGCATAGTAGGCGTCGTCTTATTGCTACGCAGAGCTATTTCTAGCACTTCTATCTTATGGTCGTCGAAGGATCCCATCAGTGGCCACTGACTCTCGGGGTCCTTCTTTGTATATTTATGCCACAGCTTGCTATAAGCTACGGCGACTAGTCCATATTTAGTGAACATGTCCTTATTAGGGGTGCCTTCCAGTGGGGCCGGATGGTCCACCTCTAATAAGCGGTCCGGGCAGAACCAACTACCAATCAGTGGGGAGAAGATAGGCATGACGGGTTTCAACGGGGACAAAAGTCAGCACTACCTATCTTTTCACTGCTTGCAAAGACTAGACAGAATATCTCTATTCCTCGTTATTTGTAAGCAGAGAATACCTCCAAAGAACCAATATCGAACAACTAGTGTTCGGACAATCAATCAATCAATCAATGGGGAGATAAAGATAGGCACGACGGGTTTCAACGGGGACAAAAGTCTGCGTTACCTACCCTTCACTATTTGCAAAGACTAGACAGAATATTTCTATTCTACGTTATTTGCAAACAGAGAATATCTCAAAGAGCACTATTCTTCAAAACAATCAATGTTCGGACAATCAATCAGTGGGGAGATAAAGATAGGCATGACGGGTTTCAACGGGGACAAAAGTCTGCGTTACCTACCCTTCACTATCTGCAAAGGGAGAGAGAGAGAGTATTTCTACTCCTCCCTGTTTGTAGACAGCGAATATCTCAAAGAGAACAATCAATGAGCACAATCTATGAGCAATACTAGTATTCCAAAGCTTCAAACAATCAATCAATTATTTCGCAATTTGTCGTGTATCACGACCTTACCCGGACCGCGTGGACAGTTTCTCGTCTTCCGCCTCCAGCGCCCGATCGTCCTCTACTCTCCGTATTTGCCGCGGCACTCCTGATGGTTCCCAGTCAGGACCGTAGATCACTCGAGAGAGGTCTGCTCGGAACCAGTGAAGTTCGGATGATCGGCTGCCAGACGAGGGTCTATTGGGCAGGAGCTCTCCCGATCGTTGCAGTCGTTCACTCTGTCGTCGGGACCTCTCCCACTGGATCCACGTGTCGCTGATGCGCCCCACGTTGGGCGCCAATTGTTAAATGGTAGCGGCAGTTTCAATCGATAACCTTTCAAGTATTTGCCCGGCGGTAATCGCCTCTCATACCACTCGATAATTTACCAATGAAAGAGGCAGGCGCCGGAGACTGGAAGGCAGGAAACAAAGTTTTATTCCGTCGGAGCAGAACACATCAGATCAGACAGCAAGGTATCGTCACGAGGTGCTCTAACTGCATCTCTGAGACCTGGTCTCTTATACACAGGTTTATTGCTTTATTACACATAGTACATTCTTGAGATTCCCTTGATGCATGAGAGAACATCCCCTGAAGCCCCGGCTCAGATCCGATCCCACACATAGCTACAGTAGAAGTTCCCACCTTACCCGCAGTAGGAGATGGCTATCGCGCAGCAGGGTATTCCGCCAATTCCCGGGGGTGTGTGTGACCGGTCGGGTCTCAGGGGGTAGGGGCTTTGATCTACTGTAATCCCTTTGATGTGGGGTGTTTCCCTTACAGTAGGGGCAATAAACTGCATCCGCAGGGCTAGGTGATGGCCTGGGACCAGTTCGGACAATGGGGCGCAGAGGAAGGGGGTTATCAAAGGAGAGGCACGACCATGTATGGGATGTCGGTCGGATGTGGTTCCGTAGCAGGGTCGCGCAGAAGGAGAGGGTTTACGGCCTGTAGGAGAGAGCGGGGGTGGCCGGCGCGCGGGGGATGCTCGCAGCGCCAGGGGGAAGCGCTGGCGATCGAGAATGAGCGAGGAGAGAGTGGGGTGCCTAAAAATGGCGGCCGTGCATTCGCTGTGCGTGGCGCTGGGGAGAGGCAAGATGGCGCAGATAATGTTCAGTTACAAGCTAAATTTCCACACACCCCATATCAGCCAGGCTAGCTTGAATCCAGTGGCACAGGGAGCCCTGGACCCATGTCCGGGCAAGAAAACAAAAAATATACAATTGATGGATGGAATGCAGAACAAATCAAAGATTCACCCCCAGTCTAGAGATCTGGGTTAAATCCATTGTTCCTTTGCTACCATACCACCCCAGTTTAGACCCAGCCATATGTAAATCAGTCTTGACCCTGCTCCTCATGGGAACAGTCCAGCCTCAACTGCCAAGCCAGGTCCTTCCTGGACCAGAAACAAGCATCCTGGGACAGGTTTCAGGGTATCTCCCCCATCAACCAGGCTAGCTTGAATCTATAGGCTCTGTGATTCCAGGACTCAAGTCTGGGCATTCCCGGCGCACTTAGGGCGAGAAAGTAAAAGACACATAAATGATGGACAGAATGTGGAACAAATGAAAAATTCACCCATAGTCAAGAGATCTGGGTTAAATCCATTGTTCTTGGGCTCATCATGGCACCCACGTTTAGATCCAGCCATATGCAAATCATTCCTGACCCTGTTCCTCATGGGAACAGTCCAGCCTGAACTCCCAAGCTAGGTCCTTCCTGGAGCAGAAACAAGCATCCTGGGACCGGTTTCAGCTTTTCACCCCTCTTCAACCAGGCAAGCTTGATTCCATAGCACTGTGAGTTAGGGACCCACGTCTGGGCATACCCGGCACACTTAGGGCGAGAAAGCAAAAGACACACAAATGATAGAGGGAATGCGGAACAAATAAAAAATTCACCCCCAGGCAAAAGATTTGGATTACATCCATTGCTCTTTTGCTGGACTGTTCCCATGGGTAGCAGGGTGAAGACTGATTTGCTTATAGCTAGGTCTAGACTGGAATGGTGTGGAGTGCAAAAAAAAGATAAGAGCAAAGTTCTGTGTCACCTGAGGAGGTGCGTTTATGCTCTTTAGTTACATTTGGTGTCCATGTCAGTGCGATTGACTCCCTCCTCAGAGAGTATGAACTCCTGTTCAAAGCATTTGTTTCCTAAAAGGTAGGGTGGTCCACCTACACATCGATGTGTCAATCAAACCTGTCGCCCTGCGCTCCAGACAAGTAGCTCTCCACCTTTCTCTGAAAGTGGAGGCTGAAGTTCCAAAACTAGAGGCAGAAGACATCATTGAAAAAGTCAAGGTGCCAAACCCATGGGTCTCGTCATGGCCAGGAAAACGAAGCAGCCTGGAGAGGTGAGACTATGAATCCATATTCGACTCCTAAATCAGGCCATAAAGTGAGAAAGACACCTGACCCCGACAGTTGATGACATCATGGGAGAAGTGATGGTTTCCTGCTGGTTCTCTAAAATGGACTCAGGGTATCACCAAAACCTCCTGGCACCTGAATCACGACAATTCTCCATACTCTCCAACCACCTAGGACAGAGACAATATAATTGCTTCAATTTTAGCATCTCCAGTTCCACTGAGGTGTTCCAGGACCTCATCAGGGTAATACTGAATGGACTTCCAGATGTGCTAAACATGAGCGATGAAATCCTGGTCCACGTACCCTCTTTAGAAGAACACCTCAATAGGCTGCAAGCTGCATTTAGATGCCTCCAAGACAGCAGGCTCATGCAACACAAGGAAAAATATGAGTTACCTAAAGAGGAGATATGTTTCTTTAGAAAAAGCTTTTTCCGCTTCTCCACAAAACTAATCACCCCTGATCTGGCCAAAGTCCGTGCCTCTTAGCCGGTTGCTGCACGCATGACTCTTACAATAGATATTCAGGCTTACCTGCAATTAATTTTGATCTTCCACCCTGGGAATGAGTTTGGCACTGATAGACAGAAAGAGATGCCGCTGGCAAAAACCAGAAGGTGAAGGGCAGCACCCATGAGAGGAAATGCAGCAAGCAGAAAAAAAGGGCAGCAAACGGGAGGCAAAAGGCAGCAGTGGAGAAGTGCCAGTAAAAGAAAATTAGTGGGCATTCTGGAGCTTTCTGAAGCTAAATTGCGCAGCATTTCTATCTCCGTAAGTGCTGCTTTTGCTGTGGTTGAGTCAATGTCATGGCTAACGGTTCATGATTGGCTGCTCTATCAGTATCCTCCAATCAGAGAGCTCCATTGGAGGTGGGTGATAAAGGAAAGGAAACAAACATACTTTTGATGTTGGAAAGTACAAAGTGGAAGGTGAAATATTTAGTTGAAGTGTGTGCCCCCCCTGGAGATGATGCGATGCCCTTCTCCCATACCCGCCCCCGCCAATTTGAAGACCAGTGTGCTAAATTTAACCACTAAGCTACATTTGCAGTGAATATAACACTTTTATTTAGAATGTGTCCATTTTTATATGAAAATTACTCGTTGAATTTATGGATAAAGTCCTTGATTACATCCATACCTACATTGTCATGTTACCTCCTAAAAGCTTAATCCACTCAAAGAGTGTCCCTTCTGTTATTCCCTCATAAATGCCCTTGCACATATCAAGTATACCTTAACTCACTGATGATATTGAACTGGCTTCGACCTGAAGCTACAAACATATATCAACGAGATGACAAAATGTGTTCAGTTTCAACTTGGACCCCTGCGAGCAACCAAACCATTCCCTAATTTTTCAGATATGCATCCCTTACATTACAGGTTGAACCCCTCTGGCAAACAAATGAGCTCCCTACTTACATTTATCTTCCAATTAAAAGAAGTTCATCATGCAACAAGAAAATTAGTCACAGGAAGAAGAAAGCTTGGCCACATCTCGCTGATTCTGGTTTCTCTTTAAAAAAAAGCAAGGAGCATCTTTAAACCGGATACCATCTCAGTTAAAGCCTTATTTCTTCCAACCACCTCCCTCAAAATTTGACCGTCTTCATACTTGACTTAACTCGCACCGTCGCAATGCACTGCTGATGACGTCACATATTCCATCATTCATGACATGGTCAGTGACATCACTGATGACATCACTGATGACATCTCACATGACATCATTGATGACATCATCCAGTGACTGTGTGTTTCTGTAAAGTTTAAATATGTTTTACATATATGCCAAGGTGTATTGAAGAAGGAGTGGGTGTATAAGTGTCTGGATGGAGGATTTAGTAGGTGCGTGACTGACTGTATAAGTGAGTGATTAAATGTGTTTTACTCATTTCATTTCATAAGGCTTTATTCGGAACAAAAAAAACAATGTCCATAAAAGCACACATATAATAAAAGACAATAACAGTACAATTACAATCGCATTAGACAGCTGATATATAAAAGGAAACATAATACAGGCGAGGGCAGAATAAATATTTAAAAACTCATACTTTTCCTGACATTGATAGCTTTTAGTAGGAAAGTAGCAGTAAAAAAACAGATGTCGGGGTGGTGCAGATTAAAGAGCAATTTCATAGAATCGTGTACTGTCCTGACACCAAACTTAACAAAAATGGGTTTTAAAAAAGCTTTACGGAAGTTCCCATATAATTGACACAACAAGAGAAAGTGCATAGTGCTTTGAGCTGAGAAGTGATCACACGGACAGGGACCAACAGGCTGCTTGTTCACGGAAGGGAAGGCAACCAGATTATGCACGATCCCCATTCTTAATCTAGTTAAAACAAACTGATGAGAAACTCTGGTCACTTGGGTCAAATAAGGTTGATAACCCTCCATTTCATTCATATTGCTGTAACGCACACAGGTGGATAGAATGCCAGTATTATAGGCCCGCCTCTCAGTTTTACACATCAAAAAGATATGCTTCATTTCTGACTTTGGAATTTCTGAAGCCCCATATCTATCAGTTTTAATATCAAGGCCATAGATCTCCTGGAAACTGTTGATAATATATTTAATCCATGGGATCTTTAAATGGTTATCAACAGTGAGACAATCATTAATAATGGCTCTGTTTAAAGATGTCTCTTCTTTCAGCCAAATTGACCGCCACAGCAATAGTGGCCTCAGGAGGATCAGATCATTCAGAAATGGAATTCCAAGTTCTCTATGGACTAAGTCATTAGAAGCAAATTTGGGCAGACACAAAAGTCTTTTTAAAAAGACATTCTCCTCCACCTGTAAGCACCCGGCCGGGGCAAAACCCCAAACCCCCGCCCCATAAAGGGCGGTGGAGAGGCATCGTGACTGAAAGATCTTAAGCATATCGCTTATCCGTTTATCCCCTAATTTAGTGGCAAAAGTAAAGACCCCATTAGCGCTCCTCACCATCTTAGCTCTAACATTTATATGCTCGCTGGCCCAACTGCAATTCTTGGAAAAAGTGATACCAGGATAACTAAAATTATCGACTTGTTGGACCCTATGTTCGTCTATATAATAAGAGTGGGGATTACTCTTCCCCGGCCCACACTCCATGGTATAGGTTTTGGTTTTATTAATCACTAATTTTCTAGGTTTAATAAACTGTGAGAACCCATCCATTAAGCGTTGAAGGCCTATCGGGGTTACTAACACGGCATCGTCCGCATAGAGTAATACCGGGACACTGATATTCTTAACTCTAGGGGCGTCTGCCGCTACCGTCTGTAGGACGGGGTCCACTTCATTAATGAAAAGGGTAAAGAGCAGGGGGGCAAGAACACACCCCTGTCTTATGCCCCGCCCAATCAAAAATTTGGTGGTACACTCCCCACTAGAACCATATCGTACGCTAGTACGTAGTTTGACATAGAGTCGGGCCAGGAAAAAGACAATACCCTCAGGGGCCCCCATTTCAATCAACTTGGCCCAGAGAATTGCATGGTCCACCATATCAAAAGCACTACTCAAATCTGCAAAGCAGAGATAAATAGAGCCCTTCTTAGCCTGGGTGCATTTCCCGATCAAAAGTTCGAGATTTAAACATTGCTCAATCGTCCCGCGTCCCTTTCTAAACCCATACTGACAATTTGCCAGGATGCCATTGGTTTCTGCCCATTCTTCCAACCTGACCAAAAGTACCCGGCTCATTATTTTCACAGAGGAATCCAGCATGGAGATGGGATGATAGTTCTTCACGTCCCCCCGATCTCCTTTCTTAAATATTGGTATTATAATTGATTCCTCCCAAGTAGGGGGTACCCCAAAACAAACTGCTGCATTAAAAACTTTAACCAACATGGGTCCCCATACCTCCGCGACTAACTTATAAACATCGATGGGCACCCCATCGGGACCCTGAGCCTTTCCCCCTTTACTTGCACCGATGCTATCTAAGACCTTGGTGATGCTAATGTCCAAGGGGACAATGGGCCAACAGTCATTATGATTACCCAAGGCTTTATCCGAATCAAAAATTGTAGAAAAATGGGAGATCCATGTTTCCATACTGACCGTAGATGTTAATTCTGGTACCTTCTCATCTTTTAAAAACGGACAGTTAACAGTGGCCCAAAATAGTGTACAGTCTTTCCTTTCAGCAGCCTGTGTCAATTTATCCCAGGCCTCGTGTTGTAACTCCGTCTTCCTTCGCTTAACTGTTATCTTATAATTTAATCTAAGCTGGGACACCTGGCTCCTAACTCTAGGTTTGGATGCCAGTGCATCTTTAAGCTGAAACTCCAAGTTACCACTAACATCCCCTGATGAGGTGGACAAGGAAATAGATGAATTGGGAGCACTAGGTAATGGAGCAGAGGTACTCCCCCGACCGAAGGATTGTCGGCGCTCTTTATTAATTTTGTCAACTACTTTAACAAGATAATTGTCATGGGTAATTGAAGTAGGACGTGCGTTCTCCTTGTTAACTTTAGACATATTTGGCTCTCTAGATGTGCATACAGCCAAATATATGGATACAAAAACGACAAAAGCCTTAATTGGGAACAACCAGTATCCCTTAATGCAATTATGTTAAAACACAATCCTACAAGCAAACAAACAGGTAGGCAAATGAGGCACAATAACAGTCCCTGGATAAAAGACCTAATTGTGATATGTTCTATTACCCAGTTCTGTATAGGCGATTTCAGAAGTCCAAGGACCAAAATCTGTGGCCCAGCCCAGCCTCGTACTGCCGCAATTTAAGCGCCTCCGGGTGCGCTGGTCCTGGAAGTGGGTGGGCGGTGCAGGATGTTTGCGCAGGGCTTGCTGGGAGCTGTGGTCCCCCCCCACTGCGGCCGTGAAGCTGGAAATCAACGGCGGCGGGAGGAACAAGCTGTGTCAGGGCCCCAGCAGCAAGTGAGGGGAGGTATATCCGCCTGGTCCCCTCCTCGGCCCGTTTTGATTTTGAGAAGGTTCCCGCTCCTTAGTGGAAGCTGCCGCAATTTAAGCGCCTCCGGGCGCGCTGGTCCTGGAAGTGGGTGGGCGGTGCAGGATGTTGGCGCAGGGCTTGCTCGGAGCTGTGGTCACCCCCCACTGCGGCCGTGAAGCTGGAAATCAACGGCGGCGGGAGGAACAAGCTGTGTCAGGGCCCCAGCAGCAAGTGAGGGGAGGTATATCCGCCTGGTCCCCTCCTCAGCCCGTTTTGATTTTGAGAAGTGTCTTACTCAATCCATGGGTTAGTGACTGAGCTGTGTGAATGTCCGTATGTCTGTTGTTGTGTAAGCTGCTGCATGGGTTGGTCAGTAGCTACATGAGTGTCTATATGGGTTATTGATTTGTTGCCTGAGAATTTGTATGAGAGACTGAGTGTGTGTGTGGGTGGGTGGGAGGTGTGTGACTCTGTGCATAGATGTGTGAGTGGTTGATTCACTGGGTGTATGGGTTCAAGAGTGCATGTGGAAACAGCTCTATGGGTGGGTGAGTGTGTGTACAGGTGTGTTGGTGAGTGAATGGATGTCTCAGTGGTACATCTCCAAGTAACTACTTATGTAAAAGGCAGTGTATGTGAGAGTTGGAGTATATAAATGACTATATGTGAGAGGCAGTGATATGAGAGTGGCTGTATGGATGAGTGTGTACTTGTATCAGTGATTATATAAGAGAGTAAGTATGTGTTAGTATCTGTATGAATAAGTGAGGTGGTGTGTGTATAACTGTATAGGTGAGTAAATGGGAGTGTGATTGATTCTATGCATGACTGAGTAGGTGTCTGAGTAACTCTATGGATGAGTGGCGGTGTGTGAGTGTCTGCATAGGTGTATGAGTGCATATGATAGTGTTGTATTGATGAGCGACTGCATGTATGAGTGATTGTATGGTGAATGAGTGGATGTGTGTATAGACCTAGAAATCAGTGAGTGCGTATGTAGTAACTGGTATTGGTGTGTCAATTGTTTCGAAAATTGTAGTCTGTATTTTACAGTGGGTGTATCAAAGGTTATATTAGAGTATGAGGAGATGCATCAGATTTTCACGTGGATGATGTAATCAGTGTTGTCATTTGAGATGTCATCAGTGATGTCATCAGTGATGTCACTGACCATGTCATGAATGATGTAATATGCGACGTCATCAGCAGTACATTGCAGGGCGCGAGTTATAGTTAGCTTTACTAACTATAACGCCCGAATTTCTCTGGTTTTGTACATGTGAAATGTCTAACTAACTATAACGTCCCTGAAACTGATGGTTTTTTCAGTGAATTTCAATGGTTTTTTAAATGCTAATTTCTAACTATAACGTGCCGGAAACCTTTGGTTTTTTCAGTGAATTTCAAAGGTTTTTTAAATGCAAATTTTTAACGATAATGTTCATTAATCCTATGGTTTTTCCAGTTATTTTCAAAGTTTTTCTTTGTGATATTGTGTAAATTTAATATCCTAAAAATACTTTTACTTTTTTTATTTGTAATTAAAATTATGTAATGTCTTGTGTTTTCTTAAATATATATTTTGTTGGTGAAAATATTGGAGTCCTGTACCCATCATGTACCTATCTCGGTGGGTGCGCGGAGTCAAGCCGCCATATTGCCAAAGTCCTGAACTATGCGCGATGGGTTAGTGATGAGTGCACGGTGCCTGCCACTGCACAAGTCATATACATATAGGATCGCGTTGTGTGCGCGTTTGGTATGCGATGGGTGCGCTGTGCCACTCCGGCGTAATGTTATGCGTGTGTGGGGTGGTGCTTGGTCCGCGACGCCTGTAAAAAAAAATATGTTTAAAAATTATATGTATAGTAGTTTAATATGTATATTAGACCAAGAGATTATGTGAACTAATTATAAAAATTATATATTTCTAATTACAATAAAGTTATATTACTCTTAAAGATACTTTCGCGAAGTCACGTCGGGTGCGCGCCGGGTACACGCCGGTTGCGCGGCTCCCATGTGACTTTAAAAGAAAGCATTTCATTGGTTTACAAGGTTTTCCATTCTAGAAGTTGAAGGAACCCACCCATTTTTCTCATTCTTGCTACATTACCCCAGGAGACACACCTGCTGTATTTTTTCATCTACTTTGTATATGTTTTTGGCATTTTCCTTCTTGAGTAGAGATGGCTTCTTCAAATCCTATTGTGGATTTACCATCTGAAGAAGAGGAGTTGGACCTACCTTTGAAAAAGAAGAAGAAATCCATTATGTGGAAATTTTTCACTATTCCAGTTGGTGAAAACAAAGTAAATGCCCGCAAGGTTAGCTACAGTCTTTGCGGAAGAGTACTGTTGAGGGGAAGTGAGAAGAAGTAATCATGCGGAACATCTAGTATGATGAAGCATCTTCAGACAATTCACCCTCGACCTCTAGCACGTGAACAACTGCGACCTGCCCAAGAAGAGATGCAGCAAAATGACCAGGGAGCTGGTCCAAGCACTTCTGGAGCCTCAAGCTCCTCATCTCGAGGTCCGGACATTCGTCCTGAACTTGCTACTCTACAGCAACACTGCTTCAAATGGAAGGCTGTGGTTTGTTGTGGGGAGCAATCTATAGATGAACTGGTTTCTGCAGAAAGAAATCACCACTGTTATTGTTTTTTGTTTTATGGTTGCAATGACTGTTTAATTGCAAAAGTTAAAATTTAGTTCTGTTCTTTTTCCCGTTTTTGAAAAAAATCACCAAAAAAATATACAAAATAGTTAAAAAAACACAAAAAAATTCTAAAAGCAAAAAAAGAAGTAAAAAAGAGTTCTTTTCAGAACTACCTTATCTGTTAAAAAAAAGAGAAATAAGTGCATGATAATGCCTGGATGATTGCATAAGTGCATGTGTAGAGCTTCATTGACTGACAGAGTGCATAGGTAGTGCCTGAGTCATTGCATGAATGCATGAGCAGTGACTGGATGTCACTAGAGTACTGCAGGGAGAGTGCATACTGAGTTTATAAGTGGTTGGGTATTGGCGGAGTGATTGGATTAGTACATGGTAGTGGCTAGGTGACTGGAGGAGTGCATGGAGAGTGACAAGGTGATTGCTGAAGTGCATGGGTACTACCTGGGGAATTGAAGGAGCGAATGAGAAGTGTGTAAGTGGTTAGATGACTGCATGAGTAGTGCATAGGAGATTGCAGCAGTGCATGTGTTAGTGACTGGGTCATTGCGTGAGTACATGGGTAGTGACTGGATGATCAGAGTACTGCAAGGAGAATGCATAGTGAATTTATAAGTGCTTGGGTATTGGCAGAGTGATTAGATTAGTACATGGTACTGGCTAGGTGACTGGAGGAGAGCATGGGGAGTGACAGGGTGATTGCTGGACTGCATGGGTACCAGCTGGGAAATTGAAGGAGCGAATGAGAAGTGTGTAAGTGGTTAGAGGACTGCATGGATAGTGCATAGGAGATTGCTGCAGTGCATGTGTTAGTGACTGGGTCATTGCGTGAGTACATGGGTAGTGACTGGATGATTAGAGTACTGCAAGGAGAGTAAATAGTGAATTTATAAGTGCTTGGGTATTGGCGGAGTGATTGGATTAGTACATGGTACTGGCTAGGGGACTGGAGGAATGCATGGGGAGTGACAGGGTGATTGCTGGACTGCATGGGTACTACCTGGGGAATTGAAGGAGTGAATGAGAAGTGTGTAAGTGGTTAGAGGACTGCATGGGTAGTGCATAGGGGATTGCAGCAGTGCATGTGTTAGTGACTGGGTCATTGCATGAGAACATGGGTAGTGACTGGATGATTAGAGTGCTGCAAGGAGAGTACATAGTGAATTTATAAGTGCTTTGGTTTTGGCGCAGTGATTGGATAAGTACATGGTGCTGGCTGGGTGATTGGAAGAGTGCACGGGAAGTGACAGGGGGATTGCTGGACTGCATGGGTTGTGCTCTGGGGATTGTAGCACTGCCTGCGTTTGTGCCTTGATCATTGCATGAGTACATAGGAAGTGACTGGATTATTAGAATGCTGCAAAGAGAGTGCATGGTGAATTTATACATGCTTGGGTTTTGTTGGAGAGATTGGATAAGTACATGCTGCTGGCTGGGTGACTGTAGGAGTGCATGGGTACTACTTGGGTATTTGAAGGAGTGAATGAGAAGTGTCTAGGCGGTTAGAGGATAGTATGGGAAATACACAGGTGAATGTAATAGTGCATGGGTAGTTCTTGGGTTACTTAATCTTACCTTGTTTATAGTAGATATGTAAGTCATTGAAACTATTTTTGCATTTTTTGTTTTATATTCTACATTTTAAAAAGTCTCAAACTTTAGAATTTGGGTCTGTAAAAGAGAAGAAAAAATACAGTTATAACATATACTATTGTAGTTTTAAGAACACAACATAATTTTAAATGTTTTAAAAGACACTGTTTTACAATCTGGTATTGTCAAATATATGAATCTTTCAGTGTCTATTTCAGTGGTAGAATGTATGTACAATCTTCACATTCATCCATCAGTAACGAAGTCCAAACAGATTTTCAATTTGTATTCCTTCATCTTCCAATACTGAAAGCATACACATAAGAAGTTCCTGAGCATCTTGCTGTACATTCTGGTGCCGATCACGATCCTGTAAAAACCGGGTACGAACCGTCGGACGGAGCAAATTCTCCGTCCGACGCGTACCCGGTTGTCAAAATGTACAAACATGGAATTACGATTCGCACGGAAACACCATTTCCGTACGAATTGTACAAAACCCCGACCGACGAAAATAAACATACAAATGCGATCCGGGAAAGCGCCGACGTGAGGTCGGGACGCACGCAGCCTGCCATTCACGAACCAGGAATTACGATTCGCACTGACGTCATCCCGCATGGTGAATATTTTCCGGCTGCCAAAAACTGCCGGGAAATCAGGACGACGCGAACAAGGAGTACCTGTCCGCGACGGACAGACATGGACCCGAACCTACGTGTCATCCCGGCCCTCATAGCAGTCGACCTCCTCTACAGGTTCCGACGCAGACGCCGCAGAAGGTCAGAACAACTAAGGGAGGGGGGGAAAGGGGGAGGGGACAGGACCAGGGACAGGCCACAAAACCACCACCAATGTCACACAGCACACATGCCCTGGACATACCTGACCCCCATGCCCTGGTCACCAGGAGGGGGTGGGGGCGTGTCCAGCAAAGCCAGCGTCCGCCACAAAGGAAGTGCCTGACGACGCGAACCGGCAACACAACTATACAGGTACGTCCCGTACCCACGCCTTAAGAGCGTGGGTACGAGTTGTACCACGCCCACACCTACGTCACCCCAACAATGGCGGGACGGCTGTACCCACGTGGCAAAGGCCTGGGTACGGGTCGCACAAGCATCACATAGCGTGGGTACGGATATGTACGGACCGTACCCCCACCACCGTATGCATGGAGCGTACCCCCAACCCCAACAGTGTAAGTACGACCCATACCCTCACCTGCGTACGTATGGAGCGTACCCCCACCCCAACAGTGTAAGTACAACCCGTACCCTCACCCGCAGACGTATACGTCCCACCCCAACAGTGTAAGTACGACCCGTACCCTCACCCGCGTACGTATGGAGCGTACCCCCACCCCAACAGTGTAAGTACGACCTGTACCCCCACCCGCGTACGTATGGAGCGTACCTCCACCCCAACAGTGTAAGTACGACCCGTACCCTCACCCGCGTACGTATGGAGCGTACCCCCACCCCAACAGTGTAAGTACGACCCGTACCCTCACCCGCGTACGTATGGAGCGTACCCCCCACCCCAACAGTGTAAGTACGACCCGTACCCCCACCCGCGTATGTATGGAGCGTACCTCTACCCCAACAGTGTAAGTACGACCCGTACCCTCACCCGCGTACGTATGGAGCATACCTCCACCCCAACAGTGTAAGTATGACCCGTACCCTCACCCGTGTACATATGGAGCGTACCCCCCACCCCAACAGTGTAAGTACGACCCGTACCCCCACCCGCGTACGTATGGAGCATACCTCCACCCCAACAGTGTAAGTACGACCCGTACCCTCACCCGCGTACGTATGGAGCGTACCCCCACCCCAACAGTGTAAGTACGACCCGTACCCTCACCCGCGTACGTATGGAGCGTACCCCCACCCCAACAGTGTAAGTACGACCCGTACCCTCACCCGCGTATGTATGGAGCGTACCTCCCACCCCAACAGTGTAAGTATGACCCGTACCCCCATGGAGCGAACCCACACACGTGTATGGACTAAGCGTACATATTGTTAAATAGGAGGGGTGTGTGCCTATCACTCCCAGCAGTGCCCAGACACAGGAGGGGTGTGTGCAGAGTCCTCCCAGCAGTGCCCAGAGTCAGGAGGGGTGTGTGCAGAGTCCTCCCAGCAGTGCCCAGAGGCAGGAGGGGTGTGTGCAGAGTCCTCCCAGCAGTGCCCAGAGTCAGGAGGGGTGGGCGCCTATCACTCCCAGCAGTGCCCAGAGACAGGAGGGGTGTGTGCAGAGTCCTCCCAGCAGTGCCCAGAGTCAGGAGGGGTGTGTGCAGAGTCCTCCCAGCAGTGCCCAGAGTTAGGAGGGGTGGGTGCCTATCACTCCCAGCAGTGCCCAGAGACAGGAGGGGTGGGTGCCTATCACTCCCAGCAGTGCCCAGAGTCAGGAGGGGTGTGTGCAGAGTCCTCCCAGCAGTGCCCAGACATAGGACGGGTGTGTGCAGAGTCCTCCCAGCAGTGCCCAGAGTCAGGAGGGGTGGGTGCCTATCACTCCCAGCAGTGCCCAGAGACAGGAGGGGTGGGTGCCTATCACTCCCAGCAGTGCCCAGAGACAGGAGGGGTGTGTGCAGAGTCCTCCCAGCAGTGCCCAGAGGCAGGAGGGGTGTGTGCCTAACACTCACAGCAGTGCCCATGAAACGCAAAGGGTGGAGTAGCCACAGATACCATGCCCACAAACTTCAGTCAGGTGCACAAAGACCCTGCAGTACATGTACCACATGTGTGCGAGACTGGGAGTATACGCATGCATAGCGCAGAAAAGAAAACATGTACACATGAAGTCATGTCAATAGTCCACATACACAAGTACAATGACTACCAAGAATGCCACGAATGATGCAGGTGGAGACATCGCTCAGCATGCATGTGCAAAGTAGAAGGAGTCCGTCACACACCCAGCTAATGTACACACAGCTCTGCGCTAAATATTGGGAACACCCTGCAGGGAAGATGTCAGGGTACACAGAGGAAGGAATACACCTTTGGACAATTTCACCATGCAGCAACTGCTTACATGAACACAGAAACCTAGCTAACACTGTGTGATGGCACACAGATCCCAGGGTCCCTCCTATGACCAGCACACTACTACATTTCCCACACAACCAACACATGATCACCACCCAAAATCATGTAGCAGCCCCACCAACAGCAATATCAGAAAAGCAGCAGTGTTCAAAGGAAACAAAAATGGCTTTAATCAGCATGATCAAAAATTGAATGTTCGGAGAAAGTTCAATATTTACAAAGCCCATAGGGCAGTCCAGAAGTCACAGCTGGATGGGGTACACAGTGGGATGCGTGTCCCCTAGCTTGCCTGCACAGTTACATTCCGTCGTCTTCCACAGGGGTGAGGGCATCATGTGGGGGGAAAGAAACAGGCACCGCAGGGACAGGAGGGTGAAGGGTAGGCGTCGTGGGTGCAGGGATGGAGGATCCACCACAGGGGGTGGGGCAGGGCCAAAGGTGGAGGCCAGGATCTCACTGCACACCTTAGCAAGGTCCTCCAGGGAATACTCTGCACCCGAAGGAACCACAGGCCCCAAGGAGGGGGGGGGGTCAGAGGGATGGGTCGCAGCGCCACTGGGGGAGGGTGTAGACAGGGGGGGGAATCAACCACCCTGACCGAGGACTTCCTTGACCGCTTGCGTGGTGGCGTCACTGTGGGGCTCAGGGACAGAGCGGTCATGAAGGAGTCTTTGGGGGAGATGTGGCCAGGAGAGCTGAGGGGAGGGGATTTGGAGGGAGTGGATTGGGTGGAATGCGGACTCCCATTCTGGCTGCGTGTCACACGTTTGCCCCCCGACCCAGTGGGTGTGCCTACTTCACCCTGTGTGTGCGTGTCAGGAGGTGTGCGGTGGACCTTCCCTGCTGGTGTGGTGCCTGTGTGTGTTGTGGTGGGTGCATGCTGACGTCTGGGTGTACGTGGGACAGGCATGGGAGTGGGAAGTGTGGATGGGGCAGGGGTAGGGGGTGGGACGTAGCGCTGCAGGAGACCCACTGCTGCAGTCAGTGTCGAGTCTATCGACCTCAGCAAGCTGCGTTGGCCAGCCTGCGATGAATGAATGCCCTCCAAGTATGCCTCCATGTTGTGCAGCACTTGGCTGTGGCCATGGAGGACATTAAGGATCGCAGTCTGAACAACCTGCAACTGCCGCTGGATGTCCACAGACTCGGCATTGGCAGCAGCAGTGGAGACAGGGGCAGGGGGTGCGGTGCCTGGCAGGAAGGAGACATGTGGTGACCGGGCACGTTGGGAAGGGACACGAGCAAGTGGGAGGCGGCTGATGGCAATGGAGGGGGCGGGGCGAGATGCAGTGCCGCTGTCAGCTGCTGGTGCAGCCGCCGCCCACTCGGAGAGATCATCCTCGGACCCGTCAGCTTCATGCTCTGTTGTGCCAGTCGACAGGTCCCCGGCTTCACTCTCCTCCGCCTCAGTCCCACTTGATGTGCCAGCCCCGATGTCGCCGCTGGCACTGGTGCTCGGTCCCTCTGCTCCGTCTGTGCCCATGTCTCCCTCCATGTCCCCCGACGATGCTGTGGGCAGGGTGAAGAGACAGAAAGTAATCATACACCTGTATACATATGTCACATGAGTCCAATCTACATAGGTCACAGTGCATAGCCTCAAACAAAAGAAGAGTTACATCTACAAAACAAGGTACATATGTAGGGCATGCAAGACACAGTTGTTTGACCCCTATGCCACCGAAAAACTATGGAGAGCATGACACAATAGCAAATGAGATGGAATGGAATTTTGACTGAGGAGCAAGGCCCTGGGGACAATCCAGCACTGCATCTGCACCACACAGTGTGGCAGGAAATAGGGATGAGCAGGGACCATATCCAGGAACAAGAGGCACATGCAGCATAGGTTATACTGAAAACATGCCCACCATGACTGGCCCACTGCACCTTGAGTGCATGTCCAGACAAACATCACACACTGGCCAGTCCTAGCAAGGAGATATCAGGTTGTGACATGAAGGCCATGCCCGCACCACCCACCCCCTACATGAGACTATTATTTGGAGACACAGGAAGCACTTACATCCCTTAGTCTGGGTGAAATACACATGGGATGCAACAAATCAAGGTTGCACACAAAATACCCAAGGTGCGCCTGTCCAAATAATCATGTACAAATGGGCATCATCAGATGATTGTAACAAGACACACAGGCAATGTCCACCGTGAGTATGAACAAGGAAAATCAGGTCAGTCTGTACAGTGGACACTTGTACTACATTTCACGTCAATATACATTTGGCCAGGGGACAATGGCACAGAGCACAACCTATGCTGTAGACACAGAGATTGTCAACATATTCGGATTACACACATGATACCTAGGAAAATATGCCCCTGGGGACAGTAGTGGCCACACAACTCCATGCTCCTGAATGGGAATGACTGCAACACACGCTACCATCCCCGCACTATGTGTACCGCACACTCATGCACATCATGTCACAGGCCACCACATAGGACATGCGTGCTGTAAGGCCTAACACTTGAGAGACTAACTCCCATGTCTGGACTCAGCATTAGTGCCAACTGACATGGAACCCACAAGACCAGAACTGGACAGGGCACAGGCAAGGTCCCAAAACCTGTTACACACCACCCCCACACATGATGCTGCTGTGGTAAATAAAATTCCTTTACCTGGACTTAATTTGATACAGAAACATAATAAAATAGCTCAGTAAAATGAGAGGCAGAATCCGTGATATTAGAGGTTCGGAATGGGCTTTATTCCAGTGATCGATTATAATCGGTTGCTCCAAGTTCCATCACCACGGAGGTTCAGGAAGTGAAGTACATACATTATTGACAAGAAGTAACTTTTATAGTACATACATTACAATGAAGCGAATGCAGTAGGCGTAACAATTGATAAGGAAAATGACGATTTATCTGCGTAACCGAAAATGGGTGTAATAAGGAGTAAAAAGGAACATAATTGGTTATGATGTCACATATAGGTGGATCTATAAGATAATACTTGGCATAGATGCGCGCGCAGCAGCATGACGTGTAATTGACGTGTAACTAGGGGGGTGAAGGGGACTTGACATTTAGCTCTACATGTGGAGACAAAAAGTCTGGGGGGTCAAGTCAACCTAATCCCAAATCATATCTAACATCCTATGTTTAAAGAACTATGTTATCCACAAAAGAAGGACTCTCGGACAGAATCTATTCTATACTGACTGTGTGTGCGTGTACAAGCGTCTAAGTGTCTACACTGAATGCGAGGGGGTAGGAATATTCCATGGTAACAGGACTATGAATTACTTGCATAAGGACAGAGAAGCCGGGCCTTTTGCTCGGTAACTGGAAGAATGTTTACTTAACTACTAGGCAGGAATGCATCGGCTGAGGGGGAAGCAGATAATTCGAAGGTGAAATACAGTTCTTGGCAGAGAATAGGCTGATGTCAGGCTTCGTGAGCCGCGCAGAGAATGAGACAAAGTTCATGGTCACAGATGCAGGCTCAGACTCGAGGTTTCAGAGGCAGAAAGCAAGAAGAGTTTTGATGACCGAATCAGGGCCTACTTGCCTGGACTGTAAAAATGGCATAAGTGAACCATATAAAGCCGGTGGCCTTTCGTATTTAGGAATGGAATATCCGGCCTATTCATGGCGGATCTGACAGAGGACATGTTGACGGTGGACGCACATGTATTTGCGTCTTCATAACTGGAACTGGAGGGAACATACATGTACTCGTGACATGCACATAGAACCGTTGGGGTCCAAGATAGGGGACATAACTGACCAGAAAAATCCATATTTCCACATTCCCTCCTTGTCCCCTACTTGCCCGTCAAGAGATATCAATCTTCATTAATCCATTGATCTGTTCATATAGCATCATTTGTTCTTCTTTCTTCTTCCGTGACGAATGAAATCTTGGTGGTGGAATACACGATGTGGCGCACAGACCACAAATCGCTGGTCCACATTGTAGACATAGACAGCAACTGAATAGTATGAGAAGGCCAATACCTAGGAAGGATAAAACTCTCCATCCCCAGGCTGATATCACACTCCAAAACCAACTGGACCAAGTCCAAGTGCCTGGGTTCTGGTGTATCTGGTTTACAATCTTATGAAGGCGAGTGATGGCTTTATATACAGATGGCGAATTTTCTGGTATGAATACGCAGCAGCTTGATCCGATGACCCTACAAGCTCCGCCCCTATCAGCCAGGATGACGTCAAGGACAAGACGATTTTGAAGCACAACAATCCGCATAGCAGACTGCTCTTCTGTTAAATTGCCTAAGGCGGAAATAGTCTCATTCACTACTGCTTCAAGGGTTCTAGTTAATCTACGTATCAGCTTACTATTAGTAACAGTACCTATATAGGGAAAGATGCCTTTATTAAAATCTACATACTTGTCCCATGCCGTCTCAGTGTAATCGACAATGGGGAGATCTCTCCGCTCTCTGTTGTGTACTAAATGAATATTTCTGTAATAATCAGGAGGAGCTAGGAAAACAGGTGGCAAAAGGAATGCAATGTAGCAGGTACCATCCCAGTCTAGAGGTAGACGCATATATGCAGTCTGACCACATATAAAGTAGGAGTGGCGATAAGCTCTAAATGAAGATTTGCCTTGATCACTGAATTCTACTGTAGTAGTGCATTTACTATGGCCCATATGTATGGAACCAACCTTTCTTACACACAATTCACCCTTCGCTGGGAATACTGACATGGTGGGTAAGACTAGTTCAACTTCGGATACGACATTTAGAATCATGAGATTAGGTGTAAAATTACCTAATCCATATACTTCATTTTCTAGATCAGTTCCTGTTCTTTTGGGGCGACCCTCCTTGTCAGGGTAGCAGACCTTGAGTAAAACTAGGTTCAGGTTTCCCCATACCCAATGATCTTGGTAAACTGCTGTGTCTGAGTCTATAGAATTGATTAAACTAAACCATGCTCCACAGGAGCCATTATGTGTAAATGGGTGTGGAAAGAAAGGCAGGACTCCTTCATAATTCTGATAGGGAGGGAGCCGACCACACACCCAACAATTGGTGGCATTACTAGTCTGATGGGAATGATGTAACATACTAATGAAAGTGTTATTGCGCAGCGCAAGTCTATAAGACAATTCATGCGGAGGTAAGTCACTAAAAGAATGTTCAGCAGTAACATTATAAACATGTCTAGAAATAGGGTAATATATGTGCAACAATATACTTGCAGTAATTATTAAAAGACTCAAGAAAAACAAAATTAATAATGTCACTATGCAGTGGCTACGCAGTGATTTACAATACGCCTGTCGTTTCAACATTTTCCGGGTATTTTCTCTACTCAGGTCCAAGGGATACATGTCAGAGACAATTCAACCGCTTCACCTTGGAGAGGACTTAAACAATCAAATTGCTCGACTCGTTGGGCCTAAGCTTTAGTTTGTAGTTTTCAGAGTTATTCTGTTCAACAAAAGGAAGTTTTGAATCAGTCTGTGAGGGAATGCAGGGCACAATGTCTATATCCGAGGATAGTCCATGAAATTTCTTGATATGACTTGAATGAATCCAGCCCTTGCGGCCCTCGATCTTCACGGCTGTTCTTGTGGTCAGCAGAACCAACTTGGGTGTCTTCCACCTGGGCTCCAGCTGAGTCTTTCGGTCGAAATTTCTCACAAATACGAAATCACCCGGAACTACGTCATGGGGTTTCACCTCAGTGTTGTCGGGAAATGCTGCAGCAACCTGTGAACGACAAGATTGTAGTGCAGACATCAAGGAAGCCAAGTAATCTGTCAGCATATTACAGTCAACATCAGTTATTTTGCGTGGTATAGGCGTCCCCCACATATTTGGTGGTCTGCCGAAGATCACCTCATACGGGGATAGCCCTGTTCGAGAGTGTGCTACCATTCTCATGTAAAAGAGTGCAACTGGTAACGCTACTATCCAGTCGACACCTTTCTCTCTGCATATTTTGGACAATCTGATTTTCAGTATCTGGTTATGTCTTTCTACGAGACCTGCTGCCTCGGGGTGTCGGACACAGTGGAATTTCCACTGATATCCTAACAGAAGTGAAACGTGTTTCATTAATTCGGATGAGAACGGCTGGCCGTTATCTGAGTAGACAACACGTGGTAAACCGTATCGTGGGAAGAATTCTCGAACCAACTGTTTGGCAGTAGTCGGGGCAGTGTAATCTGAAACCGGGTATGCCTCTGTCCAACGGGACAGAGCGCAGACAACTACGAGAACATATTTGAATCCTCGACATCGTTCCATCTGGATATAGTCCATCTGGAGGGCTTCAAAAGGGTGATTAGGAGGATGAAATCCACCCTGTTCTACGGGAACGCTTTTTCCTGGGTTAAACTGACAACAGATCATACAGGTACGGACCTTTTGTTTGGCTGCTGCTCGTAAATGTTTATTGAACCAAATGTGTTGAATGCTGTCTAGCATAGCTTTTTCTCCTAGATGTGCTGGACTATGTATAGTGTTAATTATAACTTGGACCATTGAATCAGGAAGGAACCATACAGACTTTTCCTTCATCATCCATCCTTGGTCCGTTTGGATCCCTCCTAATTCAGTCCATTTCTTTATTTCGTCTGGTGTAGCATGTGTCTGTATGTCAATTACGTCAAGAGTAGGATCTTTAACTGTCATACAATGTGTCGGTGTCGGGACTATTGTCTTTGTCATGTCGGGGGTTTGAGTTTGAGCAGTCTGTTTAGCTGTTCTGTCGGCTAGATCATTGCCTTGGGAAATGATATCAGTAACCTTCGTATGAGCCTTACATTTCATAATTGATATTGCAGTGGGTAGATGTATTGCATCTAATAAGGCATGAATGAGGGGTCCGTGCTGAATGTGGGCACCGTGGGAAGTTAAATAACCTCTCTCTCGCCACAGCACGCCGAAGTCATGTACAACTCCGAATGCATAACGTGAATCAGTGTATATGTTGACTTTTTTATTCGTGGCTTGAATACAGGCTTGTGTCAGAGCGATAAGCTCTGCGGCTTGAGCTGACAAAGTATTTATACGATTAGTTTCAATGACTTCAGTATCGGTTGTGACTGCGTAAGCGGCCACTAACTCTCCTGTACTTGTTCTCATACATGAACCATCTACATACAATGTCAGGTCTGGATCTGATAATGGGACATCGGTTAAGTCTTGTCTGGGTTTTGTCGTTATTGTAATAACTTCAATACAGTCATGAGCTAGTGGGTCTGTTCCGGTTACTGGCAAAAGTGTGGCAGGATTCAATGTGTTACAGCGTCTGATTTCTATATGTGGCTGAAACAATGTAAGTTCGTACCCTGTAAGTCGCGCTATAGTCAAGTGTTGTGTTTGCGTTCTATTTACAAGAACCTCTACTGCGTGTGGTACTTGAACTGTCAATGGATGTCCTAACACTATGGCATCGCTTTGTCTGATTGCTAAAGCTGTCGCTGCTACTGATTTCAGGCATGCAGGCAAAGCCTGAGCTACGGGATCTAATGTACTAGAAAAATAAGCACATGGTTTGTGTGCTCCTGCTTGTTCCTGTGTTAGTACTGACAAGGCAGTACCTTCGCGTTCTGTAACAAAGAGTGTAAACTGTTTTCTGTAACATGGCGTTGCTAAAACAGGTGCTTGACATAAAGCTTTCTTTAGGCTTTCAAAAGCTTGTGTATGTTCCTGAGTCCAAGGGAGAACAGTCGATGTGGCTGCCTCCTGTGTGGTCAGCTGAATGAGTGGTTTTGCTAGAAATGCATACTGAGGGATCCACTATGAAGTGAGGCCTATGAAAGCTCGTACCTCCTTTTGTGTCTTGGGTATTGACATGTTAGCTATTAACTGAATGCGGTCGGGTGTAAGCTGCCTTCCCTCCTTGGACAGCGAGTGTCCAAGATAAACAACTCGCTGGACACAGAATTGCAGCTTAGAAGGGGATACTTTGTGCCCCTTTTCGGCCAGAAATTGTAAAACTGTCAGTGATGCTTTCTCACATTCGGGTTCGCTTCTCGCGGTGATCAGCAGATCATCGACGTATTGGAGCAAGGCAGTGTTAACTGGCATGTGGATACTGTCAAGTTCTCGTTTCAGTGCTTGGCTATAGATGCTGGGGCTTTCTGTAAATCCTTGAGGTGCGCGTGAGAATTTAAAGCTACGCCCATTTAAACTAAATCCGAACAAATATTGGCTTTCCGGATCTATTGGGACGCTGAAAAAGGCATTCTTGAGATCAATTACAGTAAAGAATGTTACTTCGGAATCAATAGCTGTCAGTAATGACGAGATATCTGGGACCACAGGAAATTGTGGCACAATGCATTTGTTTAACTCGCGCAGATCAATAACCAATCGATATACTGGCGGGGCCTTAGGATCTGTTCGTTTAAGAATCGGAATTATCGGTGAATTACATACATTGGAGTCTGTTTCTACAACTACTCCTTGGGCAATGAGCTCGTCAATGATTTGTAGTAAAGCCACTACAGCATCTGGTGGTAACTTGTATTGTCGCATTCGTGGTAGCACCACTCCTGCCTTTAATGTGACTCGATATGGTGTAATATTCATGCAACCAACATCAGTAGGGCCTTGTGCCCATAGATGTGTAGGTAAAGTCTGCAGTCGGGGATCCATGTCTCTAGACACATAGTGACCTTTAAAATCACGTAAAAACAACCTTACTCCTTCCGGAGAACAACATATTATGGCTCCTAGAGCTTTCAGGGTCTTTATTCCTAACAAGTTTTCTGGACATGATTTAGTAAGCAATAAATCTGTGGTTCGGGTCAGAGGTCCTATCGTAAGTGGAAGAGGCTGTGATACTTCATTAACAATAGGTTTTCCTGAAAAACCAAGGGAAATATTCTGAGAGCCTGAGAGGGGTGCCCCTGGAACTTCACTACGTTTTATAGTTGTTCGACTTGCCCCTGTATCGAGTAAAAATTTTCTATCTTGGCCTAATAATTCACTATGTACATAAGGTCCTTCTTGATCTACAGGAATCTCGATAAGGGGTAAGTCAACTTCCCTCTCTAGGCTAGTTCATGCGTAACGCTGATACTCAGGATATTCATACTGTGCGGTCTGATACATTTGTCGTGTTGTTGTCTGTGTGGCAGCAACAGGCAACGGTGGTGCAGCTGGCACAAACTGTATTGGCTGTTGTGCGGCTGGCATGGCCTGGGCATGCTGCAGAGCTCCTTGTTCATTCTGATCTTGTCTGAGTGGCCGTGATCTTTCTTGTGTTTTACCTATGGCGATATTATGTTTTAAAACTGGACAGTCGTGTACGTAATGACCTGGCTTTTTACAATAATTGCATGTCCCTTTTACAGGTCCTGCTGAATCGGAATGTGTCATACCCTTTTTATGTCCTTCAGTTGGGACTGTCTGGGAAACTAGCATTTTCATTTTCGTGTCTTTCATGCGTCTGTGCTCATGTTCTTGTTCCTCTCTAATTCTATTGTGATGATACTGTAACATTTGTAACATTTGTGATGGAGTGTTACCTTGCCAGGTACTCTCGAATTTTAATACTCTATTCTTTACTGGGGGCAGGGCATTTTCTACTAATTTTGTTACAAACAGATGTGGGTATGATTCGCTACTTGCTTTTATGCCACTATTTATACCAAAACATTTTTCAAATCGGGCATAGTAATCACTAGTGTCTTCATCTTGCTTCTGTTTACAGGCTGAAATTGTACCCCAATCTTCCTTTTTCGTAGTTAATAGACGTGGCAGTACCTGTACTAGTAAACCTGGTAGTGCTTTAGTTTTATCCCCAAGTCCTGCTCCTGCAGTTCGGGCCTTTTCTTCCGCTTCTAACACTGACCATTCTATCTTTTGGTCTCCTACCTCCCACTCTTTTTCCTTGAGCTTCTCATAAATGCCAGCAGGCATCAATACCTTTAATATTGTCATAATGTCGGGATAGGTATACTCTCCCATGAGTAACATGTCTTTAATTTCTCGGTGAAAACCCGCTGGATCTTTGTCATGACTGGGTACCACTTTCTTCATTTGTAACAATTCTATTTTTGATATGGGCGTATATACAAATACGCGCCTAAACTCGTTGTCCTCGCCTTTTATTGGGTGCACTTCTCGTAAGGGATTCTGTCTATCCATGTGATGCGTGGTTCTTTCCTTGACGGGCAATGAGACATGCTCTGCGCATACAAAAAGAATATACTGCTTTCTTGATTCTAGAATTTCTTTAATTAATTTAGTACCTGGACCTCTCCATTTATTCATAAGCAATTCAGTCAATATGTCAGGTAAGGGACCAGGGTCCGAATGCTGACTCCGATATAGTATAATGAGTTGTTGAATCATATAAATCCCAACTAACCTCTGTTCATCTGGGGTGAGATTCAAAAATGTGCGTACTACTGTATCATCACTATATTTTCCGGGACTGTCCACCCAATGGACAGCTGCCCTGGCTAAATCTTGTTCGTCCATAGAATCGAGAAAATGATAACCCCTTCGGTCTCGGAGTAGCTTGTCGGCGGTTTGGAACGAATGCTCGTTAGACCTTATATTAATTATAGGTATTTGGAAATTCCTGTTATTATCTGGACATATCGGACGTATTGAGTCAGTATGACATCTATTACTATTACAAGATCTTCCTCTGCCTACATAGGCTATGGTGTCCGACTGTCCCACGGGCAGTCCTGACCCTTCTTCCTCGCTTTGTTCGAACTCGTCTGCCTCTAATCTCTCTTCGTGTAGGCGTTCTATTTCTTTACGGATCTTTCGGCACATGGCTATTATACAATTTTGTTTATCATGTCTACCTTCTGATATATTCTGGCTCCATCTGGTAAGAATTTGCATTGCTTCCGGGTCTACCCCCGGTCGGTCTTGATTTCTGATCACACAATTTATGAGGAAACGTAACAGTTCCCCCTGTATCTCTACTTTCTGGTATTCCATAGCTCTGTTAATACATTCTGGATCTCGCCCTGTTTGGACAAAATGATATATTTTATCTAGATGCGCAGTCATTCCTGGTAACTTCCCTAAATACACTGCGGCTCGTCTGATACGCAATGATGCCAGGGTCATTTCGTCCTCTTTACCGGGCACAGGGTCATATCTGCAATCTATAAGAAGTTCCTTCAGCGTACGGGCACTTATGAGTTTAGGTGTACGTGAATGTGCTGACTCTTGAAAAGTAAGTTTATTTATTCTGGGTGGCGTAGAAAAAATATTGGTAGCACCTCCCGTGGCCCCATCTGGGGTGTCGGGTGTGAAAGGATTCGTCGAACGTGACACAGCAACTACAGGTGTGGACACAGCTATAGAAGTAGCTGTAGGAGCGGATGCAGAAACAGATGTGCTTGCCAGAATTTGTGACTCGATTTGTTGCTGTAGGGATACGGGTGCTGGATCTTGGCGTTGGACCTCCCTGGTATGCGGTCTATGTGGGGCGGAATTAGCATACTCGGGAGCTGCGTCATCTAAATATGAGGAAAGAAAAACATCTTCTGCGGTTCTAGGATGCCCCTTAGGATGTACCTTGATTGGGAATAATGGGGGTGGCAAGTCTTTTGGTATCTCTGGAGTAGCCTTAGGTAATCCTTCGGCCAGAAGGGGATACATACCATTCATAAGGGCATTTCTTTGCCTATCTACTTGTTCTGATTTCACTCGGATACCTTCCTCAATTAATAGATTCTCTCGAACTTTGTTTGAACTTTCTTTACTCTTCTCTTCCTGTCTACGTGCTTTTTCTGTACGTCTATGAGATTCTTTACGCCATAACTCAACGGCGTCTTTCTGTGACTGTCTGACTTTCCTTTTCCATAACTCTTCCTTGACTTTCATGATGCACTCTGCATCCCAGGTCCCCGCTGCGGGCCACCTCTGACTTTCTGGTAATCCCTTGGTGTAGTCTACCCATAAATCAAGAAATAATATAGCGTCTAAGCCATGTTTGTGATACATGAAGTGCCCTGGAGTGTCCCTAGGAGGAATAGGGACGGCTTCTTCGAGAACCCCTTTTCTAGTAGTGATCTGTCTTAATTTCGAAAAGAGCGGCATATTGACAACTGATCCGATACTTAATCTTGAACACACTTAATACAAAAGCACAATAATGAACAACCATTCATACCACAATATGCAGGACTTTTAACACATTAAACATTAAACATCAAACCTTTAACTGAAACAACAATGATGATCGTCTGCATAACTAATCACCAAGCTTAATTCTTGACAATAACTAGATACTTCGGAATACTTGATATACTGCTAAACAGTACAGATACACTGCTAAAACAGTGCAGACCGGATTTGTGTACCCAAACCCGTCTTGACCGGCACAACCTATGTGCACGTCAGAAATGCCTCCCCAGTAATGGTACTCACCGGGTAGCTTCGGAAACGGAAGGCCTCGGTAACTCGAACTTGAACCGGACTGGACTCGACTCGGGACTTCGGGAACTGGTGGGTCTCTGTATACCTCGGATCTTGCTCTCTCAGCTAGGCTCTGGTCGGGATACTTCGCACTTCTCACCGCCTCGTCTGGGTGTTGATCGCAGTCTCAGTCGCCCCCGCTTGACCGGAGGGAGATACAGGAAATCCTGCTGGTACGCGTTATTGTCCGTCCAGCTGTGGCAGGAGACCGGGCCTGCAACTCACCGCCGGCGCGTGAGATGAGAAAGTGTCCCTGTTCGGGCGCCATTCTGTGGTAAATAAAATTCCTTTACCTGGACTTAATTTGATACAGAAACATAATAAAATAGCTCAGTAAAATGAGAGGCAGAATCCGTGATATTAGAGGTTCGGAATGGGCTTTATTCCAGTGATCGATTATAATCGGTTGCTCCAAGTTCCATCACCACGGAGGTTCAGGAAGTGAAGTACATACATTATTGACAAGAAGTAACTTTTATAGTACATACATTACAATGAAGCGAATGCAGTAGGCGTAACAATTGATAAGGAAAATGACGATTTATCTGCGTAACCGAAAATGGGTGTAATAAGGAGTAAAAAGGAACATAATTGGTTATGATGTCACATATAGGTGGATCTATAAGATAATACTTGGCATAGATGCGCGCGCAGCAGCATGACGTGTAATTGACGTGTAACTAGGGGGGTGAAGGGGACTTGACATTTAGCTCTACATGTGGAGACAAAAAGTCTGGGGGGTCAAGTCAACCTAATCCCAAATCATATCTAACATCCTATGTTTAAAGAACTATGTTATCCACAAAAGAAGGACTCTCGGACAGAATCTATTCTATACTGACTGTGTGTGCGTGTACAAGCGTCTAAGTGTCTACACTGAATGCGAGGGGGTAGGAATATTCCATGGTAACAGGACTATGAATTACTTGCATAAGGACAGAGAAGCCGGGCCTTTTGCTCGGTAACTGGAAGAATGTTTACTTAACTACTAGGCAGGAATGCATCGGCTGAGGGGGAAGCAGATAATTCGAAGGTGAAATACAGTTCTTGGCAGAGAATAGGCTGATGTCAGGCTTCGTGAGCCGCGCAGAGAATGAGACAAAGTTCATGGTCACAGATGCAGGCTCAGACTCGAGGTTTCAGAGGCAGAAAGCAAGAAGAGTTTTGATGACAGAATCAGGGCCTACTTGCCTGGACTGTAAAAATGGCATAAGTGAACCATATAAAGCCGGTGGCCTTTCGTATTTAGGAATGGAATATCCGGCCTATTCATGGCGGATCTGACAGAGGACATGTTGACGGTGGACGCACATGTATTTGCGTCTTCATAACTGGAACTGGAGGGAACATACATGTACTCGTGACATGCACATAGAACCGTTGGGGTCCAAGATAGGGGACATAACTGACCAGAAAAATCCATA